>NC_140495.1:50890126-52165126 GCF_964271855.1 Acomys minous
GGAAAGGTAACTATAGTGGTTTGAATAATAATGGCCCGCATGGGCTCATAAACTTGAATAGTTGGTTCCTGTTGGTGGACTATTTAAGAAGGATTAGGAAGGAGATCTGGCCTTCTTGGAGGAGGTGTGTCACTGCTAGTAGGATTTGAGATTTCAAAATCCCATGTCACACCCAGCCCCTACTCTCAGATACTACTCCAGCATCAGGTCGGCCTGCCTGCCACTATGCTTCCTGCCTTGGCATGATGATTTTGAACTAGCCCTCTGAAACTGTCAGCAATTGAATGTTTTCTTTTATAAGCTGCCTTGGTCGTGGAGTCTCTTCACAGCAATATAACAGTAAGACACTGACCTTCCCTCAGGACTAATATAATTATAGCAGGGCCCTGGAGAATTCATCATCGTTTTCCTTCTCAAGGCTTATTCCTAACTCACCCCTGCAAAGTCCGTTTGCAACGTGTAACATGGTCACAAATTCCAGAGACTAAAGGAGAGGTCCCTTTGAAGGGTTATAATTAGAGCATCCTTCACAGGGCAGACTAAATACTGGAGAAGCTTCTGGGAGGAGTTGGAGTATACTAAGGTGAGAGGACAGAAGGGTGTATTGGCTTAGGTACATGGAGGGAAAGAAAAGCTGACAGGCACACGGGAAGGAGGACATCTTAGTGGAGATACTTGCTGCAGCTCCTTGCCCCAGAGCATCATGGGCTAAGGGAAGTGAGGACACTTTCCCTAATCTCTTATAAGAAACCCATTTCCATCTACAGATTACATGTTCTATCCCAGAACCTCTTGGAGGAAGTCAAGGATACCCATGGTTTCCTAACCAAAGAAGTAACACAATTACAAAGATATTTGGGTCATAACCACAAAACTATAGACAATACAGAGGACCCTAAAGAATCCATCATAATCAAAACAAAGACCAAGGGCTCTCTCCAAAGGGGTTGAGGGAGAAGATGTAGGGTTTTTTTGTTTGTTTGCTTGCTTGCTTGTTTTTGAGAAGATGTAGTTTTAAAGTGGCTTTTGAGACTCCAGACAAAGGCTTTAGCTATAGGGATGTTTTATTGCGATTTATATAGAAGTCCAAATACTTGGAAGTTTATTTTGGCTCAAGGCTTTTGTCCATGGTTGAGGGGTCACAGTGGGACTGATATTCTTGCTGGCAGAATCTTAAGGTGTCACAGGGTATCACATGGCAAAAAGATAGAGAATGTGCTTGTGTCTTCTGGTCTTTGCCTAGTATTCTAAAGCCACCAGTGTTCAATTGTGATGGCGCCACACTGAATAACTAACTCTAGTCAATGGCCAACAGCTTTGCCTCTCAGACCTATGATCAGATTAATTCTCCGTGCCCAAAACTGGGGGTTAAATTTCAATACAGGAACCTGAGAAGATACACTCAGACTACAGCTGAGTAACACAAGGGTTCTTAGCTTTCAGATAGAAGCTCTGGTAGTTGTTTGTTTGTTTGTTTAGTTATTTCCCTCTTTTTTCCATTTTTCTCATTGGGCCATACATATGGGCAGAAACATCTTATGCATCAGTCAGAAGAAGAAAAATCAATTCTTCTTCAACTAAGGAAAATGGCACACTCTCTGCAACTGTCAAATCTGGAGATAAACTGACAGCTAGTAACAATTATTGACAAGACATATAGTGAGCTGGGAAAAGGTAGGGTATAGTGGATACCTGCAAGTGCTCCCCTGGGATTGCCTGGGGTACTCAAACCATGTTTGATTGACCTTAGCTGTTAATGCCCAACAGTGAGACACTCTGAAAACCGGAAGCCACTGGAGACTCATGTCAAAGCTCAGGGTCCTGCTGAGGTGCCATGAGGCCAGAGCCCTCAGGCCCTTCACAGTGCATATCAGGCCTTCCACATTGTCACCATTGCTGCCCCTGTGCAATTTTTCTTCCAAGCAACCTTGGCTTCCTAAAAACCTGCTGCACACATACACAGGATGTGATGTGCCTTAGACCCTGAAACCTCAAGTTGCCTATGTTATTTATAGAGGGGTTCCCAAAATAACACACACTAGCAGGGGGTGCATCACTAAATTACCTTTCCCATGCAGTTAATATGAGCAGAGGGCACAAATGTGATGCTGATGATGAATCCAGCCTAAGCTCTGTGCTAATTTATAAACAGCAAAGTAGCTTCAAAAAAAGACAGTGTTGCTACTTAATTCAGCCTACTGTGGGAGCTGTCAGCACTCAGCACGTTCTCCCTATGGGCTCTCAGCCAGAGGCATTAGCTAGACTGTCCATTTCCTTACATGCCACAGCCTCCCATCCCATGCCTTGCTTACTCCTTGTTAGGGCCTCTCCTGGCTATAAGAAGGTGTCTGGCCCCCAGGATGCAAGACGCAGCACTAGGGAGTCAAGTACCAATGAGCCTGAAAACATGCCTATTGCAACAAACTCAGCTTCTCTGCAGAATGCTGTATGTCTCTCAAGGTCCCCCAGCCAACTGAGTCTCAGCTGTCTCTTGCTTGGCCCCCTTGGTTATGTTCCTTTCTCTTTGTTTGTTTCAAGGTAGGGTTTCTCTTGTAGTCCTGGCTGTCATGGACTCACTTTGTAGACCAGGCTGGCCTCAAACTCACACAGACCCACCTGCCTCTGTCTCCCTAGTGCCTTTTCTTTCTCTTACCAATTACTCTCCCCCTATGCTCCCTGAAGCACCTACTGTCTTAATTTACTTGGTAGTTAAAACAGAACAGGTTGGGCTGGGGAAGGGTGAGCAACATATTGTCATATAGCTTTGGAGCTAGAAGTCCAAGGTCAAGGCATCACCAAGGTTAGCCCATTTGAGGCCTCTCCCTTTCTCATTATATCTTCATATGGCTCTTCCTCTGCACAGACACCCCTGGCATCCCTTTGACTCTGTATATCAGTCCTCTTAGAGTAGAGCTCTGTCCCCAAGGCCTCACTTCATGTTTGTCACTTCTTTAAAGGCTCTGCCTCCAACTATACTCACACCGGAGGGTAGAACTCTTACAAGCACATCTGTTGGGGAGCATGGCTGAGTACAAAGTGGCTCCCACAGAGCCACATGTGTGTAAGCTTTAATCCCTAGCCAGCGGAGCTAGTTTGGGACATTATAGGATGTCAAGAACTGTGTTCTAGCTAACAGAGTGCTGGGTGGGACTTTTTCCTTCTGGTTCCTGCCAGAATTCTGTATCCTCATTTGGTAAAATGTGAACAAGCCAGGCTATGGGCTCTTGCTGCCCTGGACAGACCACTCCCAGCTGCCACACCTTCCTATTTATTGGTAGACTTCATTGCCAGAACCACGAGTCAAAATAAATCCTTCTCCTTTTAGATTGTTTCTGTCCCAGTGACCTTGTGCTATGGGGGAGACAATTCTTAACACTTACCAAATGAATGTTTGTTCTCAGATCCTTATCTCAACATAAGAACTCAAATGAAGACAGCTGCGCCACAATCCAAAGTTTATATAAAGAACATGTTCACACATACACTCTCACACTTACCTGGTTTGGCAGAGCAGGGATTTTTGCACACCCTAAAACACTGCTGAGCCTGCCAAGTCACGTTCTGGGCAGCCTCGAATGATACCATGTAAGAATGAAAATGTGAAAGAGTAGATGAGGCTTCCTTCCTAAGCAAAAAGAATGGGGCCAGATCTTCACTTTCTCTGTGCCCCCTTCTTTTGTTTCTCTGATACCCTTATTCTACTCAAAGGCAGCTGGGTGTCAAACTACTTCAACGGTAGGGGGAAATTTAAGAGACAGATCATCCATGCGGGCAGCTTCTGGGAAGGCCTCCTGTCATGTTTTTGTGGCCTGTGTTTAACGCAATTCAGACAACGCTTTCAGGTTCCTTTCATTTTAAGTGTATCTCCACCCTAGTGTTGTGTCCCTAAACTAATGCATCTCTCAAGCTGGGCCTGGACCAAATTACATTTCTTTCTTTTTTTTTTTTATGTGCCTAAACTATTAAAAACAAAAACAAAAACAAAAATAAAACAAAAAAAACATGCAATGTCATGTTTTAAACTACAACCACTAACATACCAAGATCTAAAAAAGGGCAAACAACAACAAAACATTGTTTATGCAAGAAGGCTTTGAAGTCACTGTTCTATGCTGTAGCCAAGAGCCATGTCTGCATCAGCTTGTTATCTTTTGACCTCAGCCCAGAATTTGTAACCTGTCTCCTAGGAGACCTTATGGCTTCCTTGGGTCGTGCCCCTACACCCCGTGACTCTTTGATTCCAGCTCTTTCCCTGGTTCCTCTTTACTGTTTTGCTTCTTTCTACAACCAGTGTTTTCCAACATATTCAAGTAGCTTTTCTGGATTCAGCTTCCTCATCACAGCTTTCTGGATTCTTTATGCTCTTTTGGAATGTTATTTCATTGAAAAACCATTTGAGGACCTGGAGAAATATCTAGATGGGTAAAAGCACTTGAATAAACACAAGGACCCGGGTTCAGATACCTGCATCCTTATAAAATTCTGGGTGTGGTCATACGCATGCCTGTAACCTGAGCACTGCATGTGTGTGGGGCGGGGGATGGGTGGAAGGATACAGGTGGATGTCTGGAGCTTGCTGGCTGCTAGCTTTAGCACAGGTTCAGTAAGAGACTCTACCTCAAGGGAAGAAGGCTGAGAAGTAGAAAGCAGGGTGCCTGGAGTCCTCCTCTGGCCTCTAGATGTGTGCACATACACCACACCCACACAAAAGAATCCCAACTGAACTAGACCAGAACAAACAAACAAAAACATCTAAACTACCTTTGCATGTATTCTCGGCAACTTTGCAGGGTTCCCTTCATGCAGAGGTGTCTAAGAATCTAGAAAGGGTTACTGATCCTTGACACTGGGCTCTGGGCCTGGGGAGAAAATGCAGTTGGTACTCAGATCTTCCCGGGACACCATTCCTCAAGCATATTTGCCTCCTTGTGACTCCACCTGAAATGCCTCTGGTCAACGCAGTCTGCCTGACTACAGGCACAAGTGTAGAACACAAGCACTTCCTGGAGTTGCCTCAAGCTAGGGCGGATGAGATTCAAGGTTTGATAAATATTCCAGCTCTTTCCAGTTTCATATAACTCTAAATTTCTCCAGGGAATTAAGGCCCAGGTGTTCCCAGTACTTACTTGCCTGATAACTCTCCTTGAATTACCACTTTTTCTCCTCTTCCCCCACTGACCAGGCTTCCTGGAATCCCTTTCTCTAATGACCTTATACTGTAAGCCTCGTGTCATGCTTATGGAGGAACCTACATGAATACAGATGCTCTGCAAAGACAGAAATCATCCAAATTGGAAAGGACAATTTAGCAGTTGTACAGAAACTCTTGGATTTGTAATTCCATAACTTGAAATTGATGCTGAAATAGCTCAAATCTAGTAGGCCACTCCTTTAGTCTTCTGTTTCAGTGGTTCTCAACCTGTGGGGTTATAATTCTTTTGGGGGGTTATCTAAGACCATTGGAAAACATATATTTACATTACAATTCATCACAGTAACAAAGTTACAGTTTGAAGTACTAATAAAAATAATTTTATGGTTGGGGGTGACCACAGCATGAGGAGCTGTACTAAAGGTCCCCCAGAATTAGGAAGGTTAAGAACCACAGCTCTATTTCATTATATAAGAGAAGAGTTTCTACTAGAGCAAATTTTCACGATATAGTATTTCTAAGAATTCTCCAGACAAAGCTGTGCTGTGAAAAGGAAAAGGTGTTTATAAACTCATTCACATTATGAGGCTGTGGGCAGTAGACAAGAAGACACCATTCCTGTTGAGAGATGGTATCTTGCACATCTTACAAGCAGAGGTGTTGGCACCCTTCCTTCCTTGGCTGTCTTCTCAAACTGCTGTTACAGCAGAGAGTCTTGGAAAATTGAGATGGTGTTTCCCAAAGGACCAGTAGTGGCTTTATTTACTGTCTAATGTAATAACGATGAGGTTTCTTTCAAGTGCAATGGCTACACAAGCTTATTTGCTTCAGCCCATTATAATATTCAAGTTCCCTGAGCTCTGAATTCTTCAGCTGAGGAGAAGACTCTTTGGGTGCACAGCATCTACCTGGGTCCATCTGCATTACCTGTGGGACTCAGGAGGCCAAGCAGCCAAAGACTAAAACGAACATGACACTCACTGAGTCCTAAAGGCTATCATCTTGTTTCCCCTCCCCACAACATGCATGGAATTGTGAGAAGTTCCTTTTGTAGCTTACAAACCAGGTGAGACTTTAGTATTTAATGTTGAGAAAATGTTACTGGATCTTGTGCCATTGATATTACCAATAAAGTGTAGTGTGACAGGAGACTAGATAATACAGTGTTCACGACTGGACAGGAATGAGCTACAATAGAATCCAACAATCCGGATCCAGGACTCTTAAACTGTGAGCTGGGAGCCTTGAGACTAGTTCACTGTCCATATTTTAATAGAGAGGATATAGACATTGCATTTTTATTGTTCATTATTATTTCTTTTTTCTTTTCCTTCATTCTTTTCTTTCTTTCTTTCTTTCTTCTTTCGTTTTTTGAGACAGAGTTTCTCTGTGAATCCAGGTTAACCTTTAACTGCACACTCCTGCCTTGAGATCCCAATTGCTGGGATTACAGACTTCCCCACCACGCCCAGCCATGGCTTTTATATACATCCTAGAGGGAAAAAGGAAGCTTATCGCTCTAAGAAGTACTCACCTATTAGAAGCAAGAAAGATTCAATGCTCAGGACTCAACCCACCACAAGCAATTGTACTGAAATGTAGCAATGTTTATATAGTGAATAACAGTACAGGTCTTAAAACACACACACACACACACACACACACACACACACACACACACACACACACAACCACAAGCAATGGATTCGCATAACAAGCAAGGGCTACTGTGATGAAAACAAAAACCAAAAATGTGTTTTAAGTGTTGGGTGATATCATACAAACTGACTTTATAAGGGCCATCTTGAGGTTGTGAGGCTTCAACTGTTCATAGTAAATGTGAATTATAGACTGTACTTTCAATACTGAAGGAGGTTACACTGAGGTCATGAATACACATGGCTACTTCAGACAAAATGACGTTGTTATTATTATTTTAGTGTGCTAGGATAATTTTTAACAAAACTTAGATGTGCAGCAAGGCTATATGAGTTTTCACATTTTATAGATAGTTTTAAAGAACTAAGCTTGGCAATGTAAGGTTCCTGTGTTACTAGGATTAAAACTAGAACTGAAATGTTAGCTGTGGAACAGAAGGTCTCCTGTTAACATGCAAAGCCAAGGGAATCAGACTGTTTCAAAACTTCATATGCTCTGGCCATACAACGCATAGTTCCCTATCTGACTATTAAAAACTAATCTGCTTCTATATTTTGTACTGTGCAAAGACATGTTTGGAAAGTATTTTCTTCCAGTGGTTCTTAAAGCTACTGTATTTAACAGTTACCGGGTAAGGCACAATATCATTTTCATGATTCTGTCAAATATAATGTGCTTTCCTTTTTCCTATCAAGTTTCTGAGGTAGTCTAGGTATTATGGCACGTGTTTTTAATCTCAGCACAACAGAGTCTGAGGCAGGAGGATAAGAGTTTGAGGCCAGTGTGAGCTAAGAAGCAAGTTCAGGGCCAGCCTAAATACATAGTAAGAGCTTCCCTCAACTCAAAGTTTCTCTTCCAATGTCTCTAATCTGGTCTAATTGAAAGTTAAAGCTAATTAGGATATCTACCAACCAGTTTTTAGTGAAGTAAACATTTCAAATTACGGACTAGGATAATATTTTAGTCTTTTCTGATGCCATATGAAATTATCTTCGAGATAAAAAGATTCTGAAAAGTCATTATTTCATACAATTAAAATATTCTGTGTTTCTGCCGGGTGGTGGTGGTGGCACACTCCCAGCACTCAAGGGACAGAGGCAGGTGGAGCTCTGGTCTACAGGGTGAGTCCAGATCAGCCAATGCTACACAGAGAAACCCTGTCTCAAAAAAATCAATCAATAAACAAATAAAAAATAAAATCTGTATTCCTGGTCATGATATTATACCTCCACATATGTACAAGTTGCTATGTAACAGATGACCCAGAATTTAGTTCTGAAAGCAAGATGCATGGATTACCTCTCAATTTTGATGGGTCATAATACTAAACACAGTCTTGCTGCGACCTCTGGACACAAGTCTCCACGAGTATCACCATGTTCCTGGTCAAGGGTATGAACTTCACTGAAGACTTTGCTAGGTTTCTGAGACTTGCTTTATGCAGACCATGAACTGGTTTACAGGATTGGAGCTCATTCGGGCTGTTGGACTGATGGTTAGCTGGTCATTAATGGTTACTATTGTGTGTGTAACAGTGTCCTCTGATGCTGAAATGTTCCATCCTTTAGGAAAGCTCATTGAGACAAGAAGTAAGTAACTCCAAATATCTTTAGGAGTCCCTGCAACTAACCAGATTCACTAGGCTTGTCCCTCTCCAAAAAAATAAGTGGTAAGGACTTGCTGAGTTCAGTCTCAGATAAGACAAGCTTCCAAGACTCAGACATGCCCCTATACCTGGGAGGGGCAAAGACTAGCTGAGCCATGAGGAAAGGATGCTCTTCACACAGCTAAGCTGCCTGCAGGCTGTGCAGTGTGCCCTAGATTCCCAGTGTTCGTGATCTATCATCTGTGGCAGAGTGGACTTTGGTAATGCTGCTGTCTCTGAGTCATTTCTGCTCCTGTAAGTAGCCCCTCGCCCATATTCCTGTAAGTAACCTGAATACGACTCATTTGTTCACCAAGTCAGACTTTGGTGGTATTCATACTTTTGTCTGTCATGGGGATGTGTTGTATCTTCTCAGGAAAAGTCTATCACACAACAGTTACCCTCTGTTTCTCTTAAGTGTTTCAGCTTAAGATGATGGCACTCAAAGAAAGAATAAGCAGGCTACAAAGATGAGACTTGATAGCCTATGACAATATAGTGAGGGTGGAGGTCCCCTTCTGTCTTAGACCTAGGGGAGGGGATTAGGTTGAAAGCAGGAGGGAGGGAGGAATGGGAGGATACAAATGATGGGGTAACAATTGAGTTGTAATCTGAATAAATTCATTAAATAAAAAAATTTTTAAAATATGCCAGCTGAATTTCATTCAATAAAAGGAAGGCTACGCTAAGTCTCCAGACTGAAACAGCAGAATTTCTATAACTTACCTTTTTCCATGCTCTCTTTGTGGGATACAGGTTACAGGATACTATTACCCCTGAACAGGAGAAAGATACTATATAATAAACTTTGACCCTGGGGGGTGTAGGTCACCGGTGTCATCTGGGGAACTACTCTCAGGAGCTAATTATAAAGAACATTCCTGCCTCTGTAATCCAAAATTTCCTGATCAATACAAGGTCCTACCCAGCAGATAACAAGACATTGACTCAAAGAGTAGGCTGCTGTAGTTTGGAAGTTCCATCCCACACTCGTGCTGATGCTATGAAGAGATGGAAGCAGACAGGGCCTTTGGGAGGTGACTGTGTCAGAAGGGCTCTGCATGACTGCATGGATTCAGCACTGATAGATGAATAGATGAGGGACAAGGATAACTGCAGTACCTCTTCCTGGAAGATGTACTCTGTCTCACCATCTGCAGTCATCCTCTCTGCTATGCCATGACCCAGCAGAGGTTCCTCACTCGGTGCTGAGCTAGTGCCAGACTCCATATCTCCCAGTCTCCAGATCATGAGATAAATAAACTTTGATTCTTTATAAGTTATCTAGATTGTGGTATTCACTTACAACAGAAAACAGACTAAAACACAGGAGTGGATGGTGGATCTCACCTACTACCAAATTGAAAATGGGACACATGCCTTGCTGGCATAGGTTGGGGCATAGTGCATCCTGAGGGGGGAGGGATGGCTAACAGCATGCCTCCCCATGCCTGGAAACTATGAGCCCCATTTTACTCAGTGTAATAATGTATAAAGAGGTGCTGAACTCCTCTGTAATCAGTCCTTGCTCTTGGGTATCATATCTTTACCAGAGCACAGTACATACAGAATGACCTCATAAGGGCAAGAGAATGCCTGTCCCACATAGCTATAGCATGTCAGCTGTCACTGGGCCTTTCCTCATTTGGCCTCCCTGCCAGGGTTGTTTCTGAGAATACAAACTGCTATGCCTTGGCTTTGAGGCCTGTACCCTCAGCTGCTACTGAAAGTGCCCACTAGATCTCTGGAGGGCCCAAGCCTCCACTTTATGTATGAGCAACAGCATCATAAAAAGCCTCCTGGGTGAAGTTTGGTCACTGTCAGTGGTCATTGCTAATAAAAGCAACAGCTGCATGTTGGAGTCAAATAAAGCGCTGGATAGACATGTGTCAAAATATTCATTGACATGAAAAAGTGAGTTCCATTGTATGAGCATGTCCCAGTGTGCAGAGTGGACAGAAGGAAATAACAGTCACCATTTAGGGACAGGATAGGTCTCACTGCTTTTAAAAATCATCCACACAAGGATGCTGAGCATTATCATCTAAAACACATATGTGCTTCAGACTCCTTACAACTGAAAGCCTCCCAGCCTGAAAAAATAAAAAAATCTAAGTGGGATTTCAGCCAGGCCTCCTAAGACCTAAGTAGAATTTGGTGACCACAGTGGCAGAAGCAATTGACTCTCAGTGAGATTTGAGCTGCTGCCTCTCCTCAGATGGATGCTGGGGCAGGGAGTTCTGCCAAGCTATTTTGAGGCTACACACATTAAGTAAAAAAGCAGGACTATTCTTAGCTCAAGTGTACAAGCTTCTATTACCCTGAACCGGAGGCTGAAGCTCAGAGTAAAAGCCTGGGTTCTCCCTTTCCATCTGCGTTTTCCCTCCTGGGCTTTAGAAATCATTCCTGATAGCACAAGATGAATTCTGAACTATGGTAAATACCTGTTTATCCTACAAAGAGCGAACAGTGAGTCTACAATCTGATCCTCAACATTAAGCCAAAGAGATATGAGGATTCCTTTCCAAGTAGCTCCTTACACACAGTTTGTTTGGTTTTTGGTTTTTCTTGCTTTTCAGTGGTTTCAGGACATAGGAAACACATGGTCTCCTCGTCTCTTGCTGTAAGATCCCAGGATGTATCAATCATTCCACTTTGAATATAGTCTGGAAGCTCCAATCTCAAAGAATGGGCTCAGAGGTAAAATGGAGGAGAAACGGGAGAGTAGGGCTGTGTTGACAGAGGTAGGGCACAGCGTGGGTACTACTCTTCACATGCCTCTAAGAATTGCCATGCCTCTCCAGTTTCTGTTTTTCAACCAGAAAATATAACAAATATTTTTCACTTAATGGGTTGTACTCCCTTTAAGTCAATGTGATAAACAGGAGTTTAATTTTTTTTTTACAGGTTCAACTTTTTTTGTTTGTTTTTTTGTTTTTTCCAAGATATATATTATTTTATTAATTTGTTCTTGTTACAATCAATGGTTATCCCATCCCTTGTATCCTCCCATTCTTCCCTCCCTCCCATTTTACCCTTATTCCCCTCCCCTATGACAGTTTCTGAGGGGGATTTCCTCCCCCTGTATATGCTCATAGGGTATCAAGTCTCTTCTTGGTAACCTGCTGTCCTTCCTCTGAGTGACACCAGGTCTCCCCCTCCAGGGGAAATGGTCAAATATGAGGCACCAGAGTACGTGAGAAAGTCATATCCAACTCTCCACTCTACTGTGGAGAATGTTCTGACCATTGGCTAGATCTGGGTAGGGGTTTAAAGTTTTACGGCCTGTATTGTCCTTGGCTGGTGCCTTAGTTTGAGCGGGACCCCTGGGTCCAAATCTGCCTATCATAATGTTCTACTTGTAGGTTTCTAGGACCCTCTGGATCCTTCTACTTTGCCATTCTCCTATGCTTGTCTCATCTACAGTCCCAATAGGATGTCCTCCCCACTGTCCCAGTTTCCTGGTAATTGAAGGCTTTCATGTGACATGCCCCTTGGGCTAATATGCAGATATAAGTGAGTATATACCATTTGAGTCTTTCTGCTTCTGGGTTAACTCACTCATTATGATCATTTCTAGCTCAATCCATTTATCCACAAATTTCGGGAATTCCTTGTTTTTAATAGCTGAATAGTATTCCACAGGTTCAACTTTTTATTGAGCATGTTAACAAGAGGTTTAGTCAAAAAGACCAAAGCCCACGTCATCATCAGACTCCTCAGATTTTTCCTTCTTTGCTTCCACTTTCTTTTCCTCAGCTGGGGTGGCAGAGGTGGCTGGCACAGGACCTCCTGCGGGTGCAGCTCCAGCTGCCAGAGCTGGCCCACCAGCCCCTACATTGTAGATGAGGCTCCCAATGTTAACACTGGCCAGGGCCTTTGCGAACAAGCCAGGACAGAAAGGTTCAACGTTGACACCGGCTGCTTTAATGAGGGCATTGATCTTATCCTTTGTGACAGTAACCCCGCAGTCATGAAGAATGAGGGCAGAGTAGATGCAGGCGAGCTCAGAGACGGAGGCCATGTTGTGAAGTGCTGGCACCCTGCTAGTTGCTAGATGAAGTGAGGGCCTCGCCCCAACGCAGCCTTAGCTTCCTCGGAAGGACCCAGCACCTTGGCAGCAGCTGAGGAAAATCAAGTTTAAAGTTTTATTACTGACAAAATAGAAAATTAAGTTTGTGTTGTTGCTTTGTGATAATCAAAGTCATTCCTGAGTTGCAGTCTATGGTGTATTTGTAGCTAATGCCTCTTTCACTAAATTCTTCACTCAGTGTATTGTGATTGGTTGAAGAGAAAGTTTTGGTTTCTTTAAAAATCTAGTTATGTTATGTGAATATGTTTTTGTTTTAATCCCAGATGTGCAATAAGAGGCTGTTTCACAGCAGGTGATTACGATTTGCCTCATGCACTAGCAGGGGTGTGATTTTTGCCAGCTGCAGATAGTTTACATGTGGAATTCTAGGAATCTTGGGAGGCCACAAATTCAGAAGCCCTGAGAGGTGGGGGGGTCGGGGGGGGCGCTCCAAGGAAGAGGGTGGCTGCTGCTGCTGCTCCTGGTTGCTGTGGTTGCAGTTTGTCAAGTGGTCGTGAGCAAGCAGACAGGAAGAAGTTGGAGATATCCTGCCAATGGAGATTGGACTTGCCCCAAGGAGCCCAGCGACCTTAATCAGCAGGGAGTAGTATAAACAGGTCTACACCCTTTTTACTCTCTAACCTTCTTTCTCACCTACCAAGTATCAGGAGTTGAAAGGGATTGTGGTGGAGAGGATGGTAGATATAAGAACCCAAATAAGATAGCTAAAACTGTATGCCAACAGGTAGACTTTCCACAGAGATCGCCAGGATGGAGATTAAGGCTATTACAGCTGATAGTCCATAGCATAGGAGGAAGCATGGACAAGCATGTGCACACAAAATCCCCTAACTCCACTTTACCTTATGCTCCAAATCTTGGAAGATGGAATACCCCATATTTGCAACTTGTGTGAAGGATTGTAGAGCAGAGCACACAGAAAAGTGAAGATATTTGAGGGAATTCTGGGTAATTCCAATATATCTAGAATTTTCTAGAGTGGCTTCCTGACCCCAACAAGGAGACAAATGTTTTAATTTATTTTCCTGTTGCTATGACAAAATGTCCTGACAGAAGCAAATTTAGGAAGAAAGGATTTATTTCCACTCACAGTTCCAGGGGACACTACATCATGGCAGGGAAGACAAGGTGGTATGAACCTGAAGCAACTGGTCATTTCATATCCACAATCAAAGAGCAGAGAAAGGTATGGTGATAGGATGGGGAATAGCCTCCAGCGAGACAGAAAACCTGACCCCTGCCTAGGACCTGTGACTGTTACCTCATGGAGAACAAGTATGTAGATGTGATGGGGCCTAGAGATGAATAATTATCTTGGATTACCCACATGATGCTTAAGTGTGGTCACATGTGTCTTTAAAGGAGGAGAATTTGATCCCAGGCAGAAGAGAAGGCATGAATGTAGCTGGCCACTTCTACTTTGAGGGTTCTTCTCTTTTTCCCCACTATATTCCCCCTCCCCAGTTTCAGTCCCTATCATTAAATAGGAGAGAAAGCAGGATACAGGACAAGAGACCTCTGAATCTAATTTCTTTCTTATTTCTTCTTTGAGCATGATATCTAACAACTGCAAACAACCCCCCTGAACAACCACCAACCACCAAACCTGCCTCTCGGGGGCCCTCGGATTTATATAACCTTTATTATGTTCCCGTTCCCAGGATTCCAAACATCACACAATCACAGAAACAAAACCATGCCTCTGCTAGAGCAAGAGGCAAATCACAGTCAGCTGCTGTGGTCAGTCTGAAGCAGCCCTATATCTCCACAAAAACATATTCTTATAGTATTTCTGTGTTTCTAAAGAACCCAAAATTCCAGAATTCTCACTACACCTGAGACCCCTGGAGGCAGAGGGGAGCCAAAGGTGGGACTGGGGATTGGATTGCCAATTGGCTAGAGAGTGGAAGAAGGAACAAGAAATTAAGGGAGGCTGGAGAAAGTGTCTGGAAAGTCAAAACAATGGCCTCTCCTCTTAAGCCTGCAAGGGGAATTTATCTTACTCGCAGATATTTTTCCCCCCCAAACAGGGTTTCTCTGTGTAGCGTTGGCTGTCTTGCACTCACTTTGTAGACCAGGCTGGCCCCGAACTCACAGAGCTTCACCTGCCTCTGCCTCCTTCCCTGAGTGCTGGGACTACAGGCATACACCACCATCCTGGCTACAGAAGGTTTTTTATGTTGTTGTTGATCATTTGTTTGTTTGAGGTTTCTTGTTTGTTTTGTTTCATTTAAGACAGGGTCTCACTAAGAAACCATTGCTAGATTGGAACTGTCTAGGTCAGTGGTTCTCAAGTGGGTAGCAACCTACATAACTGGAAAACAGGTATTTATGTTACAATGTAGAAAAATTCTAGTTATGAAGTAGCAGTGAAAATTATTTATGGTTGGGAGTTGCCACAACATGAAGAACTGTTGTAGCTAGTCTTTTGTTACTCTGGGGGTTTTTCTTTCTTCCACCTTTCTCCACCCCTTCAAGCCCCTAGCACTAGGTAAGAGAGAAAAAAGGATGAGGGTGGGGGAAAGGGGTTTGTTACTGTCAGACTACTTCCTGCTGATTAAGGACGTTGAGCTCCTTGGGCAAGTTTGATCGTCACTGTCAGGAAAACTAATTTCTTCCTGTTGTTTCTTCTTTGCACATGAGAATCTAACAAATAGCGGACCAACCAACAAGCCACTTACCATGGCTCGAGCATTAATATATTCTCTGAAAAGTCCCCAGAATTCCAAACATCACACACTTGCAGCAACTATCTGCAGTTGGCAAAATCACTCCCCTGCTAGAGCATGAGACAACTCATATAGTCATCTGCGGTGAAGCAGTCCCATATTCCCACACCTGGGACTGAAATGAAAACATATTCCTAAAATGTCTTTGTGGTTTGTTTTTTTTTAAGAGACCAAATTCTCAAGGCAAACTGTATTAAAGGGTCACAGCATTAGGAGGTTTGAGAACCACTAGTCTTAGTAGACCGGGTTGACTTCAAACTCACAGAGATCTTCCTCCCTCTGCCTCTTGAGTGCTGAGATTAAAGTGTGTCCCATCACAGTTAGTCACACTGGATGGTTTTAGAGCCTGTAAGAGTCTCTTCTACTTCCGGTCTTTCCAAGACTTGCTAGGATACTCGCAGCACTGCTTTACACTTCCACATTGACAGATTTTTCTTGCAGCATCCAAGGAAAGTCAACAAAGACATTTTGATAGACATTAGGTAAGATCCAACACCAGCGTGGACCAAAGACAAGGCTTAGGGTCCCTTGAGACGTTCAGCCAAATATGGATGGTCCCTTTCATCTCAATACACTGCCAGTAGTTTGAAAACTAACTTTTCCCAATTCCTATCTTATAAGGGACCACATCAATCTGATTTTTAAATTCAATGTTTTATAAGCTGTACACTACATTTTTTTCTTTTCTATTTATTATAATTTATTCATATTATACCCTAATTGTTATGCCCTTGCTTGTATCTTCCCATTCCCACCCTCCCTCCCTCTTCTGCCCTATTCCCCTCCCCTAGACCTCTGACATGGGGACCCTCCTCCCACACAATCTGACCTCAGCCTATCAGGTCTCATCTGGATAGCCTTCATCCCCTTCATCTATGTGCCCAAAGGTCCTCCCCACTAAGGGGAAGTGATCAAATTGTGGGCACCAGAGTTCATGTCAGAGGCAGTCCCTGCTCCTCCCACAACTGTAGAGAATGAGCTGTCCATTGGTCATATCTGAACAGGGGTCTAGGTACTCTGCATGCACCTTTTGTTGGTGCAACAGCTTGTCCAGCATCCCCTACCCCCCTCCCCTGCCCTGGGTCCAGATCCTCTGGCCTTACTGGTATCCCTGTGGGGATCCTGAACCCTTTGAGCCCTTCCATCCTCCCATTCTTCCTTACAATTCTCAGTGCTCTGCTCAGAGTCCAGCTGTGAGTTCCAGCATCTGTCCTGATCCTCTGCTGGGTAGAGTTTCTCAGAGGACATTTATGTTGGGCTAATATACACTTATAAGTGAGTATATACCACGCATGTCTTTCTGGGTCTGGGTTGCTTCACTCAGGATGAGCTTTCCTAGTTCCATTTGTTTGCCTGCAAATTTCAAGATTTCCTTGTTTTCAACAGCTGAGTAGTATTCCATTGTGTAAATGGACCAGAGTTTCTTTATCCATTCTTAAGTTGAGGGACAACTACATTGTTTCCAGATTCTGGCCATTACAAATAAAGCTGCTCTGAACATAGTTGAGTAATGTCCTTGTTATATGGTGGAGCATCTTTTGCATGTATGCCTAGGAGTGGTATAGCTGGGTCTTGAGGTAGCACTATGGCCAGGTTTCTGAGAAAGCACCAGATTGATTTCCAAAGTAGTTGTACAATTTTGCACTCCCACCATCAATGAAGGAGACTTCCCCTTTCTCCATATCTTTACCTGTTTGTGCTGTCACTTGAATTTTTGATCGTAGCCATTCTGATGGGTGTAAGATGGAATCTTAGAGTCATTTTGATTTCCATTTCCCTGATGACTAAGAACATTGTGCATTTCTTTAAGTGTTTCTCAGCCATTTCATGTTCTTCTGTTGAGAATTCTCTGTTTGGCTCTGTATCCCATTTTTTAATTGGGTTATTTTGTTTGTTGGTGTTTAATTTTTTGATGTAGGGTTGGTGAAGATCTTCTCCCAGTCTGTGGGCTGTCATTTTCTTCTGTTGACAGGGTCCTTTGCCTTATAGAAGCTTTTCAGTTTCATGGGGTCCCATTTATTAATTGCTGAGCTATTGGTGTTCTGTTCAGGAAGTTGTCTCCTGTGCCAATGATTTGATCTGACCCTAGATCAGCTCAGCTATCACTACCACCCTGGATTTTACTTCTACTGTATTTTCCCTCAGATGATTAATTTTGTGTTCTAAGATACATCACGGTCTGAATGTGTACCCTACCATTCACATGTTGAAAAGTTAATCTTCAGTTGTCAACTTGACACACATGGAAAGAGAGAACGTCAGCTGAGAGGTTGCCTCCATCAGATTGGCCCATAGGTTTATCTGTAGAGCATCTAAACTTTTTCTAATAGTTGTAAGAGGGCCTAACCCACTGTGGCAGTGCCATCCCTGAGTAGGTGGTGGCAGAGTAAAAAGGCAGGCTGAGCAAACCAGAGACCAAGCCAGTAAACAGTGTTCCTCTGGAATGGTCTCAGCTTCAGCTCTTGTTTACAGTTTTTTTCCTTCTTTGCTTGCTTGCTTCCTTTCCTTTTTTTTTTTTTCCAGATAAGGTCTTTTATGTGACTCTGGCTGGCCTAGAACTCACAGAGATTCACCTACCTCTGCCTCCTAAACGCTGGGATTAAAGTTGTGTGCCAGAACACCCAGATAGGTCTGGACAGCCTTGGCTATCCTGGGCTCTCTTTGTAGACCAGGCTGGCCTCGAACTCACAGAGATCTGCCGCTTCTGCCTCCCCAAGTGCTGGGATTACAGGTGTGCACCACTGTGCCCAGCTGTGAAGATCTCTTGAGAAAAACTAGCACATGTCTGAGATAATTTTGTAGTGCTATAGCAGAGCACCACAGCTGGCTTACTTATCAGTAAAGAAGTTAGCTTATCTGGTGGAAGCTGAAAGTCCCAACAATAGCACTGGAGCTGGGTGTAGACCTAACATTCCAGTTGGGCAAGTCAATCACCTGACTAAGGGACCACCCATAAGAAAGGCATGTTCACCTCAGGCCATGATAAAGAGATAAGAATAATAATTACCCCCTTAATGAGATAATGTACTTCTTGTTCCCAGAATTCCCACCTCCTAGAGCAGTTGCTACAAAGCCCTGTTTCCCAACTGCCTCTAATTCCTCCTGGAATTTCACTGGTCTCTAAGTGAGGAGACCACTGCCAGTTCTAAAAGCCTCACAAAGTGTTCTTTCCTGAGGGGGAGGGGACGCGGCGGAGAGAGAAAAGCACAGATTCTCATGTCTCTGAGAATTTAATTACTATTCTGCCCCAGGGCAGCAAGATGAAATATATGGCATCTCAAGCTGTACTAAAGGAATGACTTTAGGGCATCTAAAGCCATCCCATACACACTGGAGGCAAGGGGAAATGATGATTAAACACGGAGAGATGTTTACAAAGTTGCATTATTTCTTTTTTAAAACTTAGTCCAGGAAATTTTTCTCTTCCCTTCCAAAGCTCTGTTTATAGCAGCCATGTTAGTCCATATTTGAGTACTTAATGAGTTCCCAGGTGTGCTGTCCCCTCCTTTGCTTCCAGGACAAGAAGGGAAGAATTAACTAAGGTGAAACTAAGAAGTTTCCTTTAGAGACAGATCTGAGTCCCAGGATCCCAGGAGAAACACAACGTCGTTTTAAAAAAGAAATTATTCTTATTGTAGCTGCAACACAGTCATTGTGAATATTTACTAGGCACAGTGAATATTTCAATCAATGTGTATGATAAATGATGCTAAGTAAGGATGTCTGGCTTACCCATTACTGCAGATGGTGATCATTTCTCGGTGTTAGGAGTGTTCAAATCCTACCTTGTGTTTTGAAAAACATAACTGATGGTTATTACCCATCATCCCTCTGTTATGAACTGTCATTCCCCTGCTAAGCTTCAGAGCATCAAAAGTTATTCCTGCACCCCAGCTGTGAGTGACTGCCTGTTGTCTTCTCCACAACAACCTCACTTTCTATTCTTTTGTTAATTTATTCATTTACTTGTTTATTTCATCATTTTGCAGCCTGATAGCAGCCCCTCCATCTTCTCCTCCCAGTCCCACCCTCTCACCCTGCCCCCATGCCACTCTCTCCTTCTCAGAGAAGGAGAGGCACCCAAGGGGTACCAACCCACCCTGGCACCTCAAGTCACAGCACATACTCTCCCACTGAGGCCAGACAAGGAAGCCCAGCTAGGTAAAAGGGATCCAAAGATAGGCAACAGAGTCAAAGATGGCCCCTACTCCCATTGTTAGAGGATACACATGATAACCAAGCTGCGCAACTACTACATATATGTAGGTCTAGCCCATGCATGCTTTTTGGTTAGTGATTCAGTCTTTGTGAGCCCCATGGGCTCAGGTTAGTTTACTCAGTTTTTTTGTTTTTGTTTTTTAAGTTGTACACTTAAAAAAAAAAGATTTATTTATTTAGTAAGTATACAGTGTTTTGCCTGCATGTACATCTGTATGCCAGAAGAGGTCACCAGATCTCATTATAGATGGTTGTGAGCCACCATGTGGTTGCTGAGAATTGAACTCAGGACCTTTGGAAGAGCAGGCAGTTATCCTAACCTCTGAGCCATCTCTCTAGCCCAAGTAGTGCCCTTAAAAAATGGGTAGAACCTTTTAAAAATGTTCACATCTCTGTATTTATAAAACCAGAGATAATGAAAAATATACACATTCTCCTTCCTTTCTCTATCTCTCTCTTCCCTTTGATGTGTGTGTGTGTGTGTGTGTGTGTGTGTGTGTGTGTGTGTGTGTGTGTGTGTATGTGACAGAGGACAGACTACATCCTCTGTAAATTGTTACTGATAGAAGTAAAGTGTGACTGATATAACCACCTGCATGGAAGTGGATTGTAAAATACTGTGTATCAAATATGCTTTGACCCTAGTTCTCCCAATATGTATGTGACAGCAGTTAAAAGTTACAGAGAATTATTCTGCACACAGTGTGTATTTATACAAGAGTTTTAGGGGATGGGGATAGCAAGAGTCACTCCCCTTCTCCTGCCAGAAGCAAAAGACACAGAGGGGAGTGATCATATTCAAGCCAAATCAGTCAGGAACTGGGAGAGTTCTGAGCCTCTGCTGCCTGGGCCTGCCTTTCCAGAGTGTTTATCTGCTCAGAGCACTGTCTCCTGGGGGCTGGGAGTGATCATATCAACAGGCACCCCAATCTAACTATACAAGTAGCTGCAGCTGAGTCACCCAAGCAAAGGTCTTAATTCACTGTGACCTAAGGATCTATTATTACCCTTCTGGTATGATGATCACATTCATAGTGACATTAGCATTGAAGACACTAAGTATTCCTGGAAGTGACAGCAGCAACAGGACCACCAGTATAGACATTATGTACAGAAGAGCTCTTCTCCAATCTCTGTACCCTAGGAGGTATGAGCCTTAACTCCATTGCTATACTCTGTGCCAATCACCTTGCTAAGTTATGACTTGCTATGGTGGCACCAGCAGCCTGGGCAAGTCAACATCTCGAGTCATTGTGCTGAAGACTGGGCATGTCACAGTGGGCAGTTTCTTTTGGAAGTTTTAGTATATTTTCTCAAGGACTTCAGTCAGACTTGTAAGGCTTTGAAATGTTAAGGTCCCAAATTCTTTTTTATTACTACTACTACTAATACTACTACTACTACTACTACTACTACTGACATCTGACCCACTGAAAATTGCCACTGAATTGTGGTCAAATATTTGAAGTCCTCTGTCTCATTGTTTCTCATGTTCAAGAGACTGTCAGCAAATAACATGGATCTGATGGCTACATCAGGAATTGCTGATCGTTACTTCCTTTGCTTAGGGATCTATCTGCCTGGAGCTCCATGCATGCAACATTGCCCAGAGATTTCAGCCTGGGTCAGTGTAAACACAACTTTTATTTCCTTAGAGAAGTGGATGAGATGAGAACTGTGCCCAAGCTGTGCAAATACACAGCTTGGGCTGATCCCAGAGCATTTCTCTTTCTGTCCTAGGCCTGGAAGCTTCTAGCCTGTGTACAATCTAATCTTCTGTTAACATGAATCTTGAATGCTTCAGCTTCCAGCATCCATCCGCTAACCTAGGTCTAGAATGTTTCAGCCTTTGAGACTTACTGCTGAATAAGCTCATCCTTTTTAGCTCTTTCTGAACTTTGGCTGGCTGGTTCAATGCAGCTGTTCTGGCTCAAACTCCTTTCCAAGCTTACTGAATCAAACTCTCATTTCTGACTGAATTGCTCTGCTTAGCCTCAAACTACCTGTAGCAATCTGTTCTAGTCTTCTGGCTCCTTCTCATTTTCTGGCTCTTTCTGTTTTCATCTGTGTCTAGCTTGTTGACTCTTCAATCTGTCCGTGTAAATTCTCCCAAGTAAAACTGTCCCCCACCCCTGTGCTGCTCTACTAACTCCACTTTTTCTTCCTTTCTGTTCTCATGAGAGTTGGGTGTATCCTATTCTGTCAAATCTTTCTCTGATTCCCTACTTTGTCTGCCCCTCAATTAGAAGTCACTTTCAAACATGACTGCTTCTTTCTATAAACTACCTTTACCTTCAGTGTTTGGGATTAAAGGTGTGTAATAAGGGTGTGTCTATATTCCAGCCAGAGGAATTAAATGTATGTCATTCCAGCTAGATCACACAGACCTAGAAGGTCTTTGAATATGATCCCTTGCCAGAGAAACCATGTTTCTGGATTAAATTTTCTCTACAAGTCAGCATAGAGAAAGACTGTGGGCAGACCCCATTCAACAAATATCAAAGATCTGAAGTCATCTCCTGCAGAAAGTGACAGTCTGCTAGGGAAGGAGGAAG
This sequence comes from Acomys minous, assembly GCF_964271855.1. Taxonomy (NCBI): domain Eukaryota; kingdom Metazoa; phylum Chordata; class Mammalia; order Rodentia; family Muridae; genus Acomys; species Acomys minous. Next base: position 50,912,178 of record NC_140495.1, read on the forward strand.
TGGAGGTGTTTACCTAAATTAAAATTGAAATCCCAATTAACTGTGTTGACTTTGTGAAACTCACAGTGCAGTTTTGAAGCAGCTATAACTCTTAGAAATGAGGATATTGCCTGGCCCACCTTTGCTTACAGTGCTGGTATTTAATCTTTATGGTGTTTGTGCTACAGCAGGAGTATTCAGTCATTGAGGGGTTTACCTTATAGCAGCAACATCACCTCTTCAGCGACATCTTTTTGAGTAACTACAAAGGCAGTGTAGATTGTCCAGAGATGAATCAGTGGGTCTCTGCTGCTCCAGATCTTGGTCTCAGCATGAACCTTGCTTATATAATAATTTTGAGCTCTGTTGAAGAGTCAGTGTTCTAAGAATAATCCATACTCCAACAAGCAAGAAGCTGCTTTAGAAAAATTTGGATTCTGAGCTTTGACATGGATTGCTGTTTGACAAGACCACAAGATGGAAGTCTGTAATTCTATATTGACAATGTCTTTTAAAAGAGAATGTCCATCCAAACCACAATGGCTTTTGGCCTAGCACCAGGACATTAAGGAACCAGAAGACTTGGAATTAAATCACCAGTGAAGGCTGTCAGTGTCTTAGGGTAGCAGATATTGATATCTCTGTGATTTGTTTCCAACAGAATCTGGTCTTCGTTCGTGTTGCACAAAGCCATGTGGAAGACCCAGATAATCCTTTCCTACGATAACTTCTAAAGAAGTTGGGACTCAGCCCAGGGATGAGTAAAATAGTGACTGAGAACAGATGTCCAGGAATATTCCTGCATCCCTTCTCTGCAGCCCTGGGAACAATGTCATTTTCATGCCATTGGTTAAACACCAGTTACCCCCAAGGAGCTGTGTAGATGCTATTAAAATTCTTATGTGTCTCTTCTCAAGCCTCTCCTAATACTGCAGCAGGCTGCCTTCTCAATACCCAGAGAATGGAAATAGCCCTCGTGTGCTGGATGGTTTATGCCAACTTGACACAAGAGCGAACTTGATCGAGAAATTTCCTCCATAAAACTGGTTTGTAGGCAAGCCTGTAGAGGATTTTTCTTAATTAGTTATTGATAGGGGAGAGCCTAGACCACTGTGGGTTATGTCATCCTTCAGCTATCAAATCTGGATTCTAAAAAAAAAAAAAAAAAAAAAAAGACTGAACAAGCCAGTAAGCAGCATCCTTCCTTGGCCCCTTCCTTTGATGATGGACTCAGGCCATTATCATGATGTGGAAATATAAGCCAAATTAACACTTTTCTCCCTGGCTTACTTTTGGTCATGGTGTTTCATGGCAGCAATAGTAGCCCTAACCAAGATACCAAATGTTCAGGGATAGACACACAGATAAAAAACCATGACACATGACAATGAAGTATGCAAACTGAAAAGGAATGATGGTCTTACGTGGAAATTCTAGTATTTTAAACGAAATTCTCTTATACATGAATTTGTTATTATTTAAGTGAAACAAGCTAATCCCAAAGTGTCACATACTATGTCATTTCACGTACATGTAGTTTCTAGAACAGTCAAATTCACAGAAACAGTACGTGCGATGGTTGTTGGAGCTCAAGAGAGCGTAGTTATTGTGCAGAGAATTAGTGGTTTGTTAGAGGCAGGTTTTGTTAGTGTTTAATGGGTCTGGGGTTTCTGTCTGGGAAGAGGAGAGGCTTTGGCGGCAGGCAGTGCTAGAGGGTTTGCAACACTGCAGCTGTTCCTGATGTCACTGAACTGCACCCTTGACTAAGATGGCTAGTGTATTTAACATATATTTAACTGCAAGGAAAAACAGAAGACAAAACTCAAATGAACTCAGCTTAGGGGTATGCTAGCTAAAGGCAGAGACAGGAAAGAGGCTGCATTTACCTATTTCCAAGTTGTTAAGTGACATGAGATTTAACCCATCCCCACGTCTGGCACCTGTCCATCAGGCCCATTAAATATACACTGCAAGCAGATAACAGAAGGAAATAGCCCCGAGGAGGGGGAATAGTGTTGGAATGAAAGCAGTAGGCATGAAGCACACATGAGCACATCAAGCAAGAGGCACAGATGTTTTTCCAGTGTCTCTGAAACAGAGGAGGCCATTGAAAGGCAGCAGGAATTTGGTCATTCATTTTCCCCCTATGCTGTTTAGGCAACACTTTTCAGATATTCAGCAGCAGATTCTGTTCCTTACCGTGGAGTCTGTGGGGGTCTGGCTGGTCTATGATTTTACTGACAAATTGTTTGTAAAAGCTGTGCCAGAAGGGTACTCTCTCAGCTTTCCGACTCAGACTGAGAAAACTCTTTGGCAAAGGCAGTGAGAACTTCAGACACTCCCTGGTGTCCCAGCCTTGCTTTCTCACCGGCACATGGCTGGCTGCACAGACTTCCCTTCCCTCATGGGCTTCTCCTGGGTTACACAAGCCCATGTGCATTTGAATGTGTAGGGAGATGCTGAGCTTCACAGCTGGGAAGAAACAAGATTAGCTCTCCAAGGATGGCAGGGATGTGACGGTGTAGACCAGGGGAGCATCTGTGAGTACTGATGGATCCTGTGCTCTGGATGCTGGATGCAGATTTTTATCACTTAGTCCTTACTATCTTGTTATTTCCCTTATTTGATAATAGGGAAAATTAAACTTCAGGGAGATTTTTTTTGACAGAATTCTACAAACTCTAAGAGGAATAAATAGAATTTGTAATAGATACTGTAGAGGGGGGCCTCAGAGTCCTCACAGAACACACTCAGACATGAAATTGTTAACACAAAGGAGATTTATTAGCCTAGAGGGACAATCGGTGTTGGAGGTAGAGGGAGGTGTGCCTCTGGGTTGGACAAAGACAGCAGGTGTTTCTGCAGGACTGTTTTTTTAAAAATATTTATTTATTATGTATACACCAGCTCTCATTATAGATGGTTGTGAGTCACCATGTGGTTGCTGGGAATTGAACTCAGGACCTCTGGAAGAGCAGCCAGTGCTCTTAACCTCTGAGCCATCTCTCCAGCCCGCAGGACTGGTTTTTAAAGAGAAAAAACTAAAGTCTGTGTTAGGATGAGCTCGTAAGCCTGGATTGCACATTAATCAATGTAGCCTGAATTTGATAGTTGGACCTTTTTGTTTAATCTCAGGAATGAGTGAGTGGCCAAATAAGCAAATAGAGAGGGAAGGGGGAAGGGGAAAACCTGCCAGCACCATGTCTGCAGTGCTCAGGCCGCTTAGAGAGTCCTTCCTGCACTGAGGAGCAAATCTTTGCATTTTTTATTGTCAGTAGTGAGGAAACCGCTGGCTTTTGTTTGTTTGTTTCTGTTTATGGTTTTGCTACTCTTGTTTATTTTGAACACCTTTGAGTATCTGAGTGATTAACAAGGACAGAGTCAACATGGCAGGAGGTGACTAGGAAACGTGAAAAGATTTTATTGTGTGATGTAGTGCATCCTTAAAAAAACATAAACATGAAAGAGCAAATGGGCACCAGAGTGTCCGCCCATGTGAAGGATGAGTGTGGATCAAAAAGAGAAGTAGTAATGGACTTTCCCCTTAGATACTTAATATTTTTCTTTGAAGAACTCAGAATGATATTGTAGTCATCAGCTTTGTGTTGCTATAAGGAAACATCTGAGTCAGGCTACTTAAAAAAAGAAAAGCTTTGTTTTGGATTGAGATTTGGTCTCAGAACTAGGGAGAACAAATTGATAGGAAAAAACTCTGCTTTTTCTTTGAGATAAGAACTTGCTCTGTGGTCCATACTACTCTCCAATTTGTGGAAATCCCTTTGCCTAGATCTCCCCAGTGTTGGGATTTTAGATGTGTGTCACCATGCCTGGCGCAAATGACTTTTGAAAGGAAAGCAGAAAAATCAGTGACCCTCACTTAAAATGTATGGTCAAATGCTACTGAGTGAGTACATGGGAGACACATCAAAAGCAGGAGAAGACACACACACATGAGGCTCAGTGTTCTGCCGTCAGAGGAGTCCCACAGAATAATCCTATAAAGAGAGGACAGAGTTCAAGCTTCTCACGTGCATTGTTTTTCCCAGGTGGAAATGTGACAGAGAGAATGTGCAAAGCTGCCGTTTTTTGTGGGGCAGTTTGTAACTAAGACTAGATAAAGAACTCAGAGTGGGGATGGAAGCTAACTCAATTTCCAGCCTTAGAGCTGCTGATGAGAGTGGCCTACTGAAAGTCTTTTGATTTTTTCCCCTCTTCTGTCTTCTTCTCTCTTTCTCATACACATATTCGTGCACACTCATACAACATGTATGCAACATGTTTGTGGATTTTTCGCTTTTTTGCTAGTTTAGCCTCTTGTGTTCTCTGTTTCTTAAGAATAATTATATATGTATATATATATATATATATACTATATATATATACTATATATACAGTCAAGATATGCTAATCTTATGCAAGCTTTTTTTCCCTAAAAACCAAAAATGGTACCTTCCAGTCATCTTGAAAATACACATAACACACTAAAAAACTGACGGGGACAGCACAAGAAAGGATTTCTATATGAATGAAACATGCTCATTAACATAGGCATTCTTTTACTACAGTCATAGATTAAGAAAAAAGTAATTATTTTAATATGTAAATATGAAAACATAGATTATAATTCAATGCCAATATATTCTGACATCTACATGTCTGATCTATACATATGTATATATATGCATTAGACATATATATTCTTAACAAAAGTGATAGAGCATAGTTATCAAAAACCTATACAAAGCTGTGCGTGATGGCATAAACCTATGAGCACAATACTTGAGAGGCAGAGACAGGAGGATGAGCACAAGGTTAAGGCCATCCAGGTCTATAAAGTGAGCCAAAGCTATACAGCAAGACTATTCCAAAAAACATAAAGGGGGCTGAAGGGAGAGCTCAGCAGTTAAGAGCAATTACTGCTCTTCCAGAGGACCTGGTTCTGTTCCCAGCACCCACCTGGTGGTTCATAATCATCTGTAACTCTAATTTCAAGGAGTCTGATGCTTTCTAAGTGCTTCTGCACACTCATGGGGTCACATACATTCACACAGGAACACACAGATGATACACGCTAACATAAAAGTGCTTGTGAAACTAAGAAAACTGTTTTAGAGCTGACAAGATGTCTCAGAAGTAAGAAGTGCTTACTGCACAAGCCTGACTTTCATGCCCAGAACTCATAGTGGAAGGAGGGAATGATTCCCACACATTGTCCTCTGACTTTCACATGGGCATGGTCTCTCTCCTCTGTCTGTCTGTCTCTCTCTCTCTATCACACACACACACACACACACACACACACACCGTATATGTGTGTGAAAAGTAATAATAAGTACAATTTTCAGTTTAAAGTTCTATAAGATACTGCACTTATGGATGGAATGATATAAATTCCGTGTTAAAGGCATGAAGAAGGATCACCTTCCCAAGTATCCATCATACTGAAAGGCTCAGCCAATGCAGGACAGAAGAACAGGAAATGTAAATGTGAAAAAGAAAAACATGTCATCACATACATATTGTGTAGGAGTTTATGTAGGAAAAGGTATACATCAAAGTTGTCAAATAAAAGATACACATGTTAAAAAAAAACATTTTATTGCTACAAAACCAGCAAGTAGAAAATAGTGTTTAATAAGAACCCTGTTTTAAGTAGCAAACTGTGAACAAGGCTTAAAATGAATCCAAAAGAAGGTAAGAGCATTACAGGAAAGAAGGAAGGTGGTGAAAGGTGTCACAACTCCCTCAGCACAGCTGCAGTGTTGCGGCCACTCATCTCTGGAGGGGGACACAGGGCAATAACCAGTGGGTGAAACTATTATTGAATGACTCTCATCAAGTATGCCCCAGAGAAGGAGTGCTGCTCACAGCGAGTATGTGGGGGAAGGACTTTCACAGCTGGATTCTGAAGGGCAAGCACAACCTCACAGAGTGAGGATTGGGGAGGGAAAGGAGTGGGGAACAGCAGACTGCACAAAGACCCTGAGGTAGACAGCCATGCTACACTGAGGGACTTTCAAGCTCTCTCTCTCTCTCTCTCTGTCTCTCTGTCTCTGTCTCTGTCTCTCTGTCTCTGTCTCTCTGTCTCTGTCTCTCTGTCTCTGTCTCTGTCTCTGTCTCTGTCTCTGTCTCTCTCTGTCTCTGTCTCTCTCTGTCTCTCTGTCTCTGTCTCTCTGTCTCTGTCTCTGTCTCTCTCTCTCTGTCTCTCTCTCTCTCTCTGTCTCTCTGTGTCTCTGTCTCTGTCTCTGTCTCTGTCTCTCTCTCTCTCTCTCTCTCTCTCTCTCTCTCTCTCTCTCTCTCTCTCTCTCTCATTAATAAATGATGGCATTCCTCCTGTTGCCAAATACTATTTTTAACATCATTCTAAGAAGGGTATGTGTTCCCAATAACTCACTGAACCAATTTCTCCTTGAGCTTTGAAATTGGTAAGTTCATTCTTTTACAAACACTAATGTCAAGGCACACATCTCTGAGTTCACTTTGATTTGTTTCTTCAGGATATATTCTGAAGATGAAGATGCAAGTGTCATGACAGAAGGGACTCAAAATTGAGTATGTTTGACTCCTACAATCTTTCCTCCCCCTCTTTTGTGCCGTTCCCTAAGTTCCAAGGGGAGAGACTTGACAAAGCCCTCTAATTTAGACTCTCTCAGCATAATGTCCGGCTGTAGGTCTCTGCACCTGTTCCCATCTGCTACTGGAGAAAGCCTCTCTAATGATAACTGGACAAAGAACCTATTTATGAGTATAACAGAATATCATTATGAATCATTTCATTGAATTTTTTTTACCAGTCATACTAAGTTCTACCCTAGGTCTCTGTACCAGTCTCCAGTTCCTGGCTATCCAGGTAATACAGGGTATGAGCTCCCACTCAAATTAAGCCAAACAGTGTTTGTCCACTCCCACATGAAGTCAGAGGGGATGGAAGACACCAGCATAACACTAAGCAGAGCTCACAGAGACTGAAGCTGCAAGCACAGGGATCCACACCATGTCTTCTGTGCATGTTTTGGCTGTTAGCTTGGTGGTTTTGTGAGACTCCCAGAAGTGGGAACAGATTCACTTCTGATTCTTTTGCTTGTTCTCGGGATTCTTTCCCTCCCATTGGGTTGCCTTGTTCAGCCTCAGTCTGAGGGTTGGTTGTCCTCTTTCGGAGGCCTCCTATTTTCTGAAGAAGAAAGAGAGGAAGGTAAGGGGAGCTGGGAGGAGTGGAGGGAGGGGAAACTGTGGTTGGGATGTAGTGCATGAGAGAAGAATCTACTTTCAATAAAAAATAAAATGTGCAAAAAAATTAAAAAGTGAGTATGTTTGATACTTATTGTTAAAATAGAATCTAAAATGACTGTGCAGTTTCAATTTCCATCAAAATATCATTCATGTGTCCAACACTATTACTGTCTTTCAGAGTCTCAGTAATTTGATAAGTGATAATGTCTGTGTAATACATTTCTCTGCTACTCTATTGTACTTTTGAAGTAGCTCATGTATGTTAATTCCTCACCACATGTAGCAGTCACCCACATTTCTTCTCTACTTACCCAAACACCCTATTCAGTGGGAAGTATGAGCATACAAAAGGCATCTGTCTTTTCTAGGCTTTTCTCCAGTGATATTTGTATTTTCTTTCCAGTGTTTTTCTTTCTCACATACTGAAGTACATCAAATCTTTCCACACACCTGTGTGTTATTGTGCATACATGCAAGGTTCTGTAAACAGAATTACTAGATCAAAGGGTAGATGCATCTTAGTTGTGTATGGCTATTCCTAATTATCTGTAGTTAATGAGAATTACAGATGAATGTATGTCTATACTTATGTTAATACTAATAATTGAATTATATGTAATAAATATAGGCAAAGTAGAATGGAATATATGTTTGAAAATGTCATAATGAAACCCATTATTTTATATGCTAATTTTTAATTTTAATTTTACTTGCATTGGTGTTTTGTCTGCATATGAGGGTGTTGGATCCTCTGGAACTAGAGTCACAGATGGCCATGTGGGTGCTGGCAATTACCCCAGGTCATCTGGAAGAATAGCCAGTGCTCTCAACCACTGAGCCGTCACTCCAGCCCCTTGCAGGATAATTTAAAAATTAACCACAAAACATGATGATAGGCATTAGTAACGATATGTATGTTTTATATCCAGTTTTAAGCTTGCAAAAGTGCAGTTAGTGCCTGCTGTCACTTATACAGATGATGAAGCTCAGGCTAATGTGGGTACTCTCATGGCACTCAGCTAGGACAGGGCTGAGTCAGGGCAGACTCTTGGCCATGGTGCACAGTTTGTGTTGCATTAAAAAAATAAAAAGAAAAACTCAGTTTACAAGACCCTATACTCTTCAAGTTGAAGACTGCCACAGCCTCTGCTGCAGCCAGGGCAGTGTGTTGCTGAGAATAGGCAGGCATCCAGCTCTGTTTGCAGATGACCTCTCTATGTTAGATCATAGAAAACACATAACCATTTCTTAGAGAGAGAGAGAGAGAGAGAGAGAGAGAGAGAGAGAGAGAGAGCATTTAGAACTGGTGGGAAGTCATATAAGGAAAAATACAGGCATTGAAAACAAATTCTATATTCTGCATAGAAAAAGACTCTATATGAGAATGACTGTGCCTAATTAATTTGGGCATATGGGTAGCACAAGTGTAAATATATTATTATTTATTAATCCCATTTAACTGAGAAATGATGTAGCATCTGGAAATCTGTAGCACTAGGAACTGGTTTTATACTGGCAATAACTTTAGCCTCCATCTCGGAAGTAATTGGCTGTTTCAGATGTTGCCAACGAACCTGGCCATTTCAAACACAACACCTTCCAATCTCTTTTCTATGCTACAAGCATATACCACTATGGCTTCTGTGTTGATGAAAACCTACATCCTAAAGAACAGAAATAGGTCTTCAGTGCAGTCATCCAATCAAGTATAATGGCTACACAGCAAAGAAACAAAGCAGTCACTACTACTAAGGATCATTGCTAAGATTCTCAGTCCCTTGGGACAGACATAGTGGCCAGAAAGGATGAATGGGTAACACATTTCACAAAACCAAAGGACACGTGGCTTTATATATTGACAATACTGGAGTAGTGATGCACATTACAATCAGTATCACCTTCCACAGGACAGCTGGCCACAGTTCATCAGAGGTTTTTCTCTTGTCTTTCCTTTCCTAATTATACAGAAAATAAAAGCATGTCTCTCAACTGCTGGTGCCCAATGCAGTGAATGGGGAACACATGTGACATATGAGCAAAGCACAGAGACTGTCATGGGAGAGGAGACAGCATCATTCATTTCCATAGCATATCAGTTCATTTTTGCTAAAGAATGAGAGCCTAGCCCACAGGCTCTGATGCAAGCCTGACTAGATGCTAAATGCTAAGGAAGAGAAAGAATGTGGAACTGTTTGACTCACAGTTGAACTTAGGAGAGTGATAGCCATAGACCATCGAAGGATGTTGTCATAATACTTCCTTTAAAAAAATCAATCAGTTTATTTATTTATTTTTACATTTTATATGGGCATTCCTGTGCATTTGCCTTACAATCTGAAATTAGGGCTTTGACGGAAATTATTGGATTGTTTTGGATACAACATTTGTATCTATTGATTGTGATTTGTAGCAATTAATGAATACTCAGATGTAAGAGCCAAACAGAATACTTCTGCCCTACAACATGATTCTAGGATTGATTTTCTACCAAGCACTTTAAAGGGATGTTGGTATTACAGCTAGAGAGATGTAAGCAGGGAAGCTTCAGAATTTGAAGTGGACTAGATGCCAGAGGCTTTAATTCTGAAACGTGATGAAAGGTCATACCATGGTCCATTAGAGACTTTCAACCAGTGTCACCCATGCTTGTTCTTCCTGCTTCCTATGTAATTTGGGAAAACACAAGAGAAGCAGATGGTATCTGGCATGGCCATTTGGCAGTAACAACACCAGCCTTAGTCAGCTGAGGAGGGAAGAAGCCACAGGGGAGAGTAAGTGACACAGTCTTGAGATTCCATCCCTGGTTGGGCTCAGGAAGGGAAAGCTCCAAAAGTCAGTGAATTCTGAGGTGAGACTTCATGATATGGCAAAAAAGGAAACTATAGCATATTCCACAGAATAGGGCGATCATGTTAAGACAAAGTGGCAGGGAGGGTGGTATTTGGGACAGTGGCATTTAGTTGTGGCTGAATTGTACCTGGGAACTTTGGAGAGGGGAGTGCCTAGGCTCAGGCTCCCTACCTGGCTAGAAACATATGTGGACCCAGCATTGTGTTCTTCCCACAGGGCCTCCAAGGGTCAGGCCCACATGGTGGTATGTAAGCTTTTGTTTAGTGATTCTGAGGAGCGGTCAGAACTGGCTTCTGAGATTTCACTGGAGTCCAAGGACATAGAAAGGAATTAAAATATGGGATCTGGAAGGAAACAGAATCCCAGTCAGGCAGCCAAGAGCCTTGGTGGTTCAGAGATTGACCGTGGCTCTGGGGAACTCAACAGGGGCATTAAGGCATAGAGACTGTGAGCAGAGTGATGCTCTTCAGCCATGATCTGTGAAAGGAAGGAGCAAGGAAAGGGACACTCAGGAGCCCAGGAAAGGTACCCTAAAGGAGGGACCAGGATAGAGTCTCAGAGCAATATAAGGACTGCGAGAAACAAAGCTACAAGCATGGAAAAGTTATAAATACATGCCTGACTTGCTCAAAGGACAAACCCACTCTGTGCCCCCACCTGTAAATCTCTTTGTGTTTCTTCACATTGGTTTAACCTAGCCCAAGTCACAGTATGAGGAAGCCCAAGTCTGACATGAGTAGCTTCCCAGAGAGCAGAGTCAGGAATGAGGTGGAGAAGGAACATCTGGAAATGGCAACAGGGTGGTAGCTAATGGATGCAGTCACAGGTAACCACAGAGATTGGTTCTGGGTCCCTAATGGCACTGACAGATGCCCTACTCCTGTGCTTTCAGTGATTGCTGTGTGAGAATCAATGGGAGACAGGAGGAATAGTTTTTTTCTTCTTCATGGTTACAGAAGTCTCAGTCTGTTGCCTTGGGGCCTGTGGCAAGGCAGGGCAATTTGATGTGACGCATGTGACCAAGGAAGCTGTGCCCTTCATAGTTGCTGGGAAGCAAAGAGAAAGAAAGGAGAGGTAAGGCCATTGCGTCCTCATCAAACATACGATTCAAGTAATACTAGGCTGGCAACCAAGCCTCTACCATATGATCCTCAGAATTCAAACCATAAGAGGTGCCCTGTGAATTGGGAACAACTAATGTGTAGTGTTCTGCAGTCTTTATGTCACTCTATAATACACAGTTCAATGTAAGTAGGTATTAGATGCTTGTTTAGAGAATAACAGCAAGAAGGAAGTCTTCACATAGTCAGTACACATTTAATATTTTCATCTCAAAGAGGGATTGATGCCCTGTGGGAACTATAGCCTGGCTTTGGAAGGGAGTGGAGAGCCCCTGGAACTTCTTAGTTTTGTTAAATTAAAATATAGTCATACCCCCCCTCCCAGCTTCTCTAGAAAACATTCTCTCTGTCTGTCTGTCTCTCTGTCTGTCTGTCTGTCTCTCTCTCTCCTCCCCTTCATGCCCCCAAATATTTGCCTAAGTATATAGATACAATCTGCTAAGTTTTCTTAGTTTTATGTGTATGTATGTGATTTCATGTATCCATGTAGTATTGGATAACCAATTAGGGGAAGAATATTTCTCCCTCTCGCAACAGTCTATAGTTGCCTATTGTTCTTTGCCTTGGGTGTGGCCCAATGAGATTTCCAGTTTAGCCTGTCTATTGGTGTTGTAATTGTTCAGGTCTTGTTAGGTAGTCATAATGTTGAGTTCCTGTGTTATTTCTAGGAGGCACAGTTCATAGCAGATTTTCTGGTCCTCTGGCTCTTACAATTTTCCAAGTCCTCTTCCACAGTGCTCTATGAGCCTTAGTGCAGAAGTTGTGTTGTGGCTGTATTAAGTGACACTGGACACTCCATAATCACTTGTTCTTTGCATTCCAGTTGGTTGTGGTTCTCTATAGTGCTCTCTTTCTTTTGCAAAAGAATTTTCTTTGATAAAGATAAATGTTAAATGTATTTGTGTTATAGGGACAAATATTTGGATGCAGATGATAATTTTGCTGGTTCAGCTTAGTAAAGTGTTGTTTGTAGCTTCTTTTATAAGATTCATGACTTCAGTGGTCATGGGTAGTTGCCTAGGTTTCCGGGACCCAGGCAGGATTTCTCTCCTGTTGATTCGGCTTTAAGTCCATTTAGAGAGCTGTTGGTTATGTCCAAGATATAAGCCATTGTTGTACCCTTAGGGTTATAATGCCATGCTGGTCATTGTTGCGGTTCATGGCATCCTAGCCAGGTAGGATTGTAGGTTTCTTCCTCTCTTAGAAGTTTTCATGGTTCCTTCCACTATCATGAAGGCTACTTTTTTTTTTTTTAAAGGAAGAATGCTTTTAAGTCAGATCCACCTTGGGTCCTCAATTAAAAACATCTAAACTGTCATGATATAAAGAGTTAGTGAGTGTCTGTGAAGGGAATTTTGATGTGAAGTTAATAAAGATTAGATTAACCATATTTTCTGCATGCTTGTAGCCAGGAAGACTGGGTTGAGTCTAATCATTAACACCCCAAGTGATAGGATGCGCTCAGCTTTATATTGACCATGGCTTGTGCTGCATGAGCTCATTAGTAATGCTCCATACTAAAGAACAGAGCTACCTGTCAGGTGTTTGTTACATTGCTAAGGAATAAGTGTAACTTCCTGGGATTGATTCAGCCTGCATCAGTGTTAAAGCCCCATTAAAGTACTGGAAAACAGGGAGGTGGAGATTCTGAATTTTTGTGTGGGATTTTGGAACAGACTACATTTCCGTGGTGAATGTGTGGGAGAAAAAGGGCTATTTCCAATAGCAGCCACCCTGGCAGAACAGGGGAGTGGAGGAGTCTGTTCTTCCGGTAACTGGCTGCTCTGTTTTGTGTGGGAAAGTATTCACAGGCTTTTCTGTGCTGAGCAGTTGTGAGTTGGGGCCTAGAATCATCAGCATGTGGCACTCACAGTTGGAGATGTTTGCAAAGCATGTCTGCTGAGAAATACAGAAGAACACATGCAAAGCAGACCAGATCTATCCTGGCCATGCCTGGAACACGGACGTGGTAAAAGAGAATATGGTGATAGGCAAATCTTATTCAACTCAACACAAGCAAAAACTCTGAAGTTTACAACAAAGAAATGGGCTCCCGTAAAAGGCAAGCTCCCCATCCTTACATGAGACCAAGCAGATATCTGCTGTCTACTTTTATGGCTGATGTTTTAGAAGGCACTCCCACGTAGAGACCAGGACAGAGCGTGACCTGGTTGTAAGATGACTTGTCCCTTCTTTCTGACTGCAACTTATGTCAAAGTCCACAGAACCTTTAGTCCCTCAGTGTTGCTTTATTTAGAGGTAGCAGGTCAATAAGATAAAATGTGGGGTTTGTTTTCTGTTTGGTTTTATTGGAACAAATTCTCACTCTGTAGCTCTGTTTGGTCCCAAACTCATTAGATAGACCAGACTGGTTTCCAACTCACACAACTAAACCTGCCTATGCCTCTCAGGTTCTGGGATTAAGCATGTGCACCACTATGTCTGGCCTAGAATGTGGCTGGTACCTTTATAAGAAGAGGAGATTGCAACACAGACAAGCACAGGGAAGATAGGCCACTAAACACTGAGGGGAGAGGCCTCTGTGAGAGTTATTTTGACTCCTCACTAGGCATCTGCAACACAGACATCTGGGCTTATCCATAAGGGCCTTTCCACAGACAAAGAGATGTAACTGAGCAGAGGAGATTCACCATGGATGTGGCCACCATTCTATAAACTAAGATCTTGAACTGAATACAAGGGATAGAGAGAACTGGCCAGTGTGGTCAGCACTCTTTGCTTTCTGACGCAGACCCAACATGACCAGCTGCTTCATCCTCTAGCTATCCCACCTCCCGCACCATGATGGACTGTACTCTCAAACTATAAGACAAAAATAAGCCCTTCTTCCTTTTGTTTGCTTTTCCAGGCATTTTGTCACAGTCCTGGGGAAAGTAAGTAGTATAGACCCAGAGATACCAACCCTCTTGATGTGATAATTTGGGGCTAGAAAGTCACTGTAACAGTGACACAATAAATTTCTGTTGTATAAGCCACCAGTCTGGCTTTCATTCTTGCAATATTTCTGAGATTTTTACTTGGTTTGAAAAAAAGTTAACAGTATATTCCCTAGAGTCCAGGATAACACTAAGGATAACAAACCTCGGTGTTTAATAACGCAGCAAGAGCCTTGGGTTGCAGCTGCATATTACTTAGCTTCTTCAATAATTGAAATAGGAAGCTACTACCAAGAGGAAATCGCTGGCAGGATATATTCATTCATTAATGATACCTGTTATGGGCTTTCTGTATGCCAAGAACATCAAATCAAAGCCACAGGGAGTCAGCTGGCCCATTTGTAGAATGCAAAGCTGTTGCATCTGCCGACTGCTATCACATAACAGAAGGGCAGGCAAGAGTATCCTGTCAGGTAGCCACTAGGTATCTGGGCATGAACTTATAGAGGACATTGGCTCTTGTGTAGAAAAGAGAATGGGCTTTCTCTGCAACTTTATAGCTAAAATTAATGAACAGAAGTTCTGAAGTTGATTTTTAGCTCAAATTTGGAGGACTTGTCAAACTATCAATGTCTACAGAACTAAAGTAGTCTTCCATTAAGACTGTGTATATTTGTAAACAATATTGTGTATTGTTACTGGTGAAGATGTTCTGCAGGGTCAGGTGCCATAAGAAAAACAATGACAAGCTTTCCAACCTTGTCCTTCTACAATGGTGGAGGACAATTAATTTCATAATGGGGTGATAGAAAGATGGGTGTAGGGAGGCCTGTTAGAACACCATGGGAATAATGTAGTACTATACATCTTTGTATGGCTATGGCAAGGGTTGAAGGGGAAGAAAGAACCAGTACAGACAGAGACTGGTCTGTCCTTTCTGCACAACCATTCTGCTGGCTAGCCAGTAAAACATGACTGTATAGACTCAGTAGCTTTTATTCTCCCTGGAATGTGGCCTTGTTTAGCCAATGGGGAACCCATCAGGAAATGGGAAGGAAAGCAAAGGAAAGAGGAAAGGGCATTCTTCAACCTCATTAATTCTCTGTCAATTGCCCCCTTCCCACATCTATGCTAATCCCAGGCTTAGGGGTAGGTGCAGCCTGAATCCCTTGAACAACTGCAGTGGCTCCCCTGTCTCATGCCCATCATCAAAAGAGTTTCTTTGTGAATCAAATTTCCTGATGGGCCTCACTCAGTTGGTGGTGTCATCCATTTTCTTTCTTGCTCTTCCTGATCCACACAAACTGCATGGAAGGATTGGGTCAAGGGCAAACTGCCCCATGGTCTTTGGTCAGTGACAAATTTCCCAGAGATTGGTCCATTTCAAAATGTGTATTACTGTGAAATAAGACATTGGTTTGTATGTGGCCAAGAGGAACCAACATTCCCCCAACCTCTTGGGCTTTTCCCTAAAATTCCATCAACAGGAAGGATTTTATGAGGAAGACTCAGTTTGAAAACCCCTGACATACGCATAGAGACATACAGATTCTGGCAGAAAGGAAACTCTGCCTTAATTTTAGTTGTGGGATTAAAACAAAACAAACCTCGAACTCTTAGAGTTTGTACTAATCTCAAGTAACCTGGGCTTGGCCAGTGCCGTGCACTATGACATCACAGCATAACATAAATGGAGTGTTGACATCATGCCATTTAGCTCAATAAATCTGTGGAACTAACAAGATGGTGTAGCTTTGTGTCTATAAACATCTTCTCTGCTACCTAAATTATTCAGGTAATCTGTCTGTATTAACTGAATCAGCTGGATAGTGGCCAAATCTCCACTTCTCTTTGTATCACCCAAGACCATGAATGAATATTAAAGAGAGGTAGGGAGGGCTTCAACTTCCATCCTCATAAAGATTCTCTAAGACAGCCTCAAAACATCTAAACACAGATACTTTGATAGGAATTAGCTCTAGAAAGTGCAGAGGGACTAAATTGTAAGAATCCACAACCATTTTCTTCCCAGGGTTGGGTCAGCTGCATTCATCTATCCAACAGGCTCTAATCAAAATCAGATGCATAACCAAACTCCAAATCCACCAGCTAATTTGAAGAAAAGGTGTTCTGCCAAGTGGAATGGTAGATGGTGGCTGAGATGTTAGCACCTGCATTTGGAGCTGGAGGCAAGCAGAACTGAAAACAGATAGGAACAGCAGGTATCAAGAGAATGGGTAAAATGAAAATGCTCTGAGAATCGTTTGGGAAAGCGACTAGAGTATCTGAATATTTGGTACTGTATTCTCTCTGATGTCTAGAGAGGAACCAAGAGGAAGTTCTGATTAATAAACCCAACACTGGTGCAGTCTGGAGGTCTGTGAGACCGATTATCATGGAAGCCTAGACCTGACTATGACCCCTGACTCAGCAGCAGGGGAGTGGCTTCTAATTAACTCTGGAAAAGGAGCCCCAGTTCTGCCTACTCTATGATTGCAGGTCGGCTTCTTATTTTTTTTTTCACAGCACAATAGTGATGAGAAAGAGAATGGTTAGGAACGTCAGATGACTCAGAAGAGCTGATGTAGCCACTAGTGAAGATTAAAGATTAATGGTACAATCTTTCTGGAAGAATTTACTAGAAAGAAAGGCAATGAGCCATGGTAAGGAGCTTTGGCCTGAAGATATTTTTGTTTTGTTTTGTTTGTCTTTTAATTTATTTAAATTTTTTATTTTTAAAATTAATTAATTAATTCACTTTACATGCCAGTTGTAGCCCCCTCCCTCTTCTCCTCCCAGCCACACCCTCATGCTCTCATACCCCATCCTCCCTCCCCTATTCCTCAGAGAACGGGAGCCTCCCCTTACCCACCCACCCCAGCTCATCAGGACTGAGAATGTCCTCTTCCCCTGTGGCCTGGTAAGACAACCCCACCAAGGGGAAGTGATCAAAAAGCAGGTAACCACCTCCATGCCCCCACTCCTCTTACTAGGAGACCCACATGAAGCCTGTGCTGCCCATCTGCTACATCTGTGTAGGGGGTCTAGGTCCAATCTATACACGGTCCTTGGTTGTTTCAGTCTCCACAAACCTCTCTGAGCCCTGGTTGATTGGCTCTTTTGGTCTTCTGTGGAGCTCCTGTCACCTTCAGGTCCTTCCATCCTTTCCCTCACTTTTCCACAAGACTCCCTATGATTTACCCAATGTTTGGCTGTGAGTCTCTGCATCTGTTTGGATCTACTGCTGGGTGTAGCTTCTCAGAGGACAACTCAGATAGTCTCTGGTCTGCAAACATAGCAGAATATTGTTAATAGTGTCAGAGTCTTGGGTTGTGCCAGGGATTGGTTGGACATTTCCTCAATCTTTGCTGTATCTATCTCTTCATATCATTTAGGAAGGGTAAATTTTGGGTAGAAGTTTTTGTGGGTGTGTGGGTTGGTGCTCCTCTCCCTCCACTAGAAGTCCTGTCTAGTTAGAGGGACTTTTCAGTCTTTTCAGTCTACATGATCCCTGCTACTAAGAATCTCAGCTAGGGTCATCCCCATGTCCTCCCAGAAGCCTACCCTGTTCTTAGTTTCCAGCTTGTCACCGAGATCCCTCTGCCCACAGTTTGTCTTATTCCTGCAGGTCCTCTCTCCTCCTATCCCTAATTTCCCCAGGTCTGATCTCCATCCTTATTTCTGTCTGCATTCCTTCCCCTACCTTCTTCCCTTTCTTCAACCACTTCTGTTGTCTATTCTATTTCCCCTTCTGAGTGAGATTTAATCATCCTCCCTTGGGTCCTTCTTGTTACTTCTCCTCTTTGGGTCTGTGAATCGTAGTGTTTATTCTGTACTATATGGCTAAAAGTGATATATCTGCTTATAAGTGAGTACATACCAGGTGTGTCTGGGTTACCTCACTCAGGATGATCTTTTCTAGTTCCATTCATTTGCCCACAAATTTCATGATGTCCTTGTTTTTAATAGCTGAGTAGTATTCCATTATGTAATGTTTCTTTATATATTCATTGATTGAAGGACATCTAGGTTGTTTCCAGTTTCTGGCTATTATGAATAAAGCTGCTATGAACATAGTTGAGCAAATGTTCTTGATGTATGGCACAGCATCTTTTGGGTATATGTCCAGGAGTGGTATAACTGGTTCTTGAGGTAGAACTACTCCCAATTTTCTGAGAAAGTACCAGATTGATTTCGAAAGTGTTTGTACAAGTTTTCACTCTCACCAGCAATGGAGGAGTGTGCCCCTTTCTCCATATCCTCACCAGCATTTTTTTCTTAGTTGAGGAGGTTTGCAGGGGTAGAGAGCAGACATGGAAGGATAGGGAGACGAGTGGGATTGGGACACATGGTGTGAAGTTCACAAAGTATCAATTAAAATTTTTATTTTTAAAAGAGGTTTTGGCCTGGAGATAATTCAGGTTTCAGGCAGATTTGAGGGCGGAAGTAGGGGAATGGCCTCTTTATAAGTACTCGTCCTGCTCAGAGAGGGTCCATGTTGGCTCTAGGAGTAAAAGGAGAAAGAGCTACACAGAGCAGTGAGAACAAGATACACTCCACTAGGAAGGGTCTTGGGTAGAGAAGCCTACCATTTCTTGTAAAGGAACTGTGCCATTGTCTTATGTTTTACTCACCAGTGAAACACCAGCTTCTCTCTCCAAACAAATAACTCAGGGAAAAATGATAATGGTCCTCCATACACTAAGAAATCTTCCATTTTTTTCTATTAAAAAACAAAGATACAAAAACCAAAAACAGAAAATCAAGACAGGTGATTTTCATGCACAATTGCTCTCAATGTTAAAATGTTTTCCTAACTGCAGTTAAAGTGTGGCTTTGAGTTCCTTTTTATATATAAAGTAATTTTTCAATGGATAGCATTTTAGAGTGGATAAGCTAAAAGGATTACCTTCTCTGCTTTAACAATCCCATGGATGATGGAAAAGTTTCCAACTTTGTGTTTGGAAGGTTTGATCTGAAATTTTGAAGGTCAAAATTCACTCAGAATCCTCAAGTCTGGAAATCCTCTTTGAATGTTAAGACTAGAAATAAAAGAAGGGGAATTAAATGAACTGGGCTTGTTCTGACTTAAGGATTGTGCTTCCTCCAATATCTTGGAATATTTTCAAGGTTAGTTTGACCAGACATCGATCGAAGGACTGATATGCACTGGCTTATCAAGCCACCTCCTTTGATTTTTCTGGCCGTATCAGATTCAAAACTCAGTGAACAGAGTGACTGAGATACATCAATATGTCAGTCCCATTCCAGAGAGTCCAGCATCCATACAGAAGATTCCTGGTAAATAACACAGAGATATAGTGACAACTTTATTGGAGAGACAAGTAGTCCAAGTGGACACCTGGGCCATGAATAGTATCAAATCATGTATGTATGTATGAAAATATATGGTCTGTTTTTTCTATATTCACAGACCTATGATAAAATCTAGTTTATAACTTATCAAAGCTTAGCAATAATAACATTTTAATAAAGCAAAATAATTGTGAAAATATACTGGGACATGAATCAATTAAATATGTAATAAATGATTTGTCTCTATCTAGCTTCCCTGAAAAGGCCAACTCATCCTGGCAGGGCTTTTCCCATTATCTTCTAGAGGAAGGAAAGATGTCTCTGAGGAAATCATTTTTATGAGCAGGCCTGGGGACCACTCGCAATAGTGGAGCTACAGATGGTCTATGTGGTGTTAGAAGAACAGATATAAATTTATTTTGAAAACACATGGTGAAAAACAAACACAGAACACAAGGTTTGATAGCAAACTGCACACAGTTCTCACCTCCTGTAGAAGCATGTTGATTTGGGTATATTGTGTATAAAATCTGATAGAAAATGACAATAACCAGTCTTTTTCACTCATTTTTTTTTACATTAGAGATAATGCAACAAAGGCACCACCTTCAATGTTATGGAAGTGTCTTGTTAGTAGCGAGAATGATACTAAAACCTATTTTCTTAGAATTAACTAAATACAAAAATATAAACCGGAGAAACCACCATCTGTACAACTGCCCCTATAGAAGGCATTTCACCTCTGTCCATCCATTCTGCTTTAAGGATGCAGGTGGGCAGTGCATATGGTGGTAAATAAAATGGATACTTTTTTTGTACTCTTCAAACAACTGGAGGACATATTCTAAACAAGCTGACAATAGGAAATTTCCTACTCTCATGAAGAGAGTGATGACGTTCTATAGGATGTCAGACATCTTGAGTCAGAGTTAGAAGGGTTTAGAGCTGAAAGAATGATGTGAGACAGGACCCTCCAGTTCATCTTAACATACACTGCGCGCATGTGTGCACACATACACACACACACACACATACACACACACACACACACACACACACACGCACACACACACGCACACGCACACGCCATACACAAATAGCACTCACACATAAGGAGATACAAGCACAAAAAATATGTAGAACATACACAAAACATTCACACTCATAAATATACAGATACACACACATCTACAGACAGCTTACATTCAAATTACATATACAAACATATGCACATGACATACACATACAAATCATGAGCACTTTTAGGCCTTGTGGTGGTTTGAATGCAAATGCCTCCCCCATACACTTATAAATTTGAATACTTGGTCCGCAGATGGTGTGGCTGTTTGGGAAGGATTAAGACATGTAGCATTGTTGGAGTAGGGGTGAGCTTTGAGGTTTCTAGAGCCAGTGTTATTCCCAGTTAACGCTCTCTAATTCCTGCTTGTGAATCTGTTGTCAGTTCTCAGCTTCTGCCCTGCATTCCTGCTGCCGTGCTCTTTATTCTATTTCTCAGCAACATACATAAATAAATAGTGGAAATTGAACTTGTTTGATTGTATCTAGGTGTTAAAAAGTTATGCCATCGCAATTACTGTTTGTAGAACCATATGCCCCATAACAGCAGAACAAGTGTTGAGAAACTCGGTGCTCAGCTGTCTTACTGTACCTTGAACACCAAATCTAGATGGTGTAAATTTCCCCTTTATGTGGTCTGATGCAATCAAGAGACAAAGTAAACACAGCATGTGTGAGGCAGCTGTTAGCACAACACAGCATCTGGCTTTATTTGTTTTGTACTTAGAAAGAGCACACTGAGTTTAGATGAAGTCAGGATAGTAAGTGCATAGCCAGTTGCTGTCATCTGCTACCATTCTCCAGGAAAATGCTCCACACAGAATTGCAGGTGCTCTATTTTGATTGATGGCACCAATCCGCTAACATCAGTGCTGATGCAGAGGAATGCTTTGTAGTAAGATGCCACTAAAGTATAACAACATTGCAGATAGAACCATTATAATGTCATGAGATCCTTGTAATACATGCTGTCCATCATCTTCTATAATGCTTGTTTGTAGCATAAGCTTGGATACAAGTGTTTTAACCACCATATACACATTATAGGTTTGGAGACACAGACATACACACACCCACACACACACAGAGGCAGGCATGCAGTGTAAGCTGTCAAGGTACACCAACCAGGCTAAGACCTGACTATGACGGTAAACCTATGTCTGTAGGGAGTACGAGTTTGGGGAAGACATGACAATGCCTATTCTGGCACAGAGACAAAGCTGAGGTCAGAGCTGAGCTTCTGTAGGGCAACTGTAGACCTCACGAAAGGGGCTGGCTTTATCGAAGGCACAGTGGGAAGCTGAGAGGAGGGAGGCTGTGGCATGATTCAGGCAGAGCTGTGGGCACATCTGGATCATTGATGGCCTGAATGTAGGAGGATATTCAGGAAAGCCCCACATTTCTTTCTTGAGTGAACATGTGAGTGACTACCATGTTGTTACACACTTACTTGTTTTTGCATGGGCACTTCATATTATTTAAGACACTTTCAGTAACACCACTGTCCTTGATTGTAATAAGGGACTTCTATGGAAGCAGTTCCCATGTCTACCAGAAAACAAGAGTTTAATTTCATCTTTACAGAATGTAAGAGCAAAATACTAGTTTATCTTCCATTACTGGGAAATACTCCACCTGACATTAAGACTTATTAGAAAGCAGTATAAGTGAGCACACACATGCACAGCCTCTACTACTGCTGATTCTAGGATGTTTCTGGGGAGGGGAGGAAACAAAGCAAAATAAAACCAAAGCATCCAACTAAAGAAACTAACTTTTCCACAGACCAAACAAATTATGTTAGGTAATTTATTAATATTTAATGTGATTTATTCAATAAGGCAGCTAAATGTACTTGTGAAAATATATCATATAATCATCTAGTTACATTTATAATTACATCAATATAAAAGATAATGAAGTTGTAACTTTCTCATTTCCTAAGGCTTTGATTCTATAGTAGCCATCCCTCTTCCTTCCTCGGGTCATAGTGACAAACTTACATGAATTTCAGGGTACAGGGGTGTTCAAATTATTTTTATAAAACTGTATTTGCTTCTCTTAGCTTCTTTCTTTCTTTCTTTCTTTCTTTTGTTTTGGTTTTTCAAGGCAGGGTTTCTCTGTGTAGTTTTGGCTGTCCTGGACTTGCTCTATAGACTAGGCTGGCCTAGAACTAACTCACAGAGGTCTGCTTGCTTCTGCCTCCTGAGTGCTGGCATTAAAGGCATGTAGCACCACACCCAGCTTCTTAGTTTATTTCTTCACCCAGCTATCACACAAATAATTGAGACTCTCTTATAATACAAGGCTTCACAACACAATCTTGAGCAGTTTAAGTCTGTTCTAAGCCCTCTATGCTATTTTGTCTTACTTCCAGCAAACTTCCCAGCAATACTTGCACTCTGCAGCTTTCCTTGGCTCCAGCTCCTTCCTCCTGATCTTACTTGGACCTCTCCCATGGCTGAAGCCCTGCTTTCTCCTAACTCCTTCTCTCTTGGCTGGCAGAAGGTCCTGCCCTGCTTTCTCCCCTGCTTATTGATAGGCTGTAAGGTGCTTTAGTGACATAATAGGGGAACAATTGGGGAGTAGAGATTACACAACTTTTAGACAGGAAATCAGAATTTAAACAATACAATATCCTTATACCTACACAGGGGTTCATATTGGTGAATATTGTGCAAATGATGTACAGTATTCACGTTCATTGGCACATCTATCACTTCATTTTTTTTTTTTTACTGATTTTTCTAGTTGATTGTTTTTATGATGAGAAAAAGTTTCTCATTCAGTTTCATGCATATAGAACAGCTGTGGTGACTATAGTCACTGTAAGATCAGTGGAGTTTAGGGATCCCACCCACCAGGAACTTTGTCCCCTTGATCAGTACTTCTCATTTCTCATCCACACATGTGCACATCCACCATTCTTTCCTCTGCTTCAGAGTTTATTATAAAAACCAAAGAAACATCTCAATATCATATGTAGTTTCATTTTAAATGAGAATAGAGGCTTTTAATAAACAGTAATTGCCCCCTACAAAAGTAGTTTTAATATATTTACAGATCTTAGGTATAGTTAGTTTTGGAATTGCTAACAGCAAATCTTGTCAAAACTACTACAATGTAACCATGGCTCTATTACACGAACATAGTGGGTGCTACACATTAAAATTTAATTTTTACAATTCTGCATGGAAATTACATATCTTCAAGTGATTCAGCTAACATGATGCCTGTGGGGGTATTTGCCAAGTGCATTAAAATTATTTTCTATAAACAATTTTAAGTGTGTTATAATTTTTCCATCTATTGAATTGAACAGCTAATAAATTGACATAATATATGTTCTATAGACATTTAATGAAACGTTTGGGAATGTTATTTTGGCTGCTTTTCTTTTGCTTTTGTTTTGATTTACTTGAAATTATAGCTTTGCAACCAAGAGCTATGGGTTTAGTGGACTCACACTCACATTACTATTTCCTCTGCTTTCATGACCTTGCGTAGTTGATAGCATTTGTTACCTCCATTTTGTTATCTATAGAATGGAGCCACAACTAGATAATCCTCCATGAGTTTCTGAAATCCAAAGAGCATGAAATCAGACTTTTTAGGCAGAAGCTAGCCAGATTCATCAAGGATCACTGTATTCTCTTTGTGTATCCCACGGAGCATGTTAGATTAGTTTTTTCTCCTGGTATGTGGAGTCTAAGGTTTGTACCAGCTCCTGCTGGAGGCTCAGACAATGTGTGCCATATGTGCCATTTCTATTTTTAAAGCCATTAACATTCTGAGTTCTGTGACCTAGCTTGCTGTAGAGAATGTCCAAGAGACTGTGAACATACCGTACCTTCTCATGGGCTGGAAGCGAATGGAAACAGGAAACACTGAGGGAGGGCCATGTGCTCAGTGAGAGCTCAGGGATGGAGCCTGCTGGGTCTCTCAGCATTCTTCTCAGGTCTTAGAACTTCATGTATGCTCTAAGAGGAGACTCTTTGCTCCCTCAACCCCTTCTAGAGACAGTTGTTGGTGGCTGTTCATGTAGCCACCAATACACCCCTCAATCATACATCCATCAAAATTTCTCTATTTGCTACTTTAGGCTTAATTTTTGGTGGCAGCCATGATATACCTATCTTCCACTTCTCCTAGGAGGGCTCTGGATCTGTCTCCTCTCATCACTGGTAAATGCCTGTATCTTGTTTTATTCACCACAAACACAAGACTGTCTCCCACTCTCAGTCCATTTGTACTGCTATAACAACATCTTTGAGATCCAATAATCTATAAAGAACAGAAACTTATTTCTCATAGTGCTGGAGACCGGGGAGCCTAAACCCATGGCACGATCATGCTCCTCTCTCTGGTGAGGGCACTTCCAGCTTCAAAGATGGCACCTTACTGTTGAGTTATTCAAAAGGCAGGAGCACTTTTTCCTTACATTACAAGAAAGCCCCATGCTGGGTGCAGACTGAGGGATATGTGAATAACCTCACAACCAGAGGAGCTTTTATGACCTAATTATCCCTTAAGGCTCCACCTCTTATTACCATCACCACTAAGTGCTGGCACCTGGACATTGGAGTGAACATAGGCACTTTAGTTTTGTTTGTTTGTCTTTGTTGTTCTTTAGGTGTTTTTTGCTTTTGTTTTTGTTTTTCAAGACAAGGTTTCTCTGTGTAACAGTCCTGGCTGTCCTGGAACTCACCCTGTAGACAAGGCTGGCCTAAAACTCACGGAGATCTACCTGCCTCTGTCTCCCAAGTGCTGGGATTAAAAGTTACATAGTCACTTTGTAAGATGAGGTGTTTGCTATCCTTGTTCTAGTCCTAGCCTCTTCAATTCTTCACCTCCCACCAAAGCTGATGCTTTTAACGTTAGCTAAGGTTACTTATTTTATCATTCAGATCAGGAACATGGATATACTCTTTATCTCATTTAACTTATTATATCTGAATAAGACCACGGCATTAACATGTATGCAGGATACAGGAGCACTAGCTTTCATGAGGCAGGGCTCTAGGGACAGTATTATTCTGTCACCATGAGTAATCCCAGTAGCAGTGACAAATTACCTTCGGGAATCTGATAAGAAAAAAATTCCCTTTCTGGGCTCATGGTCTGCTCAACAGATGCAACTTGATTTGTTATCTTTTAGTGTTCCAAGTCTACCAGACAGTTATACTTGGCATCTTTGTACATGCTGGTATCCATCATTGGGATGATCTGCCTTCTGGTGCCAGCATGCCCCTCACTACCTGTAAAACTTTACTTTGGTGCTATTTTCTTGGTGGTATTTCCCTTGATTATTCCACTTACCCTTAACCTACCCAATAATTCTAATCACTTTGCTGCATCATCCTCCTTTAAGCTAACAAAAGGCATAATTTTACCTGCTGTGTATATCCTTTGTCTAATCCCCAGACTTCCATCATTTAATTTAGGATTTATGATGGTATAAAAAAATCTATCTATATGATTATTTTAATTTTCACTTTAAGTGTAGGATTCAATAATTGCATAAAAGTCAACATTTTATTATACAATATACTCATTGGGCATTGGCTTAGAGCTGCTCCCAGAGGGATTAGCTACCAGGAATTTCTGGCCTGCTTTGAGGGAAGGACAGACTAGGCCTTGGAATGAATGCCCATCAGCTCACAGGCCAGGATACAAGGTGAGGGTGACACAAATATTGAATGGAATCTATCTGCTGCCTTTCTGATTACTGGGCAATGAGAAGTTTGGTACCCAGGAAACAAGAGTTGTGTTTATCTGATTGCTGAGGAAAGGAGCAGGATTCCTGTCTGAATGATTTGATCAAGGAAACACTGTGCCTGAGGTCTGCCAGAGTGAGGCAGCTCTGCGCACTGGGAGGAGCTGTGGGTTCCTTCCTCCAGAGAACTACAGTCTCCCCAAAAGAATTCCCAAAGAAAAGGGAAAGTAGACATGAAAACATGTGAAGCTGTCCTTACCCTGGTGAGGCCTGTGCCTCATGCTAGCTTCCAACTCAGTGTTTATGAACATTACTCCATTACCACTCTGGGGTTAGTGCTGAAATTGTAAGGAATGGTTGCTCATAGTCAGAGGGCTGCAGTGGCCCCAGAAGGCCTAGAGCCCTCAGTCAGTGACTTCAGTAGACTGTACTAGAACAGAGCCAGGGAAAACAGACAGAAGATCAACAGTTCAATGTCCTTGTATTTGTGTTGATGCTGGCAAAAAGGCAAATGAGGGCTGGAGAGATGGCTCAGCAACTCAGAGCACTGACAGCTCTTCCAAAGGACCCACGTTTAATTCCCAGCACCCACATGGAAGCTTATTACTGTCTGTAACTCTGACACCCACACACAGACATACATGCAGATAAAGCACCAATGCATATAAAATAAAAATAAATAATTTTTAAAGGCAAAAAATGATGCTTATAACAGTGAAGAGCAAACTACTATTCAATGAGGCCCGTTTTCAAAAATACCTCAGAGGAACAAGGGGAACAGGCCTAGGACTTAACAGGTGACTGCCGGTTGTTCTTATCTAATACATAAATTAAAACCATCTCTCTCCTCACACCACAGTAATAAGCATCTCACAGCTACAGATGTATCTGTGGGCTGGAAAAGGGTCATTCAGTAACTGGTGTGCTGGCCTGGCTTCCATGTCCCGAGTGTCGGTCCAGGCACTGTTTGCCTCTAGACAAGAATGGACAGACCTCTGCATCGAAGGTCCCAAAGGCTGTTTCATAGGGTGAGACCCATCACCTGGGTGCTAGGCCAGGTTACCAGTCTCTCTGGAGGAGACAGAAAGTGACAGTTCCTTGTTTGAGCTGAGGAAGCAGGCAGATGTCCAGTGAGACACAGGCCTAGTGGTGCTTCACTGGGGGTCAGCACAGAGAGCTAACAGCAGTGGTGGAACAGGCCCCAGCAGCTGCAAAGGCAGTTCCACCATTGCTTCCACCTGTGTCTCCAGAATAAATGGAGTCTGAGGTGGTCATCATGGTGGAGAAATGGTGAGCAAGAGAGGAAGCAAGTCAACCCTGCCCCCAACACACAAGCAAGACATCCAGCCTTTATTTTAAAAAATATAGGCATTGGGAAGGTGTTTTGAGGGTGAATGTGTCTGATTTGCTAGGGCTGAGGGTCCCAGGACACTTAATCTACATATAGGCCCTCATTTGCATGCAGTACTATGGGGTCTTATCACAAGAAGGAAAACATAGTACTTAATTATCCTATGTGTGACGGGATAACTTTAGGTACAAAGTTAGGTACAAAGCTAGGATCTCAGCATAGGGTGGGGTACTTCCAGGGATTCCCTGTGCTTGTGGAAGAAGTTCCTTATAAGGAAAGAGTCATCTATAATCTTCCCTGAGTGTTATGTGAAGCTCCTTACAAGATCTGGAGTTACCACATCAGGTGGAGTGAGAACCCCGCTGAGAAAAGGGAGTCCACCAACATACACTGAGCACAAATGGCTACCCAGAGAAGTCAGACTTTAATCTTATTTAGCAGGGTCCCATAGTTAAGCTAAGAGCATCTTCTCCCATCACTGTGGCCAGTGTCCTGGAAAAAGAGTTGTTTTATGTTTATGCTATAATACATTGAGCAGCAAGTATGACATGATCACAAAATGAATGCTCATTCCTAGAAGTCTTAGGTATCACACACATTGGTCGCCAAAACAACGAGGCTTTGAGTATTCATGAGAGCCAGTATCCATGTGGCCTAGTGAATGGTGCTACATTCTTGGTCATCATGGGACATTAAGTATATCGTGTGAGGTAGCAGCAGAAACAGCAGAGTATATATTGTCCGAATTAGATACACCTGAAGGAGACAGACTGTGATGTAGGAACATAAAATTAGGAGCCATAGATTGGACAATAAGAATATGAAGACATGGGCCACATAGGCACTGTGCATCCTCCACAGACTACCTTAGTGACTCATCCCAATTCAATGACTCATCCCCACTCTTCCACAAAACTTACCTGTCCCCTAGCTGTTCAGAGATCCATTTATTCTTTCTGTATAAGCATTAGAAACAGGAAATATATTCAAGCTCTGTGGCCCGACAGTCTCCACCATGTGGAGCAGATTCTGTGTTCCCACTGAGCCCCTCTCCTCACAGCTGTCCTACCTTATCCTAGTCAGGAACCAAGTGTCCCAGACCATCCACCTCATCTAGAAGGAGAGAGCTGGGGGTTGAAGGAAAAGGTCACATTCTTGAAATCATTTCCAGTCATGTTGCTCTGCTTACTTCTTGGCCTGTTGACAGTGAACTATTTTTCCTATGGGATGAAAGGTATTTCTCCTTAGAGTCTGGAGACATTACTGTACAATGTGAGAACTAAGGTCAGTCAGGTTGTATCTGTTAGGGACTTCCACTAAGAAGCAGATTCTAGCTACTCTTGGCACATGTCCAAAGAGAGTCTTTGTGAGTTGATATGTTAATCTATTTTAGTATCAGACACTCATAAATCCTACAAGGCTATACAGTACACATAAAGTATACATAAAAATATGTTTAAAGAGAAGAAAGAACAAATATTCCTTATGTCTTAACACTGTGTACTCACTGATGCCCATCAGACACTTTCTCCTCCTTGTCCTGTTGTTTGGATGTGGATCCTGAGTGTGTGTGTGTTGAAATTGCTACTGCAAGGTGCTGAGTGGGTTGAAACTTAATATAATCATGGGGGTCGTCGAAAGGTGATTAGAACTAGAGCAGGCCATTAGGGTATAGTCTCTGTGATTGAATCCTAGTGACTGTCTAAGAAGGAGAAACAGGCATTTCTTGTCTCTTATGCAGTGGTGTTTCTGCCAGCAAGAAGGACATCATTAGGTACAAACACTTAAATCTTCCAGTACTGTGTACCAAATAAGCCTTTCTCTTTATAAAGTTACTTGGCAAGAGGACCAAGGGAGAACAGAAATCTGTGTGGAGGCATCTTTGGCACAGGGGAGGCTTCCAGGAGTCTATGGGTATGACACTAGCTGAGGTTAAGAAGGCTGAAGTTGCCACCTCCTGTAGCCAGGTAGAACTTCCAATGGAGGAAGAGTGACACCAACCCACCCATAATATGTCCTTCCTACAAGAAGTATAGGGATAAAGATGGAGCAGAGAGTGAGGATACAGCAAACCAATTACAGGGTCAACTTGAGCCCCACCCCATGGGAGACAGCCAACCCCTGACACTATTAATGATACTTTGATATGCTTGCAGACAGGAGCCTAGCATAACTGTCTTCTGAGAGGCTTCATTCAGCAGCTGATGGAAACAGATGCAGAGACCCACAGCCAAACAATAGGCCAAGCTAGACAAGTTTTATGGAAGAGTGGGAGGAAAGATTGAGGGAGCCAGTGGAGTCAAGGACACCACAAGAAAACCTACAGAACAAACTAATCTAGGCTTTTGAGGGCTCACAGAGACTAAAACACCAACTAAAGAGCATGTATGGGCTGGACCTAGACCTCCTACACATATGTAACAGGTGTGCAGTATTGTCATCATGTGGGTCCCCTAACAATGGGAGTAAGGGATGTCTCTGACTCTGTTGCCTGTTTTTGGATCCCTTCCCTCTAGCTGGTCTGCCTTGTCTGGCCTCAGTGGATGAAGATGTGCTTAGTCTTGCTGTGACTTGAGGTGCCAGTGTGAGTTGGTACCCCTTGGGAGCCTCTCCTTCTCTGAGAAGAAAAAGAGAATGGAGGAAGGGTGGCATGAGGACAAGACAGGCAGGAGAGGTGGGAGGGGGCTGGAATCAGGTTGTAAAGTGATTAAATAAATAAATAAATAAAGTTACTCAGCTGCAGGTGTTTATAGTAATACAAAGTGGATGAACTAACCAGGGTTTCATTGTTTATCTTTTAAGACTTAATGTCCTCTGAAGTTTTCCTATATGTCTCATTTAAAAGAGAAGCTGCCCTCTCCTTGCCTCGGTTGCTTTGTGAATATACAGTAGGATTATCATAAATTACAGTAACTGCTTTCACATGTAGGACATGTGGAAGCCAAGAAATTTGTTGGAGGCAGTGGTTGTTTTGTTGTTGTGGTAGTTGCTGTTGTTAACACGACAGTATAGGAAATATATTGAGCTAAATTTAATTTTTATTGTAAAAATAAAATATAATTGTGTTAACAAAGATAAATAATGCATTTTTAGGTGAAAAGTTTACACTGAGCACCCAGACTACAATAGATGTTCCACAGAGTATTTTTTAAAGAATTCTATCCTGCTCAATTCACAGCTCAGGGCCAGAAACAATGCATGCATCTTACAGCATCCACAGGGGATCAGTTCTAGGACCACTGCAGACATGCAAACTCCAAGATGTTCAAGTCTCTTATAAACAACAGTGTCACACTTGCATGTAACCCACATGCATTGTCCCAGGCACTTGAGTGATCTCTATAGGATGAGGGCAATGTTAAGTAGTTTTTATACTATCTTATTTAGGGAATAATGAAAATAATAAAATGATAGAAAATAAACCTGTATATATTGAGTAGGAACCAACAGGCTTTTTTGATTAGTTGTCGGTTGAATCCACACATTCAGAACCAACAGATAAAGAAGTCCAACTTCTTATACTTGGTTGCTGTGGTCTTGACTCTGTTAGCTCTCTATCTAACCTTGATCCTCTTCTTCCCCAATATAGTTGTCAGCCTAGTAATGGCTCTGCTTTGCCCACTTTTGCTGTACACAAGGGTCTGATGGTGAAGCTTCAAAGGAAGCTGCATTTCTCAACAAAAAAATAAATAAGTTCTACTGCTATGCACCTTTGCTTTGCCTTCCTTTGTTTTCTTCTCTTTCTGCTATGGGGATGTGATACAGGAGCCTGAGCAGCCATTTATGACTCTGAGGACAGGTCATTGTCATAGGACAGCAGGACAGGAAAGGGAACTGCCCTGAGGAGCTATACTGGACTTGTGCAGCCTGTCACACATAAGCTTCTTTTATGGCTTATTTGGTGGTTGTCAATTGCAGGGAGGTAATTTTGCCTCTCAAAGAGTGTTTACCAATACCTCAATGTAAGCTGAATTCACTTTTATTACTTTTATTACCAAAGCCCTTCTCATATGTTCCTTCCCTGAATTGGTCCAGAGGCAACTTGTAAACAGACTTTATCATTTTCTGATTCCTCATCCACCATTTCCCATCTTGAATTTTCTCTGGTCCACAAAGCCTTCCCTTTCAATCCCACAAGGTCTCTTTTCACTTTGGCTTCATATGGCTTTCAAACTCTATTTTCCTTTCTTAACTAAGCAATGCTTCAGAGACTATTCTCTACCTAGGAGCATCTTGGTTTTACATGGACAGACAGAAGGCCTGAAGAAGAAGACTGAAAAAAAGAACAGGGTCTAAGAATCTGTATCTCAAAAGTGTAGGCTTCAGATGGAGTTGAGCACAGAGTAGGCACTTTGTGATAACATAAAACCTTGTTGTATGTTTTCCAATGGAGCTTGAATGGGCTGGACCTAGACCTCCTACACATATGTAGAAGATGTGCAGCATTGTCATCATGTGGGTCCCCTAACAATGGGAGTAGGGGATGTCTCTGACTCTGTTGCCTGCCTTTGAATACTTTTCCTCTAGCTGGGCTGCCTTGTCTGGCCTCAGTGGATGAAGATGTGCTTAGTCCTGCTCTAACTTGTGATGCCAGAGTGGGTTGTTACCCCTTCAGAGCCTCCCCTTCTTTGAGAAGGAGAGGAGGGAATGGGGGGGGCATGAAGGCAGGACTGGCAGGAGAAGTGGGAGGCGCCTAGAATCAGCCTGTAAAGTGAATAAACGAAAAAAATTTTAAAAAGAGGGTAACAGTATGAAGATCTTAGTGACTTTTCTTGTTATAAAATACCTTGACCAAAGCAACTTGTAGAAGAAAGGGCTTATTTGGCTTAAGCTCCGGAGGGCTAAGAGCCCATGATGCAAGCAGCATGCATGGCAGCCTGAGCAGGAAGCTCAAATCTTGAAGTATAAGCATGAAGCAGAAATGATGTGTGCTTTTAAACTCTCAAAGCCCACCTCCAGTGACATAAGTCCTCCAGCAAGACCACACCTCTAAATAGCTCCACCAATGGAGATCAACTTTTCAAATGCCAGAGAACATGGGGGACAATTATTTCTTTCTTTTTTTCTTTTTTTTTCTTGGTTTTTCGAGACAAGGTCTCTCTGTGTTAGCCTTGGCTGTCCTGGACTTACTTTGTAGACCAGGCTGACCTCGAACTCACAGTGATCCACCTGCCTCTGCCTCCTGAGTGCTGGGATTACAGGCGACAATTCTTATTCAAGCTAATATCTGCACTGTTTTTAGGATGGCACCTTAAGACAGCCTGCTTGAATGTAGCTCTTCTTCCTAGCCATCAACTTTTTGTTTCTGTCCAACTTGACAGGTAAAACTGATATCACTAAGCCTAGAAAGACAAAGTGACCACAAAAGGACCATGTTTTGTGACTGTCTTTTTTTTCACATACACATAGACACACAGATACACACAGAGCAAGAGCAAGAACAAAAGAGTAACAGAGAGAGAAGGAGAGAGAAAACAGACAGACAGACTGACAGACAGACACACACACACACACATACACATACACACAGAGACATACAGAGACACAGAGACAGACAGACAGACTCACACACACACACACACACACACACACACATACAGACAGAGACAGAGACAGACAGACAGACAGACACACACACACACACACACACACACACACACACACACACACACACACACACGGGGCAGGGACCTGCATGGTCATAGGTCCTCTTCTAATTGTATGAGTCATGTGCCAGAAAAGATCACAATTATCCTCAAGTTGATTTTTTTTTTTTGTCCTTGAAAAAAGTTCTCTAAAATTGGTCCTGGGCCTTTGCCTTGTAATGAATTAGGGCTTGGCCATGTAGGCTTCTGTCCTCTCCCACCATTATTTATTAGCTTACCAGTAAGTCCCAGAAGCAGAATTGACATCAAGACCCTCAGAGGATTCTCAATACACATGCAAGTTTGAGGAGAACTTTTTCTGCATGCTTCATAGGTTTGAGTTAACTTGCAAACTGAAGGGTACACCTAGGGAGGTTCTCCAGGACATAAGAGAGGGGGCAGGGATTGAAGAGTTGGCAAAAATGGGAAACAAAAGAAGGGAAAATACTGTGTTTCCCATAACTTTTTCTTTTGAATGAATGTTTTATTAAACAAGCACTGCATTTCATTGCTATCCATCAACAGATGCATAGTTTCTATAAATGTTCTAGAATATCCTACTCTGGAATATAAGAGGGAATGCTGAGAAAACCTGCTAGAGACAAGATTCCTTATCCTCTTCTCACTACCAAGAGGGGTATGTCAGAAATCTCTGTGATGGGCCTCTGTCAAACCATGTAACACAACTTCCCCTCATACGACTTCCAGTAGCTTCCTACAGTGATGTGACACCATGAGCTGAAAGTGTCTGTGGACACTGATAATGTACAGTAAGGTTGTTTTAAAGCTGTGATATTAGTATTTTTAGAGAAAGTCATGCTCTGTAGAGTGATGCTCACTGTGTCACAGACTCTAGCTTTTCTTGAGTGCTGTCCATTGACTGGGATGTCTTCATCCTTCTGGTCATTCTGTGTGTGCACAGCAGTGGATGCACAAGCCATGCACCCTATACAGCACATGGAACAGCAATGATGTGCACATAGGCTTTAGGGACCCAGGCTCTTGATGGTATTACAAAGATGTCTTCCTCCTCCTTGCACATATCCACATAGCACAGTACTCTCAGTGTAAGCTGCTACCCTGACCAGCATGCTCATTAATTCCTTTGCTAAAGGGAACCAAGTCGAGCTCTAAGCCCAGGTTTTGTTCTGTGATCTAGTGGTTGGAATTTAATCACTTCCATTCTCCAGACATACTTCCAGAGACCTATTGGTTTGTGACAAATAGAAGACAGTGGAAGAAAGTTGGGAGCTGGAAGGAACAAGGCCTTCTGCTGTCATTGCCTGCCTAGGCCTGAAGTAGTAGACAAGGCTCTGGCTCTGTGCATCCCTTTCTCAGAGTCCTAAACACTGGCCTTGTGGAGTTCCTTGCCTCTGCGTGCCCTGGGCCCAGCTCCTGGTGACACCATCCCTTTACTTTTAGGGTGGGACTGTATCTGAGATTAACACTGAGGTCACATCAGCATCCCTGATTCTGCAGTCATACTCCTATCTCTGCCATGGCCAACTACCCAATCTTCCTTTCCTGGATTTGAATTACCTTGATCTGTTTCCCAGCATGTTTTCTGATAGATGCTACTAAGTCAATTTTGTAAAATCAAAACAGATCGATTTTGTACAAAGCAGGCTTTGTCTCGACAGATAAGGCTTCAAACACAGATAGCCAAGTGCTGTGAGAGACTTCATACACAATGAGGCTGTAGCCAGGCCATATATAGTAACACACTGTGGCCTACAAGCCAGTCAAAAGAGACCAGAATCACAGCCCAGAAGTCCACCTGTGCAGAAGAGCCAGACTTG
Source organism: Acomys minous (assembly GCF_964271855.1). Taxonomy (NCBI): domain Eukaryota; kingdom Metazoa; phylum Chordata; class Mammalia; order Rodentia; family Muridae; genus Acomys; species Acomys minous. Next base: position 50,947,159 of record NC_140495.1, read on the forward strand.
TCTTCTAGAAGTGATCCAAGAAGCCAAAGACAGCCTCTATAATTACCAGACCATCCAAACTGCCTTGTAAGTATACCAATGGTTAACTTCTCCCATTTACAACTGAGTGTTAGCTGAAGGAGCTGAAGGCTTCAACTGCCTTGGAGGCTGCCTATCCCAGCACTTCCAATCAGAACTCACCTACAATGTTCCTTTTTTCTACCTCCAAGTTCTTCCCCATTCCCAGCCCACATTTGGGTCTCTTGCAGAGTGTGATAGATGAGGCAACTCTCTCACTCTGCACATTACACATCACTTCTGTATCCCTTACTTGGACAACCTTGGTTTCCATGGCAGAAACTATGGTGTTTATGGCCAAGCTCACAGATAGAGAGGAATACCAATATAGCAACGGAATAGTTTCTCCAGAGATATATGAAAAGAACAATAGGGACAGCACATGTAGGCAGTAGGTAAAGGGCCCACTTTGCTTGTCCCAAGGCAAGCCTCATGGAAGGAGGCTGTGGATGTTCAGGTATGGTTAGAAGGTTACCACTGGTCTGGGGATGTGTCTTGGGAGGTAGTGAAGTCCTGTGCCTAATATGGCTCCTAGTAAAGTTCAACCTCGGCAAAGGTTTCTTGGGATCCTGTTTGCTCTGGTGGGGGCAATGGAGAGAGTGAAGAGCTCCACACCTGTGCTGATCAGGGGAGTGTGGTGTTAAGGTTAGGCACGAGGAGCCATTGAGCCATGACAAGCAAGGCAGAGCAGCACCCTGCCACCTCCTAATGCGAGCGCTCCATACTGGAAAGGTGATGGAGTCTAGGAGAGCCCATCTGGGGCAGCATAAAATGCAGGCTTCATCTCATGTGTATGATCACCTTTCACACAGATGAAATTAACATACCACAGTCAACGGGGACAGCAGCTTGTAACTTACAACATCTTAGACACTCTTTCTGCTTCAGTAGGCTTCTGTTGGTCACTGATGCTAGCAGCTAGCAGTGGTTGGTCATCTGGAAGTTTCTTCTGTTTTGATCCTACAGACAAGATCAACAAATTCTGTGACAGAGTTGATTCCAAGATGGCTCCCAAGGTTGCCACCTCCAGCAGGGAAATTTTATCATCCTTACCTCTCTGGTATGAGCAAGAGCCATGATCAGACCATCAACAGGCTGACTCTGGGTTGACTAAAGGGACATCTTCCTAGATGAGCTGGTCACAACCAAGTCTGCCTCATAGGAGAAGGTGAGACATCAGAGATATACCTTCTTGTGGCCTCAAGAACAAAGTAATGCCCATTCTGTGCCACAAAGAGCTAAAATCTCCTGGAAATCTGATCCAGCCTAGACAGGAAGCCTGGGCTCAAACTAAGAATCTCAGTCTAGCTGAAACTTTTAATTTAAATCTTGTGAGACTCTGATGTGGACCCAGGTTCAGTATGAACTTCTGACATGAAGTCTGTGGAAGTCATAAATGGATATATATATCCATTTGGATATATATACACACACACATTACTAAATTTGTATGTAGGGGAACATTAATACAACCATCCTTGCATATGTTCTTTACCTAACACTAATTGTATGTGGTAATAGGATTCACTGTGCTATTTCTGTACAAGCATACAGTATGTCAATATTTCAGCTCCCCACTCCAACCTAGCAACCTTGCTATGCTACTGTTAGGTTCATCTTTTTGAATGATTCCTAGGAAGGTATCCTTGAGTACATGCTCATATAATTTTATAAGAAAACTCAAATTATTCAAACTCCTACCCAGATCTAGCCAATGGGCAGGACACTCTCCACAGTTGAGTGGAAAGTGGGGTCTAACTTTCACACAAACTCTGGTGCCCCATATTTGACCCTGGATGGGGAGACCTGGTGGCACTCAGAGGAAGGATAGCAGGCTACCAAGAAGAGACTTGATACCCTATGAGCATATAAAGGGGGAGGAAGTCCCCCTCAGTCACAGTCATAGGGGAGGAGAGGAAGGGGAAAATGGGAGGGAGGGAGGGAGGAATGGGATAACCAATGAGATATAATATGAATAAATTAATAAAATAAAAAAATAAAACTCAAATTAATTTCAAATAATTATAGCAGAACTTTGAAATACATAACTGTTATATGCTGACATTTTTGTTGTTCTGTGATGATTTCTTTATGTATATTAGCATGATTGTCTGCTGTAGAAAGATAGCAGTTTGGAAAGTAGTAGAGTTGTTCATATTAGTGTTGCCTTTGGCAGATAACAACTATAAATAAGATGTTAAATACCTACCTAAAGGTGCTGGAGAGCAACCGATATAGAACTGAGAAAAAATTTGAGTTTTAAAGAAGATAATGGTAGGTAATGGTATGTGCTGAGCTCCATTTAAGAAAGCTATGGCTGAATTCCAGTCAGTGAATCAGAAATGGCTTGAAGCTGAAGCCTTGCCCACATATTGTCTAAGCTACCTTTGTCTCTGGAACTGAATAAATAAACTTGGAAAAGAAGAAGCCATAAATAATTAGGCCCTTAGGCCCAGTTTACCTTTAAACTCCCTGGCTGATCACTGGACACTTGCTAGTGTGTGTGTGTGTGTGTGTGGGGGGGGGGGGAGAGAGAGAGAGAGAGAGAGAGAGAGAGAGAGAGAGAGAGAGAGGCAGACAGACAGACAGACAGACACAGAGACAGACACAGATTCAGAGACAGACAGAGACAGAGAGAGAGGATAGATCATTCGACAGCATGCCTTGAGTAACCTCCCTCCAATTAGGCCTCACTACCCATCACCTTCCAGTCATCAGGTTGTGAATTAATCCACTGGATTTCTAACATTCACAGCCCTGTCAGAAGGACTTCATCTCCCCTTCTTCTGAATTTGGACAAGGGTTATCATTAGTCTGTGATCCAATTAACTCACAGGATTTGGATCCAGCTAAGGACCAAGCCTTCTAGCAGAACAGTATTTTGATGGACATTTAATATCAAACTGTAGTAAGAAGCCATAAGAAATTAGAGGGGTTTGATAAAAACCCGAAGTTTTCCACTAAGGCCCTAGAAATGCCATGCCTTAGAATTAAACACATTATCAGAGATAGTAGGACTCAAAGGATAGCCATTCTTAATTTGCCTAAACAAAGCGTGAAGCCAAGTTTTCACAAGTTCAGAACAATGAGCCAGTAACTTGATTGCTTGATGAAACAAATCTAGGACTCTTCAAAGTAAAACACGCAGAATTTACACACAACATATCATTTTAAATGTTTAGCAGAAAATTTAGAAGTTCCAGCTGCATGCATGAGCTAAAGCAAAGTGTATACTACATTCAAGAACAACAACAGCTGACAGGAAATGAAACTGCAATGAGCCTGACACTGCTGTTAGCAGTTTGGAGCTGCTAGGCCAAAGGTGCATAAAGAACACAGAGGAGGGGTGATGGTCTTTGGTCCCTTGGATGGGGAGGCCTGGTGGCACTCAGAGGAAGGATAATAGGTCACCAAGAAGAGACTCGATACCCTATAAGCATATACAGGGGGAGGAGGTCCCCCTCAGTCACAGACATAGGGGAAGGGAGTGGGGGGAGGAAGCGGGAGGGAGGGAGGAATGGTAGGATACAAGGGATGGGCTAACAACTGAGATGTAATATGAATAAATTAATAAAAATAAAAAATTTAAAAAGAGTAAATAGATTGGCAATCTCAGCAGAGAATTATTACTCAAGCCTGGTAGAATTAAAAGGAAACTATAGAACTAAAAGGTATATTTAAGATAAATATTCTATAATGTTTATCCAATCTAAAATAATTATCCAATCTAAAAATCCAGAAAGATGAAGAACTAAAGCCAATGAACATAACTCAAGTGACCCATGGGATATAACCAAGCCACTTAGTCATGCATGTATTTGGAGTCTCAAAAAGACAAAGAAAGAAAATGGGACACCAAGAGGATTTTTTGTTTGTTTGTTTATTTGTTTTTTCAGGACAGGGTTTCTTTGTGTAGCCTTGGCTGTCCTAGACTTGCTTTGTAGACCAGGCTGGCCTTGAACTCACAGTGATCCGCCTGCCTTTGCCTCTACCTCCGGAGTGCATCACCACACCCAGCCTAAAAAGAGGATTTTAAGGAAATGATGAAAAAATATTTCAAATTTGACATAAAAACTCCTCTTGGAGTCCAAAGAATTTCAAAAAGGCACTGTAGAACACCCTCTCCAAAAAACACTAAAAAGCAAAGACTATAGGTACATGGTTGAAAAGATGAAAACAAAAAAGCAAAAAGCAAGACTTGGGATCATCAGACCAGAATGAATTTTCCATGTCATGGACTCTTCACCACCAGCTCCAGTGCAGGAGACAAGAAAACAAATGCAAAGATAGTTTTTATAAATCATAGTGAACTAAAAATATTTCCAGACAACTGAAAGCCAAGAGAGCTTACTGCTAACTAAGTTGGCCAGAAGAAAAACACTAACTTAAAAAAAACTTTAAAATACAACCTCCTGGTTTAAAATATGAGTGAGACACAAGGACAGAGGGGCAAATGAAAGATGGTGTTCAGCTTCTCCCTGGTTTTCTGAGACATGGGCCAGCATTGGATTTCTATAGACTCTGGTCAGACAGGAATGTGTGTTGTGTTTTCCATTGGAATTAGAAACAGAAGAGAGGGAGGCAGTTCAACAGCAATTATAATCAAAGATGGAAACTATTCCATTCACAGCAAAGAAGCCAAGAAGGTGAAAGAGAAATAAGTTCACTGGGAACAATGAATGGGCTCAGTGTTGATAGTGATAGAAAAGAGGGAAGGCTTAACATAAACTAAGCTTTCAGTACCAGGAGCCATACTAAGTGAGCGAATAAACCAAGCCTGGAGGTACAGGTCTATAAGCCCAGATATGCACAAAGATCAAAAGTTCAAAATAAAATTAATTAATTAATTAATTAAAATGAAGGTCTAGGCATGTAGCTCAGTGGTAGAGTACTTGTCTAGAATGCATGAATCCCAGGACTGCCAAAGTGAACCAATCAATTAGTCAATCAATCTATATCAATCACTCATGGAAGTGAATGAAACAGAAATCATAACTATGGTAGTGAAATTCATAAGTTCATTCTCTAAAAAAAAATATGTAAGCATTGTTGCCTCCTAGCAAGACTAATGATAATGAAATAGTGTGAGATGGAGTCCAATTTCTAGGAGAATGGCCACTGCAGCTCCTGCTGACTCTGAAAGGAAATTCACATACATAAGAAACTGAATGCTAATGAATTTGATAGCTGTGTACAATATCCAAAGTCCTTGAAAATGGAATTTGAAATAAATGGCACATAAACAAATAGAAAAATCTGGCTAGCTCTACAACTCAAGAACTTGAACTCATAATCAAACACCTACACAAAACATCTTCCAAGCTCAGTTTATTCACTAAGGAATTTTGTCAAACAGTTAAAGAAAAAGTGATGCCAATCTTATACAGATTCAAGAGTCAGTATAATACATACACCAACATGGCACATGGTAAAAGAAAACTGCAGACTAAGATTTTTCATGAAAATATTTCTAAAGACCTCATTGACAAAATACCAGCAATGTTGGGCTGGGAAGACTGTTGTGTAATGAAGAGCACTTTCTGCTCTTACAGAGGACTGGGGTTCAGTTTCAGGGTGAGCCAGGTCCCTCCTCTGGCCTCCATGAAGCTTCATGTAGGTAATAGATAGACACACATTCAAGTTGCATGCACGTGGTGCCAAACACTCATAAACATAAAATAAAAATAAAGTAGTCTTTAAGAAAACTGCCGGCAATGTATAAGAAGAATAAGGAAAGTGTCATGCTTAACTGGCACTTGTTCTATTTGTGTTTAACATTTAAAAAACCAACGAAGGTAATTTATCACATCACTGTCAATCTCATCCCAACAGGCTGAGCAAGCAGTTACCAAACCACTCCAATCTTAAAAAATATCCAGGACAATAGAAGTACAAAAGAACCCCACTCAACTTACAATTGGCCTCCAGGAAAATTCCTTTGCTGCTTAATGGTGAGGGAGGGAATGCTGGAAACAGCAGCCCTTGTGTTGTAGGTCCTTGTCAGGGTGGGAATCCAAGAATAAGAAATGAGCAGCCAAGACTGAGAAGGAAGTATAAAATCGACTGTAATCACAGATGATGTGGCTGTTCATGCAGAAAATACATGAAATCTCCAAAAGCTGCTAGACGAGAAAGTGAGTGTAGTAATCACTAATATATAAAGTTGATATACTTAAACCCATTTTTTCACCCTCTCATCTGCAGTCCATTTTATTTCTCTACTAAATTCCACCAAAATAGAAAATTCTTTAACAGATGGCATGTAAGATTTCTGCACAGAAGTATCACTGGAATACTGTAGTGACAATTTATGTAGGTGAGTTAAATCAATTACTTAAGTGGATTGGAAACAGTATCTGTATTTGAATCTACAAATTCAACCTAAACTCTGGAAGAATCCTGCAGACTTCATTCCAGAGTTCAATAGTTAATTTCAGACACAGTGACTAGAGCAACCAAATCCTTGAAAAAGAATAGTGTTGGAGCACTCATCTGATCTTGAGACTCCCATAAAGTTACATTGATCAAGATGGTGTAATATTGGCATACTGATGATGAGTAGATCAATGGGACATAACTAGACACAGTTATTTAGTCCATCGAATTTTAATAAATGTGTCAAAACAATTTACTAAGAGAATGATTAATCCTTTAGAAAGAAAGATATTTTTAGCAAGTATGAGGTTTAAATCAGACTCATCCCTTAACAGAATTCTGGTCTTAATTCTCTCATGCATGACCTGTGCCAGTATGGCTGTCTGTATGCCTGCTCTCTTGGGTTTCATATACATTTTAAGATACGGTTTTATCTATAAAAAAAAAGTGCCATGTGGTTTGGTATGAATTGCATTCACTCTGCAGATCCTTTTGTGCAGTTCATGCTATATTCGTTTACTGTTCTATTCTTGGACTTTGTTTTACCTAGTGTTTTGTAGTTTTCAATGGACAGGTCTTATGTCACCTTGGTTTGGGATTTTTATATGTCTATAAGTATAATTTTAATTTTTTGATTGTTCTTTATTAGTATTTAAAACACAATTGAGTTTTGTGTGCTGTTTTTACAACTTTGGTGAGAGAGGGGGGGGGAGAGAGAGAGGGAGAGAGAGGGAGAGAAATGGGTGGAGGGAGCCATTTGGGAATCTCTTCATGTAAGGTCACAACACAGGGATAAGTTGAGAGTGGCCATCCTTTGTGATACAAAACTTCTAAAAAGATTTATTCATGTTTAACGGTGTGTAATGGGGGCGGGGCATTGCACTTGAGTGTGGTACCCTACGAGGCCAGGAGCAATGAAACCACTGGGGAGCTGTGAGATGCCTCATGTGAGTGATAGAAATTCAGTTTGGTTCCTCTACAAAAGTAAAATAAACTGTCAACTATTGAGCCTTCTCTACAGCCCAATAATACAACGCCCTGAAGCAACCTCAGATGATATGCTCTCCAAGACCTAGAGGAACACGTGTTTGCTAGCCAGCTCTGTGTGCACAATATTACATGATACATCAGCTCACTCAATTGCTGTCCTGCAAGCATGAATCATTCTGTTTATGGCAACGATTTCTGTAATAATGTAGGGTATTTTTGGTTGTTGTTTTGTTTTGTTTTGCCTCCTTAGAGCTTTAATTACAATGTTGGAGTAAACACTATCAAATAAGGAGAAAGTATTACAATGGTATCACTATGAAATTTTGTTAAAATAAAATAGATTTGAGAAGTTGTCTTAAAATATATTAAATTACAGGTCACAGAGAATTATTTTGTTGAAATGCTTTCTGTATTTATTTCTCTGTTGAATTAAAACAGTACTTTTTAAAAAATGTGTTCTTACAGAAATGTGGAAGGACATTTATGAAGATAATTGTTTTAGTTATTTTTGTGAATTATATATCTTTTCAGATATTTAATTAAAAGATGCATACTTTAATCGACATTAAAAGTGTACACTGAGGTTCTCTGTAATAGTGTGACCTATGTATCTAGCTGGACATGATAAGACTTTAGAACAAGGCAAAGCTTATTAAATTAAGGAATCTAGAAGTTAGGCTACCATGAGCCCCTTTCCTTAAGATCAAATTAGATGGAAAGTAACAAACATTTTTATGTCAAAACTCTCTTTTTTTTCCACAATAAAACCAAGGAGACTCTCTTTTTTGAATATTCAAAGAGTTATTCTCTAAATACTAATATTTGCACAAAAGTTTAGATCCTAAAAATTCTGATTGCAGTCCATGTGCTTTGTCACATGATTGTCTCATAAGCTGGAAAGACCTGGATGGAAACAAGGCTTTACACACACATTCTGTGAACCTAGTCCTGTAACACCTCCATGAACACCCAGAATTCTCAGACATAAGCTACTGAGGACAAATTTGGCACTTGTTGATCACGCATGTAGAAATCTGCAGAAATCCCCATAAAAGCATAGTCTGAAAAAGAAAAGAACCCCCAAGCATTCAGTAATCACTCCTTGGGCCACATACCTTTGCAGAGCTGCCCTTGCAATTTAAATTCAGCCTTGCTTTTGATGATGTTACAGTTTTCAATGATGAGAGTGCTATTTAGAACTCTGACTCTCAAGGCAGACTGATAACTTCATAGTTTACTATTGCATCCACAGGGCTTAAAAGATCTTTGAAGCCATGTTTTCAATGTCAGTTCATTTTTCTCTGCCAACTATCCCAGGAGGCCATCTTGTCAGGATCTTGTATCCTATTTCTACACAAATCACAGTTGCTTCGCTGCAGTTGGCCACTCCAAGAGCAAACAGTGTGCATTTCCTATATTTCCAGGTCATTGGAACTTTTAGCTGATGAAGGTCTTAAGTTCTTGCCCGAAGTCTGCTCTCAGTCATTTACATTCTGACTAAACTTGATTTCCACATTCTTGCATGTATATATCTCAATGACTTATGATTGACCAACCATAGAAGCTTCTTACTATTGATTAATTTTAAGGCTGTTGAATCTAGAGTTTACCATATGCTAGGCAAGGGCTATACTACTATGCTACATCCCAATCCTACTTTTCAACTTCTTTTGTTTTTAGTATGTGGGTGTGTTGAATATGCTTGCTTGTATGTATATATACGTATGTTTGTATTACACGACTTTCTCTCCCCCCATCTCCCTCTCTTTCTCTCTCACACTCTCTCCTTCTCTCCCACCCTCCCTCCCTCCCTCCCTCCTTCCCTCCTTCCCTTCCTCCCTCCTTTCCTCCCTGTCTCTCCTTTTCTCCTTCCCTCCCTCTTACTTCCCTTCCTCCCTCCCTCCCTCTCTCTTCCTTTTTCTTTCTCTTCCTCCTCCTTTCCTTCTCCTCTCTTTCTCTCTCAGTGGACCTGAAGCTTGACAATTTTGTCTGGTGCAGGTAGCCACTTACCTCCAGGGAACCCATCCCAAGTACCAAAATTACCAGCAGCTGCCACGTCTGTTGACTTTTACGCAGGTGCTGAAATAACTGCAATTCTCAAGACTGCATGACAAAGTTCTTCACCCACTGAGCATCTCCTCAGCCATCCTGATTCATAGTGATGATGATATCCATGGGAGGTAGAAAGTAGATGACATTCAGGTGGCAAAGCCTTGGTGATAAAGGGCCAGGCGCCTACCTCAAGGACCCTTTAGGAACTTCACATACTCATGCTGTGGAGAGAGTCATGTTGTGACAGGACCAACCAGCAGAGATCCCATAATTGAAATGTTTGGAAAGAGGCCTGGAAGGAGTGAGAGACCATGAAGAATTCAACTCACTTTAGCCAGCCCTAAGGGAAAGCTGAGAGTCTAAGGCCAAACTGCTCCTAACAACTAGGGATCTGCTCCAGAAGAATACGTTGTGGTTTACATCTACTGGCTGCACATGGCTGAGAGGTAGGAGGCTTGGTCCCAGTGTGCTCCCTAGGGTGCAGCAGGCCAAGCATTTGAGTGATAGGAAATGGAGCATATTCAAGACAAAATTTGGAGGGAGGAGTATGGTCAAAGGGTCAGCAGCCTAGGCTTAAACATGTCTCTGTTCCTCACTGAGCTGGCGACTTCAGCTCAGGAAGCTTCACTGCACCTCTGGAATGGCACTGAGAAATGAGATGCTCACAGCAGGCACGGCTCTTCATCCAGGACATCCCAGCAGCAGCACCTTATCTCTCACCCTCACTCTCACACTCACGATTTGACTGGAATCAAAAGAGTGAACCGGGACAGAAAACGTCTGGGCTGGTTAGTTTGTTGTCTATTTGATATGAGCTAGGATCACCTGGGAAGGGACAACTGCAGTCAAGAGAATGCCTCCATAAGATTGGCCTGTGGGGTTACTTTCTTGAATGATAATTGAAGTGGAGGGCACAGCCCACTGTGAACAGTGTCACTTCTGGGCAGGGAGCAGGTTAGGCAAGCCATGGAGAACAAGGCAGTAAGTGATGCTCCTTCATGGCCCCTGCTTCAGTTCCTGATTGAGTTCTTGCCCTGGCTTCCCACAGTGTGCATTGTGATATGAAAGTGGAAGCTGAGCAAATCTTTTCCTCCCGCAAGATACTTTTGGTCATGGTGTTCATCATAGAGGCAGAAAGTACATAGGACACCAACAGGACTATGTTCTTTCCCTTTTAAAACTATCATGTAATAATTATTCAAAATAAGACACTTCGTGATGGCATATTTATGAGCACATATAATGAGGCCAGACAACTCTCACCCCGTTCTTATTCCTTGGTGTTTTTCCCTATGACTTGTTTGAATCTGGATTCCACATACAAAAAACAAAAAAAGATATTTACCTTTTGGAAATTTGGAGTCTATATATTATAGCCGTTTTCTTATACATGCCACATTTTATCCATTCATCTTCATGCTTATAAAGACCATTCTTTTTAAAGAGTTATTTTAAGATTAAGTGTGTGTGTGTGTGTGTGTGTGTGTGTGTGTGTGTGTGTGTGTGTGTGTGTGTGCAGTTGAATTCAGATGCCCAAGGAGGTCAGAGGCAGTCGATTCCCCTGGAACTGGAGTTACAGGTAGTTGGGAGCTTCCTGACTTTGGGTCTTAGGAACCAAATTCCAATCCTCTTGCAAGATCACTAAGCACTCTTAACTGCTGAACCATTTCTCTCTAATCATTAGAACAATGAAAAATAACTCTCCTGAAAAATTTGCAAGTCCAGTGTCCTAAAGAAACCATTTCTGAAAAATCACTAGATGTAGTCACCTAAGAAGCTGTTTGCCCTAAGGGTCAGGCATAAAGCAGACAGGCAGGGACAGCAAATACAGGCTGGGTCTGGTGGGAATAGAAATTCTAGCTCCCTGCCCAAGCCCATCATTCTGCTGTGAAGGGAGTGAGCGCATTTGTTTACAGAGCACCTGGTCATCTTGCTTCCCAGCCTGCTAGTGACTCACTGTCTACTGATAGAGAGGAGAGACTTCCTTACACCAGCTTTTCCCACTTAGCATTATGCACTTAAATTTCTTCCATTCCTTTTTAAATAATGCATAAGTAATTTTACTGAATATAACTAGGAAGAAATAAAAAGAAACCACAAGGGACTGGCTTTTTCAAAACTCTGAGCTGATTTCTTTTTGACATTGAACAGTATTCCATTGTCTGGCTATATTATTTTTAGTGTTATTTTTTTCATAGTTGTACTCGTTCTTAGAAAGGAAGGAGGAGCCTGAAGAAATTATCAAACGCACGCACGCACGCGCACACACAAGCTCACTCACACACGCGCGCGCGCGCGCGCGCACACACACACACACACACACACACACACACACACACGGGGTGGGGAGATAACTACGTGGTTAGATGGGAAGCACTTATTCTACTCAGCGCTATTATGCAAATGATTAGCTAGCTAGCTGGGACAGGCTGCTATGACAGGCAGAGACTATTGGACAATATACAACCAGTAGCACATGGTTACTATTGAGAGCACAACTGTCGGTCAGGAAAAGTGGTGCTGGCTACTAGGTCCCTGGATGATAAAGTGGACAACAGGTGGGTGTGGCAATTTGAATAGGAATGGCCCCCATAGAGTCATGTGTTTGAGTGCTCGGTCATAGGCACTGGCACTATTAGGAGGCGTGGCCTTGTTGAAAGAAGGGTGTCACTGTGGAGGTGGCCTTTGAGGTCTCATATACCCAAGTCTGGTCAATGAGTCACAGTCTCCTTCTACTGCCTGTGGATCAAACTGTAGAACTCTCAGCTCCTTCTCCAGCACCATGTCTGCTGGCATGCTGCCATGCTCCCCACCATGATAATAATGGACTAAACCTCTGAACTGTAAGGCAGGCACAAGCAAATGCTTCCCTTTATAAGAGTTTTGATGGTCATGGTTTCTCTTCACAGCAATAAAACCCTAACTAGGACAGTGGCCTAGACAGAGAAGATCAGATAAGCGACAAAGAAACAATGGAGTGTAGGGGAATGACAGAGGAACAGAGATGGGACTCAGAGCCAAGAGATAGACCTCTGACACAGCAGATAGATGACTCACTCATTTCCTTTAAATGCTCAGGAACAGAGGGCAGTGTGAAGAGAGAAAGGTAGGAATAGGTAGGACTGCCACGCAGTTATGAAGGGAACAGATAAAGAAGGTGGGTGGCTATGGCCTTGCTGTGGTGGCAGAGGGTCCCAAGGCCTAAGGAGGAGGCTAAAGGTCATTCCAAGACGGAGAAGGCAAACTTTGCTCTAGGAAGCTAAGTCGATGGCAGAGCTTGGTGGAGACTTCAGCACATACTGATTAATGAGATTTGGTTTTTGGAGGTGGAGTTAGTCATGATAAATTAATGGGAGGTATTTATAACTAAAGGAGTTAGTATTGTAGAAGGAATATGATGGGGAGTAAGGAATATGGTAGCATCCTGACTTCAGTTATGTTGGTAGAAAGGGAATATCAGTGATAGTCAAGTAATAGAAAGAATGATAGACCGAAGACACACACACACACACACACACATACACACACACACACACACACACACACACACACACACACACACACTCATCTATTCATAACCCATAACTACACACTCTGAATCTCCCCAGAAGGAAAGACAGGCAGATTACAAACTCTAGCACTAGCAGGGTAAATGGTATTCTTCTGCAGCCTTGGTAAAAAGTGCAAGTGAAAGGGGTCTGGGTTTAGTACATATGGCTTAACTTCTTGTCACTTTCTTTCCTAGCGTGTTCTCCCCCTTCCTTGCCTGTAGTAAAGGCAAGCTCAGGAGACGCAGGTGAGTTCTCTTCCCTAGTACTCATGAGGAGAGCATCTCTTTGCTTAGTTTGCTTGGTGATGTATCCAGTCATGGTACATACTTCCCTGGGGGATAATAACTCATGCACATTGCCCCTGTTGCACATTTCTCCATGCCCTAATCCAAATCTCACAGGAAGGTTTCAGTCACAGTGAACTCTCCTTTCCAGATACCCTCTTCTGTATGTTCCATCAAACTGTACAGAAAAGGACTTGTACTTAAAGCTACTCTTGGGGTGATCTATATCAGATCAATACCTTAACTCATTTTGGTTATAGTATTTTTTTAAAAAATAAAGCTGTGCTTGTTTTGGGGTTCTTTCTTAACCCAGCTATCACACAAATAGATGAGACTTATTTATATTTATTTAATAATAAGCTTCCCAGCACAAGAACTGAGCAGCTATTACTCTAATCTTAACCCTATAAGCTAATTTGGCTTCCTCCCAACAAGCATCCCAGCAATACTTGTACTTTGTAGCTTTTCTGCTCCAGCTCCTCTCTACTGATGTTTTCTGGACCTCTTCCATGGCTGAATCCCTTATTTCTTCTTTTAATTCCCCCTTCCCTTGCTGGCAGGAAGTCCAGCCCTATTCTCTTCCCTGCTCAGTGATTGGCTATCAGCTGCTTTATTGGCAATGGGACAGTTGGGAACTAGTGTTTACACATTGAGACAGAAGATTCTCAGAACAAGGACTGAAACCAGATTGGAGGAAGGGTACAGAAATCAGCATTTGTATTACACAATAACCTTATGCCTACACATCTCCAAGTCTCCTAGAGAAAACCATAGCTGGAAGCTCTCCCTTGTCTTTTGACAACTGCCAAGTCCATACAGTGACCTGATAACAATGTTCTACCTAAAGATACATGAGATGAGCTTGTTGATTTAAGGCAGCACTCCTGTGGCATTTGACAAGTCCTCAAGCTTCATTATGTCCTCTTAATCCAGAAAGAGGAGATAATAAAGATGAAGCCATCCTAAAGATCTAACAAGCTAGAAAGATATGTGCAATGTCATATAAGAGATAAACTATTGATCTCAAAGCAGGGTCAGTCTAGGGAAGGGTTTAGGGAAATCAACCTTTCTTCTGCTCACCTCAGCATTTCTTTTTACCTAAAAGTCTGGTCTCCTCTCCTCCTGATTATGTCCCATCAGTAGCCTTCCTCACTGCATCGTGTTCCTTCCCTGTGGTGGGCTGAATGAGAAATAGCCCCCATAGACGCATGCATTTGAACACTTGGTCCACTGTGTGTGGTGCTGTTTAGAAAGGCTAAGGAACATTTAGGAGGTTCAGTCCACTGGGGTTTGAGGTTTTATAGTCTGGCCCCACTTCCCATTCTCTTTCTCTGCTTCCTACACATGGATGAAATGTGATGTCTCTGCCTCCTAACAGCCAGGGCCTCATCATTTAACCCTGCTTCTTTGCCTTCCCTTCCAGAGTGGACTTTATCTCTATGGAACCATAGACAAAACCAAACTCTTCTTTGCTCTAGTGGTTTTATCAGGAAATGTTATCACAGCAACACAAAAGATGTTCTTGCACACCCCCCATTGGGTAGCATTGTACACTGAGAAGGCCTTCACAAACCAGCCCTTAGCCTGGCCTAAGACTGGTTTCTACTGAAATCGAAGGGAACCATTCTTTGTCCTTGTCCACTGCAAAGATCCTGCAAATTATTATTCACCCATAGTGCTGGGGGCAAGGAGTGGATGATAGCAAAATTAGCAAGAACTCAGACTGCTGGGAGCATATTAGTACTTCCTTCTCTGTGCCCTTTGTCTGATTGAGTGAAATTCCCAGGGTGAATCCTGACTCAGAACAAATCCCCTACCTTTTCCTCAAGGCTGGTTATATCTGAACTGCTAATAGTTCATGTTAGTCTCAGAACACGAAGGTGGCTGGGTTCTCAGGATCTGCAGAGCTAGAGCAGGCTCTTCAGGAACCAGGGCAGACTCTGTTGACTGTCAGGGCCCTGATTCCTCCTCAGTTCTTTTGACATGAATATTGCCCTCTCCATAAAATTGGCCTTGATGTGTGGTCCCAGTGGCCCCTCTCATTTTCCAATAACCCAGAACCTTCAGCATTTTCTTGGTTAACCATAATAGGCCTGAGCACCTACCCACTAAACTTAGGAGTCATTTGTAGAATTCAGTCCAATTTAGATGTAGGACAAGACTGTTCTCTTCCTTGGAATTTGCCCTCAAGGGAAACTGGGCAAAATGTCAAGGACAGATATCTCTTTTCCTGAGTTCTTTTTACTCCCCCATCCTGAAAACATCCTTTCTCATTCCCTGTGGCTTGGCATCTCCCTCCACCTCTCACCTCCTACCTTCTTCCTCTTAGCACCTTAGACTGAGACTCTCCCCATTTGCTGCTTCAGTCTCCACAGGGTCAGAGTTTACCCCTATGTGACCTCATGAGCAAAGTAAGTCCTGCAGACATTAGAGGAAGTTGGTCAACACCGAAGCTGAGACCAGAACCTAGCCTCCACCTTGGCACAGTGGTCCTTTGCTAATTTGTAGTTCATTCCCAGGATCTCAGAGAATTCCATTTTCTGCTTGGTCTATCCTGCATCTGCTCTCCTGTGCCAGACATATGGATCCTGACTTGGTTCCTTCCTCCCACCATAATTCACAATAGTCTGCAACTTACTTGAATTTGACTCGGAGCATAGAAGTAAAAAGTCCTTGGTCTTCTATCTATCTCTTGGAATGATACACAGAAACTGGAGAATCTTGTGTTCCAGATACATTCTGAATGTGTGATTTACTAAGAATTTCTCACTGAAGGTTCATAATCATGTGGGTGGTGTGTGGAAAACTTACAGATGATGAAACTTACCCTTGGAGAAGACAAGGAGTTAGTTCATCAACATTTTGTCCCCCAAGAAGAGACGGGACTTTAAGCAGTGATGGGCTGCCTCCAGCACCCCAAATATGCCAGGTTTTCTGTACCAACTTCTTTTTTGTCAGTGCATGCTGGGCAAGCACTCACCACTGAGTCACCTCATAGCCTTAGGCTTGAAGTGTTTAAAGCATTGTCCCAGATCCATAGCTTCACCTATGGAACTTGATACATTACTGACTGTTAGCCCCTCTGAAAACCTACTGAACCAAAAATTCAAGGAGTAGGACATTGACCCTCCTATTTTTATACACCCCTCAATGTGTTGTCCCTTTTGAGATGTGGGATCCTTACTCCCACAAGGATCATTGCTCTATCAGTTGAACAAATCTGCGTGACATGCAAAGTACTTTGTCCTTCCTGTTTTATACTTCCAAATACTCAGAAACTACCCTCCGCCCCCCCTTTTTTTAAAGTAGGGACTTCACCTTACTGGCTGTTTGGCTTCTCTAATAGCAGTCCATTTCACTTATCCCTTGCTTATTTGTTCTTCCTTCCTTTTTTCCTTTCCTTCCCTTCCTTCCTTCCTTCCTTCCTTCCTTCCTTCCTTCCTTTCTCCCTTGGAAGCAGGCATGTACTAGAAAATGGAAAACACATGATGCAGAAACATCTTCCAGCGCCCCACCCCCCTCCGCCTTCCAGGAACTGATCATCTGCTAGTCAGGAAGCCTGGCATCTATCAAGGAGAATAATGGGGTCATCTACTCAGCGCCTTGCAGTCTCCAGGCACATTCATGCCTCTCACTTATTCCCCATGACATCTTGTGAATGAGAAAATCAAGGCTTTGGTGTGGATTTAAAACAGGAGAAGCAGAAAGTTCTCAATGAAAAAGAAACCTTCCCAGTATCTTAGAAACTGTTAGAGTTTTGCTTTCTGAACCGGCTCTCTGTCTACCCCCATAGATACCTGCTAAGGAACAGATTCCCAGCAATACTGAGTGGTATCAAGTATGTTTGCTGACATGGGCAGCTCAATATACCAAGATCCTGATGGGTGTAAAGCTCTCAGATTAGACCTTTTCAGGGCTTTGGTGATACTAGGGTAGAAAAGAGCAAAGATGGAAGGAGCTGAATGGGCTGGGAGGAGAAAGGGGGAAGCCAGAGGTCCTTTGCTCAGATTCTCTGGGGGCATCAGAGGATGTGGTTGGGAGCCCTTGCAAGCGTTGTAGTGAAGTGTTTCTGCTGTGGCCTCATGGCAGTACAGCCTACATCTGCGAGCCTTGTGGGTTGAGTGATGAGCCTGTGCAAATGAATGCTGCCAGAATAAAGGTACAAGCAATGCAAGACAAGGCAGGCGTTGATCTTTTCGCTCCTCTCATTCATTTTCCTTTTTTTCCCAGTGGTCTGGGGAGTTCTTTCCGTTTGCCAGTGGGAAGTAAGCATTCCCCAGTAACTGCAGGAAGATGGCAACGAGCCAGTCTGAACGCTAATGAATCCAAACTGAAACCAAGCAGTGACTTCAGAAGGCCCTAGCGCACACTGGCGTCTGATTCCTCGGATCAGTGCTGTGAGTTCCAAATGGGAAACACTGAGTCAGAAGGAAGCTGAGTCAAGACTGTTCGGAATTTTATTTGTTTTCCCTAACACTGTTGTTTTATGCCTTATAATTGACGCTATCTTGTTTGACTTGAACATCCGCCATTCACTAGTCGCTGTTTATCACTCAGGTTTTCTCACAGAGTCGCTTGCATTTGGGCACAGCTGTATGCCTTAAACGATTGCCTGGTTTTTATGCTGTCCATTCTTTCTCGATGTAACTCAGTTCAGGGTGTAACAGCCATGAAGTTTGCCTCCGATGTAAAGTTTGTCCCAGGTCTTCATGTATAAGCAGACAGGATGTGTCTTTTGGTGCCCGAGGAGCCATCTCCCGGGTAGCTTGTACCTAACTTTAGGTGCTAATGCCACCTAGCAAGTGTCAGTCTTCTGCATCTTAGCTTATCTAAGAGGGAAAAGAGTGTCCTCTGAGACAGAACTCCATTTGCAACACAGAAACCATACAGCAGAGTTTTCTGACCAGCAGAAAACCAGGAAACAGCCTCTGCTCTCCAGGGTCACAGAAATGTCATTCTCCAAAGTCATTAATTTCCTTTGAGAGCAGCAGCAGCCATGTGGACGGGGACTACAATAGAGCTCTCTCTCCCTGGAGTCAGGATGTTTAGAAACTGCAATTTGATTGTCACTGGATAAATCACCACTGTGCTGTTTGGGAATAAATAGAGACCAGAAGGAAAGTGTTGTGTCAACGGTGCCTAACAGTGCAGCTGCCACAGTTCGCTTCCAGGAGCCAGCCACAGCCATGTGGGGGAAAATGGGACTTTCTTTTTAAAAAAGAAAAAAATATTCTCAGAACTGAAACTACTACCTTGATCTGGGAAAAGTACCTGAGCCTGGCTAGTGGTAGCATCTGAGGGAAGGCTCACACGACTGCCCGGAGCTCCTCCCCGGTTGCAGCTACTGTGTAGACATATCAGATGGCTCTGATTGGAAACACTCTGGACATTTACATGAAGCCACCCTTTTTCAGCTGCTTCATGATGACGGGTTGAGATAGTCATTGTCCCTTTGTTCTGTCAGCTAGGAAAACAGAAAACATAACATCCAAGAGACACAGTTTGTAAAAGCCCTTGCACACAGTTAGGGAGCCAGAGGTGGGGGGTGGAGGTGGAGGCATGGGGGTATGGGGAATGCAGAAATGATCTGTTGTTGGTCATTTGATGGGCTATGACCTTCAGACTGTATCTTTTCTTTTCAGTTCTGCTTGATGGGGAGAAAAATGTCCTCCTGGCTATATGAAGCTATAGTGAGAATTTTGGAATTTTAGTTTCTTTAAAAAAACACAGACATATCATAAGACTATGTTTTCGTTTTATTCCCATGTGTGGGGATATGGTGCTGCTTCGAAGCAGCTGACTATGATGTGCCTTGTGCTCTAGCAGAGGTGTGACTTTGCCAGCTGCAGACAGTTTCTACAAGTGTGAGACGTTTGAAATTCTGGGAACTTTTCAGAGGATATATAAATGCTAGAGCCCCAGTGGGTGGGTTGCTCATTGGTGATTGGATGCTACTGGTTATGGCTTGTTAAGTAGTTATACACAAAGAAGATAATAGAAGAAATTAGATATCCTGACTGTAAAGATCGAACTTACCCCAAGAAACTCTATGCCCCTAATCAGCAGGAAGTAGTCCAAAGATGTTGCCCCTTTCCTCTCTATCCCCTTTTCCCTCTCCTATCTAGTGTTAGGAGGCTGGAAAGGAAGAAGAAAGGAGGTGCAGAAGGGTGGAAGAAAGAAGAACCCATAACGTAGCAAAGGAAGCACATGATGTAAAACTGCTCCCCTAGGGTCTGCATTTTTCTAAGAATCGGTCAAGTTTGCAAATTCTAGTTTCTGAAAGTTGATTTTAAAAAAAAAAGTCCTTCAGAGAGTCTGTATCATTTAGCTACAACATTTCTCTCTCAACCGATTGAACTTAGGTGGAGGGAATACAGTCTTGCACCATCTGCATTCCAACTAACATCAGCTCACATGTATGGCCGCGGTCCCACAAGATAACAGAGGATCTGAACTCACTATTGCCTCCTCCTCCTCCTCCTCTTCTTCTCTTTTTCTTTTCTTTCTTTCTTTATTTTTGTTTTGTTTTGTTTTGTTTTGTTTCAAGACAGGATTCTCTGTACACAGGATTTCTCTGTTCTGGACTCACTTTGTAGACCAGGCTGGCCTCAAACTCACAGTGATTCACCTGCCTCTGCCTCGCTGAGTGCTATGATTAAAGGTGTGTGCCACCATGCCCAGCCTCTGATCCTTTCTGTGCTCAGATACATAGACACTATTGTGTACCAGTGGCCCACATTACCAAATGCCACCAAGTTGTGCAGGTTTGTAACCTAGGAGAATGGACTGTGTGTGTGTGGGAGGTGGTGCTGGGGGTATGGTAGACCATTCCACTAAGACCTAGGGAGTTGGAAATCTAGGTAGCTCACACAGTAGTGAGACCAAATACTAGGATTGCAAGTTGGCATCATCGTGCCTCATTCCCCTTCTCCCCATTAATACTGAGAGTCATCTCCTTACTAATGGGTCTATCTTCCAGTATTCCAAGACCCTATAAAGATCATTGACCGGGCCGGGCGGTGGTGGCGCATGCCTTTAATCCCAGCACTTGAGAGGCAGAGGCAGGCGGATCGCTGTGAGTTTGAAGCCAGCCTGGTCTACAAAGTGAGTCTAGGCCAGCCAAGGCTACACAGAGAGACCCTGTCTCGAAAAACCAAAAAAAGAAAAAAAGATCATTGACCAAAGAATTTGGCATGGAGCCTGATTGATGGCTTGCCTTTTCCACCGAATTTGATCCTCTGTTTGGCAAATCTCTTTTTACACTTGTGGTTTGTTTTGCTGGTTTTTTATTGTTGTTGTTGTTGTTTTTTGTTTTTTTTGTGTGTGTGCCTTGTGCAATCATCAAGTTTTCAGTGCCGTTTCACTTCAGCCAGTCTCCCCTCTTGAAAATTCCTGAGGCATTTAGAGTTCAAACCATTTTAAACAATCTTAAAAGTTACTTTACACTAAAATTATGTTCACTTGGCCAGTAGTTTGTCTATGTATTAGGAACACATCCAAAGATGCCTCACCGTGGTGCTTTCTGAAACCCCACATAGACCTGTAGCCAATATATATATGTGTGTGTGTGTGTATATATATATACATATATAATGTGTCATCTTGTGTGTTCATACATTTGATAAAATGATGAATTATGGGCAGTAAGATATTAGCATAACTATAATAAATTATAATATAGTATAATAAAAATGACATGAGTGAGGCCTTCTATCACGTTTTATCATACACTATATGTCTATTTTCTTCCAAACCACACAGTAAGCTCTGTGGTGTAAGGGACCATTCTTTGCAAATAGTAGGGACTTAAAAGAACTTTTATTTTTCACTTCAACCCACATTAACACTGAAGGAGCCGGTAAAGATGCCTTTTTTCAATGAGAATGAAACAGTAAAGTCTGTGCTCTTGTTAGGCTATACTAGCAAGTGAGAGAGGAGGGTCTGGGCCCTCACTATCCCTAATGCCTCGCTCTGGGCTAAAGCAAATCATTGGTAAGCTTAGGGAACTGACTGTCCTAGAAGGTTTACAAAGGCTTCCACTAATAGTAAGATCTTGCTAATACATTGTCAATCAGTTAGATATCCTTATCCACAGGTTTGAGCCAAGATTCAACCAAGTCCAGCATAAAAATAATGGAAAGAAAACCACATCACTACCACACAGTTTGATTTTATGACTCCCCAAGTCAGACAGCGGCATATCAACTACTTACACAGAATTCACTCGAGATTAAGTGCCACTGTGAGCTATAGACAGCTGACAGCTTACAGGAGGATGAGACTAGGTCACACATAAACAGCACACATTTTGTACAGAGGACTTGCACACCCATGAACTGAGTGTCTGAGGAGGTTTCTAGAATAAAGAAAGCCTCAGCATCTGCTCCTTGCTTGACATGCTCCAGTGGGTCCTGTGCCTGGCAGGCCTCATTTGTCAGCTGCTTACAGATGGGCTGCACTCCAACAAGAGAATGAACAATGGGCTGATTGTTACTCTTCTCCTGGACACTGTACTCTTATTTAATACAGCCTAAGAGCAACCTGGCTTTCTTTGGCATTTATGACCCATTTAAAAAAAATCAAAATAAACATATGGCTATTTAAAGCCCTCATGCTCTTCTTAGAGAAAAAGCCAAGTTGTATGCCAGTTTCATTAACACACATTGTTCTATAAATTTAATAACTTTACTAGATAACATTTACCAGAATTTACTGTTTTTTTTAATTAAAAGGAGGGTCATTTTTATATGTGAAATCTTAAGCTTTTGAATATTTTTCAAAATTATATTCTTCACATAATACTAGCTTAACAAAAGGTACAATTTTTAATGTTTTTATTTATGAGAACAATGTATTCTTATAAGCTTGAGCTAAACATGTATTCATATTCTACTCATCCAGTTCCCACTCTGTCCTCTGTGGAATATTTCTGCATCTGCATACTTGTGTTTTGAAAAGACCAAGAAAGTTGAACAAAGAAACTTACAGTACTTAAGTGGTAATGATTAGAACAGTTACCTGTTATTGGCATATAGTTTAATTGGGAAAATATTAATTATGACATCACAGAAGAAGGTTGATGGTTATTAAATCTTTGTACATTTTGGAATGCATCTGTTCTCATTAGTAAACTTCCTGTTTGGGGTTTCTTATGTAGAAACAGATCACCCTGGCTCTATAAGATATTAATAACTCTAGGCTGCATTTAGTTTTTCATTTTAATTTGTAAAGGAAGGCATTAGAAGCAGAGAGAGTGCTTTGCAATGTCTACTAGCAGAATTAAATACTGGAACACTAACAAAAGATAAGGTTGCCTTAGTATTAACATGTCCATCTTCTGTAAACTCAGTCAGATACACTGTTCTTTATGCAGAAGGAAAGTATGCAGATAGGCCTTTGGGACTCTCTGTGACACCATGTGGTCACAGACATCAGCCCACATTTTTACTAAAACATAAATGAATCTTGTCTTCAGAATTATGTGTCTGTGTCTGTGTATGTCCTCGTGGATTTATTCTAGGACTCTTATAGATACCAATTTTTTGTGAATGTTAAAGTCCCTCATACAAAATGGAGTAATATTTGCATATAACCTATGCACATACCCTCATATACTTTAAATCCTCTCCAGATTGCTTATAATATTTGGTACAATGTGAGCCATATTTTAGAAAATAATGGCAAGAAATAGCTCTGCAATAAGTTCAGTACAGACATAATTTTAAAAGAGTGTTTCCAGTCTGGCTGGGGCTATAGCTCAGTCATAGAGGACTTACATGATATACAGGCTGTGGATTCAATACACAGCACCAAAGAAGGGGGATGGGAAGAGAACTTTCTCTCTGCAGTTGGGTAAATCAACAGCTATAGAATTTATGGATCTGAAAGGCTGACCATTCTTGTGTGAGTTTGCGGGGGAGGAGATAGAAATATAAACAAATCTATAACATATATTTAATATACAATATATACTAGAAGAGATATATGTGTATATAATGGTACCATCAAACCAAAAACTCGGCTCTTGGTGGGTAGATAAATGGCTCAGCACTTAAGAACACTTGCTACTCTTCCAAAGGATCTAGGTTCAATATCCAGCACTGTGACATGTAACAACTGGTTGTAATTCCAGCTCCAGAGATCCAGTGCTCTCTTCTGGTCTTCATGGGCACCAGGCACACAAATAGTGCACAGACATTGTATACATCATGCATCAGGCATGATAGGCAAGCATTCTATCTCTGTAACCCTGGGCACATGTCCCAAATCAGCTATAGAGAGAGAAGGAGAATCTAAAGAACGAAACTCACAGCCTACTGCATGATGGCTACATGAGTTACCACTGAGTTACACACTCCCAAGGCAAGTACATGATTGCTTATTTAAGATAAATTAGTACAAGTGGGATCATTGGTTTTAAAGGCATTAACTGTTTTTAGGGCTCTTGACACATATGGGCCAATCTCTTTTAGAGCATTTAATTGCCTAAGCAGTCTCATTTCAGGAGTTGGTGAGAGTGACTCACATTATCCTCTATAGCACTGAGTCTTATTTATTCCCCATTTGCCCATTTTCATTACACAATACCTTCTAGTTTTAATTTGTATTTAAAAACAAATACAGTGACTTTTCTAGGTGTTATGTAGATGAGCTTCTTTTACAAATCACATTTTTTTATTACCCATCTTTATTGTAAATTTTATAAGCCTTTATCCTAACACCTTCCTTTAACAGATTTTGGCAGCTGGACCTTTAATAGCTGCTGTAATGTGCTATTTGTGTTTATTTGTAATGTGTTATATCTGAAATGGTAAATTAGTAGAGAAATGGAGTTAGTGATCTTTCCATAAGTATTGAGCTTAATTTCCTTTCAAATAGCCATTCTCTTCCTTTAAGAATTCCGCACTCAGAGGAAAGGGAAGCAGGCTATCTGAATGAGACCTGATAGGCTGTGGCCATATGGTGGGGGAAGAGGTCCCTTTCCGTGACAGGCCTAGGGTAGGGGAATAGGGTAAAAGAGGGAAGAACGGGGAACAGGAAGATACAAGTGAGAGGATAACAATCAGGATGTAATCTGAATAGGTTATTTAAATAAAAAATATAAAAAGAATTCCTATTTCTTTGGCTGGATGACATATAAGTGAGTTAAATAGTTAAGGATAATGTTTTAGCATGCTAGGAAGGACATGAGCCTGTTGAAGAAGCATGGCTTGCTTTTAAGGTACATAGTGATTCAACTTCCAGGGCCTGATGTACCTGAGCCTGCTCCTGGAATTTCCAAGGCAAAACCTCAGGCCTTGAGAAATGGAGAGATGGCTCAGCAGTTAATAGCACAGGACCTGGGTTTGATTCCCAGCACCCACATGGCATGTAACAAACAGCTGTATTTCCAGTTCCAGAAGATCCAATGCTCTTGTGGTCTCCATGGGCACCAGGCACATAGATAATTCACAGACATACATGCAGACTAAAGACACCCACACATGAAACAGATGGTGATAATAGATAGATAGATAGATAGATAGATAGATAGATAGATTAGATAGATAGTACAAAGAAAAATCTCAGCCACTGAGTCTTAGTTAATAATATTTAGAGCAATGGAGAGGGAAAGCTTACCACCAAACAGCTAGCCTGTTGAGTGGCTTAGAGTCCTCTGTGTATGAGATTCCAAGAGTACTTTGATCTAGATTTTTTTTTTACATATTCTTCTTCTCTCTGTTTCACCCCTGAGTGTGGGTAAAAGAACTTCCTTTATCTTTCTACCAATTTTTTATATAAAACTCCTTGTGGTTTTGACAACAATTAGTCAAGTCTAATAATGGCATAAGAAAATCATGAGAGCCTGCTCCACAGACAAAAGCAAATTAAGATGTGGATGAGCTGTTAAATGTGTTAATCATAAAGCCCGCAGCAGTTCCTGCCTAAAGACTGAAGCTCAGATGTGCCATGGAGGAGATCTTCCTTCCTTCTCAGAGGCTCTTCAAGAACCAATAGAATATCAGATAAACAGGAAAGGGGTGGGTACCACAGCTCTGTCACCAAGGTGTTTGGTGCCTGTGTTGAGTCTGTTATAATGAAGAGATTTGATAATGTGGATACTAATTTCGAAAGGAAGAAAGTGGAAAATAGAGTTTAAAACGGAAATTAAGTAAACAAAACAAGAGAAATGCTTTAATGATTTTCCTTTGAAATCTTGCCTCCCCCTGTCTCTTGCCCAAAACCCACGGAATCACATCCATTCAGGCATCAGCCACCGACTTCAAAGGAGCAGAGAACTGCACTCATCTGCCCATGTCCTTTCAGACAACTCGTCTTCACATCCACAGTCTCCAGACCTGAGGAGTCTATGTTTACGGAGTCAACCAGCAGCCAAAGCCAGAAAACAGCATCTCTTAGGAACATGTTGATGGTTTTTCTCATCACCATCTCCCAAACAACACAATGTAACAACTTTTACTCAGCATTCATAGTAAACTGAGGTTTCTAATGCATCTCCAGATAATGTTAGTTATATATAGTTACACACACACATACACACACACACATACACACACACACACACACACACACACACACACACATACATACATATATATGTATATAGTAGTTAGTTAGTTAGTTAGTAGTTTTATTGAACCTATGCTTGGGATAAATGCAAACACCATCCCTTTTTACAAAAAGGACTTGAATATCCACGGATTGAGGCATTGGAATCAGCTACCTCAAGGTGATCGTATATATGTATCGATAAGCACATGAGTGGCAAGGAGATGTTTATCAGCAAGATGGTCATTTCACCAACTCTAGTGTCCACAAGAGTGAGAGGTTTGAAGACTTTACAGAAAAGCAGCTTTTGATTCAGCGGTCTTGGGGTGCAACCTGGAATGTGATATCTTTGAAGGCGCAAGGGATACTGGTGACGGTGTGTGGATCACATTTTGAGCAGCAAGTCTTCGGGAACACATCTTTCCCCACTGTTACTGAACACTACTAAAGCCCAGATGTGCATCTCTTGCAGATATGGTTATAATGTGTGGGAAGGCCAAAAGCTGAGAAGTGGGGTGCTTCCATGCTGCAGCAACCAGCCTCTGGCTCATTGCAGAGGAGCCCATCTTTTCAGCAGGAGAAATCCAACCAGCAATGATGGGACTTTGGATCTGTGAAGTTATTGTGCCACACAGGCCAGCAGAGATGTCCGCCAGCAACACAACCGTTCTGGCAGCCCTGGACCTTAGGAGAAAGGCTCCTGCTTACTCCATTGGTGAGGAACTAGTCCCAGAGCCTCTCCAGATATGAAGAAAATGGGAGCACCTTCTCTGGCTGCACAGCTGTCTCCCAGCACAGCCTCACATGGTATGAGGCTGGTACAGCTGTCTCAACTTTGATTGAGGATGGTGCTTACACACTGAGTCCTCTATTGTCACACAGCCATTGCCTTCTGCAGTGTGGACTTTGCCATTCCTAACATCATTTGATTTTGGAGGCGGCTAGCCACTGCAAACACACATATTCTTAAATGCCATAGGTTACATGATAAACACTTGGTAGTGTGAGTTGTCACTTACAATAGCACACGGACCTAATCAGACACCTGAGGGTCCATTCTCTGCCTGCTTACTGGCCTCCCATGTACAGGGGAACCAAGGAGAGTGAACAGACAACGCTTTGCCATGATCCCTGGCTCATGAGACAAGGGGTGGAGGGAGGCGTAGGATTATTCTATTCTCTTATTTTATGTGTTCTTTCTTACAAAACACGGTTCTGTTTGTTCTAAAACCAGGGACAAGCTTGGGCTGTTCTTTTCTCCAGGAATGATTTCTACTTGCATTAGCAGCAGAAAGGCTTCGGACCTCACCTTCCAGAGATCACCATGAAGCCTAAATTAGTCTTCCCTAGCAACACCAGAAGAAATGTTTGCTAAATAATAATGATTTCAGTAAAGTCTTTTTTTTACTTAACTTTGATTTTTTTAAAAAAAGTCATGAATCTTACAAATGGAGTGGACTGCTCTACCAAAAAGATGCCAGCCAATAAAAATGCAGTTGTTTTCTGGGTCCTTGTGGGCTTCCAGGTGGCCTGAGTGATGAAGTTTAAAAAAAAAACAAAAACAAACAACAGCATGGAGGATGCAGGACGTCAGAATCCAGCTTGCTGAGAGGAATGAAGCCTGCCAAATCTGATCCAGTGCCGGTGTCCAGTTCTTTTGTTCTGAAAACATAATTTCTCACAAGTATTATATAGTTCTAACATTGTGATTGTATGAGTTGTGCAGGATGTACAGAGCAATTAAGATTGGTTCTCTGCTCATTGTATGAGCAGAAGTAAAACATCTACAAATCTTCCTCCATGCCATACTAAGAATGACCTCTAGTTATAAGTCACAGAGCATCTGTGATTAACACGAAGCCTTGTCTATGCATAAACTTTTGTATAACAGCCAGTCTCAGAGATTTTCCCATATTCCAGCCCCAGGTGCCTCAGCTGCTGTTACCCATCAGACGAGAACAGCTTCCGGGTCAGCATTGTAGAAAGCTTCTGTTCCCAATTGGTTCAGCATTTTAGACTGTCCCACCCAAGACTCCTATTAAGCCTGGAATTTTGCAACATTTGGAAAATGGACCACAAATGTTATTCCTGGCTTATTTAGCCATTTCCCCATTTCTTAGAGGGGCCTTCAAAGCTATTATTTGTCCTAAATCACCCTGAAGAAACCCTAACAGACCACGTCCCATTCCCTCTAAGTGGGGTTCGATAGGTTTCTGTTTACTCTCTTGGTCTACAGATGCTTATTTTCACTGGGAATTGGTTATAAGTATTATTGATCTTTTACAGAGAGGAAACTAAGTTTGATTAAGGGATGTCTCTCTTTTCCTTTATCTTTCTCTTGTAGGTAAGGAGATAGGGGCTAAAATGAAAGAAAGGGGGATACAGCAATATAGTGGGAGTATAGAACAAAAGGTAGATTATTGAATCTACTCATCTCAAGGTCTTAATTCTTACTCACAATTAAGGTTATTGTTTTTAATTCAGTGGTATTGAATTTTGTAGATTGCTGCAAATCATGCTCATGTAAATAACTAGTCTAATTTTATCCCAAGAATATATATTCTAGGTCTAATACATAGATATGATTCTATAGATATATAAGGTAAAATAGTTAAATAAGGTCTGCAAAGCCTCAGAGACCTACAGAATATGGCATTTAAAGATGTTTTTACTATTCTACAGATTCTTTTACAACACCTACCTTGCCTCAAAGAAGATGATGAGCATCAAAGAACCTTCTTATGGAGTTGGCTTTAAATGTGGCAAGCGAGCCACTGGGTAAAATGTCGTCATTTCTGCCACAGACAGAATTCTGTCTAAAAATGGGCAAGTTTAGATGCAGGCAGAGTCGATGGCCAAACTCTGTCAAGACAGGGTAAGAAAGTCCTCAATAGTTCCTGCCTCACAAATATGTCTGTCAGAGATATTGGGCAAGAAGGCTGAAGATGATGCTCCAACATTATAGAGAGTGTTGGGTGACTATTCAGGCAGTAAACAATCTCAATCAGTTTTTCATTTCTGCATTTCTGGTTCACTCAGATAATTAAGTTTTATTCTTTCTCAAATCTCAGATGGGGTTGAAGACCAGATAGTTTAGTCTTTCAATTAAGCTTAGTAGGTTAGGGGTTAAGTTGTTTTTAGATAAAGATAGGTGTTTTAAGTTAATAGAGATGAAATATGATAGATACTGATCTTCATTCTGAAATTTAGATCCAACAAGATAGGAAAGATGTTTACTTCAAGTTTGCCAAATACAATTAGCCAAATCACTGTGAATGTAACATTTATATAACTCCTGGTTGTCTCATGGTTCTTCCTGCTGTATGTAGTTTGTTTTATTCATGTGTAATAATATAAATGTATAAGTTAAAAAAGAAACATAATTTTTAAAAACCACAGACTTGGGCAGCGTCTAAGATGAGACTGCTCACCTCTGGTACCCACTTTCTCTCTGGTAAAGAGGATGGGTGTGTCCCACAGGAGCATGGGACAAAAAAGCAACATGCTGCATTGTTACTGGTGTTAGAGGGAGGTCACTGTAGAGGGCAGTGGCCTTGCTGGTTACCCTATCCTCTGTTTCCCTTTGGGAATTCCTGTTCAGTGAGCTCATGAGCATTCCAGAGAATTTAAATTTATTACTGAAAAACAAGGGAAGAAAGACATTTAATGAAAATGGTTACAAGCACAAAATATTTTTTTCCTTTTCATCATTACAAATCTTTCTAACTTGGCTTCAAAGCGGGCTTTTGTGAAAGTCATTAAGTAAAACACATAGTTGTCCATTTCTACTATAGCTAGCGGGCAGTGTCAACTGATAATCATAGGAACTGATTTAAGGCTCATTTTTTTAAAGACTGATTTTTATAATTTTTAAATTAAATGCCTTTTTGTGGGTTTGTGCAAGTGAATGGGGACGCCCAGGGTCCAGAAGTTGGCGCTGGGTGTGAAACAGGACTTACATATAGTTGTGAGTCACCTGATGTGGATGCTGGGAGATGAACTCTAGTCCTCTTTAAGAGTAAAGAGTGCTCTTAACCATTGAGACATCTTTTGGGCCCACTAAAGATTCATGGTCCTACTTCCAAGGATTGTAGTGCCAGTGTTTCAACTGTTAAAACAGTGTTGTCTTAGTTTGAGTTCCTCAGAAACAGTCCTGGACATGAGAAAGCAAAGGAATACTACAAAGCAGGTAAGGATGATGACCAACCAAAGCCTCTGTGTCAAGAAAAAACACTGGAGGGTAGTGTCTGCAAGTTCCACGGGGAGCTCTGGACAATGAGTACCAAAGATGCTGCAATAGAGGGCCAAGGAGCTCCCATGTTTGCATATTCATGGCTGTCAGCCACTGTCTCATCTCAACAGCCTCTGAGGTAAAGGGGTCCCAGGGATGAGCCCTGCCACTTAGAGGATCCACCACAGGTGTTAGTTAAATATAGGGAAGATCATGTCTCAGGTAACTTTCTCCCATAATATTCTGAGAACTAGTAGGTAGTGGGCTCAATTATTCATTATTCTTTCGCTTTTTTATGATAGTCCTACTGTTCTCCCATCTTCCTCTCTTCCTATCACTTTTGTTCATCTGGATCTGAGTTCAGGAATAAAAAGAAGTGAAATAGCTTCCTCAAAAAACTGCCATTATAGGCTCAAAAGCCTCTTACCTAGGGATGGAAGAAGACTGTGAGGAAGCCATAGATGGATGCAGATGCAGGGGGGCCTGACTGGGCAGTTATCACCCTTCATTCCTGAATGGGTACCCTCCCGCAGTTCATCACCTCCTTGATCCCCATCCCTAGGCAGCTGCACAGCAGGCAGATGGATCTACTTACTGTGCTGTTATCTCCAAGAAATTTCCAAACTGGAGTCAAAGAAGGGAAGAGGTAGAGACACGAAGCTTTGGGGGTTGCCACACTGAAGTTGAAACATCTGTCCAGAGGCAATGGCTGCCTCAACCATCCCAGAACTCATTGTTAAGACTGCAATGTTTTAGATCTTCACATGGGCTGTGGTAAGGCATCTGGGACAAAGACACAATATTTGACTTTGTTTTGTGACACAATAGGTCCATGGGAGTGATTTTAGGGAGTCAGCATTTCCTCCCAAAAACAAAAGGAAAAATGATCCATTGTTTTGTATGCAAGATCTGGTGTTACCTGGAGCCCATACATTTTTTGTTTAAAGTCCACACAGGGGAACACTGCCATCAGTGCATCATCAGTGTTTGTGAAAATCTTATTCATTATTCCCTAGTTGATCTCCATTTAGAATTAAGGCTATGCAGGAACTAAAAAAGCAGTCTTTCTTTATTCCCAAACACCAAGCCTGGGGCTCTTAGGCCCTCCTCACAGCCAGGGCACCAGCTGAGCCCAAACACATGGCTGTCAGTTCTTAGTGTGCCTGGCAGACAGCACACCTTAGGTTAAAGAGCAAGAAAACCCCAGACAAATAGAACCAAATACTCTCAGTTATCCAGGACTCATGGTCTCAGATGTCACTAGGCCGGCTCTGAGAACAGAGTAGAGCTCACTCAATTATGCATGATATCCTTTCAGCTTCTGGAAATATTCTGTAGCGTGTGCACAGTGCTTACTGAATGCTATTATTCTGCTGGGTGGTGTGACCTACATATTCTGAAATAGAATTCTGCAGAAAGGGTCTGATCCAAGCAAGGAGAAATTAAATATGAATCTGCCCAGTTGCCTTACCTCCCACCAGATAAGAGCAGAGTGTACTTTGGGTCTATTCTGTTGACCCAGAGTCCTTCTTTTTTGTCCTCAGACCCTATCCCCTGTGTGACGGTTATGTGAAGAAGAGGTGCAAAGAGCTAGGAGAGCCCAATGGAAACACCGTGAAGTTCTACACTGTGTAGGGTTGTATGTTGCCTTGGGTCTACCCAGTAGATTCTACATTGTGCCTTTTCAAATGATCATCTATTCCTTTAACAAAATCATGCATAACTAATACTTAGGAGAGACCCAACAAAGGCATGGGAGGTGGCCCCATTGGTAGAGTGCTTGCTTTGAAGTCATAAGGACTGAGTTTGGAACCTCAGAACCCATGGGAGAAGCACATGATGGTAACACACACATGCTGCAAGGTAGGAGCAGAGACAGGAGGATTCTGAGGTACACACAGACCAACTAGTCTGATCTCTGTGGTCATATTCCAGGCTAATGATAGACTGTCTCAAAGACCTGAGAACTAACACCCAAGATCGTCCTCTGGCCTCTGCATACGCACCTTCACACTGATGTATGCACCCACACAAGTATAAATGAATTAACGCACACAAACAATTGAAGACAACAACAACATGCTTACACCTGCCCCCAGAGGAAGGAAACAAAGTCACCTAGTACCTGTACCCCATGTGTGCCCTCCACACTCTCAACTTCCCTTTGGACTTGGGTGACTTTCCTAAACACTTCTTTATATGTTTATTTTATATAGTCATTTTTTTAAATATGCACACATACACACATTTATTTTTGTGCATATGTGTATGCTACAGAGGTAAGAGAATAACCCCTGGGAATTGATCCACCCTACTGCCATATGGGCCCTGGAGATCAAACTCAGGTCATCAGGATCATAGCAGGATGACCTTTATCCACTGAGTCATCTCACTAGCTCCTCATATAGGCATGTTCTTAAGCAACACATAGCAAATATTTTTTAAACCTAAGTAAGTTAACTGAAATAATATGTTGGGCAGGGTGGCATCAACCTGTAATTCTACTACTGGGTAGGTTGAGCCAGGAGCATCGTGAATTCCAGACCATCAAGAATTATATAGTGAGATCCCATTTCAAAGCAAAATAAAAACTTAAGAATTATTGCCACATATTTGCCCTCAGTTTGATTTTTTGTCCCCCCACTACTTCTTTGGTTTGGGAGATTGGCTCTTCTGGATCCCAGTCGACACCCTCCTCCCCTGCAGTTATCTCTGATGGCACACAAGATGCCACTCTGCGAATGTATTGTGTATGCCTAGAGTCCTAAATTAGCTATATTTATTTTTTCTAATTTTTCCTTAACACACACCATTGCTGCTAGTATTCTTGAATATACCTCCTATTTTCACATACATGAGAGTCTCTCTAGGGCATAAATCTGCAGAGGAATTGTTAAGCAGAGAAATCTTCCATCTCCTGCATGGTGCTAAAGTCTATAGTTTTATTCCCACAAGCATTGCCTAGAAATCACATTGCTTAGAGTGCTTATTAATTCA
The DNA here is from genome assembly GCF_964271855.1 of Acomys minous. NCBI lineage: Eukaryota > Metazoa > Chordata > Mammalia > Rodentia > Muridae > Acomys > Acomys minous. The sequence goes on from NC_140495.1 coordinate 50,980,245, forward strand.
GGAGCCTGCAGGCCTTTGAAATTTTCACCAGTCTGGTGGGTGTGAGTGGTGCTTCACTGTGGTTCTAATTAGCATCTACCCATTGTGCAAAAACACAATCTTTAATGGATGCAAAGGGATTGACCATTGCGTGGAAAAGCCAAGGCTGATCCACTCTTCCTTTAATTGTCGCACATACATGCTGCCACGCTTTCAACCTATGAACAAAGCTTCATTAAATGTCCTGAAAGAAAAACTCTATAACAGAGTGGCTAATGACCCTCTAGGGGATAAATATATCGGGATATATATTGCTTAAAACACTTTAATATGTTTCCTCCATGTGAACACAATACTTAATGCCTGGCAGCTTCTGGTTTTTGTTGTTTATAAAATGAGATAGTTTGAACTTTGAAAAATTTGTTGTTTATTCTGTCAACACAATTGTTAAAAAAAAAACTTCCCAACAAACAGACTTGTTTGTACAATTGTCTTGGCCACAGTTGAGAGTTAATAATCAAGTCACATGGTGCCAATTAGAGGACAATTACATGGATTCAAAGTTTCAGAGTCACTTCAGTTTTGATTTCAGCTTGAGCTAAATCACTTGATAATGTTTCTTAATAATGATAAGACTTGTATTACTCATTTTAATGCTGAAGATAAATAAAATATGCAAAAAGAACATTTTCTATAAACCCAGGCTAAGTATTTAGCAGAGACAAATCCTACTGCACCCAAGAGCTGCTTCCGAAGCACCCACAAGGGTATTCACAGCACAACCTCACGGTGATGTTCATAATTAAATGTGGTTATAGGCGAGCACATAATTCAGGGCTGACACAATTTCCACTATGATGTAGAGCCATAAGCCACTCATTCGAGCTATGAGAAGTGTCATAATACAAGCAGTTAATGAAGCTCATTTGCAAGGGAAATACAGTGTCTCTGCAGGCTGAGTTGATTGCTTTCCTGAAATGGGAAAAAGATAGTCATCTTCTGGGTCGGGTAGGAAGGCCTATGCTCTCTGAGAAAGTCCAGACTTGGCTCAGAAAGGGCCTTTCCTCTCTGCATATTGCAGTGAGAAGATTCAGGATATTGACATACATTTAATAAAACAACAAAAAATTCAGAAGCATGCAAGAATTATGATAAATAACTGATTTAAAGTGAAATATTTCAAAATTTTAAAAAATGCCAGCCAGGCAGTGATGGCATATGCCTTTAATCCCAGCCCTTAGAAGGCAGAGGCAGGCGGATCTCTCTGAGGTTGAGGCCAGACGGGTCTACAGAGAGAGTTCCAGGATAGGAAGGGCTACACAAAGAAACCCAGTCTCGAAACAAACAAATAAACAAACGAAAATGTCATATAGATAGAACTCAAGAGGCCAAAACTCCAAGAATCTAAACGTATATAAATTTGATTCTCATAATTCATAGAACTTATGTTCTATAAAGCCGCCATCAACAATGTTTCAGCAAATACTGAATACTGCTCCTTGAGGAAATATAGGGAGAGGGTCCTATAAAATTCTGATCATAGTTTTGTCAATTGATCAGTCTATAATTGCATGTTATGTATGCGTCTTCCTAAAGTGTCCTAATTTAATACATATTATTGATTCATTAATATTTGACTCAGGGTCAAAGATGTTATAACTCATGCCTATAGAAGGCTTACTTAACATGCAGTTTCAGTGTAAAGTGCACCACACCTTCTTGTGTGGAATGATTGTACTTCAGCAGTGTGCTCTGAGGTCAGTTAACACAGCGAGATCACTACCCAAAGGCACAGTGGCAGGAACAATTTAATGAAGAGGACTGTTTTCTACAGCATGAAAGATGTAATAATAAGATAGGATCTAAAAGCATGGTGGTGCACATTTTTAGTTTCAGCTCTGGGAAAACAGAGGTAGGCAAATCTTGGTGAGTTCAAGACCAGCTTGGTTATACACAGGCAGCTCTAGGTCAGCCAGGGCTACATAGTAAGACTCTGCAGAGGGGGGAAGGGTGAGGGGAGGAGACAGGAAGGGAGGGGGAGAGGAGAGAAGGATAGAGGGAGGGAGGAAGAGGAGGGAAGAGTCAGAGGAGGAAGAGAAAGAAGAAGAAAAAGAAAAAGGAAGAAGAGGAGGAGGAGGAGAAGAGGAGGAAGAAGAATCACACCCCACTTCCTTTAACCTGGAATGTAAAACTCAGAATTTCCACCATTCTATATGTGCAAATGACCTTGTAAGCAAATTAATTTTTACCTTAAAGAATTATTGATTTGAAGGCTGCAAACAAATAATGAGGAAAAGCCTGGTTTTAGATATCCTACTTTGGCATTATCTTTTTTTCTAGGCATGTCATGTAAACTCAAACACCATCCCAGTGGGAGCTTTTAGCCTTCATTCCTTATGTAAGTAAGTCTAGTTATGTATGGCTTCTTTTGTTTTTTGGTTGTTTGGTTGGTTTTTGGTTTTTCAAGACAGAGTCTCCTTCTGTTGCTTTGGCTGTCCAGGACTTACTTTGTAGACCAGGTTGGCCTCGAACTCACAGTGATCCACCTGCCTCTGCCTCCCGAGTGCTAGGATTAAAGGTGAATGCCACCACGCCTGGCCCGGTGGCTTCATTTGTTCATAGCTAAGTTTCAACAGCTGTGGAGAGCCATACCTCATTTTTCTACAAGTGATACTAGAAACATTAGGTAGAAACTGGCAGAGGATAGAAGATTCCAGAAAGCAAGAACACTGTCCTCCTCCTTCTGTCTGCCTTAACTACAGTGAGTTAGACAATAGCTATCTTCTCCCACAGTGAGATGAAGAGCCTCAGCATTCCCTGGGCTTCTTCCCTTAACTAGTTGAAGCTCATCATGGTTGTTAAAAAGAACAAGGAGATTTTCTCTTGTCACATATAAATGTGTTCTCAGACTTTGGTGTTTGAGAAGTCTATCTTATTTCTAGTTTTTTATTACATTTTTATTCATTTATTTATCACACGTAGGTGTGTGAGGCAGCAATCCATGGTGTATATTTTGGAAGTAAGAGGCCAATTTGCAGGATTTGGTTATCTCCTTCCACTGTGGGACTGAATTCAAGTCACGAGGATTGTGGCCAGTTACCTTTACCCAGTGAGCTATATTACTAGCCCTACTCCAAATATTTTGCAGGTAGATGTCCTTAACCTTAAGAAGTCCATTTGTTTATCTGTTAAATAGATATCTAGTGATTCGCTATTGTGTTTCAGACACTAAGATTCATTTTACCATCCACAAACATTAATTGAGAACTTCAGGAAGCCCATATTCCTGCCAATGGAGTCTCTCTCTCTGAAAGAACAACATCTTAGTGTTCTGCAGAAGAGCAGAGTCGATAAAATGAACATATGTTACAAAAGATGATATTCTTTAAATTAGCAACACAGGCAATGGTTGGATGCACACAGGAGATACTGAATCTTGGTAGCTGCTCAATCCACAAGACTATGTGTCTCAGGTCCCAATGGAGCTCTGAAGCCATGGAGGACTCCTGAAGGGTTGCTGGTCTTCAGTCTATGTTAGAAGGCTAGAGCAGATGGGTTCCACTGGCAGAAATGGCAGCAATAGCTGTAAGGGTTTGTGTAGGCATCAGCTTACTGTGTAATTCAAAGGTTGATTTCTATACCACCAATATCTTCTTACAATTCTTGTTCTGGGAATCTCCTGTCTCAATGTTGTGTAAACACTGCTCTCTGATTGACTGCTAATAATGCAAATAAAGCAGCTTACAGCCAATTGCTGAGCAAGGGAAAGAGTAGGGCTGGACTTTCTGCCAGGTAGGGGAGGAGGAGTTAGAGGAGAAAGCAGGGGATTCAGTGATGGGAGATGTCCAGGTGACATCTGGAGAGGAGCTGGATTAGGGAGAGCTACAAAATGCAAGTATCTCTGGGATGTACACTGGGAGGAAACCAGATTAATTTACAAGATTAAGAATAGAGTAATACAAGGGGTCCCACTCAAACTATGGCACCAGCCAAGGACAATACAGGCAGTAAACTTCAAACCCCTACCCAGATCTAGCCAATGGACAGGACATTCTTCACAGTTGAGTGGAGAGTGGGGTATGACTTTCACATGTACTCTGGTGCCTCATATTTGACCACGACCCCTGGATGGGGAGACCTGGTGGCACTCAGAGGAAGGATAGCAGGCTACCAAGAAGAGACTTGATAACCTATGAGCATATAAAGGAGGAGGAAGTCCCCCTCAGTCACAGTCATAGGGGAGGGGAGTAAGGGGAAAATGGGAGGGAGGGAGGGAGGAATGGGAGGATACAAGGGATGGGATAATCATTGAGATGTAATATGAATAAATTAATTAAAATTTTCAAAAAAGAATAGAGTAATACTGCTCAGTTATTGTGTTGTGAAGTTTATTATTAAACAAATATAAAAGAGTCTTGATTGTGTGATGGCTGGGTTAAGAGAGAAACTAAGAAACAAACACAGTTTTATAAAAATAATTTTAACAGGCATGGACATAGGCAGCAACAAGAGCACAACGTTTTCCTCTTTATACCAAGGATGCTACCAGAAGGTGCTGTTCACTCTGGGGGACAGTCTTCTTCTTTAGGTAACCCTTCCGGGTTATGCTCATCCAGAGATGTGCTTCATAGGTGATTCCAGATCCAGTCAAGTTGACGTATCAAGACTAACTAAGTGACGGGAAGAGCTCTGAACCCCTGTGACTACTCACAGTGCAACCTGAACTTCAGCTCTGTGCTGCCAAGAACTCACTAGAAATGCAGGGTATCAGTGGACCCAGACCTCTTGAGTGAGCATCTGCATGGTAACAGCAAGTTTCCAGGACTCACTTTGCTTTCTATGGAACACCGGGCAGTACCAGTGACAGTGGAGGAGGGGCTGTGTACCCTACAAAAGGATTCTGAATGACCCTGAGGACTTTTCTATGGTATGCAAAGTTGTGGGGGTGAAAGAAGGTGCAGGTTGGGAGGACAGAGAGAGTTCTGTGTGTGAGCAGGGAACAGAGACAAAGGAAAGGGACTGCCTTGAGAGAGGAGCCATGCTATGCAGCAAGGCCAAGGGCTGGTCCATGGATGAACTGTGGAGTGAAAACCTGGGAGTCAACAAGACTGTAAACTGCAAATAGGGAAGACAGAGACCAAACCACAGCTCCAAAACCACCATGCATTTCCACTTTCCTTAGCAGGCAAGTACTTCCCAGATATAATCTTCAGCAGTTCAGAGGTATCACAATTATCAATAAGTATAAATTCAGCTTCTATGAAGGTGGCCAGAGGACTCAGAGAAAAACACTGGCTGATAAAGTGCTTCTAAGTGTCTAGAGTTGAGTTGGGTGCCCACACGACATAACTGTAGTCCAAGTTCCATACGCCAAATATAAAGCAGGATGAGTGACTGCGTGGGAAGACGACCATATACCTCCAGCCTGAATTGATTGAAAAGAAGTTTCCAGAAGTTGACACTGAAGTTGCATCACCTGACAGTAGAAAAGGCTCAGGCTGAGTCTTCTCTGCCCACAGGCAATTCACCCAGTATAGAGCCATCCGTGAGGTTTAACTGTAGTTGAGAGATTTATCAACTTTGGTGATACAATGTTATACTACTTAAAGATTTGTATTTTAAAATGATGTTTATATGTGTGTGGTTATGTGCATATTGCATGTGTCCACGGAGCCAAAATAATGCCATTGGATACCCTGGAACTGGAGTTACAGGTGGGTGTGAGCAACATCAACATCTTCCCCTCCGAACCTGCTTTCTAACTCTTCAGCCAGTGGGAAGATTCCTTATGGTACTCCTAAACTTGTCCTTGTTGTGTGACAAACTTTTCCTGGGGAGATGCAGCACACATAACCCAGAAAGGGAACTGATGAGAGACAAAAATATGGATATCACCAAAGCCAAACTTGGGAAACCAATATGCTTTATTGTGGATACTTACAGGAATACGGGTGAGTGGTAATTTACAGGACCAGAAATGACACAAAGACAGCTGTATCACCAAAGCTTACCCCAGCATGGGTGACAGGCCACAAATGCTAGGAAACCTGAACTTTGCTGCACAACTTGCAGGCAACCCAATAGGCTAGAGAGTGTCCTTTCCAAGTGACTCTGGGCTAAACCTCTACTGGGCAGTTCCACTGATTTTTGTTTCTTCTCCGCAGCTGGGTTGGTCTGATCTCAAGAGTCTTCTTTGCAGCTCAGTCTGAGGGAGACTCATCTTTTATTGTTTACTCTGAAAGGGAGGGGTCTAATGAAGTTAGTCAGTTTTAGGCACTTCCTGAAGCTAGTTTGAGTGGTTTACATTCTTATTTAAGGAGCATCCTTACAGAATGCAATGTTTCAACTTTGGAGGAAACTTACATAATAGTTTTAAAACCAACATTGAAGCTCTGTGCAACACTGTTAACAGTCCCCAAAGGTGACTGCTCTTCCTGATACCTTAAACTTACAGGAAAAGGGATTTTGCAGATGTGACTAAGGATCTTCAAATGGAGACCACCGAAGTCAGTTATCTTGGGCTAACTGGGCTCTCTACAATTGCAATTGCCCTTGTCAATAGGCAGGCAGGAGGCCAGGATGGTGTGCTGTTGGCTTTGAAGCTTAGTGGTTGCGAACCCAGGAAAGCAGGCAGTCATCAGGGGCTAGAAACTATCAGAGAACATCCTGCCCCAGACCTCCACAGGCCTCCATGGCTGTGCCCAGGCCTCTGTTTCAGCCAGCTGACACTTGTTTCAGACTTCTGAGCTCAGGTGTAAGGTTGTTTTAAAGTCAAACATGTGCTAACTTGTTACAACAGCAACAAGAGATTAATAAAGGTGTCTTTCTGGAAAGAGTAGAATGGAAGAGTGAGGACATCAAATCTATCATGAAGGCGCCAGTGCTTCAGAGAGAGAGGGGGGGGGGAGGGAGGGAGGGAGGGAGGGAGGGAGGGAGAAAGAGCTGCTCTCATCATGAAAGGAGGAGTTCGAGGTCACTTGCCAGAGATACCTGGGAAGGGATTTGTGTTTTTTTTTGTGTGTGGGAAGGAGGAGAAGGAACAAAGAAAGAGGATTAGTCTAGAATTTCTCCCCAATGCTATCAAAACCTGAATTTTCATTATTTTGAGTTTCAAAGCATTTCTTTTAATGGTCAAATAACAAATCCCTTGTTCTAACACTGGGTCAGTTTTTGCTTTTGCATTTGAAAGTTGCTGAGGTGGTTTATAATCCTGTGTTTGAATAACATCCAAGGATCAAAAGGGACTCACCACACAGGATGCCTGTGAACCAGGCTTATTTCCTCTTTCTTGCTCAGGACAAGCTCATGAACCTCAGAACTCTTCTGTTCAGCTGGTTTCTCTGATCAGTCACTGAGACACTTGGGCCACAGAGGAGATCTGGAAAGTCCTATAGGCTCTGGGACCATAGGCAATCTCTGTGAAACCCCAAATCTCAGGTTCACAATCCAGGTAGACTGACATGAAGGGACCTTATGAGCATCAGACTTCTTATGTATAAAATATGGGGAGCAGCACTGAAGAATTCCAGACCATTGAAAGGGCTAATGAATCACAAAGCACATCCACAGTGGACCCTGGATCTTCAACAAGAACTCAGGAGCCTCTCTGTATCTTGGCCTTTTATAAGTCTTTTACATGAGCACTGGTTGAGTGTGTGCTCTGTAGCATGTAGGCCAGACAGGGAAGGGTTTCCATTTTGTCTTTTCAACTGGCTTCCTTCACATGTTAATCTTTTTTAAATTATTTATTTATCTATTTGCTTTTATGTGTGTGTGCATACATGTGCCATGCACGTATGCAGAGGTTACACAACAACCCAAGGAAGTTGGTTTTCTCCTTTCATCATGCAGGCTCCAGGGATTGAACTCAGGTAGTCAGGTTTGCTGGCAAGCACTTTTACCCACTAAGCCATCTCCCAAGGCCCAGATGTTAGGTTGCTGTGCTCTCTACAGTCCTTCCTCTCCTGAGACAGTATTATGTCTTTTTTAAAAATTTTTATTTATTATTTATACAGCATGTATGCCTGCACACCAGAAGAGGGCACGAGGTCTCACTATAGATGGTTGTGAGCCACCATGTGGTTGCTGGGAATTGAACTCAGAACCTTTGGAAAAATAGACAGTGCTCTTAACCTCTGAGCCATATCTCCAGCTCCCACAGTATTTGGTCTTAACACTTTGGACCTAAGCCATGTTGAACACAGGCCAGCATTCCCTCAGGAGATTCTCATGCATGCTGGTGACACCGATCTTCTGGGAGCTGTGGTTGGGTGCTGTGATGCTGTTTGACAATGCCCCCCTCACCCCTCACCCCCACCCCCATTTCCCCTGCTGTAATTAAACCCCCCGTGTGAATCACTGAGAGGATGGAAATACAGTCAACTATGGTGTCTAGAGGAGAGGCTTTGGGAGGTGAAGTGCATGAGGTAAAGTCATAGTAACATGAGACAAATTAGGAGACATACACATTACAGCAGAATGAAAAACTGACAACTTGAAAACCAAATTCCCTTCATCCTCACTCTCCCTAGATGCCTCTAACTGAAGTAGTTATTTCTACCACCTTCTGGTTTAGCGGTCCCACCTTACCAAGTCATTTCCTAGCTCTGGGCCATGTTGGTATTGTTTTCAAGCCCTGCTTTTCCACAAATGAACCTGCAAGCCTGCTGTGGTGGTTTGAATAAGAATGGCCCCAAAGGCTCATATGTTTCAAAGCCGAGTCCACAGTTAGTGAAACTGGGAAAGATTAAGAGGTGTGGCCTGATGGTGACAGTGTGTCATTAAGGATGGGCTTTGAGGTTTCAAAAGCCCAACTGGCTTCACCCCTAAGCTTATTCCCTGGGGATCAGGATGCAAAAGCTCTTAGAAACTGATCCAGTGCTGTGTCCTTCTACTTCCTGCCGTGAGGATAATGGACAAACCTCTGAAAGTGTAAGCAAGTCACCAATCAAATGCTTTCTTTTATAAGAGTTGCCTTGGCCATGATGTCTCCTTATGGCAGTAGAAAATATCTGAGGCTTCTAGGATGGGTCACGATTTGCCTTGAGTTCCAATCTTTGTGGTGTTTGAGCTATGGACTGAATCTAAAAACTAGGCTCTCTGTAACAAACACTTAAGCTTATGGATTCATAAGAGTAATGGAATTTCAGGAAAATGTGCTTGCCCTGTTGGCAGAAGTATTGTGTGACCTAAAATGACTTTTTAATTACAGTGACTGTGAACCAACTTCTATTTTCACTACTCATGTGTCTACTCAGGAACTAGAGTGGGCTATCAGTGTAAAGCAGCTGTCCCCACATTGCACATGACACCAGACAGGAATTCCAAGGTGGTGGCATGCATTTCTCTGTGTACCCCCAAAGAAAGCACAGGCTTATGCCTCAACCCTGGCATGTAGTGGAGATATTCATGCTACAGATATCTGTGTGCTAGCACGCAGAACTTTTGAACAGCAGTTTGCAAAGCACAGAGACTGCAGGTGTGGCTGAATGACATGAAGAGAAAGGTTCTTATGTTTCAGTAGAAATGAGATTGGAAGCTTGTCTGGGACAAGAGTGTGACTTGAGTTTGTGTCCTGGAACCCATATAGAGAAAGGAGAGAGCTGACTCCTATAAATTGTTCTATTACTTTGATATGTGCATTCCTTGTCTATCTGTCTCTGTCTTTCTGTCTCTGTCTGTCTCACTGTCTCTCTCTGTCTCTGTCTGTCTCTCTCTCTCTCCTTCTCTCTCTCTCTCTCTCTCTCTCTCTCTCTCTCTCTCTCTCTCTCTCTCTCTCTCTCTCTCTCATACACACACACACACACACACTCACATACACATGCACACACAAAACAAATAAATGTAACAAATTTTAATTAAATATGCATGTTGTATGCAATTGTTATCTTATTGTTGACTTACAATATAGATACATTAGAGTCTAGAACTTCTTTCTATGGCTATCTTACATCACTTGGCTTGATGCCCTCCCTGTTTTTATACACAAGGGGCAGCAGGAAACTTCCCACCTAATTTTCATTCTGGTTGTACTCCCAGACTATATTGTAAGAGAATAGGAATTGAGACAAAATTCAAAGCATCACACGGAGAGCAAAAGCAGCACAGTGGGGGACATCTGGGCCATTGCCCTGGGTTCTTTCCTCTGCTTCAGAGTCCCGAATCCTGTATTATTATTGTCTGTTTATAGGTAGGCTTCCCTCTGTGGCAGTTACCGTACTGTGGTTGTCTGTTTGCAGTTCTGTGGCAGGTTTCTCTTTGAGACAGACAGATGCTACTGCACAAGGTGCTAGGAGTAATAAAATAATCTATAAGAAAGAAGAGTAGGCGGTACGATCTGGAATAAGGGTTTCTGAGACCAACCAGAGGGTCCCTGTGCTCACTTGGAGCAAATCTGGTTAATTACCATGGTGACGTTGTGTGGGACAAATAATGAGCAAGTTAGGCCTTCTAGGATGCTTCCCAAGTTGCTTATATGAACGATCATCAAACACAGGGCCAGGCACTGTGCTAGAATCCACAGTGAAGAAGAGATATACCCAAATCTTAAAAGGCCATCTGAGACTCCTTGTCGATGGTTGAGTGCAAGGCTGTCAGTGGTCTAAGAGGCCATCGTAGAACTCTTATGTGTGCTTGAGGATGGAATATCTGAGTCTCTTTAATTTTATGTTTTTACAAATACTATTATAAAATATAATATAAATGACAGTTTTTGACTATTTATACCTAAAGTTTCCAGAAGAATCCCTACTTAGAATGCATTGTCCCTTTCTCTCATGGCTGCTATTGCTGCTTTCTATTGGTCTTAAACAGCAAATTCTGTCATTTATAAACATGGTTCTTGGCTGAAGATCTAGAGGGCCTTCTTATGCCTATCTTTCTTAAGATGAAAGATGAGCAGTTTTAGAGAGAGGACATAGGTAGACAGGCATGCATCTTAAGTTATGGTAGGCATTTGTGTTGGCTTGTTTTATGACAACTTGACACAGGTCATCTGAGCAGAGGGGACTGCAATTGAGAAAATGCCTCCATAAGATCAGACTATAGACAAGCCTGTAGGGCAATTTCTTAATTATAGTGCTTGAAGTGGGGAGGGAGTTAGCCCACTGTGCATGGGACCACACCTGTATTGGTGGTCCTGGTTCTATAAGAAAGCAGGTTGAGTAAACCATAAGGGGCAAGCCAGTTGAACTTCCTGCCCTTACTTCCTTTGGTGGTGGTGATGCTGGTGGTGGTGGCGGTAGTGGTGGTGGTGGTGGTGCTGGTGGTTGTGGTGGTGCTAGTTGTGGTGGTGGTGGTAGTGATGTAGAAATATAAAGATAATTAGCCCTTTCTTCTCCCTAAGTTGATTTTGGCCAGGGCATTTTAATGCTAATGGAGACAGCATTATACAGGATAGCTGCATCATTAGAAGATCATCATCCTGTCTCCCCATGGCTGTTCTACAATGAATTCTAGAATTAGGAGAGCTTAGCCAGTTTAAAAAGAAATACATACTCCTTCTTTCTTTTCTTGATTCTGGGAGAGGAAGTTTTCTAACCAGCAAAGCCAAGGTAGCAATGTGTTATATTCTGAGACCCAGCTTTTAAAGTCTCATTTGGAATTGCGTTCCTACAGGACTCCAACTCTTGAGTTCAATGCCCGATATAATTTGTACAAATGTACAACTATATCTGAATGAGTTCCAAAGGCTCTTCAAGTCTTGTCTTACCAATGTTTGGGATCAGGGTGGGGGTGGGGTGAGACAAGCCAGAACTCACTGCCAAGAAGTTCCTAGAGGCATAAAGACCTGACAGGCAGAGGTGCTCATCTTTATGACTAACAGGTAAACCTAGAAATAGAAAGTGAATCATCAAAATATAACTTTCAAAAATATAGAGTTATAGGGCTTGGGACGTTGGTCAATGTAGTGGGGAAAATGGTTGCCGTGCAAGCATGAGGACTTATGTTCAAGTCCCCACAACCCAGGCATCATAGCATGTATGTGTAATTCCAGAAATTTTATGCTTAGAGAGGAGGTGGAGACCAAAGAATCTCAAGGATGCTCATAGGTCAGCTAGCCTGCTGTACACCTGAACAACAAGAGACCTCTCAAACAAAATGGAAGGCCAGGTTGACAGTTGACATTTTTCCTTTGACTTCCACACATATACAGTCATGGGCTCACATGCACTCACACTCATAACACATAAAATATGCATTTATCTAAAAACTCTGAAAAATGTGTTTACCTTGAATCTTTCTAGACTCCAAGAAATTCTGTATTACATTATTACTAAAATCTATGGAATTATACAAGTCAAATATGAAAAGCATTCTTTTACTTTGAAAAGGACTGCTTAAATATTCTGTATTTCAAATATATCAACTGGGTTAGAAATTTGTATATCTTTTACTGGTGCAATTCAGAAGTATTTTAAATACTCTAAATATTTGTAAACAATGAATAAATGTTTTGGCAACAGTTAGAATATCTTGGGTCTTTGATAACTTGTAGGCTTACTCTGCACTGTTGTCTGTCGTATCTGTGTATAGCATCCACTTGCCTACAATACTAGGATTTTCTGTAATATTTAGACACAATGTCTTCCTTTGATTGAATAACTAGATTATCCAGCATTTTGCTCCCTTGTTGTCATTTCAAGAATATTTCCTCTCATCTTTCATCACCTTCACTTCAAATTTTCATATTTCTCTTTATCTAGGATCCTTTTCTTGGGAGTTATAACTAAGAAAACGAGTCAGTCTAATGGCTGATTCAGACCTAAAGCTTCCCCTGATTCCCAGATTGATTCCAAACAGAAGTTTGGCGTCCCATAGACAGGAAATGCCAGATAGAGAGGAAGGAGAGAGAAAAAGAGACAGGAAGAAGGGGAGGATGCTGAGGATCTGGGAAGGGCTTAGAGACCAAGCCCAGCCAAGAGGACACTGAGGACACAAATCCTTCCCCCTACTGATCCCTCAGTGCCTGCTATTGTGGCTTAGTTCTAATTACTATTCCAGGTGACTCATGCTTGGCCAGGTTCCTATATTCTGATTCCCAACTTCCTCTGAAGAGTAGATTCACTGGCCTTAAAGATGCAGAAATGAAAAATAAGAAATTCCCCAACAGCCTGTACAAAGGCTGTATGAATTTAAGCCAAACAAATAAAACTAACTGAGAAAAAAACTTCTGTGAATAAGAAACCATCCCTCCAGTGTTTGGCAAGAAAAGAGGCAGCTTGAGGGAAACAGGCCACTGTGGTGTTGGAGTGTCTTTTCTTTCTGACCCAAAAGTTATTTTTGGTGCCTTCCATCTCCAGGGCTGATTTCAGCCCTTTTTACAATGGCTGGGCTTACATTAGCAAATTCCTGCTACTGAAAGCATAATTGTTTTTCCATTTTGCTAATTAAAAATGAATGTCTCTGATTTGTTGCTCTGGGCATTCCTCAGAAGATGACATCACAGGGTTGCCCTGTGTTATGTGAGCTCAGAAGAGGAGTCTGGTTGTCATTGGTCCTCATGCTTCTGGAAGACAATGCCTTCTTGTCCACAGGAACACAGAAGAGAAATTAGGCTTAGTTTATTAGCTTGCAAAGTGAGGGTCTCAGTGCCCTCACTGTGTGAGTTTCATCTCTCACTGCCATCATGTGATGAGATACACTGGTCGGCATGTTGGCCTGTGACCTGCTCTGCTTCTCTTCCTCATCCAGAAAATCTACACACAAGTAAAACAGTCTGGTCAGTCAAACATGGTACAAAATCAACTGTGCTACAGAGTGGACTGAAATCTTCTCATTTTATACAGTATGCAAAGAGAGAATAAATATCCATTAGCACTGATGGACAAATATTGCCATTTAATTAACTGGTGATTAACAATGTCCCAGCTATCAAGTGCTAAATGGATATGGCAAAACACGAATATTGCAAAACTACATCAAAGAAGGTTTCAGGCATGGGAATCTCAGTTAATGGACAGAATCACATGTGAAAAGCATGGAAGGCTGACTATTTTAGAGGCCAACTCACAGGCCCTTGGCAGAGGCAGCTAGTCAGGCAGAGGGAAAAGTTGTACTGCCTTGAGATCTGGCCAAATGAAAGCCGGCTTCTGTCAGAATGTTTATATAAATAGGAAGTTTGCATGGATCCATAAATAAAATGAAAGAGAGGAAGCCAGCTTTCCCAGGCCTCAGGTCACAGGTCAAGTGGCTCAGCAGCCAGCAGTGTCCACTCACACAAAAATCTGGCCACTTTCCAGACCTCTCTCTCTCGAGAACTTCACCCTTCCATGTTTCTAACATCCTCTTTCCAGGCATGTACAGAAGCAATTCTTTGTCAGAGTTGATGACAGGGCAGGGAGGGATGGGCAGTGGATGGAATGATAGGAGAAGTGTGTCTCAGTCCCTGTGGGAGGAGATTGTGCATTTCTCAAGAGAGAGGTCCCTAGCTCAGAAGGTCTTGGATACTTAGCCTTGCTTGTAAAACCTGTGCAGCCATCCTGTACCTGCCAAGTCTTCTAGGGTGCTCACTGATAGGAAGAGTGTCTACACACCGCAAGGGGCATTACTGTTCTTCTGGGACATTTCTTAGGACTCTTCAGGGCACAGGGATGCTTTCTCTGTAGCCCATTTGCATGTAGCTAACTGCTGCTCCTGTCAGTTACCTCAAAGTTCACGGGCATAGATATTACCCTCTGGTCACCCTTGGGTGTGTGTCTGGCTTTTGCACTTTCATTTCCCTCATTGGTAGAGCTGAGGACAACCCCTTTCATACTTCCAAAACTGACTTATGATAATTATTAAACTTATTATTTTTTTTACTAGATCTTCAATCTTCATTTCTAGATTGACTTCCTTGAAGTTCTGGATTATAATTTGTCTTATTCACTGTGCTCAATTGTCCTGATCACTCAATAAATGGCAACCAGGAATGGCTTGTGGGCTGACTAGACCAGTCTATGCACATTAAACATCTGGTGTCTGAGCAAATGGTTTACAGGGTGCAAAGGTGGAAGGGAGTCTTCTTTGACTAGTTTGGTCTGCTACTGAGATGCATGGATGAAATGTAGGTGCTATAGCCAAGGATGCTCCAATAATGGTGTATACAGGGGAAAATGTGGTTCTATGTCTATGGGGCCTTTACCACATCTTAGCAGGTGCTGGTAACAGTGCTCCTGAATTCAGAACAATGAGTTGTATAAACCTGTTTAAAAAAATAAAGTATCCAAACACAAGCACTTTGTTATAACAACACAAAATGGACCAAGGTGTTCGGGAAGAACACAGAGTTTTCTATGGCTGTGGCAAATAAATAGCTTAGCTACAAACTGTGCTCAAGCTTCTGACAGATGGTTCTCCCTAGGTAGATCGTACAGCACTGCTTTTGTATATATGTGGCTTGTCATTGACCAAAACATCAGTTCCCAGCATATAACTATTGATATGAGTGGATAGCTTAATAACATAACACTTTAAGAAATAGATTCATAGTTAATATCATTATAAAGAAGATATCAACCAGACCAAGACATTTTATAGATGAGTCCTGTAGAAGGTTAAAGATATACCTAATTTTCTTCTTATACTATCTTCCAAAGGCTACTCCCAGATTGGGCAAACATTTTCTCTAAAGGGTGAGATAGTAACTATTTTTGTGACCCAATAAGTATCATTGAAGATATTTTGTAGTTGTCTATACAACAAGAGAGACCATGGGTATCAGCCTGTCTTTTTTGTCTGGGGTTTCATACTGAGTGGGTACAGAAACCATATTATATCCTTATAAACAAGATAGAGATCTTGACAGTGCTCCATGGAAATGCTTTGTGGCCACATCTCATGGCTGCCTCAAACTGGGCAGAAGTACTTGGGGAAAGGACCATGTTGTGATGCCAACGGGAAACATTCCCTATACAGCACAGCAAATTGTCTGCTGCTATCACATAGTGTATTAGAAACAGTACTGAGGTGTCGTCCCTGTACAGGGAAATGTGCATAGGTCTCATGCTGACACTGCACATTCTATAGCAGATGTGAACATTTATGGAGCTCAGTGACTCCAGGGATCCTCACCAACCCTCTGAGGCAATGCTACGGGACAACTGTCACAAGTGCACTAAATGCTGGGCAAGTGTACATAAGGATTTCTATTTGGTAACTAGTGTCCTGTGGGGCGTAGCTTAGGGATGAGATGGTGTTGCATGTAACCCCCTTAGCAACTGGAGATTAGTAGAACAAAGAGGGAGTACCCACAAACTGCATAAACACCAGCTGGAAAATATTGAACTGAATATCTAAATCCAGACAGACAGACAGACAGACAGACAAGACAGACAGACAAAACAGACAGATGAGGCAACAAAGCCTGCAAGTCAAGAGTCACATATTAGGAGAAAAGACTAGTCATTTTTTCATTGGTTTTGCTCTCATGCCATATAGGCCAGAGTTTGCCATGGCCTGTGGTCTGGGGCCTCATAACCTTAGTGATTTATTAATGATGAGGGCAAAGGTCTATGGGGCAGATAACTGAAACAGTGATATGTTTGGGCATGATATGTGAAGCAAAAGGCCTGTAAGCAAAGGCTGAACAGAAGAGAAAGCCTGCCCAGGACTGATGGATACATACTGCATGTATGTATGAAACTGTCACACTGAATTTCATCAATATACATAATTAATGTGTGCTAATAAAACACAAGAAAGAAAATGCTTAGAACCTGAGAAGTAGCACAGAAAACATAATCTCACTGGGCCAGCCCCAAACTCACTATAATGGATTCAGATATTTGTTAAGGAATGAAAAATATAGATGTAATAAAATTATGTCCCATCCTTCCCATTTCACTTTTTCTTTTCCTCACTATAGGTAACCACAGCACAGAGGGAGTAAATCTACATTCTAATAATCTTTTCCTTACAAATAAAACTGTTTAAAATAATCAGTATTGAATAACTGATGAGTTTTTTGCAGGTTGCATTTTTTCCACATGATGTTACATTTGTGCATTAATTTCAATGCAATTCATTACATTGCCTTAGTTCTTCAACTTTCATACTTATACAATATGTGTATATCCCACAGTACATAAATATACTAGAACTTGTTCCTACTCTTAAGACAAACATTGATGCTTCCTTTTGATATAGATGACAGAGCAATGAGAACTTGTATGCACATTTTGTTATGGATGTGTTGATTTTTCCATCCCTATAATAAACTATATAATAAAAGCAACTTAATAAATAGGAAAGGTTTACTTTAGCTCATAGATCCAGATATTTCTGTCCTTGCTCGCTTGGCTCTATTGTGCTAGTGACAGTATTTAGTCAAGCTTCTTACCTTATAGTGGTGGGGAGATGAAGAAGAAGAAGAAGAAGAAGAAGAAGAAGAAGAAGAAGAAGAAGAAGAAGAAGAAGAAGAGAAGAGAGGAGAGGGGAGAGAGAACAGGATGGAGGAAGATGGCAAGGAAGAAGAAGCAAGTTTCCAAGTATACCCTTTAAAATGACATGGCCCCACTTTCTCCCATTATGACCTGCCTCTTAAAGTTCCACTACCTCCAATACTATTGCAGACTGGTGAATAGGCTGTCACCATACAAATTTGGGGTAGGGGGATGCTTAGTTCCAAACAATAGCAAAGAACTTTTAAGAATTTCTTTAAAGCAAAGCCAACAAAGCCAGGCCTGAGCATGCATGTTTTCTTTCACCAAATATACTAAATTGTTTTCTAAAGCCATTGATCCAATTGCAGGTCCACTGGTAGTTCTCTTTTATTTTAATTAAATAAAGTATTTATTTTCAAATAAACATCTTTTACCTAAATGGGGTCAAACTAATCTTTTCTTTGTAGATTTGAGTAAATACATTTATTTTAAAATTACTTTTTCCAGGAGTTAACCTGTCTTATTGTCAAAGGATCCTTAAAATCATAAAATCATCCTTAAACGCCATATTCAGTAGGTCTTTGAGGTTTTTTGAGACCTTATCTAACTATTTTACCTTATCTGTTTATAGAATCATATATATTTGTTAAAGTTAATAGAGCACATGAATACTCTAGGGGAAAAAAAAGAAGCAGACAAATAGACATCTGGAAACAACCAAACTCAGGGCTGAAATCAATACATTAAAAACAAAAAGAACAATTCAAAGAATCAACAAAACCAGGAGCTGGTTCTTTGAGAAAATCAACTAGATAGACAAACTGTTAGCCAAACTAACTAAAAGACAGAGAGACACTAACCAAATCAACAAAATCAGAAATGAAAAAGGAGACATAACAACAAACACTGAAGAAATACAAAGAATCATAAGGTCCTACTTCAAAGACATACATGCCACAAAATTTGAAAATCTAAGGGAAATGGACAATTTTCTTGATCGATTCAACTTGCCAAAATTTAATCAAGATCTGATAAGCAAACTAAATAGTCCTATTTCTCTTAGAGAAATAGAAATGGTTATTAATAGTCTCCCAACCAAAAAAAAAAAAAAAGCCCAGGGCCAGATGGTTTCAGTGCAGCATTCTACCAGACCTTCAAAGAAGAGCTAATACCGATACTCTTCAAGACACTCCAAAAGATAGAAATGGGTGGAACATTACCTAATTCATTCTATGAGACCACAGTCACCTTGATACCTAAACCTCACAAAGACCCAACAAAGAGAATTTCAGACCAATTTCTCTTCTGAACACTGATGCAAAAAATACTCAATAAAATACTCACAAACTGAATCCAAGAACATATCAAAGATATCATTCACCATGCCCAAGTAGTTCCACATTTCATTTAATGTGACACTGTCAATTTTTTTTCTGTATAGGTGACTGAAAGGTCATTGTGTGTCTATATCACATTTCCTTTATTTATTCCTTGACTCTTGGACATCTGTGCTGATTCCATACCTTGTCTACTGTGACAAATGCTGCAATAAACATAGATACACAAGTATTCCTGTGGTGTGTTTACATAGAATCCTTTGTCATATGTCAAATATGGCTAAGCTAGATTATAAGGCATTTCTCTTTTCAGTTTTTTGAGAAATCAGCTTTCCACAGTGGCTCCACCAGTGTGCATTCTCATCAGCAGCCTATAAAGGTTTCTTTTCCCTGTATTATCACCAGCATTTGTTGTCATGCTGTTTCAGTTCCGGTCTCTCTACAGGAGTCACATGGAATCATTTAGCTTTCATGTGCATTTCTCTGATGACTGAGTATCAGGGACATCGTTTCAGGTTTATTTGGTATTTGTTCTTCATCTTTTAAGAAATGTCTGTTCATTTCATCTGTCAATTTATTAGTTTAATTATTGGTTTGCAGTAGCTTTTTTGAGTTCTTAAAATATATCCTAGATCGTAATTTCCTGACAGAGGTAGAGCTAATGATGATTATTTTTACCATTCTTTTTTTCTCTATTTTTTAAAAAATTATTCAGATTACATCTCAATTCTTATCCCTTTACTTGTCTTCTCCCAATCCTCTCTCCCTTCCTTTGTCACCCTATTCCCCTCCCCTAGGTCTGTGACAGAAGAGGACCTCCTTCCCTACCCTATGGTCACAACCTAGCAGGTCTCATTTCGATAGCCTGCCTATTCTTTCTCTTAGTGCCAACAGGCCTCCCCATCACAGGGAAGTGGTCACATATATGGCATCAGAGTTAATATCAGAGTCAGTACCGCTTTCCACCCAACTTTGGAGGTGTCCTGTCCATTGGCTAGATCTGAGTAGGGGTTCAATGTTTACTCCATGTATTGTCCTTGGTTGGTGCAGGAGTGTAAGCAGACCCCACCTAGGTCCAGATCTGCCCATTATGATGTTCTGCTTGTAGGTTTATAGGACCCTCTGGATCCTTCTATTTCCCCATTCTCCCATACTTTTCTTACTAGAGTCTCAATATGAGGGCCCCACATCAATTCCAATCTCCTGGTAAGTGAAGACTTTCATGGGACATCCCTTTTGGGCTAGTGTTCCAATATAAGTGAATATATACCATGTGAGTCTTTCTGAGTCTGGGTTAACTCACTTAGGATGATACTTTCTAGTTCCATCCATTTGCCTGAAAATTTCAGTATTTCCTTATTTTTAAAAGCTGAGTAGTATTTCATAGTGTAAACGAACCACAGTTTTTTTTTTATCCATTCTTATACTGAGGGACATTTAGGTTGTTTCCAGGTTCTGCCTATTATGAATAAGGCTGCTATAAACATGGTTGAGCATATGTCCTTATTGTGTGGTAGAGCATCTTCTTGGTATATGCCAAGGAGTGGAATATCTGGATCTTGAGGTAGCCCTATTCCCAGTTTTCTGAGAAAAGGCTAGCTTGATCTCCAAATTGGCTGTACAAGTTTGCACTTCCACCAAAAATTAAGGAGTGCTCCTCTTTCTCCACATCCTTGCCAGCATGTGCTGTCACTTGAGTTTTTTATTTTAGCCATTCTGATGGGTATAAGATGGAATCTCACAGTCATTTTGATTTGCATTTCTCTGGTGACTAAGGAAGTTGAACATTTTTTTAAGTCTTTCTCAACCATTTGATAGTCCTCTGTTGAGAATTCTCTGTTTAATTCTGAGCCACATTTCTTAATTGGGTTATTTGGTTTGGTGGTGTTTAATTTCTTGACCTCTTTATATATTTTGGATATCAGACCTTTGTCAGATGTAGGGCTGGTGAAGATCTTTTCCCAGTCTGTAGGCTGTCACTTTGTTCTCTTGACAGTGTCACCTGCCTTACAGAAGCTTCTCAGCCTCATAAGGTCTGTTGATGTTCTGTTCCGGAAGTTGCTAATTTTTTCAAGTTTATGATTTTTTGTCAGTATTTAGAGTCTCTTAGGTATAGGCTCATATCATCTGTAAATAGGGTTATTATTTTTCTGTTTATATTCTCTTGCTGTTTTACTTATTTCTATAATCTTATTGCTCTAGCTAAAGCTTCAGTGACTATATTGAATAAGAGTGGAGAAAGTGGACATTTTTGTCTCATTCTTGATTTCAGAAAAAAACTGCTTTAATTTTTTCCCCACTTGGTACAATATTGGTGATAGTTTGTCACATATACCTGTAATATGTTGATGAAAATTAGTTTTAGTCCTAGATTTTTAGGGTTTTTATTATTAAGGGATGCTGAATTTTGTCTAAGGCCTTTTTTCATCTATTGAGATGATCATTTATTAAAGATTTTTGCATTATGCTCATAATGGAGATTGCCCTACGATTTTGTTTCTTTTTGTGTCATTATTTTGTTTTGGGTTTGGCATGATTCTGGCTTTGTAAAATGAGTTTAGTAGGTATATTACTTACATGTCCCATTGTTATGACAAAGTATTTTTAAAAACCTCAACTTGAATATTTATTTTAGCTCACAGTTCAAAAGCACAGCCCCTCATGGAAAGGGAATTGAGGCAGCTGTTCACATTGCCACTGAGGTCAGATACAAAGAGTGTTGAATGATGGTGATCAGCTTCTCTTCCTCTACTCAGTCATGCTAGGGCTCTGGCCGTGGAACTTGCCACCCACACCTAGGGTGGGTCCTCACAGCTCAAGTGATCACATTTGGAAACTGCTTCATGCCCAAATGTTTGTTTTGTGGAGATCTAAATCCTATGAATAAGTCAATCAAGATTAGGCACCTCAGCTTTTCAATTTCTATTGGAGGAATAATTTGAGGAGAGTTGGATAAGTTTTTGTTTTGTTTTGTCTTGTTTTTGTTGTTTTACAGTGTTGGAAAATTCAGCAGTGAACTCACTTTGGCCATGATCTTATTATAGATCAGATATAGTTTATTACTACTCCAATCATCTTGTTGCTTGTAATAGATCAGCTAATTTTCATAGCTCATATATGTGCAGAAATATACTCATTTCTTTTAGGCTTTCTAATTTATTAGAATGTAGATTTTTTTCAAAGTATGTACTAATGATCCTTGGAGTTTTATTGGTAGCTGTTGTAATATTTCCCTTTCCATCTCCAATTTTAACTAGTTCTAGTCTACCTTAGCCTCCTTTTGCTTCTTTTGCTTAAAGGTTTTTTTAAAACTTATTGTCTTAACAATCAAACCCTTTCTTTCATTGATTCTTTTCTTCTTTTCATTCTATTTCATTACTTTTTACCCTAAACTTTATTATCTATTTCCAACTATTGATTCTTGGTTTAGCTTGCTCTTGTTTTTCTAAGAACTTGAGGTAAATCATTATTTATTTAAGTACTCTCTGACTTTTAACATAGACATTTGTAACTATAAACTTTCTTCTCAGAGTTCCTTTCATTATAGCCTGCAGGTATCTTGTGTTTTCATTTTTTTTGTCTGATTCCAGGGTTTTTTTGAATTTCCCTCTTCACTTCTTCATTCAATAGTATATCCATATTTCAAGCTTCATGAGTTTGTACATTTCTCTATGGTGGTACCCTTCTTAGGGGCTCTTGAGCTCTATAAGAAAGACAGGTGAATGTGAGACTGAGAACAAGCCAGTAAGCAACATTTCTCCAGTGTCCATAACCTTGCCTTGACTAACTTCCTTAGCTTCCTTTAGTGATGGGCTGTATAATCTATAAGATAAAATGAACCCTTTGCTCCCCAGAGTATTCAGAGCGTTTTATCACAAGAACTGGAAAGCTCACTAGAACACTGTTATACTTTCCAAATTTTCTTTTTGTTGTTGTTGTTACTGAGATTCCAGTGCCTTTTGGATAGCATGTTCTCAGAAAATGGCAGTGAGTAGGTGTTCTCTGCTATCTTCCTCTATCTGAAAATACCATAGTTTTTGCAGAACATGTTAGGCAATTTTTTCTTCTGATTTTTGTTCTTGTTTATAGGACCCATAAGGTTGATGAAAGCTAGCTACTATTGCCAATATCGTCCATTTATTTTAAGGAACCAGTAAGGAACAAGAGGCACTTCAGGGCAATTTAGGTCAACAGAATGAGCTTGCAGGATACAGTGCAAAAGGTCTGACACAGGTGAAAAGGGCCAGACACAAGGCAGTGCTGGGAGGCTGAGCAGCACAAAACACAGTCATAGACAGCCGAGGAGCTGCTGTTGCCTTTTCCTCCTTACTTCTGGACTGCCAGATGGACATTCGCCATATATACCTGGAATGGCTTTAGGAGCCTTCTTGACATTAGAAATTATCCAACAATCATAGTGTTTTGACATATAAGCACTGAGGCTGATCAATATAAGGACATTTGATTTGACTTGACCCCATATCTCAAGTGAACAAATAGCACATCTGAACCAACTGTATCAAGTGGGTCTTATATAGATATAATGAGTAATTCTAAATCCTGGCAGTGTAGTAGAGTCACCTGTGACACTTTCAAAAGAGATGCTGGCCATTCTCTTAAAAGCAACTAATCAGAATCTCTGACTCAGGCGTGAGTCTTGGCATCTTCTGAGCCTCCATGCAATGACATCTTCCAGACAGAAATGCTGAAACACCTGGGGCTGAAAGGAGGTTCTTGAGTTGCTATTGCCTCCATGTCACCCTCCCCACCCCAGCTCCAGTTACACAGTAATACTAGTATACTGACTGGAAAGAAGCACTGACTCCCTGGAATCTACTTAAAACCTATGTAGTTCATTGCTGGAAGTAAATGTCAGTAAAAAGTGGGGACTCTTCTGATACTTACACATTCTCGATGATATGTAACAGGGAGTAAAATGAGGGATCAACAATAAGATTCTCTCCTGGGGGACTATTGTTATATTCTTTTTTATCATTGAGAGTGAATGTGCATAGTTCATCATGAAATGTAAGAAAATAAGAGAAGATGGTGAAATTTTTTACCATAAATAATCTTTGCTTTTAATATGATTATTTAATTTATAGTTATGTAGTTTAATTTTTAACAAACCTCATTTTTCAGGACAGTTTTGCGTTCACAGAACAGCTGGCTGCAAAGTACAGAGAGTCCCCATATTTCCCCTTGGTACACATTACACAGCCACCACCCACCTGACCACCAAGCCCTACATGTAGTAATTCTGTTAGAATGGATGCGTGTCATTGTCTGTTTTTTATTTTAGAAACAGCGTACCAAGTCCTGGGTAATGTCTAATCATAGGTTTAGTTTGACTCATGTATCCTGGGAGTGGAAGGTCTACAACCCTGCTTAGCATCTACCCAGCTTTTGGTGAGGGTGTCTGAATGCCTTGTGGTAGGACAATTAAAAGGGGGGAGGGCACTTGGCTGCCAGAAACTAAGTGACTGAGTTCTCACAATATCTTATCAATTCCATATGAACTCGACATCATTACCCTGATACACACAGTAGACCTCTACCTCCAACAAACTGCATTAAAGAAAGATGATCCCTACCCAGGAGCTTTGAAGTTGCACTCAGGCCATTCAGTACACAGTATAGGTTAGGATTCACACAGGTATTTCTCTCCATTGGTCCTATAAAGATGTTGTGACATGTTTGCACCATTTGAGTTTCAGACAGAGTATGCCCACTTCCTAAATGTCGCCTGTGCTCTGCCTATTTCCCACTTTCCCTTCCCTGCCCCTGGAAACCACTGGTTTCACTACTTCTGTAATTTTCCTTTTTCCAGAATGCCATGGAATTGCATGTAACATTTTCTGACTGGCTTCTTTCACTTAGTGTTGTGACTTTAATATTTTTTTTTATGGCTTGGTAGCTCCTTTCTCATTCCTGCTGTACAATATCTTGATTTTTGAATGTTCCAAAGTCCATTAACTATCCATTTTGGTTGCTTCCAGGTTTTGGCTCCTCTGAACAGGGTGGTAAGTCCACCCATATGCAGGGTTTTGTGCAGGCACAAGTTTTCAAAACTTTGAATGAATCCTAACGTGTATGATTTAATTTAACCTGTGGTTAAGAATGTTCTTGGAAATTTTCTAGAAATTTAACAAACAGTTCTTACCTGCTGCTGTGAGAAGACTTGGCATACTGCTGAATTAAAGTCATGCCCGTCTTTCCTTCAGATTCCAATGGAAGCCAAAGTCAAAGCTCGGCCTGATGTAGTCTTTAAGATGTTGCTTTTGTATGTCTGTATGCATGTTGTCAGCTTTCTCACAAAGGCAAACCATTCCCAGTGTCGCCTATTGGCTCTCTCCAAAACATCATGGGAAGATTTTTCTAGTCATCAATTGCCAAACAGTTCTGTAGACTTTCAGGGGCTGCAGTGGTGGCCCAGTGTATCTGTGCCTACCACCAATCATTCCTCTCTTCCCCTCCACTCATAGCTTCTCTGCTTTTCTGTTTGATGAATTAGGATTTGTCTGAAGAATTCCTTTGATTTTAAGGATTTTTAAACCATGACCAACTTCCAAATCCATAATATTAAGGAATAAATTGTATGAGGCTTCACACTCTGCTCCTCAAGTCATCAGTTACACTATTGGAACTTAACAGAGGGCACTCTGAAGATATGGAATGAGTTTAGAGAGAAAAATGCCTCTGAGATGTCCAGGCATGATGATGAGCAAAGGCAATTGTCACACAGACAAAGGAAGTCTTTATGTTGCTTCAGTTGCATACGGAACCACCTAGATTTACCCCAGAACTTCCATTGTATTTGTGAACTTGTGAAAATGAGATCCATTTTTTGTTTTCTCTGACTCAATCAGCTCTTCCTGGAAGGAAAAGTGATTGAGAGGAAGCCTTTATAAAAAAGGTTTACCAATCGCAGTCATGGTTAAATATTTGTGGTACCCAATAGGGTTACTCTCAAAATGATAAGATCACCTAACATCTCTCTCAGAGTATATTCCTGCTATGTGACTGGATTAGAAGAATATATGTACAGGCTGCCTGAAATCAACATATAAGCCTCTTATATGATACAATATCACACACACACATACACACACACACACACACACACACACACACTAATATATCCATCCATACATGCATACATCATACAGACTTATAAATGAATAAATACATATTATATACATACATACATACATACATACATACATACATATATACATACATATGTACATACATATTTTTGAAGAAGTAATTTTTAAAAGCTATGGCAATATTTTACATCTTAGTCCTGCAAAGGTAAACTTTCTATTGGTCAAGTCTGTTGCAGAGGAAATTTAGAAGAATTTTAAGGTACTTTTTCTGTGGATATTTTTACCATCTTTGTATAGTGGAAGTTTTGGTTTCTTTAAAAACTCAGTTATGTTATGCAAACATGTTTTTGTTTTAATCCTAGGTGTATGGGGCTGCTTTAGTTTCTCCACAGCTGTTAACTACGATTGTCTCATGCTCTGGCAGGAGCATATCTGCAGAGAGCTTAGTTCTGAGGATTCTGAGAGGATATAAATACCAGAGCTGGGAGAGAGCTGGAGAAATCCAAAGAATACTCAAAAGAAGAAAGTTGCTGCTCTGCATGCTGTTGCTGGTTCATCCTTCTGCTGTGTTTGCTGGTGGTGGTTTGTTAAACTGCTGGATATCCCGACAATTGAGATTGGTATTGCCCCTCAAATCCCTGATGACCCTAATCAGCAGGAAGTAGTAAAGAGACCTATGCCCCTTCTTCCCACTAACCTCCTCTCTCTCCTACCTGGTGTTGGAGTACTGGAGAGGATAAGGGGTAAAGAAGGGAGGTAGAAGCATAAGGAACCCAAGTAAAATAGATTTTTAAAAATATACACTACAGATGGGTGTGAGGGAGATATGTTTACCATATACAGCTATTACCTGTACTGAAACATCATGTTTTTCAATTAATAAGTACACTGATTTTATATCAAACAAAATTTTTTGCCACTTCCCACAATTTATTTTTTCCTGTGATTTTTTTATTAATTCATTCATATTACATCTCAATAGTTATCCCATCCCTTGTATCCTCCCATTTCTCCTTCCCTCCTGCTTTCCCCCTACTCCCCTCCCCTATGACTGTGACTGAGGGGGACCTCCTCCCCTGAGTATATTTATAGAGTATCAAGTCTCTTCTTGGTAGCCTGCGATCCTTCCTGAGTGCCACCAGGCCTCCCCATCCAGGGGACATGGTCAAATATGGGGCATCAGAGTTGGTATGAAAGTCAGTCCCCATGCTCCACTCAACTGTGGAGAATCAAACAAACCTAAAGGTTTAGGTATACAATACCTAAAGCATTATATATGCTTCTCATTTCATACACAAGGAGCCTGAATGCAGAGAAGTCAGGCAGTTAGGAGAGTGCCACATGGCTCAGAATGGCATCATTCAGCCCAGAGCTCAAGAAGGCCACTCCATACTTTGTAGGGGTTTGTTTCTGTTTTGCTTTAGCTTCTGGGACCTTTCTGGATTGAGAAAGGTTGGGGAGGACCCCAGCAAGGAGAAATGGAAATTACAGTGTAGAGAACAAGATGGCAGAAAGGAATCTGCTTCCTCACTTGCTGGTATGGGGTCGGGGGAGCACTGAAAGGTAGTTTTTTCTCCTCCTCGGTACAATTAAGACAGAATAAGGAGGTAATGAAGTAAATTGTAATTCTCTGCAGGAAAGGCTTTCTGAGGTATGAGAAAGTCATAAAGGATCACGTACTGAAGATTTTGCCAAGAAGTTGGAATGCCACCGGAAGCTGTCATTCCATGAAGCTGCCCTACCTATGACTCCCCCTTAGCCTAGGACAATCCCATCCAAGCCGGCACTTGAAGCCATCATGCACTCAACTGAGGGCAGGTGACAGGCAGGGCAAATGTTCAGCCCCACCTGCCTGGGCCTCTGCAGAGCCAGCAAATAACACATAGTCCTCCTTTGGCCTGCTGACAGGTTCCTGTCTGGGAATGAATGCAGGCCTGGCTTCAGGCAAAATTGTAGGGCAGGTCTGGATCCAGAGCATCCTTCTCTTCCACACTCTCAGCATTCTGCAGTGTCACCAGACCCCAGATGCTACTCATCCATGTTCCTTGCCTTATCATCAGTTTCCATCCTAGTTCCTGTCCCTCCTGCCCCAAACAGCCCTGTCCTTCTGCATTTCTGGCACAGCTCTCCTGGCACTGAGTGAGCTGAGTCCTTGGTGGCGGCCAGTGACTTCCCCAGCAGGGTGCTCACACTTCAGGGATGCCTAACTAAACCATTGGATTATTCAGATGATAAAAAATTCTGACGTAGTAGCTTTGACCTGAGTAGCAGGCCAACACTCATCACCCAAGTTCTGACTGAGGTCCTAGAAGATAGATGTGGCATCTCAAAGGATTTTCACTCTTCACAGATTTGTTTTAGCCATACTTCTGAAAAACACAAGTAAGTGCTAACAATAAGCTGACTGAGGCCAACTAGATCACAGAGAGAGTCACAGCACCACCATCCTCTGTGGCTGTTCTCATGGGACACCCTGGAATCCTGCCTGGGAATTCTAGGGGAGCTCAGGGAACAAGCTCCTCTTCTCACAGCCAGCTGTGTAACACTGGCCTGGAGGGGTTCTGTGTGGGCCACACCCCGATTTTCCCTCCTTTGCTTGGCTCTGGCTCTGGGTGGGTGGAGAGTGTTCCTGGGACTAGGGTTCTTTCTTCACTCATGTTTTGCTTTTAGCTTCACCCACTTTTAAAAAATTGCTATGGGCACAATTCATAGCTCCGGCCTTCTTGCTCCTTTCCTTCCTTCTTTCCTTCCTTCCTTCCTTCCTGTCTTTCTTCCTTTC
The DNA here is from genome assembly GCF_964271855.1 of Acomys minous. Classification (NCBI taxonomy): domain Eukaryota; kingdom Metazoa; phylum Chordata; class Mammalia; order Rodentia; family Muridae; genus Acomys; species Acomys minous. Next base: position 51,008,812 of record NC_140495.1, read on the forward strand.
TTCTTTCTTTTAAAATTACATACATTGATGTTTGGCCTGCATTTATGTCTGTGTGAGGGTGTTGAATCCCCTGGAATAGGATTTATAGAGAGTTTTGAGCTGACATGTGAGTGCTGGGAATTGAACCCAGGTCCTCTGGAAGACCAGCCAGTGCTTTTAACTGCTGACCCATCTTTACAGGCCACACCAAACTTTTAAAAACTCATTTTGTAGGCTGCTTCTCAATGAGGATGGCATTAAGAACTTCTGTCACAAGCTAATATTCCCAGGAGGAGGGCCCTCGCAGTTGGTGCTCAGTCTTCCCCTAACCCAGAAGCTTCTCTGGATAGGCCTTTTGTCCTGCAGTAGCCAGATATCCTGGAACTGTGCCCTTCCCTAAACCACTCCTGCATGTCAGCTGACCTTCAACCTGCTCTGCTGCATCTTCAGCTGTTTGGTGGCCACCTTTGCCTATAGCTAGTCTCAGCTGGAGGCTGAGATCAAACAAAGTGTTCTAAGTGAGCCAATCAAGTCTTGTCTCTCACCTCCCTAGGTGGTGGAGTCTGTATGTGCTCCAAAGTAGTGGCCAAATACAATGGACTCAATGTTAAATATCCCTAGCTGTTTGCATGCTAGTGGCTTGGGGCCCTGAATGACAACAATAAGAGGAGGTGTGGCCCTTAAGAAGTGAAGCCTAGTGGAAGGTGGTAGGGGTACTGCTCTTAGAAGGGATAAACATTTTCTCATGGAGTTTGGTTCCCTCAAACACGAGTTGTTTTGATGGAGCAAGCTTAATCCCTGAATTTCTCTATCTCTGCACCTCCTTCTGAAATGTATTCCTGCCACAGTGCCACCTGTCAAAATGTGACCAAGACCAAGGGCCATCACCAGAGATTGAATCACCTAAGTCCAGATTTTCAGCCTACAGAATTGTTATTTGAATGAACTCTTTGTATTGTTATATTATTACTGGTGCATAATATATGTTGTAGGGCTTGCATGAGCCATGGTGCATTTGTGGAGATAAGAGGACAACCTTTTGGAGTTTTTTTCCCTCCTTCTGCTGTGATTTAAGACCCAGGGATCAAACTCAGGCCAGGTGCTTATATAAGAAAGACCTTTACCCATTGAGCCATCTCACTTGCCCTGGACTTCTTTAATACATTGTGCAGCCTTCAGTATTTTGTTGTAGCAAGAAAACAGAACATATAAAGACAATACTAGTGGCAACTCAAAACAGCCTGAGTTCAGGAGGTCATTTAAGAGATCTTGGGAAGCATGATAATTGGGCCACTTCCTCTGCAGGGATGGCAATATACTCATGGATGTTGATATAAACTGTCTGGTAACCCCAGAAATTATACCTGACTCACTCAAACACAGCCCCTGCTCCTGACCATCAACTATACTCTGAAGTCATTTTGAAAATAGTATTCCTTTCCTTCTTAACTTTGTAATTTTCTTTAGAAAAAAAACTAACTTTATGAACACAAGATAGGAGTCTTTGCAGTCTTTGTTTTAGAAGCAACCAGAATAATAATAGCTGGATTATCCAGTAGCCGTTCAAAGGAGTGTCTGTGAGTAGTAATTAAATGTGGCCAACTCCCTTGCCAAGGACAACTTTCCCTCATAGAGAAAACTCCGGAGGAAGTGTTGGCTATGCATGCTGTGACTTCTGCAACACCAAAGAAGTCTATGTTATATTCAGGGTATGGACAAACTTGAAACAGTGCATGCCAAGAAGTTGAAAATTGAATTTTGTGAAGTATCCATTTACGCTACAACCTGATCTTCTGGGCTTCTTACTTCTAGAAAGAAGAGCCCACAGCTGCTTCGAAATCATGACAAAGTCTTTATCATGTCTGGAAGACACTGACTCACAGCAGTCTTTCCCAGCCTCTGGTTTTTAAAGTGTTTGTATCAACTCTTCCAAGACGTTCCCCGAGCCTTGGGTGAGAGCAAGTAGTGGTGGTAATGCAGATGTCCATTTAGAATTGAGACTTCAGAAGTCTTTCTTGCTCAGAGGGTACAATGGCATCTTGGAAGAGTTGATTTCGAAGCAGCTGTGGTTGTCCACACAAGGCCTGCACAAGATCAAGCCAGTCAACGTTTTAAGCTTGGAGACAGGAGGTGCTCATGAGGCCCCAACTCTAGCTGAGTAGCTATTGGCAGCTGTGGCTCGTGCGGAGAGGGCAAGCTACTTCTCCTTAGGACTGTGGCACCTGGTAAGTTGCCCACACTTGGGTGGATGGCCCCAACCCATAGGCAACACTAACGAGACCCAATGGGTTTATTTTGAAAGGATATTACATTCATCTGTTTAAACACTTATTGTCCCAGTTTATTTACTTTTGCCTCACAATTTTCAAATTAAAGGTATACTATTTAATAATATTATCAAATTAACTTTAAAAAGTTGTTTTTTAGTGTGTGGGTACTTACAGAGTTGACCAACAGCTCATAAGGATGTCTAATACAGTGATAAAAAGTAAGAATTTACTTGAAAAGAACACATCTAAAACTGAGGATAAAATTGTTTCCTTCATGGTGCTTGTTAGAAATAGCTTTGGTTTTTTCTAATTTAATTTCAGTATAATAATGAGCTTCATTTCAAGCCCCAAACAAATTAACATGTGTTAAAAAAACAAAAACATAGTTACCTATAAAACTGTCTTTTTTAAAAACATAATGCTTAGACACTTAATTGTACCTTGGATTTACTTTTAAATGCAAACACAACAACAACAAAAAGACATGAAGTGAGGAAGGGGACATTTCAAGGGCGTCTACACAGAGCTGGGAGGGTAATGGCAGAGACAGGGATGATGAACATTTATTTTATGCATCTACAAAATTCTAATAAATAAATAAATATATAATACAACAACAATTCTAAAATAAAGTCTTTTTCCTCCTTAAAAAGTTTTTTATGTTCTAGTTTGCTTTTGTTGCTATGACCAAAACCAGTTTTGGGGAGGAAAGAGTTTACTTGGCTTACTATGTGGGAAATCAGGGACAAGAACTCAAGGCAGGAACATGGAGGCAGGAACATGGAGGCAGGAACTGGAGCAGAGGCTGAGGAGAAATACTGCTTACTGGCTTTCTCCTGTGTCTTTTCGGCCTTTATTCTTAGACAGTCCAGGCTTACCCACTCAGGGACGGCACTGCTATACAACCTGGAGAGCCATCCTTAATCAATTAGCAATTAAGGAAATGCTACACAGACCTGCCCATGGGCCAATCTGGTCACAGCAACTATTGAGTTAAGGTTCCATCTTCCCAAGTAATCCTAGATTTATGCTGAGGTAACAGCTGAAGTTAATTTTGACAACTTCAAAGAGTAAGATTCCTGCCATCTGACTCTAGGCAGGTTCCACTGTACAAGGAGAGGAGTACTTCCATGGTCACGTGACCATTTTGACATCATTATCAACAGCCTTCTGTCCCTGGTTCTACTCTTCCAGAGATTATCCATAGTGTCTTCATGCATGGTGGCTCTGAGGTCCAGCAGGCAAGACCACTCCACTATTCCTGCTAAGCTCTGACACCTTACATGGTTACCTTACAAGCTTCTAAAGCACTGGCTCTCAACCTATGGGTCACAACCCATTTGGGAGTTTAACGACTCTTTCACAGGGGTCACAAATCATATATCCTGCATGTTAGATATTCACATTATGATTCATAACATCAGTAAAATTATAGTTACGAAGTAGCAACAAAATAATGTTATGTTGGGGGGATACAACATGAGGAACTGTATTAAAGGTTTGCAGTATTAGGAATGTTGAGAGCTATTCTAAAGTGTAGGGCTGACATTTTATAACCCATTCTATTGCTTCATAAGAAGTACGGATTGAAAGTCCCCTTAAAACTCTTGTTGAAATTTAATTACCATTAAGGCAGTACTGAGAGATAGGTCCTTGAAGTTGTAAGGGTCCGGCCCTTATGAGTTGTTTGATTCCATTATCCTCAGAGTGGATTTTCCACAAGTGAATGAGTTCTGGTCCCTCCTGCCCCCCTCTTGGTCTTTCTTGCTTGCTTGCTTTCTGTCTCAGGGTTAGGGTTAGGCTCAGGGTTAGGGTTTGCCTTCTACCATTTTGTGACACATCACAGAGGCCTTTAGCAGTTGTTGGGGCTGTGCCCATGGATTTTGTACTTTCTATATTATATACCAAATAATCTATTCTTTGTACATGTCTCAGTCTGTGGTGTTTAGCCTATAGTGGTGTTTAGTATAGGACTTTCTGTGCATTTATGCAACAGGGCGAGGTTGGTGTTTAGCTCTTGTCTTCTGTCTCTTTTGGTTAGAAGGGGGAAAGGAGGGAGGCAAGGGGAGGAGAGGGGCAGATAATGAGCCTCCTCTGCCTGGGAGAGACAGGCAAGAACACACACAAACAGAGGAAGAGTTAGGAGATTCCAGCATGGAGTGAAACGGCCAGGCAACAGGATTGCTTCCCTCCCATGGCAGGCCCACAACTTGCCCATGCAAAGTCTGTCTTATCAGAAGCAGCTGTCATTAAAGGCAAGCCATCCATGCATACTGGAGGCCAAATCGCCAACTCCAAGAACCACCTCTACTGCTCTCTTACCATCCAGTCTGAGCAAAGATACTCAAGTCTCATCTTGATGGACCCTGAGGTTCCAGTAATGTATTCTCCCCAGCTTTATGCAGCCAGCTTCTGATGCCTGGCCCAGCTTGAGAGTCTGTCTCATGGAGACAGCCTAAGTCTCCTCACTTTGTTCTCACAAAGGCAACACAGGCTTCTGGCAATGATATCCACATTTCTGCTTCGGACCTGCTGTGTCAGCAGCCACGCCAAGCCAGAATGCTACATAGTGCCTGGGACATTTCTTCTGAGCCTTTATCATCTGCTGTCTCCTCACCACAATTTCTCTTTCCTTCTTCAATACTGAGTCACTTTGTTCCAACTCTAGTCTCTTGTTCTGTGTGGGGTGTTGTTGAACAGGTAGCCAGGGAAGCCACCCTGCTTGTGGTCCCTGCACCAGCTCTCCCCTCAAAGGCAGAATACTCTACTGACATTCTTGAGGAGCTGGTGTTCCCAAACTACCTATTTGGCTCAGACATTTCTCTAGAAGGTTTTTTTTTTTTTAACACAGGAGAGTTAAGCTTATTAATTCCCTATTTCTCTTCACCTACGGCCTTACCCATGCTAGACAAATGCTCTGTGGCTGAGCCACGTCCCCACCCTAAAACCCACTGTTCCTTGAAGGAAGCCATAACCATTCATAAAGAAGCATAGCACCCCAAAGAAACAGGGGTGATGGGGCTGATGTCTATGGTAGATAAAGTGATTTTACCAGAAACACTAGGGAGTTGAACTCATTTCTCAAGATTAATTTTAACAACAAATTGTGTGTTTTTGAAATCTAGAGAGGCAGGTATCTGAGAGATTTTTTTAAGCCTTCTTATTTGATCTGCGCACTTACAGATTCACACTTGGGGCGAGCATGCAAACTTGTATATTCTTGTCTTGGAGGTGTGGTTCATTCATAGAGCACTTGTCTAGCATGGGCAGAATCTCTATAAAGGATCTCAAGAAACTCAGGTGGAGGTCACGCGTAGGGATATTCCTGACTGTGAGGGAGGACTGTGGATAAGCAGTACATGGTGAGTCAAATGGTCTCAGTTACTGACCTGTGCAGCTCAGAGAATAAAGATGGGGGTCACAATTCAGCAAGCCTAGTGATGTGCCCAGAAAGTGTGTGATAGATAGATATTGACTTGGCCATGACACCTCCATCCCAGGTCAGCCCAAACCCAAACTACGTTGCTCCATCATTTCTTATATCTATCCAGAACTTTAGTTAATTATTAAAAATAGAAAATTAAACTGCAGAGATGGATCTTGCAGAGGATTCAAGTTCAGTTCCCATCACTCCTGGGGGCAGCTCATAACTGCCTATAACTCCAACTCCAAAGAATCCAGTTCCCTCTTTTGGCCTTCAGAGGTACCTATACTCATGCACCACACACACACACACACACACACACACACACACACACACACACACACACACACACACACACGATATAAAATGAATCTTAAAAAAAAGCAAAATTCACAAAAGGACATTGCAGAATATATCCCACTTCCCCTATCTTGAGGCAAACAACATTTTTTATTTCAGGAATATTCTGAGAAAGCAGTGAATGGAGCAAAACTATGCACAAACACTCTTTTTACTGTGGATCTTGGAAAGAAATCCATTTTAGTATGTCAAAATTCCATAATTAAAATTTTTATCTCTATCCTCTATCTATCTATCTATCATCTATCTATCTATAATCTTTTCTATCATCTATTTATCTATCATCTATGATCTCTCTGTCATCTATCTATCTATCTATCTATCTATCTATCTAATCTATCTATCTATCTAGGAGTTCTTGTGTCACCTTGGAGATATAGTAACAAACTCAGCTCTAAGTGCCTCCTCCGATTGAACTGTCTCTCCAGCTCCAGTCATTTATTTATTTATTTATTTATTTTTGCTCCAGTCATTTTTAATAGCTGCATGCTAATCTTTTGTATAGCTATATCATTGAGTGTGTTCATACATGTGTGCAGGTAGATCCCTAGGAGCCAAACACACCATTAGGGAGCTTGAACATGGATAAACTGAGAACCTTAATCACCAGGATTTGTGCTGTATTTAGTGTCTGTAGCTCTGACTCCTCAGGGTCTCTACATCCTCAGGGTCTGAGTTAGTTTGTAACTTCCCATCACCTACCAGGATGCAATGGCAGCAACAGCAGATGGGAGACAGTATCAAAGGGGTGGCCTAGGTGGCCTAAGTCTATGCCCCAGCTTTGTCACAAGCATTTTTTTCACATGTGCATAAGGTGCACACCACAGCCAAGCATATTGGCACATGCCTGTCATTCTAACATTTAGAAAGGGGAGGTAGGAGGATAGGAGTTCAAGCGTGTTCTGAAGACCCATAAAGTTATATGGTTGTGTACATTAAACACCAGCATGCCAAATGTGAAGTGTTGGTCAGTTTCTTCTTTCTTTCAAATAAGTTAAAACAATGTTCTTCCTTTCGCCAAAGAAGGATAGTTCTTCACTTGAAGTTATATTGTGTCATAAAATTACACACAGGCATATGAAATGAGACCCTATCGTAAGATTTAACCTGCAGATGACTTTATTGCTTAGACAGTTCTTTGGTCTAAGAAGACTTACAGCAGAATTGCTGACATTAACTTTGTTGTCATGTCAAATGTCATTATCCTAAGATGCAAGTGAATTTCGTACACCATGAAAATGCCACTGAGAATAAAGCAAGAGTGGTGTCAAGCACGAAAGTATGTGTTTATTTTTAGTGCTAGTGACAGCTTTCATCTGTGAATCTCATAAATATTCACTTGTTATCTGTATTTCTCTCTAAGACAGCCGTCAGTACCATTATGCTCTTCTTAGAGAACTGGCTGTCAGAAGTCACCCTAGCTCCTGCCCCTTGAGATTTTCTACTAAGCTAAGTCAACCTTCACGAAAAAATGGTCTTCAATTCACCTGCAAGCCTTTCTTACCTGAGCATTTGTGGGGCTCTGGGGGGCTGTGGGCATCTTTTCTCCTCCTCTTTGTGTTGCTGACACTGTTGCTGATCCGACAATAGCTTATCCTCCATTCTTCCCTCCTTGCTGGTTATCTCTGTTACTTTGGGTTGCTATAACAAAATAACATAGGCCGGTTGACTTATACAACAAAATAACTTACAAAGCCTCAATTTAAAGGTCCTGGAAGATTCAAGGCTTGCTGAGAATAACTTGTATCTTTGCATGGTAGAGACCACAGAAGCAGAATAAGCTCTCTGTGTCTCATATGGGCAATAACATCATTGACACAGACTGTGTTCTCATGACAAAATGGCCTTCCCAAGGCCCCCGCCACTGTGTTACAACTTTGTGAACCAAAGCTTCTATGGAAACATAGTGTCTACAGAACAGGTAAATAGTGCCTTAATTTGTAGAGGTTATGAACACTAGCAGGTCACTTCCTCAGCTTATTTTATAGGCAAGCTATAGGCATTTTTTAAATACAACAAAACTCAAGAACTACAAAAGGCAAATAAAAATAACCTTCTTTATTCTTTTCTGGTGGGTTTCTATGAAGACATCGCCTGGAGTGCAGGCTATCATCTTATTGCCGTTGGTGAGGGGCCAGGGAAGGTAAAAAGGGACAAAGGAAAAGTTTAAGGCTATCATGATAATCCAGAGTTTTTGTTATGTGAGTTAATATGGTCCTTATCTTTTAGGACCCTGGAAATTATGTAACATTTTTTTATTCTTTTTAACGTGTATGGTTGTTTTGCACTCATGTATATCTGTGCAGACATACACAGCTGGTACCCATGGAGACCAGAAGAGGACATCTTCTGAGACTGGAATTGCAGATAGTTGTGGGTGGCCAGGTAGGTGTTAGAAATTGAACGCAGCTCCTCTGGGAGAGCAGCCAGTGCTCTTCACCACTGAGCTTCCTCTTTAGTCCCCAGGACTCAGGAAACTTAATACACTACATTTATCAGCTACTTTTGTGGTTATGATAAAAGATTATGACCAGAAATGATTTATAGAAGAAAGCATTTATTTTGGCTTATGGTTCCAGGAGAAGAGTCCATAATGTGGCTGAAACAGGAGGCTGGCTGATCACATTCCCATGCATATCTGGAAAGCCCACCCACAAGGACTTAGGTCCTCCAGCAAAGCTTTTCATCCTGAAAGTTTCATGACCTCCCTAGATAACACTACCAACTATGAGGGACTCTTTATTCACTGTTAATGATAAAAGTCAGATAAAATGTTGGACTTGATGCACAAACCCATCCCAAGTTCATGTATCTGAGGCTCTGTGATCTTCCTCCCCACAGTACCTACTGATGAGACAGCTTCTAAAGAGGTTGGCTTACAGCCCTCTATCTTGACTTACTGTAGGATGAGTCTTTCTTTTCTTTTCTTTCTTTCCTTATTTTTTACTTTTTAATTTTTATTTATTTATTTTTTTCCAAACAGAGTAGCCTTAGCTGTCCTGGACCCAATTTATAGACCAGGCTGGCCTCGAATTCACAGCTATTTGTCTGCCTCTGCCTTTCTGAGTTCTGGGATTAAAGGTGCGTGCCACAATGCCCATTTGGACATTTTCCTAAACAATGTTTGGGCTGTAAATAATAAGCAGAGATAAATTTTCTTATTCCTTATTGTAAAACTGTCCATTCATGTTTCTTTATCTTATAGGTTAAACACACACAAACACACACACACACACACACACACACACACACACACACACACACACACACCTTCAGCTTTTCCATAAAATAAAACACTACATAGAAATCCACTAGTTGGTCCATTATTTCTCTTATCCATCTTACACAAAATCCACTAGGCTGCATTCCTATCACTGCAGGCAGGGATGAATAAGTCAGCAATATGGTTGCCCTCAGAGTAGAGCTTAGGTGACAAATAGAGGACGTACCTGCAAAACAGACTCTGAAGGCAGGGCCAATGGCTCACTGGGTGAAGAGTTTGCTGCATAGCATGAAGACCTGAAAAGCCTGGCATGGGGAAATGTACCTGTGACCCCAATGGTGGTGGTGGAGGGGTAGAGACAAGATTCATTCCAGGGACTCACTGGATAGTTGGTCTAGAATGAATGCTCTCTACATTCAGAAAGAAATCCTGCCTCAAGTCATAAGGTGGGAAATGACAAAGAAAGATACCTGAAGTAGACTTCGGCCTCTACACATGTCCATGTATACCCATGAGCTGAGCTTGGCATAATATACACGGCACAGAACATTTACTGAAGAAAGATTCCTTAAGAAATTCCAGAGGATGACAGATGACCTTAATGGAAATAGCCAAGAATGGTGACTAGTGTCCATGAGAAGCTGCTGCCACCGGATTTGGATGTGGTTTCAATGGCCCTGGGGGTCACCTGTTGGAAGTATGGTGTGCTTTCACAAGGGATTAAGGTAGTTCTCAGGAGACTTCAGATTCGCATAATTCCAGTTGCTACAAAAGCATGAGCCTACCCTGGAATCTGTCTGACTCCCTGTCATCTCTGAGATAGGAGCCTGCCTTCTCTCATGTCGTCATCATGGTCTGAAGCAGTCAGGGGCCCCTCATCACAGCCAATGCTAAGCCGGTTGGTCTTTCAGCCTCCAGAGTGTCATCAAGTGAGCTTCCTTTCTTTAGTCATTACCTTACCTTAGATGTTTTGTTCTATTCGGAAAATGACTAAAGCGTTAGCCTTGGTTGTAAGGGAGTAGAGGGAAGGAAGCTTGTTCTTGCAGCCCAGAGCAAGCTTGGGAGAAGACAAACCAGAGCAAAACTCAGCCAGAGCCACTTGCCTTCCTTCCCCTCTCTAAATTTAAGCAGCTGTCCAGAATGAAGCAGCCAATGAGGTTTCCAGAACTGAGGCCCAAGGGTCAGGAAAGCAGGAAATGGGGGCGTGGCTTAGGAACTTAGCAAGCGTGCAGCAATTGGTCTGTTGTTGTAGCTCTTCTTCCTGTCAATACTAGTGATGATAACTTGTTTTAGTTTTAAAGCGAAGTCTTCAGTGCTTTCACTTTTCAGACAGCCTTCTTTCAAGATTTTTTGGTTTTTAAAACACACGGGGGCAGAAAGAGCTCTCTGAATCCTCTCAAATATGGAGCTGCGTATACATCAGTTCTGACTTAATTAAAAAAACACACAGCGTTCCATGTGTGCAGCAAGCCTAAGAAGAAAGTGGTGAGGATTGACGAGACTCCCAGAGGCCTGTGCGTGTGTGGAATTACACACAGCTTCTCAGTGAGGCTGAGGAAGGAAGGAAAGAACGCACTTGATCCATATTGCTTCTCAGAGCAGGAGCGGGGTGCCCTCAGCAATAGTGAACCTCATTTAAGAACATGACATCAAAACCTGGGGAATAAAAAGGCTCGACGTTGAAGGAACTCTCTTCTCTTTAATCAAATGTGAAATTAGTTCTCATCTACGCAGGCTGGACTACGTATCTTATTTATTCTAATCACTGCCCTTAGTACCCACTCTAGAGACAGACTACCAATGTGTGCTTTTTTTCCCTTCACTTTTTTTTTTCTTTCCTCCCCCCCCCCCCACTCTTAAAGCAACTGTGCACAGTATGAGTGGAGAGTGTCTTGCAGAAGTGCTGAGGTCTCTGGACACCACAGGGAGGACAGAGGTGTCTGCAGTCTGCATGTCCTCCAGTCACTGCCGGTGTGCCACCTCTCTCCTCGGAATGTCCTTCCCCGCTGTACTATCTCACTGACCTGTGAGCTCTACTCCCAGAATCCATTTTCTAAGTTCTTTAGTTTTCCTATCAAATTACATATGCACATATCTTTATATATGCACATATCTTAAAGTCAAGTTGTTCCAGGGGGGCGTTTGTGAACCACAGAAGCACTTGTGTAGCATTTTCCACTCCCCGAAGACGACTCACAGCTCAGTCTCTCTGATCACTGTTCACATCTGCAAGCCCCCTGAACTCACTCCCCTTCCTTCAGTCCTCACTGTGTGGTACTGAGCACTGACCTCCCTTTAGGGAGGGGAAGAGCTCTGGTTCCATCTGGCCTGCTGGCCAATGCCACCCCTACTTCATTCAGATCCATTTGCCATCTTCTCATCCCCGCCCCCAAGCGAGACACTTACTACCTAACTCTGTTACTGTGCACTTAGAAACCCAAACACAATTCTGGCTTGTTACATGACTGTGGTTGTAAATGCTGTTTATCGACCAATCATCAGGTGCCATGATTAATTTTTATTTCTCACAAGATACATTTCTCCTTTCTTCCTTGCAAAACATTTTGTTTTTCCAGCAATGTATAGCTGCTCCTAAGTCCCCGCCCCCTCTCTGCCTGCGGATCAGAATGTAAAGTTCTCAGCTACTGGCCCATGCCTGTCTGATGTCATCCTTCCTGCCATAATGATAATGAACTACCTGTCTGAAACTGTAAGCAAGCTCCAATGAAATGCTTTCTCTTACAGGAGTTGTCTTGGTCGTGCTGTCTTTTCACAGCAATAGAACAGTGACTCCCTCCCCTCTTGATTAAAATCTCTGCATTCTGCCCTCACGCTGATTTGGGCTCAGGATTCTAAGGTCAAAGACACTTATGTCATATCTCTGATCTCTGGTGGTGGCCTGATGCTTTTCTAAACGCTGACCATCCGTGGTGTGCTTGTCACTGAAGAGGATTAGGTCATCTTTTTGTCTCAGAATTCTAAAATTTTATAATGATTTCATAAACTGCTTTCAGGGGCAGAGTATATAGTAAGCCTTTCAAACTAAGAAAACAGTGCCCTATCCGGATGAGACCCCATAAGCGGTGGCCATATGGTGGGGGAGGAGGTCCCCTTCTGTCAGAGGTCCAGGGGAGGGGAATAGGGCAGAAGAGGGAGTGGAGGGAATGGGAAGATACAAGTGATGGGATAACAATCAGGATGTAATCTGAATAATAATAATAATAATAACAATAATAATAATAATAATAATAATAATAAAATAATAATAATAATAAAAGAAGAATAAAATGAAAAAGGAAACAATGTCACTTAGTTCTGAGTAGTATTCTTTTATTTTCAAAGTGACTTCTTCCTCAACTGATTCCTGTCCCTATATCTCTTTATTAGTCAGCTGTGTGTCACTATAACAAAGATCCTGGCCAGGATGCTTGTAAAGGGTAATTTTGGCTCCAGTTCTGGAGATCAAGGCCAAGATCAAGTGGCCCCATTATTAAACCAAGAGCAGACAAACTGAATGACAGTAGCTCACAATCCACCTTAAGGTAGTGATTAAGGATTCTAAGAACTTGAATGCCTTACTACAGCATGGCACCCATATACTTGTACTCACTCCACCTTTTTTAAGAATCATATTATTTCGTGTGTATGGATATCTTGTGTGCATGTGACAGTGCGTCACATGCATGCCTGAGGCTAAGGAGGCCAGGAAAGGGGATCAGATCCTTTAGAACTAGAGTTACAAATGTTTATGAGCCACGTAAAGATGCTGACAACTGAAGCCAGATCCTTCTGGAAAAACAGTCAGTGCCTCTTAACCACTAAGCCATCTCTCCAGCCCTTGTCCCAGCTCTTAAAAGGTCCGTATCATCTCACCACAGCCCCACCCCCTTGGAGAATATTGCCCATTTCAAACCATGGCCAGCTGTACACGCCTTCTTGCTTCCTGGATGCAAAGCCTTTGCTCCCTTGTCTGAGTTACTGCTGTTCTAGTCTTCAGCACAAGAAGCCTCTATTTCTACCGGACACATTTTTTTGAAAAATTGTAGCATTGGTGTCATTGTTGCCGTGAGATCCCCACTTCCGGGCACACTCTCAGTGGTCAGCACATATGAGTGCGCTGCTAAGGGCTGATCAGAAACCCTGTGGAGCTGGATACATGTAGTCTTCATTGCTAGCTATTTTCTAGGAGTCCCTGGGCCAGTTATCATCTTTTATTAAAATTTGCTTATAAAACACTGTTTGGAAGGTTTGTGGCTAGTTCCCAGAGCCCTCACCCTAAACTAGGAAGGAGACTGTGTTGAGCATCATTGTATTAGTCTAGTTTCAAGCACTACAATACAGTAGCTGGAAATGGGTAATATATAAAGCTTGGAGGTTCAAGAACGTGGCACCAACGTCTACTCACTTCTGAGAGCTACCTTCCTGTCTTGCATGGGAGTGAGACTCACATGAGAAGAGAAAAGAATATGGCAGGGCAGAGGGCCAGAGAGGATTTGGGGGGCTGGCATACAGCTTCAGAACAATCCATTGAAGTAACTGAGATCATACAAGAACTCTGATACCATCCAAGGAACCAATTGCCTTTGACGGGGTTCCAGCCCACGGCAAGAGTCCAGCGTACAGCCCTCAGGTGCACACTCAAACCACATCCTGACACACCTCTACCAGTAACCCCACTCATATACTGCTGCTTCTACACTCTCCCTCAGGCACTCTCTGTGTTCTGTGTTCAGATCACGCTTTCAGAAAACATACTTCCAGCCTGATGCGGGCAAATCTAGCCTTTCCTCTTCTCTCTCTGTCTTTGTGGATCCACTTGCAGTTATTATTAACTTTTCTGGAGGGGGTTTCTAGATAGAATAGAGCTAACTGTGTTTGTCCAGTCAAGGGATAGGACTAGGGTGCCTCACTTAACGTAGCTGCAGATTTTGAGAGGACAGTGAAAATTCAGTAGTCAAGACAAATGATGTATCATTGCGACATTTTATTAGAGAAAAATCTGGGCAAGAAAGACCATGACGAATGAAAATGACACAGTTTTCCATAGGAACAGAGTGTGAGTGGTTACACATCCTCTTGTCTCCCGCTCGGTGTGGCTCAGGGGTAAGCTGGCCGAATCCACTATCTTCAGCCAGAATTTCTGATGATGTTAGGACGTGCATGACCCCATCAGACTGTAAAAGTCAAAGGGTTCAAAATCATCTTCTCACTTGTCTATGATGTAAGTTTCTTGAATATCTAAGAAGTGAGGGCTCACTCTAGTCTGACCAGAGAAGCATTTCTGAACATTTCTCAAGTGACTGACTCCCCAGCATCAACAGACAGTTACGTGTCCTGTGACTGATATTTCTCGCCTCAGGATAAGCACCTTTTGAGAGAAGAGTGAGTTAAAGCACAGATACATGCATTGGCTGGACAAAGGAATGCCTGGTATTATTGTTTTTAAGTTGACAGGAACATGTGCATTGTATCAAGAGCTTTAACCTCCAACAAATTGTCCTCCACCACAGGTAAGGGACAATAGTAATTTAGGTTTCCTAATAGGATTTGTGTTATAAATTTCTCCAAGCATCCCAATCTTAGCTATTTAGTGTAGTCTACTCTAGGCAGAACCCAGACTCTTTGGATTTTGTTTGACAATTGTTGTATAGATCCCAGTCCTGCCTCTCCTTTACCTAACCTTGAAGCTACTTGATTTCCTGTTTCTGCATGATGTTATGCCCGAGGCTTCAAGTGACTCCGCAGCTTCTAATATCAGAACTGGTCAGGAAATTGCATATCATCTACTGTGTTTAGTAAGTACTTTATTCTTCTAGAAAAACTGTGTTCTCCTCCAAATACGCTGTAGTTCAGCCATTCTGTATGGTGGCCATGTTCCTGGACACTGGTTGCTGGCACTGTGTATAGTTTCAAAAGTCAACCTTCTGGGGCTCAGAGGAGAATTTCCCCAAAGCTTCTTACTTTGTGTTCTAACTAGGTAGGTCACACTTGCTGCGAGCATGAGTGTTCGTTCCCATGGGTACATTGCAAGGTAAGCTCAGGTTTCCACCTGAGAAGGGAGAGGAGAGGCACTCTAAAATTTCAGGGTAATATGAGGCTTCTTCAGAAACACATGCAGCTCAGCGTGTCCATGGAAAAAATGTGGGAGCCTATGATTGGCAATTCTGTGTTTTGTGAAGGAGCTGGTAACCTACTTTTGCTCAGCTCTTGGAATGAAGTGTGTGTGTGTGTGTGTGTGTGTGTGTGTGTGTGTGTGTGTGTGTCTATGAGATGTGCCAGGTAAGAACAAAGCCTCATTATGAAGGAAAGCATTACCTCATGGCTCTGAGAGAAATGAGACCACACCTGGAGCACTTTGCACTCCATCAAGAAGCAGCATTATAGAAGGACGACTGGCAAGATGCCAGGGGACCTGCAAAGGTCCAGAAATGCAGAAAAGAATGAGAATGCAGCTGCCCTTCTTCTGTTAATCAGTGCCTGGTGAGCATTCAAAAACATTCTGGTCTCCACATTGTGGAGAACTCAAAGGCCAGAGAGACTGCCATCTGGTGGAGCTCCTTCTGGTACTCAGAGGTTGGATGGTTGTGATACACAGCTGCACCTTGATGTGTTTTGTTTTTATACAATTCCTTATTGAGTGGCTTTAGTGAACTTTGCAGACAGCACACCTTTTACCAATTGATGGTTTGAGCCTCCAGGAACAAATCTGGCTCATTTCTTTGCATGTACTACTCTGTGCCCCTGTCACAATGGCCTCTTGATACGATGTTTCTCCACACTCAGTAGAATGCTGGGTAATGGAAAGGTGACTTTTGTTTCCTGGCATTGTTAGAGCTGGATTCTAGCCCTAGCCTCTTGCAAGGATAACTTTTCCAGACACCAGGAAACGGACAATGTCCTGAGACCTACTTCGTTGCCATGCCTGTATTTTGGTCTGCACCCAAGGTGGCATTACCTTTATGGGCCCGTGGAAGCAACTTAGAATTTTTTCAGCCTCTGTGTGTGTGCTGAGGAGGAGCTCAGTGTTGCTTCGTCAGAAATATTGATTAAGTTCCAGAGCTCCTGCTGTATAAACATGGCATCATCAGGATAGATAAACAGGCATTAAGCAAGAAAGTACTCCTCTCCCTTCTATCAACAAAAACCTTTAATTGAAAAACAAAGCAAACAGGGCGAGAGATGGCTCAGCAGATAGGAGCATGTGCTGCTCTTGCAGAAAGCCTGAGCTGGGCTCCCAGCCTCCACCTTCTCTGTCTCTCTCTCTCTCTGTGTCTCTCTCTCTCTCCTCCTCCTCCTCCTCCTCCTCCTCTGTGTGTGTGTGCATGTGTGAGAGAGAGACAGAGAGACAGAGACAGACACACACATGGAGAGAGAGAGAGAGAGAGAGAGAGAGAGAGAGAGAGAGAGAGAGAGAGAGATGACAGACAGACATAGACACACAGAGAGAGAAGTAAAAAGTGAACACAAAGCAGACCTAACATAGACTGAGTGGTGAGTGTCTCTATCAGTCACTTGGAAATAGGATAAAGATGATGGAAGAGAAGTTGGCCTCCTGAGTGAACTCACTATTTCTTGCTATTTATTTCTTTTCTTTTCTTTTCTTTCTTTCTTTCTTTCTCTCTCTCTCTCTTTCTTTCTTTCTTTCTTTCTTTCTTTCTTTCTTTCTTTCTTTCTTTCTTTCTTTCTTCTTTTTCTGAAGTTCAGAAACAGTCACAAACAGAATCTTGGACTTAAGGCTGGCAAACTATGCCTGTGTGAAATACACTAATCTGCTTTTGAGGGAAATAGAAGGGATACTTAGTGACAATGAAATTGTGTTCCCTGAACTAGACAGCACTGTGGTTCCATTAGCGTTCCTAAGGCTGCTGTGACAAATTACCCCCAATAGCAATTATGGTTTCAGTGTGAAATCTCCCACACAGGCTCAGGTGTTGGACACTTGGTTGCCAGCTGGTGGCACTGTTCTGGGAGACTGTGGGGCCTCTCTTAATCCATGGCCTAGCTAGCAGAAGTGAGTCATTGCAGATGGGCATTGAGTGATACCTGCCTCAGGTTTTAGCTGTGCCTCTCTCTCTTCTGATCTGCCAAGGTGGGAGCAAGCTGTACTACAAGCCCCTGCTGCTGTGGGTTGACCCTGCGCTTCCCACCAGGGTTTCCCACCATGAGAGCCTGTTTTCACCTGAAACCATAAGCTGGATGGAATAACAACCATTTCCCTCTGAAGCCACTGCTGCCTGGTATCTTGTCTCTGAGAAAAGTAACTAACAACTCTGAGAAAAGTAACTAACACATTGGCTTAAGATGACACAAATTTACCTTGCGTATCTGTGTGTTAGAAGTCCCAGAGAGGTCTCATGGGGCTAAAGTCAAGGTGCTGGGAAATCATGTCCCTTTTACTAGAGGCATGAGGAGAATCTATTGCTTGTTTTTCCTGGTTTCTGGGGGCTGCCCACATTCCTTGGCTTATGGCCCTTCCTCCTCTTCAAAGCCAGCAACATTGGGTGGTATCCTGGCATTGTCTCACTCTGACCTGCTCTCAGCTTCCTTTTTCTACTTTTAAGGGCCTTGTGATGATAAACAAGATAATCCTTTATAATCTTCTCATTTCAATGCCTATTGATTAGCAACTGTAATCACACTTTGTCAGTACTCTACTGGAGCTTCCTTAAAAATGAGTTGATCTTTGAACCCCCAGGACCTCAGAATGTGGCATTATTTGGAAAGAGAATCATTTCATTGGGGGGGGGGGCAAGTTGTTGTTATTGTTGTAGGTTTTTTGTTTGCTTGTTGTTTTGACAAGATGAGTTCATACTGGAGCAAGGTAACTCTGACTCCACTTGGCTGGTGCCATCAACACACAGTCATAGAAAGATCCAGATACAAACTGGAGCAGAAACAAACTGGAGCAATGCCTCTGAAAGCCAGAGAAATCCTGGACCTCCTAAATATCAGAAAAGAAAAGGATGGAACCCCTTACCCATTTAGGTGCTCTGACAGAAGCATGGCCCACCAACACTTTGATATCAGACTTCCAGCCTCCAGAACTGCAAGATGCCAAGTTTGTTGTTGTTGTTGTTGTTGTTGTTGTTCTTTTTAAGAGTCTAAGCTTGTGGTGCTTTCTCATAGTAGCACTAAGGGGTGGAAAGGCCTTGTGAGGTAATGGCACCATCTTCCAAGATGTGGACATCTTTGTAAAGATGTAACTTTATAACCACAATGTCATCATCTTGACAGGAGGGCAGAGGAATTCCATGCATTTGCTCCAGACCTGATTTTTAAATACTGCTTATCTGGCAAATTAATTTCATGTATGGAAATAATATCTGCCCTAGAACGAAGGAGGTTTTTTGGTTTGATTTGAATTTTGTTGTAGTTATGCTCAATGAACTAAAGGGCAAAACAAAAGCAGTCTCACAATCATCAGAAGAAAATTTCGTAATTGTGAGGTGTTTCTTACAAAACAACCCACCAATGGAGTATATGCCAGCTGGTCCCCTTACAGTGCCCTGTGGAAAATGAAAGTGAGAGATCAATGGTTAATTTTCAAGCATAGTGAATCTCAAGCCCTTGATAGGTCTTGACATAGATTCTGTGTCATAGATGAATCAAGCAGGAAGTGTCCTACGTGGAAGAGGACTCGCCTATGTCACTGAATAAATCATCGCAGGCCCAGAAGTAGGACTTTGGCTTGCCTGCTCTTGTCATCACCTGTTCACAGCACTAGCCTCCATGTAGGGTTTCCTGACTTGGAGCTGTGGCACCATGGAGGATGTTAGGTGCACAAATGTGGGGCCATGCCTCAGACTTATTGAGTGGAACACTTAGAGTGGGCATCTGTGTTATAGTCAGCCTTTCCGGAAAAACTGGCCTGTCTGCAAGTCTACATCCCCTATGTTAGCCTTGGTAGGTGCAAATGGGAGTGTTCAGGAGAACTCTGAAGCCAAGCACAAAATACAAGAGCAAGACTTTGCCTGTTTGAGGAACCTTGGCAGGGTCTCTGTGCTTCCCAAGACTATTGCCCTCTACCCCCTTACCTCAGGGAAGAACAGACCTTTTGCTGAGATTACATCATTGTTTTATTCTGCTTCATATTGCTGAAACAGACTCCTACCAGCTGGGTGATTTATAAAGAAAAACAATTACTTCTCATAATTCAGAAAATGGGGCATCAGAGGTGGGGGATGTCTGTGCTTTGTTATCCCATAATACTGAAGGGAGGGATGGTGGCAGAGAGAGGTGAGGGGGCTAAAGTCACACTTTCACTTTCCTTTCACTAAGGATCTACCCTCCCCTACCCCCAAGATACTGGCATTGCCCATTCAGGAGAACAGAATTCTTATGATTCCCCCTTCTCACAGCTCACCCCACCCCCGCCCCCAGCTCCTGGGGACACAGTAGAACTGCAGGAGTCAGATTCAGCATTCTTGTCTTTTTGAGGCTCCAACCATGAGGTGGCAAGCTTGGGCTTCCCAACTCCACTAGTGAAAGAAAGGAGTGGGAAAGATGGGGGAGAAGACAGAGAAAAGAAGAGTTCAGGGGCTGGAGCCTGACTTTGCCCTTAAGTAAAAGTGAGCTGAGGAAACCTGCAGACTGGCTTAGTCTTGTCGCCTTCACACATGGAGGGGCCTGCTGCTTGGCTGAGAGGAGGTCTGCTGATCTTTCTTAGCAGAGTGTTGTATGCCTGTGCATGTGCATGGGTGTGCATGTATGTGTGTGTGTGTGTGTGTGTGTGCGTGTGTGTGTGTGTGTGTACACAAAAGGAATGGAGTGCCCAGAGGAAAAGTGCAATGTGTCATGCATGTGGATAAAGTTACCACTTGCAGGAAGTAAAAATGAAGTCTGCAGAAATGACTGAAAGGCTGAAAGCCAACCAAAAGAAACTGAACAGACTCAACAATGCATGGGAAATGAGTCCCAAGTGACTCAGGAAGTTTTGGTTTCTTTCCTTCACCTTACTAGGAGAGACATTACATTACATTGGAAATTCTCTTTCATTCTCTGGGATAAACTGAAGGATGAACAGTTTTGTTACTGAGAAAAAAATATATTATAGAATGGGGAAAAGCAAATCCTGGCAGACATCCTGTGGGACTTCGTTTCTACCAGGTTTTTTCCCTTTCGACTTCCTCACAAACCACAGCATTTGAAAATACTCTAGTCACCACGTGCAGAGCTTTCAAATGTATAGTTAATAGGATGCTGAATGTGGTAACAGCAGAAAAACATGGATACCAGGACAACACATCCATATTCTTTTGTTCAGATCTAATGAGGGGTTAGGAGGCATCAGATCCTGCCTGGCATGCGTCTGGGATCCTCAAGAGCTGAGCATCATCTCTGTTCCCAGCTTTGCTCCATCTTCCCACCAGCTCACCCTTACCCTGGGAAAAGACTCTGGGTCTCCTGGGGCTGTGCATTAACCATGTTCACCTGGGAGCTTCCCAGGAGTGACCATGGGCCACTTTATGCTGCCCAGTGGATGCTTGTTGTGGATCATCTATAAACACTTGGGTAGTTTATCACCAATGGACCAAACAACACTCCCCAGGTATGAACGAGCTTTCTTGAAGCTTGTCTGGGCTAGATTTTAGGTATCACCCATCACCAGGTAAACCTCAGCATCTGCAAAAGGAATTCCGTGGGCACCATCAGGGTGATTATATTTAGATTCCACCTCAAGAAAACCTGCATCTTTGTCCCCCAATATTGCCATTATAGGGTGCCATAAGATACAAGGATAGGCTCAGGCACAAGAAAGAGTCCCCTGACCCTGCCCATACCTGAGCAAAGAGGAGCATACCCCATCACAGCATCACACAATGGGTTGCAGACACATGACCCTCCTCGAAGGAGCTGGGAGAGACAATGACTCAGCTCCTCCCCGACAGGAAGCACTAGGCAGTTGTGGGTCTCCGAGGGACGAAGACCACCTGCCCTTACCTACATTTCACTTCGGCACTGCTTAGTGTTAAACGTAGCTTCAAAAATGTAGGCCAACACCAGGAAGAGGAGGTGACAGATGTGATCTTTTGAGAAGGAAAGAATGGCTTAGCCAAAGCAGCAGGAGCCTTGGACACTCAGGAGGGTTCATGGTCATCTGCAAAGTGGCCACCTGATTGTGTTTGTCCTCATAGCTCACCATGCTCACAGCATCCTTAATCCTGGTTCCAGTAGTTCACCACACACACAGCATCCTCATCCCTGATTCCAACACCTCTCATCTCCTTGTCATCTTCATACTTCAGTAGTTCATGACAAATGCCTGCAGCTCCCTTGAGTGACAGATCATGGCAGTGAAGTGTAGGGAGCAGAGAAGAAGCTTTTACACACAGCAAAAGGTGTTTGGATGCAGGGCCACTTGAGCACATAGATGTCAAAGCTGCTTAATGCTAGAAGGGAAACTGGACTCTTCAGATGGCATGTCTACAACATCATTACCAGACTTAGGAAATTGATTAGCTTGTTAATCTGTGTCTGCAATTTATCAACACATACACAGCCTTTGTCTATCCTGGAGATCAGTGGAGGAGTCTTACTCCTAGCCTTACTGCTTTATGCCCTCTAGTGGCAGACAAGGGGCTCTGCGATTGTTAAGGAAATGTTTGTTGTGGCTTCTTTTCTGAATCTGTCATTCAGGTCTCCACGTTCATGCCCACTGAATAGCATGAGCCACACATATGAAAGTGCTTCTCTATCAAAACCCCACTACAGTTACCACTCCCAAAAATTGAGTCACAGTGCACCTAGGACACAGCTGGCTGCAAACCCTCCTGACCTGCTAGGAAGTATCTTAGCTCTTGGTTATAGGACCCAGGCCTCTGAGGCCATCTTGCCAAGCTCTCTCTGAGGTGGAAGTTATATGAGGTAGCACATGTCCTTACTACTTAGACCAGTTTGTGTATTTCCCATTTTCATCATCATCATCATCATCATCATCATCATCATCATCATCATCATCATCACCATCATGAGTCTCATGTATCCCAAGCTGACCTCAAACTCAATATGTAGTTGAGTATGACCTTGAGCTTTTGATTCTCTGACTTTCACCGTCAAGTGGTAGAGATGCTGGTATTTCAGGCATGCATCATAATCCCTGGTTTATGCAATGCTTGAACCCAGAGATTATTGGATGCTAGGGAAGTGTGCTACCAACTGAGTTACATTCCCACCCCCTCCCATTTGTATGTTGAAGTACAGGTGTCCTCACAGCTCCATGCTGAGTCTGGATCCTGGAGTAGTTCCAAGGCAGGTTCTGTGCTCTCTTTTCTTTATAGAATCATGCTTCTGTGGCTATATAGTCTAAGACATAGGGCTCCCTTCAAAGACACAGACTACATCCAAAGTGGCTACAACCATGCTTCTGGATAACACAGTAACACTTCAAAGTCAGCCGGGCCCACAGGCCTAGCTTGGAGAAGCACCATCTAGGTGAGACGTTACAAGGGAGCTAGGCTGAATGCAAAGTCCAGTTTTCATCATTTCCAATCACTGCCCTAACCCAACCGCCTCTCTAGAAAATACACTCTGCCCAGCATTGCCATCTGTTCCCTCTTCCTTCACCAGGTCCCTGTTGCAGGTCTCCATCGGTGAGCTTTCCCTAAGCATCTTCTGGTCACACCTGCAAGTGCCACTTTGCCTGTTGCCCCTGTGAAGTACCAAATCTGACCAGCCCTTGCTTTGTTTCTCTGGGCCTCAATTTTAGAAGAATAAAATAGAAAAAAAAACTTGTCTGTTCCTTCGAACTTGGATTTGGTGGGACACGGAGCTGAGGAAAGAAGGAGAAAAGAGAGGAGAGAGCCATTGTTTGACAGAGAAGAGAAGGAAGCGTCTAAGATAGCTTTTTAGGGCCCCTAGGGATGCTCAGTCCCAAACCAAAGGACAAGAGCAAGCGTTTCCCTTCCTCCTCAGCCCTTCCTGGCCACAGCTAGGGAGAGCTAATGGTTAACACTGCTTACTGCAAGGCCACCCGCAGGCTGCTCATTTCTGCTTCCACACACTTCTCAGGGCTTCCGGGAATAGCCTGCTGTGCTGGCCACTTAGATACCCAGAGATCTCAACAACACTAGCTCCAGCAGCATACTGTCATTCTCCGTATCTCACATTTTGCAAGCTTTCCTGCCACAAAATTCTCTCACAGAGTTGAATGAGCACAATCTCAGAGTCCACGGATGGATAAAAGAATCAGCAAAGTGTGACATGTTACTGTTGGACTGTCATTCAGCCTTATAAAGAGAGAAGAGTGGCACCGGTTACATTGATGAACCCGGAAAATAATATGTTAAGTGAAATAAATCAGGTGCACAAAGAAAAATACTGTATGTTCTACTTAGAGGGACTTAATAAAGATCGACTCACAGAGGCAGAAATGAGAATCGTGCTTACAAGGGGCTGGAGGTAGGATAAACGGGGAGCTGGCATTTAACAGGAGTGAGTTAGGGTTCAAGATAATGAAAAGGTCCTGGGACAAACAGTGTGAATGCACTTGATATCACTGAATGACTAGAGAGGGATAAAACTGGAAACTAATGTCCTGTGAAAGTTACCATGGTGGAAACAGTATTTTTAACCATAAGACACACAGTGGTGTTAAAAAACAGCTGTTGGTAGTGGACACTCATCCAGCCAACAAATACCCAGAACACCTGCAGTGCTGTAGGGCTGGCCAGTCCTGCCCCAGGAGCTACAGCACAGCTGGAAAATAATCCTGGGCCCTGAGTCCACTTTTATTCCAGTGGAGAGCATAGAAGGAGGTAAACAGAAAAAAATCGATAGTTTGGGATAGTTGTAAGTGCCATATAGAAAGTTAAGGTAGGTAAGATATGGGAGAAGGATGTCTGTAGGAGGAAGATTAGTCTCTTTACTGAAACTAGGAAACCAGGAGAGACAGCATGCATTCTTTAGATAACAGGATTTGAGGAGACCAGAGTGAATTCCATGGTGGAAGAAAATAAGATCTGGAAATAAGGCTGTGAGGAAATCAGGGAATATTTAAGCCTGGTTACGTCCTAATGAGCAGACTATGGGGAGAAGTGAGTCTGAGGGGAGGGCGTCAGCCTGTGCTTAGGCATTCTTCTGTGGTTACAAGAATCTCAAGAGAGAGTCAAAGCCATTGGATCAGAGCTTGGCAATACATAATTTCTTCCTGGTGATCCTTGGATCTTCCATTGTAAGGAAGGAGAAAGAGCTGGAGAGTCATCCAGTGAGGTGTTCTAAAAGAATGAAGAAACATGGGCCAACATGGAACAAATAGTGTTGGGAAGAAACGGTTAGACCACCATGGTTAATTTTCTAAATCTAGAGACAACAGGACCCAGGGGTGAAAGAGATATTTGATGTGGGAGAGCAGAACAGCATAAGAGCTAGTTTGTGTTTAGACAACACAGAACTGACATGGATGTCTGGTTTGAGGCAGCTAAAACATGGCTGACACTGAGCACTGAAGGGTCTATGATTCCACACCAAATGGCCCACATTGGAGACCTAGAGACTCCAAAAGTAAATGATGATGTAATCTGTGCTATAACTATTTCTGGCAGAGTGCCACTTTTGTGTGACTTCGTTTAATTATGGCCCTGAGGTGAGAGGCTTGGACCTTTTCCCTCATCAGTTTGCCTCTGTGTGCCTGTCTGCAGCCATTTGTGCCCACCTACAACCTGTGTGATGGTATACATGTATATCTATGTCCCTTTGTGTGCCACCATATGCCTGCTGGCATCTGACTGCCTAGTGGCTGTGTGCTGATGAATAAAGTATGCCTTTTCAGACTCAAATGGTACATACTCACTTATATCTGCATACTAGCCCAAGGGGCATGCATGTCCCACAAAAGCCTTCACTTACCAGGAAACTGGGACAGAGGGGAGGACATCCTAATGGGACTCTAGATGAGAGAAGCATGGGAGAATAGCAAAGTAGAAGGATCCAGAGGGTCCTAGAAACCTACAAATAAAACATTATGATAGGCAGATTTGGGCCCAGGGGTCCTGCTCAAACTAAGCCACCAGCCAAGGACAATACAGGTGGTAAACTTTAAACCCCTACCCAGATCTAGCCAATGGTCAGAACATTCTCCACAGTTGAGTGGAGAGTGGGATATGACTTTCTTATGTACTCTGGTGCCTCACATTTGACCATGTCCCCTGGAGGGGGAGACCTGGTGGCACTCAGAGGAAGGATAGCAGGTTACCATGAAGAGACTTGATATCCTATGAGCATATACAGGGAGAGGTAATCCCCCTCAGGAACAGTCATAGGGGAGGGGAATAAAGGGAAAATGGGAGAGAGGGAAGAATGGGAGGATACAAGGGATGGGATAACCATTGAGATGTAACAAGAATAAATTAATATTAAAAAAAAAAGTATGCCTTTTCAGTCTACAACACCTCCAAAATGTCTTAAACGTCCTAACCTCCAATGACTATCCTCCTTACCTGGCATCAAAGTTTAAATCTCACAGAAGAGGGAGAAAGTATCCTGACACAGGCCCCTGGCTACCTCAGTAATGGTGGTGCTGAAGCAGCTGATCTAGAGGTAGAGGAATGGACTTGTTAGAATCGGGATGTCATGCAGGCATATGGAAGACAGCCTGGCAGAAGGCTTTCATCACTAAGTAGAGAAAGTATTTGCAATTCAAAGCTATGTAAAGTATGATCTCCCTGAGAAACCAGGGGGAGACAGATGAGAAGCCAGCTGTTTGCAATGCCAGCCCAGCAGCTCCTCCGAATGTTTCTCCTCCTACAGGTACTGGAGGGCCAATGGTTCTTCCTTACCCAACTTAAGATGCCTTGTTTCTGCAGATACCTTGGCAGTTTGCTTGAAGCTCAGTATTCTCAGCCCTGGCTACCCTCCATAGAGGCACCTCCACAAATATCACTAGGCACATTTGAAGGCAACTTTTGGGGTTTCCAGAACTGGTATAGTTATAAGAGGCAATGGTGATGGACAGATGGGTTGGAAAGCAGCCGTTCTCATACTACCTGGGACCTACAGGTACAGATGTGGTTTTTTTATGTGTTTCCCAGCTGCCCCGAAGGAGCTCTGGGCTCTTTGGAAAGAGCTTCTCACAGCATGACAGCCTGCTCTCAGGATACCAGGAGCGGGTAGTCTTATCCTCATAATTAAACCAGAAGAAAAACTGGCTCCAGATTATTTAGCTAAGAAAACATTTAATTTTGATTCTTTTTATTATGGTGCATTACACAAATAATACAAGAATACAGCTTCATTGAAAAATTCAAAGAAAGCCAATAAACCAAAGGGCCTCCCTGGAGATGTTTCCCTCCCCCTTCTTCTTCCACAGAAGTAATTACTCTATTGGTCTACTGGGTCTAATCTCAGCCTATTTTCAAGGCATGCAAAAGCATTTATATGCACACATGTAAATGTGTTGCTTTTCTTCAAATGACTGTATTTCCAGAAAATTACTCGAAATAGCTACACAGCAATTCTGCCTTTCCTTTTTTCCTTAATGGTGTGAGTAGAAATAGGAACTGGTATTCATGTGTGTCTGGAGCCACTAGCCATATATGCTGAGTCTGAATTAATTGAAATTTAATACAGTTAAAAACTCAGCTCCTCCATCAGGCTAAGCACCATGTTTCAAGTGCTCAGTGCACACATGCACTAGGGCTCTCAACTGATAACTGATGCCCGGCACTTGATCATTCCTGAACATTCTATGTCATGGTTCTGGGAGAGACTCCTCTTCTTCAGCAGATGTGTCCTAGTCCATGGTAGAGCTGTGTGAGAGTTAGAAAATACTTGCCTTCAAGCCTGCAGGCACGGGAGGACACTCAGGGAGCATATCTTTCAAGTGAGAAAGTAGGTCACTCACAGTAAACAGTTTCTCAAGGGGCAGAAATCAATTCTGCAAGTGTCTGAGGTGACAGGAAGTCATATAGGGCTCACAGACCTTTGCAAATTACTGTTTTGCCTGTTTTAGGCTTCTCTTGTCACCATTGTTATCTCAGAACTATACAGACCCTGGCATTGTCTCCAGCCCCACCCTGTGCTGCACGTGGAGCGGCTTCCATGCTCATGGGACTCTGTAGCTGCTGCTCAGTGTTTGGGTATGAATTTCACAGGGGCATGCCACTTATTCTAAGTTAGAGAATGAATATTGATGAGAGCACCTCATCAGAGTGCAGTGGCAAGCTGGCCTGTGTGCAGCACCAGCCCGATGACAGCATTAGAGTTCCCTGGGGAAGGACGGGGTTTCAGAATATTTCACTCATGCCTGGAATGGCTGCTTGAGTTTCTGGCATCAGAATTGGCAGGTGCTTGTCTCCAGGTACTGCCTTCTTAGGCTCACTCTCTCACTATGAACAAAAGACACTAGGGACCAAAGGAAAGAAAGTGAAAATGAAGCCAAAATTAATTGCATATTTGAGTACTTAGGACATGGTGGCTCACACCTGTAGTGCCAGCATTCGGAAGACAAGACTACTGAAGAGTGCAGAAGTGAACTCAAGCTCCACTTGGGCTAGACAGCAAGATGCCATAACAGTCTATGAATAATCTCGTAATACTCCCAATAGAAATTCAAATTTTGAATGGATATTATATTGAAATTTTTAATTGCATGAATTAATGCTTTTGTTCATTCTTATAGATATTCAGTTACCTGCAAATATGGATCCTCTAAGCTGTATCAGATGCTCGTGACACCATATTGAACAAAGCAAGTGTTCCTGGATCTCGGAGGTCCTCACAGTACTAAAGACAGCTCAATACTCCCACCGAGAAGTACTACTGTGACAGGGAAGCTCCGGCCCCAGTCACACTGGGACAGGCTCTTAACTAAAGTTGGTCCCTTCTAGTCTTCTTCTTGTATGCTACTACATGATGAGCAAGGCCAAGCATAATGGACTCAGCAGAGGGTAAAACTGGGTCCTCAGCACCAGTTAAACAGGAGCAGAAACTTCAGTTCTGTTTCTGACTCTACCTGTGCATCATGCTGGATAAGAATAAGGTGCATCTTTTTGGTTCCCTTTCCTCAACTGTATAGCAAATCAGGTTCATGTGTATCTGAGCTTTCAACACAGACATCAAATGTGTTGGGTGGCTCCATACACATCACTCAGCCATATTCCTGATGTTTCCGTTGTCTGAGCGCACACTTTTTGGAACATCACTGGTATTGATCTATGTGGTTCAATGAGATTAAGAGCTAGAACAGGCCGGCATACCTGCAGTGTTAGTGCAGACATCTCTTATTCAGAAACTTTGGTCTTTCTCTGGTGTACAGTGGATGATACATAACACTGGTCCTGCTTGAGGAGGGCAACTATGGTCCACTCCTATGGAATATACTGAGGATTCTCTTAAGATCAATATTGTCCTAACCTGTTGAGGTGACAGTGGAAGTCCTTCACTCTCTGCACACACATCTCCTTTGATAAGCCCTGAGGCCCTTCACTTCACACACTCTGTCCCATGCAGTCTCCATGACAAGACTCTGAGGTCCATGCTTTTGTAGATGGAGTGTCGACTTTCCAGCTGACCTAGGCAGATCTTTGGGCCTGGGGCAGACTACAGTCCAATGCTGTAGACAATCTTACTTCCGTTTCAATGTGGTTTTATACATGATTATAACAAAAAAAGCAATGATCCAAGGAAGATTGTTTGAGTTCAGAAAAACCTGATCAGAAAAACCGGTAGTTAAATGCCAGGAGGCACACACTGAATAGTAACCAAGCAACTCTTTCCCAGAACATTCTCAGGACAGACCAATTTTAACACAATTGCCTGGCATGTGGTATAGATTATATCTGGGTAAAGCACGAAATCACATGCAAGAACAATCCAGCAAACAAAATGCACCTGAGGTAAACAGGCCTCTGCCTTCTGCCTGGAGCATCTCTCACAGTTCTCCAAGTCACTGGTCACCATGGGCCACTTTTTTTTTTTTTTTACCGTATTCTGACAATGGGGAATCTGGGGTTTCAGAGAAGTTCAGTGACTTTACCAAGATTCTACAGCTGAGGTTTCAGTGCCAGCCTTCCTGATGCACCAGGCTTCTTTCAGCTTTTGCATCAGAAAACATGGGAGTGCAGATGAGTCAAATCATTGTCTCTGTGGTTGATCCATGTACTATGCAGTCCTTCTGAAATCTCACTTTTTTCTGGTAGGAATTCAAATATACCAGTACGTCCCTCTGAAGTGGAGACACACTATTATGTTTGTGTAGGCATAAAGTTATTGCAACTCAAATGCTGATTTCTGTATCCTGCCCATATCTGTTTGCAATCCTTGCTCTGAGAATCTCATGCCTCAATGATGTATAAATATGGTTCCCCAACTGTCCCCTAATATGATAATAAAGCAGCTTATATCCAATCACTGAGCAGGAGAGAGAATAGGGCTGGATCCTGCCAGCCATGGGAAGAGAGGTTAGAAGAGGATTAGGGATTCAGCCATAGACAGAGGTCCAGGAGCTGGAGCAGAAAAGCTATAAACTGCAAGTATCTCTGGGATGTATGCTGGGAGGAAACCAGATTACCTTAGAGGCTTATGCAGGAGTAATAACTGCTAACTTTTGTATTGTGACGCTTATTACAATAATATAATAGAGTCTTAATTATTTGTGTGATAGCTGGGTTAAGAAATAAACTGAGAAATAAGCAGTTTTATAAAAATAAACATATTTAAGTGTGAAAAGTCTGGCATGGGCTCCTGATGGTACAATTTTTGGAGACAATGAAACTTTTAAAAAGTGGGTGTAAGTATAGTAAGTGGAGTGCTACGGGGCAGGCCTCAGGGCTCAGAGCCTTCTTGCTTCCAGAGTGATATTTCTTTATCTGTTTGTCTGTCTGTCTACACCTCCATGTCTTTCTCTCACTCTGTCTTTCTCTCTCCTCCTCCTCCTTGTCCTCCTCTTTTTTTTTCTTTTTTCCACCATGGACTTCACCATGACTTCCCCTACCATGATAGACTGTATCTTCCCCAACTGTAGGCCAAAATAAATTCCTTCTTCCTTGAGTTGCTTCTTGTCTTATATTTTGTCAATGTGATGAGAAAAATAACTATTAGACACACCCTGAGGTATGTAGGTAACCTCAGATAGAGCATATAATGACTAATGAAGCATACAGAAACACAATATTATTAGCCAGGCATGTCTATGGAAGGAGAACCAATAGGTGATTAGATAGGTGATAGACAGATATGTAGATAGATAAATGATAGATAGATAGATAGATAGATAGATAGATAGATAGATATGATTGGTTGATTGATTAATTGATTGATTGATATAGATAGATAGATATGATTGGTTGATTGATTAATTGATTGATTGATATAGATAGATAGATAGGGATGATTGGTTGATTGATTAATTGATTGATTGATATAGATAGATAGATAGGGATGATTGGTTGATTGATTAATTGATTGATTGATATAGATAGATAGATAAATAGATAACCAGACAAAAGACTAGTTGTAAGGAATTGGCCTAATCAGTTATTGAGACTTAGAAGTGACAGGATCTATGATCTACAAAATAGAGGCCCAGGAAACACTGGTGGCATGGTTTGAGTGCCTGGGAGTGAGAGAAGCAACTGAGTAGTAGCTCAAAGTCCAAGTCTGAAATCCTAAGGGCCAAGAGCACCAAAGACTGGAGAGATCCATTTCTCTTGTGAATGGGCCTTCATTATGGTTTGAGCCTGAAGTGTGTTTGGGGCTTGGTTGCCAGTTGATAGACTCGGGCCAGGGGTGTATAATCAGATTATGAGGACTCTTGTTGATCCCTTAACAGATTCCTGACCTAGGGCATTAATGAGTTCCAGTGAATAGTAGTAGGTGAGGCCTTGTTGGAGGAAATAGGCACCTGGTCCTTGCCCTAGAAACGTGCATCTTGTCCCTTGTTTCATCTTCTGCTCTCACCAGAAATGAACACTACTGCCACACTGTGGTGCCCGCGTCACCGTGGTAACGAGTCAAGGGCGAGGGACTGTGGATTTAACTCACACACACATACACACACAATAACACAGCGGGTCCTTCATGCTAAGAGAGCAGCAGCAGTGGCGGCAGTTTCAACAACCTTTATTCAGTGTTCAAAGAGCCTTCTTATGGGCAGCAAAACAGGAATGCCACTCGCAGGTGAAATCCCTCAAGAGGTAATTGCACACAGGAGGAAAAATCCAGAGGAGGGGAGGAGTGCGTTCTCAGAGCAGTAAACGTGACCAGCTGACCAACATAAACACAGACACAGAAGCTGCTAGAAGCAGGACATGAAACAGCAAGGCAGGCAGCCCAGTCGGGTCTGGTTCCTACACCACACTATCAAGTGTCACCATCTGTAAGTGTAAGAAACTCGTTTGTTTTTATTATTTAGTTATTTATATGACTGTGCATGTGTATAAATATGGTGCGTGTGTGGGTGGTGGGTGTGCATGTGTGTTAAGGTGCACTCCCCCAGTTGGATGAGTATGTCCATATAGGCACATGGAGGCCACAAAAATATCTCAGGTGTCCTGTTCTTTTTCTCTCTGCCTTATTCCTTCATTACTAATCTGGAGCTAGACTGGTAGCCAGCAAGCCCCAACTATCTTCCTGTCTCCACCTCCAAGAATAGATGGATTATAGGTACATGCACAGCCACACAGGATCTTTTACACTCATGCTGGGACTCAAACCTGGGTTCTCATGCTTGAGCTGCAAGAACTCTTATCCTCTAAGTCATCTCCCCAGCCCAACCTTTTTTTTTATAGAGCTTCCCAGCCTTTGTATTGTATTATAGTGAAAGAAAATAGAGTAGTATGGTTACTAAGGCTTACACATGCTAAGTAATTTACTAAGGGTCACAGGTGGTTAGTGGCAATATTGTAAGTCAGGTCTTTCCTGACCTTTGTAACTGTTCTAGCCAAAAGGGTGTCCCTGAAAGCAGTGGGTAGGGCATCATATACCAAGGAATTAGCGGCCGAAACTTCTGAGAGTGCCTAGGAAAGTAGAACTCTGGCCTCTTTGTGTCTATGCAAATAGTTCAATGTTTGCACTTGGACTGAGCTTGGGTCATCACTCAAGACTTGGCCGTGGCACCATGTTTTAGAACAACCACTTCAGTCACTCACTGGTCGCTCAGGAAGGAATTATTCTGATTGCCTTGGGCTTCTACCTTCTGTTACTGCTGTGTGACACTGTTCCTGGGGACATCTGAACAAATGTTACTCACTCCGTCTAGTGAACTGATGACAGTCTAAAACATGGACACCACCAAGTCCAGCTTGGGGAACCAGTGGATTTTATGAGGATTACTTGTAGGAAAGGGGGTGAAATGGTACTTACAGGAGCAGAAATGACTCACAGACAGCTGCACCACCAAAGCCCACCCCCGTATGGGTGACAGCTCATGAACGCTGGAAAGCTGGAGAAAACTGCATGACCTGTAGTGTAGCTAGCTCAGTGGCCCTTCCAGGCAGCTTGCCTGATCTTTGCTTCTTTTAGGCTGGCCATTGCTTCTTTTTGGCAGTTCAGCTGGTCTGAGCCTCTTATAGGCAGCTCAGCTTGTCTAAGAATCTTCTACGAGGCTCTGGTGGTCTCTGTCTCTTTGAGGTGACTTGGATGGTATAAGAGTGTCTCTCTTCAGTCACTGCTGATTATGTATATTTGGAAAGGGAGGAGTTTAGTGAGTCTGCTCAGTTTCAGGAACTTCAGCTAAGTTGTTTACTCCCTGAGCTTAAGGGGCTTCCAGAAAGGGTAGAACACTCACTTTCTCTTAGAAATTCCTGTGTCTTCATCAGTTTCCATGAGGGAAGTTGATCTTACACAGAGGAAATTGCTACACAACAATTGGTTCTCTGCATCACTCTTCCTGTTCATAGTCGGGACACTCTGGCTCTTTCTTCCCCTTTGTAACAGGGTTAGGGGCATCACCAAAGTCACTGCTGCGCATAGTAGGCTGTCCAGGTCCCCACCATAGGAGCTCACTGGGCGACGCAGTAGAACCCTCCAAACTGTCAGCATGCTATCCTCTGTTATACAGGTTGTGTGTCCCCTAGGTGAGTGCCCCCAGACTACTGAAGGTTGCTCCAGGAGACTATTTACATAAGGCTGAAGGTAGCTAAGATTATCCTACTACCATAGTGAACAATCTAGAAATCCTCAGTACATGAGCCTGCCTCAATCTCCTCTGCATAGTTCATCACCCACAAGGTTCCATTTCCCAAAACAGTCTTGTCAGTTAGCAAGCTTCAGTGGGTCAGTGTTGGCTGGCAGCTCCCTCAGGTTGTAACATAAATTATTTTCTGTGGGAGGGACATGAGACAGAGTCACAGCATTCCTATCCAAAGGACTGAGATCAGACTGGTCACCCCTCCTTGGCTGGCTCATGCAAAGCTTATTAAGGCCATGTTTGTACAACTGCAAGGAAGTGCCAAGAGTAGCTCTGGCCTCTTATGCTCCTTACATCTGGCAGACAAGAGTGAGAGGCTGGTAGTACCCTGGCAGGACATGGGAGCTGCTGAGGGTGGCCTTGGGAGAGAAAAGAGCTGGAAGTCACCAACCTTCTGAGACTCCAGCTCACAGGCCTTCCAGGAAGGCCTTCAGGGAGGCTACTGAGGGCAGATGCAGTTGCATGAGTATGATGGGCAGGCCCCGCTAAGGAGTCTCAAGACCTGCCTGAGCCTGTGAGGCTTGTGGGGAGGAAAAACACCAAAGGAGAGCAGATCATCTATTTCCACCAAAACAACAAAGGGCCCTCAGAAAAAGAAAGCATTCTTTTACTGCCAGTCTGGGTGCTGACATGCCTCATCCAAAAGTCAGAAGTCAGGCTCAGTCATGAGGGTGACATTTCTGTTTCTAAGGGGTGGAGAGCACCACTACTCAGTTATTTTGGGGCCATACAACTGAAGCCTTTCCTACAAACTTGTATTTCCCAGCATGGTTTCTAAGAGGTCCTAAGTCCTCTCCCGTTCATAGTTTTGTGTCTCCTTGCTCAGATCCAGTCTGCCTGATAGATTCCAGAGGAACTGCTCCAACTGACTGGCATCAAAGTCAGCCCCCAAGGGAATATCTGCACACTACACTTACAAGCCAAGCTAGAAGCAAATCAGGAGCTAGGGATAGATGAATGGATGAGCCACCTAGCGTGTGTGTGTGTGTGTGTGTGTGTGTGTGTGTGTGTGTGTGTGTGTGTGTGTGTAAAATAGATTTTTATGCCATAGACAGTGAGAAATGGAGGGGACTGAAACCCTTAAGGCACCAGCCTAAACCTAGGTCATGTCCTTTTTCTCTGCTAGGAAGAAAAGGAAGGAGAAGGTACTAGAAACCTGCAGGGGTGGGAGACAAATGCTTACCAAAGAGATCCCTCAACTGGACACAGTCATTTGCACTCCAGTTTGCCAGGGCATGAATTCGAGAGATCTCTTCTAGTCAGAGGGCTTAGGAGGGAAGGGGTGGGTGTATGGTGATTTGAATAAGTGTGCCCCCCCCATTGACATGCACATTTGAATATTGGATCTCCAGGTGGTAGAAATGTTTGGGAAGGGTTAGAAAATGTGGGCTTACAGGTGTGTCACTAGAGGTGGGCTTTGAAGTTTCCAAGTACCTTCTCCTTTTAGATCAAGATGTCAGCTCTTAGCTGTTCCTCTTGTTGTGACTTTGCTTTGCTATCATGAATTCTAATCCTCTGAAACTGTAGGCCCCAAATTAAAGGCTTTCTTTTATAAGTTGCCTTTGCCAAGGTGTCTTATCACAGCTATAGAAAAATAACAAAGATAGTGTGCAAGAGGCTGCTGTTCAATGGCTGATTCTGTAAGCAGTGAAGACCTCCCCAGTTGACCTACAGTTCACATCAGACTACTGAGCTCAATCTGCTGCCCAGACTAGGACTGAGCATTGACGCAGCACTGCTTTGCTTTGAGTTTGTGAATTGCATGTTCTAATTTCACCAAAACTCCACCTTTCTTCAGATCCGGACAGCTCTGTCTTCTCCCATCACTCACCAGACTTGATGAGTCTGACTTTATCACATTCAGGGACCAAGGGTGTGTTTGTGCTTGGACACATATGGAGCTACAGAAAAATGTGCTCACCCTTCCTTCCTCTGAGAATGAGGAGACTGGCATGTTTTCAACTACTGGTGTTTGTGAGCCCCCTCTCAAGCTTCTTGGGAAGATCATGGAGTAGCCTGCTTTTCTCCTCTGGAAGTTTCCTGTCATTTTCTTTCTCCCCTTCACATTTTCACTTGCATGTGAGTGATGGTTTCTGCTTCCTTGGAGTTCTGGAAGGTCAGATGGATGTGAACTATGGAACCTGAAACACCCTCCTCCAAGTTGCAGTGTGGCAACTGGGAATAAATTGATGTTGCCTCTCTGGGCCAGGGAGACAGCACAGAGAGTGGACCACTGTTTCTCCACACTAGAACTAGATAGCAAAGCTTCCTGCACAAGAATAAGTCTCTTCTGCAGCACAGAGGGTAGAACACCAGAAACTTCTAGATGCTTTGACTTTTTTGTCACCTCAGGTGTAGCTTGACCAGTTTTTTTTTTTAACTTTCTCTGTCCCAGTTCACTCTTCCTTCTCTACCCACTCCCCCATATCTGTTCATAATCCCCTTCGCAGCTCCCTGTTATCAAGGGTTCTCAGGCACCCTGGCTTCTGGGAAGACAGACTGTAGGATAGTGTGGGTAGAGTAGTTCCTCCCCAGGCTACCTGCAGATGGCCCATAGCTCTCCCTCTCAGGATGCACTTTCAACTAGCCTAGCTACTTCCCTGTAGTCCCTGCACACCTTTGTCTATAGCCTCTGAAACAGGCTCCCTGAGTTACCTGCTTTGAATGTACCTCCTGCTTCCAGATACAGATTGTCACATGACTACAAATAAATACCATTTCATAGACAAACCTTATTAACACATGGTTTGTCACTATTCTATTACTGTGCATAGCCACCATGAACAAGCCAATTCTTATTAAAGAAAGTATAGCTAGGTATAATTTATATCTTATAGCTCACACATGCATATGTTTCTTATTTCTAATTGGAACAGCAGAGATGCCACACAAACCTGATTCAACTGTTTCCATTTCACATAATGTGATATGGCCACTCTACAGATGTTTACTGATGAGTTAGGGAGAAGGGAAGGAAAATGAACTTGAATCTGGGTGCAGTGGCACACGCCTTTAATCCCAGCACTCGAGAGGCAGAGGCAGGCAGATATCTGTGAGTTCAAGGCCAGCCTGATCTACAGAGGCAACCCAGGACAGCCAATGCTACACAGAGAAACCCTGTCTCAAAAATCCAAAAATAACATAAAATAAAGCATTAATTGGGGCTTGCTCACAGTTTCAGAGGTTCGGTCCATTATCATTATGGCAAGAAGCATGTTGGTGGCACACATGACACTGGAGTCATAGCTGAGAGCTATGTCCTGATCCATAGGTGAAAGGGGAGAGGGGAGGGAAGGAGGCAATGAGGGACAGAGGGAGGGAGAGAAAGAGACACACACACACACAACAGAGAGAGAATGAGAGGGGGGGCATGGGGTCTAGCATGGGCTTTGTGAAACCTCAATTTCTACCCCCAGTGACAACTTCTTCCAAGGGCATGCCTACTCCAACAAGGCCTCCTAATCCTTCTCAAGTTGTGCCACTCCTTGGTGACTAAGCATTAAGATATATGAGCCTATGGGGCACATTCTTATTCAAACCACAACACCACACTATCCACACAGCATGTAGCCTTAGGTAAGTTTCATTGTCTCTCTGAGCCTCAATTTCCCCAACAGGGGGTGCACTCAATGAGGGGTTGAGTCAATGGTGTCAAGTATATGGACTGTGCATTTTAAAAATCTAGGCCACACATGGCTTGAGAAGGGATTCTGAACATGTCTGGTGTGCTGGCCTCGGCACCGGGGGCCCTTCATCAGCTCTGCTATTTCTTCAGTGAAGTGTCCGTCTCGGTGACTCCTCCCACTTCCTGGACCTTTCATTCTTTAGAAAGCCCAGATCCAGTCCCTTGAAGAAATACTCCTTTATTTCACCACTTGGGCCCGCCCATGGGGCTGCAGCTTTGGTAAGAAGCTAATTTGGTACTAGACTCATCAAGAGAAGCTAGAGAGTAGGCTTGATTCATTATTTTTATCCACTGAAAAAAAGGGCCAGTTACTGCCTTTAAAGTCTCACAATGCTACAGACAGACTATTCATCTGAGGCCCCAGTTGGTCTGAAATGGCTGGTTTTCCACTGTGTGTAACCACTGTTCTCCTGAAAACAAACTGTGAAGGGCTCATTAGCTATTCCTCATGAAAACACAGAGGGCAGGGTGGCAGTTATGGCCTGCTCAAACGCCCTGCGCTGAGAACGTGCTGTACCCCACGTCTGTGTCTGCTTGGCAAGCAGGAAGTGATGACATTGGATCATGAGGCCATTTTTACACTGCCTCCCTATTGTTTTAAAGAGGAGACTGAAAAAGATCAAGCAACGTTCTTACTGGTAATGTGCACTTGAAGATGCATATTCAGCCCTCTGAACTAGAAGCCCAAGGCTCCCCTCCCTGTGATCGCATACACAATGAGCATGCTCAATCAGTCTGAGGAATGAATATCTGAGGTACTAGAAATGCAAGGTGCATAAGGCCCACATGAACAGACTTAGAATTGGTACAAAAGGTGTTTTGTCATAGTCCTTCAGCCCTGAAGTCAGGAGGGTGAAGTGTTCTGGTCCTGGGTGTATAAATCCAGACTCAAGTGTATCTCTTGTGTCATCCCACCACAGGGCTCCTAGGCCACTGTGAGTTGTAATCAGACAATTTCTAAGGACATTGGAGTAATTTATAATGCATGAAAGGTGGGTTGAGATTAATGAGGTTTGTGGATAATAACATCCACTTTCCTTCTCAGAGATTTATGATATGCTGGGAGTGCTCAAGGTACTGACAATTCCTGCAGCGAAGCAGTAGGCAGATAAAATTCAGCCTCCCATGTGTCAATGTACTCTGTTCAGAAAGCTTTCAGCCCATCGTTGTGGCACACTTTGAGAAGCATCAATGTTAAGCCAGGGCCAGAAGCTCAGTTTTTTAAAAAGATTTATTTATTTATTATGTATACAGTGTACACTTGCATGCCAGAAGAGAGCACCAGATTTCACTCTAGATGGTTGTGAGCCACCATGTGCTTGCTGGGAATTGAACTCAGCACCTCTGGAAGAGCAGACAGTGCTCTTAACTGCTGAGCCATCTCTCCATCCCAAGAAGCTCAGATTTAATGAAGAGGCTAAGTCTCCATTCACCTCCCTACCCACGGGGAGGTTCCACATAGAATCCTCTAAAGTAGAAATCTATAGATTGAGACAAAAGTTTGATCGGAAGAACTTCCTCTTCTGGTATGCTGAAGCACACTGTCCTGCAGGCCCACTGTGTTCCCAGAGAAGGGAGGGGCATGAGCATCCCTGTGTCTTCTGCTTCCCAGTCCAATAAACCGACCACGCCAACCACCTTGCCCACAGCTTATGAAGATACAAAAAGGAAGCAATAGCTATCAATTCCTTCAGTGTCACACAGGTAGAAAGGAAAGCAGAGGTTAGAAGAAGAAATGTCCAGGGTGGGCATTCCTGCCAGAGAGCTGCTTCCTCTCCTGTGTGGCCCTGTTCAGCTGGATTTGTGTCTCACCTGCTCTGGCAAGAGGGTCTATGGCCCATGGCATTAAATTCCAATGCAGCTGCATCCCAGAGTTCTGCTGACTCAGCCACTGCCCATCCTGCTCCATTTCCATTGCCATTTTTCTATTTCACAGCTTATCTGGTGCCGGCTAGATGCTTCAGCAAACACTTGCGTGGGCTCCCATTCTCCCTGTTCTTCCATCTAGTTCACATTTCTTTACGAGCCTCCTCCACGGCTGTGAGCACCTGCCCAGTGCCCCAGAAGTCTTCATCACTGTTGATCTGCATGCACTGTCTCTTCATTCCTGCTGTAAGACTATAGAAAAGGACCATCCCTGCCTAGTACATTTTCCATAGTGCCTTATCCAACAGAAAAACTCACGTTAGGGAAAACTAGTGCATAAAAATATGTTTTTGTTAATATCCTCCTTAAATTTCAGTGTGTCTGTCTTAGGAACAGCATGCCAGCCATCTCTGAAAAAAAAATCCCAAGAAAATAAAATGTAATTCTATAGGACAAAGCTATACTTATTATACCTGAAGATGTTCACACAGGGAGAAGCCAGATCAGATTCCTTCCCTTTGTGTCCCAGCCTATGATGAAAACGGCCTTTTCCAATGCCTTGGGGAGACTTGCAATGCTCCTCCTCCTGACCTAGGATTAACTTAATTTAATCCTGTTACTGAAAGCTCTTGGATCAAAGGTGTGTGCTAGGCCTCAGCCATACCACAAACACTTGTTTACAATAAACAGAAAGCTCTTGGATTAAAGGTATGTGTTAGGGCTGAACTACTTCACAACTAGAAACAGGTTTTTACAGTTCACAATTTCGGGGTTCTCAATGGGATCAAGTATCCTGCAAGAGCATACCCCCCTCATGTAGTACCTGCAGAGGCCAGAAGACGGCCTTGGATCCCCTGAGCTGGGGTTGTAGGTGGTTGTTTGCTGCTATGAGAGTGCTAAGAATTAAACCCAGGCTTGCTACTCTGGAAGAGCAGCAGCCAGTGCTCTTAAAGACTGAGCCAGCTCCTACCTTGTTTTTGAGACAGAGTCTATCTGGGATCTGGGACTCATGAGTTAGGTTCAGCTCTCAGGGTCTTCCCCCCAGCATGGAGATTATAAAATCCAGCCATGTTTGGCTTTTTACCTGGGTGCTGGGGTTGAAGCAAACACTTTACCAACTGGGATATCTCCATTCCCTCTCCATGTCTTCTTTTGAAGGGTTTATGTTTTTCCTTTATGTTCCAAAACATGCTTTTAATCAAATTATGTCTGAGGTATTTGCTAAAGGTCCTTTTCATCTAAACCACTTATCACTGAATTATCTTAGCAATTGACCTCTCACATCAATAAGCTATTAGGTTCTTTTAGCAATTGTTGTTTTCCTTAGCAATTTTCAGAATAATTGGATTGATATAAAATAAACATGCCTGCATTTTTATTTAAGATTGGATTAAGTCTCCATGTAAAATTAAGCAGAACTGATATTTTAGCATTGGTTCTTTCAGCCCATGCACATAGTATAATGTTAAGCTTTAAAGAGGAACAGAGCTTGAGAGCAAGGTGGAATTGGATCATCCTTCCACCAAAGAATGTGTCTGTGTCTGATGTAAAAGGTTCAGTCTGCCTAGGCAAAGTAGAGCCTGATTTTTTAAAGGTTTTTGTGAAGGAGTAGGGAGGGTAAGAGTATTGGTAACACAGGATATAGGTCTGAGGCCAGATGGCATCACCTAGGAAAACTAAGAGACACTATATTTTCTGGCTTAAGCAGATGTTTGAAAATTCCTAAGGACAGTTCTGGATAAAGAATTTTGTTTTGCAGTACAATAGCCCAGCTGGAGTCTCTGGCCCCTGTCTTCAATCCTGGGCCCATATGGCTTCTCTCAGTCTACCACAGATGTTTATCTCAGTGGGGTCTCAATGGGGTCAAGCCACCCAAGATTACTTTCACCTTGGGCCCAGCCTAAGGCAAGGTCACAGTCCTTCCACAGCAACTTGAGGAGGAAAAAGTTTATTTGGCTTACATCTCCTGATCAGTCTATCATAAAAGGAAATTAGGGCAAGAATTAAAGACAGCAATCTGGAGGCAGGACTGAAGCTGGGGCCATGGAGGAATGCTGTTTACTGGCTTGCTCCCCAATGACTTGCTCACCTTGGTTTTTTTTTTTTTTTTGTTGAAATTAACGTATAAGTATATCTTTCCCCCTTCACTTTCCTCCTTCTAGCCCTTTCCATGTACCCAGTATCCCACACTCTCCCTCAAGTGCATGGTCTTTTTTTACATGCACGCACACACGCATGTGTGTGCGAGTGCACAGACACACACACACACACACACACACACACACACACACACACACAATCTTCTCTGACTGTGTAATGTAACTTGTATGTATATGACTCCAAGGCTGACTAGTTGGTATTGAATAGCCAGTTGTGTGCTCTTCCGTGGGGAAGACTAGGCATTCCTCAGTTGCCTGTTTGTAGGGGATGGGCTATATGGCTAATGTTCTTCCATCTTGTCAGAGCCTAGGTTCCTATTTCTCCAGCAGTCTGTCATTTACCAGAAACCAGCTGACCCTGTCGTGGTTCGGCAGTTAGACATCTGTTGTGGTTTGTTGTGGGGGATGGTCATTCTAAGACCCCTGAGCTACTTCTTTCTGGCTATAAACTAGCTTTTCCAGTAAGACTACTGGGAAGATCAGATGAAAGGCAAGCAGCAGTTCCAGGAACTTTTTCCTGACTAACCAGATCTTTCACAACTTCCCTTTCTCTTTGGAATTTCTCTCTCTTCTGCAATTATAGCAACTGTAAAGGTAGACACCTGCTGGAGCATTCCAGAGTTAGGTATCTGTAGCAACCCTTGCTTACGCAAATACCCATGCCTCTCTGCCTATAAAAACTGTGAAAGTTTTCAGTAAATGGGGCTTGATCAGAATCCAGACTTGCCCCCATTTTTCGTGTCTTGTGTTCTGTCCCTATACAGGAAAATTCTCCTCCCGAGCATTAGTCGAACCCCGGCAGGCCGGGTCATCTGTTCTTTGTTAGGGTTGAGGGCTTGTGAGCCTTCTACATTAGCATGGCTATTGGTGTCATCCTTGTTTAGGACTTATTTAGGTAGCATATTGATGAGACTTGGTATATGTAGCTTCCCTGACATTTCTACAAGAAACAGTCTCACAGCAGCCTCCCAGCTCCTCTGGCTCTGGGAAACCCTCTATCATCTCTGAGCCCTAGGTGCAAGGGTGGTGCTGCAGATGTGTCATTTGCAGCTTAAAACTAGGCACCTGTTCTCTGCACTCTGATCAACACTGGTTTTCGATTGTGGTCTCTCTTGCATGAAAAGGTTTCTTTGATGAGGGTTGAGATTTATACTTATCTGAAGATATGTAATAGGATAGCTGTTTAGAATGCGTTTGGGAATTATACTGAGTTAGTAAAGGGGCTATTGTACGTCCTCCCCTGAGACCCACAGCTTCAGTAACTGAAAGTCCAATTAGAAAGCTGCTGGTGACTGCCAAAGTGTATG
This sequence comes from Acomys minous, assembly GCF_964271855.1. Lineage (NCBI taxonomy): Eukaryota > Metazoa > Chordata > Mammalia > Rodentia > Muridae > Acomys > Acomys minous. The sequence goes on from NC_140495.1 coordinate 51,051,206, forward strand.
TGACACTATTGCACTCTTAGAAATATTGTGTCATGATGGTTGTTGAGTTCATAGTCCTCATAGCTAGCCAGGACTACTGGCTGCTTCCATGGCACCTTCTAGTACTATGAAATCTATTCCTCAGGAAGGAGGCTTTCATGTTAGATCTTTTCAACTCCTCTAAGTCCTATGTCTGAAGTACATGGTGTCTTCAACAGTACAGACTTTTCAATCTCTGGAGGCGGGGGCATCCAAGGACAATAGCAATAGTCTATAAGGCTCTAGGCGTCTTGGACAATCTTGACCAACAGTTCAAAAGAGGGCTTCTCATACCTGGTGTTGGGGTTTTGTTAGATGTTTATGGTTCCTGAGGGGAACCATTGTTAGTCCAGATGAAAATTTTTCATTTTAACCATATATGTGTGGGTGGATATATAGATTACCTGTACTATATGTAATTTTAGGTACATAGATAGGACTATGGATTTTATAGTTATCTTCACTTGTATCCTGTTGTTCCCCTTTCTGCTGCTTTCCTGCCCCGTAGTCCCTTTTTACACTCCTGGTTTCTGTGGTTACTCCAGGTTATGTATCACACTGGGTATTTGGATCTAGGAACTGTGAATGAGAAAGAACGTACAATATTTGTCTTTCTGGGTCTGGATTATCTCACTCAATATGATCCATTCTAGATCCATTTATTTACCTTCGAATTTCACGATTCCCTTCTTTCTTTACATAAGAATGGGATATATGTATCACATTTTTGTTTCCATGTCAGTTGAAGGACATTTATGTTGTTTCCACTTCCCAGCTATTTGATTGAGCAGTGATGAGCATGGCTGACAACATGCACGAAACGTTAGATTCTATTTGAATAGCTACCATTCCATTTCTTCAATAATGCCTGTAGCCAATCCTCTTTAAACTTCACCTTTGCCTAATTGTGGTAAGAAAAAGAAGAAAAAACAAAACAAAACCAAAAAACAAAAATAGGAATAGAATATGACATGACCACTAGATGGCGACCCCATGGGTGCTGAGATGGCCGTGATGGCAAGGGAAAGCACTAGGACAGATTCTGACGTTTCCTGGGGTGACAGAGTTTTAGGTCCTCAGTCTCAGGAGAGCCTTGTTTGTAAGCCTCTTTGATTTGAGAAATGACCAGAATAAGAGGCACAGCAGAGGCGAGAGGAAGAAGACGTCTCTAGATGCAGGCAGGGCCTGGTGGTCACCTGGACCACTGAGGTGAGATTAGGCCCACAAGTGTCCACAACTAGATTCTACCAGGAGCCATGGTCCATTCCGTGATTCTCACAGGTATTTCTCTAGGAATGAGGGGCAAAGGGGCCTGTGTTTAATACAGAAAGTGCCTTGGGAAGGAATCAAGTCCTCAGCCAGCCTCTTTCCCTCATGCACTACAAAGCATTCACTCTGTGACAAGGCCGCCCCCCCCCCCGCCCCTCCCCCGCCCCAAAGGAAGCTTGCTGACGCTGCAAGTGAAGGGGAGACCCCCTTTCTGCCCACCTGCATCAGCCCTGGTTAGAAAAGCCAGGAGGGCCATGCGGTCCTAGCTCCTCATCCTCTGCAGGCCTCTGTGAGTTCCAGGGCAGCCTAGCCTAGAGAGTGAGTTTCAGGACAACGAAGGCTACACAGGGAAACCCTGTCATGAAAACAAAAAAAGAAAGAAAAACAAAAACAAGAAAAAAAGTCAACCAAACAAACAAAAGCCACCTTTAAACAGCCACATGTAAATAAAACCAGTGATTAGCGGTAAGGGGTAAAACCACGGAGCATGGTACAGAAAGAGCAATAAACTCAAGGTAGGGCTAAGCAGCTTCCCCCAAAGAAGCCACAAGGGCTTGAGCACCGCTAGAGGCTTGGCCTCCAGCATGCTGTTGAGAGATGCCAAAATCTTTAAGAACTGAGGGCCCCAATAGGGCATGGGCCTGGGGGAAAACCTACCAATGTTGTTCTACTAAATGAATACAGTAGCAAAACAACTCCTAAGGACATTGCTATAACCAAAGATCACTGAATTCCTCAAGCCTCATCACAGATTTCTGAGGTGGATTGTTATTAACACAGACTCACAACTAGACAATATGCAGATGGTGAGAGTTTGGATCATTCAGTCTAAATGGAATGTCTTCATCACATCCTTCCCCCAATGATGCCAAAGAGGAGGCAGAAAGATTGTAAGAGCCAGAGGTGGATGATCCCAAGGAAACTGTTCTCCAGACAAAGTAGGGCTGATACAGAGATGAACTCACGGAGACTGTGGCAGCATGCACAAGATCTTCACAAGCTGCACAAGCCAGACAAAATGCCAGGACAGAGAGGAAGGAGGACATGGGCACAAAGTTCTCCTCCCAGCCAAAAAGCTTTTTAAATTGATACCTGGTAGGGAAAGGAAAATCAGTTTGCTCCAGAGGAGTGTCACAGACTGTGCTAAACATAGTCCAGGGCAGGCCCTGTGCTCAAGAGTGCTTGACCAGCAGAAATCAGACTCTGTGGAGTGTGTGCGTGTATGTGTGTGTGTGTGTGTGTGTGTGTGTGTGTGTGTGTGTGTTTTGTTGTTATGTTTTGATTTGGTTGGGGGTGTTTAAGAGAGAGAAAGAACATGAAGTTGGGTGACTACAAAGGTGGGAAAGGAGCTGGGAGGAGCTGAGGGAAGAGAAAAAATATGATCAAATTTATTGTTTAAAATCCCCCCCCCAAATGTTTTGTAAAGAACTGAGGATATACTTAGGTCATCAGTGGCACTGCCCTTCCAAGAGCTTGATGTCACTCTCATGGGACCACAGTTGGTTCTCAAGAGCTTCTTATAGTATAGTGAGCACAGAACCTCAGCTCCTATGGATTCCTGTTTCATTATCCTTCTCTTCCCTGATGCACACACCTTCTCCGCGGTCCCAGCTGCCTTGAGACAGCACACTGAGGACCCTTGACACACATGCCTGGATAAACTGCAACCTCTAAAACAGTTCTTCCTGGAGTGTGGCTGGTAACCCAGACCCCATCTGACATACTAGAATGTTTCAGCTAAAGTAATCTTGAAAGGAGAGGTGAATTGTTTGGATTTCTACCTGCACTTACCACTGTGTTTATCCAAGTCATTGGATTCTATAAGACTTGGTTTTCCACCATCCAGTGAGGTGAGAGGCTGATTCTGAAACTTTTCTGTGCCAGACAATTGCCTGGAGAGTTTTGTAACAATTAAACCCAAATCTCCCAATATGGGATGTATTGAAGAACCTAGGATCTCATGCAGACTAAGTACCTGCTGTACCACTAAGCTATGCTTCTGGCTTCTAAAGCCATATTTTTCTCACTAGGTCTAATTAGATCTAATGGCCAACTAGATTGAGAAAATCTGAAAGGTTCCCTCTCTCACCAATACCCTCTGACCCTTAGGTTCCCTCAATGTTCATTTACTTAACATACTAAGTGTGTAACCACAGCCACTGGCATCGCACAGCGGGGTGTGTTCATGCAGTCTTGGATACCTGAGATTTGTATAGGTGTTTTCACTCCCAGTGGAGTCTCTGGCTATGAATGTACTTGACCTTTGCCATCTCTAGGATGTCACAGCACATCTCAGGCGGATGTGGCAATGCTCACCAGCCCACTGGCCCTAAAGGCAGAGGTGTTGAGCCCGGGGCATGGTGAGAGTCAGAGAACGAAGACTGCAACTGACCCACATCTCCCTGGAGGACCCAGTTCTCATCGCACATATGCATAACATATGTCACCAGTCTTGGTCACTCCAAGTTAGGGAAATAACTTGGACCTCTGCCAGCCTCTGATGACCTGATCTCAGCCCTGACATCTGGATCCCCAAATACCTTTACTCATCAAATACAAGCTAGGTTGTTCTATAGTAGACTTGAGTTAATTTGATGGACAGGGGCTGTTTAGAAAGAGGTGTCATTACAACCAAAGGTAGACTGGGCATGGAGTGAATGCCATTAACCACAGGCTGGTGGATTTCTGTGAGTTGGAGACCAATTTGGTTTACATATTGAGTTCCAGGACAGCCAATGCTACACAGGGAGACCTTGTGTCAAAAAGCCAAAACCAAACAAGCAAATTACCAAAACTAAGGCACTGCATAATACAGCAATGCAATTGATACTGAAGAAGTGTTGTGACTTTATTCATTTGCTCACATGATGAGGCATCACAATGAAGCATCTCTCAGGGGCCATTGTCCACTCTACAGAGCAATGGAGGCTACTTCCTGCTCATTGCATTGCCAGGAAAGCTTTGTGGTGGCATTTTTCCATTTAGCTCATCTCTTAAAACAATACTCACTATTGTTATTTTATAATAAAACATGAATACCCAGAAAGCGTGTGTGTGTGTGTGGGGGAGGTGTTGTGTGTGTATGTACACATACATATATCATCTACATATATGAACACACACATACATCATATGTATGGTACTATTTTCCCATGTATTATGAAGACACCATTTAAAGGTGAGACATGATTAACAAGTGGAAGTGATTGTGTGTGGTACTTAGATTCCGGGTATAGTAGCAAACTTTAAGAACATGGGACCTTGGAAATTAAGATGCAGAGGAGACCAAGAAAACACGTGCCAAGGACTTGGGTCTCCAGCTCGCACCACTGAAGTCCAGTAGTACTCTTCTCTACAGCTGGGAAGCTACTAAAGACTATCACGGTTTCTCCCACACCTGGAGTCTACAATCCTTCAACTACAGGTTATTAACCTGCTTGGCCAGTTGACAGGTCACCCCAGACAAGCACAACTGAAAAGAGGCCAAAACTGTAGCAGGGGAGAGCCTGAACTCACTGGGAGAAAGCCTGCTTTAGTACCTGGGGCAGGTGTCTGTGGGGAAAAGGAAGAATGCAAGGAACTACTCAGAATTAAGAGAAACTCATGCAGAGAATTCAGTTCACCATCCAAGCACCTCCTGTTGAGGGAAATGGTGCAATGACTTGTGTTTCCACCAGGGGGTGGAGTTGACTTTCCTTTGGCACTATTAACTGCTGGTTTTCTTTTTAAAATTAATTTATTCACTTTACATCCTGATCATAGCACCCTCCCTTCTTTCCTCCCAGTCCCACCCGCCCTCTTCTCTCATTCCCTCTCCCCTGCTCTTCAGAAAAGGGGAGCCCCCCTTCCCACTAACCCCAGCTTATCAAGGCATATCAAGACTACCCACATCCTCTTCCCTGTGGCCTGGAAAGGCAGTTCTGCCAGGGGAAGTGATCTAAAAGCAGGCAACAGAGTCTATGTCAGAGATAGGCCCTACTCCACTTATGGGGGACCCCATGAAGCCTGAGCTACATCTGTATAGGGAGCCTAGGTCCAGCCCAATCATTGTCCTTGGTGCTTTAGTCTCCACAAGCTCCTCTGGTCCCTAGTTAGTTGGTTCTGTTGGTTTTTTGTGGAGTTCCTGTCACCTCTAGGACCTTTTATCCTTCCCCTGACTTTTTCACAAGACTCCCTATATTTCCTCTAATTTTGGCTGTGAGTCTCAGCATCTGTTTCAAAGTGCTGCTGAGTGTAGCCTCTCAAAGGACAGCTATGCTAGGCTCCTGTCTGCAAGCATATCAGAGAATCAATAATAGTGTCAGAGGTTAGCTCTCCTCCATGGGGTGGGTCTTGTTTGGGCCAGGCATTGGTTGGACATTTCCTCACTTAGATGGGGAAATAGAATAGACAGCCAAAGTGGCTGAAGAGAGGGAACAAGGTAGGAGAGTGAGCGCAAAGAGAAATGAAGGTAGAAATCAGACCTTGGGGAAAGTGGCAGGGGAGGGGGGTAGGGTGGAGGGTAGGGGGGGTGGGGTGGGATGGGGGGTTGAGGGTAGCAGGAGGGGGTGGGGACAGACGGCTTGCAAAGAAAAGAGAAACCATGGAAGGGGCATCTCTGTAACAGAACTCCTAGGAGAGGGAGGAGAACACCAACCCACCTAAAACACTTCGACCCAAAATTTATCCTGCCTGCAAGATGTGCAGGGATAAAAAGATAGAGCAGAGATTGAATGTCCAGCCAATGCGCTGCTTGTTTTCTATAGAAGCCTTTTCCTCTTCTGTTCCCATTTGCTCAATATCTTTTGAGGAGTGCCCTTTCACACTAGAATATAGAAGAATGAAAGAATTACCTTGTTCAGCGCTGTCTGAAAGAATCTAAAGGTCTGATCTGGCTCTCAGGCTGAATTTGTCAACAAAATGCTGAATGAGTCTAAAGATAGTTGAGGTGGTGTCCACACTGCAAATTACCAGGTTTAAAAATGAAAAAATGATCTATTGGCCTATCATTTCACTAGTTTATGAGGACATATAGTTTCCAAATGTATCTTTTAATGGTATGTCCACTATTCTTAATAATTTTAGGGAAATAATTTAGATTTTTAAATTCAGTTACTTACACTTACTGGTTTGGGAAATGTTTTAGTGTTTTCTTTTTAAACTAATATTTGTTCTTTTAAACAATGTTTTCTATCTGTTCTTGACAACTTCATGCAGTAATGTAATTTGATCATGTTCTTCCCCCCCCCCCCCCCATTCTGTCTGGAGGCTTCTTTCCAAATGAGCTTAGTTGTGGTTGCTTGCATGGGAGTGAGTATAGGGTCATTTATAAGAAGATGGGTATCTTATCATGAGTACAGCACTGGAGAAAAATTACTCCAGATTCCCCCATAGCCTTTAGCTGACAATACCTCCTACAGGTGTGGGTTTAAAAATATTTTAACTCACCATGCAAAGTCCTGGGGTTCAGGGTACTAAATTCTTAGTCACTGCTCTATCAAACTACCTTTCCTCATCTTCCTCACATCATCTTGCTAAGACCTCTCTTTTCAAACACTCTTTTTATTGTGTGTTTCACAAATTCCACTACCCTGTTTTCTCTTTCATTCTCCTCCTCCCAAAGATGTCTTCTTCCCTTACATCATCTCCCTGCCCCCTGCACTTTCTCTCTCTCTCTCTCTCTCTCTCTCTCTCTCTCTCTCTCTCTCTCTCTCTCTCTCTCTCTCTCTCTCACACACACACACACACACACCTGCATTCCATATATGAGAGAAAAATGTGATGCATTTTTTTGCCTTTTTCATTCTGGCTATTTTCTTGCCAATATTATGACTTCCCTTTTTCTTTATGGCTTCTGTATATATGTACTGCACTTTCTGTATCCATTTATCCTTTGATTGACATCCAGAGTAGTTTCATTCCTTGGCCATATGAATAAGTCACAATAAACACAGGTGTGCAAGTGCCTATGTTATATGCTGGCTTGAGTCCTTTGCGTGTGTTCCCAGGAGTGTGTGATCTGGTTGTATCAAAGCACTACTTCTAGTACTTTGAGAAACCTCCACACTGACCTCCATAGTGTCTGCACAGGTCTACATTGACACCAGCAGCATTTGTTTTTTATTTGTTTTTATGGTAACCCTTTTGACTGGGGTGAGATAAAATCTCAAAGAAGCTTTCATTTGTATTTCCCTGATGACTGTAGATGCTGAACACTTTCCAGGTATTAGGCATTTGTATTGCTGAGGACTGTCTGCTCAGCTTGTGACCCTGTTTATTATTTGGTGATTTGGCGTTTCTAGTGTTTGGTTTTATGTAAGTTCATTGTCAATCCTTCATCTCATATGCTGTTGGCAGAGACTTTCCACATTTTCTGTACAGTTTCTTCAGTCAAGTTGTTTTCTTTATTGGTCAGAAGCTGCTTAACTATGTCATGTGTCATTTCTTGGGATTACTATTGCACTGATGGGTCCATGTCTATGTCTACGTCTGTATCATGGAATGTTTTCCTAAGAGAGTTTTAAAGTATGGTGCATTTTGAATTATTTTTGTGAAGGGTAAAAGATACAGGTTTAGTCCCCCTACTGCAGGACCATTAGGTCAAGAATCTGTCTTCCCTATGGTGTGCTTTCGATAGTTCTATAAAAATTTGTTTGGCTTCATCTGAGTGACCTTATTTCTGTCTCCTCTATTCAGTTGGTCTATGGATATTAGGTATTGTATAACTCCAGCGTTCCTCTTTCTGTTTAGAATTGCTTTGGCTATTCAGGGTCTTTTATACTTTCATATGAATTTTAAAGGTTTTGTTTTTGTTGTTGTTTTTTGTTCTGTGGAGAATTGCATTGAGACTTAAAAGAGGATTGCATCAAAGCTATAGGTTGTTTTACTTGTATAGTGATTTTCACACTATCAATCCTGTCAACTCATGAATGTGAGAAGTCATTTCATCTTCCAGTGTCTTCTTCAATTTCTTTTGAGCTAAGTTTATGCTTAATGATTGTGAATGATAGTTTTCCTTGACTTCTATCTTGGCACACTTGTTAGTGATACATAGAAAAGCTGTTGCTTTCCCTGTGTTGAACTTTATCTTACTACTGAAAGTGAGTAAGTGACAGAACTTTCTGTTGGGGCTTGGAGGGTCATATAATGCAGAATCATCATCAGCCAATAGGGAGAAGGTGACTCCTTCCTTGCCTACTTTATTCTTTTTCTCTCTTTTCTCATATAGCTCTTGCAAAGACCTCAGCATTGTATTCAATAAGAGTAAAGAAAATGGATTTGTTTTCAAGTTTAAGAAAAATGCTTTAATTTTTTCTATTTGATACACTGTGTGTATGTGTGTGTGTCCTTCATTATTTTTGAGGTACACTACTCCTATTCCTAATTTGTTCAGTGTTTTAATCATAATTAAATGTTAGACTTTTCCAAAGGCATTTCTACATCTATCAAGATGATTTTGTAACTTCTGTCTTTAGGACTATTTATGCGCTGTGTGTGATGCAACTAGCTGTGAACTCTAGGATGTGACCGTCTTTACAAAAGAGGTACGTTTCTTGGAGACATCATAAGATCAGATCTTGTTCTTTACTCTAGACAATGTGTCTCTTTATTGGTGAATTAAGGCATTTACATTTAGGATTGCTATTGGATGATATTTCCTATTAGGCCTGAGCCAATCTTTGCAACCCTAAGATGAAGCCAACTTGGTTGTAATGTATTTCTTCTTCTTTGTGCTTGAGTTCATTCTATAAGTGCTTCATTTTCAATGTTACCATCTCTGTTTTTTGGGTACAATGTGTGTGTTTGTATGTGTGTGTGTGTATGTGCGTGTGTGTTATTGTTGTTGTTAAGGTAATATCAGCTTTATAGACTGACTTAGGAGTATCTTTTCATTTTTATTTTGTGAGAGTCAGACTTCTTTGATGTTAGTTAGTGCATCCTTAAAGAGTTGGTAGAGTTGGAAGCTGTGGTGGTTTGAATGAGAATGATCTCGATAGGCTTTTATGTTTGTATGAATGCTTGGTCCCCAGTAGGTGGAACTGTTCAGGAAGGATTAGGAAGTGTGTCACTTGGGGTGGGCTTTGAGGTTTCAAAAGCCCACACTAGGCCCAATCTCACCCTCTTTCTGTCTGCTACCTGTGAAACAGAATGTACCCTCCCAGCTACTGCTCCAGTGCCATGTTTGCCTGCCTGCCGCCATGCTCCCCACCGTGGTGATAATGAGCTAGCTAGCTCTCTGAAACTGTAAACAAGTCCCAGTTAAATGTTTTCTTTTATAAAAATTGCCATATTCACAGTGTCTCTTCACAGCAACACCACAGTGACTAATACAGGTACCAGCATGACTCAATTTAAAATTTCTATGGATATCCAGGGTGTCTGGTGCTTCTATATGAATTTTATTTTTTCTTTCTATTTCTATTTCATTGGGATTTTGATGATTATTATGTTGTATCTATAGATCATTTTGTTTAGTATAGTAATTTTTGCAGTATCTATTTTGCCAGTCCATAAGCATGGAAGGTCTTTCCATCTTCTAACAGCTTTTTAAATGTCTTTCTTTTAAGGCAGTGAGCTTTATACAAATCCTCTTTATCACTATTATGTGCATGAGAATAATGTGAGGCTTCCCAAGAGCCACTCAGCAGCAGGTAGCTGCAATGACTCTGCCTTTTCAAGAAACAGAAAACTTAGCTACTTAGATCCAGTAAATAATGTTTGGGTGGGTAGGATATTTTGTTGTTTTGTTTTGTCTTAGGGGTCTTTGGTTGGTTGGTTGGTTTTGTTTTGGGTATTTTGTTTTGTTCTGTGGATTTTTTCTTATTTTCTTTAAGGTAGAGGCTGTGTGAGCCACTGTGCTCATATGAAGGTCAGAGGAGAACTTAGAAGAGTCAGTGGGTCCTGAAGCTTAAACTTGGGTCATCAGGCTTGATAGCAAGCACCTTTAGTGGCTGAGCCTGAATGTGTTTTGTATCTAGTTGTGCTTTTTTTTCCGTTTGTTTCCTTTTTATTTCTTCCTTTTTTATTTTTATTTTTATTTTTATTTTAGGCTAGTCTCAAAACTGTGAGTTCATGTGATCCTCCTGCATCATCCTCCCAAGGAACTGAGACTGTAAGTGCGCACAGTCAACATACAACAAGAGCTTGTGTTATATGGATACAAACTGCACGGTTCTGAAGCCAGATGAGCTGACAACTTGATGCTGAGAGACCCAAAACAAAGGAGCAATAGTTCTCCATGAGCAGGTTAAGCACAGCCTATTCAGACAGGTGTCACTCAAAGGGAGCACTGTAGAAGGAAAGAAAGAAAGAAAGAAAGAAAGAAAGAAAGAAAGAAAGAAAGAAAGAAAAAGGACCACAGTGACACAGCAATGCAAGAGGACACGTGGAGAGAGTGACAGTCTTGGTAACAGCAGGGCCAAGCACTTGTTCATGGCAGTGAGAGCTGTGCAGCTGAGCAGGAGCTAAAGCCAGCACTGAAGGCCTCCTGGTCAGGCAGAGTGCTCTACAGTAATCTGAAATGTCTCATGGTTCTTCCTAAGAAGGTGACTCCATTGACTTTGAACTGACCCTGACTGTGAGTGACAGTGAACAGGAGTATAGCAAATGAGCTAATACCAGGGAAATTAAAAGATGAGGGAAGACAGAGGTAAGCTTGGGTCTGTTTGAGGATATTTAGAGAAGCAAACCAAACTCTTGAAGGGGTGGGAGTAGAGTGAAGTAGTGCCTGGCATGACCACATACATGCAGAGGGTAGAATCAATGTGTGACCCCCAGATCCCCACAGAACCTCCCTCTAGCTGCTGGCCATCGTGTGCAAGGTGTAAGTGAACCCTACAGAAGATTCAGAAGTGTTGAGTCTAGTGCTGCCCTTGTATGAGCCCCAACCCCTTTGAGGTAGGCCCCATGTCACTCTCAGGGAAGTTGGTCAGACGTGAGTTGTACAGGCCTGTTTAGTTCTAAATCACACTTATCCTTCCTGTGGAAGCACAGGCCATGCGTGTTCGGAGTCAATTACTGTAGAAAGAATTGCTTACCATGCTTGCCCTACCCTCACTGAGTCAAAGGAACACGGCAGGACAAGAGGGTCCCACTGGGGCTGAAATCATAGCCTTTGATGCCGTCCGTGCTGGTGTGCCTATAGAGACGCAGCCGCCGTGCCTGTCAACACTACTAGAAGCAGCTAGGAGCAAGTCCCCAGAGATGGCCTCAGGCTCACATGCCATTCCACAGAAGCCAGGAGGTCAATTATAGAAGGCAGCGTGGCAATGGCCCAAACCTGGCTGCCAGCCTCAGGAACGCGTCCCACACGCTCCTGATCCTCAGCCAGGAAGACTCCTGAAATAGAAACATAAGGGACCTGTCTCCTTGCTCCTAAAGGAGACCTTAAGTCCTTATAGGAAAAGAGGAAAGCATCTACATACACATGTTAAGGCTAAGTCACACCTTAGAGCAGGCTTGGCAGCAGGAAACAGTTCTAGTGAGTTTGCATGGGTGCATGACTGTCTACAAACCAAAGTTTATAGCTAAGGGGAGTTTTCAGCTATACAGAAGAGATTAGAGGTGTGTGTGTGTGTGTGTGTGTGTGTGTGTGTGGTGTGTGTGTGTGTGTGTGTGTGTGTGTGTGTGTGTGTGTGTGTGTTGTAAGGAGACAGAAAAAGTTTGTGTCCTTTGCAGGTAAAGACCCATCAAGGCAAGGGCTCATCATTATGTATCTCTAGTGGCTGACCGACAGGACAAGCTGCTCATTTATCAAAGAAATTTCTTTGAGGAATCCTTCCACCCCAGCGTCTGTGTATAGTCACCACCTATGGCACAACAAGCAAGGCCATAAGGAACAACTTGGTCTTCTGTAAGCACCTGGTAGGTTGAGTTCCAGCAAGAACCTTTTACTCCTGATTGCCCTATCCCAGCAGATCTGCTTGGCCAGTCTGATCCAGTCCTGTGTTCGGTGAGGGCATTCAACTCATCACTCCATACTAAGGTCATAGTTCATTAGCTGTGGCTTAATATATTTCTCTGATATGTGTTCATTATATCATACCCTCTCTATAGTAGGCTCAGGTGCCTTACACTAAGGGAGTTTGAGTTGCAGTCACCTTGATGTAGTTGTCACTATCAAAGTCCTTTTAAAGAAATGGCATCAGTGTGTTAAACATTCTGACCTGAGTCCTCAGTGAAGTCAGACAGGGCAGCCACTAGTTTCTTAGCCCTTAGGGAGCTTCCTTCCTTTAGCCTGATTCTGCATTTTCATTCAAACAAGATCATATGCCAATACCACCCCCAACATACACACATGGATGAATTGTCCCAAATCATGGGTGAAGGCCAGGATACACTCAGAACAGAGAAACAGCAGCACAGGTTTGGGAGAAAGTGCCCCCAAAGGAAGTCTGCTTGATGTGCTCAAAGGTAAAGTTTCTAGGGTTGCTTACTTGAATGAGCAGGAACTACTCTCAGTAGGAACAATGTTACCAGTGCATGTAAATATATATACATATATATGTATATATATGTATGATGTGTGTGTGTATATATATATATATATATATATATATATATATATATATATATGCACTTACACATTGGAGAGATGGCAAAAACAGCAGTCAATATGAAGTATGCTATAACATTAGTGATAAATGATCTCAAAACACCATGGCTGAGAGTAGCAAACCTTAGCCACTCCCTCTCAGCTAGTCAGTGGTCTTGGCTCTAGGCTATGAGCTAGCTTTGCTTATGTTCCCTGTGTCTCCAGACTTGGGGACTTTGGGGCCTGCTTTCCACCTGACAACAACAGAAACAATAGACAGGTATGGCAGAAACCACAGTGCATCTTAAGGGCTCAGTACCAAACTGACATAATGACTCTCTGTCCACTTTCTGTTACCCAGAGAGGCTTGTAAGGACAGACCCAGCATCAGTGAGCCAGGATGAAGAAGGAAAAAGATTCAGCCACCACAAATGACACAGAGGTAGGTTTGGGAACATGGAAATGGGAACACAAGCATCAGGTGTTGAGTTCAGGGAGGTTGGGACTGACTATGGCGGGCATGGCTACCTCACTGAGAAGAGTGTCTTCTGTCATGTAGGCAGTGCTGTGATCCTTAGGGATAAAGAATGGCTTGGCCGTGACTTCCTTTGGTCCAGCTGCTCCAAGGCGCACAGCAGCACGTGGTGGCTGAATGGAAACTACTGCTTGCTGCCAGGAACAAGGAGAAGCCTTTGGGGACAGGTCTGGGCACTTGTCCAGGGTCACTCTGGGTATGATGTGTCACATACAAACTTAGCTCTGACTGGGCTTGTACATCAACTGAGTGCTCTGAGGGTGTTTTAGAAGCACAGGACTTGCCACAAAACTACGTGTTCAGTGAGAGAGAACCTTGTGATTCAAGTCCAGACCCAGTTAACTCAAGGCTCAGTTTCCACACTGATAAAACAGTTGTTATTCCCACATTTCATAGACTTAAAGCCAGGATGAAGTAATGTGAGCAAAATTGGAATGACTAATGATTATGCATGACATTTGAGTGTGTTCTTTTTCTCTTTTACGGTACTGAAGATTGAACCCAGGTCCTTCCATACCCCAATACACTGAGCTAAACACCCATGTTTTATTTAACTTTTCTTTAACCTAGATGGGCCTTCGACTCCTTTTGCCTCAGCCTCCCAAATAGCTAGTATTACAAGCTTCCATGCCAGACCTAGCTAATCATTTTTCATATTGGTACATATGATGCTTACATGGAGGTTTGTAATAGTTAAAGCCAAAAGAACAGCTACTCATCCAGGGAACTAACACTGCATGTGTGGCCTTCAGCCTGTGCTGATTCCACTTGCAATCTTCAACTTTGCACTGGCACAGAAGCACACACACAGGAAGCTGACTTTGAAAATCTTTTCTGAAGCCCTGTCTTGTTGAGTAGCTCTGGCTCACCTGTAACTTACTATGCAGATGATGTTCATCCCAGAACTCACAGAGATCTGCTAAAAGTGCTGGGATTAAAGGTATGTACCACCATGCCCAGCCAGACTTTTAACTTCTGAATTTGTATCTTTCCCAGTTTGGTATACTCTCCAGATGCTGGACAGGGGCACCAAGCTGCAACCTCTAGTCATCCCTGTAGTCATCACAGCAATAACTCATATCCCATAATAGTCTGTTGTCAACCATGATGTCTTTGGTTATGTATGGAGCATTTTCATCGTGATAGTTTCAATGTACTGTATATGGCCCTATCAGGATTTGGTCCCACAATAAGCGTAGAAGCAGCTCTTGTTTTGGTCATTCTAGCACCAGCAGGGACACTGGTGAAAAGGACACAATGTATATGGCTACTGGAGAGGAAGAGAGGATTCATGATACTCACAGCATCAGCAAAGATGGAAGGATGCTAAGCACCGAGTCTTAACAAAATTGAGACTGTATCAACAGCTGTGCTAAAATTGACTGCTGTTTACTAGACCCCAAGGGGAACTACCAAACAGCTCCTGCCTGACTCTGTGATGTCATTTCCACAGGCAGAAGATAAGGCTAGGAGCTCGTCTTGGTTGACTCCTTTGGAGTGGGATAAAATTTAATATTCTTTCTACCACTCAGTGCACTTGAGAAACAAATGACATGAGATCAGGGGTGGGGTGGAAATGGAGTCTGAAACTGTGAGTGCAGTAGATCAAGAAAAAGGAATTAACAGAGAAAAAGAAGGACCTGATATATGTGTAATAATATAAATGTATATGAAAAAAAAGAAGGGCATGACAGGAGCTCAGTTAGTGCTGCACAAGTAAAGCACCAGGAGTAACTCCTTTCAACTAAAAGTAACCTTAGGAAAGGAGACACCTTGATGTGGAGTTTGTTTCTACATTTTTGCATCTGACAACAGAGTGTACCATGGAGAGGTACCTTGACCTGTTACAGCTGGGAGACTTACTTGATTCTGTACCTATAGTCGGAGGTCAGGTTTCTCAAGTGGACTCATTCCTTGATAGACATGCTAGAAGCTAACACTATGAAAACCAATAGCAGTCAGCTGATTTGGCTGCAAGTTTGTGCATCTTCAGGAAGCTGGACCAATGCCAGGAGTGGTGAGTGTAGAAGGTCAACTCACCATCTCAGGGATGATTGCTTGCAGGAAGCTCTGATATACTGTGGTCAGTTAAAAGTGTAAAGATGAGGATTACTGGAATTACCTGAACAAGATAAAGAGAACAGATATCTTACCATGATATCTGATGACTTAATAGAACTAATGAGACCCATAACAAATTTCCCCTCATACTGTTACCAACAGTAGAAGAATACTAAGTGTTAAGGATCTAGACCCTACAAAGTAACTTCCTACGTTGCTTGCTTTTATAAGGCCCAGCAGAACATAATCTTATCTAATTGAACTTAGATGCAAAGAAAGAAGATTTGAGTAAGAATAAGAATGAATGAAAGCTGAAAAGATTTGGATTTTAGTTCAGGCTCAGACTCAGCAAATCCACATTCTACACTTCAGATCAAATACAACCACATGACACACGGCAATGTCTTAATCAACAAGGGAATGCATACTTTACTGTGAACCCATCACTTTATATGGCCTAGTGACATCATAGCTGTCTTAGTATGCGTACACTCTACAGGGTTTCATAATAATGCAACTGCCTAATATTTCTTAGAATATATCTTATCATTGAGTAACACATGCCTCAAGCCACCCAAGTTTGACTAGCTGTGGCCTTGGAAGAGAGAAGATTATAACAGTAGGATGCTAGAATAAGTCAAGGAAAGCACAGCTCTCTTTCCCCTCAAGGTGAAGTTTCCTGGGAATAGATATTGTAAGTCTATATACCCCAGAAAGCAACTAATCAAGTGCTCCAGGAGCCAGGATGTATGGAAATGCAGAAGATGGGTGTGTAACACAGAATGGCCATCAGGGAGGAAATGTTAAAGGAAGTTGCGGCTTTAAGAGAACAGAACACAGATAACTGTCAGGCTGGTATAGCCAGAAGACAAAAGGTGGGTGTCCTTGAACTTGAACATGTGACTCCTGAAGAAGGCAGGTCTTAGCAAATGCTTGTTTTCCCCTTTTCTTCTCCTCTTCCTCTCCACTCTGATTCTTCTGTTACTTTCTTTCAGGGTTTGTCCTTGGACCAAATGTGTCCTAATTATAACAAAGAGATTGTTTTTATAACTTCCTTATGCCAAATATCCTTTATGAAAGTCAAATTCGTTTACATTGTGGAATAATTTATGACAATATTACTAAAATAGATCAAGGAATTGTGTTTTGCTTTTCATGCCTACATGGAAATAAGGCTTGGAAAAATTCTTCCTTGTTTTACAAATATTCTTTTATGGGAGATTTAATGCCTGTCAAGCTCTAGGATACATGAGAACATTCCCCAAATGCAAAAAGTAGGAGGAGTGACATCATCGGCCTTCCCAAGCATGGCTCCTTAATATTGGCAAAGACAACCCCAAGCAGAGGCCTCTATAGTCTATCCTAAGGCTCTGGGAAAGACCTACAGGCCTCCTACCCCAGGAGGGCCAGGCTGGAATGGGGCAGAAAGACCACGTGGGGCTTTGCTAAAGAAGGAATCCTTGAGCCAGGGAATATGGTGCTTATAATAGAGGATGACAATGCTGGGACCTGAAACTTTGGGAATTCAGTATTAGTAAACAAAGTAGGATTTTAAAATAATGGCATGCATAATACTTGAAAACTCTGACAATGAATTTTGAGCCATGAAAACCATGTAGAAATCTTGTGATAAAGAAACAAAAGGTATGGAACTCACTTTGGCATCACATATTCTTCACACATTTTGAATGTGAAAGCGACCCAGAGAATCGGAAGACAAACATCAGAACTGTGTTATCCTCAGTTGTGGGCTAAGATGCAACACTCAGTGTCTTTCTGTCAGAGGATCTCAGCTGTTGTTTGGTAGTTGCTGCTGCTGTTGTTGTTGTTATAGTTACTGAGATTGTTGAGACTGGTGATGTTATGCAACCTAAGACAAACATATTCAGCTTGGAATTTCTGCCTCCAATAATACCCAAAAATTGAGGTAAATCTTCCCCAAAACAACTATAAAAATTGTACAAAATACATAACATCCATATAGTTGGAGGCATTTAAAAGCTAACAAGACAGAGGATTGTGGGGTAACACCTGAGGAATGACAGGAACTCAAGGGAATAATAGGATAAACCCATCTGAGGGAGCAGCCAATAGGAATGTCAGAGAAGATACACTCATATAGTTTAACTAATGTGGCTTCCTAAACATGGCCTGAGCGAGGAAGACACAAATAGCCAAGCTAATGTAGAGGAGGGAAGGCTCAGGAGACCCCAACCCTAGACAAAGAACTACAGCCAACCAAGGAATGGTGAGATGGGAAACACACACACACACACACACACACACACACACACACACACCTAAATATATAAATACCACCTGCTCAGTCTATATAACGGGACGTGTGTGTGTGTGTGTGTGTGTGTGTGTGTGTGTGTGTGTAAAACAATTAAAGAAAATAAGGCCACAAATTTGAAAAAGAGCAGGAGGAGATATGCAGGAGGGTGTGGAATAGGGAAAGAGGAGAGAAATTATGTAACTGTAATTTCAACAAATTATTTTTTAAAGAAATTAACAAGGTAAAGAAAAGCACAAATATCAAGCAATTGGACACAGATCTACAAGGCTCCAGACTGTGAAGTCCACAGGCACAAACACTGTTTATTATGCTTGATTGTCCACAGAAGATGGAAATTGTTTATAAGAGTAAATCTTGGGCTTAGAATTTAACTCATGGTAATTTACCTAGTTTGTGTGGGGCCCTTGGTTCAACTCCAGCACTATAAGGAAAAAGGAAAACAAAGTAAATCTATAAATGTATAATAAAGTCAATAAGTAGAACTTAGTAGGATGCTAACTTACCATAGACAGAGTTTAACAACTGAATGGACACAACTGAGGGAAAATAACTAGAAAGTATATGAGAAAGGACCAGTCACAGCCACTGGGATAGAATGGGAGAGGCTTCAGTGCCTGAAGGGTGGGCATGTGGCTCCACTGGCAATGTGCACATCCAACAATAAGGGCTTGAATCTGCATCCTCAGCACCCATGTGAAAAGCCTGGAACAGGCACACACAGACAGACCCATAGCACTGAGTCCGGGAGAAGGATGAGTCCCTAAACCTCATTGGCCAGCCAATCTGGCGAATCATAAGCTACGGGTTCAGTAAGAGACCCTGTTTCAAAATAAATTAAGGTACAAAACAATGAGGACATACAATATTCATCTGTGGCCTCCACATGAACCCTACACACCTGTGCACAAACCCATGTGCAAGCACACACACACACACACACACACACACACACACACACACACGTCTTGAATACATGGACTCAGAATCAAAGAAATAAAGAAGATACATAGTTTAAAGTGATAATGACAGAGAGACTTTTCAGAAGTGATGAAAGACTCCAAGCCTTAAATCTATGAAACTGTCTGACACACAGAAATCAATTCATTCACATCCAATGGTCTACAATATCTGTAAGGACAGGTAAGAGAGAACTTTCAAAGAAACTAGAGAAGAAAACTGTTAGTGTACTGTGCAAACTGTTTTCCTTTACAAGAATGGAACACAAAGCCACTGGAATGAGCAGTTAATGGAAGTTTTTAAATGAAGATCTAGAAGTTTCACACCCATGAAAATACCGTTGGAGGTGGATAGCACACTATTTTAGACAAACTGAAATTATTTGTGACTAGCCATCCCACATTAAAGAAAATACCACATGCATCCTATAAGTAGAGATGAAAGGACCCATCCATAGAAGTCTGAAATGCATAAAGGAACAAAAAGCAATGAAATATCAGCAATTTAATACATATTTATTGCATAAAATATTTTTAGTGATAAAAACAGTGCATGACTCAGATGACAAAAGAAACTATAAACTAAGTACCAGACTCTACGTGCAGAAACATGCTACCAGCTTTGGTAAATCAGAAATTCATGCTCCTATCCCTGGAGTAGCCACTAAATTAAAAATAAAGCCCAGTCAGGAAAATAGTCTAGAGCTCTAGTGTGCAATCTGAAGGCCACATCAATAAAAGTGTACTGACATGGAGACCTTAAAGAAACAATCAGGTCCTTAGTGACATTTGTCCCACACAAGTAGCTGAAATTATATATACATACATATATATATACATATATATGTATGTATATGTGTGTGTGTGTGTGCGCGCGCATGTGTGTGTAGGCTTCTTTTACTATACTATACTATGTATACTTCTTTTACTATATGTATCCCATAGCATCATGTTATAAACTTCAAATGTGTAAAAAATGTTTTCCTAGAAAGTTAAGTTTTAGGACATCTAAACACACACAAGGGAGAAAAATCACAAAGAGTAATGAATTGAAAGAGGAAGGAGACACATAGAAAGCTCTTCAGATGTAGGCTTAAGAAAAGCATACCAGTTGTTTCAGAAGACAAGATCCTGAACTGCCAAGTGCCTGCTTAGAGCTCGGTTAAGATGCCCTTATTAAACTTTCTAGATGGGGTGACTGGGTCTTCTGGGACCCATTTTTCAGGCTTAGGTACCATCAGTCATTTTTAGATTGGTTCTGTTTATACCTTCCCATTGGTCTCAAGCAAGCAGAAAAACTTATCTTACCCACATTCCACCGATATTGCAGGTGGAGGTTGTTAGCCTAGTTCCTTTTTGAGATATTTTCATTTTCTGAGACTCTTTGTAATAAAACAGCACATTTCTGTACCCTCCTGTGCTTTTTTCATAGCAGTGTCCCTGGTTGGTTTAACTGTCTCTTCTGGGTCATTACCTCCAGAAAAAGAAAAAAGAAAGAAAGAAAGAAAGAAAGAAAGAAAGAAAGAAAGAAAGAAAGAAAGAAAGAAGAAAGAAGAAAAGCATACCAAGCTGGGCACAGGGGCACATGCCTGTAATCCCAGCACTTGAGGAGGCAGAGGTAGGTGGATCTCTGTGAGTTGGAGGCCAACCTAGTCTACAAAGTAAGTCCAGGACAGCCAAGGCTACATAAAGAAACCTTTTCTTGACAAGGCCGGCTGGGGTTTTCAATGGGTACCTGTGGAGGAGGCAGACAAATGGGGGGACAGGAGACACAAAGAAATGAGGGCAAGTCTGGATTCTGATCAAGCCCCGTTTATTGAAAAACTTTACAGAATTTTTATAGGCACTTGGGCATGGGTATTTGCATAAGCGAGGGTTGCCATGGATACCTAACTCTGGAATGCTCCAGCAGGTGTCTACCTTTACAGCTGCTATAATCACAGAAGATGGAGAAATTCCAGAGAGAAAGGGAAGTTGTAAAAGATCTCATTAGTCAGGAAAAATTTCCCAGAACTGCTGCTCGCAGGCAGCTGGCCTTTAATCTGATTTTACCAGTAGTCTTACTGGAAAAGCTAGTTTATAGCCAGAAAGGAGTAGCTCTTATTATGAGCTCGGGGGTCTTAGAATGACCGTCCCCCACAATAAACCACAATAGGTGTCTAACTGCTGAACCACGACAGGGTCAGCTGGTTTCTGGTAAATGACAGACTGCTGGAGAAATAGGAGCCTAAAGGTGTAGCCTCTGACAAGATGACTGAACATTGGCCATATGGCCTACCATCCCCAACACTTTCTCAAAAAACCAAGAGGAAAAGAAAAAGAAAAAAAAAGCATACCAGGATGCAAGGACATTTTAGGAGTTAAAAGCACTTGCTACTCTTGCAAAGGACCCAGGTTTGGTTCCCATACCCACATGGTAGCTCACAACTTCTGTAGCTCAAGATCCAGGGAGTCAAACACCCTCTATTGACCTCCTTTTGCATAAGGTCTACAGTGCACAAATACACATACAGGCAAAGCACTCATACACATAAAATAAATACATCTAAAATAAAAATAATAATAAAAGCATACCCATCATCTCCTTGAGAAACATTTTTTGCCATTTACACTTCCTAATTCTCTAGAGCACATGAGCCTCAGGTATATTTGAAACTGACCTTTTCAAGAGTGTTTAGAGATAGTTTGAGCAGGAAAGATCTTTTTGAAGGCCTCCATAATATCTTTTTAAAAAATAAGTTGTGAGCAGATACATAAACTTGGTAAACTTCAGTTTCCAAATATTAAGCTCATATATGCATATATTCTTATTCTAACACATGTGCAACCTCACCACCAACATCCTGCTTCTGTGACTCTTTGTGCAGTACAGAGGAAGAGGTAGACTGGGACATGGGTGTTCATGGGCTCAGGAGCACGTGGGAGACGCCTTCAGTTCACTTGTGGGGGCACTTCTTGTTTATCTTCTGAGAATTTCATACATGAGTACTCTATTTACATAGTTTGCACCTTCCATCTCCTTCTCCAACTTCACTTGTGTTTCTCCTCCTTCCCAAATTCATAATCTTTGTTTAGTTACATACACACACACCACATTATATCATATATATGATATATATATATATGTGCTATATCATGTATATGATATAATAGATATATATAACACAACCTACTGAGTCCATTTACTGCTACTTGTATGTATATTTTAAGGATGAACATTTGGGATTGAAATTGGCTAAGTATCAAGGAGCTCATCGATGAAAACTGATTCCCTCTCAGCAGCCATTAGTTGCTGTAGCTCTTCACCTAGGGGCAGAGGCTTGTGAGATTCCTGAAATCCTCATTGCGTGTAATCTGGAGGGGTCGCTGTGCAGGTCTGGATTAGGCAACCATGTTACTGTGATTTCATGGGTGCAGCCTCCATATCATATGTGGAAGACAACTGCCTTGCCGGAGACATCCTACTCCTCTGGCTTCTACAACCTGTATGCCCCCATCCCTGTTTCCTTTATGTTCTCTGAGTCATAAGTTAAAGGGGCTGTGTATCAACTAGGACTTGCTACCCATACTGAGTTCACTGCTTTTAGACCAGTTGCAGATTTCTGTAATGGTCTCTGTCTGCCACAAGAGGGAATTTCTTTGATGAGGGCTGAGAGCTACAATTATCTGTGGGTGTAAGGATAGGTATTTACAACGCATTTAGGGATTATATAGGCTGATCTTCAAGGGCAACTATTTGCTGCACAGCCTGAACACCCCTCTCACCTCTTCAACCCCTTTTTTCCTCAAAGAAAATGCTACTAAGAAAAAGAGGAGGGGTTTCAACTTCCTTAGACAATGTTCTATAAGTGACCATTGAGATCCCATGGGGAAGAGGGCGTGGGCAGAAAATTAAGCATGCTTGTAGGTTTTGCTAATTTTTTCATATTAAAGGATGGGAGAACTATATTGATAAACCACACAGGGAGGAAGGTAGGAGGACGCATCCAGAGGGTGGGTGAAGAAACAACAGTTGCTTTACTCTGGGGAATGACTTTTGGTGTTCATAGACTTCAGGGACCTCTCCAGTTCTAAATGTCTTCAAGAAGCCTTCATAATTCATTGAGACAAGTGATTGGAAATGCACTAGTCTTGGAAAGTCTAGAACATGGAGCAATTATGTAGCCTTTGACTTTTTAAAA
Source organism: Acomys minous (assembly GCF_964271855.1). Classification (NCBI taxonomy): domain Eukaryota; kingdom Metazoa; phylum Chordata; class Mammalia; order Rodentia; family Muridae; genus Acomys; species Acomys minous. The sequence continues at coordinate 51,074,037 of NC_140495.1, forward strand.
CCTATTTTGTTTTATACCTCCCTTTGCTTATACCTCCCTTCCAACCCACCTGCACTCAATAAGAGAGAAAAGAGCTTAATGGGAACAGGAGAAATAGACTTTTTTCCTTTTGCAGGATAAATTTTAATATAGTTTTAAAATTGCTTTACAAATACAGCTTTCATTAAAATATAAGAAAACTAACAAAAAAGAATAAAATGAATCCAAGCAAAACAAATTCTTTCCTTAAATATAATCTTACATGTGCATAAAGACAATTTCTTTTTTATTATTTTCCTTTTTTACATATACATTTATATTATTACACATAATACAATTACACAATAAGCTACCTACAGCAAGAAGAACCAGGAAACAACCAGGAGTTATATAAATGCTACATTCATTGTGCTTTGGCTATTTGTATTTGGCAACCTTGAAGAAAACATCTTTCCTATCTTGGTGCATCTAAAATTCTGAATGTAAATCAGTATCTATCATATCTCATCTTTGTCAACTTAAAACATCTATCTAAACCTAAAAACATCTTAATCTCTAAACAGCTGAGCATAATTACAAAACTAAACTATCTGGTCTTCAACCCCATCAGAGACTGTCTCAGAAGTAGACTTTGAAAAACTCAGTTCTTTGGAGCGATTCCACTGGTATAGTCAGCAGGACTTTAGTAGATTTGTTAAACAGCAAATCAGCAATTCAGCAAAGGTGACTGCAATAGCAGCAGCCAGAACCTGGAGCAGCAGCCAGAACCCGAAGCAGCAGCTGGAACCTTGAAGCCTTCACTGGAATGGTTCTCTCTAGGAGTGTAAGTAAGTAGAGTGATGAACAGCCAAGACCAAAATGCCAAAAAGCCAAGTCCTTTGTTTTGGCACACATATATGTATCCTCTCAGAGTCCGTACTCTTTCTCAGTTGGCAAAGACCATGCAAGAGGTGGTTCCTATTCTAGTGGACAAACACTACCTGTTCTCTCACAAGCCTGTTTCCAGCGGAAAAACACCACACACCCTCACACAAGTCTTTTCCACATTTTACACTTGGGATTGAAACAAAAACATGTTTAGATCCACAAGACAATTATGCTCCAAGGAGTTTGCTAAAATAGTCAAAATCTCTATAATCTTCACCTACCCCACTGATAATGCTGGAGCAATTTTACTGTGCTATGCAAGATGGGGTATCTAAAAAAGTTTACATAAATTGAATCAGTATCACTCTGAAAGCTAAGTCAGGCTCTGCTGCCTTTACTCCCAGTATTTGCTCGACTCCACTGACACAGTCAGGACTGAGCCGTTTCTCAGTGCTTCCAATGCTGCAATACACTCTACTTACAGAGATAAACAAACAAATAGATTGCTTAACCCTGTCTCTCTCCATTTGGTGGCTCTTCATGCCCTTCCTACCAGGCTAGGATGGTCACAAAGCTGGAACTATGGTTCTAGCTATAAGCTTTAAATTCTGAGATATTTTTTTTTTACTAAAGTGTTGACATAGATGTTGGAATAGAAAAATACACCGTTTTGTTCTTTGTGCTCTTTTCCCATCCTCAGACTTATAAGGAAGCGAGAACCTTTCTTTTATAGGAGTTGCCATGATCATGGTGTCTCTCCACAGCAACAGGACATTGACTAGGACAAGACACCTGAAGATAATGATTCATAGGGGTACAAGAGAGGACTGGAAAGCTAGATGGAAGATGTCAGCATAATTCTGGGACATCGTGTCATTATCCAGGACAGGGCTGGAGAGATGGTTCACCTGTTAAGAGCACTTAATGCTCTTGTAGAGGACCTGGGGACAGTTCTCAGCACCCACATGGTGGCTCACAACCACCTGTAGTTCAGTTCCAGAGAACCTGGTGCCCTCTTCTGCCCTCCTCAGGCTCCTGCATGCAAGAAGTGCATGTACATACACTCAAGCACGCACACACACACACACACACACACACACACACACACATACACACACACACACACACACACACACACAAACAAATAAATTCTTTAAAAGCATTGATAACATCATAACCACATGGACACTTGTGAGGTCAAATAAGAAGAAAATAGCGGCATCTAATGGAAGCAATATGCCTCCAGGAGAGATGATGTAGTGAGACTATACTTTAAAATATAATTAAATGAGCCAGGGTGAATGGGAACTTAGCTTAGATGCAGAAAAGTAGGCAAACTGAAGTAAGGTATAAAATTACCTGAAGTGCTAGTGAGTAGTGAAAAGTTTTGGCTCATGTGCTTCTATTTTAACAATATATTCTGACCATTTCTTAGTGCTTCAGTTCCCACTCTGAAAAGCAGTCATAATAATAATTACAATATTTCCAGAAAGATTTGCTAACATATGTATCACTTGTGAAATTTAAAAAGCTGAACTCACAGAAATAGAGCAGATAATGATATTTACCAGAGGGGAAGAAGGGAATGAAGAAGATGGAAGAGTGGGAAGAAGAGGAGGGAAAGAGCAGAAAGGTAGAGCAGATGCGAGGAGAGAATGGAAATGAAGGAACATTTTAGACTGTTAGGGGAGAACAGACTTCAAAATCTATTGCACAGCAAGATGACTATACTTAACAGTCAGCAGTAATACATTGTATATATCAAAATAACTAAATCCATTTCAAACATGTCTTCCTAAAAATGAGAATAAAGTGAGATGATAGATATGCCAACTAACCTGATATAGCATGTCATATTACATACATCAAGGCATCATATCTCATAAATGCAAACCAGCTTTGTCAATCAAAACTTAAATTAGTTAATGAAGTATAAATCACTAGGAACAATTCCTGACTCTTACTAAGGATTCTCCTAGTCTGTTCATTACTAGCTATTATGTGCACACTGGTAACTGCTCACCTATTATTCATATCCCACAGTACATTTCCCTGACTAGAAGATAGTTTAGTTGACTTCCAGTGTTCTCCAGCTGTTAAGATTCTGCACATAGCCACTTCACAACATCTATATCTATAATTTATTTCACTTAGGTTTCATCATTTACTGTGTTCAATTTGTTTGTTTTTCTAAAAGTGTACAACACAGGGCCAAATATAAGGCAGGTATTCATCAAATATTATCAGAGGATATATTAACTACTGGCATTCATGTGTAAACCAAGGGCTAGCAAGAATAAGTAGAGCCATGGCCACCAAAACAGTGTGTTAAAATCAATTCCTACCTGAACCAGGATACATGTTCTCTCTCTCTCTCTCTCTCTCTCTCTCTCTCTCTCTCTCTCTCTCTCTCTCTCTCTCTCTTCAGCAGTGATTTACCATAATTGTAACATTTGGCCATCTAACAAATTCAGTAAATTAATTATCACTCTTTCTGTCTCCTAGTTAATGAATTAAAACTCATACAGCTAAAGTTTTTTCACAAATGCTCACATCTGGTGTGAAATGAAGTGGCAGTCAGATGCCAGGCCTATGTGGAGATAAACCATGTCATTTCCCACCAGGCTTCACCGTATCAATTTTTTAAAGATTTGTTTTATTAGTTTTTAAATGTGCCTTTGTGTGTGTGTTTCTCATCTGTGTATGTGTATATGTGAGCACCTAAGTGCAGGTGTTCAAAGAAAGAGGCTTTGGATTTCCCAGAGTTGCGGTTCCATGCAGTTGTAACTTGTCCCATGTGTGGTAGAAACAAATAAGCTATCTCTCTGGCCATCATATTGATTTCTAATGTGGCAAAGCATGGAAAATAGTAGTTACAAATAAAAAGAAACCAAAGCTATAGAAAAATGACTGATTTCAACTTTACGTTAGCACAAATCAATGTTATGTCTGAAAGTTATGATATAGTATTTCAGATCTCTAATGTATGCAGAACATGGCCTGCACATACTAGATGGGGCTTGTCACTACACTTGGCCTTATTGGCTTTGCCACTGAGGTAAGTAGGTGCTAATGATCCCAACTCTGGCACTGTGATTTCAGAGATTCCAAATAGGCTATAAAAATATGAGCCAAGAACAGAAAGTATCATTAACAAGATAATGTTGACACATGAAACATCAAAATAAGACAAGACAGCAAATAGATGAATACACTGTGTGATAATGACCTCAGAGGGAGAACAGGGAGAGAGGCGAGTACTGGGTTTTCACAATCCACGACTCACCACTTGATGATCCTTTTGTTGTCCAACTGGTCAGATAGATTGTCCTTGATGCTCAGCTGCGTACAAGCCATCGTCACTTCCCAGTGCTTCAGTGGAAGGCTACCTCAGGCCTGTTCTTGCCTTATGTGCTGGTAAGAAACCCCAGTGCAATGCTGAGCAGACAAAGAAAGATGTTTGTGACACTTTTAAGTGAGACTTCTCCTTCCCAGGTGTTTATTATCCATGAACATAAGCCACCATGGTGTTGTGTCTCCCATCTCCTGAAGTGTCTGGCACAAAGGTTTGGTCGGTTTAATTCCTTCTGATTTCTCATGAATAGCTTCATTCTTGAGCTTAATTTTCCTATAACTGTAGGAAGGTGGAGATGGCACCTAGCAGCACAGTCTTCAGGTTAGACTCCAGGATCCGTCCACCCCCCACCCACATTTCTGATTGCTCTCTTTTTTACCCAGCCAGGACACTATTTCCAGTGCAAATTTAGCTACCAACAATGCTATCATGATTGAGTTTTTGTTTAAGTCCTTAAAGATCTGTGTGCCAGACACTGTAGCAAGCACTCCTGGGAGCATCTCATGTCTCCTTGTGGCAACCTGTAATACCTGTACTGATTCACTGTCAGGTGATGATCTGGGGGCAAATGACCTCACTCTAGATGGTCAGGCTTGTGTCAGGTGAAGCTGTATAGCATGCGAATCAGGCCTCCCTCCTCAGGTTCCCCAAGCCCTTCTTTCCAGACAACGCAGAAAGGACCTCTACTGTGCCCTCAGCTGCTATGTTTGCCCTCTGTTTCCATTTCAGACGTGTCAAGAGCACATAATTAAAAGGACAATTGACTCCTGGGATGGGAGCCAGCACTCCTCTGGATTCCGTGTCTCTGGTCAAGCTAGCACACAGTCTCACGTCTCCCTGTGCTAGGGTAGCTGTCAAGTACTCGGCCTTTGCCATGACCTTTTGGGATCCTCACTAACCTGTTTCAGGCAGTTGTTTTCCATGAATTCGTGTGATATTGTTTTCCACACAAGAGTTTATTTTTCTGTGTAAAACAAACATATTTTGCCTAAACATTTAGATGAGATGAATTGCTTATTTAGACAGTTTTGTTTCATCGACGATTTCTCTGTAAGTCTATCTATATGTTAGGTATTGGTAGTTGATGTGTCAAAACCTCAAAATTGGGTAATTTGTATTGTGATCTCTGCAGTCAAAATGTATAATGAATTAATTATTCTGTATATAGTAATTAAATGCAGGAAATTAATATGGCAGCCGTTTTCTTTAACCAGTGATTGACACAGAAAGACTATAACTTATTATTACACTGTAGGCACTATGCTAGGCAGATTCTGAGCAATTCTAATCCTACTACCCTTAAACCTAACATAAAGGCCAGTCACTTGCCAATCTGATGACTCGCAGGCAGCTTCTCTTCTATCAGTCTGCCCTCATGGTACACTTCTCTTGACCTCGTGCTCCTACTCCATCCCATCCAACCACTGAGTTCTTTCCTCCTTCTCTCTCTTTTCCTTCCCTGTCCTCTCTCCTGCACATCTTCTGTTCCCTCTCCTCATGGTCTCCTGACCCTGAGCCTGGGGAACCTAAACTCTGCCTACCTCTCTTCTGCCCAGTCACAGGCTTCAGCATCTTTATTAACCAATCAGGGAAAACTGGGGAGCATTCCTTACATCAGATCTACTCAGGAGATGGTTAAACATACATAACAATGCCCATGGCACAGCAGTAACCACATCTCAGGGCACTAAAATCAGCATCTGAAAACACATTGCACAAGACCTTCCTGCAACATCCTGTTTCTATTTCAGACTGTTTATGTCTTGGGGTGGGGGAGGTGGGCAAGAGGGAACCACAGTCCTGATACCGGGATTCAAAACTTTTTGGAAGTTTGTTGCCACAAATCCTTAGAAATATGATTTATCAGGAAAACAGCTTGGGTTGGGAGTCAGTGTGTGTGCTTGTGTAAATGTAAGACTGGAGGTTGAAAGGAAACTTCAGATATAGTTGTAATGGTTTGAATGAGGATGGCCCAAGAAGGCTCTTATATTTGAATAGTTGGTCCCTAGTTAGTAAAACTCTTGGGAAGGATTAGCAGGTGTGGCCTTGTTTGGAGGAGGTGTGCCACTGGGCAAGGGCTTTGAGGTTTCAAAAGTCCATTCCATTCCCAATTATCTTTCTCTGCCTTGTGGTTTTAATCTCAAGATGTAAGCTTTCAGTTACTGCTCTGCCTCCATGCCTGTGTGCCTGCTGCCATGCTCCTTACCATGATAGTCAAGGATGCTAAGCCTATCAAACTGTAATCCCCAATTACCATCTTCTTTTATAAGTTGTCTTGATCATGATGTCTCTTCTCAGCAATAGGAAAGGAATTGAGACAATAGTGCTTACGGGTGTATGTGGACCGTGTAAGAGGCGTATCACTATTCCTCTGTACTGCCCTTCGTGTGGTGGCAGTTTCATGTGGCTCAACTGAATAGCACTGAGGGAAATGAGGAGAACCGTGGTAGTAAGTCAGAAGACAGACTACATTACTGTCCGGGTGCATGGCCCTTTCCATCCAGCAACTCTAGAACCAGGCAGTGGAAAAAGGAAGCGCAGAAGCATTTAGAGGACTTAAAAAATACCAGAACAAAGATGCAAACGAGTTGCAGGAAATTCATTTACTACTAAAACTAAGTGTAGACCTGAAGCCTCGTGTTTCCCATGATCCAATGATCAGCAACTTCAGATAGAAGTAGGATCAAGGAAGAGAATCAGGTTGACCATGCAGATAAGCAGTATCTTTGAGACCAAGAATGTTCATGATGGGTATACAACTGTCTGTTTGGTGCATGAACTATATATTAAGATTCTCTAACTCCTATTGGAGTTATAACTATGTGTGCTAGGAATTGGGGCTGGACAGTGCAGACAGAAGGGCTAGTAAAAGGAAACACAGCATACATCCAGGTCAGTGGGTGCTGGCAGAAACCTCCCTGTGATCAGAAGATAGGGTAGAAAGAAGGCCTTGGAATGTTTCATGTCCTGGGAGCGGCTGTCCCACCTGACCCTGGTTGACAGATATTGATCAAAACTGCCAGTTGGATGCTAACTTCTCATTCCTGATAATTAAACTGGAGAGGACTTCAAACTGTGAGAACAAAGAGTGCAGACAGCCAGCACCAGACTGCTCAAAATATCTTCCCCAGGGTCCCTCAGTAGGTAGCAGGCTGCCCTTTCCAAGAATGTGTTTATCAAAAAGGCAACTGGAAACTTTGCTTTCCTGAGAACTCTGCTAACTTGCAACTTGAGATAGCCACCCATTGCTTCTCTTTGGAGAAGGGATGTTAACTGTTTATAAGAGCAGCTGGGACCACCACCTCCCCCACGGTGGCCTAAAAATTAGGACACATTTGTTTGCCCCTCCATGTCGTAAATGGCCTTGGATGCACCCACTGCAAAGCTAACTTTAAATGCATCCTTTTAGGTGCAGGCTTGTTGTTCAGACTGGAAAGACACAGTCTAAGGAACTCCCAGAAGAAATAGCTGTCTCTACCTCTTGGATACATTCCTAGTGCTTTCAAGATCTGTCTCCCCGCAGAGGGAACTTGCCTGACTTGTACTACAAGGTGCTGGCAAGATACAGAGGTCAGTAAAGCTGAATTTGTAGTGGAATTGTAAATCTCCCAACTAAGGCTTCAGTTGGGTCCTTAAATTTCCCAGTACAAGAAAAGAAATTGATCATATATCTACTATAGTAGGAAGGTCCTGCTCTGTTCTTACCCAGTGGACCTCCTACTACTTCAGATTTAAGTTCCCAGATCAGCTCAGTGTATGGTTATGAAGCCTGAACACATAAAATAGCAAAAGAAAAAAATCTGAAAATTAAAAAATGCAAAGCCACCCAAATCAGTGCAGGCTTATCTTGCTCTCCTGGTGCAGCCCAAAGTACAGTCACAAACAGAATGGTTAGGTTTCCGTGTACACACCTCCCTCTTTGAGAATAACCCCAAATTCTACAGAAGTCTCTCATTTCTGCCCTGTTGCAGAATGCCCTCCTGGGCTCTGGATCTGAAGAGGACTCACACACAGCTCATCACCTCTGAAGCAGTCAGATGAGAATTCCCAGCAGACAGCCACTGACGAAGAGACCAAGAGTGTGGAGTTGTGAAAGCAGAGCCTCAGATAACAGGCAGGTCAGAGCCAGTGCTTTGTTGAGGAGAGGTCAGCCTAAGTGTCATTAAAACTGCGTCTGAAAATAGGAAGGGCACGTGGTGTCAGAAGAGACACCATGAAGTACTGGCATTGCCCCCAATGTGCCCAGAAGTTCCAAAGTACAAAAACTCAACTTTCCCAATTAAGGAATCACACTAAAACCTCAGTTCATCTCTGTGTCTTCTTTATAAAGGACCCTAAATTACTTTTCTATTGTTGTGATAAAATATTATAAGTGACAACCTATAGAGGAAAGAGTGTATTTGGGTTTATGGTTCCATCGGGATTAGAGTCCATAATGAACAGAGCAGAGGCATGTCAGCTGGAGCTGGAGATTGAGAGGTCACATCTTCAACCTCAAGCAGGAGCAAACCGAGACAGCGAACCAGAAAGGGTACAAGTCTTAACTCTCAAAGCTCACCTCCAGTGATGTACTTACTCCAGCAAACCATATCTTCCAGACCTATGGGGGCATTTGATTCGAATAGCCATAGACCATTGTCTCACCTTAGAAAATGCTTTAGACTCCAGTCTGAGGACTGAGCAGCATTGCAAACCTGGCCTTGAAGTCCAACCCTATCACTTCCAACATAGACCTGACCAGTTTACTTGACTTCCCAGAGCTTGTTCCCATAAATGCAAAACAAAAAAACCACATTATCAAATTGAAGAGTAGGACAGTAAATGTGGCACAGTTGGTAAATATGCTCGCCACCAAGCCTGATGACCAGAGTGCAGTTCCTGGAACCAACAAGGTAGAGAGAACCAACTCCTGCAAGTTGCCCTCTGACTCCTGTGCATTACGCAAGCTCAGCAGCACAGGTTCATGCTTGAGCTTGTGTGCACACATACACGGAATGTGACATCTTCTTATAATTTAAAGACTGGACATAATATATGAAAAGAGCTCATGTCCAGTGGTGCTGGGCATAGTACTCACTCCATGATGTCATCCTGTCCATCTCAGGGACAGGCTTCCGAGTCCAGGTCAATCATCTTCCTCTCCTGTCTCCAGAGATGACTTCTGAGATTTCTCCCTCCCTTTTCCACCTTATGCTTCTTTTCCACAACAACAAACATATTTTCTTCTAAGCCTCTAGAAGTCAAGACTGAAATGTCATATAATGGGGTGAGTGCATAACTCAGAGGTAGTGAACATCCCTGGCTTTGATTCCTAGCGTTACGAAAACAAAAACAAAAACAAAAACAAAAACAGCTAAAAGTATTTTTATTCAGTCAGTCATTCATTTTGTTTTTGAGAGTCCTACCCTATAATTCAGGATGATCTGTCTGTGTGGTTCAGGCTACCCAGAAATTTGAAGCAATCCTCCTGTCTCAATCTCACAAGTGCTATACTCCACCCCACCCCCAGGCTCAGTCCAAGAATCCTTATTTTTAAAAATATTTTAGAGTCATGTCCTAAAAATATGTTACTCAAACTTTAGGAAATGGAACATTTAGCTCTTAAAATACTTATCAAATATAGTAAAAGAATTTAATATTTAATTAAACTTGAAATAAAAATGTAATCTTGCTTTCTTTCTAAAGGCATTGCTGGGACTAGGGGGAAAAGGAGGCATTTATACAAAGACCTCTGAAGACTTGAAGGTTACAACTTAACCAAAGATGAAGGATTTAAGAAAAATCTGTTACATAAAAGCAGCAAATGAAGCCAACAGGGAAAGTAGATCTCAAGAAACAGAAAATACAGACATGGAAAGATATTTCAAAATGACTCATTATTATGCTGAGGAGAGATAGTTGTACTCATCGAAGAAGCAAAGAAGTCATTCTTTAAGAAAGCAATCAGATACAAAACTAGAGCTCTAACAAATAAAACTGTAAGAGTAAAGATGACCACAAATTTCGGGATTTCCTTGTTTTTAATAGCTGAGTAGTATTCCATAGTGTAAATGTACCACAGTTTCTTAATCCATTCTTCTACTGAGGGATACTTAGGCTGTTTCCATGTTCTGGCTATTATGAATAAAGCAGCTATGAACATGGTTGAGCATATGTCCCTGTTGTGTGGTAGAGCATCTTCTGGGTATATTCCAAGGGGTGAGATAGCTGGGTCTTGAGGAAACTCCATTCCCATTTTTCTGAGAAAGTGCCAGATAGCTTTCCAAAGTGCTTGTACTAGTTTGCATTCCCATCAGCAATGAAGGAGTGTTCCTCACTCTCCACATCCTCGCCAGCGTGGGGTGTCACTTGAGTTTTTTATCTTAGCCATTCTGATGGGTGTAAGATGGAATCTCAGTGTTGTTTTGATTTGCATTTCTCTGATGACTAATGAGGACGAGCATTTCTTTCATTCTTTCTTCCTTTTTTTTTTATTTCACATTTCTTTAAGTGTTTCTCAGCCATTTGATATTCCTCTGTTGAGAATTCTCTGCTTAGTTCTGAGCCCCATTTCTCAATTGGGTTGTTTTGTTTGGTGGTGTTTAATTTCTTGAGTTCTTTATATATTTTGGATATTAGACCTTTGTCAGATGAAGGGTTGGTAAAGATCTTTTCCTAGAAAATATCATAATGAGTGAGTTCACCCAGAAGCAAAAGGAGACAAACGGTATATACTCACTTCTATCAAGACACTAGTCCAAGGGATATTTCCCAGGAAAGTGGGTCAGAGGGGAGGACATCCTATTGAGACTTTAGGTGAGAGTAACATGGAAGAATGGGGAAATAGAAAGATCCAGAGGGTCCTGGAAACCTACAAGAAGAACTTTATGACAGGCGGATCTGGGTCCTGGGGTCCTCCTCAAACTAAGGCACCAGCCAAGGAAAATATAGGCAGTAAACTTCGAACCCCTACCCAGACCTAGCCGATGAACAGGATATTCTCCACCGTTGAGTGGAGAGTGAGGTCTGACTCTCACACAAACTCTGATGCCTCTTTTCTGACCACGTCCCCTGTATGGGGAGGCCTGGTGGCACTCAGAGGAAGGATAGCAAGTTACCAAGAAGAGACTTGATACTCTAAGAGCATATATAGGGGGAGGAGGTCTCCCCCAGTTACAGACATAGGGGAGGGGAGAAGGGGGGAAGCGGGAGGAGGGAGGAATAGGAGGATACAAGGGAAGGGCTAACAATTTAGATGTAATATGAATTTTAAAAAAAGAACAGCCCCAGGGGAGCAAGGGGGGGTGGGAAGAGTAAAGATGAAACAACTATTAGATATTTAAAAGTTTTAAAATGTGAAAAAACATCCAGAATTTATAAAACAGAAACGTGTTGGCTGAGGACTTCAGCAAGATGGATGCAACCACTTGACTTACCCACAACCATTTTGGTTTTTGACATCATGAAAATGGTGACAACCAGTGATTTCACTGCCATCTTAGTCAGTGCAACCACTGAGTATGCAACCAAAATGGCAGCACCTATAAGACTTTAAGCCCCACTGAACCATCAGGGGATCACTGTACCCCTTTTTATATTAGACTGCACCCCTTTTTTATTAGTAAGTAACACCAGACCTCCATGGGTTTTATTTATTTGTTTGGTTGGTTTGGTTTTGGTTTTAGTTTTTTGTTTTAATTTAATGTTATACGTTGTTTTACATGACATATGTATGGGCTCCTAAAGGGAACTTCAGTTTTCTTAGCTATGTGCCTCCAACACTAGTCAGGTATCCAAGGCAGCTGATGCTTTGAAATTGCTAGACTCAAAGCTCATGTGAATTTGCACCAGCTCAGAACTGAGTGTTGGGAAATCACAGATCCCTAGGCTAGCCAGAAGAATTCACTGCCAGGCTTTAACAACAGAGGCAGAGAACAGGCTTGGGCTGGAGGCTAGAGATGTTGTTCTGGGTCTCAATGCCTTCTCTCTCTGCACTGCACCTCCAATTCCTCTCCTCTCTAGCTGAGATACTTTGTTCCATACTTGTCTACTCTTGTTTCTGCCCCACTGCAACCTGGGAATCCACAATCTTGTTTTCATTCTGGTTGGTGTGGCACAAACAGGCTACATAAATATAAAGAATCTATAGATATAGAAATAAAAGGAACATTTGGACATCATCTTCTTCCCTGTTATTTCAGATGTTCTGTTTCCTGTGTCCTGTCATCTCTCCATTATAGGTATTTAATCCAAGATTGTAGATTTTCTAATCTTTACAGCCTGACTGATGGAAAGCTATCTTTAAAGGAGGGAATTCACCCCAAGTGCTACTGTGCATGCTTACTATATAGATTAAAAATTTTAATAGAAATTGACAGATTATAAATTTGAACAAAATGTTCAAAGGGGACGTGTAAAAGAAATACTGGAATTTTTTAACTCAAAAGTGAGACAAACCATCCATAAAAGTTGGCTGACTTCTTTGACATGTGCGGTTGAATGTGAGAGTGTGTTTGTGTGACTTGTGTGTGTGTCTGTGTCTGTGTGTCTGTATGTCTGTGTGTCTGTGTGTCTGTATTTAGGTATATATGTTTATTTCAGAAGTTTTGCAGGATGATAAATCCAGCACAAGCAGGTTAGAATCAGCTAAACAAATACAAAGATTCATTGTCACAGGGTATTAAAGAGTCACATCTGTAAGAGCAAACACTCCTGACAGATTTTGACTTCTTCATGATTGCTAGGAAATCCCCAGAGGCTGCTATAGAGAAGGGAAAAAAGTGATCCTAATATATCTTCTTTTGCCTTAAAGATGGATAGTTGTCAGTAGAGACTCTCCCAGCCTGTATCCTTACCCTTTGGGATCTCTTCCATTCACAAGCCCTAAAAAAAATCTCCAGTGTTTTTCTACACACGGTTCTGACATGAATATGAACTAGAGAATAAAAGGTTCTATAAAATCTTTAGAACATTAATAATCAGAGTATTGTATTGTCCTACAATTTAACCTCTTCTTAGAATAAAGATACTTACTGAATTTTTTGGGTTGTCTGCCTCCATTTAAAGATGCATGCAACTGATTCTGAGTACAGATTTCCATGACATGAGTCACCCCAAATCTAGCTAGGGAGGGAGTCAGATAAAGGCAGAAACTTACAACACTTTGATCTTCCTCAGTCATAGATGTTGACTGCCACTCAACTCATGACCTTTTAAAGTTTAAAGATATCAGAAGATGACCCTTCCAAACCAAATGCTCTATCTCATGTTAATTCCTGTTCTCAAAGCATGACTCAAATATATCTAGGTTCTAAGGAACACAGCTACTTTTAATCCAGCACGTTGTTATTGGGACTCAACGGCTACTGTCCTATGTGTATCAATGGACTCCATTTTGTAAAGGAATAATACCTTTTGTGAATACCATTATTTATCTTTAATATAAATGTCTGTAGTAAAAATGGCTAATTGGATGCTCATTCACGGAGAATATACAGGGAACCCTGCTTAACACCCTCTCTGTAGTAACATTAGCATCATAGTTTTAACAGGGCTTTCTTACTTGCATTATTCTGGGTGTTAAAACATCAATTTGATGATGTATTACTATATATCTGCTACATATTTTCATTCAAAGCAAGAGGCATGGTTATGATAGATGACTCCTATGTAAAGACTGCCTTGTGTTTTCTGTAAGGTTTACCTGGACATTTGCAAGGCCTCCGAGTTTAACAGCATGTACACAGGTCATGTTAATTTATCACATGATAGTATACATGTAGTTTGAATTTAGCTTTTATCAAGATGTTATTGTGCAACTCTATTCTCTAAGCCAAACAACTGCTGGTGTTCATAAGACCAGCTATTGCTGCGTATAGAAGATCATCACAACTGGGCTTGTTAGCTGTAGATGTTCCTTATAGAAGTGGGGTGCAGAGGGTCTCTGGACTCTCATGTGAGTATCCAGCCCCTTGTCATAGACAGTTATGTGCAATGTGTGCTTCCTAAGGAGCCTACTTGCATATGGCTTCTCTTTGGAGAAGAGCTAAAGCCTATAGGCTGGAAAGACCAGAAAGGAGGTTTCTCTACCTATGCAGTGATGAGGATGCCCCATACATACAGGGTGAAGACTTTCCAGCCTTATTTCTTTGTAATTCTCACAGTGATGCCAGAAACCTCTCACCTATGAATAGTGAGTAAGACCAATGAACTCATTGGCTCCCCAGGATGAACTTTGATAAAATCTAAGTTTGGTTGTTGTTGGCACCTTCTGAAGAAGGAATAGACATTGCTTAGACACCTCTTCCCCTTGAAGAAAATTCTCACAACAGATAACAAACTTATCTGTTATATTTCATGGTACTAAGAAAGAGAACCAGAAAGCAAAAGAAATGTTAGAAGGATATAAGGATGGAAAGAGTTTTAGTGAAAATGAAGATGCCTGGGTGTTTTCAGAATGGAAAAGAAAAATAGAAAGTTTGTGTGAGTTATGAAGGTCTGAGGAAGTTATTTAAGGTATGTAGGTAAAAGATGAGACTTGGTGATGATGTATATATTAAATATTTTTAAGGTTAAAGTTCAACCCACTGATGTCAAACCTTTGCTTAAAATTGGTGAAACTACTGATCTACTTTGTTAGCAATTATAATAATTGGCTTAAAGAACAAAAAGGTACATCAAATCAAGTTTAGTTAAAAATGTTTTGGTTTTCCAAAGCTTCATCTAAATATTGCACCATAATTAAAAGTTCCAGACTGGGGCCTGGAGAGATGGCTCCGAGGTTAAGAGCACTGCTTGCTCTTCCAAAGGTCCTGAGTTCAATTCCTAGCAACCACATGTGGCTCACGACCATCTGTAATAAGATCTGATGTCCCCTTCTGGCCTGCAGGCAGAACACTGTAAACATAATAAATAAATAAAAGTTCCAGACTGGTATAACTGATCTTCTGGGTGTTCAATAACCATATATGGAGGCTATGCTAATATAGTAAAAGGGATTTAAAAAAGAATATTTTCTTCTTTGCTATCTAAGGGCCACGAAATACCAGGGAACTGTGATACATGTATTGAAATATCTCCTGTTCTGTTGTTCAGGCCGGCCACATAGCCCCAGTCAGTGGACTGTAGCCAGTATCCATTCTACAGAGTCATCATAGAAAACAATTTTATCAGTGCTTCCAGCTAAGCCATGGTCAAACAAGCCTTTGAGTAGTTCTCACACAGATGGAATTGGTAAAGAAAGGCTGGAGGAGACAGAGGTTCTTCCAAGCCCAAGTGACCCCTGAGGACCAAATACTCAACTGACTTTGACAATTAAAAAGAAAAGAAGTCTGGCCACTTGCATGGTCATCAACACTCAGCAAGAATGTATAACCAAAAATTAAAATAATGTATGCTAATTTATTTTATTTTAATCAGTCCAAAAAAGATCACACACCCAGTCATAGACTTAAAACTATATGAATTGTTATTTAAAATCTTCCTAACTAGTCATTTTCTTATAGAGAAAAAAATTACTAACCTAGATATAATTATTACCTTAGATCTTGGCTCAATTCAAAACTACAGTAGCTATTTGTTACCATGAAAGGCAGGACCACTATTATTTTAAGCTAAAAATCAAATAATGGAGTTAGGTCTCAAACCCAGGACAAAGGACTACCTAAGGTGCTTATTAACATATCAAAGTGGACTCTGGCCACTAGGCTCCTCCAGCATCCCTGTTATAGCTTTGTATTGACAACTGCTACATCTACACAGGACATGCCTCCACATTTTTATTTCCTTTTTTTTTTTTTTTTTTTTTTTTTTATTCAATGGGTAAATGTCTTCTCTCTATCCCTCTCTGGAAACTATTTCAGAGGGACCTCACACTGTTTCTAGCCAATACAACAGCTTTCAACAGGTCTGAAAACAGATCTCGGTTTTATCATGGGCCGGTTAGCCTTGGAAGCCAACAGAGCAAGGAGGAGAAGGTCAGCAGATGGATGCTCTTGTGATCCCATCTAGAGAGTCTCATGTACTTTGATTTGAACTAAAAAAAAAATGTCCTGTGTTCTAGTCCCTCCTGGTCACCTCCTTAGGATTCTGATGCTGATAAATTTTACCTTTATGTCTTCCTGTCATCTTTCTCCAGACACCAGTCAAAAACTTCCTTTCCTCTCTACCCCTGACGGTTGGGGTCTTTTAGCTAGGCCCTCTGGAAGGGTACCCCAAACTTCCTCACTCAACACCTAAAACTCAGGCAGATCAGTCATCATCCCAAGCACAAATGACACTTCTTTAGACAGAAGTGGGTAGGGTTATATCTTTGGATGATGGGAGATAAAAACAGGAGTAGAAATTGACTAGAAAGTTTAGAATTTAAAAGTTCCCAAAGCAAAGTAACCAGCTTCTCTCTTAACTGAAAGCTTGTTGGACTTCAGACCTGGGACAAGGAACTGAGGTGCCTTTTTAACCAAAGCAGACTGGGACTCTAGATTCTCCCTCAGTTTCTACTCGGCATACCCCTCCCTACCTTAAACTTTCCAGGTCAGGGGTGAAAGGGGATCTTCACTACCTAATCCAGACATTTTGGTCCACATCTCTCTCTTTCTGTATCTCTTTCTGCACTCTTTCTACTTTCTCCCTCTCTTTCTCCCAGTGTATGTACCTCCCATTTTTCTTTCTCCCTCCTGGACCAGTGAACCTATTGAAAGCTGCCCCCAGTAAACCTGCATTTATAAGCTCTAATTCTGGCTGGAATTAGCTAATTTCACCAGTGGAAGAATGCTTTTCAAAAGCTAAAAATGTCCTTGGGATTCTTGGTAGTGTCTTCCTTACCAGAGGCCATATAGACCAAAAGTGTTTTACAGAGCTCTGATTTCTGATCTTGTTTCTGAAAGACTATAGGGACCTCTAAGGGAGGCCACCAGTTAGAGTAGCAGTGAAGACCTGGTAAGAGAAAACTCCTAGTCTGGAGAATAGGCCTGGGTTCCAACAGGGCTAGCCAAAGGTCCAGCCCTAGGACAGCAGGATCACCCTGAGCAGAGCTAAAGGAACACTTGGATTAATTAACTCATTGTACTTGTTACTGTGCTCAGGCTTATCAAGTCACCTATTATTACAAAGTCATAGACACACACACACATACATACACACACACACACACACACACACACACACAGAGAGAGAGAGAGAGAGAGAGAGAGAGAGAGAGAGAGAGAGAGAGAGAGAGAGAGCAATTTCTTACTCCAAGACATGACAAAGAGAACCAACATTTTAATGAGTTTGAAGAAAAGAATGTTTAAAAATCAGGGGAGGCATTTGTTTTTTTGTTTTTTTGTTTGTTTGTTTTCTTTATCTTTGGATGTTTAATGATAGCTTCCTTCCATTATGAAGTGACATACCACAGCTTTCTAGCATATATAATTTCAAAGTTGGTACTAGCAGTAACAAATAGTTTTAAAGTAAAAAATTAAGAATAGAGATTTATCCCCTGCCTATAAGACATTCAGGAATAAAGATAGAGCAGAGATTAAGGCAAGGTTCAACTGATTCCTGGCCCAACCCAAGACCCACCCCATAGAAGAGAGTGAACTCCTGACGCTATTAATATTCTACTATTATTAATACTATGAATACTCTACTATGCTTGCAGACAAGAGCCCATCAGAGCTGTCCATAATTTCTGTTATAAAATCTCTCTAAATACCTATTCTGTTTTAATTAATTAACTAATTAATTAATTATTACTTCAATTTATATCCTGGTGAGAGCCCCCTTCCCTCATCTTCTTCCAGCCCCACCATCCCTTCCCCCCTCCACTTCTCCTATTCTTCAGAAAAGGAGAGCCTCCCTACCCACCCACTTATCAAGTCATATCAGAGTTGAGTTTATTCTCTTTTCCTGTAGCCTGGCAAGGCGGTCTCATCAGGGGGAAGTGATCAAAAAACAGGCAACAGAGTCCATGTCATAGACAGCACACACTCCCCCTTACTAGTGGACCCACATGAAACTTGGGCTGCCCATCGGCTACATCTATGTAGAGGTTCTAGGTCCAGCCCATGTGTGGTTATCGGTTGATGCACCATACTGCACAGGACCCTCTGGGCTCTGGTTAGTTGGCTCGGTTGGTTTTCATGTGGAGCTCTTGTCACCTATAGGTGATCCTTCCTCCCACTTTTCCTCTAGACTCTCTATGCCTCACCCTATGTTTGGCTGTGAGTCTCACCATGTTTTGAATTGCTGCTGAACAGAAGAGGCATTTGTAAGAAACACTAAACATGAGTCTTTTCTATCAAATACTATAAAACATGGACTTCAAAGTCCTATCTCCTCATGTGTTAAACCTTTATGCAAATGCCTTAATCCCTCTACCCAGTAAAACCTTTGTTTACACAAAGGCTCCTGAATTCAAGGAACTTGACCTGACCGCTTTCCTCTTTCCTTCATTTCCTGTGTGCTGGTTCCTATCAGACTAGCCGATCTGTGAGGTCAGACTCCAGCCAACAGGGAGAAGACACAGCCACCACCTGCGTTAGAATGAAAACCAAGCGTACTTCCTGTCACAGTATGTTTCCTCTTAGCAACACACTGTCTTGATCAAGAGTTAAGTTTTACCTCATCAAGACACTTCAAAATAAATTTTTAAATAAATATGTCTTTTCTTAAACTAGAGGAAATGAGGGACAAAGGGTGGGTAGTTAGAAAATTAGGAGATCCATTCGAGAATGAAGTTCCACGAAGAGCAAATAGATCATGGAAGTGAGAAAATAATCAATAACGTAATGTAAGAAAATTTCCCAGGATGGAAGTATGCCTGGAGACAACAGAAACAAAACTAAAAAAACAGCCAACATATTAGGCTGGGAACTGAGAGAATTCCTAAATTCCTACAGAAAATAAGATGGTAAAATCAACAGGTGACATTTGATGGATGCCGAGGAGGCAGCCCTGAGTATGTCAGCAGAAAAGCTGCCTTAGAAACATCACACAATAAAATCTGAAAGAAAAATAATATTTTTTTTCTTCTTAGAATTCTACACCCAATCATTGACATCTGTGAGGGATTGGTTCATGAGTCTCCTGTGGATACTAAAATCTACAAATATTCCAGTCTCTGCTATAAAATGATGGGATGTTCCTATATAGCCTCCACGCCTCCTACCACAAACTACAAATCATCTCTACCCTACTCATCAGCTCCATGCCCCAAGGAACTAGCTCTTTTTCAGCAAGTGCCGATATCAGCACGGTCAATCTCACATCCAGCACAGGGGAGGTTATCAGTTCATCCCAGAGGAGGCAGGTGTTAATCTAGAAGAGATTTGGGCAAGAGGGCACTAGCCTTTGATTATCAAAGGATGACCAGAAAACAAGACCAAATGCATTGGTCTCATTTTCAGAACACCAAGGTCATGGGAGATACTGGTTTTCCTAACACTGCCATGAGGAAAGTATGCATGGAAAATAATAACTGCATAATGCTCCAATTGGAGTGTGTCAGGAACACAGCACTTAGCTTAGGGGTGACATTTCAAAGGATCTTTAGATGAGGAAACACTGCTAAATAAATCATATGCTTGTGGTATGCTTAGAGAAAATGAGAAGAATAAACCTGAAGAAGATGAAGATGTAACAACAATTAATCTTTTCTGTAAGTATAAGCCTGTTATAAAGACAGAGAATAATCTGTAATGAGTGTTTCCAAAGCCAGACTCATACCTGAAAACCTCTGAGCTCAGCTAGAGCTCCGCTTGTGAACTCCCCAGTGGCACATCTGTTTAGGTCATTATAAGTGTCCCTTTGTGGAGCTACCATTCACTGTGACCTTCAGGAAGGCATTGACTGTGCATTACCTTCATGTCCTGAGCTGTCAGGGACCATGCCTGACATGTAGCAGGCACCTCAAGTGGAGGGTAGGTGGATTTGAGCTTAATATAGCTTTGGCTCAAAGAACATAAAGACATAGTTAGTCGTGGTGACCTGGACCTTCTGCTGAGGTGCTGAGTGGTTGGTGACTAGAGCCATCAAGAGCAACTGGATTCTCTTCATTGCATGAAGGCTTGCAGATGACTTGCAGATCCCTTTCAATCCCAGAAGCTCTCAACTGAGGCTAATTTTTACTCTATGAATGGGAAAAGTCTCACCTGTATTTCAGAAAAGTCCCCAACTCTACTTTAAAATGCTCATTTCTGTCAGTAATTCTTTGTTTGGTTGGGTGTGTTGTTTTGTTTTGTTTAGAAATCTATTCAAGCTAGGCATAGTGGCACATACCTGTAATTCCAGCACTCCAGGAGGCAGAGGCAGAGGCAGATGGATCTCTATGACTTCGAGGCCAGCCTGATCTACAAAGTGAGTCCAGGACAGGACAGCCAAGGCTATGCAGAGAAACCTTGTCTTGAAAAACCAAATCAAACTAAACCAAACCAAAACAACCCACCCACTGCCCAAAAAATCCCCAACCTCCCCAAAAGAAACTCACTGGAGTGGAGCTCAGTCCAGCCAAACAGCTACAGAACCTGCCCCATACCCTCTTCTCAGGTAGGTGGAGAGAAAGGGACAAACACAGCGTGAGGGCTCACTTTGTCAGTGTTCACAATGAGCCTCAGACTTCTGGAACAATACGGGTTACTTCTGAAATAAAACAGGCTTTACAGATTTTTAAAATTAAATAAAAGAATCTAAAGGGACCACCGAAGCATAGCATGAATGGCATACAGATTTTGAAGCAAGACAGAAGCAACAGAAAGAAAGCTGATTAAGACTCCTCGGGTCTTAAAGTCTACCTCCCAATTCACCACATCTGGGTTTCATAGGACAGAAAGAATTCTAGAGATAAAAAGCAAGAAATAGAACACAAACCTAGAATACAGCATTCAACTGAGTTTAAGAAGAAGGCACCAACTAGCCTTGAGCAGTATAAGCCTTAACAGCAGGACATGATGGCCCTAATGGGGAAGTCAATGCTAGGTAGATGGGGGTTCTTTTTACCATAAAAATGAGGAGGGTGGGGTTGTATTGACAACTCAGGAAATCAGTTATGGTCAGTGTCCACATGGCCAACAGCTCTGGCTGTTAATCTGCTGTCTTTATCTCAGGGGTCATTGTTCATCTACCTTCATCCTAATTACACACCTCCACAGCTGTTCCAAAGGACACAAGTTTTAAGTTAATGTCCCATGGTCTCTACGCGTGACAGTCTGAGAACCTGGATGTCCAGCTTTTCTTGTTCCCAGGCCCAGCAACACTGCTCAGTGGTTCTGCTCTGAGGAAAGTAAGAGGAAACTAGATAGAAGAGAGTGGGAGGGACGTTGAGAAAGAGGCGTGGACAGCCTAGAGGTGATGGGAAGCCTGCATTGGGCACTTGTGAACCGCAAACACCTGCCTGATTTTATGATGACCCTCTTGGCTGCCTGTGTCATGGAGCTTTAAGGGTATCGGTGCTCACAAATCTGCTTTGAAAGACTTCCTTTCAGGGACAGAGCTGCTACAGAGAGACGACCGCCAATGGCCTTCACAACTTGAAAAGCAGAAAAACTGCTTCGCTTCAAGTTCACAGACCTCGAGTGGAGATAGTGACAGGGTAGAAGAAGCATCACAGGAGCAGACAGGAGCTGTCCTATGTTGCACTTCACACCTGTGTTTGAGGGACATCCTCAAGACAACCACTTTCCCAGGATTTCTAATGTTGATTTTCCTATTAACTTTTAAGCCTTTCTGTCTAAGGAGCACCTTTAGGGATTGAACATGTGTGTGTGTGTGTGTGTGTGTGTGTGTGTGTGTGTGTGTGTGTGTGTGTGTGTGTGTGAAAATGGAGGAGGAGAAATCCTTGGCTGTCATTGGAACTGATGACATGTGAACATGCAGACAGCACAGAGGCAATTTGGTCAGTGTGCCTAAGGAGTCATGGATTATGTCCCTCAGATGTCCCTCCTCTCACTCACAGCTGCAAGTGTCTCATGTTACAGACACTTTTAAGTCCAATTCTTCTGGGTCACCTGGACGTAGGAACAGGAAGCATTTGCTAACATCCACCATGGTAGTGTAGAGCTCATGAGTTCAGTTGTGGCAATGCCACTGAGATGCTACAACTTCCACACACAACATCAAGGACCTAGAAGATCCTGTGACTGACCTAGAGAGGAACTGATGGGCCAGCTCCACTGAGGAGACAGTAAGGAGCCAAAAAGGTCTGGCATTCTCCCTGGAGTCCTCGTCATGCACTGTCCTCCCTGTGGGAGACCACAGCTCCAGCAAATACCTGACCCCAGAAGGCTTTGCTGCCTCATCCTCTCCACAAAACCGAGTGGCTCCAACTGGACACTTGGAAAGAACACACTTGGATAATTGTGGTTAGACAAACAATTTCAAGATCATTTGGCCTGAGTGTTTAGAAGGCTCAGGGGACCTTAGGAATGCAGCAGATTTACAGGAAGAAGCATAAGAAGACACATTCCTCCAGAAGGCCCAGTCACCAAGCTCTTGTTTACTTTTTGGAACCAGTAATGTCTGAAGAGAAGTCATTCTTTTTGAGGCTGGAGAGTGAAGACATGCCCTGGGGTCATAGCCAGACAGGACAAATGAGGGATGGAAGGACATATAACTTGGTTTCTAACAAAAGCTAATTCTAATTCAGAGGTGGGAACTGAGAATTCTGTTGCAGTCTTCTGTGGAACCTCACAGGGACCCAGCCTTGAGGGAAAGTAGATGCACCCTAAAGTACCTGGCAGGTAGTGAAGAAAGCTATGGTTTGGTGTCACCTAAAGGTTGGTCAGCCTGTGGCACTTTTGTGCTGTGTTGTACTCAGGAGCAGGAGGCTGGAGAGATGATTGAGGAAGTAAGGGCACTTTCTACCAAGACTGGTACCTGGTACCCTGAGATCTGTCCACAGAGCCCACATAGTAGAGGGAGAGAACCAACGTTTACAAGTTGTCCTTTAACCTCCAAACATGTACTATGGTGCATGTGGGTACACACACACACACACACACACACACACACACACACACACAGAGCAAACAAACAAAAACAAATAAATGTTTTAAAGGTAAACTCTGTAGGTTAACCAATGATGAACTGTTGGCTGGAAAACAACACAAAGGAAAAAAATCCTCCCATTTTAAAAAATTGAACTACCTCAGATATTTTGTTACAGTGACAGACAGCTGTGTAACTCCATGAGACAATGGAGTCTGTTAGGACAGGGAAAGAGTAGAGGATGACAGGAATAAGCTGGCAAGCTCATGCTCTGTCACTGTCCCCTCATCACTGGTGCAGGACTGCTCAAAATAGCTCTAAGATGGCCAGCTTTGTCATTTCATGAGAGAATGAAAGCTTTATTTTTATATGGAATCTTATAAAGCTGCAAACAGATTTTAAAGATGGGGATTTGCTGGGCATGGTGGTGCATGCCTATAATCTCAGCACTCAGGGAGGCAGAGGCAGGCAGATCTCTGTGAGTTTGAGGCCAGCTTGGTCTACAAAGTGAGTCCAGGACAGCCAAGGCTACACAGTGAACCCTGTCTCAAAAGAACAAAAACAAATAACAATAGCAATAATAGAAAGAAAAAAAGATAGAAAGAAAGGAAGACAGATACACACAGTATTACCCAGTCTCTCAAACAAAACTTTAGTGGCTAGGTTCTATCTGTGGACCTTCTCTGTAACAGGATACCTCACTCAGAGTAGTAATCTAGAATCTGTCTTTAAGAGAAGATAGATGCCCAAGAAACGTGGAAGAAAATATACAAATCTGGCCTTTGGGGAGTAGAAGTCATAGGTCCAGTCCCTCAGTTTCAAGAGGAAAGGAAGACACATGGACCTGGGTAGACATTAGCCAGGGGGGATGAGATACCCAGCTCTGAGAAGCCACTTAGCCAAGAGGTTAGAGGCACCAGAGTAGAGGGATGCCTGCCAAGGAAAGCTGCTAACAAGTTGTGGAACAAGCCCAAGAAAAAGAAATGTGTTGCAGTCAACAAAGCTGAAAGGAGTTGGAGATACATGGAAATGCAGAGTTTGGAGTTTGCCCAGCTAGTTTATGATCTTGCTTTAGTCTAATATTTCCATACTATGCTCCCTTCTTCATTCTGGAATGGCAATGTATATCTGGTGCCATGATGTGTTGGAAGTATGTGATCTGTTTTGTTTTGTTTTTTCTGGTTTTGATTTTATAGAGAATTTTGTGAGTCTCAAAAGAGACTAGAACTCTGGACTTTTAAACACTGTTGAGACCGTGATAGACTATAGGAACTCTTGAAGTTGGACTAAATGCAGTTTGTATTATGTTATAGCTACAAGCCTATATGGGCCAGGGAGTAGAATGTGATACTTTGAATAGGCATGGCCCCTATAGATTCACATACCTGAATGGTTGGCCATAGGAAATGACATTACTAGGAGGTGTGGCCTTATTGGAGGAGGTATGGCCTTGTTAGAGGAAGTACGTCACTTTGGAGTCCAGACTTGGAGCTATATATGCTCAAGCCATGTCCAGTTTGGAAGAGCGTGTCCTCCTAGCTGCCTATGGACCAAGATGTGGAACTCTCACCTCCTTCTCCAGCATCATGTCTGCCTTCACGTTGCCATACTTGCTTCTGTGACCATAGTGGACTGAATCTCTGAATTGCAAGCCAGTCACAGTGAAAGGTTTTCCTTTATAAGAGTTGCCTTGGTCATGGTGCCTCTTCACAGCAATAAAACCCAAACTTAGACACAGCTTACAGTCCATCATTCAAGGAAATTGGAGCAGGAACTCATGGCAGGAACTGAAACAGAGGCTATGGAGACCATTGCTTACTGGCTTGTTTCTCTCTGGCTGGCTCAGTTTGCTTTCTTATATACCTAGGACCACCTGCCCAGGAGTAGCACTTCTTACAGTGGGCTGTGTCCTTCCATATTAGTCATTAATCAGAAAAATGCCCTATAGACTTCTCTACAGGTCAATATAATAGAGGCGGTTTTTAAATTGAGAAAATTCTAAGATGACCCCATTGTGCTGTCAAGTCAACAAAAACAAGCACATTATAGATGCAAGTGTTTTCTCTGCGTGTATGTCTGTGTGCCACTTGCATGCCTGGCATGCTCAGAAGTCAAAATAACATATCGAGTTCCCTGGAACGGGAGCTACAGATGGTTGTGAGCAACCTTGTGGCTCCTGGGAATGTAAGCCAAGTCCTCTACAAGAACAAGTGCTCTTAATTGTGAAACAATCTCTCCAACCTCTATTTATGGGTTTCTTGAACGCTTGATTTATTTATTGCTTTTTCATTTTGTAGTCAGCATTCTTGAAAATGATGTTTTAAAATATGTATGCCATTCTTTCTACCTACCCCATTCTTCTAAGAAAGAAACTATCCGTGTTGGCCCTTCTAAGAATACAATGCTAAGAATGCATGCTTTCTCTTTATGCTTTAGTGTGGATTTTTATGCTCAGTTCACAAGTCCAGGCTTGCCCTGTGTCTTAGTTAGGATTTTATTGCTATGAAGAGACACCATGGCCATAGCAATTCTTATAAAAGAAAGCATTTAATTGGGGGCTGGCTTACAGTTTCAGAGGTTTAGTCCATTATCATCATGGTGGGAAGCATGGCAGCATTCAGGCAGACATGGTGCTGAAAAGGGAGTTTAACATTTTGCTATGTAGGCAGCAGAAGGAGACTATGTACCACACTGGGCAAAGGTTGAGCATAGAAGCCCTCAAAGAACCCACCCCCAATGTGACACACTTCCTCCAACAAGGCCACACCTCCTAATCATGCTACTCCCTATGGGCCAAGCATTCAGACACATGAGTCTACGGGAGCCATGCCTGTTCAAACCACCTTCTCTCAAGGTCATTTGTTTAACTGCTGGATGTTCTTCATAGTTATTTCAGCTCCAAATGATGGTTACAACTCTAAGTATCTTCTGAGACTTTTTATTACAATTTTGTCACTTAGTTTTTAGTTACTTGGTCCTAACTTTAGTGTGGCTTATGACTATTTTGAATTCTAGACATAGCATATGAAAAATAATCAAGGCTCTGGAAGAGGTTATCTTTATTCTGTCAGGCTTGCTGACTATCATGAGTATGTCATCATGAATTTTACACATTGGTATAGATCTATTTAATTTTGACTTCCTTTGGTGTAGACTACTTATTTATAAGAGTTATTTATAAGGTTCTTCACACACTGAGTTTTTTTTTCTGTTATTGTTTTCATTTTACTTTTTTTCTTCCTACTAAATCGAACTTTTGGCCATGGTATATGCCATGTAGATTTGAATTAAAATATCAAAACTGCTGGGAGGGTGGAGATCAAGTAAATGAGTTAGTGACCGGGGGCCCAGGCTTACACAGGAGTGAGATTTGACCTTTCATAGCCAATCAAGTGGCTAAAAATGCAGAAGAATTGAGAAAATAGGAAAGGGGGAAGGAAATGGAGGGAGAAAGAAGGGAGGAGCAAGGAAAGTCTTCCCTATTATCCCCAGGGCTCATGATGCTTGAAAACTCTGAAAATTAAGTACATAATTTAAATAATTAAAAAGTGAATTAATGGCAACATAAGATGATATCATGGATCCACTGAGGAACCCCACAGGAGGTGTCTGGTCATGGGCTCCTCCAGAGGCATGCATGTGCATACATTGGGTGTAATATGGCCTGCCTCTGGAGAGCTGGCTGAAGCTAAAGAAACAATGCTGTATAAAAACATACATTCAGTGCAGGAAACCACATTCAGTGCAGGAGAGAGTTTCAAGCTTAGTGGAACAGTGCCTCCAGTTCGCAGGTGATTTAGGACATCACACTTATGTTTAGATCTAAGCTGAGACACAAACTTACAAGTCAGGAGTAGGCTGACGTAGGCCTAGTCCTGCAAGTTGCTGGCCTCCATAAAATCTAATCTAGATCTAGAATGTTTTAGTCTCTGAGACTTACTACTTAATAAACTTGCCCTTATTTAACCTTTCTGAACTCTGGGCTGGCTGGTTCAACTCAGCTGTTCTGGCTCAAACTCTTCTCCCAGGTGACTGATTCAACCTGTCTTCTCCTTTGTCCCAGAATTGGTCTGCTTGGTCTTAAACTAACTCAGCGATCTGCTCTAATCTTCTGGCTTCTTCTCATTTTCCAGCTCATTGCATCTTTACTTGAGTTCTCTCTCTGCAACCCGTCTCTCTATTACTGTCCTGGTAAAGCTGTCTCCTCTCTCTGAAAAACTGCCTCTTGAATAGCTTCCTTTTCCTCTCACTTCTGGTGAGATTTGGGCATATCCTATTCTGTCAAATCGTCTCTGATTCATCACTTTTCTGCCATTCAATTAGACATCACTTTCAAACATGGGTGCTTCCTTCTACAAACTAACTTTATCTTTGTTTGGCATTAAAGGCATGTACCACCACACCTGGACCTAAACTTTTCTTTATCTGATACTTGCTTTACAACAACCTGGCCTTGAATTTAGATCTGTTTGCCTCAGTCTCCTGGATGGATTAAAGGTGTGTTTGTATTCCAGCTGGATCACACAGATCTAGAAGGTCTTTGGATGTGATCTCTTGTCAGAACAGCCATGTTCTGAATTAACACTCCTCTACACAATCTCATCACATCATCCAGGGTGACCTCCAGCTATGATGTCTCTCTGAGCAGCAGGCATCTCTGCTGTAAGGGAAAGTGACTTAGTTTAATTGGGTAGTGCTTGGGCAGATGGCAGTGCAAGCTTCCGGTACTACTGGGGCTGGTTTGCAACCAGATCATGAGTATGTGACAGGGACGTGCGAGGCATGTGTGCTATACCCTCAGACAACCTATGCTTTGTTGTTTCCATGCATCCCGTGACTCTTCCCCAGCCAGCCAAGGTGCTATTCACACTCATACTGGCAGACTGAGTGTGAAGCCGTTAATGGTCCTCCCTGGAAGAACGCCCTGAAAATGAGGAATATGGATTTCATCTACAAGGCCTCTGGAGAGGAAGATTTTCAATCTTCCTGAGAAGGAGCCCCATCAACCAGCATCTACTTTCATGTACCCAGTATTGGCGTCTTACAGAGACTCCCTCACAGACCTACTACAAGCCATGAGTGTACATTGCCTACTAAGCTGCTGCTCAGTTGTAGATCCAGTTTCTTGGCTGAGGTCCTTGAGTGAATGTTGAAGTCCTGAGTGACATGGGCACAACCACATTAAGAATAAATACCTCAGACCCAAGGAAGTGGCAAGGCTCTCCACCCTTCCCAGTTAGGCTCAGGGGGATGGCAAAGCTTTCCTCTGGTTCAAGGCTGAATGTTGATAATGTGAGCAAGCAACCACAGTTACGAACAATTAACCAGTGTAACAAAACTAGTAACAGCAGCTTCCTCTTTCTGCATGTTTATAGCTCCGCTATAGACACATTTCTCCCCTCTGTGGATGAAGGATGAAGTTCCAGGTTGTTGCTACACAGTGTGACTTCATCAAACCAGGCTCAGCTGTGGCCCTGGCTTTTCCCCACCTGTGTCTGTGTGTCTGTCATTTTTCGTTCCCTTGCCACACGTAGTCAAGGTTCTAAGACCAATCTGTACAGGGTGTGGCACTCAGGCAATTCAAATATTTGCAATTTTTTCTTCCTAATTGGCTTATCTTTTCATTCTATTTTCATCCAATTATTCAGTTTTGTTTTCGTTTTTTGTTGTTTTTTAAGCTATGTTCACCTAGTTCTGTGATATGAGGGTCAGATGGTGTGGTGGCACTGACATTTAGTCTCAGCACTCTGGAACCAGAGGCGGGTGGACTTCTGTGAGTTTGAGGGCAGCCTAGTCTATATAGCTCATTTCAAGTGCCAAGGCTACACAGTGAGAGCCTGTCCCTAAGAAAATAATTATATAAATACCTAAACAAATCTCTGTGGTTTGAGCTAGAAAATTCTTTCAGAACAAGTTAAAGGTGAATTCCAAGTTGCACCCTTTTTAAAGACTACAGTGGAAAGAGGCTATTTCACAATTGTGCCTCGGCTGCTTTGGTTTAAATATAGTTTATAAGCATGTTGTTAATGTTGAACTCCAGTGTGGTAAACTTAAGAGGTTGTAGGATTGTAAAAGGACAGACCCTGAAGAGGAATTGGTGAGGTTACTGGGAATCTCTTAGGAAGGGATTGGAGTTATTATCTTGAGACTTTGGTTAAGTCTCAAGGCCGTTGTTACAGAAAGTATTATTGGCCCCTCCCATCACCTTGAGTGTGTGTGTGTGTGTGTGTTATTATTAATGTAACAACATAAAGCCTCACACATGACTAGGCAAACTTTGAACGCTGAGCTTATTCCTAACATTCCTCTACTTTTAGTTTGAGATAGAATCTCATTAAATTGCCCAGATTGCCCTTGAACTACTTGGCACAAGCAAAATGTAAATTTTCAATTATCCTGGATGAGCCTCCCAAGCAGCTGGGGCCATAGGCCTCTGCCACGGTTCTTGATTGTTTTTTTCACTGTCTATCATGAGATTGCTTTCTCTTTCCTGCACTCCAGCCATTGTAAGACACCTACCATAAGATCTTCACCAGAGCCCAACTGATGTTAATGTCATGCCTTTTAACTCCCAGAAACATGAACTGAAAAAAAAAAGTCCTTTCTTATTAATGCCTTGGGCATTTCATGATAGCATCAAAAAAGTGAGCTAATATAACAGTTATATTAAGAATAGGAAGCTACAAATGCTGAGTAGAAACCAAGAAACTGGAGCCCTGTGCTTTGCTGGTGTAGAGAGATGTAAAGTAGAGCTGGCATTATGGAAAACAATACTTTGTTTCTTGAAACTTAAACATAGAACTACATTACCCAAGAATTCAACCTTGCCTGATGTGTCAGAAAGAATTGAAAGCAGGACTCTGGCTTCTTTCTCCTTTTTTCATAACAGTATTGCTCATGAAAAGCAAAGTCAGAAACAATCAAGCTAGCACTTATGAGGATGGCCACAGTCCAGGAAGATGAAAAGGTTTCTGAAGATAGAGGGATGAGGGTATGTAGCATTATGAAGTTTTGATGCCAATGAACTGCATTCTTAAAACAGAAGGCTAAATTTCATGTTGTATATTTTGTTTATCTCTTTTGGGACCAGAAAGAAATGGACTAAAGTCTTCCCAATTTTTAGCATCTCTCTCATTGACCAGACACTAGGTCAAATAATGTCTATGTAAATCACATGGGAGATCCATGGGCACATTAGAGAGAGCTCATCCCAGATGTGTCCAATGAAAAGTGAGCATTTCAGTAAAGAAAAGCAA
The DNA here is from genome assembly GCF_964271855.1 of Acomys minous. Taxonomy (NCBI): domain Eukaryota; kingdom Metazoa; phylum Chordata; class Mammalia; order Rodentia; family Muridae; genus Acomys; species Acomys minous. The sequence goes on from NC_140495.1 coordinate 51,104,433, forward strand.
CAGAAGCAGAGTTCTGCATGCTTGTCTTCTTGTTAAAAATCACAGCGTGAGCACAGGCTGACCTTCTTTTAGCTTTCCTTTTCATCTCCAAGAATTCCTTCCTGTTCTGGAAGGAAACTGAGTGGTATTTCTGCAGGTATTTCTGCTTTCTGAGCCTGAGGAATGTGGTTAATGGTTAACGGCAGTCATCAAAGGCGCCAACTAGTTCCTAGAAGTGTTTTTAAATAGCCACAACCAAACATCCTCTTCCTTAGGTGAACACTCTTCTAGTGAAACTAGTCAGAACTGGAATCTTCTTCCTCTGCTCCAGGGAACGATTTCTGAGCTTGCTATCCTCAATGACAGAATGTCAAGACTGAATCTACTGAAGCTTGTTTTATAAGAATTAAAATATCAGGTTAACATCAGTGAACTTGGAGTATAACTATATCCTAAGACATTGGAAAAAGGAATTCACAATAAAAAACTTTGTATATTTTTGAGGACTAACTTTCACCTACATCTACCAGGAGTTCTCACATCATTTTTTTGATCCAAATATGAGCATTAGACAGTCAAACTAACAAACAGAACATTACTGTAATGGTGGTTCTTATGTTAGAAGGGGGAGCTTCTTAACACTGAAAAAATGAACCCCCACACCCTTCAGTTACTTGACATAAGTTGTTACTCTGAATATTTTAGTCATTTATTTTCAGTTCCATTCTAGAAATGGAACTTGGAAGAACTTCTAATCTGACCTAAAAGTAAAGACCACGCCTGAAGACGAATAATGGGCCCCTTCAAAGAACAGTGAGGAGCTTGCTTAAAGAATTCCTAACATCACTAGGTTAGAAAGATCTTGAACAATCTGGAGGTGCCAATGTGAACTCACCCACGAAGCCTTCAGAGAGGTAGTTTCTGATCCATTCACAGGAGCCATGTACAAACTCAGATTCTCTTGACTTCAATTAAGTGGCCTATGAAAGTATAGCCTGCCTCCCTCCCATGTGATGGGCAATTTCCTGATGTCACTGTGCTATTCTGGGCAAAAGGAAATGCTCACCAAAGAGATAGAGTGGCTGAGGTTGAGTTTCTGCTCTGCCGTTTGTGCTGTGGTGGTAGTAGTGTTCTCTCATGCAAGGATAACACATCAAGACACCCATTAGGTGCTTGAAAACAAGGAGGGTAACTGATAGTTCTGATTGTTGACTTCATTGGATTAGGAAACAGAAGAGTGTGGTACTGACACAAAAGCAGATGTGCAGACTGGGAGAATAGAATACAGGAGACAAAGTAAGCCCACGCAATTACAGACACTTAAATTTTAACAAAGTCATAAAAAAGTACACATTGTAGAAAAGACACCCTCAGACTGGGTGAGATGGTGCACACCTTTAATCCCAGCACTCAGGAGGCAGAGGCAGGCAGATCTCTGTGGGTTCAAGGCTAGCCTGGTCTACAAAGTGAGTTCAGGACAGCTAGGGAAACATAGAGAAACCCTGTCTTTAAAAAAAAGAAAGAAAGAAAGTCATTTGTATATAGGAAGGCTACTGACTTTTTAAAGTTAATTTTGTACCCAGCCATTTTGCTGAAGGCGTTTATCAGCTATAGGAGTTCTCTGGTGGAATTTTTGGGGTTACTTATGTACAGTATCATATCATCTGCAAATAGGGATAATTTGACTTCCTCCTTTCCTATTTGGATCCCCTTTATCTCCTTTTGTTGTCTTATTGCTCTGACTAGAACTTCAAGAATTATATTGAAGAGATATGGAGAGAGTGAGCAGCTTTGCCTGGTCCCCGATTTTAGAGAAATTTCCTCAAGTATCTCTCCATTTAATTTGATGTTGGCTATTGGCTTGCTGTATATAGCCTTTATTATGTTAACAATAAAGGTTTAAAGAAAAGATTCTCTTATCATTTGTTAACAAGCTAAAGAAATAATTAAAAATGTCCTACATATTTTCTGTATAACCAAATCCCATTGCCTGCTAGAAGTAACCCTAACGGTACCAAAAGGAATGAAATCTGGCAGACGGATGTGTTTCATTTTGCAGTATTTAGAAACCAAGAAAGAAAAGAAAAGACACCATCTTTAACAAAATCTGTGAGAGAACTAGATCCACATCTCTCACCTGGCACAAAAAACAATTCAAAATAGGCCAAAATGTAATGTAGGCTCTAATATTTTGAAATTACTAAAAGTAAAAGTGTAAAATACTTCAATATACAACAAAGGCAAGGATTTTCTAAATAGGATTTCAATAGTTCAGAAAATAATACTAAGAATTAGCAATGGGATTATATGAAACTAAACAATTTCTGCACAGTAAATAGTTGTCAGGGTGAAAAGACAGCCTGCAGAACAAGAGAAAATCACTGTTGATTATACTTCAGATAAGCAACATATATCCAGGACATATTAAGATTATAAAAACTAAATATACATGGAACAAATTGTACAATCAATAAATGGACTAATGAGTCAAATGGACTATTTTCAAGAGAAGAACTACAAATGGACAATAGATATTTGGAAAAGGTGTTCAACATCTTTAGCTGTCTTCAACATTCCATCTCATTCCAGGCAGGATGGTAACAGCAAGGTAACAAATGGCAGAAAATGCTTGCAAGAATGTAGGGAAAATAAGCCCTTACTTACTGGTTTCCTGTCTGTAATTACAGTAATTACACCACAGTGAATGTGAAATAAAATGTGTCTGGTTTTTCTTGACTCCATCTTTGTGGTAGCAGCATGGGCACCCGTAGGTTAGTCGCCAACATGCAGCTCTTTGTTCGCCCAGGAGCTACACACCCTTGAGGTGACCAGCCAGGAGACGGTCACCCAGATCAAAGCTCATGTGGCTTCTGGCAAGTTCGCTGCTGGAGGATGAGGCCACCCTAGGCCAGTGTGGTGAGACCCTGACCACTCTGGAAGTAGCTAACCGCATGCTGAGAGGTAAAGTTCATGTTTGGCCACCTTGGGAGTTTGTTCTCTCACATTTCCAGCATTCTAAGAGATCAAACTCCCAAGGTGGCCTAACAGGACAAGGAAGAGGAGGAGGAGGAGAAGGCGAAGGACAGGCTGGGCCAAGCAGCAAACTCAGTATAACCATCGCTTTGTCAATGTCATGCCCACCTTTGTCAAGAAGAAGGGCCCCAATGTTAATTCCTAAGTCCCACTGTGATCCTGGTACTCTAATAAAGCCACTTTGTCCAGAAAAAGAAAAATACGTTTCTGAGTTCTTGGGCTTGTTGTTTCAGTGCTTTGACTAACATCGTCATCTATTTTGTAGGATTGTAACATAATAGTAGAGACTAGGTCATTTATAACCCATTTGACCAAAAGTTCTGGAAGCTGAAAAGTCCATGCCTCTAGACCAGTAACTGCTCCACATCTGTATAGTGTTCTTACTACTTCATACCATGGCAGAAGCACAGAGAATTTTTTAAAAGCCAAGTAATTAAGCCTTTTGATGAGCTGGACCCTCATGACACATTTCCCATGAGCCCCATTTCCCAATATTGTTGCATTAGGAATATTTCTAAGAAGCACCAGCTTCTGGAGCACACATTCAAACTACAGCATAGAGCAATGCAACAAAGTAATGGAAGTACCCTGCACATACCAACGTGTTTCTTGTTTGTGGACTGTGTGCTATTGCTTATGGACTCTACTGAGTAGACTTCCCAAGTCACGTGGAGGGAGTCTCTGCTCTCAGTGGTCTTCTAACACTCAGCAGGAGCACAGAATGGAAGGCACGTGACTGTGAAGCCCCTTTTAGTCCGTGTGGATCTACTTGTACACTTGGACACGTGAACAGTTGTAGGCAGAGGCCATGCTAATGGAACACTTGGCCTGAGAGGTTTTGGACATTCCACTCTTTGTACTCCTATGACATAGGACTTAGGGCACCACTGTTGCTTTTGAAAGTGAGCTCTGATCCCAGGTCAGTTTTGGCATGTGACTACCTTGGCGTACCATCTCAATCCCATGTGCAGGCCACTAATTAAGTGATGAGCCGCTTCGTTCTTCCTAATCCTGTACCACAGACTTCCTACCCAGCCACTGTGCAGTGCTGAGAGAAGACCACGTTCTTCAACAGAGTTTAGATGAAATAGTTTGTAGAAGAGGAGGGGGGCAGAGGACCCCAAACCAAAATAGAACAGGGAGTTGTCACAAACAACTTTTTCCTGTGAATGTTATCTGACTTCAGGCTATCTGGAACCTATCTTCTCCCTGATGATTTAGAGAAATGTTAGGAATTATTTTTAAAATAGTTTAGCTAAAGTCTTGCAAGTACCAGTCAGAAGAAGAAAACCTTCCTCAGAGTCCCACTGAGAGACTATAAGAGAATAAGAGCACTGGGGGAAATACTAGATCACCTCGGATGCATAGGAAGCTGTCAGGCAGAAGCTACCCTCCTGAGTTCCAGACATTGGAGGAAAAAGAGGAAACATTGGTAGCACTGAGCCTGTGTGTCCAGAGGAGATGACAGAAAGCAAAAAGAGGTTGCTTGTTATACTGGTTTCTGGCCCACCATCCTCATGCTGTCCCCATCTAGTCTCTGTCAGCCATCATCAGGCCTAACAGTGTCCTGGGGTAGTAAACTAAACAGCTGGGGAGACAGCCTTGATAAATGTGGGGAGTGATGTTGGGCAGAGGTTTCTGTTACTCTAGGTTTCTTCACCCTTTTATACAGCCTGTGGGGGAGTCTATAGGATTGGTCATGGGAACTCCCAGCTCAAGCCAAACAGTTTAGATATCAACTTAGAAGTGACTGAGGCTGATATGAGGGTTTTGAGAAGATGCAATGAAGTTTCTTGTATAAAACTCCAGCCCTCTGTTGCTGAGAAAAGCCATGGAGAGAGACCACCCTGCACGATTTGTCCAAAAGCAGGAACCACCACAAAATGTTTTCCAAATAGCTTATCTGGAATGGTACAGAACAGCTGGCTGCATCAGGACATCTAACTGCTTGTGTGAGAACACTGGCCTCACACACTTGTCTCCCAAGCCCAACAAGCCTGCTTTGACTATAGGTGGAGATAGGTTGCCAGCTCCTCAGCATGCCAGTGTCAGTGAGGTCCTGTTATAAACACCTTCAGGAGCTTTTTCTTTCCCAAGAAAACTCTAACCTCTCTTTGTTTTTCAGATGGCCCAGAGGCCACCAATGAAGGAGGAAAGAAAAAAGAAAGAAAGGAAGGAGAGAGAGGTGGAAGAAAGGAAAGAAGGAAGGATGAAAGGAAGAGAGGGAGGGAAAAAAGGAGGGAAGGAAGGAAAGAATTGATGAAATGTCATGTGAAAAATGTAGCATCTGTTACTGAATAGTAATTATTGTATCTTATTCGGTATTAGGAAAAGATGATGAAAACTGATCCAAAAAAAGTTATCAAATTAGATTAAAGATCCATGAACAATAGGTAGATCTCTCAACAATTCTTAAGTCAGCAGTGCAACATCTGAAGACCTAGAAGAACTGACAGACCATGAGATAGCAGGGGAGGCTGGCTTTCTAGGCAGAAACAAAGAATAAAGTATTCGGTCAGTGACTGTTTCTTTCCCTGTTGAGAAAAGCAACTTCAAAGGGAAAGGGTCTGCTTTAACTTGTAGTTTAAGGCACAAACTTTGCCATCATGGTGGAAAAATCAAGGCAGCAGGAGTCTGAGGGAACCATCACACCACATCCACAATAAGGATCTCAGAAGGTTGAATATGTGCTCAGGTCACTTTCTAAGTGTTCTACTGCCCAAGATCCTCTGCCCAGGGGTTGATCCTGCCCACAATTAAGATGGGTGTCCTGAATCTATTAATGTAGCGAAGACACACACACACACACAGACGTGCCCAGAAGCTTATCCTCCAGGTGATCCGGTGTCTGCCAGTTCTGACCATCACAGTGGTGTCACAAAGCCACTTTGCATGTCTGCTTAAAACAGAGGAGACTTCTGTGGGTTTAGGGACACCAGGCCCATGTTGATTGGTAGCTGTGAATCTGCTTTTGTTAGGAAACTGCCCTTTCCTTTCAGTTTGACTTCATGGCATGTAACATGAATGACTTCATTCTGGTTTGCAGTCTGGTTTGACGGATCTAGTACAAGGACTCAGTCAGAAACAATGGCTCTTGGAAACCTTATTTAACAGAAATAAAGAACCCCTATTATTAGTAGTTTCTAACCCTGAATAGTGAGAACACTGGTGTTTTGGTTTTTTGTTTGTTTGTTTGTTTGTTTGTTTTTACTTCTGATATTAGTAAGCAAAACACTGGCAATGAGAGAAAAGAAATTAAAACCTGGCACCAGATAAGGCGCCAGCCAAGGACAATACAGGTGGTAAACCTTAAGCCCCTACCCAGATCTAGCCAATGGACAGAACACTCCCCACAGTAGAGTGGAGAGTGGGATATGACTTTCTCACATACTCTGGTGCCTCACCTTTGACCATGTCCCCTGGACGGGGAGACCTGGTGGCAATCAGAGGAAGGACAGCAAGTTACCAAGAAGAGACTTGATACCCTACGAGCATATAGAGGGGGAGGTAATCCCCCTCAGGAACAGTCATAGGGGAGGGGAATAAGGGGAAATTGGGAGGGAGGGAAGAATGGGAGGATACAAGGGATGGGATAACCATTGAGATGTAACAAGAATAAATTAATAAAGGAGGAAAAAAAAAAAGAAAGAGAGAAGCAAATATTCAGTTATTCAGAAGGCAAATTCCCAGGAGAATGTATTAAAAAAATAAATTTCATTTTGTATAAAAAAAAAAAACAAACCTGGCACCAGAATTTCTCTTGAAAAAATAAGTAAATTCTCCTATAAGCAATTTTAGAGGGCGTCTTCTTAGCCTTTAAGGGTAGGTGATGGAGCAAGAATGGATGACCCCCCCCCCAACATTCAGGAAGTACAGGGGACCTCTATATTGCCTTTTCAAATTAGAGCCAGATCCTGCATGTCCAAACCCAGTCATATAATTACTGCTGTGCCATTGGCTGTTCTCTACCAAAGTCTTAAGCGGCACAACTCCCACTCCAGTCTTCAGTCTCATAAAAGCAAAGAACAGAATTATGAGTGTCACCTAAGGCTGAAATGGACAGTAATGTCTGCACGCTCTGGGAGACTGACTTGTGCTGCACTGCTGTGTGGCTGCAGAGGTTGGAGCAGAAACTATAGGTTCTGTTCTGAGTTATAGAAGAGGTCTAGCCCAGTACAACAGTGCTCTCTTCTCCTGTTCAAGAACCTTCTAAGAGATGTGTGAAGTGTTTAGTTTATGCCTCAAGGCTGGAGCACTCTAGGAGTCTGCGATGGCCTGCCTGATATATTTAGCCTGGAATTTATAGGCTACAAAGTCGGGGCTATGAACCAGCAACTGCCAGCCCAGCAGCAGTGGGACACCTTCAGGTCCCATAGTTTTCTGTCCTCATTTTTGTGCACTATTAAAACCTGATCAAAATGAATTGCTCCTGAGTCTAGAACCTTTAAGAAGGATCAAGATCTTTCAGACTTTTGCATCTAAAACAGCCAGGTGCATGCATACACGCGGGATCCCTGAGCAAGTGGGACAGAGTCACAGGGTCACAGGGAGCAGTAGCATTCTTCTTGACTGTGGTAGCCAGCAGCCTTGAAAGACAGCTGGGTCCTGGGAGATCAGGCTAACAGCCCAGGCCAGGGCTCTAGCAGGTGCTGGTCGAGGTTTTCCAGATAAAGCCTTGAAGTTCAACCTTCATTCTTCTAAGTCTGGTTCTTTCCGCCCACTTCTTGCTTCTTTCTCTTTCCCTCCTACATTTTTCTTTTCAATTTAAGCAAAACAGACGTTGAGTTTCTTGCCTCTGGAATGTTACTGAAAGCAGCCTACTCAGAAAAGCTGGCTTTCCATAAATATCCAGATTTATGAAGGAAGGAGAGGACACGATAAGCGGGAAACCGCAGACATTCCTAACTTGAGCTTATTTGTTTGTTTGGCTTTTCTAGGGACGTGGTCATCCAACGCACACATTCTTTTCAGATATACCCATTAGTTCTGGAATCAAGACTGACATTCCTGCAGCTACAAGAGTTCACAGTCACTGACCCTCCCAGCCCGTGAACAGAACAAAGCTCAAAGTTATTACCCATTGAATAACAGTCGATGATATTTGGGGCTTCTTTTATTGTGCCTAAGCATGTCAAAACAAGGGATTAAAGCAAGAAAAGTTACCTCTCTTAATAGCTTTATTCTCTCATCCATGCTGCACTACCACAGCAGTGGACTGGTGAGAGTTCAAGTGAAATGAAGAGCTGATAGGCTCAGGTCATTGCCAAACACCATCTTCAACTCAGTTATCTTTCCCATATTTGATTCTAGACCCCCTTGGAAACCCTTGACTTCAACAATTAAATCCAATGATATGCTGGCCTGCCTTTTTTGGAGAGTTTTATTGTTGTTGTTGTTTTGTTTTGTTTTGTTTTGTTAAGTAGGAAGGAAAAAAGAAGGAGCAAAATGTTGATGAAAGGAAGGAAAATGAAAGGAGATATAATGGCTTTGTTTTTCTTAAGACTACCTGTTCCTACTTCCTGCTCACCTTAGAAGTGTATGTGTGTGCTTACAGGTGTGTGTGTGTATGGATGGATGTGTGTGCTTAGGTTGAATGTAGGCTCACACTTGCATTCTCACATTCCATTTTGTTGGAGATCAAGGTCTGTCTCATACATAGCTATATACATTGGTCTAATTGGCCCACGAGTTCCTGTGGACTCTTTTCCCACCTTATAAAACAACACTGGCCCAGCTTTACATGGGTGCTGGGGGTTGGAACTCAACTCAACACTTGCACAGCCATCTCTCAGCGCCATCTTAGAGATTTTAAAGAGTGCGTGTTGTCTCCACATTTTCTGTTCCAACAAAAATACAAGTTTAAGGTGTCTTTTTTTTTTTCTTGTCATCTTTTACTGATAGAGACTAGTGATTGGGAGAAAGTGTTATATAAATTTTGTGAATGTACAGACTATATATGTCAAAATAATTTTGACATTTTTCACCATAAAAAATAGTTGAGAAACCATATATATTTAATCTGATGTAAACATTAAGAAATTAGCTGGGCCTGGTGGTATACGCCTTAAATCCAAGCACCTGGGAAGCAGAGGCAGGTGGATCTCTGAGTTTGAGGCCACTCTGGTCTACAAAGTGAGTCCAGGAAAGAAAAAAGAAAAGGATATTTATAGATATTTTGAATATTATTACATAGTATCCCCTTAACCTGCATAGCTTATTTGTGTCAATTCAAAACAAATTTCCTAAATTATTAATATTTTTGTTCCTATAAAAACAGCATATATCAATAATGCATGCATCAATAATACATTTTCATGAGAAAGTAAGAAACCTGTGCTTTGGTCTGAATACATTGTGTCCCCAAACTTCTATGTTGAAGTCCTCACCACCAAAGTGACAATATTGAAACTGGAGCCTTTAGAGGTGGTTAGAGAATAGGGGTGAAGCGTCATCAGTAGGACCAGGGGCCTGGTATAAGGGCCTCTTGGCTTTTTTGCTTTCAGAGACCATGACTGCAGGCAATAAAGAGCTATCTACAAACCAGAAGCCGTCGGCTAGGGACTTGGTTTTGGACTTTGCAGTCAGTACAAGCCATCAGTCTGGAAGTGTGTTATAGCAACTGGAAGGGACTAGAACACCTTTATGTACGGAACCAAGCACGAGTGAAGGGAAGGAGCCATGGGAGCTGTTCTCCAGGACTGTTCGGGAAGGCGTGTCGTCTGTTCCAGTTCACTGTTTCTTTGAGTAGCTGACCCACCCCTTGGGGATTTATATGAGCTCTTTCCTGTGCTCTTTTGCTTTCAGGATGTTGTCTTAATCAGGGAAGGAGCCCCAGCTCCACTTGCCTGTTCTTTTTATCATCCCTCCTACCCTCCCTCAAGACCTTCCTCACTATCCCAGCATTCCTGCGGTCCCCAGTCCCCATTCCTTTCTTTGCCTTCACCCACGCCTTTTTAGACCTAAACTCTCAACTTGTAGCCTGACAGTGAAAGTCCAGCTGGAATATAAATGACTGCCAAGCTGTCTTCCCCAGCTTCCGGTGAGCATCAGTTCTCCAAGGCTCTGTTAAAATACCTCTGTGGGACCCGTGAAGCATCAAAGACTCAGTGAGTGCCAGGGGTCACTGGCCTTGAAACCTCCAATAACCAGAGTGGTTGGGTATCTGCAGTAAACTGGAGAACACGCTCCCTTGTGTTGAGCAGTAAGAGTTCATTTTGAGGGGAAGTTAACAAATAAGGTGACATCTTGACTGTGTCAAATGTCACCATTTAACTTTCAGCTATTTTGGCTTAACAAAACCCAATCTCTTTCCCTTCCTGGATTTTTGTCTAGCTTTCCTGTGACTGCTGAACTGCATGTGTACTTTATGTGAAATATAATCCCTGTGCTTCTCCTGTGCTCTACTTGATTCAGCCAACTGTTGCCTTCTTTGTGTCCAAGAAGACTTTTAAAAGATTTGGGTAAGCTTCTTTTAAAGGGCTCTCTTCCTCCCAGGCCTCCAGACAGGATATTGTATTTTACTAAGGAAAAATAATTTTTACCATTTGCAAAATGTGAGAAGAGATTCATGCCAGATACCCAACATAATTAGAGGCTCCTGAATTTGCCAAAATGTTTTCTATTTCTTCTTCTTCAAAAGCATGCATTTGTGAACATCCCAAGCAAGTTTATACCTACTGTGTAATAAATATATGTGCTTCAATATATTAAATTATAAATATATTTGGGGTCATTGATCTGTCTTCAGCTTAGTGCTTTAAATTTTGATGCAAAGGGTTGCACGGTCATCCAACCCACACACCCAAGTGGTAAGTTTGATATTTAATTCAGAATAGGCCAACTCTGGAAAGACAGCAACCTTTGTGGTCCTGCTTCCAGGCACCACTTCCTGCCAGCTTCCAGGAACAGCTTCCAGCCTCTCCTCTTCCATCATCATCCTGTCCTTTCAAAGCTAAACAGTTTACTCTGCTGTAGGAACTGATTTGCGTATGAGTTAGGGTTCTCTAAAAGAACAAAACTGATTTTTAAAAAAGATCAGCGGTGTCTTTGGAAGTTCTTTGTCTCATAATGTTGAGTTAGGGCTTTTCTTTTTTTCTTTTTTAACCTTATATGTCCTTTGTGTATATATTATGGCTTCTGGTTAGAGATTCCTCTGTGTACATGTGTCTCCGTGTCTCTAGGTATCTCATTCTTTTTCTTTGGCTCTTTTCCATGTGTGATTGTTTTGTTATATTCGGATTTGTTTTGGAATTATTTTATTTTATTATTATCCCTTAGAAGCCTGTTTGATTTCTAAAGAGAGGCAGAAATGTTGTGGATCTGGAAGCAGGGGCAGTAAGGAAGAATTGGGAGGAGAAACCATCATCAGAATATGATGTATGAGAAAAAACTATTTGAATAAAAGAAAAGTTTTGATTTTTTTTTTAAGCAAAAGGCTTGATTTTGAAAGGTAGCAAGGAAGGGGCACATAAGAGAAATTGAAAGTGTGAAAGTGGAGGGAAATAAGTATCTAATTCTTAATTTAAAAAATAAAATACATTTTAAAACTACATTGTGGTTTTTTTTTTAAGACATGTATGTTGGAATAGTGGTGCATGCCTTTAATCCCAGCACTCAAGAGGCAGAAATTCTGTGAGTTTGTGCTTAGCCTGGTCTACAAAACAATTTCCAGGCCGTCAAGGGCTACATAGTAAGATATTGTTTCAGAAAACAAAAAATTTTGTTGTTTTTCTTCGACTTGTTTTGGGTAGTCAAAGTTCATTTCCCTTTTTCTTAATCTTCCTGAAGGTTTAAAGATTCAGCAAGGTAGCCTTGTTTTTCTTTCTTTGGTCTCGCTTGCTTCTCTTCTGGAGAGACTTACACTTTTCTCTGCTGTCCTGCTTTGTTTGTCTCTTAGCCTCTTCCACAGACAGGCTGAGTCTTGTATCTTCTGGTTTAGTAGTGGTCATGAATTCCTCCATCTTATGTTTAGCTGGGAAAGCCCTTCTTTCACCTTTGATTCTGAAGGATAACTTTGCTTTATGTGGTGATCAAGGACAGCAGTTATTTCTTTTCAACGTTTGAAATATCTCACTGCATGTCCTCGTGTCCTTTTACTTTCTGGGGAGGGATCTACACTTGTTTTTATGTGTCTGCCTTAACTTGTGGCTAGGTGATTCTTCTTGAAGAATTCACTATTCTTTGCTCTGCACTTTTGTTACCTTTAGTAATGAGGTATGGAGAGGTTATTTTCTGGACGTGTCTACACAGGGCTCTAAAAGCTTCTGCGCCTGGGTACTTATGTCCTTGTGGCATTGAGAGATTTGGGCTCTTATTTCACTGACTAGATTTTCTGTACCTTTAGTTTGTACCTTAATCCTTTACCTATGCTGATTATTTGTAAATTTGTTCTCTCAATTGTGAGGTAGGGTCTTGTATGCTCTGTTAAATTATTTTTCTCTATTTTCTTAAGTGCCTGACATTCTCTCATCTACTTTATCTGTTCCTTTGGTAAGTATGATAGCTAATGTTGATTTTCACCTTGAGAAAATTGAACTTCCCTGGGAGAAAGGCTTCTGGTAGGCATTGGGGATTATCTTGATTATGTTCATTGGTGTGGGGATAGCCATCTTATTTGTAGACAGGGGCATTCCTTGGGGAGGACATCTTCAAAAGCACAGAAAGATAGCCTATCATTAGCATATATGTTCCTGTTCTCTTCCAACTGCATAATGTGACCAATAGCTTCAAGATTCAGATGACTTGACTTTACCATCATGACAGACTGTAGCCTGGACCTATGGGCCAAAGCTAACTCTTTCTTCCTTGGGCTATCTTTGTCAGAGTATTTCATCACAGTGACAGGAAAAGCAATTAAGGCAATAAGACTGAGCATTTTAACTGATTTGATGAACAGTCTTGTTTTGGTTTGGTTTGGTTGGTTGGTTGGTTGGTTGGTTGGTTGATTTTTATAGTCAAGGTTTCTATGTGTAGTTTTGGCTGTCCTGAGCTTGCTTTGTAGACCAGGCTAGCTTTGAACTCATGGGGATTTGCTTGCCTCTGCCTCCCAGAGTGCTGGTTTTGGGCTTACCACAGACCATGGTGCCACCAACCACAAGTCCTCCACAGCCCTTGTTCCTTTGATATCCTACCACTCCACAACTGCCCCCTAGTGGTTGGTCCCAGTCTGTAGCAGAGTCACCCCAGGAAACTGAATTGGGATTATTTCCTGTCTCTGACACCCAGAATATTTTGGTCCTTAGTAGCCCTCTACTCAAGATGCTCCTGGATATAACACTTCAAGCTCTGGTCTCTAAAACTAACCTGCCATGCAGGAGGAGTTTTGTTCAGACCAAATATCAGCCCTGGATTTAAAGCTTCTTTAAAAAAAATTTTTTTTCTTTATTGTTCCTTCTGAGCCTGCGGCTGAAAGGCTATTGTCACCAGGGCAGGTTGCTGTCCAGAGTCTCCTGACCTTCTGCATGGAATTCCCCTCCACAGCACCTGGGACTGGCCTTTGAGCTGAGACATGCTTCCCAGACTGTTTTGAGTTGCCTTTTTGCTTCTCTGTGCTTTTTAGATGTCCCATCACTTCTTTGATTGCAGAGTCTTCTGTTTCTCTTTTTAGAGTGTAGTTTCCCCTATTGTCTTCACACTCCTCACTCTTGGAGTCATTAAAAAGGCATTTATACTGCACCATCATACCCCGAAACTCTTGTCATTTAGTTTCCATGTGACACAGAACCAGGTTCTCCCATGTGGTTTTAATGTCTTATATCTCCACTGATCTGAAAGCTGTACAAGCATCTGACAGGTGGGATGATCTCAGGCTTCTGACTTCAGGAAGTCTATGGTTTGCTTATTAGTTGACCAGAGACAGTTTGTAACCCAGGCCCCTAAATTCCCTTCATAGTGCTGAAAAATGGAAACCAACCCTTCTGTCCTGCAGTAATTATAGAAGCTCTCCATCAGCACTTGTCCAGGCACTTGCTATGGGCTGGGTTACCAGTTATGTGCCAGGCGTAACTCTGACACAATCACAGAAAATAAACGTTAGTTATCACACCAACAGCTGTTTAGCTATGCCTCCAAGACTCCATTCTCACTTGGGCTGCATGCCTTCAACAGAGCACATATGCTGAACACAGACTAGTACTGGTGACTGCAGTCTGGAGAGTTAACCCCTATAAGACCTGAATATGGCTACTGGCTAGAAATTTCCTAGAAATTTTGTCTACAGGAGGCAAGGGTTTCTAGACTGTACTGTACCTACATGAGGCAAAAAAGTGGCTAAAGATAAAATAGAAGCATTGAAAATCTAATAAGGGATCAGGAACAGTTCACTATTGTTTCAGATGGAAACTTCTTAATATAGCAGAAGCAATAGATTGATGTTTGCTTTTGCAGCACTAAGGATCAACTCCAGGGCCTTTCACATGCTAGGCAAATGCTCTGTCGTGAGCTATACCCCTAGCCCAGAAGCAATGACTTTTATTCTAATGAGAAGCCAGTATGAGCAATGACTACCAAGGGTATATGCAACACACAGCATATTTCACTTCACTGTGCAGGAGTTTAATGACTGAACAAACCAGTGCATGTCATTCCCAAGTCCATTGCTGTTAGGTACAGTGAATTTTAGCTAATACATTCACAGGTCATAACAAAGGATCAAATGCAAGGGATTCTGATCTCTAGTGAAGAAAGAGCTTTACAAATGCCTTTAGGGGACACTGGGGTGATGGATTGGCAGTAAAGAATACTTGTTGCTTTTACAGAAGATTCAGAATTGATTCCCATCACCCACATGGTGGCTTGCAACCATCTGCAGCTCTAGTTCCAAAGTACCCAGTGTCTTATGATGACCTCACAAGCATCAGGCACACATGTACACACATACATACAGACAGACAAAACATTCATACATACAAAATAAAATGTTTTAAAATGCCTTTGTGGGTCCTTCTTGTATGGACAGTTTGGAACAGAAGTTTGAAATGCACTGGCACCACCTGAACCAATTCTTCTCTAAAGCCCCCCATTTCCTGCAGATGCGATGGCTCCATCACCCTATACTCCCTGCTGCCCTGCCTCACGCCCACTCTTCTCCTCCAAGCTGGTTCTCTTTCTTCTCCCAGTAATTTCACTACTTTCTCTAGTCCCAAATTCCCTTAAGATCTTGTCTTCTCCTCCCGTGAAGATCTTGGCTTCTCTTCTCTTGTCTTCTCCCTTTCTAGTTTTAGAGAACAAACAAGGTCATATATAAACATAGGCATATATATATATGTATAATTTTAAATTTATGCTATGCATAAGAGATAAAACATGCAGTAGTTTGTCTTCCTGAGTCTGCCTTATTTTACTTAACATAGTGATTTCCAGTTGAACCCAATTTCCTGAAAATGTTGTAATTTCATTTTTCATTACGGCTGCATACATAACACTGTATATATGTATCAATTTTTACAAATCCAGTCATATGTTGATGGTCCCATGTCCTGGCTGTTGCCAGTAGTGCAGCAATAAGCATGGATGTGCAAGTGTCTCTATGGTATGTTGACTTAAGTTTCTTCCAGTGTAGATACAAGCTTGGGACATCTGTGCCATGTGCTATCTTTGTTTTCAATTTTTTGAGGCATCTTCATACTGATTTCCAAAATGGCAGAACAAGTTCACATTCCTACCACATACCCTTGCCAGCATTTATTGTCATTCGTTTTCTTGGCAATAAAGATTGTATTATTTAGGAAACAGTGACAAAAAAATTCTGTATATGTCCATTAAAAGATATAGGTTTTCCTTCTCAGGTATTTTTAGTGTGAGGCTGGTTGATCCACAGACATGGAAACCACAGGTGTGAAAAGCAACTGTAAGGGGCTCAGAGCCAAATCTCCCTGGTCTGAGAGAACACAGAGCTTACGTGTACCTGAAATGATGAGTCTGTTGGGCTTAGAAGATAGCAACACATTTTTGGATAATGTTCATGGACAAGTATAGAGGAGGAAACCTTAACATTAAATCTAGAAGGATGAGATCTAAATAGGAAAACAGAGGCAACTCATGTAATTTCAGCCAAGGGGATTATACTGAACGGTGGACATGCCTGGAGACTACCTGGGATGAGGAGGAAGAAGTCCCTGCTGAGAGTAGCTGGGTGACCTCTCAGACATCTGAAATATGGAAAATAACAACAACAACAACAACAACAACAACAACAACGGGGGCTGGAGTGATGGCTCAGTGGTTAGGAGCACTGTCAGCTCTTCCAGAGGTCCTGAGTTCAATTCCCAGCAACCACATGTTGGCACACAACCATCTATAATGTGATCTAATGTACAATGTATACATAATAAATAAATAAAATTAAAAACAAAACAACAAAACCCTCAAACACACTAGAGCTCTGCCACAAGAGTGAGAGGACACCTGGCTCCTGATTCCTTCACTTTCATCACCCAGCGGCTGAGGAACCAGAGCTAGGAAAAGCAGCCTGGTGACATGGTTGCGGCAGGGCAGAGTAGGCATAGGGTGAGGTCATTAGATTGAGGGTAGAAGGCAGAGCTTTCTTCTTCATGGACAGAGCACAGATGACTTGGTGTGCACGGCTAAGGATGCTTCTGGGCCTCCTGGAGTTTCATTCAGTTCCTAGCATCTGACTGAGAGCCAATGACCATTGCACACCCACAGCATGAAACAGTTCAGCAGTCTGACTACTCTGATGGCCACTTGCTCCAGCCTAGATCGAGGAGCCAGACTTTAACGATGCATCTTTAAATAGCCCGGCTAGTGTTCTCAAAATTGGTTAGAGACTTGCAGAGACAAAGTGATGCTTCTTGAATGCCCACATTTCTAGACTGGGACACATATATGCTGCGGGAAACACCCATATTCTGACATCCCTCCTAGATGAGCCAGATGGCCGGGGTTTCTTCCACCTAAAATTATGAGTCTGCTCATTTATTCTAAAGTGTATAAGGCAACTTAAAAAACAAAGGCTTTTTTTTTTTTTACTTCATACAACCTAACTTCCTGCTGATAGTTAAATAAAATACAGCATATATTGCAGTTGGAATTATTTAATTCATCACTGCAAAAAAAGTATTGACACAGGATGCAGAATGGAGGAGTTCAACCACAGAAAGTAGAAAGGTGGCCGCCAGGGGCTGATGAGAGGGTGGGTGAGAAATGAGTGTTTAAGGAGGACAAAGCTACCGTTTAGGAAGGTGAAGCATGTTTGGGAAATGGATGGTGGATATTTTTACATGACAATGGGATCATTACACATGGAACTCTGTCTTTGAAAAGGTTAACGTACTCAATATTTACCACAATATAAAACTTTACTTTGTGGTTTCCTCCGGAAGTCAGGGCATTTACGACATTTGAAAGCAGCCTTCACAGGTTCCTTTTGAGTCATGAGGCTTGCTCTAGTGACTCATAATGCAATCTTGCCTTGCAATCTCTTGGGTCTTTTTGATATAAAATCATGCTGCTCTTGAGCCTCAGGAAGCCTGCAGGCTAGCCCAGAGCTGAGTGCAGGGCACATCTCCCAGGAAGCTAGAGCAGGGCCTATCAGCTGCTGATGAGGAATAGCTATAAACAACAGAAGCTGGCTGCAGCAGCATTCAAGCCAAAGAACAAAAGTAAAGTCGACCCTTAGAGAAACAAGCAAGGAAGGAAACCTGGCACTGCCTGCTTAGAACCACCGCCCCTTTAGGACTTAGGGACAAAGACTTGGTTACCTGAAGGAGGACACAGTCGACTTGAAGTATTTCTGCAAGGATGGCCTAGGCTCCTGAGGACCTGCCATCATTATCCTGTTTTCCAGTCCCCACTGCTTCCTTCCATTGGCTAAATCCAGCCCAGTGCTAGACAGCAAAGGAGTTGTCCGATACCTCTTCGGTGGGTTAGATTTTCTCATTGATCTTGCAATATGAGGACTATAAATTATTCTAAAACTACAGTCTGTTGACCTGACTATGCTCGTTATTTACAAGGACAGCTGAGGTCCAAGATTAGCTGACTGGCTTTCCTCTTCCTCCTCCTCTTCCTCCTCTTCCTCCTCCTATTCTTCCTCCTCCTCTTCCTCCTCCTCCTCTTCTTCATCCTCCTTCCTTCCCTCTATCTCTCTCTTTCTACACCACTATAGATGGAATCTATAGCTTTGTATACAATAGACAGGCACTTGGCTACTACCTTATGCTCACCCTCACTCCTAGGCATGGTTCCCAGGTAAATTCTGGTTAGTTTACACAAGAAAGCATTCAATTCCCTCTCAACTGTCCCTTAGTTCCTCATTGGCCTATAACTTGTCATCATTTGATTTTTCATTATTTGGACAAAACAAATAAAACATTGATTGCTCACATACCTGGTACTGTTAATGGGGCCAAGAACTTCTCCCTTAGGGAGTCATAAAGTAGGGAGAACCTACTAGTGTCATTCTGCTAAATGGACACAGTTATAAATGTCCCCTTGTGTACATATCTTCTCACAAATTAATGTATCTCTCAAACTTCATCAGAGGAGCTTCTTTTTGCAGAAGATGGCCCCAACACAGAAATCTACAAGCTTTTAATGTACAGAGAAAAAGAGTCTATGGAGTGCTCAGCCTTGCATGAGACATAAAGCACACACCTTCTCCATAGGCATCAGGGATTTTCATGGAACAGATGGAACAGAGAGTGGGACAGCTGTAAGAGGCAGAAGCAGAGCAGGATTACAGCAAATAGTTGTTTTCTTTGGACATACCAGAGCTATTGCATGCATGAACTCACAGTGACTGTGACTGCATACCACAAGGCCTGCACTAGGTCAAGCCAGCCAGAATCACAGGGCAGGTGAGGCAAAGGGACTCTGTAAGTCCCACCCTGGCTGAGGAAGTAGCAAAAGATGGCCCCTAGGGGAGAAGACATCAGTTTTCTGCAGGAAGCAGTCCCTGAAAGTTACTCATGCTCCAATAGTCAGTCACACACCCACATGCACACAAGCGGCACTACGTGGACTCAGTGGGTTTTTAAAGGAGCAGATAAGATTGACAGGGGAAAGTGGTGGGGGTGATAGAGCTGATGTTGGAAGGGAGGGAATGGGGTTAGGTTTTATTAAAATACATTATATTCATGAATTAAATTCTCAAACAATAAAACTAATTAAAGTAATTAAAAGAAAAGAAACTTTGATTGCCTTTAGAATATCAGGAACTCTGGACAATTTATTCCTGAGCTGTTGCCAGTCACATAAATTGGTATGGATGAATTTTTAAGAGTAGATTGGATGGGAATGTTAGGAACAGAAGATGAGGGTACACACATCTGTAACGCTGGAGGTGATGCTGACCTGTAAGCTTCTACTGTGCTGCTGCCGTGTGTGTGTGTGTGTGTGTGTGTGTGTGTGTGTGTGTGGTGTGTGGGTGGGTGTGTGTTTTAGTGTGACAAAAAGCAAAATAATGTACTGCATCCAAGAGAAGCTGCAGAAGCTAGAATAACTGAGTATTCCATAAGCATTTGTTTTCTTCCTAAAAATACTGTTGTTAGTTCTGCAAACCAATCCCGATAGCCTGCTTCTATGTTGCCTAGCAACCTGATGTTGTCACCTACCATTGCTGTGCTGGAGGGGCATGCCAGATGAAGGCAGCAGCTTGCCACCCCCCCCCTCTCTCTCTCTGCCCTCATGGATCACTCAGACTATAACTCCCCTCCCCACCTTCCCCATAACAAATCTCCTTTCATACCAGCTCTGTTGCATGGCTGGCTAATCTCTACAACATTTGGTGCTAAAAGTAAACACAAAGATGTATGTGCACTATCTTTTTCTACAATGTGTGTTTCACTGCAGATTGCAAACAATGGCGACGCTAGCAAGTCTAAAGTTTATCTCCTTTGTAAACATAAAAAGGATTCTTGTAAGCTACAGGAAATCCACCTGAATCCACCTCTTAAGTCCAATAGACTCCAGATAAGTACAGCCTAACTTTCCCACCTAGTACCTATTCCAGAGGGTGGGATTCCTCCCCGTTTCCCTGGTTTTGAGGCTCCCTTCCCCCAAATACAAAAACTGTGGGTCTGAAGGTTGCAAATGTTTACCTAAAACTTTTTTCTCCCTAACCTACTTAACTTTGTCTTCTGCCCATATATATGTTCTGGTATCCTGCCAGGTTTCCTACATCCAACACAGCGCCAAAGCAGCTACCCACAGTTGCTCCAATCTAATCTCACAGATTGTGACAACTGGACCTGCATTTTCCCTCCTAGCAGATGTTCTCAGATCCTGGACAGCAAATACAACAGTCTGCTCTTCCCGGACTTGGCTAACATTTCAGCCTTTTGATTCCCTGTCGCAGCCCCAGTGTCAACAGGAAGTAACCAAAGATGATTGACTTCTTCACCCCTTATCTGATTATTATCAACAAGAGGCTGGAACTGTGTGCTTGAGACCCAGGACAAATACCTCCAGGTTCTCCCAGCTCTCCTTGGTCCCTATCTGCTGCAGGGCATGGCTAGCAAACCCCGCCCTCTAGCCTGAACTCTCCAGGGCAGACAGGGGCTTTCCCCATCTCCTTCCCCACATAATCTGGACATTGAGGTTCTCTTGCCCATGCCCCTCTCCTGCCCATTGTATGGCAGCCAAGATCTGCTTCCAACAAACCTACATTTATATACTTTAACTTGTCTTGCATGAGAAGCAGTCTTTTTTAAAACAAAACACCCTCTTTCCTGCCTCACACCCCCCCATCCCCGCTTCCTAAGTTTGACTTTTTTAATTAAAGAAAAAGGGAGGAATGTTAGTTCACAAGCTGATTCCAGTATCCTGCTTCAAGGTTACCTAGCAACCTGACGTATTCACCTGCCACCACCATGGAGGCACATGCCAGATCCAGATAAAGGCAGTGGCCAGCCATACACCTCTCTCTCTCTCTCTCTCTCTCTCTCTCTCTCTCTCTCTGTGTGTGTGTGTGTCTCTCTCTCTGTCTCTGTCTGTCTGTCTGTCTGTCTCTCTCTCTCTCTCTCTGCCTGTCCCTCTGTCTGTCTCTCTGATTCTCTGTTTGCCCACACATACACACTCTCTGTACTCTCTTCTGTCTTATGTTCTCCCACACTGTGTGTTTCTTTCTCTCTATGCCCTCACAGATCATCTAGGCTATAATTTCTTTCCCTACCCCCACCCCTACCCTGGCCTTCTCCACACTAAATCTTCCTTCATACCAAATCTGTTGTTTGGCTGGCATCTCTTTATATATTACAACTGTAGGGAAAGAAATGGAGAGACCCTTTTCCTGGCCACTATATGATTCACACACTATAAAAAAGACAAGGATGGTGGTTTGGGTGTTTAGTTTTCGTCTTTCTTCTCTTTTGTTTTAGACAGGATCTCAGTTTATAGCTAAAGCTGACCACAAGCTCTTGGTCCAGCTTCCTGAGTGGTATGACAATAGGTCTACCTCACAACATGAAGCACTGTATTGAATATTAAGTGTCCAAGCTGATGACTCTGGTGGGAGATGATGGGACCTGTATTTAGGAGACAAAACCTGTGGAAGAAGTTAAATCACTGAAGTCCTTAGACCCTGTACCCATCTTCTCTCTGTTTTCCTCTCATGAAGTGAGCATCTTGGCCCTACTCCATGTTCTACCTGTGGTGCTCTGCCTTACCACAAAAATCCAAAATGATGAGGCCTAGTGACAAGAACTGAAACTTTTGAAAGCATAAGCAAAAATGAACATTTCTTCTCTTATAGTGGAAATCCAATAAAAATAACGAGTTTATTTGAGAGTTTAATATGGCATGGAAACCTA
Organism: Acomys minous; assembly: GCF_964271855.1. Classification (NCBI taxonomy): domain Eukaryota; kingdom Metazoa; phylum Chordata; class Mammalia; order Rodentia; family Muridae; genus Acomys; species Acomys minous. Next base: position 51,126,215 of record NC_140495.1, read on the forward strand.
CAGAAGAAAGAACAAAAGACCAGGGTGAACAATGCCTTTTCATGTTTAAGCTCTCAAAGTGAAAACTCCCATGTAAAATGTGATTGTACAACGGGTCTGAGCCAATGGAGTAGGCCTGGAGCAAGCGGCTAGCAGGGTCTGTCCATTCAGATGTTTTTTTTTTGGTGTTGTTTGTTTTGTTTTGTTTTGTTTTTGTTTTTGTTTTTGGTGTCTCTGTACAACATACTTTTCTCCTTTCTGTACAGAAACCTTTCTGTAATTGGATGGGAGTGTCTTGTGATCCACTATTAGGCTACAGTTTAGAGGATTTCTTTATAGCCAGCTGTTATGTGGACAAGTACCTAGCTGTGGAAGAAGATTCTGGATTCTGTGACCTATGTTGGGGAAAAGCCTTAGTCACTGCTCCACTGGTATAGACACAATGACGTAGGCAGTTCTTATCAAAGAAAGCATTGGAGGCTTGTTTATAGTTTCAGAGGTTAGCCCATTATCATCAAGGCAGCACACAGGTAGACATGGTGCCAGAGAAGCAGCTGAGAGTTCTACATCCTGACCCTTAGGCTAAGAGATACTAAGGCTGGCTTGGCCTTTTGAAACTTCTAATCTCCCTCCGTCTGCTCCCCTCCCCCCCCCCCCAACTCCAACAAAGCCACACCCCCTAATTCTTTCAAATAGTGCCACTCCCTGGTGACTAAGCATTCAAATGTGTGAGTCTATGCGGGCCAGTCTCACTTTAACAACCACAGGAAGAATGAAGGGTGGCCAAAAGGAGGGCAGGAGAAAATGAGAAAAAAAAAAAAGGTTAGCATTAGTGGGGGTATCACCCTTCTAAGTTCCCAAGAGTGTGATGATTTAGTATACCAGAGACCCCAGTCTGAGTTCCTTATTTGAGAAGATAATCTGGTTCTTCTCCACATCCAAAGGACCTCTGGCCAAGCAACACTTAAAAGGAGGAGGTGCCTGGATTCTGTCACATCAGCAAAAGGTAGTGCTATTTTTCAGATTGAGACTATGCAGAGGTGCAGGGATGTGTTTACACTGTAGGCATTTCTGCAGCCGCCTTCCTGTTCATTCATTGTTCTGGGAAGTGCAGAAGGGCTGTTTACACAGGGCTTCCAGTAAGAGCAGACAGAACGGCTAGGTAGTCCCAGCAGCCACTTGGAATGACGCTCTTTCTCCCAGTTTCTGTAGATAGACATCTGGTGTGTGAGACATTTCCTAAGCCACTGAGCTCTGCACCCAGACTCCCCTTGGTCCTGCATCTATGAACTTCCTAGTCTAGAACCACGCAGCTCTCTTTACCTTTGCTCTTCTCTGCTTACAACACACGGTGCATTCCTATGCCTCTCCTGCCTAGCAGCCTGGCCTCCAGGCTTCCTGACCCAGTTCTCTGTCCTTCCTTCCCTTCAGCTTGTCCTCAGGTTCCCTGGCTTGCCTCTCTCTGTGATGAAATGTATTAATCCAACCCCCACGGATCATCTGGCTAGGTAGAAGAAGAAGGATAATAAGGAGACCCATTCCCTCATCCATCACCCGGTCACAAGGCTCTTTGGTTAACCAAAGAGAAGTATGGCTGATTCATGGCTAGCATGATAGTGTCTTTTCAGAATTCAAGACCCAAAGGCTAGGGAAAACAATCTCGGTTCACCCTCACGTTTGTGAAGCAGAGACTGCTGTGTAGAGATGTGATTGGACGGGAGGCTGAGCTAATGGAAAGACACAGCCAGGCATGTCTGCTCAGACTGGAACTCGCCCTGACAGCTCTGTGCAGCCTTCCTTCCTCCAGCCTGCAGATATGAGGCAGGACTCCTCTGGAACCAGGGCATTCCAGGGAAGAAAGAAGAAAAAGACTGGCCTGCCTATGCCTCATGGCTTGCTTTGGGAAACAGGAAGTCTGATTCTTATCACCTGCACTAGGGAAGAGAAATTTTGGTTTCTGTGACTTACTTTGAGGAAGAATACGAGGTCGAAGTCAGAAAGCCAGGAGAAGGGCAGTGAGACCGGGATTGTAAGGACTTCAGGTCTCCTTTCATTCAAAGCACAAAGAAAGCCAAAACTGTGCTGTGGTATTCTGAGCCCCAGGAAAAGACACTTAAATCACAGGGCTGGGACCAGGAGCATTGTTAGCACCACACCCAGCTCTTGGGGATGGTGAGGAGGAAGAGTAGTCACAGTAACAAGTAAGCTAAGAGATAATAGGAAAAGGAGAAATGTGGGTCTACTGGCCCTTAGAACTAACAAGAAACACAGACTCCTGATGAGCACAGGGGCCACAGCTGCAAGCTGGGCTCTGGGAGCCATAGCACGAGAGGCATCGAAGGAACACAGCCATGATATGCCCATCCCAGGGCAAGAAGCAATAGTGATGGCCATGGCAGTCAATGGTCAGTGCTACCTATGGTGAGCTGGAGTGACAGGGCTGCTCAGGGTCTAGGTGAGAGCCTAGAGTGATGACTGCTGTAGTGGTGGTGCCAGCTGCTGGACAGGAAGTTCTTATACCCGTTTTAGTGCTGAAGCTCCAAGACCCAGCATGGTGCTCAGCCTGTTAGAGAAGCAACATAGAGAGTTCCTGAGCAAAACAAGCAACCGAAGCTGATGAACCGATAGGCACATTTCAGGATCTCACTGGCAGCACACCCAAGTGAACACACAGGGTCTCCATGGGACCCTGCCATGAAGGGCCGTCCTTCCTTGATCTATTGTCTCTGTTTGTTCATATACAAATGAGGCCAAAAATCAAGATGTAGTCACTTTCACTACCATGATACAGCACCATGCTGAAACTAAGCTGCTCATCTGACCTAGGAAAAACCATGCTTGAGAGATAAAAGCCAAAGCCCCAGACAGCCAGTTTTAACTGGCATGGTAATCACTCCAGCTCTGCCTTCTCCTCGTACTAAAGGAGCAAGCTGAAATGACCTGCTTTAAACAAACCAGCTGTTTTCTACTGCTTTGTCTTTGTGTACATACAAGAACAGAAACTTCCAGAACAAATTCTTTTGCCATCCCTGGACAGTTACTCTACGATTCTGTGGAATAAAGTGTAGTACAGTGCAAACCATAAATAAAGCCAGTTGAAATCCATTCTTGGACTTGGGAGGCGTCTGAGTTCAAAATGAGTTTGGTGTTGATGATTGATGGTTGTTGTTGTTGTTGGTGGTGGTGGTGGTGGTAGTAGTGGTTGTGATGGTGGTGAAGTTCTTTCTAGAAGACTGTAATGATCTTGTCCACCTTCATAACACCTTTTGCAAGTTGAATCACTGCTCACTGTAGACCTTCCTGCTTTTGACGTTGGGTCTCTTAGTTTTGGAAACCACAATATAAAAGTATCTTTTATGATGTTCTAAAAGATGAGCAAGTGTCATATTCAAGACCAGTTCTCCCTAGCATGCTTGGGTCTGATCACAACCAAGAATGCTAGGCCCCAGCTGCCTCAGATGCTGTTTCCTCCCACCAGTGGCTGCTCCAGTGGGTGGGGTGTGAATGTCAGGCAGGCTGCCTGCTCGTCACCTCCTACCCACCCTCACAGCTGTGTGCCTGAGCCTGCTTGTAGCAAGAAGGATGTCAAGGAAGGATGCTACACCACACCAAACCTCAAGGAAAGAGATCCTTTTGTTAGAGGAACTTACCTCCATCGATAATGTAATCTTCCCCTGCTTTTCTGTCTTGAAGCTGCCCAGAAGGAATTCTCTCATCCTTCTTGTGGGATGGGAGATAGTCAGACTCTCATTTCAGAGGGATCCTACTCTATATCTGGGGGTCAGGGAGGTGGGGGAGCTGAGCAGACAAATCTAGCTGGGTTTCTTCTTCAGATGTTTGTTCAGTCACAGTCCTACCTGGTGGTCACTAAACTGTTACATTTGTTATTCTTCTTCGACTCTGTCCTTGGCTACAGGAGATCTCAGCTAGGAATCCCAAAAGCGTGAGAAAAGACCTAGTTTTCATCCGGTATACTTGAGCCCTCAAAACTCACAGATCCTTTTAGAAGGTCCCCATGAGGGCACAGGAATTCCTTATCCTTGGTTGGCTTCCTCCCAAGAAATGGCCCCACCTGGCTTTTTCAGGCCCCAATCTCTCTGCCTTCCTTCAGAAACCCCAACTCCTAGAGAGGCTGATCTCAGACTGCAAGTGCCCGCATGGCATGAGAGCTGATCTTTTTCATGCCCTCCACAGCCAACACCACAGCAGACATATTTACAAGGGCAGAGCACATGAATGGATTTCGTCACAGTTCCCATAACACAAGAGCCTGTAGGCTGTAGGCTTGGAGACAAGCCATGTTAATGCTTAGATCCATGGAGCATAGGTAGAAATATGAGTAGACAGAGAGGTCTGAGGGAAGTGGGTGTGGAGCGGGGAGACCCTGTCAGGCCTGTAGGGTCAGATTCTTGCTGATACCCATGCACCTTTCGTTCCTTCCAGGGGAAGGTCTCTCCGGCTGAGGATCTTTGGAGCTATCAAATAAGGCAGGCTAGAAAACTTTATCACTGACTCTTCCACTAAAAGACCAGGAATAATTAGTATGGTACTTTTATGTTTTATGGCTGCATTTAGGGGAAAGGAAAATGGCTATGATTTCTATAACCCACTTTGGGGAAAATGAATTATAATCTTTGCGGTCTCCCTCAGAGCAGAAGGAACAGGGCCAGGAGGGTAGCACAAGCTCAGAGACTGCCTCTGAAGCCCTTGATTTACAGCATTTCTTTGTGAATTCCAGCACCCCATGAATCATCCAGTGACATCAGAGTTACTCTCCGGAAAGGTTTGGAAAGCCCAGGGGCTTCAGCAGCCCAGTTCAGAATGCCAGTCTAGAGAGTTGATGCTTCAGCCCGGCCCTGTTCCTGGGTTCTGTTCTGAGACAACAGCTATTTGCAGTTTTCACAGGCCCTTCCTTATGACAGATAAGTGACAGGAATGCTTTGAGAACGCAGCCCATTCTATACCTTAGAACAGATCGTAGGGATAAAAAATGGGTTCTACTGATGCAACTTAGTGTGTAGTATTTTTAGTCTGGATCCAGGGTTTCTGCAACCCACAGTGGAATCCACAGATGCAGAAAGTGAAGTTACAGAGAGTAACTTTTCAAGGTAACTCTTATTACCTGAGCAGTTAACCTGTGTGACCAGGCAAGCCCTCCCCCCTTTGCCCTCCCATCACTTGTCACTACATCCCCAGAGTAGTCAACCCTCCATTCTTCTTCAACCACTAAGGCCATCCAACTCTTCTTCAACCCTCATGTTGTATGGGATCCTAGTGTGTATGAGTTGCTAAATTCTTTCCCTGGGGGAGACACAAGGCAATGGTTATCCCTCCTCCCAAGGTCTCAATGACAAACCGAGACATGATTCTGCCGAAGTTCACTCTGGGAAACTATGAGTTTATTGGGCTTCTTATGAAGCCTAGATGGGGCTGGGGCTACTTACAAGGGTGTAGGTATTTGTCTCCTATGCCCTCAAAAATTACACCCTCAAAAGCTTGACCCAACAAGTATAGATAAACACCGTTGCCTTGTAGCCTTTTCCAGCCTCCATATTATTCTAGTCCCTTCCCCCAGGCCAGGAGCAGAGTTGCCATGTGGCAGAGCAGCTGGATACTGAAAAGGGAATTCCACCCCTCACTGGGAAGGCATAAAATATTGACCAGTCAGGCTGGGATAATCTTTTGCAAAGGGAAGGGTGTCTTTATTACTGTTCTAGTGTTATGAAGAGACCCCAAGACCAAGGCAACTCACATAAAATAACACATTTAATTGGGGGCTTGCTTACAGTTTCAGAGGATTAGTCCATTTGCAGGAAGCAGACACCTGATTCACAGGTAGCAGGTAGAGAGAGAGGATAGGAGGGAGGAAGAAAGGAGGGAGGGAGGGAGGGAGGGAGGGAGGGAGGGAGAGAGAGAGAGAGAGAGAGAGAGAGAGAGAGAGAGAGAGAGAGAGAGAGAGAGAGCCTCTGGTGTGGGTTTTTAAAACCTCCAAGCCCACGACCAATCACTCACCTCCAACAGGTCCACACCTACTCCAACAAGCCCACACCTCTTAGTCCTTTCCAAACAGTTCATCAACTGGGACTAAGCATGAAAATTATGAGACTCTAGGGGCCATTTTCACTCAAGTCACCACAGGGGACAGTTGAACTTCCCAAGATATTATTTGCTTGAGGACAGTCATTTGTGGTGACATACATGTGATTGAGTTGGGTTTTCTCCTGCTAAACTGTTTGATATCACTTTATTTGGAGCCTGTCCTAGCAGGGCAGAGGCAGCTATGTTTCCGCCACCCCTATAATTTTCCCAGTCTGCTTTTGCTGACTAGGAACCTTAACGGGAAGAGATCTGCAAGAACTATCCTTCCCCACTATCTGCCCACACCCCCGCTTGCAATGGGATAAATTCTCAAGCCAATCCACTGTGGGAACTCAGGCAGCCAGTGCTAATCACACAGGGGAGGGACAGAGAGCACACAATACCTTTGTCATCTGCTCATACATTGGAAACTTAAGGAGGCTTAGTAGTAGTGTTCTTTTTGCTGTTGTTTTGGTTTTTTTGTTGTAGTTTGGTTTGGGGGTTTTTGTTTTTTGTTTTTGGGTGGTTTTTTTTTTTGATGTTGTTGTTGTTGTTGTTTTGTTTCTGGCATATGCCTCTTTAAAAGACTGCAGAAAACCATCTCTTTCAGTTCCACACAGGCAAACTATAGTCACTCATGAGCAGGGATGACAGAGAGGGCATGACTTTTTGGAAATGTATTCCAGTCAACAGCCAAACACATGCCTAGTGCTAGAGACTATGATTTCTTCTGGGCTTTCTAGAATACTCACCCAGGCAGATGCCCAAGTCCTTGTATAAACTGGGGAAGGACGGTCAGTGAACTCTTTCCAACAGTGAGTGCTGGACACCAGGCTTTCCCTTCTGAGCCCTTTGAGCCTGAATTCTCATGTATCCCCAGAGAAGTGCCCTCCAGCTCTTGTGCCAGCTTCCTGCAACCTCCAGCGAGGCATATAGCCCTGGGCTGCACACTGGGAGGTTCAGGACCTCCTGGCCTCCCTCTTTTGGCTGCTCTCAGATTACGTGTAAGGCCTGGGGTGTCCTTGAGGCAGTCAGGCCAAGTGGGGACGTGCACAGCAGCCCCTTCCCAAGTGAAGCCTGAGACCTTTTACATTTAGAGACCAAAAAAGGCTTGCAGGAGCCAGGGCTGGGCTCCTATCTGCTGGGCTGAGCCAGTGGACATGCCTTATTTATAGCTCTGCTGACAGAAGCCCACAGCATTCAGGTAATCCAGTGAGGCGCATGGCCTGCATGGTGTGGCCCTCTTCCCCACTGGTCTGGTTGCTGAGCAGAAGGAAGGTCTCTGACACCACAGGTAAGGATCATATTTACTTCGACTTTTTCTCTTTAAGCCTCTGGGTTACAGAGCACATTCTTAGCCATACTTAGATGCCAGCGGGGCTTAGATGGCTTTGTGCTCAGTGCAAAGGGAGCATCCTCGACCTCAGGACCCTGGATGAGGATCTGAGAACAGCCTGAAGTGCCTGCCTCACCTTGATCTCTCTCTGTGGGAACCAGAACTGAAAACCAGAAGAGTTTTTATTTTTCTTTTTTTCCTTTTTCTTTTTTTATTAATTCATTCATATTACATCTCAATAGTTATCCCATCCCTTGTATCCTCCCATTCCTCCCTCCCTCCCGCTTTCCCCCTACTCCCCTATGACTGTGACTGAGGAGGGCCTCCTCCCCTTGTATATGCTCATAGGGTATTAAGTCTCTTCTTGGTAGCCTGCTGTCCTTCCTCTGAGTGTCACCAGGCCTCCCCATCCAGGAGACATGGTCAAATATGGGGCACCAGAGTTCGTGTAAAAGTCATATCCCACTCTCCTCTCAACTGTGGATTGCCCTGTCCAATGGCTAGATCTGAGTAGGGGTTCGATGTTTACTACACGTAGCATCCTTGGCTGGTGCCATAGTTTGAGCATGACCCCTGGGCCCAGATCTGCCCATCATGATGTTCTTCTTGTAGATTTCTCGGACCCTCTGGATCCTTCTATTTCCTCATTCTAGTATGTTTCTCTCACCTAAAATCCATCTGATCAGAAGAGTTTTTAAAAGAGAAAGCAACGGAAGAATAAAAAGTCTAAGATAAACACAGGATAGCTTCAAGCTGCTGTGTACTTGAGCCTGCCCCCCTCTGCATCCCAGTATTTCCAGAAGGCCCTGGTGGAAAGGCCGATTACCGATGTGTCTGATTACTCTGAGGAAAGCATGTTTATACAAGATGACTTACGTGCTAGGGCTGATAGCTTGAAAGTCCAGAGCTATTGGGCATTTTAAAAGGAACGTTTGCATATTTTACTGCTTCTTGTAGCTAAGATGTACAGGACCAACTGATGCACTGGCAGATCGCATAACGTTCTCAATATTGACAAAATGACACAGATGACAACCATGTAACACACATAAGCATCTCTTGCCAGACTCCCTGTGATGAATTTTATCATAATTTTAAAAATATTCTCAACTCAGTTCTTTTTTGAAATTCTGAACCCCAAACATAAAATCCAAGCTTTAGGCTAATATAATCTTATTTCACAGTGCAATTTATAGATTGGTTGTTGTTGTTTTGTTTCTTAGTAATGTGAATTTGATTCCGAGTTATTATTAGGCTGATAATCAGCTGGACTGTGGCAAAGCCAGGTACCCAGTGGGATTCATCCTGGCTTGCAAAAGCCTTTGTGTTTCATTCTGTGGAAGACTAATCAGCTCAAATCATTGCATTTTACTATTTAAAAAGACAAGGGGACTTGAGAGAAGCCCTGTTGGTAAGAGTAGTTGCTGCTCTTAACTGGATCCCAGCAGTTGTCTCACAAGCGCCTGTGAGTCTAGCTTTAGAGTGTCTAACACCCTCTTCTGGCCTCTGTGAATCAACATGTACCCAGGTGCATGCACACACAGAGATACATGCACACACACACACATGCACACACACACATGCACACACAGAGATACATAAACACACACACACATGCACATGGAGAAAAATCAATAGTGAAATAAATGTTTTTCCAATAATGGAAAAGCTAGGCATCACATCCAAGGTCTTGTGCATGGTAGGTGAACATTCTGTCATCAAAGTGGACATACTTACCTAGCCTTAGGAAAATATAATATAAGACATCTACTAAGAGCTATGCATTCTTTCCAGTACAGGCTTCTGCAGATCCTAGGCCACCACATACTGCTCCTCAATCTCAAATTCAGAGTGTAGAAATCTTTCTCATGTCAAAATATTTAATGCTTGGAATAATGTAACCCTGGTGCTGATTTTAGGTCAATTTTCCTCACCAAAATATTACTGTTTATATTTTTCTATGGTGTTTCTTAATGTGCAAATAAGGTTTATTTGTCATAGAAAATACAGAGAAGCTGAAAGGGAAAGAATAGGAAATTATGTGTGGTTTTACTGAGGAGAGCCATTTCACTACTTTTATAGTTTATCTTGTCTCTTGTTTCAATTTTCTTTTTGTTCCCGTATGTATATAGTGTGATTGCATATATGTTTGTGTGTTCATATGTGTGTAGTACATGTGGAAGTGATGCAAATGTGTGCACGCGTCTCTGAAGGCCAGAAGTTGACACCAGGTTTTTTTATCACTCTGCACTTGAATGAAGAGTTCCTCAATCCACTAGTTTAGCCAGCTTGCTCCCAGGGCCCCCTGGTACCACCTCCTCAGCACTAGGACTATAGGCTGGCCATCTCGACTAGCTGGCATTTACTCTGATGCTGAAGATCTGAGCTCTAGTCCATTCTACTCACCAAACCATCTCTCATCCTTTTGATTCTAGACATCCTTGCTGAGAACAATCATTAATATAAACACAGATTTAATAGAGGAAAGGAGTTCTATAGCCCCTTGCACAACTGTTTTTAATTTATCTTAAAATATATTAAATTATATATTTATATATATTATATATTTATATAAAAATATATAAATTTATATATAATATACTAAATTATAATTTAAACAGAATTGTTTTTATTTAAAAATTATATAAATATGTTAACTATAAATATAATCGGGCTATATAATAGCCTATTTTTGTCTAATTTATGAGCCACATGTTTTCACTGTCTACTCAAAATCCAATGTTTTGAAAACTGACTGTTTCTCTATGACAGTATGAATGCACTTAGTTCTTTTATTAAAACATTGTAATGGTTGCACAAATGGGAAGTCAAGAGCATATCTGGAGATTTGGACAAACATTTTATTAGACTGCACCAACTGTCTTCTAGATCTGATGGATCTGGTTAATTTTGCACTCTTACTGCGGCCTCTTGATGCCTCTTCATGCAGAACTCAACCATTCTTTGCCTTGGTTGTCATACCCTCCCATCAAACAAAACAAAAAAATATCATTGTTGTATGTACGTGTGTGCCCATGTGCCACAGTGTGCCTCTGGAGGGCAGAGAGCATTGATTGGAATCTATTTTCTCTTTCCACTTTTACTTGGATTTTGGGATTGGACTCAAGTCGTCAGACCACACAAGCAAACACATCTCCCTGCTAAACCACCTAGCCAGCCTCACAAATTTGTTTTATTGGTTTTTTTTATTACCACTGAGTAATCAGCAGCTCGTTACTTTATCCCATTGTGTTAACTGTGAGTGAAAAATAGAAAGGAACAAGTAGAACCTTGGGCAGTCCGATAGGTAACAGATATGACTCATAAACATAGAATTTTGAAGGAGAAAATTAGTAAAGGTATACATTTTAAATTTTTGGTGCTGGAAATTAAATACAGGCCACTCCCATGCTAAACAAGGCCTCTGCCACTTAATTTTTTTCATCAAATTTTATCTTCAAAGAGAGTTTTGCAACTTAGTACTTTATTTGCATGTTGTTACAATTAAAAAAAATACTCAAAGTCGAAGCGAAAGAAAACCATATCAGCCAATAACATATAATATATGTGTCTGAGTTTGGCTTCTGTTGCTGTGGTAAACACATAACCAAAAACAACCTGGGGAAGATGGGCTTATTTCATTCAGCCTACGGCTGACAGTCCAGCATGAGGGGAAGTCCAGGCAACAGAACACTGCTCTCTGCCTTGCTCCTCACATCCTGCTCAGCCTGCAGGAAGCAGAGCAGGATTACTGACATCTGTGAACACAGCAATCAGGAAGAGTATGCACAGTATGCAGAGATGGAAACAAAAGTGGTTTCTCTAAGGCCCAGGAAATCCACTAAATGTGTGTTTGAAGTCTAATGACTCAGGGACAAGGGCTGGCTTGCTTCTTTTTGCTCTTGTTGACACATTTCTGACGTCCAATATTTTATAAAGGGAATTAAAAGAAATGTCTTGGCTCCTCCAAAATAAAAATAGAAAGGGAGGAAAATGCCCTAATCGGGACTGGTTTACATCTTACATTTTACATGAAGCCCTGAGTCATCTGAGTCATGGCTGACATCCAGGCAGTGCTGGGCAGTACAGCAGTTTCAGAGGCTGGTGTGTCCAGAGGATCTTTGTTTGGTAAATGTGTTTCTCTGCCTGAAGCATCCACACAGAACATCACATGTCCTCATGCACACATGTACTGTCTGTATTTTTTTATTCAGTTTGAACATGAGGGAGAAGAGCAGTGGGCACGGAAGTGTGCATGGCCACAGCCAGCCAGCTGTGAGTACAACACACAGCTCTGCTTGTGCTCCGCATAATGGCTCCCTGAGGAGAATTGTTAGACTCTACTGGGTGCAGGAGGCACAGAGAGTGGGAAAATAGGATTTGGCCCACCCACGGTGAGAGTTGCCCTAGTCCCAAAAGAATGTGGGAAGGTCAACTTTCTCTTCCGTGGACTCTTATGGGACCCAGAACACCCTGGAGTTTAGGAAGGGTTATGTACCTTTCTCAGTCAGACTCAGAGCTGGCACAATGACTCGCTCAACTGTCTAGAAAACATTTGTGGAACTAAACTGTGTGGTTAATATATACTTAAGAGTTCTGGTAGTATTGAAAACCGAAGCAAGGAGCTTGAAGCTTTCTCTTAGGTGACAAGTTTTTACTTTTGCAATGCAGGTTGGTAAACAGGCTTGATGTTCATTCCCTGACACTTTTGTACATCGTACAAGAACGTGGTGCTTGGAATAATGTTTTAAATGACATCTTGTTGGGCACTTACTGATATTTGATGATAACATGCCCTTAATTATATCATCTGACTTGGAATTCTCTTTCTCCACAGTGTGTGGCCAGTGGGTTGGGGGTCGGAGCAGTGGTGCTGAATAAATTCTACTAAACTCTATAAGCTTTTTTTCTGGACAGTCATCCAACTTTTAGACAGAGCCTTTTAATTAATTTTTAGATGACATGTTACTCTCTTTAAATACAACGTAAGAAAGAACAAAAACAAAACACAAAATAAAACTAAACTAAACTAAACAAACCAATAAGACAGTATGGTTCTTATTTCAAAGCCAGTTTAAATTACAATGAGCCGAAGCCTAATGGTCAAGTGCTATTCTCTGTCTGTCTGTCTGTCTGTCTGTCTGTCTGTCTGTCTCTCTCTCTCTTGTTTTTTTTTGGGGGGGGGTTGTTTTGTTTTTGTTTTTAAATACAGGGTTTCTCTGTGTAGCCTTGGCCGTCCTGGACTCACTTTGCAGGCCAAGCTGGCCTCGAACTCACAGAGATCCACCAGCCTCTGCCTCCCAAGTGCTAGAAGTGCTCCCAGTATGCTGTTCTCTTCTAATTCTAGAGTCAGAAGATCCAGGGCAGTCAGCTAAAGTTGGTGAAAGAATGCTAAAACTACAACTCACAAAGCTAAGAGATTTGATACATACACAGGCAGACTTCATTTTAGGCTCTTCCTTTGCATTTTCAATTTGTGGGGCAAAGAAAGAAGCTAAAATGAACTTTTCTTTGCCCCTACAAATGGAAAATACAAAGAAATCCTATAAGCAGATGCAAATTTCCTGGCACTCAAATTAACCACCTTTGACAATCATCTTGAAGGGAAGAAATAGCCCCAATCCCCAAGCTATCTTGATACACACTTCTGATGAAAAAACTTTGCAAGATGTAGGGAAGGGTTGAGAAGGGACCTGGTGATTGAAACAGGGTTCTCAGCAAGTCAGAGGCTTAGGAAGTGACAGTGCCAAGAGGAGCCTCATTCATATGATGCAATCTGGACCAGTGGGCAACAGGTCTACTAGCAGTCTAGCAAAAGCAGTAGATCTTCTTGTCCTGCTCTTGATGCACTGGGCAGGCTTGGCTCCCTTTCCTCAGCTTTGGCTACTTTCATTGGCAGCACCTCTCTCTCTCCTGGGGAGTCCCAGTGAACCAAGGCCAAGGCGAGAGCAGCCAGCCAGCCATGCAGGCCAGTGTGCACTCAGCCTAACCTCTAGCTTCCTTTGCAAACCTGTTTTCATATTTGTAACTTGATCTCAAATATAGTTTCTCTTCTCAAAGCCCTAGAAAGGCTTCCCAAACCAACCACAGCCTGCAAATTTGTAAATGATCCAGAGACCAGAAATCTGGCCCGACCCTTCTTGATCTCCCCTCTGCTTAGCCATCTCCAGTAACATTGACCTTCCCACAACTGGGCCAAGGACGTTCACACTTGCTGGTGCCTCCACCAATCATCTCTTACTCTTTTATCAAACCACACCCAAGACCCACCTCTTATCCCATCCAAAATGTATAGTCTCTTTCTAGTGCCTCATTTGATTTACTTCTTTTCTTTGTATATTTTCCTCAAAGTATTATCTTACATATACATACACCTGGAAATACTATATGTATATATACATGTATGAATGTGGCATGTATTCAGTGGTCTGCATATACAGAGAATTACATTCAGGACCCCTTGGATTCTAAAATCTATAGATGTCCAAGTTCCTCAAATAAAGTGTTACAGCATTTATATGGAAGCTATGCATGTTCATGTTCTTCCACATCTTTCTCTAGGCAACTTACAATAAGTACTGAATATGCAAATATGTAAATGTAATGCAAATTCCATGTAAATAATGGTTGCACTTTCACAACAATCAGGTAGTATTATAATACCTAGCTTTCAAATGAGAAAATGCAGTAAAACCCACTCAACTAAAGCATAGGTGTGAATACATTAGTTTCATATTGATGCTGCTCATCAGCATGAATGTACTGCATTAAATAGCTCTAAGTTCATTATCTTACAGCTGTGACGGTGAGAAGTCTGTAGTTTGTCTCCCTGGGCTAAGTACCGAGGTGTTATGACTGAGTGCATGCTAGAGAGAATTCACTTCCTTGACTTTCCCAGCTTCTGAAGGCTGTTGTCATTAAGAGTGAGATGCCATGCAACAAATAAGTAATGGAGAGATTTATTTGGAGGAAGGAAAGGGAAGAGGAGTTAGGGCCTGAGTGGGCCGTAAGGGTATATATAGAGAGAGACAGAGACAGAGACAGAGAGTCAGTGGGAGAGAGAGTGAGAAAGGGATAGGGGGTGAGAGAGAGAGAGAGAGAGAGAGAGAGAGAGAGAGAGAGAGAGAGAGAGAGATGGCCAGTTTGTCCTTTTATATCAGGTGTCTCTGGTACACACTTGGTAGCAGGATGCAGATGATGATATCAGAGGTTGCTAAGCAACCTAGAGGTAGATCAGCTCAGCTGGCAGGCTAGCAGATCAGCTTGTGAACTAACAAAGGCTGCTTGTGTTAGGGCTTGTGAATCCTGCCTCCCCTTCCATGACAACAGCAGAGCATCTTCAAATTCTCCTTGACATCGTCTTCTCGCATCCATCTTCCACATGGTAAGAACTTTCAGGAATGCACTCGGGTCAACCAGATAATTCAAGACAATTTCTTTACATTATGACTTCATCACACATGCAAAGTCTCTTTCTCTTAGTAAGACAGGATGCCCACATGTTCCAGGAATAGAATGTACATCGTAGGGGAACAGCTCTGTGGTGCTCAGTAGTTAGAAGAGGAACAGGAGGCACTGGGGGCCTGGATTCACTTGCTATGAGATTCTGCACAGGACACTTCATTCTTCTCCACTGCTCATTTGCGGTACAGGATGACACAGATTTACAGTGAATTTTGAAAATGGATGTATCTTACTGAGGTGTTTTAAAATCATCAGTCTCACTGCATCTCTAAACATATGATTGAGACCACAGATATGTGATAAATGTCAGTCTCAGGGAGAAATGAGAGGCCTGGGGGAGACAGGCGGAGCTGTACCTCCCATAAACAGGTGCCTGTGAAAAATGCAGCTAGCCTCAGGCAGACCCTGAATGGACTCCAGCGCCAAGAGGATCAAGTGAGGTGACACTGTTAGCACCTGAGAGGGGCCAACAGAAAGGGCAACCTAGCTCAGTGTCCTCCAGGTCCAAGTAGTCAGGAAGAGAAGGTTGGCCAGAGTAGGAAAGGTAGAAGCTCCAAGACCAGAGCAGCAGAGTGGCAGAACAAGATGATGTATACGGACAAAGGGAAAGGTGGGTACAGCCATGGGTCTGCAGTAGTTGAATAGGGACCTGGACCTGTCTAGGTGGTGACTGTCTAGTGCCAAAATCAAGCTTCAGGGTCTCAACCTCTCAAGACTGGAAAGAGCCCACAGGCACTTGCAAGGTTATCAAAGGAGATGCCAGCTGTAGAGGTCTAAGCTACTGGAGAGAGAGAAAGACATGCAAAGACGGGAGCTTATTTAAGTCCAAAAACAATAAGTGTGTGGGAGACCAGCAGTCAGAGGCAATCAGCTATTGAGCAGTAATAGTCATATGTGGCATTTGAACTTTTCTTCTGAAGGCCAAATACTGGAATCTGCTGAAATAACCTAGCAATCATCAGGTTAACAGAAGGGACATATAAGGCATTTATCTGACTATAGTTTTAAGGAGCATAAGTAATGAAAATGAGGACAAGACCCCTCCAGGTATGGTTGAGGAGATGGTTTTTACTGTAGATACAAGAGAGAATACAGGCAGAGGCATCTGGAAAACTCTAGAGCAGGGAGACTAGATATGACCAGTAGGCTGAACTAGGCTGTAAGAGGAATGTGAAAGGCAGGAGAGGAAGAGAAAAGAGATGGAGGACCAAAAAAGTGTGGGCCAAAATGTCAATTTTATATAAGAAAAAGAAGCTGGGAAAAGGGAAGGCAAGTCCCAGGGCTGGAGAGGGTTAGGGTAGAGGCTAGGGATGAAGCCACAGGTACTGATCGAGCCTGGCAGGCCAGCTTGCTTGGTTTGCTAACAGGAACCTCAGTTACTGATTTGTCCCAGGTTTTTTCAGATTAAAGAGCACAGATCTAGGAAGAACAATCCATTTTCATGCTTCGGGTCAATAAGTCAGATGCTGTTGTGTAGACATGTGATTGGGAAGAAGTGATGACCCAGTGGAAACAGACAGGTGGGAAACGCACAGGGCTTGTCCCCACTGTTTGTGGCCTCTATGTGCAGCATTCCTTCTTCCCAGGTGTGAGGCAGGGTCCTTCTGAACTAGAAGTCTTTAATCAACTTTCAGACAAGACAGATTAGAGAATTTCTTTGTGGCTAACTCATCAATGAAAAGGCAGGGGAGGTGCTGTGGGGATGCCTTGGTGGAGACAGCCCTTGACCCATACACATAAGAACCTAGTGTTGCATCTTCAGAACCCACAGAAAGCGGGGCACAACATGCGTTTGTATTGACTCTATGGTGAGTTTGGAAGTGGAAATGTGAGAATCTCTGGAAGTTTTCAGATCAGCTAGCTTGGCATATGCAGTGGCAAACAACCAAGAAACCAGGTCTCAAACAAGCTGAAGGCAAGGACCCAGACCAGAACTTTGAGCTCCACTCCATGAGCTCCATGCATATGGCTGTGTTCACACACATGAAGGCACACACATGTATAGAAGTAATTCAACTCTAATTCCTATAGACAGAAAAACTAGAGGACAAGTTTATATTTCATGATGGACTTAGAGGAAACCTGAACCACCATTCAGATGTCCATGGCCAGCCTGTGGAAAGAATAATCAGAGTTCCTGTGACTTGCCTCAAGGGAGAATGAGGGCCAGGAGGCAAGGAGGTCAGGAGAAGGTCTTTCTCAAGGTGCTTCTGAGGCCTTTATTTTGAACTGTATTTTTCTTAAGCCTCAATGTTTGCCAAGCCCTTGGCTCCCAAACCTGTCAGATAGTTCCTACCTAGACCTCACTCACAAGAAGCACCAACCTGTCTTCACATAAAAATACAGAAGGCCTCCATAGCTGCCAGCATCCTCTAGGCAGAAGGGACCAGGATCCGCAAACTATTGGACTGTGTGTTTGTGACAAAGTAACAATATGATGTAAGTGTGTGTGTGTGTGTGTGTGTGTGTGTGTGTGTGTGTGTGTGTAGACATACATTCTTCATCTCTTCCTACAGAGGATGGCCAGAGCACTTACAAAATGTGTTTCTGCTTTGAGAGTTCTTTAAATGTGCTTCAGAATAGCATTTAGATCACAGCAGTGACACTACCATATGATCGTGGTAGGTGTTTTTTAAAAAGGCTCACATCAAGAACTTTTACTGTACCTATTCAATATTTATATATACTTAAACCCTGCCATCATGTCCCAGTTGCCTGCCATCCTTGGTACAGTAACATGTTATACAGAAAGAAGCAATAGATTGATCATCTATCCTACACATGTAGTAGCCACAGTGCCTACAGTTAAGGAAGTACATGCTTTGACATTCACACTATGACAAAAGTGCCTGATGATGAAGTCGCCAAACTTCATGGTTCTCAGAACATGTCTTCATCATTTAAGGGACACATGCTTGTATGTTGGGTCCAAAAGTTTCCTTGGGAAAGTCTTTCTTGCCCTTGCTGAAGGCAGAGCCAAAATTCGTTGACTCAAATTCTCAGAATGTAGGCACCAAGCGCCCTAGCAGTGCTGCCTACACTGTAGACATGTGACCTCTGTGAGCTTGCCTGCAGCCTCAAATATCTGAATTCCTTTCCTGTAGAAGATCAGAAATGCTGAAGTCCAGTTGCTTTGAGGCTGGCTCTGTGAGCCTCTTGCACTGTCTTCAAAGTGCAGTGACTGTGGATATTGGAGTGCTAGCCCTGTTCCCTTGTTATTCTAGGACATTGCCCTGAATTAGAGTGCCTTTATCTCTTCTGTCCTCTCCAAGAGCTCATGAGGACTCCTTCCTTGTTTATGTTTCCTCAAAATCTCATACTAGGAGTCCTGATATTAGCATATCAATTCCATGGATGCTGCCCTATTTATTCCGAATAGCAAAATAAAATACATTAGAATAACCAGAAAATCAGAAAGAGACTGCACTTTGGGAAGAAAGATTAAGAATTCTTTCACAGCTGTGTATCTTAGCACTGTTCCAGTGCCATGTCTGTCGAGCACAAGGCAGGTGTGCTTACTGCAGAGCTCCTGATCTCTGGCCTTGAACTGCTTTCTGCTTCTGCCTAGGGGCTTAGAATGCCTCCTTTAATACTATGCAATTCTCTCAAACATCCTCCCTCTGTGGACAGTTAGGTTTGAGAGAGCTGATGAAGTGGCCTCTTTGAAAAAGAAAAAGAAATCAATTCCAAAAGTCTGTGCTCATTCCCAGAAGGTGATCGAATCATGGGGTGGAACTCTGAGAAGCTTAAAACAGCTCTCATGATGTCTGTAGCTGCAGCCCTGCACAGGCACAGGCTGTGTGCTCTTTGTGGGGAGTGTTGAGCCTTTGCCTCTGTGCATTTAGTCCTGGGCCACTCTGTACCACATTATGAGTAGAGAATACCCCAAGCCAAGGCCAGGCTTGACTGAATTGTTTGAAGATCTGTAAGACTTCTTCTGAATCCAGCCTTTTCCTGTCATGGGGCTGAAGGTTGATGTAGGAAGCAGGCTTTCCTTTCATAGGCCCCCTTCCTGACTGGTAATGAGGGAGGGAGAAAGGCCCTGGTATGGAGCAGCCCTCTACAGCTTGTCTAGAAAGAGCAAACTGCAAAGGTATTTGAGTCGACATGCTGTTTCCATCTTCGCCATGTGTTTTTCATTCCCGTTTTGGTTACTCTTGGCTCCCGTTATGGAGCTTGCTTAAGGTAATGTGGTTGCAATTGGTTTTAGACATCAAAAATGAATAGTGATTTGTCTGGAGTGGGCTAACGAGGATGGTAAGTGGCTAAGACAGAAAGCACATTGCCTTTCTAGAGATCTGGAAAATTCCTTTCTTCCTTCTTCTTTGTGGGAACAGAATCTGCTTGTAAAAGAGCCCAGGGAGCTTTGACTAATGCCCACAGTCAAACTCAGCATCCAGTGGCGAAAGCTGCAGACCACAAAGTGTGCAGCCATTAGCCTGCTGCAGAGGAAGCTGATGCCTTTAAGCCAGAAACAAGATGCAAAGATAAGCATTCTTCCTCCAGCAAAAATAGGGTGACTTACTCAATCACTGTAGCAAGAACAACAACAACAACAAAAACAACAACAACAAAACAATTGTTCACCTATTAGATAAAAATAGTTAGGAGTAAAAGGTCTTTTGTGTGGTCAGCAAGACAGCTCAGCAGGTAAACACCTGTGCCGCCAAGGCTGATGACCTAAGTTCTCTCTCAGGGACCCACATGGTGAAAGGAGAGAACTGTCTCCTACAAGATGTCTTCTGAGCTCCACATGTGTACTGCAGCAGGCACATGGCTACATGCATATACAGGAGACAGGGGCGTGTCTTAATCTGATGCCAATGTCAGAAGTCTTACCAAGGTCTCAAGCAAGTCTTCCTCTCTGTACCTCTATTTACAATTATCTACAGTGCTGATAGTTGTAAGACATCATTGGTTGGGCTTATGAAATAAGATTTGAAACCAATAAATGAAGGTGACCTGTCTTTCTGCTGGTGCCATCTTGCCTTTGGTGGTGATCTTTGTGCGGTTGGCTGTTCCTCATATCCTCTGAAATGAGGACCATTTTGGGTAACCCCTGTCTGGTAGAAAATCTAGAATATCCACTTTACCCTGGGGCCAAAGTCAGGGATGGGAAGAGAAGAGCCATCCAAAGACCTGGTCCTTGATGGCACTGCCTAGGTCAGGCTCAAAGCAAATACTCTGCTTGTCCCCAGTGTCACTCAGATACTAGAGGATGCTGCTGGATTCCTAGGTGTTTTTACTTGCAGGGGCATTAAGATATGAACAACTTAATGTCTTGAGACAGCGGGCTGTATGCTGCATTTGCTCTGGTTTCCTAGTAAGCTGATAGATATGGTCTAATGATAATGCTAGCATGAAGCTAGTCACTCTGTGATGATTTTGGTATGAAGCCCAATGAATCCATTCACAGTACATGGCTTTCTTAATCAGTCACATAAAGAGAATGAGATTAACCTAAGCCATGTCGGGTAGTGGCTCTCAAATTGCCGGTAGCATTTGATTTTGATGGCTTGGACCTAAAACATTATCCAGTCACATCTTCTTGAACAAACAAAATAATCAGAAAATTGTCTTTAATACTCCTTATGATTCTAAGAAGCTTGAAATTTGTTCTATAGATCATGTCTTATCTGGAGCTATAAGCCTCAACTTAGAAGGAAATCAAAACAAAGGAAATTATAAGTCAGAAAGAAAATATTTGCCTTTTCTGTGACCCCTTGTTTCCATTACTATTTCATTTCTCCATAGTTTTGTCTTATCTGAGAAAAATCAAGTCTTTTCCCATGGACCTCTACTATTCCCAGCATAAGACATTGACCCCCAAGCCCAGCTCATTGGCAACCCCTCTGGCTTGCATTGCCCTCACAAAAGACTACAGGGCCTGAAGAGGAACAAAGGGTAGCGAAAGGGTAATGGAAATATATATATATATATATATATATATATATATATATATATATATATTCAATATATATATTCAATATATATATATTCAATAGTAATATCAACATAAGCACAGTAAGGGAATCAAGACATGTTTTCTGTTAAAGCAAAGAAATATAGTGGAAAATGAAACTCCAGGACAAGCAGTCCCTGAGAGTGAGGACTCTGCTTTAAGAGCCCAGTGCACACCGTGCTTTCTACATCATTGATACTCCTGAATTTACCAGTTCTGACATCAATGAGTGATGCTATGTTCAGTTATGTTCACATAAATTTGTCTTCTGGATTAGAGATGAATTTATTTTCTTCCTGCAGTCATTTGGCTTTCTGCAGAGCATATATCCACAGGGGATTGGTTACAGGCCTTTAGATTACATGGACATTCAAGTGAATTGGATGGTGTCCTATTTGTACATAACTCATTTCCTCATCTACTACCTCAGACATACTTGGCACAGTGCCTACATATCCCTTTATAGATGCAACGTAGTATAATACTCTCCATGTAACAAATTCAAGATTTACTTTTTTAGAGTTTTCTAGAATGTTGCTTTTCTTTTTTAAAAAAAGATTTTTTTATTTTATTTTATGTATATGAGTGTTCTATCTGCATGTACACCTGCATGTCAGAAGGAGGCATCATGCCAGTACAGATGGTTGTGAGCCACCATGTGGTTGCTGGGAATTGAACTCAGGACCTCTGGAAGAGCAGACAGTGCTCTTAACCACTGAGCCATCTCTCCAGCCCCAGATGTTGCTTTTCTTATGAGTATTTTCTTTTTAAACTTTTTATTTATTTACTTTTATGTTTTGTACATTGGTGCTTTGACTGCATGTTTGCGTGTGTGAGGGTGTCAGATCCCCTGAAACAAGAGGTAAAGACAGTTGTTAGCTGCCATTTGGGTGCTAGGAATTGAACCCGAGTCCTCTGGAAGAGCAGTCATCTCGCCAGCCCCTCCTATGGGTATTTTCTAATGAATATTTCTTATGCATGATTGGTTGAATCCTTAGACAAGGAACACGCAATTAGGGAAAGCCAATTGTGATTGTGGTTAATCTACCCCAACACCTACCATTCACTTACTAGGGACTGGACTACTGGCTTTTAAACCCTTGTCCATAACCTCCAGCTAAGCAGGAGGCAACTGTAGAGCCATCATCACTAGCATCAAATCAAATCCATGAGTACTCTGCCCTGTGCCTATGAAGAAGTGACGATTGCCCAGGCTAGTGACAAGCTGTTAACGATAGATGGAAATGATATTCACTTTACTCCCATCAGATAGCCTTGTGTCCAGGCCTGGACTGCGTGGGGTCTGACTCTAATCTGTGGCTTTTCCCCAACTCCCATAATTTATGCTGAAGCCCTAACCTTCAACAACTCAGGGTGGAACCTCATTTGTTAATAGAACAGTCACAACTCTAGTATGGCATGTGTCCTGATGTATGGACAGGGAGAACAGGGTGTGAACATAAAGAGAGGTCGGGGTGATGAGTCGACCAGACAAGGAAAGCCAAGAATCACTAATAACTCACCAAAAGCCGCTTGAGTCATGGGATGGGTTTTTGGCTATGGCCGTCAAAACAGAGAAACCTGCTAGTGCCTTGATCCTACAGTTCTAGATTCTACAGCTGTAAGAAAATGAATCTGGGTGTTTAGGTCATCCAGTTTTGGTGGGGCAGGCTAGCATGGGACCCAGCATGTGGCTTGTCTCAAAAAATGGGTTCAATCCAAGTACTCAATCCTGCTCTTGAAGTGCTGGCCAGTGCACCCTGGACACCCCTCCACTGATTACTGTGTATGGATCATGATGCTGGACTATTGGTATGAGAAAAGAAAAGAACCATTTTCTCTAGCCTCATGTTCTGCAGATGAACCCTGCAAGTCAGACTAAGAAAACAGATCTCCAGGAGAAAAGATTCCCAAGTTGTATTTGCTGAGAATTTATCTGCAGAGATTTTCACAGCAGAATGAAAATCCAAAGAGGGGGTCAGACCTTGGAATTTATACCCTGTTTTTAAGAACAACAATGGATTTTTGAATTGGGGTTTTTTTTTTAAACAAAGGAAAAGGTGTTGGGCTTCTAGGAATGGTGAATTGTGGGAGGAGAAATTAGTGGAAGAGACGTTTGTTGTGTAGATCCATGTGGTGCCTTGAGGGCTGTTCTCGTGATACAGGAAGGTCGGATGGGGAGGGGGGAATTTATGTCTTGTTTTCACACAGATGGGGAGCAGGAGTGGCAGAATGTTCTTTCTGTTTTATTCCTTCTTAAATGCCTTAGGCTCAAAATAACTGTTACACCAGAGTGCAGAAGGCACTGAGAGTGGTACATCCTGGTCCATTTTGATGGTCTTTTACAAATCTGCAAGGTTGCATTCCAGATGTATAGAGACAGGGAAGTCGCCTATGTAGGTATAATCAATAAACTTTGCAAGACAATTCTCCTTAAAGAATATGAAAAAGACATCGATTGGGTGGGGAGAGGGGCAATATGTGGCTTAGTGAAACTGCATATGTTTCCACACAGGTTCAATTCCTTATATTCCTCGTTCCAGCCCATTATATAAATGCTGAGACAGAGATGTGTTTCTTGGCCTGAATAACCCTGAGTGCATGGCGTGGACTGTGTCTTCACCATGCAGTGTGTTCTTCCTGAGCAATTCTGCCATGGAACCACTCAGGGCTACTGATGGCTGTGATCTTAAGAACTTTGTTTCACTTACTTTTTGTTTTGTTTTGTCTTTTTGTTCTATTTTTAGGAGTATATTTTCAGCTGACTCATTTCCCTAACACATTCTGGTGTGATTTTTCACAGATGCGATTTCTGTTCTTTTAACTCTGTCAGGGTGGGGTATACTGCACTACCTGACATAAAGTACCTTCACTCTCTGTGTAAAAGGGCATTTTTAGTTTTTATTACATGTTGGATGCACATGATAGAGTCAATTACAGCTTTTTCATATGCAGCTTTTACCATATTCACTCCCACCATTACTATCCTCTGTCCCCTTCTGCGCTTGCTGATTCCCTTCTACTTCTTTCCTAGTCCTTTTCAACTTTCGTGTCTTAATTATATTTATTTATTTATTTATTTTGAGGCTTTCCAACATATTTCACTAGGGTTGATTGTAGTGTCATGGTGGAAAAAATATAGAACCATGGTTTCCCTGCCAGTGTATACACCACTGAAGAAAATCATCCCCACCCTCCAGCCGTTATTAAGAGCCTATAGATACTTGGGGGAGAGGGGTCCCCCTGAGCTCTTTCTTCTAGCTACCATCATCTGCTTATGTGTCCTGGGGGTGGGAGAGCTCGAGGCCCAGGGTGACAGGTCCAATCTTGCAACTGCTATGAGATTGAGAGTCTAAGAGTTGTGTCATGTTCTGAAGGTAGAATTCTACTTCACTCTTCCCCTTCCCTGACCTCTTGCATTTTCCCAATCTTCCATGATGTTCCGGGTTAGTGTAAAAATATAATGGAAAAATTATAACTTTAGAAGAAAGATTAATATCAGTGCTGTGCCACTCAGAGAAAAAAAATTTAAGATGATAATATGTGGGGTACAAGGTTTCTGTCTTATTAACCCTTTCCAAGCACATCCTAGTGAATCTTATCTCTTATTCCTGATTTTAGTTGGAGTCCTTTATTTCATGATGTTCCTTGAACCTTGGAGGGAGTGATACAGATGTCCCATTTGTGGCTGTGATCCAGCAATTCCTTAATCTCAGTACTTTGACCATGGACAAGTCTGAGTTATTGCTGCCCTCTACATAAAGGAGTTTCTTTTACTAAGGATAGCACTAATGTATGTGTATAAATATAGTTGTTTAGGTAACCATTTGATGGCCATATCATGTCCATTTAGCAAAACAATGGTAGCAGCTTTTCCACTGGGGTCTATGATCTTCCCAGCAACAGACTTTAGATTAGGGTTACAGAGCCGGACATGGATTCCCTCCCACGGAGCAGGCCTAGAATCCGATCAGAGGATTGGCTATCCCCACTAGTGGTTTGTCACCATTTCACCAGCAGGCACTTTTCAACTGGTTCGCCAGCAGCACAATATGCAGACTCCATAGCTGAGTAAGGCTTTTGAAGACAATTCTTCCCCCAGGAGCCAATGCAGCATCGTCTGGCACTATGTGAATCAACTAGCAGCATGAAAGCCTCCCTTCTGGTTCCAGCTTGTTTTCTCTATGTCCTGCAACCAAACTATGATGTATCTTCAGCAATGGGGTCTTATTATCTAGTTCTTGTGGGCAACAAGCATCTATGACAAATGCCATTGTGCAGTGTGTACTCAAAAGTGGACAGACACTCTGCTATCATGCATACAATAACACTATCTTGATATCTGTTGGAACCTACATATGGCTTTTATCCATCCTGGATGCTCTACTCCTAAGAGAAGGATGCTGTTTTTCTGATGAGTTTTTCTTGTGTTTTATTTGTTGTTGTTGTGCTAAGGATGGAAGAACAAATGAACTTCTCTCTCTGTGTCTCTGTCTCTGTCTCTGTCTCCTCTCTCTCTCTCTCTCTCTCTCTCTCTCTCTCTCTCTCTCTCTCTCTCTCTCTCCTGAACATGTGTAGACTTTTCCCCCTTGTCACTATCCCCTAAACAAACTAGAGTATCATTATTGTATAACATTTGTGTTATATTAAGTATTATAAACCATCTGTGGATAATTTAAAGTATATACAAGGACAACCCTTGGTTATATTGCAAACAGTGCACCATTTTATATAAGAGAGTCAGCCACCTTCCGATTTTGGTATTCTGGAGTAAATCCCCTGTATTGCTGGGAAATGGCACATGCACACATAACAGCTTACACTATTGTGACAGCTGACAAGTTCCAGAGTCAACAAGCTGAAAGCCAAAGAGAGCCTGAGAGATGGAAGAAAAGGAGAGCTGACTTGATGAGCATGGGCAGGCTCAAGACACAGGAGTAGCTGAGTTTCCATTGCAGCTGATGATAAGGAAAGCCTGATGGGCCAGCCTAGAAAAGTCAGGCAGAAAGAATTCTCTCCCTAACCAACTGAAGGGTGCTCACAAAATAAAAACTAAACTGCTTTACTTATCATGAAAACTCACTGTTATGTTTGAATATTAGATGTTTCCCCACAGGCTTGGGTATTGAGATTTGGTCCCCAACTGAAAGCACTTTTGGAAAATGACAAATTCTTAGGAGTTTGGCCCAGTGGAAAGAAGCTAGGCTGCTGGCAAGTGCCCACTAATGGCACGCTGATGTCCTATTCTCTTTCTTCCATATTTAGCTCCCTTTTCTTTTTGCTTGCTAGCCACTGTGAGGCAAGCACTCTCCTTTTCCACATACATCTGCCATAGGCCTCTGTCTCAGTATAGATCCCCAGCAACTGGGCCAAGTAACCATAGACTGAAGCCTTGGAAACCACGAGCCAAAATAAACCTCTTGTCCTTTTAAGTTGATTTTCTCAGTTATTTTGTCTCAGTATCAGAAAACTGACTGACTAGTCAAGTGTCAGTCTCACCCAAATCTCCAGGATAAGGTTTGGCCAACTATCTTGATATTCAATAATCCAATCAAATCAATACATAAAATTGAGCACTATAGACTCTTGAGTCTGGCCGAGGTCTTAGCCTGTATTTCTATCACCTTCTATGCATTCATTTGACACATATTTTCCCCACCATCTTTTTTTTTTTCTGAGATAGGGTTTCTGTGTGTAGCTTTGGCTGTCCTGGATTTACTTTGTAGACCAGGCTGCCCTTGAACACACAGAGATGTCTGGCTCTGCCTCCCTGAGTACTGGGATTACACGTGTGCACCACCACACCCGACTTTCCCCATCAGCTTATCATTGTTAAATCTCCTCTTTAGTCATATGGTGTACTTGAACCTAACATAACAATTGGATGACTTTTTCATCTTCTAACAATGGAACTCTGTATCCATTTCCACTGCTACCATGCCACCCACCCCATCCTATCCTACCCAAGGCTCCCATGCAACTTCTGGGACTTCTGCTCTTCCTATCTGTATGAATCTAACTGCTTTGAGGACTTGTATTTTCGTGAACGGCTTATTGCACTTAACATCTAGTTCTCCAGTTTTCCCTGTGTTGTGGCTTGTGTCAGATGTTCCTTCATTTTTAAGACTATATACTACTATACATTATATTTAATTATGTTATATAATTATTTCATAATAATATGCCTTATTATGTGTATCATCCTACTGTATATGCCATAATTGGCTTATCCATTCATCTGTCTACGGTCACTTCAGTTATATACACCTCTTGGCAATCACAAGTCTGTGAGTGTAGGTACACACCCAGCCTTCTGGTCTTCTAGATATCTATCTAGAAATAGGATTTGCCTTCCATATCTTAGTCCTGACCAGAACTTACTGGGTTTGGCTTTGCTCCCTAGTTCCCATTTTTCCAGTCACTCTTGAAGAGGGTAAGGGAAGATTTACTCATCTTGGTGACATAGTACCTTCAAGTCACTTAGTAAACAGCAGGTTTCTTTTAACAGCTTCCTCCTGGCCACTCTCCCACATTTCTACAGAATGTTATAGGAGTCCTTTTTTATTGTTATAACTGCAGAGATGGAACTCGAAACCTAAAGCATGCAGAGCAATGGCTCTGCCTCTGAGCTCTGTCCTCTCTCTTTGAGCTTTGAATGTCAAAATGGTCCCAAGTTCTGACATTATTCCCATGTCATTCATTCCAAAGGTGAGGACTCCGGGGGCATTAGAAATAAAGGACTCCTATTAAAATCAGGAATAAGAAATAACATTCACTAGGATGTGCTTGGAAAGGGTTAATGAGACAGAGACCTAGTACCCCACAGATTACCATCTTAAAAATTGTCTCTGAATGGGATAGCACTGATATTAATCCTTCTTCTAAAGTTACAATTTGTTTTTTTAATTACATTTTATACCAACTCAGAAATAATACAAGAAATGTACACTAATATCCTAATTTTGTTTACATTTTAGGATACAGGGAGTGTCAGCCTGACTTCACTTAAGGTGTCTCAGAGAGCAAGGACTGTGTGGCTTGCCTGAATTCCTTGAGTGTTTGCTCATGTTAGTGTCCCTCTTCCCCTTTAAATTTCATGGCAATTCAGTAGACAACCATAGGTTTAGGGCCAAAATGTTGGTGATTCAGCAGATGCTGAAATGGAACCGAAGCTCTTCAGCATCTTCTGTGTGTGGGTCCTGTGGCTTCTTCTGTGAGGTGGGTTTTCTGTGTGGTATGTAGCTTTTATTAAAATCTAGTATGTCTCTATCACATAGCTCTCCTTTACACAAGTGGCCACAGCTTTGGCTGCCCCCCGACAGCCAAGCATCTCATTGCTCCTCACTTTACATTCTGCAGCGTTTTCCCACCAATGTGGACTCTCTGGCTGGCAGCACAACAGAACACAAGCTGGCACAAGAAGACATGCGTACCACACACTTCCCTCTGGAGCCTGAGCCAAGAATCCTCCTTGCCTGAGAAACACATGCCAGTGTTAGTTTTGGATACCACCACCAACTAGCAGTACAATGTGTGACCTGTTTTCTCAGAGATTAGCAGTCAAAGCAGACTTCAAATGATT
This sequence comes from Acomys minous, assembly GCF_964271855.1. Lineage (NCBI taxonomy): Eukaryota > Metazoa > Chordata > Mammalia > Rodentia > Muridae > Acomys > Acomys minous. The sequence goes on from NC_140495.1 coordinate 51,154,616, forward strand.
TCACCCTAATAAACCTGCTGGCAGATAGCTTGCCAAGGATCAGGGCAAGTCCTTTCGAAGGACTGGTACATAAGAGGCGGTAGGGGAAAACAGGCACTCAACTAAAATAGACCCACGTGCAGACTCACCCTGTCCTTCACTATGAAGAGTAGCCAAAGACCCGCTAGATGCAGGGGAAATACTTCACTTTGCTTATATGAGGGCCTGAATGCAGAACATTGTCTCTGTAGAGACTATAAAGGGAGGAGGAAGGCAAAGGAAGCTACTAGAAGGTGGAGGAGTTGCCAATGAAGTCACCCTGGATTTCACTTTCTGAGCTTCCTTTCCAGCTGGCCAGCTGCCTGGTCCTAGCCTGAATCATTTGAGAGATAAAACTACCCTCCCTCCTTTACTCTAAGTCTGGTTTCTATTCAGGCTGCCAAGTTCTCTGTGCCCCCAGCCCTGGATTTAGGGTCCTGCCTCCTTCAAAATCACAGAGCTTGCTTCCAGCTCCACCTGAGTGCAGATGGGCACAGGGCTGAGTCTCTGTAACATGTCTTCATTCCAGTAATATGATGTAGACCCTGTCTAGTAACTAGGCATGTGTGGACTTGCTCTCCTGGCAGAGACACTGGGTAGGTCCAGCCCCAAGCCATGGCTTTGGTATCTGCTGCCGTAGAACAGTGCTCTGCTTGCTTCTCCATCTAATTCACACAGATGCCCAAGGAACCCCAGAAGACTAAAACTCTGGCCTTGAGGCAGCCTCATGGTAGGTTTATGCCCATTTCTCTGCCTCTTTGTTGGGCAGAGAGGCAAGATAAGCCCTGGGACAGGAGTGTCATATCATTCAAGCTCTGTTGTTTTGGTCCTGTGGTAAGGCAGTACATCAAAGCAGGGACAATATACTGAAGCAAGCTGCTCACTTCCTGGCCGAGAAGAGAGAGACAGGTGCAGGAAAAGCTACATTCCCCAAATCTCATTTAAGGGTACACCTTCAATGACCTGGAGACCTCCTACAGGTTCTACCATCTTCCAATAGCAGAAGGTGAGATTCCTGAGCTAGAGAGCAACCTCAATGCAGAAATCAACATTGGATTGTTTAATTTGGAGACTTTCACGTTATCTGTAGGTGCAGAGGGCCACGATCAAGCGAGGTGTAAACCTGGTCCTGTCTACATTTGTCAGTGTTCACAACTTGAGTCTCTCAATCCAAGTGAATTTATCATGAGACACGTAGGGTGCAGGGAGGTGTGAGGGCTTCTGTATGTCCCACCTCTGCCAGCAGTCTAAGGAGGCCTTGTGAAGCTATGGCAGAGCTATTGTCCTAGGATCATACACCTGCCTGTACAGTGACCCATATACATGCTTGTGCTATTAGAGAGATGCGAACCTCAGTGAAACTGTGGTAGGGAGAAGGGTTTCTTGCTTTATTCTATATGTTGTGGAAAGGATGACAAAGGACAGGGGAGATAGAGTCCCTTTCGAGTTGGACAGCTTGCTAGCTGTTTCAGATGTCTGACAGTTATTTGCACTGGAGTCCCTTGGAGCTGTCCCACAAAGCAGATCAGCAATCCATTCCTGTTGTACATTAATTGCCCAGCATCTTCCCTGTGCAGACAATTACAAAAATATCTGTATAGTAAGTATAGCCTAAAGTTTGTTTGATTATTTGTTCATTTTTAGTTTTCTGGCAAATATTACTAACAGACAATGTTGAAGAGCACACATATTAGGAAATGTATTCCTGGTGTTCCAACAGTCAACCCCCCAGTGAGGTGATATAAAAAGAAATTTGGTTGTTCCAGAAAGCTCTGACATGACTTCCAGGCCCAATTTTAAAGCATCTTCCAAACTAGGTGGAAGATTGTCCTCAATTTTTTTTTTTACTGGGACATGTATAGCTAACTTTCTCTTGGTGCAAAATTAGCCACAATGGAGGGGGCATTCTAGAAATATTCCAGTTGAAACCTAACCATAAAATGGATTGAAGAAAAGATAACTCTCTTATGAAAAGACCTCTTCTCAAAGAAGAGAAAGTAGGACTTACCCAAGTCACACACACCTCTGCTACTGTACTTGAATCTTTTATATTCCCCTAAGGCCTAGTGTTAGAATTTTGGTCTCCAAGACTAAGTTGCAGCTCAGTAGAAACTGTTTTCTAAGCATATACAAAATCTGGGTTGGATCCCCAGAACTTAAAATGAAAAAAAAAAACCCCAATAACAAGTAAACCGTGCTTCCAAGAGGACTGAGGATGTCCTTGAAGGGGAATGGGAGACCACAGACCCTGACACATTTCTTGGCCTTGAGTTTCATGGTTTCGTCATACCATGCTGGCATACAGCCTCAGCACAGGCCTATGAAACGGAGCTAATCAAGAACACTCAAAACCATGAGCCAAACTAATTTTCTCGATAGTGACAGACAGCTACTAGCACCCCACAATTCCTGGTCCTGAATTTAGGCCCCTCCCTCCTCTATACAGACTGGCCCAAAGCCCTTCTTAGACCATTCAGATTGTTTGCCAATGAGAAGGAGGGGGAGGGGGGGGCGATCTCAAAGTTACAAGGCTGACTCATAAAGCTACTTCACACAGGGAAACAGTTTTAGTATGGCTTGAGCAAACATCCCAGGAACACAGACTTGTCCCCTTGCAGGGATGCAAGGATGAAGGGTCAGAGGCCACATGTGCAACTGTTTTCCTTGAAACAGTGTATTGATCAGGGCAAGAAAGAATAAAACAGGCAAGCTGAATGCTAAGTAAGTCTCTTCAGGAAAGGCCTGAGAGCAGAGAACAGAGTTGTGGCAGCAAGTTTTGTTTCTCTTTAAGATTTCAAATAAAAAGCAGGAAGGAGCACATGGTTTCAGGGTCTGCACAGGAAAGCTCTCACAAGTAAGAGACCAATATTCACTGACAGTACTGAACTGTGGTGCCAGCATTTGGGGGTTGTTTTTTGTTTTTTTGTTTTTTTCCTTCCCCTTGGTGGTTCACCCAACCAGAGTGTTTCTCGGTGTCCTGTCAAAGCCACAGTGGAAACTTGCATCCAGTGTTCCAAGCAAGCTTTAACCACCCATGGAAAACTCAGAATCATAGAGTCATTTGTGGGTTTGGCTAGGAATCAGACATGTTTTGAGGCCTCAAACACTGACTATTTGCATCCATTAAATAAGCTTGTAAAAAAGAGAGAGAGAAAGAAATGGGATATGGAAACTGCATCTCAGGGAGCCAAGCATCTTCTCCTAAGCAGATCCTGAGTGTGAGCAAAGAGGAAGTGTTGGCTTTAGGTGGAACACTGAGCCGAATACCAGGCTCTAGGAGCAGGAGAAAGGAGCTCTAACAAAACCAAGCTCCTCCCTTTTATGGGAGGAAGGCTTCGGAGTTGCTCTTTGCCTGAGTTCTGAGAAGACTGGTGCCCTGTCAGTCATTGCTTTGCCTGCTGAGCGAGGCCAGAGTGCTTTTTAGAAAGTATGTAGAACCTGCTGAGCCACCACCCTGGGACCTGGTTCTGTGTCATCTAGGTGCATGCGGACACCTGCCTCCAGATCCTCAGGTGGAGAGGGCATGGTTCTCTCTCTCTCTCTCTCTCTCTCTCTCTCTCTCTCTCTCTCTCTCTCTCTCTCTCTCTCTCTCTCTGTCTCTGTCTCTCTCTCTGTCTCTCTCTCTCTCTGTCTCTCTCTCTGTCTCTCTCTGTCTCTCTCTGTCTCTCTCTGTCTCTCTCTCTCTCTCTCTCTCTCTCTCTCTCCCTCTCTCTCCCTCTTCCTGTTGCTTCTCCTGGCTTTCTGATCCTAGACACTTACTCACCTTCCAGCCATATGAGGCAGTTGGAAGATGAGCTCTGAATCAAGGCTGAATCATCCAGGCAGCTTCCTGCCCATGGCGGAACAAGGATGTCTACGTGGGAAAATCTCTCTTCATTGGGACTAACGTGCTCTCAGAGTTTTCCAGTGCTGGTGGTTAGTCACTGAAACCCACAGAGCGAGGTCTGTTTCCCGGCCCTGCTTTGTGCGTTCCCTCTCTTCATGGTGGTGATGTCCTCCTGGCCTCTATGGAATAAACAACATCAGAAGAAAGTGACCCCAGTCTAGTCCTCACAAGTGGCCCTATAGCCAGCCTCTCTCCCTAGGTGGCTTGCCACCAGGTGGTAGCATTCACCTGGCCCAGATGCTCTGTCTATATGCTGGTTCAGGCTAATCCAGTGTGTCAATGTTTGGATCACTCGGGTCCACAGATTGAACCCTTTGATTTTGTGAATTTTATGTTTCCTTCTATGACAGAGGATGTGATGCAATAGACTGGGTTCTAGAGTTCCCAGCAGTGCTCTGTTTAGTGTGCCTCGGCTCTCCCTCCCCTCTTCCAGAAAGCCAGTTGGAATTCCTAGGAGTTGTGTCACTTGAAGCCCTTTGGGATCACCTGGAGACCTGCTTCCCGAAAGACTTGCACGCTCACGTGGTCCCAGTGCATCCTGAGACATGCAGCTAGGGGCTCATCCCCTCCAGCCACTGCAGCTGTGTGGCCCAGGAGGAGAGTGTTGACCGGTAAGAGAATTACCCACCAGGCCCACCAGAACAAACTGGAGAACTCAATAACCCGTCTTGCCCTTGCTGTGGCTTTTCCTGCTTAGGGAATTAGAACATATCCCAATTTCTTTTTCTTTGATGAACTAGCCTGTTATCTAGAACAGAGCTTTTTCTCTCCAGAAGAGAATTTTCCACTTTTTGAACATGAGCCAAGTCTTACTCTGGCCCCTGATGAGAATGCAGCATATTTCCTTCTTATTCGTGGATTCATTATCCCTTTACTCTTAAATAAAAGCTAATGTTTACTGGACACCTACTACTATGTGCTAAACACTGTACTATTTGGTCCTGGGTGCTAAAGACTAAAGACAGCCACAATAATTCTTTAAATTCGACATTAGGTCATAAAATAAAATCAGGTCATGTTACAAATAAGTAAATGGAGAGCTAGGACGCCTGAGGGCTGACCTGAGGTCACAGATCTCACCACAGGTAGGGCACTCGGATACAGGCCTGAATGCAGGGCGTGATGCTTCTGTAGCAGAGTTTATATTTTCCAAAATGTTTCATTCAACATGAATCAAAGCCAGCAATTCAGAAATGGCTCAAAATTAATTCAAAAAAGAGATTATTAGAGGGTATCTTTCAGTGACTGGTCTGTTCATGCATCCAGACTGTTTCGTAAATTTTATTTTTAAATTGGTTAGTCTTTGACTTGTTCATACAAGTAGATATTAAACCCAGAAGCTGTCTAACTTCCTGTTTAAGCAAAATCTCCCTCGACTTGGTATAATTTTAAGCAATTAGTTTCTTATTCTTCTTAAATGAACAAGTGCTACCTTCAGTTTTAAAATATTTAAAAATGTTAATGAGTAACACATTTGGATTCCTTGAATGTCACAAGAAACAAATAAAAATACATACAATCAAAAATAGTCTTCTTTCTCTCTTGCCCCTCTACCCCCAGGCTCCCAGGCCTAGTCACATACAAGAATGTATTGTTTCTCCTCTTTGTTCACAAAGGCAAATGATTGGTTACAATCTAAGACATGTCCTCTAGTTTTATTTTTCTTGGATGCTATATCTTTGCGATCATGCTACATTTTTAACTTACCACATTTTAAACAGCTATACTCCTAAATAATTTGAAAATGTACCACACCGTGTTTAAGAAGTCCCCTGCTGATGGACACTTGATCTAGTTCAGTATTTTGTGTTACAATCAATTCTGCAGTGACTACTCTCATGTGCATATCCTTTTGCATACAAGTATGTACAAGTAGGAACAAGTACATACAAGGTAATTTCCAGTAAGGGGAAACCAGTAGTATGTGCATTTTTTATTTTTTTGTTCTGAGATTTTTTTTTCAAATACTGCAAAGGGAGAAGAGAGGCCTGATGAATTTTCAACATTTACTATGGAGCGTCAATTACTATCAAATCTATGGATGAGACTGTTTTACATATACATGTTGACTCTATCTACTTCTGCCTCAATTTATCTTGAGTCAACTCTGACATGTTACTTCACCAGTCAATACTTTGGGAAAGATTCTTAAAAGTAAAAATGTTTAAAAGGGAAGAAAAACAGCATGTATATGTAATTACACAGAAAATAAACTGACTTATTAATATCATCAAATATCCTGTCGATGCCAAGATTCCCCAGATTCTTTCATAAAAATTTCTTCTTCCAATAGTTTGTTCTGGGATCAAAATACAAACAAATTGTGTTTAGTTTTTGTTTTGTGTTTGCTTGTTTTTAGTTCATTAATTTCTCCCTTTATCTCTCTTTTCTCATCATTGCTTTAGAAATGGGTAAGTCTGTTTTGATGACTGAATTTTCCTGACCACATACCATTGAGGTATTTAATAGTTCTCTAATGTCAAAAGCAAAGTGCAAAAATAAATCACAGAACTTTTAATTAAGAAAGTAACATAATATAATCTCACAGCTGCAGTAGTTACAAGAAAATTTACATAACTAATTATGCCAATAAGAATAAAACCAAATGCATAACTCATAAAATTTAAACAAATAGAGCCGGGCGTGGTGGCACATGCCTTTAATCTCAGCACTTGGGAGGCAGAGGCAGGAGGATTGCTGTGAGTTCAAGACCAGCCTGGTCTACACAGCAAGTCCAGGACAGCCAAGGCTACACAGAGAGACCCTATCTTGAAAAAACAAAACAAAACAAAAAACCAAACAAATAAAATTTAAACAAATGTAAAGCAAAACAGGAAAAGGATAAATGCAGAATCAATGATTCATTATTTTTTGAGCCTGTATTTTAAGATTGGGCCTTAAGACCCACTACCTGTGACCTAGACCATTTTGCGATTTGTAGCTTTTACATAGAGAAAGGTAAATTTTAATAGCCTCCAAGCTATTGATATGTCTTTGTACACTTTACTTTGAATCTAAAACACAGCGTACCTCGACCATCGGTGGGAATTCAGTTAGAGTACCCTACCTGCATTGGAACTAATTCTGTTGGAAGATGGGGACAGGAATGGAACAGATTTCCTGTGTCCACTTGCAACTTGCCCATTTTCCTCTGAGGAAAGTGTTAACCCTAGGAAATTACTGGAGTGAGTGGCAGTTCAGAATTTCTGATCCTTAAAGAAACTTGCATGGCCTTGATATATAATAGACACAGTGCAAATCTCCCCTGGTAAAAAAAAATCCACTCGCCTCAACTAGAACAAATGTCCTTATCACTTGATTGAGATAACTGACTTTACCAAAAGGGGCTGAGGATCCTTGGAGAGGAAAGATACAGCTAACCCTGAGTGACAGCTGACCTGATGCCCTTGCTTCTCAAGTTCTGAGCTTCCACCATCGAGATCCTCTGGGAGCATCAGTCAGGAAGTGTCAGCCAGAAGAAAACACAGAGATGACGCAGCTCTTCCTGCCTTCTCTGGAAAACGTGCTACCTTGAGGGCTGCCCCCCACCCCCTTGTGATGGTCCTTCACTGTCGATTTGGCTGGATGTAGAATCACCTAGGAAACACACCTCTAGATGAATCTTTGAGGATGGTTCCAGCGAGGCTTAAATGAGGAGAAAAGACTGACCCTCCAAAAAAGTGAACAGCACCTCTCAAGAGCTAGGGTCTCAGACTGAATGAAAACAGTAAAGTAAACTGAGCACTAGGTCTCAGCTCTGCCTGCTTCCTGGCTGAGAAGGCGATGTGACCAGCCACTTCACATTCTTCAGTGGTCGTGTCATCTCTGGGATGGACAGCTGTATCCGTTCAAAGACCCTTCACCCGAGTGAATCCTTCAATGAAGTTGCTTCTCTCCCATCACAACCCTGAGCAGTCACTAATGCAGGCTTTCATTGCCACTGCGCATCTCGTGTCTGCACGCGCACCACCACCTGCTCAATAGCAGATGCTGCCTTTCCTAGGCATATGTATACCTATGCCTCCCAACTCCATGTTGAAAGTGTCTCCTGCCCCTAAGGGCCAGCTCTGTGCAGAGGACAGTGGCTTAGTGTGAAGAACACATTGAGACCTGCCCTTTCTTTCTGCCAGGAGGGAGCCACTGTCTGACTGTCCAGCGGTTCTCTAGCCCTGAGTGTTGGGCATAGGACCTTTTCTCATTGAGCTCCCTAGTGGAACAGAGTATTAACGATTCCTTAGGGCATTGGTTCTGCTCATTCCACAATAGAGATGTCTGCAAGGGACGGTCCAGAAGACTATCATGCCAATGTGTGGCCCGAGCATACATCTTTCCTCCCCCCAATCTGCAAATGATCCATCCATACTTTCACCGGGCTGAGACCAGGCCCGGACTGGGCAACCAGGAGGAGAGTCCCGGTGAGAGTAGAAAACCAGGAGAGTCCTGGTGAGAGTAGAAAACCAGGAGGAGAGTCCTGGGGAGAATAGTAAACCCACGTCATTCCACCCTACAGGCCTCTGCATTGCACTGCAACGATCCCCTGGAGCAGAGACCAGGGCGCAACGAGGGTTGAAAGTGTGCGCCAAACACCGGGAAGCAAGGAAGGTCAAATCAAACAAAGGGTCCGTGGCAGCTGCAGCAGGGGAACACGCGACGAACGGAGACTGAGGGGCGCTCGCCACCGCGCCCTTCTTTCTGGGCCAGCGCGCCCAGCCTGCCGCCCGGCGCGTGTGTCCTTATTTGGTCAAATGACTCGGCGGGGGTTCTCGAGGGCGGGAGCAGCGCCGGCTGCACTCCGCCTGCCGAGCCGCCGCCGCCAACGCTCCACAGTCGGCTGGGTCCCCTAGACCCCGGCCCCACTGCGCTTGAGTACTCCCGCCACCGCCCAGGCCACAGCCAGGCCTGGCACACAAGGATCGCCACCAGACAGCTGTCCTAGGACGCGTGGAGAGACACTGGTGGCCAGCGCACCCCGAGCGCGGGGAAGAGAGACCGAAGCCGAGCTGTGCAGAAGGCATCAGGGTAGGGACCCAAAACCGAGAGCACAGATTCTGGAGGTAGGAGAACCCTGTTTTACAGAGGACACCTGGGATGGGGACCCAAAAAGGAGAGGACGGATCTGGGAGGGAGAAGAGTGTTCAGTGGACACCCCGGATGAAAGGGAGGGACCCCCCCCGGAGGAGAAGGGAGGGACCCCCCCGGAGGAGAAGGGGGTGAGTGGTCGAGATGGTAGACCGGAAACATGAGGGGGGCTGCTTAAGGGGAGATTCCAGGACCGGCGAGTTGATCTACATCCCCAGAAAGAGCAGATGCGGGGCACAGGGGAGCTGAATTTGGAAATAGTGGGGAAAGTATCATTGGCTTCCAGACAGAGGCTGCAGCCCGAGAGGAGTAGATCACACCCAGGTGGTGGGAGACAAGCCCCCTCCTATAGGCGAGCCCCCACCAGGGGTGAAGTGAACTGGTCCCTGAAGTCTGTGGAAGGGAGGTGATATATCTGTCAGCTCGTGAATGGCCAGGTATTTCCCTTGACCCATCCACAAAATTAAAACCTGAACCATGGGGTTAAAAAAAAAATTAATAAATAACACTTTTAAATGAAAAGAATTTCTAACAGATTTCAGTCTTGAGAAGTCTTCTGACTCACAGAAAGTCTTCAGTGCTGTTTCTGCTTTTAAATGAAGAATTAGCCACATTTGCTTGATAGCCTTCCGTTGTGTCCCTGGAACTCAACAAAATAAGCATTTTGTGAAATATACATCTGTCTGGTAAAGCCAACTTGTGGCATGAACTTTCTTACACATATTTTGGGACGTAACAAACTACAGTTTGGGCTTATTGTCATGAGATTATCTTCAAAATGCTACTCTAAATGTGTCTCGTGTTGTGGTGCTACATTGCTTATGTATATATTTTGTAGTAATGTATTCAAGAAAGTGTGCTTGTGGGTGCCGGTGTGTGTGTGTGGGGGGGGGGGCGGTTCTGCTGCCATTGTTGTTTGAGATAAAGCTTCATTCTGTAACCAGGAAAGATTGGGAGTCACAGACACAGTGTGGATGGGTGTAGAAGGCTTAGCTGACAGATGCATCTGGAGTAGAAACAAGGTGCCAGAATTAGCATCTGCATCTCTCAGCCTTTATGACCTTACCTAAGTCACAAAATCTATTGGTACCTCAGTTTCCTCCCAGAGAATCACATGACTCCTGCCCATTATAAGCAGTGTGTGCAGATCTTCTATCCACTTGTTCATAGATACAGAAATGGGAATAGAATAATAGGAGTAAATTTGTTTCCCAACCCATAGATGGTGGCTCTGAGAGCTGCCTCCTGAGAGCTTGGCATATGAGTTCTGACCTGTACTCTGTACTGGGCCACATTGAATGAACATTTTATTGAGGCCCTATGCTGCATATTTGACCCAGGATTGTCAACCCCCTTCAATACTGAGTAATATCTCAGTTGCAGACAAAAACACCCAGCAAGATATAGAAAAACAAAACAAACAAAAACAACTCGGATTGCCAAAAGGCCTGGATTCTACCCTTGTTCTGCCCTGAGGACTAGCTTACCTAGCATCCAACACACCATGTCTAAGTCAGTGTTCTATTGCTGTGAAGAGACACCATTGACCAAAGCAGCTCTTATGATTGAGGGCTTGCTTACAGGTTCTGAGACTTAATCCGTTATCATCATGAAAGGGAGCATGACAGGCAGACAGGGTGCTGGAGAAGTAGCTGAGAGTTCTAAATCCTGATCCACAGGGAGGAGGGAGAGAGGAAGAGAGAGAGAGAGAGAGAGAGAGAGAGAGAGAGAGAGAGAGAGAGAGAGAGGAGGAAATGAATGAATGAATGAATGAATGAATGAATGAATCTGGTCTGACATAGGCTTTAGAAACCTCAAAGCCCACCCTCAGAGACACACTTCCTCCAACAAGGCCACACTTCCTAATCCTTCTAATCCTTTCAAATAGTTCTACTCTCTGATGACTAAGCATTCAACCATAGGAGCCTATGGGCATTGTTCTGACTCAAACCATCACAGCTGTGGTTTGGATATGATTTTTTCTTCAACACTGATGTGTTAGAAGTTTGGTTATCCTTGTACAAATATTGGAAAGTACGGCCTTTAAAAAGTGGGGTCTAGGGGCAGTTAAGGGTACTTACAAAGGGTCTAAGTTTGCCTCACAACTCATAATTCTCTGCAACTTCTATTTCAAGGGATCCTATGAGTACACAACACACACACACACACACACACACACACACACACACACACACACAGAATAATAAATAAATAAAATCTTAAGAAAGAAGCCCTAGTCAACAGAAGGCCCATCCTTGGCAGGGACTGTAGTAGCCATCTCTCTCAGTCTCTGCTAACTTTGGTGATGTGTTTTCTCTTTCTCCCTCTTCTGTGCGGTCATCACCAGAGCAGAGATGATGTCCTTGAATCTCCAGAACTTGGAGTTAAATAAATTCAGTTGAACACAAAGCTTCAGAGCTTAGGGTATCAGAAAGTGTCCCTGGAGCCAGCAAATACAACTTTTCATACAACCAGACTGTCAGTCAAAGAGGATGTAGACCCGTTCTTAATGCAACCTTGTAGCCAGTTGAGTTAGGCAATCAGTGAATAAGTGGGAGGAAGCGTGCTAGCCTCCGTTGATGAAGTCCCGATGGGGAACACTAAGGCAGAACCACAAAGAAGAAAGGCTACCATGAAAAAAGGAAGAGGGCAGTTGTCCCTGGAGGGGGAGAGGCAAAAAGAAAACGCCGGTGGATACCTTGTAAAGGGGTGGGACTGGGATATGGAGGCCAGGCAGATGAGCATCAACCTGCTAGTGATTTGTACCTTGGAGAGAGAAGATGCCTACTGAGAGAGAACAGTGTGCTTTCTTCTGTAGGTATGGAAGCTGACAGCATCAGCCACTTGTTCACACCCTAGAAAGAAAGGGTAGAGTCATCTGGTGGAATCTCCTTCCATCAACTGTAAGACTTATGAACCCGAAGCAGCCTGTCTTTCTGGGCTTCTCCAGGCCGTCTTGTGAAGACTGAACTGGCATGTTTTGAAAATAACTGTTGTGATAGGATCTTAAAGATGACTTGGAGATAAACTCAGACTGGGGCTCCTTCAGAGAGTGTCCTTGCTCTCAGCTTCCCCAGTGTCTAATATGGTACAAGGACTTCCTGGTTACTGAGTACATTATTTTGGCAGGATTCAAAGGTCTGAAACACATAAAAAAACATGTAGCTATCCTTTGTATTTGTGGGCTTTAATCATAAACTTGGCATTCCTTGGCCTTTGCTATTGAATAATCCGAGGATCATTCAGAGGACAGCATTTTGCCTTTTTTTGTTTTAAACACGAAAATGTCTCTTAAAATCTTCAAAGACAAGCCAGGATTTGTTTTCATTTTCACTTTTTAGAAGTTACTAGTGTATATAGCACACAGTACCTCACCTTGACCTTTGCCCTTTGAAGCACTATCCAAAGAGGGCTTGTGAAGCATATATCTTATAATCTAAAGCATTTGAGATCCAAGCATACAGAGATTGGCCTTGAGTGGGTTCAGGGTAAGTTGCTGTAGTTTTAGACACAGCACTATTGTTTGAACTGGTCTCATCTCTTTTCCCAGAGTCTCTACTTAAGCTAAGTCAGCTTGATTAGACTCCAGTCCGTGTTGCCATCCAGGGCAAAGCAATTGAAAGAGTACATACGTACTCTGACCAGGTGCCTCTGGGCTTGGGTGGAGTATTATTGATTGCAAACACAACACCCACCAGGGGATTTCGCTGATCTCTGCAGTCCAAGTCTGGATCTGTACGGTTTTCTCAGGGCCTGGGAGTGTCTCTTGGCTGGCTTTTTGCTACTTGACCTAGTCAAGCTGTATTCTGAACTATGTAGCTGCGTGTTGGCTTGATTCAGGGTCCAGACACAATAAGAAAGTTCTCCCTCCTGTGGAAGCAGCAAATTATCTGGAAAGAGGGATGAAAATAGTGTTGAAGAGAAAAAAAACTAAAGACCGGTGTCTGTTATTTTAGAGATTTAAATGGCATCTCTTTCAGGTAAATTATACGTATAGAACATTCCACCTTTTTAATCATCAGTCCACATTTCTACAAGATAGTTTTTAGCTTATTAATTTTATTATTTTGTGTCCATGAGTATTTTACACACGTACATATTTGTGGCCCGCATGCTTGCCTGGTGTCCAAGAAGATCAGAATAGAGCATCAGATCTCCTGGGTCAGAGTTTACAGGTAGTTGAGAGATTCTATGTGGTTCTGGGAGCCTAGCCTCGATCTTTGGCATGAGCAGGAAATGCTATTAACCACCGAGCTAACTTTCCAGCACTCTAGTAAGTTGTTTTTTTCTTTTTTAACTCATTTATTCATCTTTTGTTTCTTCTACATTTAAAGTCTCTTCGTAAAGGCCCTCTGTGTGTTCTTCGCTGAAGAGGTCTGCATGGCATACACTGCTTCCTGCCTAATACTATGGTTGATGGACACAGGTAGCCATACTGTGGCTCACGAAAGCACTGTGTTTTCACACTGTATTGCTACAAAGAGCCCATAGCCAACTGACCAACTTTGTATTTTGTATTTGTCAATCATGCTGAGTTACTTCTTAACATTATTTTTTTTCTAAATCTGTGATAACATTTAAACATCAGCATGATAAGAGCCAGGTCTGGTGGCCCATGCCTGAAATCCCAGCTCTCTAGAGTCACAGACATGAGGAGTGCATGTTTAAGGCCAGTCCGGGCTGCACAGTAAGACCCTGTTGTTCATTCATTCATTCAATGAATGAATGAAATAATGAGTGAAGGAATATCAATTTTGATCCACACTAATTGTAGGTGCTTCTGCATGTGTTGTGGGAGAGTCTCAGGAAGGGTCACAGGTTTCTCTTTAGATATGGCTTCATGGGAGGCGTCACAAGCAGTAAGGTTTATAAACATGAAACACGACTGACATCCCTTGGGATTTGAATGGGCCCTTGGGGATCTGGTTAACATAAACAGGCAAAAGAAGCATTTGAGTGGTACTTACTGTGGAGACTTTCCCAACACTAGTCCTGTGGGGCTAGTTCACAAAGTTGGATCTGAAACTCAAAGGCCTGGGCCAGTAGGCCAACAGTAGGTTTCTAACGTGCTAGCTCCTGCCCTGGGTTCTTGAGAAACCCTTCTTATTTAAGCAGAAAAGCAAGGGAAGAATTCTCTAGCTCTTCTGCCTCTTATCCTTCTTCCCATCTCTCCATCACTCCCTCCCTCTACTTTTTTTCACTGTCATCTCTTTTTCCTTCTCCCTGCTCTTCATGTTTCTCTTCTATCTTTGTAGCTCTAACACTTTCTCATCTGAAAATTCATAGCCAGAACTGTATTTGTAAGCCTGTTGACTTGTGCAGGCTTTTGTCATTCTTAATAGTAGCTGAGCCCTAGGTGTCCTTGCTCCATTGACCTCTGAACATTTATTTTGCAAGTGGAAGGAAGCTGGCTGAGGGCAGACATAGAGATCAAATCCCTGTCCCCAGTGCAGACCCCTGAGCTGTACTGGATCCATGCTTTTCCCAGTGCAGGTAGCTCAGTCTGGCCTCCAGTCTGAGCCCTAAATCCCAGCTTCTTCATCTACCCTGGTTGCTCACAGCTGGAGGGGAATGACGTCAGAGGATGACTTAATCCTGGGAAAGATGAGACTCTGGTACCCTATAATTGAAATGTGATTCAGTGAAATAATAAGTCAGCAGTCACACCTCACTCTCAGGTGTCTCCCAGCATGCCCTTACTTAGTCCCTCAGCATTCCTATGCAACAGGTAATAGGCAGGACTTACATAAAACCTGGTGAAAGAGAGAAGAGTCAAGGGCTGGCAAGTGGGTTGTATACAATTGAGTGAGAAACTCCCTGTCTTAATCACTGTTCTATTATTGTTGAAGAGACATGACGACCAAAGCAACTCTTAAATTAAAAATAAAAATTTTAAAAAAAAGGCATTTAATTGAGAGCTTGCTTATAGTTTCAGAGACTTGGTCCGTTATCATCATGGCAGTGAGCATGGTGGCACACAGGCAGATATGGTGCTGGAGAAGTAGACGAGAGAGTGTTCTACATCCTGGTCCACGGGCAGAGCGACAGAGAGGCTGGGCCTGTCATCGACCTTTGAAACTTCAAAGCCTGTTCCCAGTTACACACTTCCTCTGACTAGGCCACACTTCCCAATCCTTCTAATTCTTTCAAAGAGAGTTCCAGCCCCTGATGACAACGCATTCAGATACCTGAGCCTATGGGGTCCATTGTTTTGTTTTGTTTTGTTTAAGATTTATTTTATTACGTATACACTATTCTGCTTCAGACCAGAAGAGGGCACAAGATCCCATTATAGATGGTTGTGAGCCACCATGTGGTTGCTGGGAATTGAACTCAGGACCTTTAGAAGACCAGCCAGTGTTCTTAACCTCTGAGCCATCTCTCCAGCCCCATGGGGTCCATTCTTATTCAAACCACCACACTGCCCTACTGGGGATGTGAAAGCGGAGACATCGACTTGTGGTAGAGCCTTCCCCAACTCATGCAAGGCTCTGGGGTTTGAGTCTTTCCCCTGATTGGAAGGGGACAAGGACCTACAGAACAACGAAAACTAGACTCTGACAGCATATTATTCTTAGGAGGCATTGCTCCTGTTTTGTCTCCCCCAATTTTACATGATAAAGTCATTTCCATGCTGTAAACATTCTTGGGCCTGTGCAGATTTGTAAAACCCCACAGCCTACAGGGAATACCCAAGTCAGTGTGCTAGGTGCACGGCTCCTCTTTGCCTTGACCCTTGACTGAATTTTTTACTGAGCCTCCTCCTTCGCACCCCATTGCTTATCTCCCATTTTTCTGATGTGTGTTTGCCCAGCCCTGTTTCTTATTCCATGGTGTGACTTTCTGTGCCCTTGCCTGCAGCATGACCTGACCTCCCTCCTCAGTCCAACTTCTTCCCATCCAGCAAGCCAGCTCTGTGCTCCTAGAGGTTGCCCTTGCTAAAGTCTGTGGGTCTCCATTGGGCTCCTAACCTGGAGCATTGGAAGTTGACATAACCGCCTTCCTGTACACCACCAGCTCCTCTCTCATCTTTTTGTCTGACATCCGATACATAATTCCAGCTTATTCAACCTTTATTGAGTGAATGAAAGAGTAACCAAGTAGGTATTTTGTAGGATTTAAAACTGCAAATTTATAGGGGATTTCAAATACAACTCTATGATATAGTTCCTCACTGAGCATGTCACAGGTACCTCATTAGCAAAGCAGATGGTGGTCCATCTCAGAAAAAGTGGCTTAAGATTAGTGTGTAACTTTAAACATGAGGCTTTTCAAAAACAATATTTTAGGGCTGTACATGTAGCTCAATGGTAAGCATATGCTTCTGTGTCAAGCCCTAGTTTTAATGCTCAGCCTTCAACATAGAAATGAAAAGGATGAATGAGTTTAAAGCTTCCTGTGACAGTGAGGAAAGCGCCTCTAAGTTATTGCATTACCTTGGGGACTACTGATTCTGACTCTAGGAGACCCAATAAGTCACTGCATGTTTTCTCTCAGAGATGTGACCTAGAATTAAATAAATACATATACCTGTATGCGCGTGTGCGCGTGTGTGAGCGCACGTGCATGCACACACACACACACACATACACACAGAGTAAAGGGACCAGTGGAGAAAAGGTCAAGGGAAAAGAGCGAGTGTCAAATATGAGTAAAGTATAATGATATACATGTATGACAATGCCACAAATAAGCTCATTATTAAGAGCAGAAACCTGTTTAAAATACAGGAATATGTAAATACTATCTGAATAAAACTCAAGTGACTCAGAAAATAAGACCAAGAGTTGACAAATAGAATCTCACGAAACTGAAAAGCTTCTATACAGAAAAAAAAAAAAAAGGCGAATCAAGCACACAGCCCTACAAAGTGGAATAGAAGTCTTAACCAGCCATCCATTTAACCGGGGATATACATTTAGCCTAGAATACACAAAGACCTTCAAAATCTAAACAACAAGAAATCAAACACTCAAATCTGTAAGAAAACTGGTAAAAAGCGACCAGTCAGTTCTTAAAGGATGAAACACAAATCTTCGCTAAGTATGAAAAAATATTCAGCCTCAGTGCAGAGAAATACAGATCAAACTTCCCTTGAGATTCCATCTTATTCCAGTCACAGTAGCAGTCACTAAGAAGACAACAGAAAACGCTGGTGAGGGTGTAGACAAAAGGGACCCATCATGCATTGCTGGTATGAGTGTAAACAAGTCCAACTACTATGGAAATCAGTATGGGGAGTCCTCAGAAAACTACAAATTGATCTGCCATGTGGCCTAGCTATGCCACTCTTGGTTATTTACTCACAGGGTTCCAATTATTTATATCATGAAGATACTTGCACATCAGTGCATACACTTGTATCACATTTTATTTGACACAGCTCCATGTAGAGTGAAGTTACATACTAAAAACTAAAAAGGAAAATACAAAGTTAAGTAAACAAGTGATGGTGATACCTGGGATGGGAGATCTTGGATTCAATCCTTAACCCCACCACTCCTGAAACTCAGGAGGTTATTAAGCACCACCATACTCCTTATTAAATGACCCCATGGGCTCATATGTGAACATCTGATCCCCAACTCCTGGGGGTGCTGTTTGCGATGGGTCACAGAAGGCAGAGCGTAAAGTTTTGTAAGCTGGTCTCCTGCTTCCTGGCAGGCAGCCTCCCACTCCAGTTCTGCGTAGCATGCTTCCCGAATCATAGTCAAAATTAACCCTCCCCTGAACATTTGCCTTTTGTCCCAGGAAAGAAAAAGTAACCATCAAACTCCTGATTAATTGACTTCCACTTTCTGGATTCTATTTTGCATAGCATGGCATAAATACATTTCTAAAGTATCAATGGTCTCAAAACCCCAAATTTCTGGGTTTTATTTCTTTTTTTCTTTTTCTTTTTCTTTTTCTTTTTTTTTTTTTCCCTTCTATTCTTTACCTTTTCCAACCAGGGAAGAAGTAACTTGTTGGCAGTTTTCAGAGATGAATATAAAGATGCCTTATGGCTGGTATATGTCTGTTTGAAGGACTGAAAACCTCTGGAAAACATCTACATCACACAAAATAGAACCTCGATTTAAGAGTCATATGTAATCAGCATAGGTGAAATGCGTATTTTATTTTGAAAAATGACCCAAATCAATCATTGAAAAACAGACTTCTCATTATTTCCTGCTGTGGTTCCCTGTTGTTAATGTGTATTTTTCTTTTGTTTAGTATAAGTATATTCACAAGAATAATTACTAAATCACTGAAATAAATATGACACATGTAAGTACTTTTTTAAAAACTAAAAGTGAAGTATATTATTTTATGTTTATAAAAATTACTTTTTAAAGAGACAACATCACTAATGTAAGTATCAGTATGTTCCTAAGTAATGATAATAGTCCTTAATGTGCTCATTTTATGCCTTACACTAGTTCGTTGAGGGAGAAAATAGGAGTGACCTCTTAGTAAATATAAGGAACAGGCAGGATGGATTCAACTATCATGAGTAAGGATTCCATGGAATTGGGCCAAATTCATAATCCCTGTTAGACCTCCAGAGTGGAGTGCAGCTGCTGCATCATTCTTCCCGGGGACTGGGGGTCAATATTGATGATGCTGGGCACGGGATGGCCTTAGACTTTAAACAGATGTGCAAGCGCTGTTGAGTCTTAGACTTTACATCCTTAGATTTTTTTTCCCCTCTCTTCACACCCGACCTATTGAATCAGAAGAGGTGGAAAATACCCGCATCAAGAAAGAGAAAGAAGCAGTCGTGCCTTCCTGGTACCAGGTGTAGGCGTGGTGTTTATGCAGATAGCTGCATAGCTTACAAGAGAACATCCTTTTTACAAAAAGGCTGGTGCTTATTCAAACCCAGAGCCACATTTCCAATTAAGAGGGGACTTTATTTTCTCAGTTAGGTGGCTCTTGGGAGAGCCCATGAGACTCCTCTTTTTCCATCACCATAACCGTTCAACCCATTTATGAGTTTTCCAGTCATAAAATGAGATAGCTGTTCTAGGTGACTTGAGTTCTTTCCAGCTTTCAAAATCCCCTGATTCATAATTAGTTCACTCTCCATTGTCTTTTGTGTTTGTGTGAACAGAATAGGTAGTGATCTCACTCTACTGCTAAATGGCAACATTTAATGGAAAAAACATATATGTCAGAAGGCTGATTCCCCCTGCAATGAAATAAGTGAGCATCCACTTTCAAGGCCAATAACTAAAGATTGACAGGAAAACATGGACTAGTCTGCCAGCATAGCTACTACAGACCCAGGGAGCCTAAGATGGAAGGGTATTTACATGTTGTGTTTTAGAACCATAATTCGGGTGCTTGAGCACCTCATCTTAGCATGATATCACAGGAATGTCCAGACAGTGTTTTCTTTAACTCCAGGAAGAGCCGTTTGGAAGGAAGGATCTTGCCACATGTGTCCAGCTGCATGTTTTGTGCTCTTGGAAGAAAATTATTCTATAAACACAGATATAAACCAGTAACAGAAGTTTACAGTAACTGCAGCCTTATGTACACAAGGTATCAAATTAATAGCCATTATCAAATTTGTTAATCATAAACCAGACAGCAATATTTTACTTCCATAAGAGCCAAATTCTAGGAGTTCAGTCTGGAATGCTTTGAAATAACTGGAAATTGAGTTGAGTTTGCTTAGAGTTGAAACATTACTTAGTCATACAGCTAGCTGGTGTGCTTGTTAATGATTAAGAAAATTTGCACTTTTAACACATTAGTTATTGCCAATTAAGACAAATCTACTGGAAAAAAAATCAAGCCTATAATGCTAACGTGCTGGAGACTTCTGTCCACACCATTGTCATTAGAGAGGACTTTTTTATATCCAAATTAGTCCTAAAATGACTTTGAGGGATCATGGTAAGGTGGGGAGGTGAAAACCACCCATTTCCCTTCTTTCACCCAATGGAATGTCCCTTTCTCTCCACACTGTATACTCATCCTGGAAAAATGTAATAATATGTCTGGCATGGAGACACATTCCTGTTCACCTTTTGCGAAGCTCGAGGTATCTCCCAGAAAGTCCTTGAATGTAGTCACTGCATTCCCAACCTTGTGCTAATCCCTGTTCTTGGAATCCAGCCTTTATCTTTATGCTGCTCTATGCTGCTCTCTGGGTACCTGAGACTTTCTATCCAGGAGAATGACTCCCTAAGGGGAATCAGCAGTTGCTCCTGAACTTTTTACTTCCCATTGCAGGTTCAGGCCAAGGGCAGTACTCTCCTGGCCCCTGACCACAGATTTTCCTGTCAGATTCCTTCCCTTGTACCACCATGCTTTCTTCTTATTTAAATTCATGAATCATGAAGCAGCCTCCATGGAAAGTCTTTTTATAGCGATAGACATATTGTTTCTGTGCCTGCCTTTCTATTTTGAGGGCAAAGAGGTGAGGCAGGGTTATGCGCTGGAAACCTACACACAACTAGGGTAGAGTGGAGGCTCTGCTGCCCTTACTGGAATCCAATATTCTGACCTAGTCAACAGCTACTGCTTTAGTAAAGGGATACACCCAAGCCCAAAACTCCAGAGGCTAAAAAGGGTTTCACTGAAATTGTGAGCATTGAGCGCATGCCCAATCCACTGCTTTCATGGCGCAGGGCGTGTGTAGTGTCCCTGAGTCTGAGCGTGGGCTTTTTCTTCTTTTTTTTCACAGGCTGTCGTAAACTCGGGTGTCAACATGACTGAGCGCTTTGATTGCCACCACTGCAATGAGTCTCTCTATGGCAAGAAGTACATTCTGAAGGAGGAGAACCCGCACTGCGTGGCCTGCTTCGAGGAGCTCTATGCCAACACATGCGAGGAGTGCGGCACCCCTATTGGCTGCGACTGCAAGGTAGCTTCCTGCTAGCTCTTACCACCTTCCCTCAACTTTTTCGAAGAGTATCCTGGTCCTTATCTCCCAGTTTCAAAAGCCCCCCTCTTTGATGGCATTGAATCTTATAAGGCAGGGCACAGTGCTCTCTCCATGATCCAATCTCTGCCCATCCCACGAGTGCCTTGCCAACCTGTTTGGTTGGTGTTCTAAGTCCACTCTCTAGTTACTGGGGTCCTTATCAACCCCACCCTTCCAGGAAATGGTAAAACCTTCTCAGGACGCCACTCTCCTGCCCCTGCTGTTTGCCTCTTGGTGACTAACAGAGAGCAGGTGCTGCTTAGTAAATATTTGATGAGTCAATGTATATATGCATTATCTAGTCATTGCCGTGGATAAATGGACCTAGGAATGCAGAAAGCCCTTGGGATACCATGGCCTCTTTTCCATTTGGGTTTGTATTTCGTTTATACATCGAAGAAATCAGCAGCGTCCCGCAGACGGCTCAGCATGGTTCACAGAAACTTCTTCATTCCTGCTAACTGATCAGTGAGGAAAGGTCACATATAGCCTAACCTGTCACACAAGGGACGGTCTCTTAGTTGGCTTTCCTTCTGTGTGACAACAACTTCTAAGAA
Organism: Acomys minous; assembly: GCF_964271855.1. Classification (NCBI taxonomy): domain Eukaryota; kingdom Metazoa; phylum Chordata; class Mammalia; order Rodentia; family Muridae; genus Acomys; species Acomys minous. The sequence continues at coordinate 51,176,076 of NC_140495.1, forward strand.
GTTTACTTTGGCTCACAATTTGAGACCTTCCAATTCTTGGTTGGTTGGCATTATCACTGTTGGGCAGCACACCATGGCAGGGGCACATGACAAAATGTCCCTTGTGCTAGTAAAGAAAGCAGCTGAGACAGGAAATGGCTAAGGCCCTAGTATTCCCCCTCCCCCGCCCAAGGGCACATGCCAGTGACACCCTCTCTCCCAGGCTTCGTCTCCTGAAGGTGCCACTACTTCTTAGCAGCACCAAGCTTGACACTGAGGCTTTAACACATGAACGTTTGGTGAGAAATCTCAGACCCCAACTATTGTGGGGCCCTATGCAAGATTCCTGACATCTTTACCTGCAAAAGGACTCCTAGAACACACTTTAAAAGCTCTTCAAGTGATTATCACCCCCACAGAATTGATTACAGAATGGAACCACTTAGAAGTCCCTAGAGAATTCTCAGCTTATGAACGCAAAGGAAACTTAGATCATTGTACTTGCACTGTCTAATTTCTGCTGTCAGTATTTTGTATTCCTTTGGGATTTATACTGTTCTCTTCCCTGAGTTGTGACTATAAAAATCAATACATAATTTCTGACTGTCTCAGGCTCTGTGTGCAGTAGGAACATTCTAGCATGTCCAATGTGTTACCCTTTCTCTTTTCTCTTACTTTGTCTGTCTCCTAGAAGAGAGTAGGCAAATGGGTGTTGCTAGGCATCTAAGTATTGAGGAAGGGCTTCTGTCTGGCACAGAGAGATGTTTGCCTGGGCAGAAATGAAGAATATGGATCTGGGTCACTCAAAACCAAGCTGCAGCCAGGTAGCTCTAGCTTCAGAACAGGAGCCTGCATGGGGTGTTAGAGAAAACCTAACAGTTGCGTCAGACAAATTTAAAATGCTCAGAGGTTTGGCTACTATGAGAAAACACCCGACCTGACTCATCTCAAATTGCATTTCCTCCTTTCTCCAGTTTTTGCTGGTATATGCTATGTTCTATATGGTAAGTGTTCTTAGTTTCTGTGATAGCTTTCCATCATGGTAGCATACACTGTCTGCTTATGAAGAGAAAGGCATTCTTTAGGCCCCTAGCTTTCAGGGTTCCCTCCATTAAATGAATATATCACTTTTATTGAGGCCTATACCAACTGATCACGGTAGGTGCACATGGAAAAACAAAACTGCTTATCCTGTGACCTGAGAAACAAAGCCAGAAGGAAGCAAGAGGCAGGGTCCCATAACCCCCTTTTAAAGTACACTCTCAGTAATCTAAAGGCCTATCTACCTTCTACAGGTTCCACTGCCTGTCAATAGTTCTAAGCTGGGAAGTAAACTACATAGGACTTTGGAGGAAACCTAAGATCCCAACCATAGCAATCGCTTCACTTATTTAGCAGGCTAATCACAAAAGGTCCCAGACAGTTTTTTTTTCTTCCTGTTTAGTTATCTCATTCATAAGCGATATGAGCCTCAACCAGTTGCTTGACCCTTCTGTGCTCTCGTCCACATCTGTAAGATGGAAAATTGGGTGTCTGCCAAGTGGACTTATTGTGATAAGCATTCTCACACAAAGTCCTCACACTCAATGGTGGTGTTGCAAGCCCCCTGCTTCTGTCTTCTTTCCAACCCCATCTCCATTCTGTAGGAAAAGCACTCTGTAGCACACACCTCTGAGAAGGCTCACTTCTCTGTACATTTTCATGATGGAAATATCAGTAAAAATGCCCGTGTAGAAGACAAACTCCTAGACAGAGACAAGAAGCATTTTATAAACATTTTATCTGGGTAAGAAATAGTAAGTTGGTAAGAGGCCTACATATTGTTCCGAGGAAGGACTCCACTTTAAAGGAAAAATTGTGCATATCTAGGACTAGTCATCCCTGACCAGTGGCTGAAGTAAAAACAAGGCACAAGGCACTTATCATTTCTTCAGAATGATTTAATGGAAAGACCCTCAAAGCCAGTCTTCCTTCCAGAGGCATTTTATGCACAAATAAACAAGAGTCTCTACAAGCGGCCAAAGTCAACAAGACTGCTGAGGGGTCAGAAGCTAGTGCACTGAACTTTTCAACCCACGTCAGCAACTTGAGCTCAGTGGGTGTGGATCCTGCCCTGTGATTTTCCTCATTTGGGAACAAAGAGCTGTTGAGTAAAAGATCTTTCCAATGGAGGATTCCCACTGTTTGCTGAGGTTTTCTTGACTGGCCAATGTAGTTGTGTAGTTGACTATGTGTAGGAAGAACTGATATCCACCCCCATGCAAAAAAAAAAAATGTTTCTGTTTCCTTCAGGAAGTAAAGCCAAAACTTGTGGCAGGAGGGTGGGGTGCTTAATTGAGCTGATGGCCGCTCAGTCAAGTTAAAGGGGTCCAGCCACCATAGACTGTGTTCAACTCTCTGGAAGACACATTATCTGTAAGATTTTTAAAACATACTCAGACCTCTGGGGTTGGGATGATTTCGAGGTACTGGCTAAAGTTTAAATGAGATAGATGAGACTTAAGGACCTGTCCCTATAGCTAGTGTACATACATTTATTTGCTTGCTCCTGGGCAGCCACCTAGCTGTCCTGTTCTCCATTCAGTCACTCCTCAGGATGCTGTGATACCTGAGGCAAAAGGATCATTGCTTCTTACAACCAGAGAAATAGTTGAGAGTCACAAAACACATGTAACTTTATCACCCTCCAATACTACATCCTTTTCAATTTTTCTTGGATAGCCCCTAGATATTAGCAAAGAATTTGCACTGACTATACAAAAAAATTTTTTTGACCAACCTGAGTTCTGAGCAGCAGAAAGTCAGGAAAAATAGACTGCTCAGAAGAGTTCTATGCATTTGAAAAATTAATGACTTTAACAAAGGGCTTTAGGCTGAATATTTCATGTTTCTGTGAGCAAAGTCCTAATGCTGGGCAGGTTGTCATATACCTATGTAGCTGAGAGGGTGGGTGCTCTGAAGAGAGCAGTAATAGTAATGAAAAGATGTCTGTGGAGGAAATCCAGCAGCCAAGACTAAACCTAAGACTCAGAACCCGCTGTGTACTTACTTGTCCCTGGCAGTTGGAAATTACTCCGTTGCAGAATCTCAGTCCCTTGAGGGCCCTTCCGTGGATAAGGACTTTTTCTATCCCATCTTATGTAGAGGCTGCCAAAGCTTAAAAGAGCGAAAGGTCTTACTGAGGGTTGGGATTAGAAAGTAGAAGAGCTAGATGTAGAAGGTTCCTAAGCAACCAGCATGCAGCCTTGGCCGTGGTCTTCAGGTCCTGAATTAGAGAGCTTCTCGTTAGATTTTATTCCCCAAGGATATGGAAACTCAGAAGGACGTCTCGGGCCCACTCCTCGGGACAGGGCTGGGTAGTGAAAACTGAAGTAGAGCACTGTATCAAACTTCCTCACCTGTAGCATCACGGCCCTCACTCACATGTCGTCTCTACTCAACTGAAGGTGAATAGTGACAGTCACTTGATCTGGAGGGTTGATGCAGGAGCACCAAATACACACGTGGGCTGCTCACTGGCTTTTCTAGCCATTACGTGGGAAACACTGAGGTGATGATGGAATTGTACAAAATCTTCTTGCCAGAGTACAGTTTCTCACTCGTTGTTGAAACGTTTGAGGAGTACACTGGGAACTCCAAGGCTGCATCTGATTCTCATATACCCAGGGTGATCTGGATGCCCCCATCATGTTTCAGAAAGTCCTTGAGCTCCAGTGGAGTAGGCAGCTGTTAGGAAAAGGCCACTCCTCTCACCAGCACGAGGCAGGCCTTGCCTGCAGCCCTTCTGGACCTCCTCTGCTGGGAGTGCTACTCCATTCTTTCATTCTTCCTCACATGGCCTTTGCTTGTTCTTTGGGATGACTTTCAAGCTTTTTCTTTTTTTCTTTCAAAAAAAATATGAGATCTTGTGTTGGGTGTGGTGGCTCATGCCTTTAATCCCAATACTCCAGAGGCAAAGGCAGGTGGATTTCTGTGAGATCAAAGGCATTCCAGTTTAAATAGGAGGTTACTTAGTGATACCCTGTCTACAAAATAATAACACTAAAATTGTTTTAAATCTATCAAGTTAGTGCTGTACAAAGTAAAATGTCTGATTTCTTTCTCTTCCTTTTCTCTCTTTCTTTCATCGTGTGTGTGTGTGTGTGTGTGTGTGTGTGTGTGTGTGTGAGTGTGTGTGTGAATATGGACATATGTAGATCATGTGTTTGTGTAGACATTGGAGGACTGCTCTCCTAGGACTCAGTTTTCTTCTGACTTTTGGGCCCAGGGATCAGCCCTGTACACAAACTCCTCTTGCAGACAAGCCATCCCTTGACGTTATTTCTCAGGTCTTAATGAGCATACCATCTTTATAGATTTTCCATTAGAATCTGTCCATAGACTCTGTAATGAGCATAGACATCATGGGTATGAAAATTCTACTTGTCCTTGGGTTACATTCCAAGGTTCCTGGTGGACCCCTAATGTTGTGATTTATACCAGCACCAGGACACCCTACAGCCAGCATGATAACATGTCAGCTGCTGAGAGCTGCATATACACTGTGAATACTACAGACAAAAGAGTGATTTATGCTCCATCTGGGACAAAGTGGGATTTCTTGAAATTTTTTTTCATGCTTCTCAGAATGTGTTGCAACTTAAAACTTAAGAATTGTTCATTTCTGAAATTTTCCACTAATAATTTTATACTGTGATTGATTGTAGGCATCTGAAAGTATGGGAATTAAAGGGTGAAATTAAATCTGAAAGTATATAGCAAAGGGTGAATATTGGATTTATTTGAACAATCTTTTAAAAAAGAAAACTAAATTTTAAGGGAATTTTATAAATCGGGGTCTTCAGAAAGAGGAATAAAACTGGCTGACTGGTTGTTCTATGCAAAAGACCTCTGCTCAAGAAGCCCCAGACAGCATCCCACCGTGGTATACTCAAAGGCAGGACCCTGCAGCAAATCTGCCTAGGCTTACACCTGGTTCCACCTTCAACAAGCTTTGTGAGAGGCATCAGCTCTGCCACCAGTGAGCCTCCATCTTAGTGTCTTCCAGATGAGGTTGCTTGTCTCACAGAACTGTCAGGGAAATTGGCTGTGTGAGGAACTTGCTCTTCTCTGGGACAGTGTGTGACAGCCATCCTCTCTCCTGCAGTTCTTTTCTGCAGACTTCATTTGCAAGGATCTGAAGACATGGTGGAAATAGGATCACCTAGTGGTCTCAAAGCAGAGAACATCTTTTGAGTATGTTGGACATTACTGATGAGCAAGTCCACCTACAGTCTGAGGTTAGATGCCTTGAAAGGCACTTAGATTCGGGGTGACAGCGAAATGTCTCCTAGCGTGGGTGGAAGATTATGCAGAGCAGCATGGGAAGGCGGCTGCATGCAGACCCTGCTACAGCCAGCTACAAGAATGCCTGAGGCAGCTGAAACCCCAACAAGGGCACATTTGGAGGCAAACAACAAGCATCTCCTCAATTAGGAACATCCTCAAAGTGAAAACTATAGTCTGAAAAAAAATGTTTGTGCTGTTCTGCTTGGGTATCACATTTTCCTTCCATTTATGGCCTTCCTGTGAGCTGAAGATTAGTCCTAGTGGTTTTGTTTTTGTTTTTCTAGAAAAGGTCTTTCCCCTTCTTTTTCCCATCTCTCTAGAAAACTTCTCTCTCTGTCTCTCTGTCTCTGTTTCTCTCTTTCTGTGTGTGTGTGTGTGTGTGTGTGTGTGTGTGTGTGTGTGTGTGTGTGTGTCTTCTTTTTTCAGTGCTGGGGTCAGCATAGGGCTTTATGCATACTAAGCCAGTTCAAGCTACCGAACCCCTTAGCATATCTAAGTGTTGTCAATGCTCATGATACAGTATGGCCCACCTCTAATCTGAGGGAGCCTGGGTGCGGGATCTCTTTGACTAGAATATGAAAGGGATCAAGTCTCTTATACAGACTAGTATAGCATTTGCATGGAGCTACACACAGCCTCCGGTATTCTATAAACTGTCTCTAGATTACTTGTGATACTCACTGAAGTATAAATACTATATATAGAATTGTGTGTTCGATGCAGAAGAAATTGCAGTTTTGAATCTTTTCCGTCTGTGATTGATTGAACCCAAAGATTCAAATTCTGTGGGTATCAGAGCCATTTGTACAAAACAATGTCAAAACAAAACAAAAAATGAACTAGCCACCACAAGCATGGTGCTAATCACAAATACTAAAGTTTTGGTTGGAGCTGTGAATCTGAGGAGTGGAAGAATCACTAAGCACTGGGTCTTCATGATTAATATTTGGCATGTAGTACCAGGCATTGGTCAGCTCTGACACATCTCAGTTTTTGAGTGGTAATGACTTTGAACTTTGAGGCCTGGGGAATGCTGGAACTAAGACCTTGTCTTCCACTAAGAATCAAAATACTGAAACCAAATGTGCTTGGAGCTACTGAAACTAGCAAAAAGTATTCTCAGTCCCCATTTTCTCACACGAGCTCTTTGCCACTCCCTGATTAGTACAGTGAGCAGCAAGACCAGGTGGAAGCCGTGACAGTATCACCAAGTGATCTCAGACATCTAAAGAGCACAGCCAGAGAGCCCCAGGAAGAGCTCAATGGCCTAATCACTAAGGTGTGGCTTTGCAGGTCTGAAAGAAATGCCAGAGGCTGTGTTGGCCAGGTGCACCTGCCAGAGCGATCACAGGGAAAGTAAGATGTGGGCTGAGCCTGCAGCTAAGCAGCATTTTACCAGAGAGGAGGGAAAAGGGTCGGTTTGGAACAAGTAAGCCAAAGCTGGGTGAGCAGGTTGAGATAATTTGGGAAGGGCTGACACTGGTGTACCACCTTAAAATATACCACCTTAAAAAATAGCCAAACAAACCAACAAACAAAAACAGGAGCACAGCTTGGTTTGTTGAATCAGTGAGGGTGGGAGTAGGCGGGGTGGGGGGGGCAGGTTGGGGGTGGTGGTGGTGGGGGGGGAAAAGTAGCTTTTTGTATCTTTGTGTCAAATCTGCTCATGTATAAGCATAAAGTTTTATCTCATAGGGTTATTGTATTGCTCAAAATAGGCACGTTGAATTTAGAAACATATTTTTAGATTATAAGAGCCAAGGAAAGTTTAAAAGCACTATACAAAATTAGAGTCCTGGAATTCTTACTGTTGAGATTTTGGGATGTTAAAATGTCTTCATAGGGTGTGGTGGCTCATGCCTTGAACCCCAGCTCATGGGAGGCTAGCATAGGAATGCTGAGTTTGAGGTGTGGTCTCCACAGTAAACTCAAAACATCAAGAAGACTCAGGAAAAAATAGAATTTCTGATTTTCATTGCCATCTTCATGAGTAAATTTTAGTGTCAGCAAGTGACACTTTCAGGACACCACTTTTTTTTTTTTTTGAGACATGGTTTCTTTGTGTAGCCTTGGCTGTCCTGGACTCACTTTGTGGGCCAGGCTGGCTTCAAACTCACAGTGATCCAACTGCCTCTGCCTCCCGAGTGCTGGGATTAAAGGCGTGCACCACCACCGCCCGCCAGGACACCACTTTCAAGACTGACTATGAGCTGACATTCACTGGACAGTTCTTTTGCAGCAAAAGTCGCTACAAGCACTTTACATGTATTAGCTCCTCCTCTTCCTGTCACAACCAATAGCAGTGACCCTCCTTCTGGGTTTCCTGTGAGAAGTCTGAGGTTGAGAGGCTCAGAGCTTGGCCTCTGCCATGCAGCTGGTAGGTGTGGGATCAGGGGTATAATTGGTCTGGCTCTTTGGTCCCTGAGCTAAATTGTTGAGTCTCCTCCTTTGGGGCCAGGAAGCACACCACCATCATTAGCTGGAATAGAGAAAGGGCCAATCTGATCCTAATCCCCACCCCTACACACACACCCAGAACCTGCCAGCCGTAGCGGTGCAACTCTGTTTAGTGTATTTTCTTTCTGGTTCACCACTGAATTGAGGAATAATAAGAGGTTGCTATTTACCTTCAGAAAAGACACTTTTGTCAAAAAGGTTTAAGAATGATCAAGATGCACTATGCTATTTATGGTGTGTGTGTGTGTGTGTTCCTGCAAGAGGGGCAGGCCTCAGGAAATGCACAGTGAGAGCCCTGATCACAGAAAGGAACTGGGAGGATTCTGACTCCCTCTTCATAGGCCTCCAGTGATCTCTGCGTGTCTGACTTGGCTGAGTAGCATGGGACTCTTTGGCTGGGGGTTGGGGGTGAGGGTTGAGGTGTCACTCTTTAGCAGCTGAAAAGGAAAGGTAGCATTAGGTGGAGGTAACGCAGAACTGACATGCCAAGAGCAAGCACATTTTGGTTTGTGGACGAGAAGTTGAAATGCCCCATCAGAAGTCATCAAGTCAATAGAGGCTGTGGCCATGGCCAGGTCTGAAGTCCTACCTCTGATGATCATGATAGGGCTCATATTTAAGGCAGTACTTTCAAGTGTCAGATGACCATCAGCAAGGCTGTCTGCTTTTATGGCAGGACTGTTCACTGTGGGAAGAAAATGAGTGTCTGCAAAACCATAGAGCATTAGAGCATTCAGCTAGCTTTTTCTGCAAGTGACTCATTACACCAATGTGAAGGACTCTGTCCTTGAAATGACTCACTAACCTGGGTGGAGACTGGTGAAATCTGGTGGCTTCCCTTCCAAAATGTAGTTTTTAAAGTTTTCTCCCTCTGTTTTTGTCATTTCTGAAGGTTAACTCAAAATGCAAATCTCCTTGACCCTTGAGGTGGTTTGTAGATGTCCCCTACACATCTCAGGCATTTGAATAGCTGGTTCCCAGTTGATGGTTTGGGAAGGATTAGGAGGTGTGACCTAGTTGGAAGAGGTGTGCCACTGTGGGCCAGTTTAAGGCTTTAAAACCCTTTGCCATCTCCAATGCACTGCGCACTCTGCCTCCTACTTGCTGCATCAGACGTGAGATCTCAGCTCTCCTTGACACTTTGATTTTGCTCCACCATCATGAATTAAAATCCTCCAAAACTTTAAGCCCAGTTAAATATTTTATTTTATAAGTTACCTTGATCATGATGTTTTGTCATTGTGAACAGTACCTAACAAAACTGTGTTGTTACTTTTCTCATCACTAATGAAGTGACCGCTGTGTGTGTGTGTCTTCTCCCTTTGCAAGTGCCTTCTCCCCAAGCAGAGCTGCTGCTGGGTAACTAAAGGCCACCTTCCAAAGGAGGTTTCTAACTTCCTTCCTTCACTTCTATCCAATGGTAGGCCACCTTGGAAAGCAATCTGAAGCCTTTCCACCAAGAACCCCCATTGATGATGTGGCTTATCACAAGGGAAGGCCAGCTAACTCCTAAAAAAGCAATCTTCATCTGGTATGGTTCAGTGGAAACCGTATCACAGCTTTGAGATAGAATTTGAGCCCAAAGCCGGGCTTGGCTACACACCAGCTGTGTGGCTGTGGGCAAGGTTAGGAACATCCCTGAGGTCCCAGTACTAACTACATTCCAGGGCTATGTAGTATTGTGAGCTTACAACATGGTCCTAATCACTATCATTAATTTCCGTGGCTTATTTTTTACATTTATTTTATTTTATTTTCTCTCCTACATAGCTCTCTGAGGGGTTTTGTTTTAAAGATGAGGTAGATATGTATAGAGTCCAAATGATAAAGTCTATCATTTGGGATAAAAGAGTAATCCCAAATGATAATGATATATGTATACAATGTATCATATCATAACTCACATATATAATAATGACATATACATTGTATGAGCTTAGCAGTTTGTAGTGAGCAGACCAGACAGGTGGGCGCAAATTGAAGCTGTTTATACTATATTTCACTTCTCAAAATAAACAACAATGGACATGTGACCTCTACACACACAAAAAAAAAATCTAAAAATTACTTTAAGTATTTAAGTTGCAAAAGATAGGTTTAGGCCTTTACTCTCTTATACCCTACTTTCATCATACGTAGACTTGTGGGAGTCCAGCATGTTTGTAAGCTGTGTCTCTGGTCCCTTTCCTCAAAAGACTAACCCACTAACACTTGGGGAGCTGGGTTTAGAAACAAGGCCCCCACGTCAATGTCTGAGTTTACTAGTGCTGTGAGAAAACATCACCGCAAGAAGAAACATCCAGGGGACGGACTTGTCTTGGCTTACAACTCTCAGGTCATGGCTGAAGGAAGTCAGGGCAGGAACCTGGAGGCAGCAGCAGATACAGAGGCCATGGAGAAGGGCTGCTTTCTGCCTTGTTTCTTCCCCCATGACCTGTTTAACCTGATTCTTTTTTTTTTTTTTTTTTTAATAACACCCAGGGCCACCAGCTCAGAGTAAGCTGGTCCCTCCCACATCAATCACAATCAAGAAAGTACAGCACAGGCTTGCCCACAGGCCAGTCTTGTGGGGGCAATTTCTCAGTTGATATTCCCTCTTCCACAATGGCTCTACCTGGTGTCAAGCTGACCTAAACTAGCCGTGCTTCTTTGAGAACATTCTACAGTTCTCTCACCCTCACACCATATCAGCCTCCATTAGCAACAGTACTTTCAGGTGTTCTAAGAAGTCACCCTCTCCTGTAGCGATGGCACTGGAGGGAGCACTAAGCATCTCCTGGAAGTGACGTCAAGTAGGACAATTTGGTCCTGTGGCATTCACCTTCCTGAGTGCTGGGATTACAGGCATGCACTATCACACCAGATTAGTTCAGTGCTTCAGACTGAACCCGAGGCTTTGGGCTTGCTAGCCAATGTGTATATATTTCTGTTTGTAAATCTGTGCACATGAGTGAGTATGCCCGTTGAGGCTAGAAGGGGGTGTCAGGTCCCTTAGAACTGGATCTATAGGAAGTCATGAGCTACCCAGTTGTGATGCTGGGAACTCAACGTGGGCCCTCTGCACAAGCAATGCACACTCCTAGCCACTGAGCTGTCACTCCAGCCCACCTACCAAGTTCCTCATTTTTTAAAAAATGCCCTTGACAGGTTGCAAAGAGGTTACCAAATTAACTAACTTCAATTTGACTCTAGGCTCTGAGAACACATCCAAATGCAGAGTCAGCAGAGGTGTTAGCAAAAGAGAACTAACTGTTCCAAGAACTGCCTCCTGACACCTTCCCCTTGGTGTCACTCTAAGCTTGCCTTTGGTGCAGCTTACAGAGCTTGGGATGGTTGTTCCTGATATCCATGCTGGAGTCTCTCTCTGGGTGCTCAGAACTTTGGCAGGGAGTTAGCCCAGGAAATCTCATGGCTTCGTGTTCTGTTTCTGCCCAATTGATAAGTGATTCAGGAACAGAGACTTTCTAATGCAAAGCTGGGCATGAAAAGGCTGTAAAGGCCGTTGCTTTGCTCTGTGCTGGACCTTTCAAAATATGGTAGCAAATGTAGAAAAGTCCTTTATCGTTCTTCAAGCAAGGTCAGGGATAGCTTAGGTTGACACGACTTTCTCCCCTGGACTTTAGTCATTCTCATCATTTACCAAAGGCTTTACTTCCATCCTCTCAAGGCCTTCCTCATATGTGCATTGTTGGCATCTGCAGCAAAGGCAAGCCAGGGCAAACCATCGCCTGTCTCTCCCTCAGAGGCAGCCCAGTGCAGACCCACCCCCCTCAGTGCCATCCTTGAGCCCTTATCTGTTAGTCAGCATCTCACTCTTACTCTGGGTAGCATTCAGGATGAACTGAACGCCATGGCGACAGGAACATATCCTGACCCATCTGGACATAAACCTTCTCGCTCTGGGCCTGGCCTGTGCCTCAGTAACATGAAGCTCTGATAGAGACACCCTGACTCTTGCCTCTCCTGTCCCACAGCTGTCCACACTGATGGTCATTCTCTTTTCCATCCTTTCCCTCAAATGCTGGCCCAGGATCCTGCTAAAGCCCTAACACCCAGCGTCTCTCTGCCATGCCGTGACCACAGTGGCTCATCTTCTGGTTATGCTTCTTACAGGAAGTACATTTTACCAAAGGGACCCTCCTGGCTCCCCTGACACACATGCACGCACGCACACACATACATACACTCCGGCAATGTAGTGCACCAAGGGCCCCTGTACTGTGAATTAGACAGTAGCGTCACCTCTCCTGTCCTGCCTCTGACTATTTGTGTGTCTGGCTTTCCAGGACTTGTCCTACAAGGACCGGCATTGGCATGAAGGCTGTTTCCATTGCTTCCGTTGCGGGAGCTCGCTGGTGGACAAGCCCTTTGCCGCCAAGGAGGAGCAGCTGCTGTGCACTGATTGCTATTCCAACGAGTACTCATCCAAGTGCCAGGAATGCAAGAAAACCATCATGCCAGGTCAGAATGCATGCCTTCTTCAGGTGCACATGGTGCGCAGGAAAGCTCTCCTGGCACTCAGCCAGTGGTGGGCTATGGGGTAGCAGTCTCAGTTGGCCATAGACACTGGTGATGATATTTCAGTGCTAGTCCCTGAGCTAAGCTAAGATGCAGAGGTGGGAGCTGGGTGGTGGCAGTGGCAAATGCTTTTAATCTCAGCACTCAGAAGACAAAGGCCTGCGGATCTCTGAGTTTGGGGACAGCCTGGTCTACAAAGCTAGTTCCAGGACAACCAGAGCTATACAGAGAAAAACTGTCTAGAACCCTTCTCCCCCCGCACCCCACCTGCGCACAAACAAGTGGAGATGGGTGGGAGGATGAGGCATATCATTAGGAGATGTGAAATCTCTAGGTGGAACTCCTGTTCAGTCACCCTATGCTATCTTCAGGGATTGGGTCCAGATACCAAAACCCACAGGTTCTCAAGCACCCTATCAAAAAGCAAAACAAACAAACAAATAAAAAGGCCTAATTCTTGTTTAGAACATCTTCCCATATATTTTATATCATCTACAAATGCTATATGAATACTGTTCTGCTATGTACTCTGGGAAGTAATGACCGAAGTCTGTATATGTTCTCTATGAACACAATTGTTTTCTTTGGGGATTCATGATCTATAGTTGGTTGGATATGCAGCCTGTGGCTAGAGAGAACCAACCAGCAGAAGAATGTCAGAGGCTCCCTGGGCGTGCCGCTCCTCCTCTGAGGCTCCTTGGACATGTGTCTCCTCCTCTGAGGCCCCCTGTGCATGCCTCTCCTCTGAGGCTCCCTGGACATGAGTCCCCTCCTCTGAGGCTCCCTAGGCCTGCCTCTCCTCCTCTGAGGCTCCTTGGACATGGCTCTCCTCCTCTAAGGCTCGCTAGGCCTGCCTCTCCTCCTCTGAGGCTCCTTGGACATGGCTCTCCTCCTCTGAGGCTCCCTGGGCATGCCTCTCCTCCTCTGCCTCACTTTCACCAATGCATGTGCTTTCTTGCTCAGCACTGCTTGCTGCATTTGCACTCTGTTATTTCGACAACTATGACTTGTGCTCTGCTCTGCCAGGACTGGCCAAGAGCTACATGTTGCTTATCTGGGGGCGTGCGTGCTGCACCCTCTGCTTGACCTCATGGAGTTATGTCCTAGACAGACAGACATAAAAAAAAGGACAGAGCCACAACTTAGCAAAGAACTTAGACATGATGATCAGGTTTATCTTTTTCACCTGGAGAAGATGAGGTCATCCCTCTCTCTCTCTCTCTCTCTCTCTCTCTCTCTCTCTCTCTCAGTTTTATGTGAGAAAAATAAATCTTTTACTTTTAAAAAGTGAGTAAACTGGCCATGTAATAAGTGGTACACGCCTTCCAAAATCCAAGTATGGCAGAGGCAGAGGCAAAGGCAGGCAGATCCCTGTGAGTTAGACATCAGCCAAGGTTAGTTAATGCACATATAGGGAGGACTGATTGTAGCTCAGTGGTGGAATGCTTGCTTAGCACGTGGGTTTGATTCCCATTACTGCAAAAATGTACATAAATACATATATGCAAATATGGGATGTAAGAAGCAAATCTTACACACGTTGTAAAAAATGGGCATTAAAGCACGTGAGAGCAGCTCAGAGGTTCTGATGTCAGGTGACTAAGAAGGTGGTATGATGTAGAAGCTGACAGGTAGCATGTGTGGTAGGTTCAAGGGCCACTGTGAGGAATAGCCTTTACACAATCCATTAAAGGATGTCGAGAGTCAAGTTGCCTTGTACAGCCAATAAAAACACAGGCCTGTAGTTACTTCTAAGAGCCAGGTAGATTTCAGCATGTGTCATATTGACACATGGAGCTACTTCTAGACATGGAGCTCTGTGTAGCTTTGTGGAAAGACACACAAAGGGAGAGCAGAGAGAGTCAGTCCATCCGTGGAAATGTGATTAGGAAGTGTAGGCACTCCCTAAAGATGAGGTAGGTCAAAGCAGCACTAAGAAGATCACTTGAATTCAGGGGGAATGGCAAGCTGATTGAGGTTATAGGTAGCTGTGAGCAGATGGGATTTAGGGAAGTGTAACTTTGGGCACAAGGGCTCTGAATCCTTCTTGTGTAGGAGGCTGACTGAGCCCATGCAGTGATCCATGTGAGGCCATCTGGCGCCCTCTAGTGGACAAACTGAGTGTAGACAGTGAAAGCTTACAAGGCAGTAAGCGTGGTGATGCAATCCTGAACCTGGGCTGTCAGAAGCTGAGGCAGGAGGACAATGCATTCCAGGCCAGCCTGGTCCATACACAGACAGATTCTATGTAAGATAACTAAATAATTTAAACTATCAAGACAGCTTCTTTGGAATCCTTTAATTATAGGTTTAGAATCAAAGAAAAGCAGACATATAAAGAAACTTTAAGCCAGGATGTAGTGACACAAGCCTTTAATCCCAGCACTTGGGGGGCAGTGGAGGTCTCTGTGAGTTCAAGGCCAGCCTGGTCTACAGAAAGAGTTCAAGAATGGCTGAAGCTATACAGAGAATCTCTGTTTCAAAACACAAAGAAGAGGGAGACGGGGAGGAAGGAGAGGAGGAGAAGGAAGAGGAAACTGCTGTAGAACACCATGTGTATCCACTCTGTGGCCCACAAGCTTTGTGTGTCCTAGGACAGCTAACACATTTGTAGATCACAATTCGTATCGCTCTGTCAGTAGGTTGAAAACCTTGGGGCCACCAAAGTGTGTGTGAAGTTTTAAAAACACGAATTGACCTTGGGGTTGTGAGTTTTAAAGTACATATTGAGAAAGTGATCCACACTTGTGATTTTAAGTTGAAATTTCTTAATGTATTAGCTATTTTAGCACTTAGAATTTATAATTTTATAATCGTTACTTATAATTTTACAATCATTATTCATAATACCTGTAATTTAACTCAGTTTTGCAACTAAAGAATTGGAAGTTTGTTAATCAAAGAACTTTTAAGTAAAACTATCAAATACATTTTTTTGAAAGTGAAGTCTCAAAGAAATTCAGTTTGTCTCCACTGGCAAATGAGGGCAACATAAAACTTTTAAAAGGATTGTTTTTCTTTAAAAATCACATTCAACTCCCGGTGAGATGGGGCACATCTTAATCTCAAGCACTCCGTAGATAGAGACAGGCAGATCTCTGAGCTCTAAGCTAACGAGTTGCATGATGAGTTACTGTCTAAAAACATCCACAAGAGAACTGTGTTCATCTGAGGCCAAAAGTTTAAGACCAATATGGAAAATATTGAGACCACATGTGATGGGGAGGTAGAAAGGTTGCTCACTTGATCTTCCCACCTCAGTCTTCCAAGTAGTTGAAACTACAAGTAGCCTCCTATGTCTGGGCGATGCAGAGTTTTAAATTCCATTGTGCCAGTAGAAGCAATATTGTGTGTGTGTGTGTGTGTGTGTGTGTGTGTGTGTGTGTGTGTGTGTGTTTGGTGCACGTAGAAACAATTGAAGTTGGGGGCTGGGAGATGGCTTTGTCAGAAAATGCCTGATTCCCAGCACCTCACAGGGGTGTGTAAGCTGTAAAACCCTCATGTCAGAACAGCTGTTGGAGGTTGGACAGGGCTTTAAAGAAGTGCTTCTACAATGTTCACACTGATCTGGCCAGGTGGATATTGACTGATGCCTCTCCTCTACATATTTGCTCACACATTCATGCTTTGCCTGTGACCATGAGGCTAGCATGGCTCACAGGGCGGAAGTGACAGGAAGAGGGTCCTGCCACAGTCTGTGCCCGCCCTCACAGCAGCAGCTCACAGGAAGGAGGAACACTGACTTGGTCATTGGGGTCAAGTGTGGACCCAGGAGGTTCTCAGCCACAGTAACACACTTCCACAGATGTGTAGCGTGCCCTTGTGTGCAGGGCTGTGGTGAACTCTTCATGGGGACCTGCACTTTGTTGGAAAGATGTCATCATCCTTTATTTCGCTTCTGTCTGCCCCACCTCAGCTACATTAACCATTTTTACCAAGGAGAAAAAGTCCCAGAGGCAGCTAATTCCTACAAGAAGGACTGGATGGGAGGGACCACCCATTCTTCAGGGCGTTTCAAAGAGTTTGCCTTGGTTGCTGTGTGAGGAACATAGGCAATCTGGCTGTTCAGTGCTGTCTACAACATCCATCAGTGAATGTGTCTTCATTCAGATCAAGAGTCTGGACAATCCCAGCCAACTTTAATTAATGAGTGAACCTAAAGTCCCGGTGAGGGGATGATGGGGGGGGATATGGACAGCTCCTGAGGGACAACACCTGAGACCTATCTATGGTATTGACCTCTGAGATCTACACATATGTATCATCCCAACCCGCTCACATACAAACACACACACAAACACGACAGAGACAGAGAGACTGAGGCAAAGGCAGAAGCAGAGGCAGAGAGAGAGTGACAGAGGAGAGTTTAAGTCAAGAGTTTTGTGTTTGCAGTTTCAATGGAGCAAATACTAACTTTAAAATCCAAGGCAACCAACAGAATAATCCTGTGTCATTCAGTAGCTGGGTCGATTTAGAGTCGAACTCTGACTTGTGATGCTGTGGATGCTCACGGCCAGTGAACTCTCTGCCAACTGAGCTGCATCCATAGCAGTCAAGCTCCGAGCCTTCTGTGGGAGACTGATTAACCAGCTATAATTTCTGTTTTATTTTTGGCTTGCTTTGTTTTTGGCATAGAAGAGGTACTGCAGAGTTCTGGGTGACAGACTGACATATGGGAAGTATTTGGGGAAGATATATGGGGCGAGAAGTAATACTTTTCCAAAGGAGATAATTAGACCTTCCATAAGACAGATTCTTATTGCTACAACTTTTTTTGTGTGTGTGGTTAATACGACTTTTAAATGATGGTGACATAGTGCGACAGGAACAGACACACCCAGCCCAAAAGCACAGCTGGGAGGAGTGGAGAAGACAGAGCAGTGTGGCAATCAACAATAGTGGAATTTTTAAAGCCACATTAATTACAAATTTAGGGCCCAAGTAGTGCATAACAGTGGGCATTGAAGCATTGCCCATTAAACGTCCCTCCCACATCAATCAACACGAACCAAAAAGCTTGCCCACAGGACAATCTGATGAGGGCATTTTCGGAATTGAGGTTTCCTCTTTTCAAGTGATTCTTCCTCATATCAAGTTGACAAAAGCAAGCAAGCAAGCAAACAAACAAACAAACAAAACCTATCTTAAAAAGAAAAACTAATTAAATCATTGAGAGTCTTCTGATCAAGAGCCCAGGGAAGTCAATTTGTAGTTCCTCTGGGGGTGGGGGCAGGGCTACTCTAAGAACCCTCCCATGCTTACAGCCTACCCACATAGCTGCAGCCCAGCCACACAGCAGGCCAGGCATACAGCAGCAGCCCAACCACACAGCAGCAGCCCAGCCACACAGCAGCAGCCCAGCCACACAGCAGCAGCCCAGCCACACAACAGCAGCCCAGCCACACAGCTGCAGCCCAGCCACACAGCATCAGCCCAGCCACACAGTTGCAGCCAGCCACACAGCTGTAGCCAGCCACACAGCAGCAGCCCAGCCACACAGCACAGCAGCAGTCCAGCCACACAGCAGCAGCCCAGCCACACAGCTGCAGCCAGCCACACAGCAGCAGCCCAGCCACATAGCTGCAGCCAGCCACATAGCAGCCCAGCCACACAGCAACAGCCCAGCCACACAGCTGCAGCCCAGCCACACAGCAGCAGTCCAGCCACACAGCTGTAGCCCAGCCACACAGCAGCCCAGGCATACAGCAGCAGCCCAGCCACACAGCACAGCCACACAGCAGCACAGCCACACAGCTGCAGCCCAGCCACATAGCAGCCCAGCCACACAGCTGCAGCCCAGCTACAGAGCAGTAGCCCAGCCACACAGCGGCCCAGCCATAAAACAGCAGCCCATCCATACAGCAACAGCCCAGCCACACAGCAGCAGCCCAGCCACACAGCAGCAGTTCAGCCACACAGCTGCAGCTGAGGCATAAGGCTGCAGCCAGCCACAAAGCTGCAGCCCAGGCACATAGCTGCAGCCAGCCACACAGCTGGACCTAACCACACAGCAACAACCCAGGCACAAACTCAGCCACATAGCTGCAGCCCAGTCACATAGCAGCAGCCAGCCACATAGCTGCAACCCAGTCACATAGCTACAGCTCAGTCAGCCACATGGCAGGAGCCAGCCACATAGCTGTATCTCAGTCAGCCACACAGCTGCAGCCCCGGCCACAGGCTCTACTTACTGCGGCTTCTGTTCCCCCCTTTCGGCTTTGTTTGTTCACTTCTGCAGTGTCCCACCCTCTTCTCTGTGACTCTTGGGGATCCCCAGTCCCTCCAGTTTTCCCTGTCCCTCACATCTAGAAGACAAGTGCTAGGATCTTTCACGCCTGGGAGCAGGCAGGCAGGCAGGCCCTGGGGAGGTAAAGGTAGGGAGGAAGGACTGGCGTTTGCAGAGAGCAGCTGGGCCAGCTCCACACACAGGGTGTTTTGTTTCTTGGTATTACTATACCAGCATGGGTGTGGGACAAATGGACAGGAAGCTCACACTTGCAGGGTGCCTCATTTTCTTCACTTGGGTTCTGGGACATCGCTGTGAAGCCAGAGGGCAGAGGAGTCTCAGAGGCCTTTTGCTGTAGTGAGTACACCTAGCCTGGCATCCACCCCAGTGAGGCACCTCCTTATGCTCCATTGTGCTAGGAAAAGAACCTGAGGGGTCTTTGCTTCATGCCCTAGGTGTGGCCAGGAGCTATGTGGGCCTTGGTCTGCTCACCTCACAGGGAGGTAGTGGTCTGTAAGATACTCCATTATCCGTGCACAGTTACGTGAACCCTGCCAATCAGAGCTACTTTGAACATAGAAACAGTACAGCTGATGTCCCTGTGTACACTGCAGGACACAAGCCACAGCATTGACCCTCTGTGCTCTACCCCTTAGGAAGCCTCTCAGATGCTGTTGATGTCCCTGCTGAACAGCAATTAGGCTGTGGGAGACAAGCTGTTTTGTTTCTCTGCCTGTCAGTACAGGCTCCACCCCAGCTCCTGTGCTGGACTCCTGGATCTCCTGGGTAGAAATGACAGTTCTGAAGTCACAGACTCTCATAGGGATATCACATCCACTGCCAACAAGTCTTAGAAATTTGTCTGCCTTAAAGTCTCAGTTCAGGGGCTGTTGAAAGATAGGAACCCTTAGCACCAGCCACGGCACGGCTCTTTGAAATTTCCACCTGCCTTTGGGACAGATTCATGGCAGTCTGTTAGTGAGCCCGGAGGTGCCAGAAATGCAAAAGATGGAAAGTATGACAGCTGAGGGGCATCCTTCACACTGCATCTTCTGCCGGAGCATCCGTAGTCCACAGAGGGCTGGAGGCAGAGAGGTTTCCTTTGAGTTGCTCTTGTGAGTTCCTACCCTTGAGGAAGTGTTGGACTTTACTCATTCTAAGTCGGCTGCCTGCAAGCAGTAATCACATCTATAAACCCTATTCACAGCAGCATCGAGACGGGGGTGGGGGGTGGGGGGGTGGGGAGCGGATTTCTTGTTGCTGTTGTTTAGATGTTAGGAGATAGCATCTCTCTGCATTGCCAGGCCTGCCTCAAACTCCAGCTCAAGTAATCCTCTTGCCTCAGCCTTCTGAAATGGCTGGCACTACAGACATGCCTGTCCATAGAAATCACCCTGACTTGATCACTACTCACTGTTTATAATCATCGCTTAGAGTTATATTACTCATTTAGATAAACCTGGATATCACTTACAGTATTATACTCTGTTAGATGAATGTAAATATTATATACCAATCACAGCACGAAACAAAAGAACCAGGTGGACAGTGGGCGGAGCTTCTGTGGAGTAGATTCAGGGGAGAGACTCACTCTAAGTCCCACTCCTTACCCAGCCTGATACACACACACATCATAAGCCTGTCCTGGGACTTGCCAGTCCACACAGCCTGAATGCTAGCCCCCGGTTAGCAGGTTTCTTGTTGACATCGGAGGCAGGAAGGCCGGAGGAGACTCGCCTGCTGTGATATTGCTCCCCTGTGTTCCTGATTCCTCACTTGTCTGTGAGGATGGGGATAGGGCCGTGCTGGCTGCATCGCATGGTAACTCTACAGATTGTGGCCATGGCACTGTGGCCTCCCTAGCACGTTCCCTTCAGGTACAATTCCTCAACCCAGTTGTTACTTCAGAGCCCAACATGGCAGCATATGCTTATAATCTGAGAACTCATGAGGAAGAGGCAGAAGTTCTAGACTAGCCTGCTCTGCATTGTGAATTCTCCAGCAGGAAGAGCTACAAAGCCAGACCCTGCTCCAAGAAACCAAAACGTATTTACTTCAGCACACACCAAGAGTGAGGCAGCCTCTGGAGGGTTGTAGCTGTGCGCGTTCAGTGAGAAATCATTTGGTTTGTGGCCTTCCTAACAGCTTCAGCTCTGAGAGACAAGAGTAGGGGACCAAGGTAGTACACGGTGGTAAAGGAGCCAGCACCTGGATGCCAAAAACCACATTTTAAAACTACCTGTTCCCACCTGAATTCTGCTTGTTTAATGGCATTTTCACTTCAGGATCTATCACCCCAGGACAGACTGTGTACCTCTACTTTAAAAGTTACTGTGTATTACCCACACATGTGTCCTGCATGTTTTACATATGTAAGTTAGAAGCTGAGTTTCTCTTCCTGGAAGTGACCCAAGAATGTTGTCTAGTAGCCACGTAATAATTCTCAGTGCATCGCTAGCACCACAGCGCAGATGTCTCCTGACAAGTCTTCCAGCCGGCTAAGGGACAGCCCAAGCCTTGCTGTTTTGACTGAGAGCTAAGGACTAGTTCACAGCTGCTTGCATTCTTCAGGGGATTTCTGCTGGGGCTGGAGTGGTTGGACCCTTCCAGCTACCCACCACCATTCCTGGAGCCTCGGGTGAAGTCTGATGGATGTTCCATCACTCAGCCCATATTCTACATCCTTTATAGGATCATCACAGTGGGGGGGAGGGGGCAGGAAGGGAACTCTCTCATCAAATCCACAAAAGCCAGACGTGGTACTGTATGGAGAATCCCCACGCTACTCTACAGGCTGAGACAGGAGGATTGTGAGGTCAAGGCCAGCCAGAGTTAGATAGCAACACCTTATTTTTTTTTTTAAACCAGAAATGTTTCTTGTTTTGTTTTTTCAGTTGCAGATGACACATTGTCTATCACAAGCTCAACTGTTCTACAGCTCCTGTGCTGTGGGAACAAGAGCAAAGACTATGAGAGGAAATGGTTGAGCTTGGCAGCGCTCTACAAAGACCCTGTTTGGGGGCCCTGTGTATGGAGTCCTTCCTAGCACACAATTCTCAATACCATAAAATGGACAAAATAGGCCCCATTTAAGAAGCAGACAGTGCCGGGTGTGGTGGTGCACGCCCTTAATCCCAGCACTTGGGAGGCAGAGGTAGATGGATCTCTGTGAGTTTGAGGCCAGCCTGATCCACAAAGCAAGTCCAGGCCAGCCAAGAGTACACAGAGAAACCCTGTCTTGAAAAACAAAAAGCAAAACAAAATAAAAAGAGAAGCAGAGAGCAATGCGGATCTGGTCCACAGACTAGGCTGTGGGCTGTCCGTAAGGTACCATATACAAGACACCCCACTCTCTTTCCTTACCCATGACCTCCTTTCCCAGTCTACTGCATCATACAAGGATGCTCGCACACAACTTCAGTTCTGAATTCGCTCATTTTATAAATATACACACGTTAGGGGATACAAAAAAAAAAAAAAGTCAGCCCTCAGCAGAGTGCTTGCTGTTGTTCAAGGCTGTTGGTGGAGGAGTTTCTGTTTTCTAGGACATACCGATGAAGAGTGATAGAAATGTCCAATGACAGTAGTGACTAGAGCTCACAGCCCAGTGTGGCTCACACAGCCAGTTGTACACAGTGGGTGTCACAGGAGTGCCTCACTGCACTGGGCTAGAGCATCCAGGTCATCACTCCACACACATTCATTTAGTTTACTATTACCTTGTGTGTCTGTGTGTGCATGTGGTGTGTGTCAGGTGTGGGGGGAGGCACACATATTCTACAGTGTGTGTCAGGGGGAGCACACATATTCCACAGTGTGTCTTGGGCAGGGGGAGGGGCACACATATCCCACAGTGTGTTGGGGGGGCACAGATATTCCACTGTGTGTGTTGAGGGGGTGAGGGGGGCACACATATCCCACAGTGTGTTGGGGGGGCACACATATCCCACTGTGTGTGTTGAGGGGGTGAGGGGGGCACACATATCCCACAGTGTGTGTTGGGCCCAGCGGGGGGGGGGGGAGCACACATATCTCAAAGTGTGTCGGGCGGGGGGGCACACATATTCCACAGTGTGTGTCGAGGGGACACACATATTCCACAGTGTGTGTCGGGAGGCCTGTGGGCACACATATTCCACAGTGTGTGTCGGGAGGCCTGTGGGCACACATATTCCACAGTGTGTTGGGTGGGGGGGCATACATATCCCACAGTGTGTGTCGGGAGGTGGGCCACACATATTCCACAGTGTGTGTCAGGGGGGTCAAGGGGGGCACACATATCTCACAGTGTACTTTTTGGCTTGTTCCTTCTGTAGTGGGTCCTGGAGATCTGATTCCGGTTGTCAAACTCTCACAGCAAAATTATTTTACCTGCTGAGCCATGGCGGTGGCCTCTAGCCACTTCTGCTTCCCTGCCAACCAGAGGGATGCTGATTAATGGAAGTACAACAGGAGGACTTGGAGATTCCCTCCGTCTTAGCAAGGATTTCTGAGACCCACCACCAATAGTACTAAGCCTGCATTTACTCTGCTTTATGATAAAATGTGATGTGCATTTGACACAATACAATTAAGTAAAATAAGGTTATATGACCTCAAGGACTGTGGTGCCGTGCTAGTTGGTTTTGTAACTGAGGTGGGTGGGTAGCGTGTACAGGATGGATGTCGTGGGCAACCGGACAATACCTATTCTTCTCATCACACTATCCAGAACAGTGGGCAACTTTCTTTTTTTTTAATTTTATTAATTTATTCAGATTACAACTCAATTGTTATCCCATCACTTGTATCCTCTTATTCCACCCTCCCTCCTGCTTTCACTCTATTCCCCTCACCCAGGTCCATGACCGAAGGGGACTTCCTCTTCCCACTATATGGTCATAGGCTATCAAGTCTCATCTTGGTATCCTGCTTATTCTTTCTTTGAGTGCCGTCAGGCACCAGGGGAAGGTAGTTAAATATGGGGCATCAGAGTTCATGTCAAAGTCAGTCCCTGCTCTCCACATAACTGTGGAGAATGTCCTGTCCATTGGGTAGATCAGAGTAGGGCTTCCATATTTACTATTATATTGTCCTTGGTTAGTGCAATAGTTTGAGCAGACTCCCTCTGGGCCCTGATCCACCTGCATCTTTCTTTAATGAATGAATGATTTATTTCTGATATTTTCCATGAAATATTTTCAGTTTGATAACAGATAGCTGAAACCATGAATGTCAAACTCTGAGCACAGGGAGATTGTTGCTGTCGATATGTAGTGACCTTTACTAACACCACCCCATAAGGACTAGCTAAATTTTGCTGGATTTTCTCTGTGTTCCACAAGGTTCTAGGAGTGCATGTATAGCATTGAAACAAAAGGCAAAATAGAAACTATCTCGAGTTAGAGGTGAGCCTTTGAGAGCAGAGAGACTCGCCGCATCAGGCGAGTAACAGGCACTGGGCGCACTGGGACTCCAAGCCAGCCAAATGACAGCTGGTGATTGATTTCTCCTGCTTCTGACCATAGGTACCCGCAAGATGGAGTATAAGGGCAGCAGCTGGCATGAGACCTGCTTCACCTGCCAGCGTTGCCAGCAGCCCATCGGAACCAAGAGCTTCATACCTAAGGAGAACCAGAACTTCTGCGTTCCCTGCTATGAGAAGCAGTACGCCCTGCAGTGCGTGCAGTGCAAAAAGGTGCTCGGGGTCCTCCAGGGCCTCGCGCCCTTCCCAGCTCCCACCCTCAGCCTGGCTGCAGTCACACACATGTGCTATGAGTGCTTGGCTGTTCCTGACTCGCATGTTTGTTCTCATGGGCATCTGTGAACTCATCGTTTTGGTCTGTGATCTGGTCTCCCCCCCCCCCCCCCAAAAGAGATGAGCTCTGAGAAAAATAATTGTCCCTTTAGGGACATTTTCAAATGTTTATGACCTGATGGTGGAGGGAAGAGAAACTCCCCACCTTAATCTGTCTCTGTTAAGCAGATGAAAAATAAACAAGAATCACAAAAGAGAGCCAGGCGGTAGTCCCAGCTCTTGGGAGGCAGAGGCAGGCAAATCACTGTAAGTTCGAGGCCAGCCTGGTCTACAAAGCGAGCCCAGGGCAGCCAGGGATACACAGAGAAACCCTGCCTCAAAAAATAAACAAACAAACAAAGAACCACAAAAGAGGTCTGCCACTCTCTCCCGCACACAGCTCAATGGATGGCGGCATTTCCAGGGCCTCAGTGCCATTAGGACTTACCTGAGCTGTTAAGTTAAGCCTTTCCCCTCCCTCATTTCCCTACTCACCTGTGCCCCTTCCCTCCCTCTCTCCCTCCCTCCCTCCCTCTCCACTCCCTCCCTTCCTCCCTCCCTCCCTCCCTCCCTCTCTCATTGCCCTGCTCATCTGTGCCCTCCCCTCTCCTTGCTTCCCTGCTCCACTGTCCCCCCACCACATTTATGGTTGCTCTTTGCTGAACTTCCTCCTGCATGCTAAGTTCTTGTTTCTTCCATGGTACCTTTCTGCTGTGCAGCTCCTTCTTCCAGTTGGGCAACAGTTTGGTCCCTTTCAGTAAAGCTCATCTTGATGTGGCAGGGGCGCTCACTTGAGGGTTCACCCATCATGAACCCTGTAAGCCAGGCCAGTAGCACATCATGAATGCCTCATTCACTCCTGTATGTTTAATGGCCATAGAATCTATACATTTGTATACATGCACAACAAAAACATGAGTACTGTTTAAAAGTCATTGACCTTGAGATAAGCCCCTTTGTCAGTCTACAAACCTGTAGGCATCATTGTAAAACCATGATGACATTTCCTGTGGCTCCTTTGAGTTGTTCCCTCCAGTCGACCACCCACCTGTGTGGTCCTTTTCGTTGCAAAAGTGCAGGTGGCACTGCCCAATAGGTGCATGCCTTTGCATGTGTGCTCCCTAAATGCACTCAGTGCTTTCAAGCTAGACACATCCCTCCTTGGGATCTGAGGGCAATCAAGACATTCAAAGGCTGGGTTTTAATCTAGGTGGAGATGGCTCTGCAGACAGCAGGTGACTTGATGCATGTGTTGCGAGGCAGAGCAGAGTGTTCATAGAGTAGGCAACAAGAGGAACCATGTAAGCTGAGACGGCGTGGAGGCTTCGGGTGTTTTGGAAAGAACTCTCTAAGAAAGCTCTGCTTAGGCTGAAGGGCAGCTGAACCTGCTGATGTGCTGTGGAGAGGGGTGGATGGTGTGAGGAGATGTGGAGGGAGTGGGAAAGAGTGGAAGGTATGAAGAGAGGTGGAACCGTGGGAGGGGTTGAATAAATGAGCTGAGGTGGTGGAGGGGGTGGGGAGTGCAGGGTGGAGAAGACAGTGGGAAGTGTGAGGGAGTGGAGGGTATTGGATCCAGAACACAGAGGGAGGAGCAAAGAGGAACTCTAAGCAAAGTAACCATTACATCACATATACATGTGTCCTGTATCTCACATGAACATGTAGACCCAGAATATTTTCTATAAATTCTATTCCTGGGGCTGGAGAGTGACAGGCAAATGATTTCTGATGCGTGGTGTAGCACCTATTTTTTTTTACTCTGTTTTATTTGGGTTTCTTATACCTCTACCTCCTTTCCAGTCCTCCAATAGTAGGTAGGAGAGAGAGAAGGTTAGGAGGAAATTTAGACTTCTTTCAACTTAGTTCCTTGAGGGCAATTCCAATCTTAGTAGTCCAGCTAACCAGCAAAACAGCAAACAGCAAGCACAGCCATAGGATGAACCGACAGCGGTCTTCTTCTTCCTCAGACTGCTTTTCTTTTCTGTGCCCTGGCATTTATACCGTCTGAGTCTTCAGAATTAAACTATCTGCAGCTGGCCAAGATCATGCCTCTCTCTAGCCCGCACGAGGCAATCATAGTTACCAGCTGTGGACAACCTAAAAGCAGCCCTATATCCCACACTTGGGATTAAAACAAAAAAACTTTTTTTACATAATTGAATTTTAAACCAAAGCTTTTGCCACAGTATGGTTTAATGGCAAGAGGGCAGGACAGAAGTGAGTCCTGATTCTGCTTCCTGCCAGCTCTGATTTAATTCTTGGGCAATGCCTGGGTCTCAGTAGCTTCATCGGCAGCATGGTAATAGCATTTTGCTGCACAAGCTTCATACAAGAACGTCAGAAATTGCCAAATGCTACCTCACTGTTAAAAAAGTAAAAAACTAAGATGTGGCCTGGAGTATTTTCATTTCATCTTCTGTTGTGACTGCATGCTGATCTGAGACCTATTTAGACTTGCCATGAGTTAAATTCACACGAGAAGCAGTATTCGGAGGTTACAGGACGTAGCTGAGGTATGGCAAGCTGTTTATCACCTTGTAGCTTCTTCATGAACCTTCTCTGACTGTAAGGCAGGCTGAGGATAACGGCTCCCACGATGCTGCTCCCTTCAGGCCACACCAGCAGATGCCCATTTCAGGTGTCGTTAAGCCTCTCCCTTCCTGCACCTCTGGTTACTACTACACGGGCTGAGCCTGAGATTGGAGCTGGAGCATCACCACTTGCCAGGATCTGAAAGAAGGCTTCCACAGAGATGTGTCCCTCTCTCTTAGTCACTCCGCCTCTGTAGATAGACCTGAAATGCTGAGGTCTCTTAGCCATGTCTTGTCTCAGCTACAGGGTTACTCAGAAGTAGGGGTCAATGCCCTCAGAGTTGTCTCTGGTCACCACTTTCGTATTTGGGACAGTTCCCCATAGCACCCATGCCTTCTGTTCCTGTGCACTCCTGTGACACCTAAAGACCCAGTGTCAGCAGAGAGAAAGCCAGAGAGCTACAAGCGTGGTATGGATGGTAGGTACAAGGTACCTGAGGTATGAGGTTTCTTTACCGCTTTAACAAGCTGGACGTTTGTGGGGGCTGGGGTTGTCTCACATCATCTGCTGGCAGCAGTGGTGACAGATGTCTACCAGGAATGCATGAGCTCTGACGCTTCCACTTGTCTCCCCCCCCCCCCAGCCTATCACCACAGGAGGTGTTACTTACCGGGAGCAGCCGTGGCACAAGGAGTGCTTTGTGTGCACAGCCTGCAAGAAGCAGCTATCTGGGCAACGATTCACGGCACGGGATGAGTTTCCTTACTGCCTGACCTGCTTCTGTGACCTGTATGCCAAGAAGTGTGCTGGGTGCACCAATCCCATCAGCGGTGAGTCCCGGAAAGGCTACTACCAGGGCATAGGCTGTCTGCTTCCTAGAGCAACATGAAAGTCTACAATGTTAGCATGAGTGTCAGCTGGTGACTGATGATTTTTTTCCCCCGGAAGCCTAGTCATGGAGAACCATTGGCCTGTCGTTGAGTATTTCTGCTTGGGTCTATGAGTCTGTTGTAGTCCCACAAGGAAAATGAATGGTGCACTTCAGCCTCCACAGCAGACCTGGTATTTGAAGTGTCCATGTCATCTTAGGGAGACTCTCATAATCAAAGACAGCTAGATGGGGACGCAGGGCACATTCTAAGTAGTTTATTCATAGCACAGTCCTCAAAGAGTTTGACAATGTGAGAGCCCAAATGTGCTTGGCTGGCAGACCAGTATCTGGACCAAACTGTTGAGTATGCTGAAGATATTGAAATCAGAGACTAGATGGCTTCAGCCTAAAGCCCCTTAATTATTTACCATGTACCAATGGTAGTGCAAAGTACAAGTATTCTGTCATGTGTAGGAATGATTCTTGAAGTGGATTTAATAACCCCATTTATTCAGTCCACCTGTTCCTTTTTGCTTTTTATTGCTCTGATAAACACCATGATCAAAAGCAACCTGTGAGGAAAGGGTTTCTTTTGTCTTAAAGCTTACAGTCTATCATGAAGAGATGGAGTGTAAGAAGAAGATGAAGTAAGGGCAGGAACCTGGAAGTGGGAACTCAAGCAGAGCCATGGAGGAGTGCTGTGTACTGGCTTGCTCTCCATGTCTTCTTCCACATGCTTTCTTGTACAGGCCAGGACCATCTTTCCAGGGGCGGTACTCCCCACATGTGGGGACTCCCACGCCCACATCAACCACTAATCAAGAGAATGCCCATCGTCCTACTTGCCTCTTCCCAGATAACTCTAGGTTGCATGAAGTTGACAAAAAACTAACCAGGTCACCATGGCTTTGTCCCTGATGCACAGTCAGAAGACAAATCTGGCAGGAAACAGGAAGCCACAGACTGTCCCATGTAGCTTTGCAGGGTCTTTATATAGGAACACTTGCACACCACTTGCCTAGAACCAAGTCTCCTTGGACCTACATACCTTCCCTGATAGCAGGCCTTGGCCATGTACCCACAGTCCATACTTTATTTACATGTAAAATTAAAATGTACAAAATTGTTAAATTTTCCTTTGTTGAGACATCTGATTCTTAGATACTATATTTCCCTTGAAATTAGGCAGGAAATGGGATATGTTCAGTGGCATGTCCATCTTCCTCATAGTTTCTGATAAGGAACTATTTCCAATACTTTATAGTTTATAGAAAAATAGTATAAATGTGAATTACTTTATATTAGACATGGATATTTTCTGAAGTTATAAAATTTGGACAAAAAGCTAGGAAAAGCAGAATTCTTCCTTTAAAACAGCATAATTAATTCTCTGAAAAACAGTGATTGATTTTTTTAAAAACATACAGAATTTTGAAATTGAAGCTAAATGTCTTTTCAGCCAGATTTCCAAAGACTTACACACCCTGAGGTTGGAAGAAGTTTCAGATATGTTTTCAGCACTTTGCCTCTTCAACACAATTTAAACTGCTTTGATGATTAACTTGAAAACACTACAGTTTTATGTCCAGTGGTGTTTACTGCTCATTCATAATTGATTACTTTATCTATCCACATAGATTTGCAAACATATCTAGTCGTTAAAACTGACTTGCAACCTTAAATCAATACCCATGTTGCTTTTAATGACCTACAGATGTGCACACAGCAGCAGTGGGTTTGCGTTTCCCGACATCTATGCTTCCTGATGACTCAGGGCAAACACCTTTGTGTTCCAGCTCTCTTCTTTTTTCTGTTTTTTTTGTTTTGTTTTGTTTTGGGTTTTTTGTTTTGTTGTTGTTGTTTTGTTTTTTGTTTGTTTGATTTTTGTTTTTTTGTGGTTTTTTTTTTTTTTGCTTGTTTTTTTCAAAAAGGGTTTCTCTGAATAGCCCTCACTGTCCTGGGACTCATTCTGTAGACCAGGCTGGCCTTGAACTTACAGAGATCCCCTTGCCTCATACGTGCTGGGATTAAAGGAGTGCACCACTACTACCTGGCCTCCAGCTCCTTTAAATAAATGTAATTTAGAAGATTCATCCAATGACATGGGGTTGGTTTTTATTTTCACATTTTTGTGACTTGGGGGAAGGGCATTTTCATGTAGTACCCCTAAGTGTAGGAAGACAGCGTGTCCCAACAGAGGAAGTACTTGGAGAAGGTTTATTCGAGCATTCTAGTTTTGCTGCCTAGTTTCAATGTCAGTGATTCTAAGTTAGATTACAGTGTCTCACTTTAAAAAAGAAACACACATAAAAGAACATCTTTGAGTTGGTCATTTGAAATTGGACAAAGGATTTTAGAAACCTACTCTGTCTTTCTTAAAGCCGTAGTTCAGTCTTGTTAAGGACATTATAGGATATATGCAACATAAAAATAAGGATTGAATATACATATAGTTAAGTTAACATATACATGTCGCATATATTTATTGCATATAAAATGCATATATCTCCTTTAGGAGTCTTCCCTTCATTCTCTTTGGCTCCTGTTTCTACCGCTTATTGCATATGCTGGCACTTCAGGGCAAAGGTAGAGCCTCAAAAGAGGTGCTCAACCTGTGATTCCTGCCCTCCATGGTGATGCCACGCCTTTCTTCACACACTCGCTCCCCTCCACCAGGGCTCCTCTTTGCCCCAGCTCTCTGCTGTAGAACCTAACAAGGGTGTGAGAAGTATGGAATGGCAAAGATGCCAGTCTTAAAAGCCTCTTGGAGGGAAGCTGGAGGGATGACTCAGTGGTTAAGAGTACTGGATGCTCTTCCAGAGAACCTGGGTTCAAGTCCCAGCACCCATAGGGTGGTAAACACTGTCTGTAACTTCAGTTCCAGGGATCCAACACCCTCTTCTGGCCATTTGCACATCGTGATGCCCAGACGTATATTTAGGTAAACACATAAAAATTAAGATAGAAATCTCAAAAATAAATAAATAAATAAAAAGCATCTTGGGTTTGCAGGTCACTCAGGTCCATATGCTAAGAAGAGACACTACCATTTATCAAGCCTTTAGCAGCTCTGGGAACTTTCCAGAGCTTCCTAGGTAACTCAGAGGTATAGAAAATTACAACGGCAGGCCTGAAGCCCAAATTGGCTTCTGCCCAGAGCCAGTGCAAGGCTCTGGTTCTAGAAGTAGGAAAGGCAATTTATATGTTGCTGCTTTCTCCTTGTGGTTCTGCGGATTGAACCCAGGGCATCCCACATACTAGGCAAGTAAGCATTCCGCTATTGAGTTACATTTTTAGCTTCAGGAATTCCACCACCACCACCCTCTTTTGTTGTTGTTGTTGTTGTTGTTGTTGTTGTTGTTGTTGTTGTTGTTGCTACAAGCTATTTAGGGAAAGAAGGCTGCCTGAGCTTTGCTGGTGTGTCCTCCATCAGGAATGGAAGTGGCCTTTGGAAGGACACAAGTACTTCACAGAGATGCATGCTAAGACCTAGCCTTAGCATGGCTTGCCAAACACGCAGAGTTTGACATTTCCCAATGTGGAAGAGCTTGCTACAATAGGACCTAACTGTTGAGTTAGTCTTTGTAAGTCTGACAACTTGATAGCAGTAGAATGCTGTAGCTGTAGCTACTTTCTTACAGTATGGTTTATCACATCGAACTTTTGGTGACTGAAATTCAATCCTCTAAACTTAACCAGAACAGATGGTAAAGTTGACTTAAGTCCGTGCATTTCATCCTTCTTTGTCAGGATGTCCAGTGGCCATACAGACCACATGTTGCTGATTACGCAATCAGCACTCTGTGTAACTTAAACATCATGTTGGGACTAGTCAAACATGAGGCAGAAGAAGGATGGAATCGAGTTGGTTTTCTTGTTTACCAGCCCTGGAACCCAGGCTGTTGCTCAATGCTCAACTGCTTCCGTAGCACTCCGGATCCTGGCCCTGCCTCCAGGGCTATGAAAAGTGGAACTGTGGGTTTGCTCAGTCCTTAGCAAGTTCAGGGGCAGCTCTGGCCTGTGATTCTGCCTTCCTTCACTGCACAGTACTTCGACACACTGAGTCCTTTCTCTCATCCCCAGCTCCTGCTTCTGGAGCTGGTCCCAGGATCACTCCTGTGAGTGCTGGTCCTTTCTTAGCCCTTCTCTTCGGCCTCCCTACATCCACTCCCTTTGTTATAGCACTCAGCAAAGGCACAGGGAATCCGCCCCCTTTTCTTGTGGGGAGCAGGTTTCATTTCAGGAGAACACAGATAATAATCAAGGAAACAGCAGGCACATTTCTTCCTACAGTGCCAGGGATGGGATCCAGGGTCTCATACCCTATAGGCAATTGCTCTACCACTGAGCTACACTCCCAGACTAAACTCACACTTGTTCATGGTGTTATCACACCCTTGTGTCTGTTCTTCTGATGCCCCTGAGTTCCTTGAGGTTGAGGAGGGTTGTTGGTTATGTGTAAATTCTCTCCTCTCAGTTGCTTGTCTGGAGCTCACTGTGCATATGTCCTACAGTGAGCCCAAAGCTGAAGCAGATCCAACTGTAATTTCTTTCTCAGCTTTGCTGCAGTTGGTCACCTGATGACAGCTCATCATCCTGTGTTTTTTCTTTTGCACACAGGTCTTGGTGGCACAAAGTACATCTCTTTCGAGGAGCGTCAATGGCACAACGACTGCTTCAACTGCAAGAAGTGCTCCCTGTCCCTGGTAGGGCGAGGCTTCCTTACAGAGAGAGATGACATCCTTTGTCCTGACTGTGGGAAGGACATCTGAAGGCGCCACAGGAGCCACAGTGTATGGCGCAGAGGTCCTGGTGTTTTTTCTTAGCCAGGCATTGCTGTGTTCTGGTTCCCACCAGCCACCAGGAGGCTTCTTGCTGCCCTTCCTGGCTTCATGTTTGTTGAAACCCTTTAGTTCTCTGTACTACTTCAGTCCCAGGGGGAGAAAACCCATCTGTAAATAAATCCTGGGTGGGAAGATGGCTTCGAGTTTTGTAGCAATGCAAGGCAGATTAAATGAAAAAGTATTGACTGTCTTTATGATGCATCCTTCTTTCACAGCCTATTTAATTGTTAAGTGCAATTAACATTTGTTATGAACTTGAATGTGTTTTCAAGGGAGAGCTGGGATGTGCAGCTTTTTAACTTCCTTTTTGTGTAAAAGTTAGAGTAAGATTTATGTGACTTAGAATAAAGTTATTCAGAATAAAACCTTTTGCCAAGCACAGTGTGGGAACTGGTTAAATGTCAGAGTCTCACTTTAGATAGCCTTTTGAGCAGCAGTGAGCACTGCCTGAAGTAGGTTCTGTTGGTCAGGGTAGGTGGGGCTGGGGCGGTATCATCACGTGCACCATGCCTTGTTTCCAGAAAGCCTTCTGGTAGTGCCATGCTTCCCGGCACTAACTTTCCTCCTCCACAAGCTCTCCTTCTCCTGGAACACAACTATTCTACATTTGATCTGTAAATCTACCTTCCATAACATGAATGGTGGCAAAGCTATGAGGCTAATGACAAAGAGCCCTGATTTTGAGTCACTTGGTATATAGATCCGTGTAAGCAACTGACTGCCTTCTCATCCATCGAGTGAAGACAGAAGCAACATAGGCCAGAGACAGAACCTAGTTTCCTTAACACCGTCGGCTCATCACCCTAGCAAGGGAAAGCACACTGAGGCACTGAAGTTGTTGTGTGTATGTGTGTGTGTTTGTGTGTGTGTGTGTGTGTGTGTGTGTGTGTGTGTGTGTGTGTGTGTAGGAGGTGTTGGAACCTCACTCTGCACCAGCCCTGCTTCAGCTTTAGGCCAGGGATTACGCGATGGTCTATTGTATCCCACTCATGATCAGGTGTCAGTAAAGAGGAAAACAATGCACTAGCACACAGAGAACCCAAACCTTGGCAGCAGTCTATAGAAGAATCTTGCTTACTGGCTAAACAAGGATACTGTGAACCCAATTTGCCTGACAATGCATTAAATTCTCTTCAGGATGGGAGCAGGGCAATATCTCTACCTTTTAGTCACTAAAAGAAGGCATTCTGATAAAGAGGTAAGCTGTGCAAAAGAAAATACCTCTGTTTGGTATACGAATATAAAATCAGTTTATTTATTTTGTATAATATTTATTTTTTTTTTATGATATCAAACATGTATATGATGCATAGGAGTCATTTTTCACTCACCATTTCCTCCTCTAGTCCCCTTCCCACTCCTGCTGAACCTCAACAAGTCCTTCATGCTGTAACCCACCTACTTTTATTAGGGTTGCTTGCATGAGCACAGGTGGGGTTATTTCCTCAAGAGTAGACAATATGCCAATGGAAGAAAGTTACTCCTCCCTCCCAACAATCATCAATTACAATAGCTCCTAAAGTAGGGGTGGGGCCTTATAAACCCCTCATTTATACATGATGGGTTTCTGTGGCACCCCATCCTGCACTGATAACCAGGATTGCTGATTTCATGAGTAACACCGCCATGCCATCTCCAGACAGCAGCATTTTTCATCAGGCTTCCCTGTCCTCTGACTCTTACATCCCACCATCTTTTCTTCAGTGTTCCCTTGGATAGAGTGATATAACTAACCTAACCCACTCAGGCTGAGCACACAAGGCACTTATTCATCACCCATTGCAAACAAAGCATCTCCAACCACGGCTGAGAGAAGCACCTATCCATGGGTATAAACAAGTATTGAGAAGGCAATTTGATATGAAGTGCATTTAGCAAAACAATAATAGGGTCTCCTTTGGTGCTTATGATGTCCCCACTGGCTTCTCAGGTCAGGTTTTTTTTTTTTTTTAGTCTGCATGATGTTTAGCAGCATGTGATGTGGGTTTGGTGGTTTGAATGAGATGTTCCCCAAACTCTCAAGCCTTTGAACACTTGCTCCCCAGTGGGTGGCGATGTCTGGGGAGGTTATGCAGCCTTTAGGAGGTGGAGCCTTCCTGGAGGAATATGTCACTGCGGGTAGATTTTTGAGGTTTTACAGTCTCATCCAACTTCCAGTTCATTTTCTGCTTCCTGTGTGTGGATATAGACTCGATCTTTTAGCTTGTTGACCCTGCTACTATGTATGCCACCATGATGGACTCTTACTCTTCTGGAACTGTAAACAAACAAATAAATGACACACCCCGTGTATGTGTGTGTGTGTGTGTGTGTGTGTGTGTGTGTGTGTGTGTGTGTGTTCAACCTTATCTGAGTAATACTGGCTTCATAATATGAGTTTGGCGGTGTTCCATTCCTCCTATGTTATGGAACTATTTGAAGAGCACTGGTGCACACTCATCTTTAAAGGCTTGATAAGAGTTGGCAGTGAATCCATGTGGACACTGAAGAATATATTGCCCATGCTTGCAACAGCCATGTCATAAACATCTTCCTCCCATCATACAGCTCATATTTTTCTGTATTTTCTTCCACAACATTTCCAAAGTTTTGGAAGGGTTGATGTTGCTGCTAATTCAAAAGTATGACCTAAAAATATTTATTATTAGTCTTAAGGTTATTACGGCGGTATTTTCTAACCTGTTATCAATCAATAAAAGACAAAGACACCGAGTATATTTTAGAATAGCCTTGGTTCACCTGGGCAGGGCAGAAATTAATCCCTCAAAATACCTTCCGTTATCTCCCAGCCTGGCTACCTCCCATCTATAATCCATAAATACTTGCTAATGATCTCCATTTCCTTCAACCACGCCAATCAGGCCATGTGCTCTCTCTACCTAACCAATTACTGTGGTTCTGTCTCCTCCTCCGGGGCCTGTCCTCCTTCCTCCCAAGATCCTTCTCCCTCAAATCCCAAGAACTTTGGCCACACCTACCCCATTCTGCCCTGCCTAGGTTCAGGTCTTTTAATCAGCCAATCAGGAATAATTTCTTAAGCAAGGTTATACAACAATACTTGGGGTTCATGAGAATGTGCTAGGTTAGATCTTGGCAGCTGGTAATTAGCATCAAAATACACAACACCAGACCAACCTCCAACAGGTTGTTATAGATGCTCCAGTTAGGGTGGGGCCCTCAACAGTTACTTATTCTCAGCATCTTGAAAGGATTTGTATTTTCCATGATTTGCTGTGAAAAGAGACTTCTCTAATGAATGGTGAGAGTGGCACTTAGTTATAGGATAAGAGAAGATGGTGCGGGGTAAGCGTAATCAGAATGCACTACATACATGTATTAAATTGTCAAAGAATAAATTAATTAAAAATTGTATTTTAAAATAAGCTTTTATATTAAAATTTAAATATAATTTTAAAAATCCTTGAGAAAAACAGCAATTTGCCCATCCTTCATGTGTCTGTGTAGTTCCTCTAATTTTTCTAACTACTGATTTCTAGTTTTATTATACCATAATCTGATAAAATACAGGAAATGATTTCAATTATTTTGTATTTTGGTAACACTTGGCTTATGGTCTAGGATGTGGTCTATTTTAGAGAAGGCTCCTTGGGTTGCTGAGAGAGTGTATATTTTGTATCTTTTGGATGGAATAGTCTGTATATATCCATTACATTCATTTGACTCCTGCAACAGTCCTTCACTGGTGTTAGAATATGTATTTTCAGAAGACAGAGGACTGGCAGCTCTCTAGGACTTCCCTGGAAATCCAGAACCAGAATAGGATCATCGAGACATCGAGTCTCATGGACTGAACAACTACAGGACCATTGACCTTTCCCTCAGGAGATATCCATGTTGGACTACTCAGACCATAGCCTATAAGCCAAGCCAATAACCCCATCCCTACCCCCGGCTGACACACACACACACACACACACACACACACACACACACACACACACACTCATTCCCTTAGTTCTGTTCCTTTAGCGAACCCTGAATAATATGAGGTTGGTAGCAGAAAGGGGGCTATTGCTGTGACAGGCTTGACCATGTTGTTTTTTGGGAGAATGTGGACAATTTGGGACTTTGGACTAAGAAATTAGTTGAATGCTGTATGCAGGGTTTAATGAGTCATCCTAGTAGCACCATGGAAGACAGTAATACTGAGAGCAATGTGGACTATGGATGCCAACTCAAAAGGCTTCAGAGGGGAACAATATTAGTCAGTGGGCTAGGGAGCATTCTTGAGAAATATTGGCACAGAATGTGACTGCTTTCTGCCTTGGTCCTAAGAATCTGCTCAAGGCTGAATGGAAAAGTACTAGATTCATTTCCTTGATGGGAGCTTTCAAAACAGCCTGCTATTGACTCTGTCACATGGTTATTAGTATTCACTCTTATGCAGACAAGAAGGACAAATGAAATATAATTTGAGGAGAAAAAGAATACCATGAAATTTAATGTTAGGGCCATGGCTTGTGCTGAATGAAATAAAGGCCTGACTCCACCAAGGTAAGAGTCCAGCTTGTAAAAAGGAAAGACCTAAGGAATTTGCTTGTTCCTAAAAAGCAGTAACAAAAGAAAGCTATCACAAATGTGATTCTGTGAGGCTAGACTCCATTCTAAGCAGGTGACCAAGGTGAACTTGTCAGTGTTGGCTGTGTGGTTCTGGCTTCAGAGTCATTAAGGATACACTAGCAAAGAAGTTGTATAGTCTTCCTCCATGGCTAAGGAGAGCTTCTAAGGCCAGGCCTGTGGCAGGAGAGGCCCTCATGGAGGCCTGGAGGAGCCATTTCGTGAAGCTGTCCAAGTGAAGCCTGGACTGCATTACAGACCTCAAGATGCTGGAGGTTTGTGCAGGGAGTGGAACCAGCCAGGGAAAGAGAAGTGTGCTTCAGGCAGCAAAGCTGGATGGGCAGAGCCACCAAGGCCCTTTGACACCACACATGAAGCTTGAGGACTTGGAGTTTGCCCTGCTAGGCTTTGGTTCAGTGTTTCCTCTCTGCTTCCATTCCCTCCTATTCAAACAGTAATGTATGTCTTGTGGCACTGTAATTTGCTCTTTTACTTTATAAGGGCTATAATTAGGAGACTGCCTTGAGTCTAAGAGAGTTGGACTTTGGACTTTTTTTTTTGGTTTTTTGAGACAGGGTTTCTCTGTGTAGCCTTGGCTGTCCTTGACTTGCTTTGTAGACCATGCTGGCCTCTAACTCAGAGATCTGCCTGCCTCTGCCTCCCAAGTGCTGGGATTAAAGACATGAGCCACCTTGCCCGGCTGGACTTTGGACTTTTAAACTGTGCTGAGACTGTTCAGAGGACTTCTGACACTGGACTAACTGCATTTTGCATTATGATATATATGGTCATGAGCTTATGAGGATTAGGGAGTTGAAAGTGATAATTTGAAAGAGAGTGAACTGTAGGCTCACGTTCTTTGAAGGCTTGGTCCCCAGATGGTAGAACTGTTTTTGGTAGCATTAGGTGGCATGGCCCTGTTTTAGATGTGTCACACTAGGGGTGAGCTTTGAGGTCTCCCAGAGTACTCTTTCTGCCACTTGCTTATGTTTCAGGATGTGAGCACTCAGTTTCCCTACGTGCTACCTGGCATCTGCCACCTCCACTCTGCAATTATGGATTTTGATACCCTCAAATGTTAAGCACAAAATAAACTTTCTTCTTTAACTTGCTCTGGGTATGGTGTCTTATCAGTCACCATAGAAAAGTAACTAAGACATAACCCAAAGCAGAAAATAAGTTTGTGTGTATCTATTCATAGATTATGGAATAAATGATTGGTTTACATCCTGTCATTCCAATCACATTACCTCACATTCACTGGTCTGCATTCTCCATGGAATTAGGAACTGAATTACCTTGCTCAACCCGAAGATAAAGAACACAAGACAGTTAAAAGTACATAGGAACTCACATGTTTACTTCACAATAAGAAAATCAACTAAGATTTTAAGCAACTGAAAAAAATTAAAGGCATTTCAGTTCATAAAACACACCAGTAAAAACACCAAATGCAAGAAGAGTTTTGTCATTGCTTTTCTTCTTTTCTTGGCTCAAAATAGAAAATTACCATAGCATTTTCCAAGTTGCTTAATTTAAAACTTCAGTCTTCAAATTAAGACCCTCCCCACCCCCCAAGCTAAGGAATCAGTCATTTAAGCTCAGAGCTTTGTTCAGTACTCAGAGGTACAAGCAAGAGGCCTGTGGTGGAACTTGGCTCAGATAAGCTCCCACCCTGCCACGAGGTCGTTTGTCTGTCTGTCTGTCTGTCTCCCTCCCTCCCTCCCCAGAAAGGTCTTCTCTCTCTCTTTCCGTCCCGCCACCCCCCCCCCCGCCACCCCCCCCCCCCCCTTTGAGTTTTTGAGACAAGATTTCTCTGTGTAGCCTTGGCTGTCCTGGAACTCACTCTGTAGATCAGGCTGGCCTCAAACTTGAGATCCACCTGGCTCTGCCTTCCAAGTACTGGGATTAAAGATGTGCACCACCACTGCCTGGCTCCAAGCAAGATGTTTTAAACATGACATCACTAGCTGCCCTCTTGCTCACAACAGGGGACCTAGCTGGGTTGTTTTAATGTAAATAAGATTATGCCACACATCAGTTTCTTCAGTCACATGAGCCACAGAAATATCTTTTTCTTTTGTTTCACAAGTGATAGACCTACTCAAGATAATTTTACTCAGTTTATTTAAATAATGACAAGGCTACATAAAAGACTATACATACAAAAAAAAAAAAAAAAAACAAAACCCGTACATTACAAGGTCAACGTTTTCTATACTGAATTATAAAACTTACAGAAGCGTTTAATAAAAGCACACTTAAAAACATGTTGACCAATTAGAAGCCTCTCAACAATGCTCAAATTCCACAGTAGTAAGTAGAGGAAGCTCTTACATACAGGGACGATTGAATCTACTGGCAGTTTTACTTAATGTAAGTTTTTAAAAGGTCACTGCTGTTGAATGAGTCTCTACATCAGTTTTAGAACTGTCTCTCAAACTTAAGTCAATCAAAGCAGAATTTCAAATAAAAACTTCAGTTCTGAAGAATTTTAATACCAGCGAATACAGTCTTATGGTAGTGGTGAGCCACTCTTCCAAGTGTCTGGCAGCTGTCTAGACTAGTAAGGCTACTCTGGAAAATATGCTGCTATTACAGCCTTTGGGAAGCCATTTAGTGTCTTGGTGCTGCAGGGTTCCAGACTGTAGGATCCACACAGTGATCTATGATCCCTCCGAAGTAAGAGGATTAGGGTCAGACTATCTTCACCCCTTAGTGAATGGAGTAAGGTCACAGACACAATACAACTTGCAAATCTAAGTCTGAAGCTTAGACCTAGAGAAAAGAGGAAGGAGAACGGGACAGAAAGTAGAATATACAAAGAAGGAAAAAAGAACAAGGCTGACTTGCAGATTGTAGATGTGGTGCCTCGTGCACCTTACAAGCTACCCACTGTCTCGAACGCCATCCGCTTGCCCGACCCAGTAAGACGAATAGCTGGCCTCACTGGGACACAGAACCAAAAGCAACAGTACTAAGCCTATGTTAGTAAGCAAACTTACCCCAGAACTGTTCACCACTCTCACTGCATCCTTCTAACCCGAACTGAAACAAAGGCTCAGAACAAGACTTCCAATGTCACTGCTCCAGATTCCCAGCGCTCAGGGCGCTTCATCACATGGAGGAGGCCAGTTCCATGATCCCTTTAGGAGGCACAGTGCTCCGTGGCACAGAGTACGTAGCGCACAGGGCATGGGTCAATGCTTTGCCACCTCGCAAACTCAAAACAGCTCAGTAATATGCTGCTATGTGAGCGTAGATGCTGAATGTTCATAGCATAAACTTCAATTTGAAGCAACAGTGTTACAGTTCAGCTGTTATTACCAACCTACTCTGTAAGTTATATACAAATTAAAAATTAATTTCACTGAGTAACTAAAAATAAGTTCTCACTGACTTAAAATTATCAAATGGCTAACTCTCTTTAAAGAGAAATGCCGGTGGAAGCAGAAGGGCCAACTGAATGCAAAATATGTGTCATCCTACTCTAAAAGCTGCACTTTTAAACTCTCCCTTGACAACTATATGTAAGAGCGCAGTTCCCTTCAGCAATATTATCAAATCATGCAGCATTTAATATGCATCAATTTTGGTTATGTGTACAAATGTAGTCTGAAAAAAAAAAAAGCAGAACACTTAAAAACTGCAGGGCTGATGTGTAAGAACAGTTTTCACCTGCAAGGCTGAATTATTTTTTTGTAAGGCTATATGATAATTGAATAAAAATGCTTGTTTTAACAAACCAAAGAAAGGAGATGACCTTAAGGCATATCAACAAAGCAAACCACCAATCTGAAGATTATACATGAAAGACAGTATGAAGTATGTTTTGCTCTTAGTTAGAAATATAAAGGAGGGAGCAGATACCAGAAGTCAAGGACATAGAGCAAACAAGGTTTTCTTTTTCGCCTGTATTATACAAGTGGACAATGCTGCTTTCACAAAAATAAAAATACCACCAGTTAACCCTGC
The DNA here is from genome assembly GCF_964271855.1 of Acomys minous. Classification (NCBI taxonomy): domain Eukaryota; kingdom Metazoa; phylum Chordata; class Mammalia; order Rodentia; family Muridae; genus Acomys; species Acomys minous. The sequence continues at coordinate 51,217,160 of NC_140495.1, forward strand.
ATGGGACGGCTCTGCAGGAAGCTGTATGATAGCACAGAAACCTCGTTGAACCAGAAGTTCACTTCTCCTCTGAGGCACTCTACAGTGAATTCCAACTCCAGTGGCCAACAATGACCACTGTCTGCTCCCCAGGACTCTGGGAGGCACCCCACCCCCACTGCCACATGTTCTGGACTGTCCTAATATCTAGAACTCCAGCACCCAGCATTCCCAAACTTTCTGCCATCAAGTACTGCCTCTAACATGATTACTCCACTAGCAGGCTTTGAAATATGTCTGTTTAAAAAAAATGGAGCTCACAAAAGAAATAGCTGAACTCACAGTGAGACCTCAAGCCGCACAAAGAAAGATCAGGCAAGACAGTCTAAGGACACAGCAGCAGCTTTTGGCACTGAGAGGGAAGAGAGGCAAGGCCGGGCTTCCCTTTTGCCTTCCGTGGGATAAAGTGGCACATGCAGCTGAAGAATAGAAAGCTTTTCCATCAACACCATCAACACACTTTTCTTGGCAAACCCTTCAAGATGCAGGTGGAAATACTGTGAACTGCTATATGCTTCTGCTTGGGAAATGAAAGTTACAGAAATGTGTACAAAACTCTATTTTAAAAAGAAATTCTTCCCTAATTGGGACATGAATGTCAAGGCATTGTAAGGAAGGGGGAAAAAATGGAGGGAGGGAGAGAAAGGAAAGACTTTTATTTTCCACACCTATTTTAAACCTCAAGAAAATCCCACAGCAGTCAGGCTGTCCGTGAGCGCTGTGGGCTCATCTGAGAACCGCAGCTGCAGCTCTAGTCACATTCTGGAAGCTTCCCCTCACGGCCATGTAACATGCTGGATCTTCCTCTTAGCTTCTGGAGGCTTCAGGTGATTCTAGAGGACAGTAGCAGAACCAGTTAATAGGACCACATAGTTTAGTTTTACAATTAAGCTTAGTTGTTTAGGCGTTAAGATGTTTTTAAGTCTAGATAGATGTTTTAAGTTGATAATGACGAGATAACGTATATATTGATTTACATTCAGAATTTTAGACCCACCAAGAGGCTGCCAAATACAAACAGCCAAAACACTAAGAATGGAACATTTATATAATTCCTGTGTCTGGTTCTTCTTGCTACAGGTAGTTTATTGTATATATGTGTAATAAAATAAATGTATACGTAAAAAATAAAAAATGTTTAATAAAAAAGTAAAACAAAACAAAACAAAACAAACAAACAAACAAAAATCACAAACAGCTTAAATGAGCACTCAACCAGCCAAGGTCAGCTACAGCTACAGCTAGAGCACTGCTGCCCCCTGGTGGGAACGGTGCTGGATGAAAAACTAAGTCTCAACTCTCATTTGTCTGTTCTGTGGGTCTCACGTTTTGTACCAAAATCATTTACACTTACACACACCCACACCAACACACATGAGCCTGAACTTTATCCCACAAATGGCAGAACAAGAAACTGCAAAAGGTAGAGGCAAAAGGCTTCTCTTGGCTTTCTTAGAGCTCCTAGGGTGACCTAATAGGCAGAGCTGAGCACTGGCTGCAGCAAACAGCCTTAGGCCTAGGCCAAATACTTCTTCATAAACATGCTGCCCCAGACAACAACATTCTTGGCCTCACTAACAAAGGAGTGCTTAGCCTTTTAATTCCGAGATGGAAAGTGAAAATTTTAGGAAATGTACCTTTCTACATTCATTCACTCTGTATAGAAAGAAATTTAGTGAACTTTAGAAAACAATAATCATTGTGTAATTTAAATTCCAGGATATATATGAGCAATGAAATATGAAAACCAGACCAATTCAGAGTTCAAGGGCTGCCATGTGGGCCTCGTAGACTGTGCAGTCAGTGGTACCACGTGCGATCCCTTCCTTGGCAGTGTCTACTCATTCTGGAATGGGCACTTACTGAGCTGCAGAGATTTCACCCTCTGCTCCTTAGCCCAGTCTAGCCAGGGACGCACACTATACTGTGATGGGGTACCTACTGGGGTAGACTAGGAAGGCTACAGAGACTGGGTATGTGGGTGGCACCCCAATCAGGGTGTTCATGGGTTCTGTGCAGGTGAGCCCACTAAGCCTGCTGTGCTACAGGGTCTGCTCTCAGGGTGAACCTTTATATCATTATAGTAAGGAAAGAGTGTCGACTAAATTATCAAAATTCCATTATAGTTTGACGTGGAGCCAAATGTTAAACTATACTGTTTGCAGATCATAGATCACTAAAGGAAATAGGCCTGTTGTCAGCACCCCAGCCTCCCAAAAAGGGAATAGGCACAGCCAGATGACCTGGGGCTACTGCTCAGTGCCAGGCTCAATTGGGAAGCCACCCCACACTTACCGTGGCCTCTGCCTCTTCCTTAGGAGCAACCCGTTTTAATTTCACAGGAGTAGTTCCAACAGGGGACAAAGGCGGCGACTTCACTGGACCCGAAGGAATTTTCCTATGTGTTAAGTCATGGTTCTGTTTAGTGTTATTGTTACTGTGCTCCATTTTATTGTTCATAGGCAGATAGGAAGACAAAATTAGGGGTGAAATCCTCGAAGAGGAACTTGGTAATTTCCGTACGGTGTCACTGCTGGAGCCTGTCTGGGCGAGAGGCTGGAGTCGGTCGTCTGCTCCGTTCTCTGTCTTCTTCACTTTGATGCTGGTGCTTGTTGAGCTCCCATCGAACACAATGAGGGGCCTTTTCCTTAGTCCATCCATAGCACTACTCCTGAAATCAGAGAGGTGTTCTCTTGAAAAGCACCACACAGGCTGGCAGAGCAGTACTGGAGTCAGTCAGACAAAACAGCAAGATCTATTCAACAGACTGGGGTAAAGGGAGCTATTTGAAGTATGACTCTCAGGCTCAAAGAAATAATTGTCTACTGCTTTAAAGTATAAAATATTTATTTAAAAGAAAGGATAAATGAGTTATACAAGTTGAGTACTAGCTGATCAGATCATTGCCATATCAATCACTGGTCTACTTTTATCACAAGAATATACATCTTAGGTACAGCAGATAGATATGATTCTATAGAAAGATAAGGTCTTCAAAAACCTCAGAGACATGCAGAATATGGCATTTTAAAATGTTTTTATTATTTTAAAGACTCACTGACAATGAGACAGGTTAACTCCTGGCAACACCCAGCCTACCTCAAAGAGGATAATGAGCACCAAAGAACCTCCTTATGGAGATGGCTTCAAATGTGGCAAACAAGCCACTGGACAAAATGTCCTCATTTCTACTACAGACAGAATTCTGCCTAAAAAATGGCAAGCTTGGATGCAGGCAGAGTCAACGGCCAAACTCTGCCAAGACAAGGTAAGCAAGTCCTCAATAGTTCCTGCCTCACAAATATGTCTGTCAGATATGCTGGGCCAGAAGGCTGAGGAAGATGTTCCAACATAATAGAGAGTTTTGAGTGACTATTCAGGTAGAAAACTGTCTCTATCATCAACTCATTTGGAAAGCTACTAATGTGCACTCCTGGGTATACGCAGGTAGTCAAGTTTATTCCTTCTCAAGTCTCTGATGTAGTTGAAGACCAGGTAGCTTAGTTTTACAATGAAGCTTAGTTGTTTAGGGGTTAAGATGTTTTTAGGTATAGACAGATGTTTTAAGTTGATAATGACAAGATGTGACAGAGACTGATTTATATTCAGAATTTTAGACACACCAAGATAGGAAAGATGTTTTCTTTCTTTCCTTTTTTGTTTTGTTTTGTTTTTTTTTGTTTTTTTGAGACAGAGTTTCTCTATGTAACCTTGACTGTCCTGGACTTGCTTTATAGACCAGCTGGCCTTGAACTCACAGCAATCCATCTGCCTCTACCTCCCAAGTGCTGGGATTAAAGGTGTGCACAACCACACCCGGCTGAAAGATTTTTCTTAAGGCTGTCAAACACAAATAGCCAAAACACTAAGAATGTAACATTTATATAATTCATGATTGTGTCATGGTTCTTCTTGCTATAGGTAGTTTATTGTATATATGTGTAATAATATAAATGTATATGCAAAAAATTTAAAAATGTTTAAAAAAGAAATTTCATTATCATTTATAAAAATATAATTCTAAAATGTTGAAATAGATGTCCTTCATGGTCTTGTCCGTTTGAATGCTTGTTCCCCAGTAGGTGGTGCTGTACGGGCGGTTTTGGAAGTGTAGTCTCACTAGGGGTACCTCAATGTGGGAAGGTTATGAGAATTCAAAGATGCCTGCCATTCCTAGTTTGCTCTCCATTTCCTGCTTGCACTGTCAGCAGCTGCTGCCACAACTCCCTGCCTGATGGGATCATCCCTCTGGAACCATAAGCCCAAATAAGCCCTCCTTTCTACAAATTGCCTTGATCATGGTGTTTTAGCAACCAAATAGCAAAGTATTTGTTAGTATAAATATTAACTAGCTCCACAGTAAAACGAGCAGCTTTTTAGTGGTGTTATTCTGACCACATTATCATAGTCAATTATTATCTAACTAAGAGAAACTATAAGACTGTACCAAGACTCCCAGAGTAGTCCACGAACAACAAAGCAAAACCTACTGCACTCGCTAAGATCTAGACACTTGGTAATCAGTGATTAAAATATCTCTACAATTTTAATCACGGGATTTGATGAATCTTCGTGCCCATTGGTTAGCTGGATCTGGGCCTGGGTAGTGGTCAGCCCACCAGCTCTCCCCCTACACCACCAGGGCAAAGTCTCCAGCACTGCCCCAGCTAGCTCATCCAATGCCACAGAGGCAAGGAGAGGGCCAACTCTGCCACTCTCATGCCCTCAGGCCATCTTACCCACAACCCTGCTACCAGGGCCAGCTCTACAGCCTTCTTAGCTGAGTTCCCTCATTCCATCTGTGGAACGCCCCACCTTGAATTACTTCTCAGTTCAATAGGGAACATGATCCTGTTAAAAACTCATCTTGTAGGGTCACCATCATCACTGTCTCAAAACCTATTCACAGCTTGCCATCTCAGAGAAAGGCAAATCCTCAGAATCCACAATTGATCCCACAATTCCTACCATTCACTCACAGTGACTGTTTTACCTCCATTTCTCTCTAATCCTAGACCTAATACATGACAAGCACTTTGCTTCTCTAGGTTCTCAGAGTGTGGAATAAAACAAATCTCAACTTCTTACGGGTCTTTCTACTGAAATGTCATTCTGAGGTCAAGCAGTTGCTGGATATTTTACCACAAATTACCATTCTCTCTCCATGGTTTACCTGTCTCCTTACCATTTGTCACTGCCCATCACAGCAGGCATTTAATTTAACTCTCTCAACTATGCATGAAAGAAGGGGTGTCCGTATTACCTACTATCAATCATAGCACTTGGTGCTCAACGAACAGCTACCAAATGAACGTCTTTTCGCTTAAGTTTATCTGGCGGGGAAAAAAACCAAAAACAAAACACTTTAGTCATGAAGGATTAGATGAACATGCATTGAAAAGTACCTTTTGGTCTCATTCTTTACTTCATGATGTTCTCTCTTCTTTTCCATCATTTTCCCCCATCTATTCTTTGGCAAATCCCTCTGAGGCAATGGTATGGCATGCTGGACGTAAAGGTCAGTAAGGTTGTCTTTGTTTACTCTGACATCATTTTCAACAGCTATGTTCTTCTGTGTGAAAGGAAACAAAAATAATCTCAAAACATCTTTCATTTAAAACCTACCCATTTACCTAACAAGGTTAAAGCATTATGCTTAAATAAATCATAAAACTATTCTCCCAATTATTAAAATGTTATTATTAGGTAGGGTATTAAAGACCTATTAAACTCTATAAATTCAAGTTCAGCCTCATCTTAAGAGTGCCACATGCCCTCACTCACTATGAGGGATACTGTCCATTAAGTGTTGGCCAACTCCAGCAGTAGAGGACCATTATCATTACTACTACCACCAGCAGCACCACCTTCTTAATCTGAATGCAAATGCGGCACTGCCTGAGAAAAACAGGTAAAAGAAAGCATACGGTCAACATTCTGTCCATGAGCTGCTCTGACTATGGTCAAACTGGTGGGGTAGGAGCTCAGTCTCACCCCTGCTTTATTTCTCATGTTTCTTTCAATATGGTAGGTACCGGCTTTTTGTTTTGTTTTGGTGCTGAGGTCTGAACCCAGTGCCTTAAATATGTCAAGCGAGGGCTTTACCATGAAGAGCCCCATCCCAACACACACGCGCACACACACACACACACACACACACACACACAGCTCCTACATAGCTTTTTGAAATGAGCTTAACTACTGCAGACGGAAACCCAACTCTGCATTCTGATGACAGTAACAGTAACCATCCAGGCAGCCTGTCCCACCTCGTTTTCACCATTCAATTCAGTCCAATCACCTATAACCCCACTGTCCACTTCCCAGCTCCCTCTAAACATCTTGACGCACAATAACGCACAACACCCAGGAGGAAATATACATTCTGCGTAACTGAAAAATCAACACCAGCTAATTAGACTTCCTTTCCAAACTTTTAAACCATTTTATTCCTCCTTCATACAGTGTACGGCTGGCTTTCATCCTGCATTCGGGGTGGGAGTACCCAGAGACTCTTGAACAACATTCCCTGAGGACTTAATCTATTTGGAAACACTTGAAGAGGGTGGAATCTGGCAACAGTGGATCAACATTAAGAACTGGTTAAATGTAGTTTCAGGGCACATACGGAAGCTACTTAATGAGAAATTGACGATGAAACTCAATAATGTTTTAATAAACCCTTAATAATCCAAGTGTGATTAAAAGCTTGAGAACCACAGGTTAAAGGTCATTATCAAAATAAAGAAAGATACTGAGAGGAAGAAAACCACATGGAAAACAAAACTCTAGTGAAACTCAAAAATTCTGTCACTTTAAATAGGACTTATCACGCTTTTCTTTCATGTTCTATTTGTTAGGTTACACCACGTGAAAAAACAAAAACAAAACAAAAGCAAGCACCACCTGGAAAACCAGGAGCCTTAAGTTCTCCTATCGATGTCTGTGTTTAGATAAATGATATTAGGAAGTAAGTTCATCGCTCCGGGACTCAGTTTCAGCGTCTCTAAAGGAGGTGAGAATCTGTGTAACGGACTATTTCTCAGAAGCACTGGATGCAGCCCTCAGTGTCCCAGCCTTCTTCCCTCCCGGTCTGCGCTCCTAGTCCCTCTCTTCCGCAGGCTGTTGCTTGCACACAGGCAGGGGAGGTTGTCTGAAACACCCTCTCGAGCTATGGAGGCTTTCGCGGGGATTCCCGCCACTCTCCGGAGGTTTCCTTTGGGGATCCGAGGGAGGCAAGCCCCCATCGGATCTGTGTGGGCGAGGACCGGCCGGGAGCCTCCCGCGGGCCTGCCTGTCCTCCCGGCTGCCCGTCCGTCCTCAGTCGGCCCGAGCGCCCCACCTGCTCCAGTGTAAGAAGGAGAAACTCCTGGGACAGTAGCTCAGGGTGCAGCAGCAGTTCCGCGTCCGTGCAGCTGCGACCGCCCACATCCCCCGCCATGGTCGTCGCCAGGAGACCCCCGGCCGGCTACCCACAAGGCACCGCAGCGGAAGCGTCACGGAAGTGACATACGGGGGCGGGACTCTGGTGTCTGCGCGCTGGAGACGTGATGCCATCGCAGAGGGTGGAGGGCTGGCATCCCTGGCTGAGGCAGCGTAGCCAAAGGGATGAACTGGGACGCAGAGCGGAAGGGGAGTCCCGCCCCGGCCGCGCCGGAAGCACGGAAGGCGAAGCAACCCGATCGGGCCGCCATTGGTCGCGCCTCCTGTGACGTAGCAAGGCAGAAGGGGCTGGGATTCTCCCGACTGCAAGGAGAGACCGAATCGAATTGGCCAAGAGGGCAAATATCCCTGACCCTGATTGGAATTATCATGTCAGAAGCCATTCTTCTTTTCGCTTTTTACAATGTCTCAATCGTTTATTGCCTAATCTCCTTTCTATATAAAGTAAGACAAAATAATTCCCTGTAATCCCCGCGCCTCGGAGGCATCAAGGATTGTTCCCTGAAATGATAACTTTTAAACCAACCAGCCCACGTGTAGAAAACAGAACCAGCAGAGAAAGTAGCAGCGACAGTCTAAAGGCTGTTACACCGTTGTTTCTCAGAAGAGCCTGATGTGCTACGAGAATGCCTTTTTCTTGAATGAGTAATCAAAATAGGAATTGTACGTGAGGTATATGCACTTGTGAAGCACTGAGTGTTATTGGAAAATCACTGATCGTAGCATTCAATGGATTATAACCTAATTCCCACTCTCAGTAAGGACAAATACTTCCTCTCCCTTATAGCTTCTTATCTCTGAGATAAAATTGTAATTGTCTCACAATGTTCTAAGGATTACATCTAAAGTACGTCAAATGCCTCTCCAGTTGTCTCTACCTGGACATTAGTAGCCTGTTGATGGACATCAAGAAAGACAAGCCGCAAAGAGGTGGTTTATGAAGCACTAAGTCTAATAGTCTGGAAATGTGGGTCCATGCCCTGGCTCTACTCCTTGTCCTCACGGCTTTCTGGCCCCACCACCCAAGCTGAAGCTGCAAAAATTGTGACCGGTAAGATCTGTCGTTTTTACTCCTTCCAGTACCCAAAGCAGATCCTGGCCTAAAATAAATCTATTAGAGATATTTGGGGGTGCATCTAAAGAAGAAATTATGGGTTGGGAGACATTGTAGTTTGAGACAAAAAAAAATTAAGATTAAGAGAGAAAGAAGTATAATGAGTTTCATATCCATCCATTCCTACCCACAAGGGATGGTAGACAATGCTTGCCTACTCCTTCCTGGGCTCCTCTATGGTTAGCAACATTGCTGTGTTGTAAAGGGCATCTCCAGCACAAACAGGTCCCCAGGTTCCAGCCCAGCATCACTATTAAGTGTCTCTTAAAGATAGTATAGAGCAGAGAGCTTGATAGAAGTGGGGTACATTATTGTTTCTTAAAATTACATGTACTATCTATAGGCCCGGCCAGCAATCAATCAAGACAAAGGCACTTGTTATATTTCAAAATAGTCTTAGTTAACCTGCGGCAGGGCAGATATCAATCCTCTAAATTACCTCCCATAGTGGAGCAGGCATGGGATCCCTGCCTCAATCCCATGCCATCTGCTTCTAATAACTTCTATCAAGTTACCTCCCATCAATAATCCCAAATACTTATTAATGTTCTTCATCTGGGCTGGATTCTCCCTCCACGCCAACCATGTGAGTCTTCTCCATCTAACCCATGGCAGCCTTCCTCTCTTCCCTTCAGGTCTCTCTCCTTTCTCCTCGTGGTGGTCCTTTCTTCTTCCTTTTCCCAGGATCCCTCTCTCTCCTAGCCCCACCTATCTCCTCTGCCCTGCCCAGGTGGGATGGCATTTTTATTAAGCAAAAGGTGGGTCACACAGACAGAAAGCAGTAATTAGCATCAAAATACATCAGACCCTCCCCCAACAGTGCATAGCACAAGGCAGAGGATGCTAAGTCTTGGAAGTTTGGCAGCTGTTGAAGCACGCAGTTGTATTTATGAAATACTCCATTTTTAAAAAAGTTTTCTGTCAGAACACATCTTTGCACACCCTATAAAAACTCTTATATTGTTTCATACAGGGCCAGGGATTATTTAACAAATATTAATAGCCGGGCGTGGTGGTGCACGCCTTTAATCCCAGCCCTCAGGAGGCAGAGGCAGGCAGATCACTGTGAGTTCGAGGCCAGCCTGGTCTACAAAGCGAATCCAGGACAGCCAAGGCTACACAGAGAGACCCTGTCTCGAAAAACCAAACCAAACCAAACCAAAACAACAACAACAAAACCCAAACAAACAAATATTAATAAATGAATTAAATTCAATTGATGGGGTAGAGATGACTCAGCAGTTAAAAGCACTTGCTGCTCTTGCATAGGACTAGAGTTTGGTTTCCAGCATCTACCTGGCTTACAGCCACCTATAACTCTGATCTGATGTCCTCTTCTGGCCTCTGTGTGGTTCTATACTCACATGGTGCGCCGCGCGCGTGCGCACACACACACACACACACACACACACACACACACACAGGCAAAACATTCATAGATATAAAGGTAAATTTTTTCAAAAATTCATTTGAAAACCATGACACTATATTTGTTTTTAAATGGACCCAACAGAAACAACATGAAGAATTTAGTTAACTTATGAAGATATCTAAGCATGTTTTAATCCAGGCATTATCTAAAGGGGTATCATTTATGATGTAGATTAATCAATATGTCCCAAGAACAGATGTTTCAACTATAGAGCCTGCCATTAAAAAAAAAAATCCTGTAATGAGCCCTTGTGTAAAGAATTGTTTCTGATTTTCTTCTTCTTCTTCTCCTCCTACTCCTCCTCATCCTCCTCCTCCTCCTTCTCCTTCTTCTTTTCTGTTTTGTTTTTTGATAATGTTTATCTTCACTTTTGGATCATCTAGAGTGGCATGTAAAAGTTGTTCCATAAACTATTTAATCGGTAGGACTTAATTTTATGTTACATATTGTGAGCTCTTGCTCTGATCCTTACTAGCATGAGATTCAAGACAAGTCATCTACCTCTCTTTGCCTCAGTAAAACGGGATTGAAATTCGTGGGTAGCACACACTGGACTCGAGGTCTGTAATCAGTCAGTAGAAGTCTTTTCTAAGGCCCCACCATTACATGCTTTCCTCCTTTGAAACAAGACTACAGAATAGTATGTCTTGTTATTCACCCTCGGAGCTTGGGATGACATCTTTCCTACAAATTCTGGGGACAGGGCGATGCGGGGGCGTGTATGGAGTGGGGAACAGGTTGGTGGTAGGGTACCCTAAGCCAACTCATTAGCGGATTCTCAAGTCAGGGGAAATAACTAGAAAAACCTTTTTTGTGTGTGTGCTGACAACACTGGTGACTCTGGAGGAGCGTCCTAACCTTTTATCAAAAAACTGGGCTTTGATTCTATAAGGAAGACAGATTCTAGGATTCTTCTTTGGGGCTTGACACAAAGGAGTAGCCATGAAGGACTGCCCCAAAAGAAGTGGGTGGAATCACCCCAGGACTCCCAGCTTGGAAGGAATAGCCTGCAAATATGTTCCTTCCCTGCGGGACTTGGATTCCTTCTGCCTGGACTAGCAGTAGGCCTGGGGCCCGATGGGCAGTGACCCCCTATGGCACACTGAGGTCCAGGAGGCAGCGCCGCCCGCAAGTTGGGGCCGGGTTGCAGGAAGCATCTGTCCGGCTTACAGTGCAGCGGTGTAGCAGCCAGCCATGGAGTGGAAAGCTAAGAAGACCAGAAGGCGCTTCCTCCGCGCTTCCCAGGCGGGCAGTGGCGGCGCTCTCCTAGGGCTGCGGCCGGGGTCTGCGCCGCCTGCGCACTCGCCCCTGCGCCGTCGCCCGCCTTCCCGACCGCCGGGCCCTGATGCGGAGCCCCCCAGCGGCGCGCGCCTGCCTGGGCACCGGCGAGCGAGCGCCCGCCCTCCGCCGGCGCCGGGCGGCGGCCCACGTGACGGGAAGCGGCGGCGGCGGGGCCGGCAGCCCAGGAGCCGCGGCCGGAGCGGGCGGCGGGGCCCCAGGCCGCGGGCGGCGCGGGACGGCTGCGCTACGCCGGTGAGAGCGGTGAGAGGCGAGGGGCGGCCTGCGGGAGCGGCGGGTGCGCGGCCGGCCATGGCGAGCGCCCGCGCAGGTGCAGCGGGGTGGGAGCGGGCGGGTGCCTGCGTGACTGGGCCAGGTGTGCCGCTAGGGGCCGGCGCGCAGGCTTGCGGGGAGCCTGGGGTGTCCGCCCGTGCGGGGTCACTGTACACTGTGTTTTGGGGGTGTGTCAGTACAAGGCAGAGGAAAATCCGACAGACCTCGTCCTTGAACTTGCGTTTCTGGGGGTAAAAATCGGGACCAGGAAGGATCTTGCTGGTGTGCCTCCACCCTTGGGGCGGAACGATTGGGGTGCTTACTGTAATTGAAGTTTCCCGAGCTCTGTGGGTTAGGAGTGGAAATTGGGGTCAGGCTCAGGTCTGAATTGAGAGACTGGGAGACAGACAGTGGGGTGTTAAAGAGGAAAGAGGAGGCCTGTGTTCGGTCCCCAGTCTTTTCCACCAGGGCAGGGGCTGGGAGCTGCACCCCAGTGAGACTTTTCCTTTCCACCGCCTTCTGCCTGATGCCCCGTGCTTCATGAGGCTGTCCAGTTGCCTCCTGGTGTTGCCTCTGTCTAAAGATTGCTGGTTGAGTCTCAGAGGTCGCTGCTCTGGGGCTACAACTTGAATACTGAAGTGTTTTCACACCGTGCTTCTTGGTTGAGGGCTGTAGCCTAAGCAGATACGGTTGATCACTCCCGTGCTTTTGGGTAGGGCCTGCTGGGGAAGGCGACATTGGTTGTTAATGTGGTGACAAGGGAAGACACTATGAAGAGGGTGCCCTGTGGGCTGGCCCTGCCTACTTGCTGACAGGATGCTGGGCAGAGACTGGCTGGTGTGGTGCCAGCTGCACCCTCACACTGGTGGGCATGATTCTTTCTTGGTCAGCAAACAGAAGATTCAAGCTCCAGGGTCAAAAAGGAAGAGACAGTTGGACAGCTGCTTCCTTTCCTTTTTCCTTTCCTTTCTGCTAACCAAGCAACTGCCATTTGAGTGTGTAGTAAAAAGGCAGTGCTTGACGGCAGGCTCCATGGCTGTGGTGAGGATGAGGCTGTGGGTTTAAATCCGAGTCCTGTCACTTGCCAGGAGTGACCTTTGGATGCTGTTTTCCTGATCAAAACGGGGCTAATAGCTGGCTGTGGTGGTACCTGCATTCAGGAGATAGAAGTAGGGCTGGAAGTTCAAGACCATCACCAGCCATCCGTGACTATGTATCTTCACCAGGTAGCCTAATTATACAAAAGGTGTGTGGATTCTCATAAGACAATGTTCATGGGTGGCATCTATCTCAAGACTTCACACTTGACATAAGTATGGTAAATGATCATTCACTAATAAAAACAAGAGTGTGAGGCAGTGCTTCCACTCTGAAAATCCATGTTCCGTGCTGAGCCATCGTTGATCCCATGGAGGGTTTACTATTGAGTTAGGCTGTGGATTCTGGATTTCAGTTCACCATACATGATACGGTGTGCGTTTTCAGCTCGTTGCTGAGACTTGGCACGACTTTTGGCCTTACTTTCTCCAGTCATATCTGAGTGACAGTCTTCTGTCCCTAGAGTTGGGGACAGAGCTGCTGTTCACTGTTGCAGGCTTGCAGGACCAATTCAGCCTTGGGCTAAAGTCTTTAGAGACAACTCTTGGTATTGGCCTATGCTTCAGGAGCAGCCATAAAAAGTCTGAAGCTTGCTGTTTAAAAAGCAGTAGTGGGGCTTGGGGATGTGGCTCAGCGGGTGGACTGCTAGCCTGACATGACTGAAGGCCTGGTTTCCATCTCTCCAATACCACATAAAGCCAGGTGTAATGGCACAAGGCTATAGGGGGAAGCAAAGGGATCTAGACTTCAAGGGCTTTTTTGTAAGCTTCATAACAAGTTGAAGAGGAGCCTGGGCTACATGAGATCCAAGGAGCAGGCGGCCAGCACAAGTGCAAATGAAAGGTTTTGACAACAAACAAAAACAATACATGTATTTTATAGACCTGACTTGCAATTAACTTTTGTGTTTTTTAAACAGTTATTAACAGCCTTAATGTTAATAATAAAATTTTGATCCTTTATGAAAACCAGGCAATTTCACTGAGTGAGTTCAGCATCTTGTCTTGGTCAGGATCCAGTCCTCGTTAGAAAGACATTAAAATCATCATTTGTGGCAGCCAGGTGTTTGGGTTCTACAGAATAATTTGGCTCAACTCTTACAACTCATCTCCTCTGTGGCAACCCTGACCTGTTTTGCTATATTAAAAAATATGTGACTACTGAATGAATTCAAAACTAACAACTCAGTCCCGGGCTGTCCCAATAAGGTTGAGCGCTTCTTGCAAAATGTGTTCAGAAGTCTTCATCAAGACTTGCGATCAAATTTTTTCTTCATAGTCAGGTAGATGCTGTAGAATAAATTAAAAATTCAGCAAAAATAATGTATGTAAATAGATAACTGGCCGGGCGTGGTTGGTGCACGTCTTTAATCCCAGCACTTGGGAGACAGAGGCAGGAGGATCTCTGTGAGTTCGAGGCCAGCCTGGTCTACAAAGCGAGTCCAGGACAGCCAAGGCTACACAGAGAAACCCTGTCTTGAAAAACCAAAAAATAAAAATAAAAATAAAAATAAAATAGATAACTGCCTGAAATCTCATAGGCATGTGATAACTCTTTGTTGGTGTTTAAAGGTTCTTTGTTGAAGACAGTGTTGTGTGGGAAGTGCTGGAAGACCCCTGTTACCTCCCCCCCTTTCTACTTCTCCATACCCCTTTGCTTCTTCAGCTATAACCATTGATGCAGCTCATTAGGATGAAAATGACATGTTTGTGCCTAGATACACACTAGTCATACATGTATACATACCACTTGTATGTGTGTATGGTCCATGCATACACTATATGTTGAATATATAGTATGTGAGTATATGGTATACAAATATATGAACACAGCCATTCTTAGTACCTATGGATTTGGGTTCCAGGATTCTCCAGGGATACCGACTCTGTGGGGCTTACGTTTTATAGAATGTAAGATGCTACAGTAGTTATGTGTAACATCTACATGCGCTGCCAAAAGCTTTAAGTCACCTCTAGATGAACATGTTTGGTACAGACATATAACAGCTTAGCATGATATATATTATGTGATGTGTCCTGAATACTTTTGATATGGAGTTCACTAGAATCCCATATCCATGGGTTCCATATCTGAACCCATGATAAGGAGACAACTTGTATTTCTATATTTTTATCCTTTGTGTGAGCAAGCCTAGGGGTAGTTAGATACAGATGTGTGCCAGGGTAATATCAAGACAAATTAGACCACCGCTGTCTTCTTCCCTCCCCCGCCCCCACTCTCATCATTGGAACAGGCCAGTACTTTTTTTAACCCAGCCTTTTGCTGTCCCTTCTATACTTATGTTGCAAGTGTTGCTTGGTTACAAGCTAATATATTT
Source organism: Acomys minous (assembly GCF_964271855.1). Taxonomy (NCBI): domain Eukaryota; kingdom Metazoa; phylum Chordata; class Mammalia; order Rodentia; family Muridae; genus Acomys; species Acomys minous. The sequence continues at coordinate 51,232,175 of NC_140495.1, forward strand.
GCTGTTGGCTTCCAGCAAACCTCAGGATTGAGTCACTAAACTGGGGTGCTTTTCAGCAAGAACAATTTATGTCAGGTAAATGTATATCCTGATATGACAGGACTGTATCTGAGTCTCAGCAAGACAGGCGGGGTCATAGGATTCACTTCTGGGACCCACATCAGGGAAGTAAGAGCCCTGCTGGCCTCAGGGATCCCTATAAGCCCAATTCCAATGGGGCCCATCACCTTGATGGGTCCAGGCCTCAGCTGTAGTCAGAAAGACTTTAGTTCCGAGAAACTGAAGTCAGCTTGTCTCCTCAGTCAGTACAGCTGGGGAAACGTGGAGCCTCAGTTCTCCAAGTACCAACTGGAGTTGAGCTACCCTGTCCTCCTCAGCCGGCTAGATGACAATGTCGGGGAAACCTGCAGCAGAGTCCAAACCCTGTGTGCAGAGGTAGCTAAACTGACTCACACTTACAAAGAGGTGGCCATGCAATAGCCAGAACTCAGACTCTCAGTTGGCACTGAGGATGCCTGCCACATACTGTTCCCACTGCCATCCTTCGTTTGTACTTGAGCTCTGGGGACCTACACAATGCTTTGCCCTTTCCAAGCCCCAGTGCGCATGCTCCAGCTTCTCCCCTGGTAGCTGCTCTCAGAGCTCAGGCTCTAGCTCTGACCCTACTGAGAGTCAGCTTCCAAGCTATAGAGAAGCATCAGCGGCTAAGAGCACTTGCTCTTATTCCGCCAGAGGACTTGGCATCAGCCGCACATAAGGGCCTGTAACTCCAGCCCCAGGGGACCCTATGCTCCCTTCTGTCCCCCTGCATGCACCCACATAGCATGCACAAATAGACATGCATTTATACACACAATTCATTTTAATTTAAAAAAAGTTAGCTTCCACTGCCGCAGCCCAATGTGAAATATTTGAAATGAGCGAAAGTCCCAGTTTTCCTCTCCCCCTGCCCCCCACAGGTAGGGTTAGGGAGACAGGGTCATGGTCTGCTGCCTAGGATTGCCTTAAACTTGGGGTTTCAAGTAGTCATCCTGCTGCAGCCTCCAAGTAGCCAAGATGGAGGGGTGTCCTCACTGGCCAGGCTTCAAACACCTGTTTGAAAAGCTTTGAACTTGAAGGTACTATCCAGGTGGGTGCTAAGCTAGGGCTCTCTAGTGGAGAGAAATCTCCCCCAAAGTAGTGCAGTCAAGATCCTAAACCCACCACAGAAGCCCCAGGGACAATAAAAGGAGCCTTGTCACGGACAGTTCTGAGTTCTACTTTGTGTCTGTGGATGTGCACATCTGACCGGTTCCTTTACTTCCAGAAAAGGAATCTCGACCTTGTTTCCTTCCTTCTCTTCCCACCTTCTCTCCCCTCCCCCTGCTTTCTTGCCCTACCCTCGTCTTTATCTCTGTCTCTCCAAGGACAGCCTTGCCTTTATCTATTCCAAAAGACTTCCGTACAGAAGCATTGTTTATACAGCATTTTGAAGAACAGAATGACCTAGTGTTCTGGGTGCAAAGTCCACATTGTTGCCCACCTTTCCATCTGAACGAGCTCTGGTCCAAATGTCAGAATGGCCATTTGATTTCTGATCGTTTTTGGTATTAACTCCATTAACCAAAACCCAAAAGAACAAAATTTACTGTGACTTGAGGAAAAGTTACCAAAGCTAATTTTAGATATAATGTCTTTAAAATATAGATAATTAATCTGTAGTGTATTATAGGAGGCACCTTCAGTTACAAGGCTGTGAAACTCACCCCTTGGGGAGCCCCACCCTGCGCCCTGTACTAACAATGATGTCCTGGTACACATAAAGCTTCCCAGGAGCTTTCAAGAAGTTACTTTGTTTAAAAGTGTTAGGCAACTCGAGAATATTGAATATGAGTGTTTGGGTTTTTTTGTTTGTTTGCTTGTTTTACCAGATGCACAGAGCACCTGGCCTTCTTCTCAATGTCCGTGTTCTGTGATACAGCTAGTAATATTATTCTGGTAAAGCACCCATCTTAATCAATGTCATTTTGTCAGAATGTTCTTCCAATATATTTATTTTTGTCCAGAGAAGGAGTTGATCTAATTTTATATGTACATAAATTAAAATATTATGATGTATCTGCAAGCCTCTTTTTTAGATAACGGATCCAATACTTCTGTTTCATTTGTTTGTTCTTGTGCTGTGGCTTTTTGTTCTGTTTGTTTTTACATTTATTTATCATGTGTGTGAGGGGCACATACACATGTGGAGATTAGAGACTAGCTTGTAGCAATAGGTTTTTTTTCCATCTACCATGTGGGTTCCAGGATTGAACTCAGGTCATCCAATTTAGTGGCAGGTGCCCTTACCCACTGAGCCATCTCCCTAGCCTTGCTATGGCTAGCATCCCAAGAGGAAAGTAAGTGGCCTCATGAAGCCTGCTGTCTCAGAAGGTGCAGCCAGTCACCCAGTGTAGGCTTTACCTGGTGTAGGACATCTGTTTCAGTGAGCAGTCTCCCACATGCTCATGTTGTCCTTTGTCTGTTAATAATTATAAGAGGCATTTATGGTTAATAGTTTATGAGATGCCCCCTAAAGATTTCAAGTGTCTTTGATATTTGAGAAATGGTCCTTAAATATGGATTTAATGCAAACTAAGTACTGGATTTAGATGAACAGAAATTATGGGGCAATTATATATGTGATAAATATATGCTTCCATGAAATGGAATTTTAAATGAAAATCATGCAAGTTGTGACTTCAAGAAAGTTTACTGAATGAATCTTTTTCTATTCTCAAGGTTAAACTAGTTTGGGAAAGTAAATATTTTATAATAATATGTATCATGAAAATTAATGTTTAAACCTCATTAAATGGTGTGTGTTACCCCCATAACGGTCATGTCACTATTGCATCAATCAAAATACATTATATTTGTATATGAAATGTCATAATGTGGACTGGAGAGATGGCTCAGGGGGCCAAAGCACTTGCTGCACAAGCATGAGCATCTGAGTTGAAATGTGTAGAAGCCACATAAAGCTAGGCATGGTAGTGTGAGTGTGTAATCCCAGCACACCTTTAACAAGATGGGAGCTAGGTGTGGTAGTGTGAGTGTGTAATCCCAGCACACCTGTGACAAGATGTGTGCTAAGCATGGTAGTGTGAGTGTGTAATCCCAGCACACCTATGAGAAGGTGGGAGCTAGGCATGGTAGTATGAGTGTGTAATCCCAGCACACCTATGAGAAGGTGGGAGCTAGGCGTGGTAGTGTGAGTGTGTAATCCCAGCACACCTGTGACAAGACAGGAGCTAGGCGTGGTAGTGTGAGTGTGTAATCCCAGCACACCTGTGACAAGACAGGAGCTAGGCGTGGTAGTGTGAGTGTGTAATCCCAGCACACCTATGAGAAGGTGGGAGCTAGGCGTGGTAGTGTGAGTGTGTAATCCCAGCACACCTGTGACAAGACAGGAGCTAGGCGTGGTAGTGTGAGTGTGTAATCCCAGCACACCTGTGACAAGACAGGAGCTAGGCGTGGTAGTGTGAGTGTGTAATCCCAGCACACCTATGAGAAGGTGGGAGCTAGGCGTGGTAGTGTGAGTGTGTAATCCCAGCACACCTGTGACAAGACAGGAGCTAGGCGTGGTAGTGTGAGTGTGTAATCCCAGCACACCTGTGTCATGATGGGAGCTAGAGACAGAAGCTAGCTTAAGAGATGCAACATCTATGATTGGCCTCCTGCCTCCAGTGTGAGTCTTCACATGAACACACTTGCATTCACACACGAACATGCATAAGTGTAAGTTACACACACATACCCACACATACACATGGTTTAAAAATAGAAAATGTAAACCCATCACATATAATTAATGTATACTAATAAAAAGTTTTAAGATTACTGTTTAATAACATATAGAAAAATAATCTGTAAAGATGTAGTGAATAATGACAGCAACATACAATTTAGAAAACTAAACATTTTTGATACCTTAGAAATCTGTCATCTGCCCCTTTCCAGGCTCATCGCCCCTGGACTTATTTCTTCTCACCAAGAGATTTTCCATGAATGTATTAAACCATGTATGCAGCTATAGGTCTTTTTTCTTGTTGCACTGCGCAGCCCTCTGTCTTGTGGTGGAAAGCTGGGATGTTTCCAGTTTTCTCTCATCTCAGACAAGATCAATGTTCCTTTCTTGCTTTTGTCTTTGTAAACATGAAACAAACTCTGTGGGCAGAATCATCAGCTTACTCAGTCATGTCAAGGGCTTCACAGAAAATGCCAGAACAGTCTTAGCAGTTTGGAATCTTCCACTGGCAAGTGCGGTTTTCATTGTATTCTGTTCTTATTTTCACATGCAGTTACCATATGCTTTGTTAACTTCATGGGCTTAAAATAAAATCTCCTTCAGTGATAACCTGCAGCTTTGTTCTTACTATAGCATCTTACCTTTTCAGGGAAAAGCCTGTGTGTGTGCTTTGTCTGTGCTGGGGTTTTATTAGTTTCCCATTACATTCAGATAACTTGGGTCAAAAATGTGAGCCCTCTTACTGTCTTTTCAGGCAGCCTCTGTGAGTATACGTTAGGGTTAGGCTGACTTCGAACTCCCAGTCCTCCTGCCTCGCCACCTTATTTGTTAGGTATAGCGGGACTTTTAGAGCCGCCAGTGGTATAAATAATGGCACAGAGACTTTTCAGTAGTTTAAAGCTTAGTCCTTTGAGCTGGGGCAGTTTCCCAGCCACTGTCTAGCTTCCTGGTACTGAGTGCCCCCAGCTGTATCTCTCTGTTCTCTTTTGCTCAGTCTCATCCAATTACCTCTGGGTCCACAGGAGACGCTCCTGTGCCTCCGTTCTTCTCCTAGCCTCCATCGCTCTCTCAGAAGTTCCTCCCTCCACTTCCTGCCCAGCGATTGGCCATTAGCCCTTTATTACAACCAATAGGCAAGTGAAGAAGGATGAATATTTCCAAAACACGAGACCAGTGATGGGCCATAGAAATAAATACCAAGATCGGCTAGCAATCTGCCAGTTTAGCAATCAACAATCGAATATACAGAGATACATCTTCACACAATGTACCCCAACATCCTTCTACTTTTAGTCCAATAAGTGACTTTTCCCTGTAAGATCAATAAACGATAATAAGAACAATTATGAGAACTATCAGTTAAGAATTATATTTACTCACTTACCAGGAAACTGAGACAGAGGGGAGGACATTCTATTAGGACTCTAGATGAGAGAAGCATGGGAGAATGGCAAAGTAGAAGGATCCAGAGGGTCCTAGAAACCTACAAGAAGAACATTATGATAGGCAGATTTGGGCCCAGGGGTCCCGCTCAAACTAAGGCACCAGCCAAGGACAATACAGGCCGTAAAACTTTAAACCCCTACCCAGATCTAGCCAATGGTCAGAACATTCTCCACAGTAGAGTGGAGAGTGGGATATGACTTTCTCACATACTCTGTTGCCTCACCTTTGACCATGTCCCCTGGAGGGGGAGACCTGGTGGTACTCAGAGGAAGGACAGCAGGTTACCAAGAAGAGACTTGATACCCTATGAACATATACAGGGGGAGGTAATCCCCCTCAGGAACAGTCATAGGGGAGGGGAAAATGGGAGGGAGGGAAGAATGGGAGGATACAAGGGATGGGATAACCATTGAGATGTAATAAGAATAAATAATAAAAAAAGGAAAAAAAAAGAATTATATTTACAATGTCCAGTCCATTTGTATTTGGCAACCTTGGAGAAAGTACTCAACTATCTTTCCTATCTTGGTGAGGCCAAAGTTTTATACTTAAGCCACTTTCTACATAGCACATCTTCTTAGGCCCTCATATATTTTCTTAGATCCAAAACAACCTAGGCTTTTATACCTGTCAACCTTTATAAACTTTACACCTCTTTTATAAGTTTTCCTTTCTGAATTTGATAACAAAGAAAACTCTAAGACTATATCTAGTCTTCAATCCCATCAGAGACCCGAGGTGGATAAATTCTGAGTAACAGAAATTGCAGAGCAAGCAGCTTCCAAATATATAAAAATGACAGAGACTTCTGGCTACATGGATAGTCATCCATGGTTCCTCTGTGTTGGTGGGGCATCTATCTTCAGATGCTCGGCCCAGAGAATCTGGTAGACTTTTCTGGGAAGTAGGACTTTTGAAGGATTGCCCTACCTTGTCTTGGCAAAGTTAGGTAGTTGGCTTTCCAGTGTCCTGTTTGTATCCCGTTGCACAGTGTGCTGTCAGCAGTCACGAGTAGCTTTATAGCCTAGTGGCCAGCTTTGCTACACTTGAAGCAAACTCTCAATGGTGGTTCTTTGGTGCTCATCATCTTCTTTGGAGTAGAATGTGGGTGCTGCCAGGAGCTGATCTGTCTCTCTGTGAGAAAAGTCTTTAATTAGTAAAACATTTTCAATGTCTTATTCTGCAGATCTCTGAAGTGATTGAAGACCGCCTGTTTATCTAAAGTGTATCTAATTAGACAAACATTGCTTGTCTCCAGCTAGCTACTGACTTTCAAGGTCTACCTTGAAAACCTATACAAGAGGCTAAATAAATTTTTAATGCAGAATTTATATTATATAATTCTCAAATGTTTAACAGAACTTGCATAGAGAACCCTCTGCTTGCGTTGGCAAACAGTGTTCGTGAAGTCAGAGCATAGCTTGTGCTCTGCATAGTTCATAACCTGCCTCATATCTGGGCTCCCAACCCTGGCTGTATGCTGTGAAGAGAGAGAAGCAAGGCCTGAGAAGCCCGTAGAACTATTGTCTCCAAGGCTAGAGAGTAGACATCTTTAGAAACACATGGGCAATACCAAATTCTCTGGTACTGAACCCATGGGGAACCATAAGGAATAAATTTACCATTCTGGAGTTTAGGTTTAGAAGACATCTCCTAAGAGCCTAAGGGGAGACACACAAGGCAGCCAGTTCTTACAGGAGCACCTCCAGATGCTAACTAAACAATGTGTGCGTGTGTGTGTGAGTGTGTGTGTGTCTGCGTGTGTGCTCATTAGAACCTACAGATGCTAACTAAACAATGTGTGTCTGTGTCTGTATGTTCATTAGGAAAACTAATGTTTTTACAGTAGAATTTTTAAAAATTTTTATTTTTGTGGAAAAGGGCATGCTGGCACAGTGTGCATATAGAGATCAGAGGACGCTAGGGAGAGCTGGTTTTTTTCCTCCACCATATCAGTTCATGGGGTCCAACTCAGGTCTTCAGGCTTGACAAAAAGCATCCCTCTGGTCTGGCTATCTCATTTTTTGTCTTATAAATTACTGTTTAATTATAAGAGCAGACTCTCAGCAGGTATAGTGACATGCCTAGTTAGTTTAGTACTTGGTATTGGAAGGAGGAGGCTCAGGGTTCAAGACTAAGGGGGCTACGAGAGACCCTGCCTCAAATAGCAACATGGAAGGAAAAGAGCCGGCTTTTAATTAAAAAAAAAAAAATTGGTATAATTTTGTACATGAGGGTTTTGCCTCCATGTATGTCTATGTACCATGAGATGCCTGGTGCTCAGGAAGACCAGAAGAGCTCATCAGATTCCCTGAAACTAGAGCTGTAGTTGGTTGTTAGTTGTCATGTAGGTGCTGGGAATTGAACCTGGCTCCTCTGGAAGAGCAGCCAGTGCTCTTAACCATTGCGCCACCTCTCCAGCCCTCTCATTTTAAAATTTTATTTAAAGATATCTGTGAAGAAATTTGCCATCAGCAAGACTTGAGCTGGCCGATAATGAGACAGTACTGCATTTGTTTTTAAGTGACATAGAATTAATAGCTTTTTCACGAGGCAGTGCTTGCCTTATAATGCTATTTTCACCCCCACCCCACTCCTTCTTTCTTGCTCACCGTCTTCACTAAACAGGAGGTATTTGACTTTGCATGATGCTCTTCACCACAATGTGTATAGTTTCTCTCTATGCTGAGGGAAAACAGACTAGAATTATATACAACCTGCTTTATGAAGTTAAATAAGAGGAGGGTAATTGTAGGTGCTCAAAGCTTGCTTCTCTGTTTTTTCCAAAACGCGTGAGATACAATTCATATTTTAAGTGGCAGACTCACTTTATCCTGCCATTTTAAAAGACAGCCCTGATTGATCAACCAATGAAGGAAGACATATTTTGTATTATTTCAGCTTTTACAGGCTTAGATGTCTCCAAGCCCACATTTCAATATCTGTGGTTTACTCATTAGCATTTAAATGAGAAAGTTGTCTAGGTGAGTTCTGGTAATTTTATTTGGTCTTGACAAATAGATGGTGCTGTTTTTTAAAAAGGGAGAGAAAGTTGTGTGTCTCAGAATTTCATTGCAGAGGTCTTTATAGGTTCCCCCTCTAGCTGTCCCTGGGGCTCTGAGAAAGTCCTGTGGCCTAGAGACAGACAGGCCTTGATGTGTGACCTTACCACCTTAGCTAACCCCAGTGGCTGGGGTTACACATATATCATGGGGCCAGGAGAAAGCAGCCCCCTTTCTTTCCCTCCCCTGCTCTTGTATTTTGTTTTATGAGATAGAATCCTCCTAGTTTCTGCTTCTTCCTTCTTCCTCTAAGATTAGAACTTTCTATCATCTTCCCACAGATCACCCAGTAGACATGATGAACATCAAGGCCTTCACCTTGGTCTCTGCAGTGGAACGGGAGCTGCTGATGGGCGACAAAGAGCACATCAGCATCGAATGTGTGGAGTGCTGTGGCAGGAATCTGTATGTTGGCACCAACGACTGCTTCATTTACCACTTCTTGCTGGAGGAGAAGACCACGCCTACAGGGACAGCTACGTTCATTGCCACCAAACAGCTGCACAGACACCTGGGCTTCAAGAAGCCTGTAAACGAGCTGTGTGCGGCCTCAGCTCTCAATAGGCTGTTGGTTCTCTGTGACAACTCCATCACCCTGGTTAACATGCTGAACCTGGAGCCAGTCCCTTCCGGAGCCCGCATCAAAGGGGCTACAACATTTGCTGTGAACGAGAACCCTGTGAATGGGGACCCTTTCTGCGTGGAAGTGTGCATCATCTCCGTGAAGCGCAGGACCGTCCAGATGTTTCTGGTCTATGAGGACCGAGTACAGATTGTCAAGGAAGTGTCCACCCCAGAGCAGCCTCTTGCTGTGGCTGTGGATGGCTACTTCCTATGCCTGGCCCTGACTACCCAGTATATCATCCTCAACTACAGCACAGGCCTTTCCCAGGACCTGTTTCCCTACTGCAGCGAGGAGAAGCCACCCATTGTCAAGAGAATAGGCAGACAGGAGTTCCTGCTGGCTGGCCCAGGAGGCTTGGGTGAGGAGGGCTGGGGTGTTACTGCTCTTGGCACCTACATCCTGCCTGCTGTCTTATGGCTTCTGGATACACCTTGCAGTCGGAGAATGAGGGTTCCATAGTGAAGTATGTCACTTAATGATAGGGTTCTAAGAAACATGCCATTAGGTGATTTTGTCATTCTATCTGTTGGTCAGTTAAGAGGACTACAATGCCACTAGGGGGCATAGTAATCACATGCATTTACTGTAGACCAGGTGACATGTGACACACGATAGTACTCATATGAGTGCCTGGCAGCATTGGAAATGTGTGGCCAGGTCATAGCAGCTCCTCAAGTCCAATGTGTGCCGAAACTCTATCAGGTTGTAAATGTGGTGTCACCCTTTCCCACCAATGTGATATTTTAGATATGGTCAGTGAACCTGATTAATACCTCATTAATAAGAGTTCAGACTCATATCAGGGCTCATTCTTAGTGATGTACATTTGACAGGTCTGTACAAATGTATGACTTGTAACCAGTGCTGTGCTATCATACAAATTGCTTTCACTGCCTTAAAATTCCTTAGGCTTCACCTAGCCATCTATCTTGCACCTCATCCCACCTCCTGGTGGCCGCTAGCCTTGTACTGTGTTGACAGCTGGTGCTGGAATGTGTATTAGAATCATACGATAATACGATTCTAATACATACCGTAGAATGTAGCCTTTCAGAGTGGCTGCTTTTATTTGACGGATGGCATATTCTGTATTTGATAATTCCATGTCTATTCATGCCTTGATAGAAGAAGAAAATGCTTGTTTCCAATGTCCTGTGCTCTAAAACAATGATTTTTTTTAATGGAAAGCATATATATGTATATGTGTATATGTGTGTGTAGTGTATGCATATGTATGTGTGTATATAAAGATTGGCTACTATATACAATAAAGATTGTATATACATATATATACAAACACTAATACAAACACACAAACACACACACACACACACACACACACACACACATTATGAACATGAACAGGGCATAAAGAAACCAATGTGATGTCAGTTCCCTGGCCTCCGTCTTGTCAGTCCCTTTGTATACCTGCCTTCTCCCCATTTTTTTTTTAAGATTTATTTATTTATTATGTGTGCAGTGTTCTACCTGCATGCCAAAGCCAGAAGAAGACACCAGATCTCAGCAGTTGCTGGGAATTGAACTCAGAACCTTAAGAAGAGCAGCCAATGCTCTTAACCTCTGAGCCATCTCTCCAGCCTCTTCTCCCCATTTCTTATTTTGAAGTAACTCTAGACATCTTAGCACTTAATCTGTAAATACTTTAATATGATTCAAAGTTATAGATACATGTATGTAAATGAAAATCCACAATGATGTTAAATATTCAAAATACTATCAAATGCACTTAGGCACATTATATTCCTCCTATTTAATCATATGTAATAGAAACGGACACAGATATTTAAATATCTGTGTGGTTTTGTGATTGTTGTTGTGCTTTCAGTTTTCTTGCCCTCTGTTCTATCCATGGCTCTGGATGCAATCACTGCCTTTCTATAATTGTATGAACCATTGTAATTGGCTGATAGGTTTGTTACATTTTACTTTTCTTTACTTCCTTCCCTCTCTCTTACTTTTCCCTTCACTTTCCCTTTTTCCATTGCTGAAGAAGTTGGATGGTTTCTTACACTCTGGATTTTTGATAGTTTTATCCCCATAGAGTGGTTAAACATGCCACTCTGACCATGCAGACCTCTGTTCACTGCAAGTAGATAATTAGGAGATTTAAGGTGTTCTTGTGCTTGCTTTGTGAGGGAAACAAGGAACTTCATAGTGTGGGGGCCTATCAGGAGTTTGTTTGCCTTTGTCCCTTTTTGTGAAGATAATGCTGGTAATGACCTAGGCCAACGGCATCATTAGCCCGACAACGAGCAACATTGTATTTGTGTCTGTTCTTCCCCTCATATATCACTAGAAATACTTCGCAAAGCAAACTTTCTCTCAAAAACTCTGCATCTCCCAGGCACTCTGTATTAAGTCAGGGTGAGATGGTAAAGTCCCTCCTATCTTCTAGGGATATTTTTAAATGAGCCTTATTGTAAACTCAAGGGTCCTTTAAAACATTTGTGGTGTGGAGGTTCCACTGATGCTTGCTGTGAGCTTATGTTGTAGATCCCAGAACTACTTTGCTGTGTCTTCAGAAATCTTACAGCGTCACATCTCGTATATTCCTGTACCAGATCTGGTGTCAAGCCACTCCTCCCCAGAGCCCTGCTGCTTACAGAGCATGGTCTGGGTGCTCGGGCTCTTGTCCATCTTCCTAGGTCCTGTCGATGGACAGTGCTAGGACGTCCACCTTTTAGGATAGCTGCATCATAAGATCATGTTAGGACCCGTTCTTCTTCACCTTACTGTCACCTTTCCACCACACCCGGTTCCCTTCTGTGCACCCTCCTGCAAGCACTCCTGAGCTAGAGCCCCACAGAGGATCTAGCCTGTATCCTGACACGTCTAGCCTTCTCCCTTAGGTAACCATTGATTTGTTTGTTTGTTTGTTGTTTTCAGATTTGCTTTTTTTCCCCCTAGCAGATTTATAGCAGAGCTTTCTAGACTAGTTGAGTGAGAGCATAAGTGTATGTGAGCTAAGCTGGACATTACCATGTCTCCCTCTGTTAGGGTTATTTTATATTGTCTCTGGTGACAGATGGCCAGTGCTTTTCCCCAGGTTTGGCCAACAGAGTATACTGCCAGGAACTTTGTGTCTGTGGTAGTGTAGCACTTTACCTGTGAGCAGGTTGAGAATTCCTTCTGTTTAGGAGTCTATTGTGCTTCTTTAGGTTTGTAGAGATTACCTGTCCTGTATGTTTTCAGTCTGGCTTATTTATTTACTATCTATCTATCTATCTATCTATCTATCTATCTATCTATCTTCTTTCTCTTTGCTAGGAAAGAACTCAGGGCTTCATTTGTGCCAAGCACATGTCCTGCCACTCATTGGACCAAACCCCCATCCCAAACTTTCTGTCACCCCTGGACTTGTTTGGTATTCTTTATATATTTGAGACACCAACATGTCTGCCACTTACCTTTTAGGTGTTTGTTTCTGATTTTTGCCTTCTGAAATCTCTTTCTACGAAGTTCTATATAATCCAGTGTGTTCGCTTTTTAGGTATTACTTTATGGAGATGTCCCTGTCTTCTAGATTATAGGCAAAGGCATCTATATTTTTTGATATTACCCATGTGGTCTCCTGTCTTAGCATATAAAGAACCAATTCAGTTGCTGTGGTTTTTTATATGACTGTTGGCAGAGCCCTTCCCTGCTGACTTTGTGACTACCTTTAAAAGACACTCGCTTTCTAATACACATGGAGAAGTGTCTGTCCTCTGGTGTAGCCCTGGCTGCTCTGCCTCTGAAGGCTTCACAGGGAAAGTGTCAGAGAGTTCCAAGTTCCTCTCTTGGTTATTATGTTATGTTAAAGGGAAAGGACAGTCATATTTTGGGTGCACTTCCCCCCAACTTTACTATGTGTCAGCTCCATGAGCATCATACTAAATGAATCAGCCTACTTAGTTGTCGTTCTGCTTATAAGCAAATAGAAAGATTATTCTTAAGGTCTCTTACCTATGCCTTATGTAGCTAACAGGTTCTGCAAAAACATCATTATATGGCTCCAGAAATTAAGAGTTCAAGCAAATTACTATCAAGAGTGTAAATGTACCTTTCAGCATGACACCTAATTTGTTTTCCTTCTGCCTTTCTCCTTGAGTGTAACTTGTGACCACTTTCTTCATAAGAGATCACACTTGACCTTTTGTAAGGCAAGTTAACCAAACTTTATAATACTTTTACCACACCTGTGATAGTGCTTCTCAGACAACGTAAATAATTCAGTTGTTCTTTGTGTTATGTGGGCTTTTCTCCAGCTTGAGCTTAGATCACAGGTGGGCTTGGATTTAGGAGGGGCATGGCCAAAATGAGTGGTTGTAAAAGTTGGTGTGCAAAAGTTGGTGTGCTGTGCCCTTTTCACCAAATCCCTTAGGTTTCGTACTGACAACATTTGGGCTCCTACAGTAGTAGTATAAAAGCAACAGACTTCGTCGCCTGCTTGGCAGGAGGAGAGTTAGCAATAGCTAGTGCCCCTCTTCCTAGAGATGCTCTTCTGGCTTGACTTAACCTCATTTGCTGGTTAGTGCTCTGCTTCTTCATTCCAATGAAATTGCAGAAGCTGTGTTTCTTAGCACCTGGTTTCTGCCCTCTTTATGTCAGAAACATTAGCCAAGACCTCTGCACTGTGTGATTCCCTTGAGAAGGTAAGTACAGTGACCCTGACTGACAGTGTTGGGGGTCTCCATGTTATTATGGGGTCTCATTGCTTTGAGCATGGCTGTTTCACCCAGAATTCAGCAGAACCCCTGGGGTGGCTCCACTCTTATCCCTTGCCAGCTTGTATTTTTCTGTCTTGGTAGAGGTGACATTGCATTACCAGCTCTGCCATTCATTTCTTCTCCCTTTCGGCCTCTTTGGTTGATTCCGATGATAGTACTAACCTCCCCAGCTTTGTCTTTTTCATAGCTGTGCATAGCTTCCTCAGCATTTTAGCATGCTGTTTTATATGCTTGAAGTTACTGTTTGCTATGAGCAGAATGCGTGTGTGTCCCCGGAGGTTCCCTGTGTTAGAGTATTAATCTCTAGAGTTATCATTGGAAAATGGTAGATCCTCTAGATCAGTGGTTCTCAACCTTCCTAATGTTTCAGCCCTTTAATACAGTTCCTCATCTTGTGGTGACCCTCAACCGTAAGATTATTTTGTTGCTACTTCATAAGAATAATTTTGCTACTGTTATAAAGCATAATATAAATATCTGTTTTCCAATGGCCTTAGCTAACCCTCATGAAAGGATCCTTCAACAGGTGCCCTAAAGGGGTCATGACCCACAGGTTGAGAACCACTCTGGAGGACTCTGATAGACTCTGGAGGAAAGTCCTTCAGGTGGGTTCCTCCCTCCCCACTTCTCTGGGTTTGCTTCTTGGCTCATGAGGTGAGTGACCTAGTCCTGCTTCATGCTCCTGCTAGGGTGTGCTACCTCAGGAGTGGCCCAAAGCGATGTGTTCTCACCCCCCCCCCCCCCCCCCGCTTTATACTTCCCTATACTCCCACCCCATGTTATATAACTGAAGTCACTTGATTGCTTCAGTGGTATCTAAGCATTTGGAAGCAACAGTGTGAATTTTTAAAAGGTGATGTTAAAATGGATTGACACACCTTGGTCAAAATATTCTCCTCAGTAATCCCCAAAGTCAGTGCCTTGTGTACAGTACACATAACGGGCACAAGCTTATTATGGGCAAAGGCTTCCAGCAGCCTGTCTTGAATCAAAACTCAGTTCTCTGTGGTGCAGCATGCGTGTTCTTATAGCTTATACATAGCTCATCAGTGCTCAGACCTCAACTCTAAGCTTAGCCAGCTTCTCATAGGACACTTCGTGGAGTGTCTAGCATGTAGCGAGTGCACAGTAGAAATGTTGACCAAGTATGTGTGAAAAACAGCTGAAGCGTAGAGGTAAGCTGGGTGGAGGAGGGGATATAGAAGAAAGCTTGTGACACTGTCTAAGTAGCTTTCTCCTGTGTGCTGAACATGCCCACATTTTTAAATCTTGTTTGCAATTAGAAGCAGATATGATATGCATTCTGAATAAGATGGTTCTCTTCACAGTGATAAAGTCATACATGGTTCTTTGCACATGAGTATATTCTATTGTTTTAAAAATGCAAACCTGTAGGAGAATTGAGTGAGCAAGTTACATTCCATCCAGTCATTTCTATGGCAAGGAATACCACATAGTTATTTGAAGATACCGTCTTTCTATTTTTCTAGGTATGTTTGCCACTGTGGCCGGGATTTCTCAGCGTGCTCCTGTGCACTGGTCAGAGAATGTGATTGGGGCAGCTGTTTGCTTCCCGTACGTCATAGCACTCGATGACGAATTCATCACAGTCCACAGCATGCTGGATCAGCAACAGAAACAGACCCTACCCTTTAAGGAAGGACACATCCTACAGGACTTTGAAGGTAGCTGTTGAAATAGAAATCTTAACATTTTCTGTAGTCTTCCTACAGTTAATGTTACTGAGGACCCATTAGGAGCTGGGGCTTATGCTGAGAGAAGACTTATAAACAGAGCTGGAGAAATGGCTTAGTAGTTAAATGTTCTTGGTGCTCTTGCAGAGGACCCAGGATTGGGTCCCAGTACCCACACCAGGCTTCTCACAGCTGTATGTGGGCCCCTGTGTATTTGTAACACACACACTCTCTCTCTCTCTCTCTCTCTCTCTCTCTCTCTCTCTCTCTCTCTCTCTCACACACACACACACACACACACACACACACATGCAAAAATAAAAGAAAGAAATCTTGCTCATGCCTGTAATTCCAGCACTTGGGGAGGCAGAGGTAGGCAGATCTCTGAATTCAAAGCCAGCCTGATCTACAAAGCAAGTCCAGACCAGCCAAGGCTACACAGAGAAACCTTGTCTTAAAAAAGGAAGGAAGGAAGGAAGAAACTTTCCTGATGTTGTGCTCCTCATGTGGTGACTGTCCTCCAGCCGTAAAATTATTTTCGTCACTCCTCCATAACTGTAATTTTGCTAGTTATGAGTTGTAATGTAAACATCTGCGTCTTCAAATGGTCTTAGACAAACCCTGTGAAAGGGTTGGCCGACCCCCAAAGCGTGAGACCCACAGGTTGAGGACTAATGCTGTAGAGTCTTGGGTACAAGGGTTACAGTGAAGGACAAAGAAAGCTGGCAGGATGACAGTGAAATCAGGAAGTGAGCAGAAAGACTGAGTGGTGTATGGGCGGAGGGAAGCATGGAGTACTTCATCGCTCAAAACACTGCATTAACATCTTCGTTTACATAAACCAACTTTGCAAGGAAACAATTATCAGTGCGGTTTTGATGATGTTCCAAGATGGCACTCTGCAGCTTCACTGGACCCAGTGTCATGTGTCTCTTCATATGTGTATCAGTGGGTACTTTCACATAGAAAAGGGATAAAGAGCACATTTTATTCTTCAGCAATGTGACATTAAAGTTTACCCTTCCCAACATCTGTCAGTGAAGGTGGCTGAAAGGACGACATCCCTCCATAATTTCATGTGGAGTGGTATTGGAAAAGCTGGGGGAATGATTAGCAGGTCAGAGAAGGGGCCAGGATCGGGAAAGCAGTGATGTGTTGAGGGAGGCAATGCTTTCCCCTTTCCAACAATGCTAACATTTTTCTTTTCTTCCCTCAGGAAGAGTGATTGTTGCCACAAGTAAAGGAGTTTACATCTTGGTTCCATTACCTCTAGAAAAACAAATACAGGATCTGTTAGCAAACCGGAGAGTGGAGGAGGCTTTGGTCTTGGCAAAAGGAGCCCGGAGGAACATTCCGAAAGAGAAATTTCAGGTTGGTAATTAACTGGTCACGAGAAAGCATGCCTGTAAGAGCAAGCTAGAAAGCACTCAGATTTAACCACACTCATCTGGCTCGCTCTGCATAAGACCATGCACAAGCTTTGTGCCCGCTGTATAACTTTAGCAGCACATCTCATGATCTATAGGTAAGGAAGCAGGTTGCAGAGCACCCAGATTGCTTAACTGAGACTGCATAGCTGACGGTGGGAAGGTCAGCTTGCCAGTTTCTTATTTGATATATAGGCTATATTTGAGGTCAACTCCCTTCTTCAGTCTGAGAGCAGTTATGAACATGATACTTTCTTTCTTTTCTTTTTCCTTAACTTTTTTTTTTTGGTTTGGTTTTGAGTTTCTCTGTGTAACAGGCCTGCCTGTCCTGGACTACCTTTGTATATCAGGTGGCCTTGAATTTATGGAGATCCGCCTGCCTTTGCCTCCTGAGTGCTGGGATTAAAGGCATGTCCCACCACACCCAGCTATGACCAGGATTCTTATAAACTGGAAGAGTTAGGTCAGGCCAACCTCTCTCTGATTTTAGTTCGTATTTGTTGAGGTGGGGTTGAGTTAATTTGCATGCGTGTCCTTCCTGCAGACAGCATACAGGGGACACATACATCCAGGATAGCTATAAACACATTTACAATCCATTTGTAGATCACATGTTATCATGTCACAATGTCCAAAGGTACAGGGGTAGGGTGGGGCCCAGTGTGTTTTTTTTTTTTTTTGGCTGGTTTTGTTTTTATCATCTGTAGGCAATGCTTTGCCCGCAAAGTGAATAAAGTACCTCTCATTCCAGGAGCTCAGTCACTTCATTCTCTTAGAAAACATCAGCTTTCCAAGTATAGGAACCACCAACACAGATCGCTACACCTGGCCAGGAGGAAACACATGGTGCACTGAAGAAATATTAACTTTAAATGCTATTGATATGATAAATACAATCAATATCAATCACATTCCCTAATACTCCTACGTGATAGGATATGTTGTGAAGGGCACCCTACATATTTGAGAGTGTTAAAACATGTTAGCTGAACCTGGAGGCATAGACCTGTAAAGTCTGAGGTGAGAGGACCTCAAATCCAAGTCCTAGCTGAGATACAGAGTGAACTCAGTGCCAGCCTGGGAATTTAGGGTAACCCTGTCATGAAGTAAAAGTGGCATCCGTCCTTGCCTAGCATGGGTGAGGCTTTGTGTTCATCCCTTGTGCTGCAAAAAGAGTAAGAACAAGACTCCACAAACCACAACTACGATGGTGTGTAGACATTTTCTATTATCATCTGAGTCAATCACTGACAGTTCTTAGAAACTATAGCCAGTCAGATTTTACCCATGACTGGTTCCTGTAGCTGAAAAGATGTGTTTGGATGTAAGTTGCCTCAGAAAGCAAACGCAGCTTCTGCCGGGGAATGAAAAGAGCCTGTATCACGATGGTTTAGGGGTTTGGAAGGAGAGGTCTCTGTGTGTAAAGTTCTTATCCCTGCTCCTAACTTGCTGGAGTAGCACTGACCTATTGGCATTCAGCAGGGGGCAGCAAACACAAAGGCACAAAGCTCCTGACAGCTGGTGCTTTCATACCTCACTTGTTCACACAATGCAGGCAGGGAGGGCTGTGACAGAGTGAAGAGGAGCTGCATGGGCAGTGTGCAGCCATGGGACTGTGTGTAGTTGCTGTTGAAGGGTTATCGTGTCCTTGTACAAGCATCATGTGCACTGCACTCAGAATATGCAGCATTTTCTTATGGACATTTTCAATGTTCTATGTCTGAATTTTTTTCCCTTTCTGAGAGCAGAGGTACATAGCCAATGCCTGATGAGATGACATGAGTTCTCTTGCTTTCCACCCTGCTATATGTGTGTCGGGGACAGGGTTCTGTCCCTTTGCGTCTGATCCCTGCCTGTAATGCTGCAAGTTCAACTCTCTTGTTATTTGGGTGTTATTTTCCGTGAGCCGTGTGTGTGTGTGTGTGTGTGTGTGTGTGTGTGTGTGTGTGTGTGCGCGTGCGCGCAGTCCCATATGCCATGATTTCCAAAGATGCATCGTTGTCCAGGTGAAATGGTTCATTACCTGGTCCCATCCTCTTTTCTGGACAGCTCATGTTGCCCATGTCCAACTCACACCTGCCAACCCCACAGCATCCCATAGTGAGAAGTAAGTGTGCTGGCTCTGAGCTCATCCCACCCTAACTGCATCGCAGGCACTGCACCTCCAAATGCTGTTACCATGAACTTGGAGGTAACTTTGAGGACTCATTCACACTTCAGCATCCTGATGAATGGCAGCTTGTGAAGGTTTTGGTAGTTCTGTCTCCCTCCTGGGGGTGGGGGTGGAGAGGTAGGAGGACACTGTGACACAGGGATGGCACTTGAGTCTGATGGCCTCACAAAGACACTACTGTCACTGATTTCTCTGTGGCAAGCCTGGATATGGCTAAGAACTCTCCTATACTTGATGGATCCTTTTAATCCTTTTGCTGCAAGGATGGCTCGTATTATTTCTACTTCCAGAAATAGAACTGCATCTTGGACAGCAGGACTTTGTTTTCTGCTTATTACAAGGTAGGATAGTCAGTTGTTGGGCCAGAAATGGCTGTTTCCAGAGAAGAAAGATAAAGGTAGATGGAGAGGAGGGAGACAGGCAGTGTAAGCAGTGTGCTGATCCCAACACCCGTGAAGCACCCTGAAGGAACTGTTGGTGTGCTTGTGCTGATCCCAACACCCTGAAGGAACTGTTGGTGTGCTTGTGCTGATCCTAACACTATGAAGGAACTGTTGGTGTGCTTGTGCTGGTCCCAACACCCGAAGGAACTGTTGGTGTGCTTGTGCTGATCCCAGTCCCTGTGAAGGAACTGCTGATGTGCTTGTGCTGATCCCAAAACCCGTGAAGGAACTATTGGTGTGCTTGTGCTGATCCCAACACCCGTGAAGGAACTGGGTGTGCTTGTGCTGATCCCAACACCCATGAAGGAACTGCTGATGTGCTTGTGCTGATCCCAAAACCCGTGAAGGAACTATTGGTGTGCTTGTGCTGATCCCAACACCCGTGAAGGAACTGTTGGTGTACTTGTGCTGATCCCAACACCCTGAAGGAACTGTTGGTGTGCTTGTGCTGATCCCAACACCCTGAAGGAACTGTTGGTGTACTTGGAGAGCTCCTTAAACCATGGTGAACTGGGATGTAGCTCAGCAGCAGAACACTTGTCTAGCATTCATAAGGACTTCTGTTTGATCCCCAATAATCCAAATGATTTCACATACACATGTGTATATAAACACACACACACACACACACACACACATACATACACACATACACACACACACACACAAAATTGGAAAACTTTTTAAACTTGATTTGAGAGAACAAGATTTTTCTAAAAATAGAACACAATAGAATGTGTTGATGAAGTCTAGTTTTAGATCATGGCTCAACCATTTGTTACTTTAGTCACTTTCAGGTAGAAACTTATCTCTAAATAGAATTTCTCATCTTTAACACTGGGTCAGTGAGTGATATAAAAGTAGACCAGAGAGTCCTTAAGATCAGCAACCTCTGAATATACGGAGAGAAGTGATAAATTGGTGTTCAGGTAAGTAATGGGCATACCCTATATTCAAGGACCTCTTGGCATTCTAGGTTAGAAGGAAAAGCATTAGTACCAAAGAGAAAGGTGAATACTGGGGGACAGAGTGCCAGGATGATGCTGCTGGCATACAGAAGAACAAGCAACCAGATGGGTCCAGAAACCATTTTAGACAAACCTTAACAGAGCTCAGAAGTGGGCAGTGAGAGAAGAGAGGAAAGGATTGGTGCTTCTGAAGTGCATGGTGTTCTTTGTTTTTGTTTTGTTTTGTTGTTTTTGTGTTTTGATATGGGGTTTCTCTGTGTAACCCTGGTTGTTCTGGAACTCACTATGTCAGCCAGTCTGGCCTTGAACCAGGAGATCTGCTTGCCTCTGTGTCCCAATTTCTGAGATTAAAGGCATATGCCATCACCACCCAGCCTTTTCTTTTAATTATTTATTTAATTTTATGTACATTGATGTTCTGCCTGCGTGTCTGTCTGTGTGAGGGTGTCAATCCCCTAGAACTGGAGATATAGACAGTTGTGAGTTGCCATGTTGATATTGGGAGTCAAACCTGGTCCTCCAGAAGAGCATCTGAGCCATCTCTCCAGCCCAAATGTGTATATGCTGTTATTTCTGGGTGTTACAAGAATGGAAGAGTCCTGCAGATCAGTTAAGTTGGGTTACAGTGGTCCATGTACAGGTGAGCTGATAATTTACTGCAAGAACTTTAGACATCCTGTTTTCATATAAGCCATGTATCCCTAGGAGACAGGGCACACAGCACAGCCTCAGCGTATGTTTGACCAGCCTTGTGTCTGAGGAATGCTAGGAGAAATACTCCTGCAAAGTCACTTTCAGAGGAGTGTGGAAGAACAGGCCAGGACATCTGAGGTTGTTGCTCTCCCCCTATGCAACCAGAGACTGAAGTGGTCACAAAAGCCTGGCGAATTGAGAGCAGAGATGAAGCGGAACATTATAGGTTCATGGGATCAATCAAATCTATGAGAATGTCTGTCTGTATGTGTGCACATTATGTGTGTGTGTGTGTGTACATGTATAGGCATGCTTCTGTGTATATACATATGTGTGCATACGTGCCTATGTGTGTTGCCTTGTGTTCAGCTCGCACTTCCCCTGCATGCATGAGGTTCTGCGTGCACCACGAGAAGAAAGATTTGCATTTGGACCAAAAATGTACAGACTGTTTTCTTGGACATTATTCCCTAAACTACATAATATAAAAACTGTTTATATTAGATTTACATCTTGCTATGTAATACAGATAGTCCAGATGTGACCTAAAGCATGTAGAATGATGTACATAGATTCTATGGGATACAATTCTGTTGTAAGGTACTTGAACATATGTTGATACTGTGAGTCTCCAGATAACTATATATATTCAAGTACATTTTATTTTCCTTTAACTAGTAACTTTTTATCTCTTTGGACTATAAGAAATTGGGATGTGGATGACAAATGCAACCTGCCCCTTTGCTGGCGGTTTTAAGGTGTCTACGATCAGATGATTGATCCCATTTCCTTACAGGTAATGTACAGGAGGATTCTGCAGCAGGCAGGCTTTATACAGTTTGCACAACTCCAGTTCCTGGAAGCGAAGGAGCTCTTCAGGTAATTTGAAGTGTTGGTAGCAGGACTGTCACTCAGTGTCCCCCCGTCCTGGGAACCTCCATCATCTGTGCAGTTTCAAGGGGGAGTTGTGGCACAACCAGATGAAGATGCAGGTAGGATGGTCAGGGCTGTTTGTGGGAGCCCACACCTTTGAAGGGTTCCTGTGCTTAGTAGTCACACTGTCCGACTCCTGAGTTGCCGAGCTAAGGAGAGTCCTTGAAGGTACCAGGGCAACAGGTTTCTTGAGTGGGATTGTTAGAAGTGTGGGTTCTGAGAAGCATGTATTCTTGCTCCCTCCTTTCCAGGGATTTCACTATAAGCTGAGTTTGGAGGAAGCAAGTGCCTTGGGGAAAACTTACAAACCCTTTTTTATCATCTCATGTACTTCCAAGATGTTTTGTAACCAGTTGGCCTACTCAGGAAGTGAGTTACGTTTAGGAAGATAATTGTATGCCATTCCAATTGGTTCTGTGGTTGTAAGGTTCTCCTGTGGGCCCGTACAGACATTCGTTCTCTCTTTTGTCCTCTCTCCTTTTCTTTTGTTCTCTTGCCTTCTCACAATCTCTCCTACTCTTGGTTTTCCTTACCCATATATGTAGGAATCACACCTTTGTCATCACACCTGCCCTTGTGTCTGTCATTTGGTCTCATCAGTGCATTCCTGAGACCGTGGTTACTCACAGACTTACTCAGCATCCCCCTGCTGTGATCATAGTATTTAAGTATCCTAAAGCACAGTGTTCACTAGAACATTCTGTAGTCTAGAGCTTCCTAGCAGACAACATGTATAGGAAGCTCTGTATAGACCATGTGCTTTTCGGGGGACTTAGCAGGACCCTCTCTGGTGGCTTTCTGAAGGATGATTATACATCAAGCATGTGCTGGCACACACAGCAGATACACCCCTGTCTCAACATGGGGGGTAGAGAACAGGTTTCTGAAGGAAGAAGTAATTTCTTGAGGAGTGATTCCCAGTGATGCTTTTATCTAGGCCAGTCCAGTTGCTGCCGCCATCTGCACCTTGAAAGACTGGCTGTCTTCAGTTTGAGTAGATCCCTTACTCACGTGCACCTCAGCTCCCATCTTGTGTTGCCCTGGTGGTGTCAGTGCTCTTGACTTCCACATCATAGGTGCATGACAATGCATCTTCCTGTGGGTCAGTCTAAGATAGCAGATGAATGTCCATGAATGCATGCCTAGAAATTTCCCTGCTCTGCTGAGAGAGCAGAAGCTGGGCCTGTCAGTCATCAGGATGAGGTTTTCGTGCTTCAGCAGTACAGCATGAGGCTGGTGGCTGCTCATCTTGTCACGGCGTCACTGAGAACTGACATACTGGTAAGAAGCTTCTCTTCCAGGGCGATTGGCCTTGCTCTTCTTCTTCTGTGACATGTACTGCTTTGCGGAGTTTCTCACTGTATGGTCTCACTTGACCTCAGACTCCACCCCATAACTGTGCCAGCTCATCGCAGTTGGCAGCTATGAGAAAACCCACACGTTGCTCACGGATCGTCCCAAGCTCTGTGTCTTCCTCTGGAGATCCTCAGCCTGTCTTCGTCTCATTTAGCAAACTTGGCCTAAGTAGTAGAATGAGGGGTACAAGTGCATGAGCGGGTCCCCTGCTTCTGAAGAGCTGTATGAGCTCATGTGTTTGAAGAGGCATCTTCCTCCACCAGGTTCACCCTGGGTCTTAAGCAGTGAGCGGAAGTTTCCTGTACCAGGGACTCTCCTATAGGCCTCAGTGTCTTGACTAACCCTCTTGGCTCTTAGGCCTGATGGTGCTTTATTGTGAGTGTGTTGGAGCAGGGCTGTCTGGTACACTGTAGGGTGTTCAGCCCTGGATTCTACCTACTAGATGTTAGTAGCAGCATGGCCCAGGGTAGGCTAAAGTCCCTTATTCAAGCACCACTGAACACTATGTTTGGGATTTAGCATCAGGAAGATGCTTTTTGTCCTGGCTTAGATTGGCACCGCATTCTTCTTGGCATGGTTCTTTCTTGCCTGAGGAATCCCAGGGCTCATTGGGCTTTCCTCACAGTACAGATATCTTAATGTCTCACCCCACAATCATCTATATGTTCCTCACCATTGTCTCCTGTGCTCTTTTTGGAACCATGTTTGGTAGTGTTTCATTGGCACTAGCAAATCAGGATGGTCACTTGGATGCACTCACCCCATTGACATGTGCCTCTAGGCACAGCCCTCCAGTGTTGTTAGTGTGCCTATGTGTGCTCTCTCTCTCTCTCTCTCTCTCTTTTTTTTTTGCTTCATTTAGTTTGACACTGTAATTGCAGAAGCAGCCAGCTGGATGTCCGGGAGCTGATCTCTCTCTACCCCTTCCTGTTGCCCACCTCCTCTTCCTTCACCCGGTCTCACCCTCCTCTTCATGAGTATGCAGACCTCAACCAACTGACACAAGGTGACCAGGAGAAGATGGCCAAGTGCAAGCGCTTCCTCATGAGCTACCTGAATGAAGTCCGCTGCACAGAGGTAGCAAATGGCTACAAGGAAGACATTGACACGGCCTTGCTCAAGCTGTATGCAGAGGCTGACCATGACAGCCTCCTTGACCTCCTAGTCACTGAGAACTTCTGCTTGCTGACGGACAGCGCTGCCTGGCTAGAGAAGCACAAAAAGTGAGTGTTCTCAGCCCCGTGTGGTGGGGCTTTCTGTCTAGCGCTCTTGCACGTCATGAGGCCTCTTGAGAGGACGCTGTGACTGACTCAGCTAGCCTTGTTGTTGGATGAGAATTGGGAGCACCAGGAGGTCATTGTGACAACAGGCACCAAACAGACCTCAGATGTTCCCTGCTCTGAGGGGCCTTGGAGGAATTCGCTCGTGTCCCTGTTCTTCAGGTTGGAGAGGACCCTGGAATTACTGTGAGCTTTGTCAGTAAATGCAGCAAGACCAGGACTTACCCTTAGAAGGTTCTACTTGGTAGTAATAGTGCTATTGAAGTACTTACAACCACAGTTAGATAGACATCCAAACTAATAACTGAGCCTTTTGATCTTGTTGATCATGTTTGAACTGCCTTCAATATGCCTACCAGCTAGTAGGCAGCCCCAAGTCCATGGGCAGTGAATGCACAGGGACCAGTGCTTAGGGCTGGCAGCTCCTTGGGGTTTTATATGTGAATTAAAAAAAAAAAAAAGATTATTTTCACATTTGTATGTGTATGTGTTTCTGTGTGGGTTTGTGCAGATGCCCACAGAAGGCAAAAGAGGTTATTGATCCCCAGACCTGGAGTTAATAGGTACTGAGCTGCCCAATATGGGAACTGCTGGGAACTGACCTTGGGTCCTCTGCTTAACTGCCTCTCCAGACATCATGGTTTAGAATTTAAAGTGGAAAAGGATTGATAAAGATATGAGGCCACCATGCCAGTTCCCATTTGATTCCTGAGGTGTCATGGCATTCCTTGGCAGTGTTGGCTCTTTCTTTAGCTTGTATTGAATACGTGGAATGATGGTGTAGCTTGCATATCTCTTAACCAAAAAATGCCTGGACAGAAGAGTTTTTAAATTAAGAGTTTTTCAGATTTTGGAATCTTTTTTTTAATTCTTCAATGGTTTCCTAATTTGAAACCCTAAAATCTAATGTGCTTCAACACCTGAAACCGTCTAGGGAGAGGGCTCGGTGAATAAAGCATTCGCTACACATGCATAAGGACTGCAGCTTCAACTCCAGAACCTACTCAAAAGCTGGCACATGTGGCGGCCTGCCTGGGGCCTGCTGGCTCCTAGCCTGCCCAGACTGGTGGGTTTCAGGTTCAGCGAGAGACCCCACATCAGTAAACAGTGGAGAATGATGGAGGAAGATGCCTGAGGGTAACCACTGGCCTCTGCCGGAACATGCCTCCACCCCACCCCCCCAACTCCTGCCACAGTGCTATTCAGAGTACACACACACACACACACACACACGCACACACGCACGCACGCACGCATGCACGCACACTACCCTAAGCTTTTTGATCATCTAGTTTGCCCTTAAAGTTTCATGGCATATTTCAAATTAGAGCTACTCAGCCTGTTTGGTTTCCAATCCAGTGCACACTGACACCTGGTGGTATGGACTCAGGATGTTGTGTCTATAAAAAGTCGTGTAATGTTCCCAGAGATTTGAAAGAGAAGGCTCCAGCTAACATTTAAGTATCTCAAGCAGTGTCTCTCTAAGGGACGGACCTGAGCCCTCCAGGGGTCACCTGCTGAGTGGAAGACCATGGGAGCGTGAACTGTGCATGTGTCAGACTGTGTGCCGTGTCCTTGCTTATCTTTGCCACCATTTTTTCTTCCAGGTATTTTGCACTAGGACTGCTTTATCATTACAATAAACAGGATGCCTCTGCAGTCCAGGTGAGTTCAGAAGGATTCTGGAGGCTAGTCAGGTCACTGAGTAGGTAAAGAGCCTGCCCTGCAAAGCTGGACACCATGAGTTTGAACCTGAGAGTTTGAAAGTTGTTCTCAGACCTCCATATGTGTCCTGAAGCACATCTGCTCCCATGCTCTCTCTCTCTCTCTCTCTTTCTCTCTCTCTTTCTCTCTCTCTTTCTCTCTCTCTCTCTCTCTCTCTCTCTCACACACACACACACACACACACACGCACGCACGCACACACGCACGCAGACATGCACGCAGACACACACACACACGCATACATGCACAAGTAAATAAAAAGATAAAGCATTTTAGTGTTGTTTTAGGGCAAATAACCTATAACTTTGTGTTACTTTTTAAAACCTCATCAATCCATAGAAAACACTTTTGCCTGATGGGATGTTTTCTTCAGAAAACAAAAACAATACTGTTTTCAAAAGTGAACTTTTTGGAAAGTGTTGACTTTAGGTCTCCATACTTGTTCTTGACAAAAAAGCTGAGAAGCGATGTCTTTAAATCTCTTTAAAGAACATTATCAAGATAGAGTTTGTGAAAACTGAAGAAATGAAAACCTCTGATTTCCTTTTGAAGAATTAGAAGGGGCCTGGAGATGGCTCAGAAGCGGAGAGGCCATCCCAGCAGCAGTGTCGGGTGGCTCACAGCCTCACAACTCCAGGCCCTAGGAACTGGTCCCTTTCCGGGCCTCCCTGGGTACTACACACATGTGACATATGCACACATGGGCACATATGTGCATATAAATACATGCTTAGAAAAATAATTACCACACAGTAACTGTACACCTTTCTTGGATCCAGTGTACCACTTGGCACGTACTAAGAGTGGAAGGTCATTTAGTCATGGTCTTTGGTGTCCCCAACTCCTTAGATGTCCACTATCTACCGGGAAATTTGGAGCTCAACTGTTTTAGTGCTTTTATTCACCCCAGTGAGCCACAGAACACTAGAGACTATTCCTCTAACTGTATTTTAGTACCCCATATCTAGCTTCCTTCTGCCCCCCACCCCCAACTCCCTTCTTAACTGCTAGTGTACATACTTTTTTTTACCTTTATGAAATTAGCTTGAAAATGTGATATATTTGCTGAGCTAGCAGGCGTATGACATCGCCTTAGAAAATTAGGGCTACAGGTAACAATTGCATTATAATGTCTACTGCTAATAGCAGCAATGGTTGCCAGTGAAGGGGTCAGTTGCTTCCTTACAGCAGCAGCACAGCCCTGAAGCTGACCAGATTCATGCCCCTGCTCTGTGGAGAAGCTGAGATCTGAAGGCCAGTGGGGGCTGCCATGCCTGAGTTGAATGGCATCCCTTTGGTAGCCTTGTCTCTTGGCTTGCACCTTCCAGCTTGCCACTGATGTTTGCAGAGTGTCTTCTCACACCATAGGGAGATGTGCTCCTTGTCCGATTGCATTGGGTGCTACTTCCCTGTGAGCCTTTTGTGTCACGTAGGCTCCCTAGGTTTGGCCATGTGTTTGTGAGTTTAGTCTGCAGCAACTTTGCTGAAGCTTCACAATAGCATAATTTCAAAGTGAAGAAAACAGGAAAATGAGTTTCCATCAACACATGCCTCCAGGCTAGAAGCAGACTTAGATATTGCAAACAAAATGTTTATTTTTTTAAGACATAGTAGTGGCATCTTTAGGATTACTGCATGTGTGTTACAATGATGTTAGCACAGAGACAGAGAAAATTGCATACCTGAATAATAAAGAGCAAATCTTCATAAGTGGTTAAAATCCCTTAAAAAAAAATTAACATGTTTCAGTGGAACTTTGATTTAATTATTTAATTTGTGAAGTCAGTTCTGGAAAAAACTACTATGCATTGAGCATCCTAATTAGTTTTAGTTGAGGGGATCACCACTGTTTTGGATTGTACATTATTTTATATTTTGAAGCATTTGCGTATACAAAATGGGATGTCTTGGACATAAGACCCAAGTCTAAACTAAATTTTACTTGTGTCTTACACAAATAGCATGAAAGTATATTTATACAATACTTTTTATAAGTCTGTGCTCATTACAAAATTTGATGTATGGAATTTTCCACCTCTAGCATTATCTCAAATTTTAAAAAATCAGATTCGGCACACTTGGGTTTTTAGATTATTTCTCAAAAATATTAAAACTTATTTAAGAACTAATAGCTTTCTGTACCATATCATCCTTTATTCAAAATGCGCAGGACCAGAATTGTTTTGGATTTCAGAGTATCGGGTTTTGAAGCAGTGCGTAGGCAGCTGGAGCCACCCCAGTTGGCCACCCAGTCTGAAACCCTGGCGTGCGAGCTGCGCTATCAACATGTTTGCGGATGTTCAGATTTTAGATTTCCATGTGAGAGATGGCTCATCCTGTGTGTTTGAAAGTCTTATGAGACCACATAAGAAAACAAACATTCTCTAAGCTAATTCTACAAGATATATGCCTGCTGGATTTAAAATTGTTTGGTTTCTTCTCCTTCAGCTGTGGGTGAGCATTGCCAATGGGGACATCCAGGACCCCACGCGCTCAGACCTGTACGAGTACATCGTTGACTTTCTCACCCACTGCCTAGACCAAGAGCTGGTGTGGACGCATGCTGACTGGCTCTTGCAGAACAGTGAGGAGGTTTGTGTTCCATAAATGCGTTCTCTTCGGAATGGCTGCTAAAAAGGCACAAAAGCCCCTTGACTTGCGGTGGAAGGAGGAAAGACTACGTTCATCCTCCTCCTGTTGCCTTTGTGCCCTTTTTAAAACCTTCCTTTGAGCAAAAGCAAATGTCACTGTCTGCTGCTGAGGTCTCTGCGGAGCCTTCTCTCTGTAGAGGCCTCTCATAGAAATACAAGCAGCCTAGCCTTCCCACGCTCCTGGAATTCTGAAAACATACAGTTTCCTCTTGACTTGCCAGGGAACAGACGTCTGCGTTTTGTTTTCTGGGATGGGAGCAGGTTGTTACCTTGCCCAGAGTGGCCTTTTACAAAGAGTAGCCTCTGATCTGGGCCACTTCAGGAAGACCATTGTTCCCGGCTGTTTCCATCACTCCTGCTGGGATGCTGTGGGCCCGGAGTGTGAAGTGTCTGAAGTGTGGAGAACGTGACCTGGCTCATCTTGGAGGCTGAGACGGGATAATAGTGAAAAAGCAGCTCTTGTCTCTAGCCCAGTGGTTCTCAACCTTCCTAACGCTCTGATCCTTTAATACAGGTCCTCATGTTGTGGTGACTCCCAACCATACAATTATTTCATTGCTGCTTCATAACTCTAGTTTCCTACTGTTACAAATTACAATGTAAACATCTAATATGCAGGATATCTTACATGCAACCTTAAGGGATCACAGTGCACAGGAAAGGTTTAGGTCCTTTCCACTAACATAGAAACCACAGCCAAACACACAGAGATTCTGTATTTGCAAGTGCCCAGAGGAAACCGATGTGTAACAACCTTCTTAGAGTTTCCTCAGACAGCAGAACGGGTTTGCGTGCTCCTCATGACAGGCATCGGAAGGCGGCCTGCAAGCTCTCCAGGGAGCACAGGTTCAGATGGTAGACTAGCTAAGCGCAGTAAATAATCTTCCAGCCAGACTGTGTTCAGAACCAAGAGCACACTATGAATTTTCATAATTTCTGGATTTTCCTGCTTAATCTTTGCAAGGCACAGTCTCCATTTGGAATAATCTTAATAGTGCTAGTGTCTGTCCCATGGTTGTCAAAGCCTGTTACCAGTGAGTGCTTCACAGGTGAACTTTCCAGACACAGTGTAGGGGAGTCTCTTAGAGCCTTCCTCTGTCCTGTCTGTGTTGGGCCTTTGTTTGCGCTTTCCTGGGACTTTTTGCTGAACCATTCTCTCTCTCTCTCTCTCTCTCTCTCTCTCTCTCTCTCTCTCTCTCTCTCTCTCTCTCTCTCCCTCTCTCTCTACCCTCCCCCTTTCTCTCCCTCTCTCTCTACCCTCCCCCTTTCTCTCTCTCTCTCTCTCTATTTTTAAGATTCATTTATTATGTATACAGTGTTCTACTTGCATGTGTGCCTGCCCACCAGAAGAGGGCACCAGATCTCATTATAGATGATTATGAGCCACCATGTGGTTGCTGGGAATTGAACTCAGGACCTCTGGAAGAGCAGACAGTGCTCTTAACCTCTGAGCCATCTCTCCAGCCCCCTTTTCTCTATATTTTTTAGATAAGTGTGACATGTGAGAAGCTGCTGTACCTGCTTAATACGTCAGCATATTCTGAACGATGATTTTAGCCAAACCATGAATGTTAAGGGACCAAAAGAAAGATGAAGAAAACTGAATTGCTGCTCTCTCTACAGATTGGAGTTCAAGTTTTCACCAAGAGACCTCTGGATGAGCAGCAGCAGACTAGCTTTAATCCAGATGACATTATTAGTTGCCTTAAAAAATATCCGAAAGCCCTGGTTAAGTATCTGGAGCATCTTGTTATCGACAGGAGACTGCAGGTGAGCGCTATGAGCTGGACTGAGGTCTGTGGCTGTGATATCACCAACAGCTTAGGGCAGGGAACCTGACTGTCACTTTTTGGGCAGGTCTGGTCCCTGGTCACTCAGTCTGTTTTGCTGCTTCTCTGAGGGAATGAGTATGAGCCTTTGTGACAGAGACCCGGAGGGATTAGAGGTAGATGCCTAATCTCCCGTCTCATGACAGCTCCACTTCTCCGTCATTTATAGAATACGGAAAGCCTTTGCCTCCCAGAATAAAGAGTAACCCCTTCATACGATCCCATCGTTAGGATAAAACACTCAGGGCAATTAACTTCAGAAGAGCAGAGGTTTCAGTCTGCGACAGGTTGTTCCATTCTTTATGAGGAAGCATTTCAGCAGAAGAAGGCAGTGCGGTGGCCAGAAAGTCAAGAGGGCAGGGCAGTGGTTCCTGTGTCCCTGCTGTGGTCCCACCCCTTCCCTTTGGCCACATTGCTTCCAAGTTACTCCCATCCCTAGCAGCAGTCCCATGGTGTCCAGGCCTTTATTTAACATACTGACTTTGGGGGCACATTCAGCATCCAACACAATAGCAACACAATTGGATTGCTCCTTCTGTGCTTGGGTTCCTGACATGTTTCCAGTCCCCTGCGGGTGTCCTGTCCACTGTATTCGAGCATCTGCCCCAGCCTCCCTCATGTAAACACTGTGTCTTGTTTGTCCCTGCTTCCTACAGAAAGAAGAGTACCACACCCACCTGGCCATCCTCTACCTGGAAGAAGTGCTGCGGCAGAGGGTACCCACCAGAGGCAAGGACACAGAAGCCACTGAGACGCAGGCCAAACTCCGGAGGCTGCTCCAGAAGTCTGACCTGTACCGAGTCCACTTGTTGAAAGGTAAGTATAAACTTTGCATCCAGCGAGAGACTTCTGTGGGCCTGAGGCAGGGAGCCATTGTCCCACAGGCAATATTTGGGTCTCATAGGGTCCTTCCTTGAGTTCCTTTCCTCAGAGCTCTACTGTTGATTTATGATTGAGCTTTAAAACACTACAATTCATGATTCACCTTCTAATGACTTCAGTACTTTCATCACTCAGTATCCCTGGGGTCCCGCAATGTCCCAAGATCTGTTATGCTCAAGCTCCTTAAGGGACATGTCATAGTCTGAGCACAGAAGCTGTGCTCCCTTCTCCTCTGTACTTTGGTCTTTGTCTTAATATGGCAGCCTCTTAGTAATTATTTGCTAACATTCCATTGTGAGGAGAATGGAGATGCATGTGCGCTGTGGCACCTGTGCCTGCTGCTGTACTTGACACAGGCTATACAGCCAGCCCTTTACCCCCAGGCTGGTAATAGCTGCCTCAGGCATGCCTCAGGTGGCCATGCTGCAGGTAACAGTGCCTATTATTTAGTATTAACCTTGGCATTGGACTCAGAGTTTTCCTGGGAATATCCCCTTGCAGTGGGGGAAGATCTTGTGTTTTTCCGTAATTCACAGCCCACAGGAGCAGTGACTGTGGCAGTGAGACTCAGCCTTCATCAGGACTGACACTGCCCCTGGGCTGTGTCCTCCTGGAAGCCTAACTACCGGGCCAACAACAGAAAAGTTTAGGTTTCCAGCCCAGAGACTCGGTAGATAATACAATTGGGTTCTTTTAATGCCCTGAACCATGTACCTTTCAAGGAAGCATGTTTTAAATTGGAATAGAGGGGTTGAGCATAGATCTTACAGTAAAGTGGATATTTGAATTCTGTCCATAGGTTCTGTGTATGCAGAGTCAACCAACTGATTTGAAATTGTTTAGCATAAATGTAGCATTACTGTCAACTACATTTCACTGTATCCTAAGTCCTCCAAAGATGACCTCAAGTATGTAGTGTAAGGTTACTTGAAAATGCTGCAGAGGATTTGGAGGTGGGGGTGGTCTTTCCAGGAGGGTATTGATTCTAGTCCCGTCCCTGCCCCCCCTCCCCCCCTGAAGTCACAGAGGGACAGTTACTCCCCTGTGTGTTAGTCATAAGATTCCGTACTGGGAAGATGGAATGATGGTATGACAGTAGGATAACTGCAGACCAGGAGCCAGGGCTCCGGTGGTGGTAGGAGCCTTCTGAGACCAGACTCACCTCTTTCCTGAACATTAGCGGGACTGTACCTTCAGTGTTTTATTATGATTGAGTCGCCAGGGGAAAATCCCAAGCGCCACCTCCCTCAATCATCTAGGTGGCAGTATTTAGCAATGTCTAGGTAGCCAGATAGTGTGTTTTTTGTTTGTTTGTTTGTTTGTTTGTTTTTCCCCTGAGGCTGCAAGAACATGTAGGTGAGCTCAGCCAGCCCAGTCTGCCACTGAGTATCAATTTTGTCTGACAGAGAAGATCCAGGGCGCTGGCCTGCCCATGGAGAGCGCCATCCTCCACGGGAAGCTGGGCGAGCATGAAAAGGCCCTGCACATCCTAGTGCATGAGATGGGGGACTTCTCTGCAGCTGAGGACTACTGCCTATGGTGCTCCGAGGGTCAGGATGCAGCCTGCCGTCAGCAGCTTTTCCACACGCTGCTCGCCATGTACCTCCGGGCAGGGCCCTCTGCCCATGAGCTGACTGTGGCTGCTGTGGACTTGCTGAACCGTCACGCCCGAGAATTTGATGCCACCCAGGTCCTACAGCTGCTGCCTGACACCTGGTCGGTGCAGCTTCTCTGCCCATTCCTTACAGGGGCCATGAGGGACAGCATTCATGCCAGGAGGACCACACAGGTGGCTCTCGGCCTGGCCAAATCAGAAAACCTAATTTACATGTACGATAAGGTAAGTCCCTAGCTTTTGTTTCAGCTTGCTTCTCTGCCAGCCCATATTGCATGGCAGATGACTTTTGAACCTATGGAAAAATGGTCTTAATCAGTTTTTATCACCAATCTACAAGTATTGGTTGTTCCCACCAACACACAGAGATGTGTGTGGACCGAGGCAGAGCCTGTGCTGGCAGGCAGCATCCTGAGGCATCTTCTCATCTGGGCACTGATAATCAGGAGAGGGTGTACAAGCTGGATGTGGCCACTCACTGTAACCCCAGCATTTCGGAGGCTGTGGCAGGAAAGCAGTCAAGGACTAAAGGTCATCCCAAGGTGCATAGCGAGTTTCAGGCCAGCCTGGGCTTCATTGCAAAACCCTGTCTCAAACAAACAAAACCAGAGGAGAGTGTGTAGGGAAGGTGAGTAGTGTCGGAATAGTGACACTCCCCAGACACATGCTTTATACTTGTTTGAGCTCTTCATAGCATTTTGTCTGGTGTCATCTCCATTGAGCAGAGGAGAAAATGGAGGCTTATGACAGCCACATGGAAGAGCCCATGAGTACCTCCCAGGCCACTTCAGAAACCCACATTCTCTTCTCGAAGCTAAATTCCATTTCTGGACATCCCACATGGCTGGCTGGAAGGACAGGACCCATGTTCTTCTCCTTAAGCCTTGTTACAACCCTGAAGCCTGGGAGATGCAGTCCCACCTCTAGTTCCTTGCCGCTTCTCAGCACATGTTCTGCCTTAGCTGCAGGATGTCCTGTCCTTAGCATGTGGCAATGCCACCACCAGGAGTATTTTACCTTTTTCTTTGTGAACACTCAGTCACCTCAGAGCCTTTAGTGCTAAGATCTTTTGCCTGCCCATGTCCCTTGTGTATATATTGGCAACTTCCTCTCTTACTTTTAGGTTTTGAGAGCAGGGAGCTTTATTTATGTTTTTCTAGTGCCAGCCCTGGTGTATTACAGGGCCGCATATTGAGGGTACTAGTTCATGCAGAATTCCCTGGGCTGCTGTTTGCTCCTGTCCGTAGACTGACTTGCCCAGACTGACATTAACTCTGCAACTCAAGCCCTAATTCTCAGACTAGGGCCAATAGTGTCAGATGCTGTTTCTTATTGACTTCCAAAAAATGAAATTGTCATGTTGGGAGTGTGCCTCTAATTAACTGAGTGACTGTGACCAAATCCCTGATTTGAGTCCTGCTTTTTATGTTCAAATGAGGGTCTTACTTGATCACACTCAGCTCTGAGATCTATGACTTCTTGATGGTCTCGGGTTAACACACTCAGTGCTGTGAGGATGCTGAAGGAAAGCGTTTGTATAGAAATTCTCAGAGATACAGCAGTTACTTTAAGAAAAGGGACTCCTGGGCCTAGAGAGGTGGCTTGGAGGTTAAAAAAGCTTACTGCTCTTGCAGGGGACCTGGGATCAGCTCCCTGCACCCACATGGTGGCTCACAGCTCCACTTCCAGGGGCTGATGACCTTTTCTAGCCTCTGAAGGCATGTGATACACATAAACTTATGCAGGAGCACACACATACATAAAAATGAATAAACTCTTTAAAAAAAGAAAGGAAAGATCCTGTGCCGCTTTGTGCTCATTAAGCATGCTTCTATTTTTCCATGTCTATGTCCTGTGTCAAGAAGCTGACGGGGAACAATCCTATCAGCAATCACAGTCCACAGTAGAATGTGCATCCACCGTGACTTGGCAGCCTCCTCACTATTGCTTTCTGTTTACAGATGAAGCTGAAGGGAAGTGCAGTCCGGCTCTCAGAAAAACAGCTTTGCCAGCTCTGCCAGAACCCTTTTGGTGAGCCTGTGTTTGTCAGGTACCCCAATGGAGGGCTCGTGCACACTCACTGTGCAGCCAGCAGACACACGACCCCCAGCTCACCCAGCCCTGGCACTCGGACTTGAAAAGCATGGTTCCAGGCTGCAAAGGGGATTCTGAGTTCTTTTCCAAGCTTGCTCTTGCCAGCCAGAACAAAGGGAAGGTGTCTGGGTGCCAGGGAAAGGCCATCCCTGGGAAGCCAGGCACCTCGCTGCTGACTGTTCTCTGTGTGAATGTAAATGGAAAAGACCCGAAACCCCGAGGATAGTGACAGGCCAGAGTCCACCTGTCCAGGAGGTTACAGTCATCCAAAGCACAAGCCAGCGCTGAACAGCAGGCAGTGCAGCCTGGGTGATCCAGACAGGCGGGACCTGGAGATGAAGTCCACTTGGCTCAGGCAAGTGTCCGGAGTGTAGAGGCCTGAGCTGGGCACCCTGCCTTTTGCGGAGGTGTGCTCTTCACATAGGCTCCGCATCTGCCCTAAAGTGGATATGGTGTCTGTTCTTCCCTTCCAGCTGCCAACCTCTGAAACCCTCTGCTTTGTTTACTGAAGCACTCACTCGGTGTAAAGTCCTATGCTTTTGGCTGCCTAGCTCATGGAGACCTATTTAGAAACAGATAAAGCTTGAAGCAGGCAGGAATGATTCAGTGGGCAAAGGCACATGCCACCAAGCCTGATGACCTGAATGCAATTCACAGAACCTACATGTGGAAGGAGAGAACCAACTGCTACAGGTTGTCCTCATGCACACACACACACACAGACACACAGACACACACACACACACACACACGCATGTGCACGCATACACACACAGACACGTAGGGGGAAGAAGAGAAATAGAGGTCTAAGTAGGAAGCTGCTTCAGCTGTCCTGAAGACTGCAACAGAAAGGAGACGCAGGTTTGTGAGAGCCCAGAAGCAGGTTCCCGTTCGACTACTTGCTAACTCGTAACACCTTGGTGGACACACATAACTAAATATTTTTATTTGAATTCATATCATCTTTGTAGTTTTCTCTCATTTAGAATTTTGTCATTCATTACAGATATCTCTTTTCTCATAAATATGTACCTCCTACTGAATACTTGGAAAATTCAAAGGGAATAGTGACAAGTAAGCTAATGAGCCTTCCAGGAGAGGCTGACATTGGCCTCGGCCCTGTTGCCGGCAGCCAGCAGAGCTGCTCTCCCCTCTGCTTCTGCAGCATCTTAGGAGGCCAGGCCACCTTATCTGCCAGCACTTCCCATGCCTGCCCTGAGCTTTCCTGAACCCTCAAAGGAAAGGTCGCATCTGTGACCAACTGGACTTGGCGTTTCTGTCTCTGTGACAAGCGGCAGCTCTTGCCATTTCACTGCCCTCTTTCTGGTCACTCAGCCGTCCGCAGGGTGCTGGTTCTGAGACTCGGGAGGACAGCACAGCCTCCCGCGTCTGCCATGTCCTCCCTCTCTGTCCGTTCTTTACAGATGATTTCTGTACTTAACAATGATAGGTGTATTTCTTTTCCTTTTGGGATTCTGAGTAAGCCAGGGAGTAAAAGCATCTAGTGTTCAGGGGACTGACACCCTTTTGCAGTCATGTGTTGAGTGTCTGAGAGCACATGAAGAATGTCCCAAGGACGACTGAGGACACTCTTCTTACCCCATGCCATTACAACCTATGAATTGGCATTTCAATTCCCAAAGGTGAAGTTGCTCCATGAGCAGTGTCAAGCTGGAAAGCACTGTTCTTCCTGCACAAAATGGGTGCAGTCTAGAACGAGCTTATGACTGCTCACTTGTATTGGCCAATAAAGTTGAGTAGCTCAGCCCCACCAAGTCCTTTAATACAAACAGTTCTTTGTAACACACTTAATTTCCTTACCTTCTCACACTCTCCCAAGGGCCTTTTCATCCCATGTTCAAGATGAATACATACTTTTATCACAGCCCTGCTCTTTTGTGACTGTCCACACTTGGGCCTTTCTTTCTCCCTTTTGGCTCTGCAACCATCCTAGTTAGAGCACCATTGACTGAGAGCGTGGTTCACATTCATATCCGGTAGGCAGGAATGCTTAATTTGGGGAACTGTTTATCTGCTGTTGCCTACCAGGTGTTAATATAGGTCTGTCACTTAGGCTGTGGCCACTGGGTATGAGCACAGAGCTGAAAAGGACCACTCCTGGAGCACGGAGAAGTGGATGCTGGCTCACACTGTCACATGATACCTGTTGCACAGCTGGGGTAGCCAACCTTCCTGCTTGCTCTCCCATACCAACCTCTGTCCTCACAGCTTCTTTTGCCTCTTAATGGGTCCCAAATCCACGAGATGTACAAATGTAAACTTGTTGATTTTATTAAAATTCTTCTAATTCTTTGTTCTTTGGTCATGTTGAAGTGTTGGTTTCCACATAGGCTGCCACAGTGTAAGGAGTTCCAGACTCAACTGCACCCAGACTTTCCCTGTACCTGTGGAAATACCTGCAGCCACTGCAGCTGCCCCTCA
Organism: Acomys minous; assembly: GCF_964271855.1. Taxonomy (NCBI): domain Eukaryota; kingdom Metazoa; phylum Chordata; class Mammalia; order Rodentia; family Muridae; genus Acomys; species Acomys minous. The sequence goes on from NC_140495.1 coordinate 51,270,012, forward strand.
GGCTCTACTGTGACTCAGCTGGATTTTAAGCGCTCTGCCTGAGCATTTAGTTCCTGAATATTCTTAGGGCACCCCTGTATACTTGATGCTTTCAGATGAACAATGCACCAAGGAGCTATGAACCAAGATTCTGGGTGACTTGGAGCGAAATGCTTTTAAGCCCTATGCTCCTGCATTCCTAACCCTGAACACATTCCAGGAACATAAAGCAGCCTTGCCTTTGGTAGTCTACTTTCTTGGGCTGAAGTGATGCTTCCTTGGATAAGCGTACTTGTTGCAAAGCATGAGAACCTGGTTTGCAATCCCAGAACTGACACGAATGCCAGGAGCCATGGGCTTGTGAGCCCAGAGGTTTGGGGGGCAGAGACAGCATTGCTCCCAGTTCAATCAGAGACCCTATCTTCACAGGAATAAAGAGGAGAGTGATAGAACTGGACACTGGAGATTGTCCTCTTACCTCCATCCCCCCCCCTCCCCCAAACACACAACAGAGTGCTTTTTTTTTTTCTTCAAATCAACCCCCTTCTCTAAAATGGTCACAGCAGGTCGTTGAGAAATCCTGCTGAATGTCACCATTCTTTCATGGGCTTCCATCCTGGGCATTGTTCCAACCCTGAGCAAAAGGGAGGAGGGATTTGTTACTACAAGTGACTTTCTGACTCCTCTACCCTGCTCTACCACATGGTCATGTAAATCTCACATCAGTGAGTGAGGCAAGCTGTCATGGCTCCTATTTCAAACAGGAAACTGGGGTATGGTTCTGGTGATTTTACTTTGGCACCACGCCAGCAGGACTGTCCTTGCCTGGCACTTTGTCAGGCAAAGAGACCCAACAACTATCACTGTTACTTAAACTACCATGGGTGCTGCTTTCAGAGAAGTGAAGTCACAGCTGTGATGGGGTGTGTGTGAGTGTGTGTAAAATGTATATTATAAATATATATAATTTTGATTTACACACTGGTATCCTGGTGTCTGTTAGCATAGTAAATAACAGTAAGAAAGCAAGATATGGCGGAGGCTGGACTGGGAAAAGAGGCAGCATTCTCACCAAATTGTGGAACTCCTATGAAGATAAGAGACAAAGCCAAGTGGCAGAGAAAAAGTAAATTGTCCTAAACGAGTCTTGTGGAAGCAAAGACTGGCGTCTGCCTCAGTTAAATGGGCTGTGACTTGTGTTAGGAGTAATTAGATATTAACTATCACCCCATTTGCTCCTAGCGGATCTGTCAACCTTAGCGTTTGAAATGAAAACCTACAAGAATCTAGACCATATGGACCAGAGACCTTTTCACCTTTTCAGAAAAGCTCAGTGGCTGGAGCACCATCTAAAAGCTTGTTAACATGCCGTTTGGAGAAAAGCGCTGAATTAATGACGCCTGCTCTTCTTTAGCTTGCAACCAGGGAAGGGAAACAAATAGCTATAATTCAGTCTGCAGCCTAGAGTTGTAAATTAGCTAAATGAGATCACGTGGCAAGAAAGAATTAGAAAGCAACACACAGCTAGTGGGTCAAATGTAACTTTATCAAAAAGATGCTGGCTCTGACACTCTGCCTGGACACAGTCATGTCCCTGACCTTGGGGTCTCATCCATGATCAGGAGGTAGAGCTGGGTAGCATCTGAGGTGCCTTCAGATGTTAACTGAGCAAGGGAATCTGGGTAAGGTAATGGGTGTTTCCCAGTGCTGCCCTCCAGGGCTTGCAGTGCCCGCCCCTATAGCACCCAGCCCAGAAACTCCTATTAGGCAGCATGGCTGAGATGTGTCTGTCCTTATAGGATGCCAGCATTCCCACACCTCACTGCATAGGTCACAGTCCAGGAAAGTGACCCCCTAGCCACCACGTGGTTCTAGCTCTGCTGCCTGGTATTCCATTGCACTGTCCTTGTCTGTGCTAAGAAGCATCTTGCTTTGTCTCTTTGCTTCTTCGAATCCTTCACCACCATGGTCATCTTTCTCTACAGAACGTTTTCCATATGTCTTACTCGAGATAGTCAATTTTCCTTTCATATTCCATTCATGTTCTTCTAAGCACAGCAGACAAATCCCAGCCTAATCTCAGGAATGTGAGCTAGAATAAGCTGACTTGCCCTGCCTCCCCCTCACTGGTCCACACAAACATTCGTGATTTACCTGGGTCAGCTGATGCACATGATAGAATTAGGGGTGGTGGGGCAGGCTACCCAGTCTCCTTTACTTCCACCTCTGAAGTCAGGATGTTACAGGAAAACCCCCAACGCCATTCTAAATTGTTTCAATACATTGCTGAGTTTCAGACCACCATTGATTGAGGCTTATAAATATGTATAACCAAATGCTAAACTTTTGCTTTCTTGGGAATTAGAGGACTAGAAAGCGGTTCCTTGGTTATTTGCATAATAATGCACACCTCTTAAAAACAGTTTCTTTTGACTTCAAATAATTTACCAGAGTTTATTTTATATGAGTAAACCACGTCAAGAAATCAGTATTATGCCCCAAAGAAAAGCAATAACTGTTTCAATGTTACCAATGTGACTACATTTTAAAAGTGCTCCTCTTTCAAACTGTAAACATACACCCCATAAAACTGATCATTGAATACACTTTTTTTATGGGGCAGGACAGGGCTTGCAACCACACACATCTGGAATCAGCAGACAAATCAGGGAGCCAATTCTCTTCCCATCATATAGGTCCTTGGGGATTGGACTCAGAGCATCACACTTGGCAGCAATCACTTTCGACCACAAGGCTATTGTACCAACCGTCCAACCACTTTCCTTTTCCATTTTATTTTTACTTTATGTGTGAGTATTTTGCCTGCGTGTGTATCTGAACACCACTTTCATGCAGTGCCCACAGAAGCCAGAAGAGGGTGTTGGAACCCTTGGAACTGGACTTAATGCTTATGAGCTGCCATGTGGTGCTGGAAATTGAGCCCTGGTCCTGTGGAAAAGAGTCAGTGTTTTTAACATCTGAGCTGCCTCTCCAGCCTCCTGCAACCACTTTATGGGGGGGGGGGAGATTGAGATTTTGAGATGTATTTAATTTTATTTGTGTAGGTGTAGACATACTTGCATGACATATGAACAGCACCCAAGAAGTCTAGAACAGGCTGCCAAATCTGCTTGGAATTGGAGGTGCACACAGTTAAGAGCTACTGTGGTCCCTCTAAAGGAGCAGTCAGTGCTCTTCACATCTGATCCATCTCCCCAGTCCCTGCAGCCATTTTTATGTGTACCAGTCAGTGACAAAAATATAGTTGTAATACAACCATTGCCACCATCCATCTCTACTTTCTCATGATCCCTGAGATTCTTTTTGGTTTGGTTTGGTTGTTTCTGTTTTTTTTTTTTTTTTTAGAGACATCCCAAGTGCTGGGATTAAAGGCATGTGCCACCATGGCCAGCGATCCTTGAGATTAGTGTTCTGTGAAGTACAGTGAATTCCCATCTCCCTCCTTTGTGGGACCTGCAGCCACACTCTTCTTCCTGCTTCTCTGATTATTCCTACAATGCCAGGTAGCTAAAATAAGAACATGCAGTTCTCTTCCTGACTGGATTCACTTGTCTTACTGTAGCATGCTTGCCTCACAACTTCCTTTTTAAAAGCGAGCCTACGTCCATTTCAGTGTTTTAAATAGTTTACTGGCTGGTTTTGCGTGTCAACTTCACATAAGCTAGAGTCACCAGCTCAGTTAAGGCAATGCCTTCATGAGCTCCAGCTGTAAGATATTTTCTCAATTAGTGATCAATGGGGGAGGGCCCAGCCTATTGTGGGTGGTGCCATTCCTGGACTTGTGGTCCCGGGTTCTATAAGGAAGCAGGCTGAGTAAACCATGTGAGGCAAGCCAGTAAAACAGCACCTGCTGTAGTGATGCTTTTGTGCACTGTGTAGAGATTAGCCTTGTATTATTCAAATGCTGATTTCTAGCCTTTGCAGATCTGATTCAGGCCAGATTTGTCATTGTCATTTTTATTTTTATTTGTTCACTTTACATCCTGGTTGTAGCCTCTTCCCTCATCATCTCCTAGCGCCACCCTCCCTCCCTCTTCATCCCCAGGCATCTCAGTGTTTACTAAACATTGTTTTCTGTCACCTTCTGCTTGGCCAAATAAAAAGATGAACAGCCAATAGCTGGGCAGAAGAGGAAAAGGCCCGGGGAGAGAGAGAGAGAGAGAGAGAGAGAGAGAGAGAGAGAGAGAGAGAGAGAGAGAGAGAGGGCCTCAGGTGGGGACTGGGGAGAGTGAACAGTGGACATGGGTGGAGGAGAGCCAGGGCAAGACTAAGATGGTAGGTAACTGGCCGGTGCCTGGGAAGTGAGCCGGGCCAGTATTATTGGTTTAGAATAGCTGAATATCTGCCCAGCTATAATACCTGATGCTTTTAATAAATATATGAGGTCTCCGTGTCATTACTCAGAGCAAGGGCAGGCATAGAAAAGACATATAGTTGTTTTATAGCATCCTCCATGGCCTCTGAATCAGCTCATGCCTCCAGGTTTTGGGTGGAGGCTTAAAAAAAACAGGGTATCTCTGTGTCGCTTTGGCTGTCCTAGGCTTGTTTTGTAGACCAGGATGGCCTCTGCCTCACAGCCATCTGCCTGGTTCTGCCTCAGGGATTAAAGGCATGCTACCACACCTGGCTAAAGATTTACTTATATATTATTTATGCAGTTTTCTGTCTGCATGTGTGCCCGCAAGCCAGACGAGGGCACCGTATCTCATTATAGAGGGTTATGAGCCACAATGTGATTGCTAGGAATTGAACTCAGGACCTTTAGGAAGGACAGCCAGTGTTCTTAACCTCTGAGCCATATCTCTAGCCTTGGTGTAGGATCTTAAGAACAGGTTTAAACTCAGCAGGAGATGTTTGACAAGGACTCCCGGTGGGAAGGAGTGTAAGCTTTGTCACAGGTGAAAGCAATCTTGGCAGGCTTTGCCCTTGGACACACCATGGATACTCCATGAGATTAACCTTGAGATAGACTGGGTGGAGCCATCCTGGGCCTGGAATTCAGGAAGGGGACCAAGGGACTCCACCTGGACTATTGTGTTTCTAATCGACCCTCAATGGAAGAGGGAGACCACCCCTTGCACGTGAGAGACAGGCGGAGAGGACAGAGAGGAGCAGCAGGTTCAGACTGGGCTTGAGCACAGGTGGATCAGGAAGAGGATCAGCGAACAGGCCGGACCAGTGAGCAGGCCAGAGACACCTAGGAACCCGTCCCATAGAACAGATACTGGAAGGTTCACTCTTGTTTCCCTTTAACCTTTTTCCCCTGTAGAGTAAGCTAGTTGGGTTGTATAATAAAGTTTAATTGTTAAGAAACAGAGCCAACAACTCCCCACCAATCATCTATGATATGACACTCACTTGTCTCCAAAGGTTTGTGCAAAGCCTATTCAGAAACAAGATCTAGACTATCTTACTTATAGAAAGAAGAACAAGGGTTGGTGTATAACAAAACAGGCAAAGGTGTGTTTCAAAGAGGGTCTCCTAATGAATGCTATGTTTCTCATAATTTTCCCCAACCTCTCTGTATATAACCATCTAGTCTTGTAGGGAGGGGAGGTATGCCCCGTTCTCAGATCCTTGGACATGGTCCCTCTTTGGAGAACTGTTGAAGCTACCATGATTCCCCATTTCTACCTTTGAGTGGGTCACCACCAGGCCATGACACATCTAGGGATGCTGATAGCTTGATGCAGGTGGGTGCATTCCTCTGCCTCATTTTGTTAGGAGAGCCATTTGACATTTTAAAGAAAGTTAGTGGTGAGGATAGAGTCTGGTCTGGGATGGGATGGGATGGGAAGAGCTTTTTCCATGGCTGCACGCGAGGAAAAATGTCTGAGTAAGTTAAAGTCAGCTTTTTCCCATCCTATACCACCATGAGGAGCTTGGAACTGCACATTCCCTGCATGCTTTCACACCTGCTTTGCAGGCCTGTGTCCTGGGTAATCTCCACGGAATAGACAGAAGCAAAGGTTATCTAATTATAGAGGCTGGGCCTGGCGAATGTGAGAGCATCCTGTAAGCTCCTCATTATCTCTGCCCCGTCACTGTGATTTCACGCAAGTGAACACAAGATGCAGGCAGGGCACTGTCTGTCCTGTGTGAGCTTAGTTTGCTCCCACTGGTGCCATTTTTAGATATTCTCTGTTTACATAAATACGGGAAAATGAGCAGCTTCATAAACAATGGACAGACAGAGAGAGAGAGAGAGACAGAGACACAGAGAGACAGACAGAGAAAGAGACAGAGGGAGAGAGATAAAGAGAGTGCGGGAGGGAGGGAGCGAACACCAGTAACGCTACTAATGTGTGTGGAGAAGGGGAGGGTGGCTAGGTATTAGTTGATACAAGAAGTCTTACAATTATACAAGAGACATGGATGTTATGTAAATGACCTATAAAGGGCCATAAGCCCCATGGTCCAGTGATTTTGGATGTATATACAGCCTTTCCAAGCTCACATGCACATTCTGTGGAGTATTTTTCTTTTCTGTCTCTATGTCTGTTTCTAAATGTGTGACTGTGGTGCAGTCATTTGTCTTGAGAAACAAAACAAAGCAAAACAAAACACAAACTAGAAACTCTGGCACGTGCCCGGGCACGTGCTTATAACGACGCCTTTAGCCTTCACACTCTTCACAACCACAGCCTTAGTGCATCTCTCTCTCTCTCTCTCTTATAAATTGTACAGTCTGAGGTAGGATTACAGCAGCAGATAAGGAGACACCCGAGACAAGAACATACAGGCGGAAGACTCAGAGGAGGTGTAACTGGTTTAGAAAGTATGGGCGGTGGGGTGGGGGGGGGGGAGGTTCGTGGGGGAAGTGGGGAGTATGTGGAAGGCAGCCTGGAGCACTTCTGTTTGCCTGGTGGGAGGGAGGAAGCCCAGTAGTGACCACAACCTTCCCCTCCCCACCAGCACATCTCAAGAGCATAGCCAAAGGTCTATGAATGCAGGAAGGTGCTTTCTCAGCAGCCTAGGCTAGCTGCGTTTATAGAGGGTCTTCAAACCCCAGAGGCAACCTGGAAGCTTTGAAGGAGAACAGCTTTGAGTTTCAGATACTGTTTCCCCTTATTCTGTTCACCACTGAGAGCATTTTTTTTTCTTTTCTTTCTTTTTTTTTTTTAAGCTTCCCACTTTTCCTTATGCATTTTCTAAAGAGTTCACTTTCATGGTGAACAGTGACCTCCCTTCATAGTGTGGTAAAGCATTCACAGGTTTCTGATCCCACTGCAAGGTCCTGACATGGAGCCACATGCCTTCAGTGGCATTTCAATGAGGGAGAAAATTGGCATAGTCCCCCAAAGACCGTGCCTAAGGAAAAGCAAGTCTTTCCTCTAAAAATGCTAAGTGGGCTTGTTTTTATTTATTTTTTTCCTAGAGTTCTTGACAATTGGACAGTGGATGCCAGAGGCAGCAGCAGGGAGGATGGAACAGGAAGGGAGCTACAGCGAGGGTGATTTGTTCTTCCTAAGTGAGCCATGGGAGCCTGCGAGTGTTAGTTTACACATTGATGGGGGCTGCACTAGAGGGTCAGGGTTGTATTAGTTACTTCTCTCACTGTTCTGACCAATCAACTGACAAGAAGTGACTTAGGAGACCAAGACTTTATTTTGATTCCTGGTTTGAGGATGTGGTCCACCAAGGCGGGGGAAGCTGTGGTGACGCCACTGGCTCTCTGCTGTGGCAGCAGAGATAGAGAGCTGCTTGGCCATACCTGGGTGGGTCAGGACAGGTGATGCAGACACTCAGCCAGCTCCCCTTTCTAATGACTCCTGGGGCCATCCTGAGGGTCCCCCTGCCTCGGTGTCATTCTCTCTCAAATCACTTCCACAGACACACCAGAGCATGTCTCCCAGGTGATTATGAATGTGGTCCAGTTGACAAGAAGAGCCATGGCAACTGCCATCAGATTTGAGCTCTTCTCATAAAAAAACAAAAGCAAAAACAAATCCCCTTTCTGTTCCTATGACACTAATGAGGGTTGATGGAGCTGTGTGGTGATACCCACGTGTCCCCTCTTTGACACCCCCATGCATTTGCATTCACACTGCCTTTTATTAGTATAAAATCCAGACACTGAGACACCAGCAAGGGTCCCCAAACCTTTCCTTTCCTTAAATGTTTAAACTATCATGGTGGTGTGCTCAGCCTGCCATGCACTTTGTCAATAGCACCCAGTCTCTCCAAATCAGCGGCTGGAGTAATGATCTAACTCTTTCGTTCAACATGGCCAGATTCTTAGAGTTCTGTCAATCAGTTCTGCATTAAATGTTTTTTTTTTCTTTATGTTAGTGAAGCTTATTGCTAGGTAGTTTCAAATTTTCACTTTAATTTTCACATCTCCCATTGTTTGTCTGAGAAGTTTAATATGGCCCCCTTTCTTCTCGCTGCAGGCCTAAATGCGTGTAGTTTATGCCACTACACACAAGACTGTATCTTCTGAGGGTTTAGGGTAAAAAGCGAGCTCACCTTCAATTGATGTAATAGAGATATGTTGGGTTTTTTCTCCAAGAGCAAAGGCCCATGTATGAAATTTGTGCTTAGGGCTTTAACTTTCCTGTGTGCTCGAGGATCTCTTGCTTATTTGTACATTGTGCAGTTCATTGGCAGATACTGTGGAGAGTCACTAAACCTCCCCCTTTATTCCAGGGGTAACACACTGTAGACAGGCATATAGTCCCACAACAAAGCATTCCAGTTCCCAGGCTTCTTTGGGGTTGCTCATGGAGGACAAGTTCTTTGGAGAAATGATTTATACACATTTCTCTATACATGTCCCACTCTTATATGTGGGAGCACTGCAGCCTTCACTAGCCCACACTACAAAGAGGATAATCGGAAACTATGTGGAAGGAACAGCCTGAATGACAACCAGTGTGCCTAGCCCTTTAATTAGTAATGTCTGCTTTCAAAGGACATCTTAGTGCTGGCTGTTACTATAGCAGCCTTACCCTTCACCTAGATGGTGGCTCCCATCTCACTCCTCCATCCATGTTTTCCTAGGTGTGGTGTGGGCTTCAGAAGAACAGATGTGCATGTGCAGCTGTTTTGTCTAGGTGCACAGATGATGCTGCACTCACTGTCCATGGCAGTCTTGCCATCGGCCCTGCAGGATGGCTCCCAGCCCAGCAGAAACTTGTATGGAGTGGAGGGGTGAAGCTGGGTCCATATGGCACTAAGCCCACTAACGCTTTGAAATCTTAGGCCGTGTGAGGGCAAGGACTATGATGTAACATAACAAATACACGTTGTGGGTCTGCCCCTGGTTCTGGCATACAAACTCTGGAGTTCTCTGGTCACTTGTTTCTTTTGTTTGCTCCTATGTATGGCTAGGGCCTCGAGATTGCTTCAGAGGGGCACAGGTCACCCGGGAGGTCAATGCAGTCTAGAGGAAAGGAACTTTTAAATCCTATTCCAAGCCCTGATGAGAGACTTGATCACAGATGGACAGTGATATCATTGATCATGGCTGTGCAATGAAGCCTCCATAGAAACCCATAGGATTGGTACACATGGGCTCGCAGGAGCATTCTGGTAAGGTTTTGCCAGAGGGTGGGGGAAGCAGAGTGCTCCTGCTTCATGCTTCATCCTACTTTCTTCCATCTACCTGCCCATCTGTACCCTTTGCAGTTTCCTCTATAATAACAGGGTAAGTGGAAGAAGCAAAATGGCTCCCTGGGTTCTGTAAGCAGCTGTACCAAATTAATCCGGCTTTGCGGAGCATTATGGGAACTCTGGTTTGTAGTCCACTGTGCACTTCAGCTGACTGCCTGGTATTTGTGCTGTTACTTGAGTTATTTGGGGGGGGGTTGTCTAGTCTTAGAGTCTGAGACCCCAACCTGTGGAATCTGATGTCACCTCCAGGTGGACAGTATGAAACACAATCAAGCCAGATGCTACGCTGATTAGAGAGCTGTTTCTGTTTTATTTTAGCTCAGAAAAACTCAACAGCCTGTTCCTCTAACCATTTTCTACCATAGCCCATAAAAAGGACAACCTGATAGGAAACAGGTGCCCAGTCCATCTGAAACAATTACGGCTTCCAAATCCCTGTGCCTGCCATGGCCTCTATCCTGTAAATGTGTAAATGTGTGATTTCTATTTGTTGCTACATTGGTGGGGATGGGGGTGGAACCTAGATAACGCTAGACAATCACGATTCTGCCACCTACACCTCACCCTTTGCTTGTTCTTCGCGAAGGCTTTCTGCCTGCGCTGATTCCCTTTATTTCCAAGTTGAGGGCCATGGGGTCAGGGTGCTCTATGATTTATTTGGAATGAGGCAGGGAGAGTGTAGAGCATTTCCTCCTCATTACTAAAGCATCTGAAGGACTCAGTGTCAGGTATCAAGGCCCCTCCCAACTACAGCAGTGAGGAAGATGGTGCCCACTGCCTGAACAAGCATGGGGAGCTGAGCAGCACTAACAGGCCCGCACTCAGCCCCAAGCAGTCTGTTCTGCAAGTTGTACAGGAGAAAAGACATAAAGTGTTCAAAAATAGTAGAAGCTGGTCTGGATTTCCATTGCTCATTTTAGTGTTCACCAGTTTGCTGGTTTTCAAGAAAGATGTATTTATGCTTGTTGATGTCTGTGAGTTTCTTGCCTACATGTTATTCATGCATGCTGTGTGTGTACCTGATGCATGGGGAGACCAGATGAGGGAACAAAAGCCTCTGGAACTGGAGTTAAGACAACTGTAAGTCACCATGTGGATGCTGGAAACCAAGGCTCGGTCTCCTGCAAGAGCTGAGTCATCTCTCCAGCCCTATGACCTTTGCTTTGTTTTATTTTATTTCATTTTATTTTATTTCCAACCATGGAAATTAAGATTGAAGATGAAAAGATGGGGTCTGGTGAGACACCTCTGTAAGAAAAGGTGCTTGTCACCAAGCCTGACAACTCAGGTTCAATTACCTGGACCTACATGGCAGAAGGAGATACCTGATTCCCCCAGATTGTCCTGTAACTTCTACACACATGCGCTCTCTCTCTCCCTCCCTCCCTCTCTTTCTGCTTCCCACTCTCTCTCATATATAACAAATAAAAGCAAAAAAGGTTGAAAAAAAAAGGTTATGGAGGATTCATTGTTATTAGAACCACACCCTTGGAACCTTATACCTCCATGGAACCAACCATCCATAGATGGAAAATATTTTTTAAAAAATCCTTTGTACCACATATGTACAGATTTCCCCCTGTTGCTTCTTAAAAAGAATGCAGTTTGATGTGTACACAGTATGAGCATCATTTGGTTTTAAGTTGTCTACAAATTCCTCAAAGTATGCAGAACTGTGTGCACTGGTTCTGTGACTCCTACAACACTTTATGTAAGAGATGGAGCATCTCTGAATGTGGGTGTCTCTAGGGAATTGCCTCCAGGACCCTTTGAGGAAATGGCTTTGTGTCTCATGTCCAAGGTTCTTCTGTGTGGCGTAGGCATCTTCATAGGGTCAGTTATTCCTACGGCTGAGAGGTTTTTCCCCCTCTTCCTCAGGCATTGACAGAAAAAAAAAATATCATGTATGTAGCTACACTGATGTCACAGATCCCAGAAAACCTGGGATCTGGCTAAATCTTTGGCCAAAGAGAATGAGACATAGATGAGTGATTCAAAACCAAGGCAGACATAGCTTGCAAGCCACTAGGACTCCACACTTACTACAAGTCTCAGGAAATGGGAGTTTCCAGAACTATGAGCAACTCTGAGTGTACAATGGAGGTAGTCAGCAAGCAGGAGGTGGTTAAGACAAGCTGCTTGCTGGCTCAACAGAACCATGATGATCCACGTTAACAGCAGCCTCTGCACTGAGATGCCTGTGGCCCCAAAAGTCTCCAGCTCTCATCTCAGTGTCCCATCCTGCTGGCTCTCCACTTCAGAGGGTCACTGTGTCTTTGGAATGACTATAATTATAAAGCATTTCCCCCAAATTCTGATGTTGCAGCTTTACACCAGTGTGATAATGTTAAGAGGCTATGGGGAGTTGATTTGGTCATAAGGGCTCCCCTCTCCTGAATAGAATTAGCATCTTTATTTTATTTTTTATGTGTATAACAATAGAGAAAGACACCTGATGTCAAACTCTGACCTTAACATGTCACACACACACACACACACACACACACACACACACACACACACACACACACACCCTGCACACAGAAGTCAACATGCATGATCATGCACACAACAGCAACAACAACAACAACAACACGGGGGGGGGGGGAGGAGAGAGAGAGAGAGAGAGAGAGAGAGAGAGAGAGAGAGAGAGAGAGAGAGAGAGAGAGAGAGAGAGAGAGAAGAACCTCCCCTTCTGCTTCTGCCATGTGGAGACATAGCAACAAGGCACCTCCTGTGAATCTGGTCCTTTCCAGATATTAAATCCATTGGTGCCTTGATCTTAGACTTCAGCTTATAGAACCATAAAATCTGTATTTGTATAGCTTGTAATTACATAGTCAAAGTTGTAGACTGAACAGACACACAGGATTCCAGTGTTATAATAGTAGTTTTAGTTAAAAAAAAAAACTTGGCAAAACCACAATTTTATACACTGAAAGAACCATAGTACTTTATTTAAAATATATACAAAATTATTACTTTGAAACATATATTACTATCTAACATATACCATATAACACATATTGATGTAAATTTCAGTACTTTCATTCAGTTTTGTGATTTCTCTTTGTTCAAGGTTCCTGAATTTTTTCTCTAAAATACCACTAAAGGAGAGGTGCCCATTTGCTTGCCCTCAACAGTGGTCTGGCGATTCTCTTGGGCACCACTGGCCTCTGTGAACCTGACCCATGGAAGCTGAGACTAACCCTAGCCTTGCTGGGACACTGGGAGAGACATAGGATTGGCAGAGCAGGCCACAAAGCCCACACCAGTCCTGTGTTCTCTCCTTTTCTGATGGAAGTGGGTCAGTCATTTTCTTGACAGACATTCCCCTGGAATGAACTTAACATAAATCATGTTCCCTTCACACCCCACCTTCCTTCCTTGCTTCCCTCACCACTACCACAGACAGACTGGGAGAGTCGGGAGCTAGCCTCTGACTGAGTACGACATGGAGAAAAATAAGAAATAAAGCAAAGTGGAGCTTCTGTGCTCTTGGGCTGAGTCCTGGGCACACTCCTGAGATAAATCAACTAGTTTTGGGTGCAGTCAGCATTTTATTTTATTTTTTGTCACTATCACTAGCACAGCGCATTTTATTCAATAGGCACTTAATAAATGCCCATCATGTGGGTGAATAAATGAATTTGTGAGATCTGGTTATTCCAGGCAGAAAACATCCAACTGAGGAGCAAGGGGACTTATCACTTCTTGGCCTTTTGACTGAGATCAAGTGTAGAACCAAGGGGACTGCAGTGATGTACACCTGTTTCCTCCTTTAACAAATGGGTAAACTGAGGCTGACAGAAGAAGATGAAATGAACAAGATTACTGACTGGTCCCTGATAGAGTCAGACCCGGAATCAGATTTTCTTAATTTCTCCTCGCCCACTTCACATCTGACTTTGTAAAGAGAGCTCAATGGACCCACTGCTGTGTCCCAACTTGCAGAACTCACCTTCCTACCCCAGAATCTCTTTCTCACAACAAGTAACCACCAGCATAGTGGCCAAGCATAGGCTACCAGCAGAATGTCTCCTCTAAGTAACTTTACCCCCAGGATCAGGGTCTAAGCAATCGGATTTGAGAGCAACAGTGGACATGAGTGAGGTAGGAGGAACAGAGATGGATGGGTATAAGCCCGGCTTTAAGGAGGGGGTGTCAGTTCTGTCCCTGTAGCAATTCTGTTGCTAATGTGGATTTGGTGCCTCACAAGGCTCTGGGTTGTCCAGAGGAGATGTGTAAACAAAGCCAAGCTGCTGGCTGATTCTGCCTCTGAGAGCAAGTCACTACAAATACTTGCCAGTGGACGAGTGACACTGGGTATGTTCTTAGCACACTGAAAAGGATGAAAACAAAGGGGCCAAAGAGGAGACAGAAACAGAGGGACAGGGACTGTCAGGCCAGCCAGATATGTGAGTGGTGGGCACATGCCTAAGTGTCAGAGTGGACCTCTCATTTCAGTTAAGCCATCGCAAAGCACATTTTGAATTTTGGGCCGCTGACACTACCACCAACCTAGCTAGCCTTCCATACTGGGGACCTCAAGAACATCCCAATGCCAATGTGCAATCTTTCTAGAAAGGGTAGTTTGGCATGATCGGAAACACACAGGTGAACATTATGAAGACTCTGTGCCATACCTAGGCCCTGCAGATACAGCTCTGGAGGCTGACATCAGAGTGAACAATGGCACCACAATCTGCCCCAGGGGCTTCTCCTGAGCATGTGGGGAGGGGGGCTGGGATGAAAATGATGTGCTCTTTTAATAGATCCTTCTCTCGCCCTGCCCTCAGGTAGCTTCACCTTTCCCCCCTCATCCCTTCTCACTTTCTGGCCAACTTCTGAAAGCCCCGATTCCCATTAGAGCTATATATAGTTTTTCTGAGACAAAAATAATAAATCATCTTATGGAAATCGGAAAACTGAACTCCACAGATCACCTGGTAACAAATGAGTACCTTTGTGCTTGTGTAGTCACCACAAAACGCAGACAACTAAAGGCTAGGGAGCAGAATCTGGCCGGGGACCATTTGGAGCGGTCTCTTGGCCCATTCGGCCAGCTCCCTAGACGGCGGATTGGTTTTCGTTGCACACATAGACAGTGCTCGGCTGGATTCTCCTCTGGATCCGCTCAGGCACTTTGGGGAGGATTTGGAAAGTCTGGGGAAGCAACTCTATGCACGCCTCGCGGAATTTCTTGATCCTCCAGCAGTAGACGATGGGGTTGAAGACGGACTTGAGGTAACTAAGCCACAGGACGCACGTGCTGGTGGCGTAGAAGGAGGCGCTGTAATAGAAACGCCGGCTGAACGCAGACAGCAGGCTGTAGACTGAGTGGGGCAGCCAGCAGAGCGAAAAGCCAACGAAGAGGATGAGGATGGTGGTGAAGGCCTTGGTTTTGAAGCTCAGGTCTAGGCTGACCTGCTGCTGCTGCCTCCGGAGCCGTCTCAGGCCAGCCCTGGACAGCTGTCTGAGGTCCAGGCTGTCCGACTGGTTGTGCACACGGACAGCGTTCTTCCGCACCGTGTTGAGGATGCACAGGTAGGAGCATAGCATGACGCCAAAGGGCGCAAAGAACACTGCCACCACCAGTGTCACCACATAGGCGCGTTCAGCTGGGAACTCAGTGTAACCCAGCACACACTGTGGGGCGCGAGCTGGCACCTCCATAAACGTCCAGCCAGTGAAGGAGGGCGCAGAGATGCAAAAAGACAGCACCCAGGAGGCCACGATGATCACCTTGGCCCTGCGTGGGTTCAGCTTATCTTGGCGCTGCACGATGATGAGAAATCGGTCCACGCTAATGATGAGCAGGATGGCCACGCCCTCTAGGACAAAAAACCAATAGAGCGTAGCTGAGAGCCGACAAAAGTGGTCTCCGAAGTGCCAGCGGACAGTGATGAGGGTGATGGCAGTGAAAGGCATGCAGCATAAAGACAGCATGATGTCGGAGAAGGCCAGAGTGGCTAGCAGCAGGTTGATGGCTGAACGCATGGCTGGCCGCTGGTACACAATGATGCAGACCACCGTGTTGCCAAGAAACCCTACCACAATCATCAGCAGCATCATTATTGCCAGAGAGATCCTGAGCGGTGCGGACAGTGGAGTGGCCCAGGGGTCGGAGGTGTTGCTCACATTCAGCAGCAAATGTTCGTAAGTCCCGATGGATGTGCTGTTACAGGCCATCCTGAAGGGAAACTCAGAGCCTGGATAGAAGTGGCTGCAAGGGCACCCTCCAAGGCTTGGGTGGCTTTCATTTTCTGTCTGCTGGCTGCATCTTTTCATTTGATGTCGCAGGATCTCTAGGGCCCTTGAATTGTTGGGAGAAATCTTTCTTTGGAGATGCTAGCTGGGTTTTGTGATTCATTGGTCACCACATCCTTGCCCTGTCTCTGTGGCAGCCATGTGTTTGCACAGCTTTCTAGTAGGATGCTATAGCCTAGAGGAAGCAGAAAGAGAGAAAAGAGGCAGATATTGAAAAGCTGGTGAGCCGGAACTTTTTTTTTTAAACCAGGAACCAGTGGTGTAACTGTGTGAGGGTTCCATACCTATGTGTTCAGCCAACTCACCCGGGAAATATTCAGAAAACTCCAACGGAGTCTGAACTGAATACACAGATTCTTCCTTGTCACTGTTTTCTAAACAATACAACTATTTGGGTTGTCAGCACGGTGTGTCATCTGTAACCTGGAGATGAGTTAGTGTTACATGCAGCCCCCTCAGCACCTTCTGGAAGGGACTTGAGAATCCAGAGATGTTGTAAGGGAGCCTTGGGACCAGTTCTTTGTGAATTCCCAGGGACAGCAGAGCAGAGAGAAGAATGACTCATTTATTTGTTACTTAGGACAAATGTTGAGTCTTGTCAGGCAGCCCAAGAAATTTAAGTAGCTAGCTCTCTTCTGGGTACCTGGAAGAGCTGCCTTGTAGGTACTTTGGAATTACCATTTCTCTAGTTTGGCTTGAATTTTGTGAAAATCAATGGACTGAGGCCTTGAGCAAACCACCAACTTCAAGAGGGCAGGGATCGCTCCTGCTTTATTCTGTTTATTCTGTTTGTCCCTAGTACTTGGCCCCTTGATGAAGTGATGAGTAGTTTTTGATATTGCCAACTTTATACTCAAAAAAGAAGATTATGGTACATTCAGAATTTTAGACACACCAAGATAGGAAAGATGTTTTCTTTAAGACTGTCAGATACAAATAGTCAAAACACTAAGAATGTAACATTTATATAATTCCTGATTGTGTCATGGTTCTTCTTGCTACAGGTATATATGTGTAATATAAATTGTATATATGTCTAATAATATAAATGTATATGTAAAAAATAAATGTTTAATTAAAAAAGAAGATTATAGGCTATTCTTTATTCAGATATTTTTTTTTATCTGCAGAATTAAAAGTAGAGATTGAAAAAAATGTATTTTAAAAAACACATAGCAAAATTAACCAGACCCAGAGTCTATAAGCTTGTTGAGTTGTGAATGGTACACATTTACATCTCAATAGTGCTGGGGACCAGTGGGTGCCTGGAAACTGTCACTGCCACCAACGTATCCACCAACCCAGAAGTTGGCCTTCTACCCTCTGCACTGAGAGACATATTCTAAGGAAAAAAATTTTAATGTGTTTTACTAAAAAATTTGAGTATATTTATTTAACTTTGAAACAAGTGCAAACTCGCACTCAGATGGATTTATAAGAAAACAGTGATCTGTGTATATCCTTTGCCTAGTTCCTCTAGCAGCAACATTTCTGATGAATGTAAAGCTCCAATAAGATTTTTCTAAGAAACTCTGAGAAGGAGGAGAGAGGACCGTTCTTCAAATCAGTGTTAGGTTTTATTGATTTTTCTCAGAGATGTGGTAGAAATGGTGATCAGGAGCTGAAGTGTACGGTCAGATCGTCTCCACTGGATGAAACAGATCCATCTCCGTGGGTCCAGTCCCTGGACTCCCTCACCTAGAACACATCAGGCCCAGGTACAGAGTAGCTGTGTACACCACAGAGTCATGTCACCACATCTGGATGGCAGAAGGATTTCTGGAAGTGACGCTGTTATCGCTTAAGCCCTGAGGCAAACCAATCACAAATGTTGCAATGACTACTATTTCATGTACACAGTATAGTCAGGTTCACATGTGCATGAAAAATTGACCTCATGACAGCATGTCTTGAAGTCCTACCATGCCCACTGCAGCTGATGGTACCAGGAGGGTGACCCCAGGGAATCTACTCTAGAGCCTGAGTATGGTGAAGCAGACTCTGGCACTTAGCTCGAAATAGGAACTAGAAGTTTGCAGCAGCCACAGCTGCTGAGAGGTGGGGAAGCAGTCTGTGGACGAGGTCATAAGATGTGCGGGAGGCTCTCTTGTCCCCAAACAGATTCCCTGCCCTCTCCATCCAGACCTGAACAGGGAGGATGACCTTAGTCCATAAAGAGGTGTGAGAAATGAGGTCTGCTCTGCCCCCAGCTTTCTGTTGCCTGGTTGTGGCTGATCCTCCTGCAAAGCCCCAGCTGCAGGTGTGCCCCACGGCCCAGCCCTCTTTTCAGGTTCTCCATGAATTTGCTGTCTCCCTGCCATCCTCTTTCCCTTCCTTTATCCTAGCTCACCCTCAAAACACAACTCTTTATTGAGCTTCTTCATTCACTCTCTGCTGAGAACTCTTTCTTTGTCTGTTTTCAGCATCATGCCAAGGGTCATCCAAACAGAAGTTATGAGGAAGCCGAAAGTTAAGAGTGAACAGACAACGTGCACATGCATTCAATCACATTTTCATCTGTACCTTTTAAGTCTTTTCTCCTTTTCCTGTGTTTAATGGATGCCTTAACTTTTGTCCTTTATCTGACCTCTTACCTGGATCTTGTCATCCTCCCTCAGAGAGCTGCTTCCAGCAAATTCTGGCTTGAGTTATCCCAGTGATGCTCACACTGTGATGAAAGACAATCTTGCTTCCTAGTTCTTGACTCACTCGCTTTAAATACTATTGTTTTCCCTACAGTATGCCAAGTTTGAACTTGTTCTACCACCTCATCGTGATGCTTTGAATGAGAAAGGTCCCCATAGGCTCATAGGGAGTGGCACTCTTTGGAGGTGTGGCCTTGTTGGAGTAGGTGTGGCTTTGTTGCAGGAACTGTGTCACTAGGGGCGGGATTTGAGGTCTCCACCCAGGCTCTCTCTCTCTTCCTGTTGCAGGAGGGTCTGGTTATAGAACTCTCAAGCTCATTCTCCAACACCATATTTGCCTGCATGGTGCCACGCTTTCCACCATGACAGTAAAGTACTAAACCTATAAGCCAGCCCCAATTAATTATTTTTCTTTATAAGAGTTGCTGTGGTCATGGTGTCTCTTCACAGTAATAAAGCCCTAACTAAAACACTACTAACCTCCTCCTAATGATTGATGAGTGTTTTGAAGTCATCTGAGTAAGACAGTAACAATAAAAAGACAATCAAGAGCTGGAGAAATGGCTCAGTGGTTAAGAGCACCGCCTGATCTTCCTGAGTTCCTGAGTTCAAGTCCCAGCAGCCACATGGTGGCTCACAACCATCTATATAATGTTATCTGATACCCTCTTCTGCAGATAAAGCACTCATATATAATAAGTAAATCTTTTTTTTTTAAGGCTAATCAAGTCTCCACAGGATAGTCCACAGTGAATGGACTATCCATTTCGGCTCTACCGTATAAGATGGACAGATAAGTACCTCTTTTCTTTACCCACATTCTCTCACTCTTTTACCTCTATTTGGCCATCAGCTATTTTCATTTTTGCCTTGTTAATCTGTCACCTTTAACTCAATCTTCTGTGATTTTTTTATAAGTAGTCTTTAAGAACTTAACTCCCAGTAAACCTGTTTACATTCTTATGACAGTGTAATATTGTCCAGATTTGGGTATTTTGTCCGCTAGAATCACATTTTTTAAAACTAGTTCAACATTATGACCTACAGGGGCAGATATACAAGGAGTACATTCCAAATCAGAAATCAAGATGAGTGTAAATTTTTTTGTAATTTGTCAAAACTTCAAAGCTAAAAGAATTACATATTACAGTTTATTTCATATATGGTCCATGACTGCCATGTACAGGTGTCTGTGTTTCCCTTGAGTTTCTATTTTAACACAACATGGCTTGCTTTGGTCAAGTATTTTTTTTTTTTTATCATGCTTGCTATCCCTCCCAAAGGTCTGCCTCTGCTCCAGATCTGGGCTCTGGCCACTGGGTCAGTAGCGCAGCTGCTTATGATTCATTTGTTCCTAAACCCACTTTTGTCTCTTTTCTGGAAAATGTCTGTAAATTACTTGCTAAGAAAAGGTTCTAGGGAAAGCTTTCAGCTGTGAAAGCATTCTTAGCCTTGCATCTCTGAGGGAAAAAGTATTTTCTTCTACCTTTTCACAGGCAGTTAATTTGGCTGACTATTGAGGCAGCAAGAGTTTACCACCAGGCTTTGCCCTTTAGCGGGGGGGGGGGGGGGGGGTATCACCAATACTAGATTTAAAGTAGTTTCCATTATTTTTCTTTACTGATGACAAGATTTTTTTCTCTACAAGTTTTATTAATTTTTTTTTCTGGAAATGTTGATGAAAAGTGTACATCTGGGTCTTTTTTTTTTTTTTTTAACTCACTGAGTCATTTAAATCCAAAGATGCATGCAAGTCAACCCTGGAATAAATCTCTTACTTTGTAGGTTGGGTATAGCCTTCCCACTGATCCTATGGTAGAGCACAGACTGGCTTGAATGCTAGGTCCATTCTTTGGGCCTCAATTCTCTTTTCCACTAAAAACCCTTTCTGTTTTATATCCTGTACTCTGTGGTGATTTATCACACCTTTTATGATTAGTCTCTTTTTTTTCCAGTCTCATGTAGCCCATGATACCCTCAAACTCACTCCTGCATTTCCTACATCTACCTCCCAATTCTAGGACTAAAGGCAGGTGCCCTTATGCCCATCTCATTTAGCTTTATTTCATTCTTATTTTAACAATCAATCGTTAAAATCTAAGAGTATCCTAATGTTTTGTATCAATTGCTTTGTACCATATTTGTCTTGATGACTTTACTACATTCTCAAATTCCCCTGAGGATGTGACGTATTTAGTTTTAGTTTCTCTTCCATTTCTTACGATTTCTATGTGATTCCTTTAGAATTCCTTGGCTTATCATTGTCTTTTTCTTTAAGATTGCCAATAGTTCCTGAATCCTGATAAGTCTTCATGTCTGAAGGCCTGGGAGTCTCTATGGACCAATTTCCTCACACACTTTCTTGTGGATGGCAGGATGATGGCAGCCTCTCTCACAGTAGGCTTTGCATCAGGTAGGGGGACAAGCGGCTAGCCCTTAATCTGGAGTCCTCACAGTGTCTGCAAGCTGAAGGCTTCCTTCTCACCATCCACATTGTCAGTTTTTTTTTCTGCTAAAAAGAGGAATGTAATCACTGAAAATTCCTCTACATATAGTTTAGGAAAGGAGAGCTTGAATTTCAGATAAAACTAATGTCCCTTAAAAAAAAAAAAAAAAAGAACATGATTTGAGCAAGTTTATGGCTTTTTTATTAGTACAGATGCTGAGTATTTTGCATAGTATGTAAGTACAGTACCAACCTCATCTACTCAACTTTAAGAAGTGCCAGTGTGAGCCATCTCTTGTAGCCAGGCAAGGCTTCCACTGGCAGGACTAGGTTGCATTCAATTGAGCTATTGGCAAAAGGGGTCCCATGGAAATCCCCAAACAACACAGGCTAACGCTAAGACAAAGAACTGCTCTTCTCAAGCTAACAGTGGGGTTGTCCTATTGCTGAGGACAACATCCACACACCTCATTGACCATGGAGAAGTCAAGCTGGTCATCCTTACATTCCAGTCTTTTTGTTGCCAGAAGATTCTCTGCAGACTACCAAAAGAGAAATGTGGACAACACCACACCCATAAAATCTTTACCCTACAATCTGTCTTTCCTGCAAAATATGCTAGGGCAATAGTGGCCCATAGTTTGTGTAAGCAACCAACCAATGTATTATTTGTCTTAAGGCCTAGGCTATGAGAAAGAATCCATACCTGACACTTCTTGGGTAATCAAGAACCAGGGACTAGATAACTGGACCTAGAGTAACACCAAGCATAATTAATCTTAAAAAAAAAAAAAGATTTCTGGTGATATTCTTCTATACTTATAGATCAGTGTCTTATCCTATCATCATCAAAATGCTTCCTCTCTCATCAGATGGGAATAGATATAGAAACCCACAGTCAGACATTATGCAAAGAAAGAGTCTAAATTGGAGGTCTCAATCAGATCCCTGCCCTCCAAGCTCAGAGATCTTGAGGAAGAAGAGGCAGAAAGTTTGTAAGAGCCAGAGGGAGTGGAGGACTCCAGGAGAACAAGACCCCATGAATCAGTCAAGCAAGGTGCATATGAGCTCCCAAAGCCCGAAGCAGAAAGCACAGGGCCTGCTTGTGTCTGCACCAGATCCTCTGTGTATATATTATAGCCATTAGCTTACTGTTTTTATGGGACTCGTGGCTGTGAGAGAAAGTCAGCCTCTGACTCTTTTCCTGATCTTTTGCTTTGACTCTTCCTACTGTTGGGTTGCTATGCCCAATTCAATACGGAAGTTTTTGCTTCAACTTCTTATATTTTATTCTATCATGTTTGGTTTTTTTCCTCTGTCTCTGTTCCAATGAGACAGAAAGCGACTAGATTAGGAAGGGGGTAGGAACTGGGAAAAGCATTGGGAGGGAAAATTAAAATCAAGATATATTGTATGAGTAAAGAATTTATTTTCAATAAAAGAATAAAATAAAATAAGAATAAAGAAGAAGAGGAAGAAGAGGAGGAGGAGGACTGAAAATTCAGTCCCTGCACTAATATGGATCCTATGAACTGATGACATCTTTAATCTTTCTAAACCTTTGTTTCCTCATCTGTAAAATGGGGATAACAAATGAGCCATTGGAGAAAGTTCTTATGAAATGGTTCTGAGGGAAAATGTAAGGTTCTGGCACAGCAAGTATGTACAGCTGCCAGATGAGAACTAATCTTCAGTTCAAGGAGGAGAGTCTCATTTGTCTTGGCCATTGGTCCTTGAGGTAGAAGATGCTTTTGAATTATTAACAATGTATTTCTCCATGTATGTTTTTGTGATAGTAAGTGTTAATTGTTAACCTGGCAGAATCTAGGGTTACCTTGTGGGTAGGCCCCCAGACATATTTTTAGGGATTGTCTAGATTAAAGATGGCCTCTGAAACTGTCTGTGAGTGACTGTTTTGAGTTAATTGATGTGGGAATACTGCTTGTGGCTTATGGATTTGATGTGGATGGTTGCTTCAAACTCCTGGTATCTCCATCTCCTTGCCATGATGGGCTGTGAGATGAAATAAACCCTTCTTACTTGAGTTGCTTTTGCCATGTCATTTTATCACAGCACCAAGAAAGGAAACAAATACAACTTCATTTACAAATTACATAAAGGAATATGAAATTTAAAAACTCAATCATCTGATGAGCTAACGATTTGACTAAATTTTAACTAGCTGGATGTTTTTTCCTCTGAAAAACATGTGTATATTATTTTCAGTAGTTGAGCATGGTAGTACATAACTGTAATTTCAGCACTCAGAAGGTTGAGAGAGGCAGGAAATCATAAGGTTAAGTCCAACCTTAGCTATATAATGAGACCTTGTCACAGGAAATAAAAGGATGATGATAATAATGATTTCAACAAAAGGAATTTTATAGTTGAGAATAAAATAATGAACTGAGTGCCCATCAAATAAGGAAGGAGGAACAGATGACAGCTTCTAGCTCACCTGTGTTGCCTAACCAATCTCCATTGGCTGTGGTACCTGGTGGTACAGAAATCAGTGGTGGGTGGCACCAAGAGGCTTCATGATGATCTAAATAGGAGATTGGAATTGGTTTGTTCTTCTGTCTTCCACTCAAACCAAAGCAGTCACTCATCACAAAAAATGGGGACTTTTTTTTTTTGAGAAATGGCATTGATGGGTGTCTGTTATTTCAGAAATATCATAAAGTGTAATTACACACACTGAAGTGGACATGATCTCACTAGGTAACGTACACTGTAAGAGCATCATCATACATGTATCCCACCATTGCTGGAAATGTTTTTATTCAGCTCTCGTCTGCATGTGAGTTCAAGGAAATTTGTTCTGTGAAAACTTCCTTGGACTGCCAAGGGCATGCCAGAGCTCATCTTTCTTCACAAGCCTTTTTCCACTTCACTCTTACTAAGAACCCACTTCTCTCAATGTGCTCACAAGAAGCTTCTTTTCTTCTAAGCTCTGTGCAATTCAGTGTTAGACTGAAGGGGACAGAGACAGTGTAAAAAAGCCAGGCGGCCTCAGACCAGGCCCACGAGCTTTTAAAGCCCCGAAAGTGCTAATGCTTACACTCCAGAGATACTTAGATCCAACTAGTTCTCAGCTTTACAGGTCAAAACAGTTTTACATGTTTGGTTAAATTTGCCAGAGTGGCTTCTTCTCTCCACAATCGATGTAGGTGTTGGTGTGCGACGTTTCCTGGACAGACATGGACAAATATTGTTCAAACCAGATAGGCCACTGACAACACACCAAAGAAATAATTCCATCCAAGTGTAGCTCAGCGAATCCATGAGTTTGTTTGGGTCACAGATGCGAGTGTGGGTGAGGAGGTACTTGGGGAACATGGTTACTATCTCTGAAAATCCCACTCCAGCACTGATGATGACTCATGAATGCTGTACCCCTGGAACATTCTACATGACTTGTAGACAGTTCCAGAGAAGAGAATCTACTAACAGGAGCCACCGCTACTGTTTATATAACTAAAACAGTTTGAACAAGAAAGGCCGCTATAGGCTCATATATTTGAATGTTTGGTCCCTAGCTGCTGGACCAGTTTGGGAAGAATTAGGAGTTATGGCCTTCTTGAAGGAGGTATGTCACTGGGGAGGGGCTTTGAGGTTTCAAAAGGCTATTCTCAGTATATTTACTCCTGTGGGCACACTCTCCCTCCCTTCTGTCTCTCTCTATGAGTGTCTCTCCTCACCTCTCTCTCTCTCTCTCTCTCTCTCTCTCTCTCTCTCTCTCTCTCTCTCTCTCTCTCTCTCTCTCTCTCTCTGTGTGTGTGTGTGTGTGTGTGTGTGTGTGTGTGTGTGTGTGTGTGTGATCAAGCTGTGAGCTTTCTCAGCTGATCCTTGCCTCCAACATCATAGGCTCTACTCCTCTGTCTGAAATCATAAACTTTTCTTCCATAAACTTGCCCTGGTCATGGTGTTTTCTCGCAGCAGTGGAGGCATAACTAAGACTTTAGGAAAGGGCCTGGTGAATCCTGGGGGCTTACACAGCTTTCTGAAATTGGAAGTGCAGATACTTCCCGAGAGTTCTTGGTTTTGCCTTTTTCCCTGAGCATTTAAGCATCACATCTTTGTTCAGAGACATGTTCAATTCAGAAGAAGTAACTATACTGCATTCTACCATTTCTTCTGGCTCTTACATTCTCCCAGGTCCTTTTTCTCTGATGATCCCCGAATCTTGGATAGAGTGATAAAATATCTACTTTTTTCCCCATCTGTTCCTGAGAATGGACAAGGATGTCCCAGGAGCTTGGCTGGGTGTGAATGTCTGTAGTACATCACTCATTGCAAAAATGAAGTTTCCATGCATAGCTAGTCCAGCCTGACAGTGCCAGTAACCTATAGTTTTAAATACTAATGTTTAGAAAGGAATTTCACTCAAGTGCATCACATACATTTAACAAAATCTAATTGCAGTTGCTTTGCCACTAGAACCTATGACCTTTCCAGCCTCAGTAATTTGCCCTGGCTTAGCAGATGTGGGCTATTTCCTGTGAAGTAGCCTTAAATAAAACCATAAATCAGTTGGTTGTACCCTAATAGTCATACTGCTGTGTCATCAATGGACACATCATCCCCGGCATACTGGTATTGTACAATGCAGGGTCCATAACCAAGGAAGACTATTAGAGCCTCATCTTTCCCAGTAGCCTTCATGATACCTTCTAGCTCTGGGAAAGGCAGCCTGCTGGAAAGGAACTTCTAGCTGAGTCCCAGTTTGATTTCTTCATGTCTGGAACCTAAAGCATGCAGTGTCTTCAGAAACAGAGTCTCGGTGTCTCGTTCTCGTGTGCAACCACCCGCAGTGTCAGTAGCCCTGGGGTTTGTGAGATTTCAGAGGCCTCCCTAGCAGCAACTCATAAGGGGTTATCACATTCCTGGCACTGAGGTTTTCATCCAACAATCTTGAGCTCTTGGGAGTATCCTTTTGTGTTCACTTAGAATGTTCTCCTGCAAACTCCTTACATTGTCTTTACTGTTCTCCCAGATTTAATCTAGATGGATTTCAATGGATCGCACCATATGAATAAGGCCTTTTGCAAAGAGTGGACAGGATTTCTGAAGGCTCACCAATGTCTGCTCCAAGCAAGTACCAACAGGTCTTGGGTATATTAATTAGGGTTTATTGCTGTGATGAGACACCACGGCAGCTCTTATAAAGGAAAATATTTAACTGGGGCTGGCTTACAGTTCAGAAGTCTAGTCCATTGTCATTATGATGGGGAGCATGGTCAGACATGTGCTGAGGAAGGAGCTGAGAGTTCTACATCTGTGCGTATGGATCCTGTGCGTATCCACACGCAGCAGGAAGAGGGAATGAGCCACTAGGCCTGGTTTGAGCTCCTGAAACCTCAAAGCCCACCCCACGGTGGCAAACTTCCTTCAACAAGAGCCACATGGACTACATCAAGGCCACACTTCCTAATAGTACTCTCTATGAGTCTATGGGGGCTATTCACACCACAGATGGCTAAGGAGATACGAAAAAAAAATTGACAAGGTCCAAAATAGCACAAAGTGATCTTATCTCCCATATTGGTTGTTGGGTAACATGGCATGGATAGGAGACATCCCTCCATCTGGGTCTCCTTAACTTACAGTCACTTCTCATGAGCCATTTGGCCATCTCACATCTGAGTAATGCTGCTGCTCTATGGTCCGTGTGACTCTCCCTATGCCTGATAGCCTTTTCTGGGATTCCCTGTCCTAGTCTGCTTGGCTCAGGCCCAGTGGAGAACAGGGCTGCACTCTGGCCTATGGTGTCTGCTGCTGGAGTCAGGTTTCCAGTTCTGACAAGTTCTGTTAGTCTCCCAGTTGTGAACTTCAGGAGGTATCCTCTGCATCTTAGCACTCTTTTTTTAAAAAAATCCTTTTTAAAAAATAATTTATTCAGATTATAACCTGATTGTTATCCCCTCACCTGTATCTTCTCATTCTCCCCTCCCTCCGTCTTTTGCCCTATTCCCCTCCCCTAGACCTGTGACAGAAGGGGACCTCCTCCCCCACCATATGACCACAGCCTATCAGGTCTCATCCCAATAGACTGCTTCTCTTTCTTCTTAGTGCCACCAGACCTCCCCACCAAGGGGAAGTGGTCAAATAGGGACACCAGATTCATGTCAGAGTCAGTCCCTGCTCTCCCTACAATAGTGGAGAATGTGCTTTCCATTGGCTAGATCTGAATGGGGGGTGTAGGTTTACTGCATGCATTGTCCTTGGCTGCTACAGCAGTTTGTGCCAGGGCCCCTTGGGTACAGATCCACCAGCCTTGATGATCTTTTTCGTGGGGCTCCTAGACCCTCTGGGCCCTTCTATCTCACCATTCTTCCATACCCCTCTCACCTGAAGACCAATAGTGAGTCCCAGCATTGGTATTAATCCCACTTATAAGTGGATACTGGCCCAACATGGTTGCCCTCTGAGAGCATCTTAGCACTCTTGCATGTTGACAATAACCAATAGGGCAGAGTCACCACCCACAGATAAGAGAACAAACCACTTGCACACATGGCCTCTTGCTGTATGTGTTTGCTTTAAATTGTGGAGATGTGGGAGGAGTGTGTGTAAGTGCGTGCACATGCGTGTAAATAGCCTACTTGTGAGGTCAGAGGACAGCCTGCCAGAGTTGGCTTTCTTTCTCCACTCTGTGGATTTCAGGACCAAAGTCTGGTCATCAAGCTTGGCAGCGAGCGCCTTTACCCACTGCATCATCTCACTAGCCCGTGTGTGTAACCTTTTTGAAACTGTCTTTCAAAAATGGGAGAAATGTCAGATATATTGGGCACATAGGTGTACACACATACACACACAATACATCCAACAGAATTTGTTTTCTCCATTTTAGTCCTGTATCGGCTAAGTGGTGGGAAATTTGAAGGCTCTGCTCCACAGCACTTAATATTGGTTCATGTAACCCACTGATGTCTGGAATATTGAGTTTTTCAGTCCCTTCTCCAGAAGAACATATTGTTTCCCAAATGCCAAATCTGGAAATGAAGTCAATTTTGGCAGATGGAAAAGCAGGGAACAGCCCTTTGCTGTGGAAACAGCTTGCTGCTATCATTACCTGCAACCTTGTCACCTGCCTCTTTGATACAAACTCAAACAGATGGTATATTTCAATCTCCATAACTTTATCGGCAATTAAAAAAATATGCAAGGGCTGCCAAAAGTAATACATCAAGTTGCTGTGTTTAGAAACAGGTGTTGGGCCATGTGTCTTAACTTCCAAGAAAGGTGAGCTGAAAGGAGCTTGAATTTTTTAGTCCTCAACTCAAGAAAGGCTCTTGGTGGTGGTGGGGTGTCAATGAGGGCAGAATTGGGAGTGTTTTTAATGAAGTGAATCTTTATTGTTTGATCTTCTTGGCAATGATTAAGCTTCCTTGTGTGCATGTCCCTATGCTAGGTGAAGTCCTTTACACAGTGGAGCAGTATGGGAGCCTGGCCCTGGACAGACAGCATCAGCATCCCCACTCACCCTGCCCAGCATTTGTTAAGTCTTCAGGACCCATTATTAGGTCAAAAACCCTGAGTAAGGCACTAGCTGGTCTTTAATAAGCCCTCTATTAGGTCAGCTGTTCTCCATGACAACTCTAAGGAAATGCCTGACATAACTTCTCTTGTTTAACTCTCACACTAACTCCTTTTTACACTAATTCCTATTTAATGGTAATGTTTAGTAAGGGGGCCCTCTATGTCAAGAGCTTGTGAATTTATTGATTCAACCAACTGCAGATTGGAGACATTTAAGGAAATAGTTTTATCTGTACTAAACATGGTCAGACTTTTATCTCTTTGTTATGCCCTTGAGTGATACACAGTAACAGTGCTTATAATAGCATCGTAAGTGGTCTAGAGAAGATATGCAGTGCATGGGAGGATGCACTCACTTTGCCAGTCTCAATAAAAGACTGAGGCTTCTGCACATGGGATCCCGAGATCATTCCCATGTGGATGCTGGAGGATGAATGCTGTGAGGTTCAGCATCAGAACCAAGTGGTCTGACTCCAATACCCAGGGCCTCGAGGCCTGGGCTACGCAGAGACCACTGAAATAGTCACATATTGGGATGTCATACCAGATTTTTACATCCTAAATGAGTCACCAACTTGGAACAGCAGCTATGTCTTTCACAGGAAGTACAGGAAAAAGGAAGTAGCCAGGAATTCTGTGGTAACACATTGGATAGTTGGTGTCATAGGCAGACAGGCCCTGGGTCACCAGGCATCTCAGAACCTTGATCATCCCCTGTGCAACAGAGCAAGAAGACTCTTGAGATGTGGATTAGACCTGTAGCAGTCTACTTTCCATCACCATGACTGTAAACACTAGATAGTCAATTAGAAAGAGCAAAGATTTGTTTTGGCTTGTAATTTTGGAGCCTTAGATTTGTGGTCAGTTGGTTCTGGTGGCTTGTGTCCCTGGTAAAGCAGCAAAATCAAGTCAGGGAGCCTGAGGAGGAAATAGCTCCACTTCATAGCCACTGAGAAGCAAATACTGAGAGGAGAGACCGTGATTTGGATGAGGATGGCCCCCATAGGCTCAGAAATGTGAATCCTTGGTGCCCGGTTGGTTGTGCTGTTGGGAGGTAGGTGAGCCTTGCTAGAGGAGGCCGACTTTGAGGCCTTAAACCTGCAATACACTTCCAGTTTGCACTCTGCTTCTTGCTGGCATTGGAAGTTGTGAGCATTCACCTCCGTGCTCCTGTTTCCATGCCTGCTGCTTCCCACCACCTCTCCCACCATAATGCACTCAGCTCTCTGGAACTTTGTGCCCAAATAAACTCCTCCTTCACAACCACTGAAAGTAGCTAAGACAGAAGTTGGTACCCGGGTGTTGGTGTTTCTGTGATTAACCTGATCCTGTGGGTCTTTTGAGGGATGTGGAAGGGTTATAAACTTTAGACTGTAAGAGTTTCAATGCTGTAGGCCGAACTTAAATGCCATACTAGAAAAAGCCTAAAAGGCAGTGGTGCTGAGAACAACGAGGGCAATAGAGGCCTCAGAGGTAGTAAGCGAGGATGGCAGCAAAAATTGTCTAGAAGCCTTTCCTGTGGTCCCTGGCAAAGAGTCATAGAAGTGTTCTGCCCATGCCCTGTGAACTTGCATGAGGTTAAAAAAAAAAAACAAAACAAAACAAAAAAAAAAACAAAAAAAAACAAAAAAAAACTAACTTCTTTGGTGAGAGAAATTTCAAAGCAATGAAATATTGAGTCTGTGCCATGGTTGTTTCTAATGCTGCTTGAGCAGGTCTACAATGAAAAAAAGGAAAACGGGAAGAGAAAAAATGTACAACTTGCAGAGAGAGAGGGATCAGATCACTAGGAAACTTACATTATAGCCAAAGTATGTGCAGAAAAAGAAGCTGTAAGAGTTAAAGAGTTGCCGAATCTGTTGCACACCTGTAATCCTAGCACCCAGGGAGGCAGAGGCAGGCAGATCTCTGTGAGTTCGAGGCCAGCCTGGTCTACAAAGCGAGTCCAGTACGGCCAAGGCTACACAGAGAAACCCTGTCTCAAAAAATAAATAAATAAAAATAAAGAGTAAAGGAGTTCAGTGCCAAGAGGGAAAGGGCTGTTTAGCACTAGAATAAAGAGAAGGGTGTTCCCAGGGCAACACTCCATCCAGCTGATTTTCTGCACCTAGCATGAGTGAAAACACTACTGCTGATCATTCCAAGCTGGAAGCCAAGACAGATAGTGTTTTCCACATCATGCTGGTGTTAAGAGATAAAGCATGTAAGAATGAAGGGGCCATGGATTATTCCTTCACAGTCTCAGAGAGCTGCTGAGGCCAGGCAGCGAGGGGCAGGGGAGCTCCTGTGTAAAGCCCCTGAGAGGTCATTTGTGAAGCTGTAAAACTGAAGCCGTTTCACGAAGATGATGGAGATTTCAGAACCAGTGGATATATGCCAAGAAGAGCTGCTGCTTGTAAGGAGTGATGAGAGAGAGAGAGAGAGAGAGAGAGAGAGAGAGAGAGAGAGAGGGAGAGGGAGAGGGAGAGGGAGAGGGAGAGGGAGAGGGAGAGGGAGAGGGAGAGGAGAGAGAGAGAGAGAGAGAGAGAGAGAGAGAGAGAGAGAGAGAGAGAGAGACAGAGACAGAGACAGAGACAGAGACAGAGACAGAGACAGACAGAGACAGACAGACAGACAGACAGACAGACAGAGAAAGAGAAAGACAGAGACAGAGACATGCAATCTGAAAGGATGGATGGATGGAGCCATTAGACATGGAGCTACAGGATTTGGAGTTTACCATGTTGGTTTTTGCTCTTGCTTTGGTCCAGTATTTCCTCACTATGCTCCCATTCCTTTTGCAATGGTAATATCTATATTGCCATTGTATGTTTGGAATATGTAACTGGATTTTTTTTTTAAAGCAGGGGATTGCAGTGAAGAGATTGCCTTGAGTCTCAGCAGAGATTTTGAACTTTAAACTTTCAAACAGTGTTAAGACTGGGAAAGACCATGGGGACTTTTGAAGTTGAACTAAATGTATTTCTCATTATGATATGAGTGGGAGACAGGCAGTATTATGGGGTGGCTTGAATGAGAACATCCCCAAACACCAGTTGGTTTGGAGAGGTTGTGGAACCTTTGGAAAGTGGATCTTTGCTGGAGGAAGATAATCACTGGGAACAGACTTAGGGTATGTAAAGCCTCATGCCATGTCCAGTTTTCTCTATGCTTCTTGCTTGTATTTGAAGCTGAGATCTTGGCTCCCTGTTTCTGCCATCATGCCCGCCACCTCCTTGCCATGATGGACCGTTATCCCTCTGGAACCCAAGTAAAAATAAACTCTTTCTTCCTTAAGATGTTTTTGCAAGTGGTGTTTCATCACAGCAACAGAAAAGCAACTCGGAGGAAGGGACTGGGGCCACAATGTCTCCTTCGAGGATACACTCCAAATGACTTTACTTCTTCCTACCAACCCTCTACTTTGAAATTTCCCACCACCTCCCCAAAGCACCATGGCTTTGTGACTAAAATGCCACTATATGGGCCTTTAGGGGAACATTTAAGAGCCAAACTACAGCAAGAACTATTGGCTCCCAAAAGTAAAATCTGCTAGCTATAAAAAAATAACAACAACAAAAAACCCCATGGTTCGATGCTGGATCCACGGGAGACACAGGTGGAGCTAGGACTTACAGCCATCACATGTTTTTGCTCAGCTCTTTGTGGTTCATGCTCCCTGGGTAAGGACTGTATAGAAGAAGGTGATGTTGTCCAGCATCCCAGAGTCACTGATGACGGGGATTGTCACACTGTTGCCATAGCTGATAAGATTAGTGTCTTAGGCAGTAATGCAGGTATGGCTCCCAAGGCCACATATGAAGTGACCTATCCCAACAACCAGCTAAAATCATTCATCAAATCTCCACTTGTACAAAATCTAATGGCCACAGAAGTGGCAGTAACATCTCACATTGGTATAAGACTTTCAAGTAGACAAAATGTTCAAAAAATGCATTCTTACTTCTTTCCCATAGGCCCTGCCGATGTCCCTTGATGTCCACAGGCACTGGTTCAAGAATCCCAAAATCTGTGAGTGCTCAAGTCTCTACATAAAATGGCACCATCATCTTTGGAAAGAGCCTGTATATGTGCCCCCATATACTCAAATTACTCAGGATATTAAATGCAATGTAAGTCTGCGTAAGTGGTGTTACACAATATTGTTTAAGGAACAGTTATAAGAAAAATACATAGTCAGGATAGGTAAAATTTTAATGGTATCTTTTTGGCAGTGCTAGAGACTAAGACTTACATGCACTGAATGAGGTTTATAGGACCAATATACTGACAATCCCATATGTAGGATATTTTCAATCCATATTTGGCTGCCTCTGAGGGCCAGAATCTGCAGTTACAGGTGGCCCACTGTCTTGATATGCCCATTTGTACATGTGGAACCTTTGTTTTTAACTTGTGGAGAAGAGAGAAATCAAATTACATCTTTGTTGAGATGTGGTCTTGATATGTAGCCCAGGCTGGTCTTGAACTCATGATTCTCCAGTCTTATTCTCCAGAACTCTGGGATTACAGCTATGTACCACTGTTTCCAGCTTCACACCTTGGTTTTGACCATTCTACTGGAGAACCCTCAGACAGGACATCCACTCAGTTTAAAATATGATTGTCTTTATGTGGACAAATGTGCCCCTACAGTTTCAGCTGGTGAACAAATTGACCAACCAACCAACTGGAAGACCATACTTGCTCTAGTTCTGGGAAAGAAATATTAGTTCTTTAAGGATTCTAAAAAGTCCAAACTAACCTGGAGATATTCACACAACATCTATTTTCGGCATGTTCCAGTTACCACCTTTCTCTGGGCGGGGGTTGGGGGGGTTGGGGGGGGGAAGGGAAGACAGTGCACGATTCCCTAAGGGTTATCAGTTTTCAAGTGGAACCCTGAGAACTTTATCTGTGAATTTCATGATTAAAAGCAACATTTTCACTGCTGGCTCAACTCCTTTAGAGGTCTGATAGCTAAGAAGGGGTTTTTAAGTCCACAAACCAGGTATGAAGATTCTGCTTCAGGCACAAAGCATATGGTGCCAGTTTAAAAATGGATGTAACTTGATATTTTAACAAAATCTGAGACAATTAACACATTTTCAAGATGCTAAAAAAAATTAAGGTCTGCCAATGTTGAGTTTCTCCAGCTAGACCATGTGACATTCCAAGCAGCCTGGCCCAGGGGCTCAGAGGACAGCTGAGGCTGGCGCTGGAGACAAACCAGACACTCACACCTCAAACTGCTCAGAGCTGCTTTGTGAAAAAAAAAAAACCTTCCTCCAAAATCACACCTGTAGCACCCTTCTTCCTTTTACCTGCTTTTCTCAGGAACTAATTTAAAACTCTTTTTATGCCTCTGAGTTTCCTAACATCTTATTCCATAATTCTGGAGAAGCCCACATAAAAATATCCAAAGTCTAATTTTTAAACACATGTTTTCCCATTTGTAATATAAGGAGGGATACTTATGTGATGCTTTGGACACATGATATAAATGAAGCATTGTTAGTTTATGAGTTGATGCTTTGCACCGCACAGAGTGTTCTGTCACTCACTGTGATCAGCTGGGAGAACATCCTTTCCAGAAGGATCCGTTATGTGTGCCTGCAGTCACCTGACTTAGTTCTTAACAGTGCTTTCAACTGATTTTAAAAAAGATGTTGCTACTACCTGGCTTAGTTCTTAACAGTGCTTTCAACTGATTTTAAAAAAGATATTGCTACTACCTAGTAACGTAGGAACTCCATGGGCAGACCTGGTAACCCAGCAACTCCCCACCCATCCTGTGCACTCGTATACCTGGAATACATGAAGTGAACTGCCAAATGGCAGCTGTCACTGAGGTCACAGCAGGCTTGTGTCCTGTGCTGGCTTTCATGATCCAGAAGTAACAGGTTTTGTGGGGAGCGAGCAAGGGGAGGTTAAATCATTTCCTCACTTGGAATCACCAAATGCCAACCACCAATGAATAGATGAAACATAGGAGACAAAGAAGACCTGGGAATAGATTAGTTCCAAGTCTCTTCTCTGCTTCTCAACCTGTGACCTAGAACAAACTCTTGACAGCCTATTTTTCTTTTGTAGAATTGGATTGGAGTACCTGCCTAATGTGTGTGTGTGCCCACATATATAAATATATACATATATAGTGTGTGCAAAAAATATAAATTTATATATTACTATATAGCATATATAATAGTTTTTATGTATTACATACACATATGTATATATAAAATATATAAATACATACACACACTATATAATATATATATTATTATATATATGTATAGTGTGTGTGTGTGTGTGAAAACCCCGTGTTTGGAAAAAGCCCCATATGAGGCAGGGAGGGGTCTTCACCAGGACAGATGTAATTCAGTCCCTAGTGCATGATGTGCCTGCTGTGGTGGCTGTGCCGGGGGAGAACGTGAGCTGGCTGCTGGTGTGTAGCTTCTTAGGGCTGGTGTCCCACACCCTTCCTAGGCATCGTGCTTCCTAGTTAGTCTGGTGTGAAGCAAGGTGTCTGATGCCTCCTGGAAGCTCATTGTGTCGTCGAACTCGCCCCGCTTGCCTGGGCCATCCTTACATGTCTTCGGGGTGGGATTCTGCAGCTCTCCTCTAACAGAGGACCAGACCCTCTGGGTCCGGAATTCCACTGCTTTAGAAAGGATTAAAGAAACTTAGATTTTGATTCTAAGTTTCTTAAATTCTAAATGAGAAATTTATTGATTTATTATTTAACCAATACTTCCTGAGCAATGCCCGTGGGCAAGCCAAGGGATGGGATGATGGGCTCTGTCTTTTAGGGATTTATAATCTTGTTTGTTTTTCTCTGAACGTAGTCTGGAGATGAGCTGCCTAAAGATGACAGGGAAACCAGGCATGGTAGCACATGCCGTTAACCGTAGCCCTCAGAGGTAGAGGCAAACAAATGTGTCTCTGTGGGCCTGAGGACAGCCTGGTCTGTGTAAAGAGTTCTAGGTTGGGTACCATACAGAGACCCTGTCTTAAGAAAGAAAAATAAATGTGCTTTGCACGAGAATGTTCCTCATACTTCAGGTCCCTCGTTGGTCAATGTTTGGGGAGGTTTAAGTGGCACAGTCTTGCCGGAAGGAATATATCGCTGCAGGGGGCTTTGAGGTTTAAGAGCTGCCAGTCACTTCCGGTTTGCTCTGCCTGCTTTATGCTCCTGGTAGATGTGAGCTCCCAATTTCCTGTTGCTGCCACCTGCTGCCATGTGTTCCCCACCACTATGGGCTCTAACCTTCGGGAAACACAAGTCAAAATAAACTCTGTCCTCTACAGGTTGCCTTGGTTGTGGTATTTTATTGCAACACAGACAAGTAACTAATACCGGGATCCGTGAAGAGTCACTCGATTAGTTTTGTATGGGAGTGAAGAGTTTGCTCACAGGGGATTCTTGGTGTCTCTGCCCTTGAGATCAGCACTGGATGGCAAGAGACCGTTACAGAATTGAAAAACAGGCCAGGCTCTACTAGCAGTACAAAAGCTGTCTCATAGTGCAAGGAGGCTTTAGCTACATTGAAAATGTGTGTCAGAGTTTTGACAAAATGAGATTAGGTTAAGGCTGTCACATCTGTGGTTGCTCGAGGGTGATGGGGGGTGGGAGGCAATGGGGGCGGGAGGCAGTGGGGACTGGAGGCAGTGGGGACTGGAGGCAGTGGGGGCTGGAGGCAGTGGGGGCGGGAGACAGTGGGGGCGGGAGGCAGTGGGGGCGGGAGGCAGTGGGGGCGGGAGGCAGTGGGGGCGGGAGACAGTGGGGACTGGAGGCAGTGGGGGCTGGAGGCAGTGGGGGCGGGAGGCAGTGGGGGCGGGAGGCAGTGGGGACTGGAGGCAGTGGGGGCGGGAAGCAGTGGGGGCGGGAGGCAGTGGGGGCGGGAGGCAGTGGGGGCGGGAGGCAGTGGGGACTGGAGGCAGTGGGGGCGGGAGGCAGTGGGGGCGGGAGGCAGTGGGGGCGGGAGGCAGTGGGGGCGGGAGGCAGTGGGGACTGGAGGCAGTGGGGGCGGGAGGCAGTGGGGGCGGGAGGCAGTGGGGGCGGGAGGCAGTGGGGGCGGGAGGCAGTGGGGGTGGGAGGCAGTGGGGACTGGAGGCAGTGAGTGGGAGGCAGTGGGGGGCGGGAGGCAGTGGGGTGGTATGGTGTCCTATTTCTCACCTGCAGTGAGATCTACCCGTGTGCCTATGTTGTCTGTAGTTCCCATTATTTTTTCTTAAGACTTTAATTTTTTAAAAGCATTTTTTAGGTTCATAAATTTGATATTAAAAGCAATAGCCCAGGGTCACCCAAATTCCTTTTCCGAATTTTGAGTGGAAATTATGCCTCTTGGTGTGAAGGAGGAGGTAACAGGTGTGTACTTGC
The DNA here is from genome assembly GCF_964271855.1 of Acomys minous. Lineage (NCBI taxonomy): Eukaryota > Metazoa > Chordata > Mammalia > Rodentia > Muridae > Acomys > Acomys minous. Next base: position 51,306,892 of record NC_140495.1, read on the forward strand.
TAACGACAAAGGGTGGATCAGTGCTGAGACGTCCGTCCTCGTCAACCACACAGACACATTCCAGCTGGAGCAGAGCATTGGTAAGGGCATGTTGCTTTGTTCACCCCAGTTTGTGTTTCCTGCTCTGCTGAGACTTCAGGAACCACACTATCCCTACCCTAAACCCAGCCACTTTGTCAGGCTTACGTTGCCAAGATTAGCTGAAATCCCCTGGAACCAGAACCGTGAGCCAAATTAAACCTTTTCTCCATTAAGTCACTTCTGTCCGGCAATTTTGTCACAGTGAAGAAAGGAACAACTAACACAGTGCTTCAGAGAAACATTAAAGGTCATTTTATAAAAGAGAAAGAAGAAGAGCAAATATTTAGAGGTGGATCAGTCTTGGTGCTAGTGAGATGCTGCTCAGTGGTAAAGCACTTGCCTAGGTCAAGGAGACCCTAGGTCTGAACCCCAGCGTTGAGGAATAAAAATAGAAAACAAATCAGCATTAAAGGTGAAACCTGAATGTGTAGCTGCCATACATTCCACTACTGCTGTGAAACATTTTTTATTTTTTAACTATATTTTAAAGAAGCCTTTAATCTTCTGTGGCAGCTTGATCCACAGGAAGAAAGCAGGGAGCAAGATGAAGGATGGGAGTGGGGTGCACTGGGTGCCTGTCATATCAGAGGGTAAGTACCAGGGGCTGGACTTCCAGGCACAACCCAAGCGATTTGCCTGTAGTTTGCATTTAAGCATCTCCTGAAGGCCCCTGTATTACATGATCCTCAGGGTAGAGTTTTGGGAGTGGTGGGAAAGAGGCGGGGAAAGGCGGCAGAGGTCCTGAGTTACTGGGCACATGCCTTGGAAGGGAGTGGTTGAGTCCTGGTCTCTGTAGGTTCCTTGTTTTACTTACAATGCAGGAGGTGAGTGGTTTTGTCCCTACACAGGCTCTTGCCACAGCGTGTTGTCTCACCACAGGTCTAAAAACAACAGAAACAGCGACCTGTGGACTGGAACCTCCAAGACTGGGGCCAGGGTCAAAGGCTCCCCTGTGTAGGGCAACTGTTGCAAATATCCGTTGTCACATAGAAGGCTGGCTGACACAGTTTCCAAGTGTTCTGATGACAAAGAACCCCTGGCCTGCATGATTGCCACATTCCTTCCAAAGGGGGAACTTGTAGCCTCAAGGGGACTCGACACTCCATTTCTCAGGAGGAGCAGCACAGTGATAGGGGCACGCAAATGAGGAGGAAGCAGGCCCTGGAAAGAGTTTGTTCCCAGGAAAAGGGCAGATTCTTTTAAAAGAAATTGTTTTTAGAACAGGTTCTTTTAATGAAAAAGGGGTGAAACAGTGCACAGGGAGATCACTAGAGCAGAGGTTCTCAACCTGTGGGTCCTGACCCTTTTGCTCAAGGTTTTGAGGTCTTGATCCTTTCACAGGGTCACATATTAGATATCTCACATGTCAGATATTTACACTAGGACTCATAACAGTAGCAAAATTACCACTATGAAGTAGCAACCAAAATAATTTTATGGTTGGGGTCACTACAACACGAGGAAGTGTATAAAGGGTCCCAGCATCAGGAAGCCTGAGTACCACTGCACTAGAGCCTTGTGGCCACATAATGCCTGCCCTCCCTCAGAGGCTGGAACTGACCAAAGGTGAGGGTGTGCATGGAGGGTGTGAATAAAGACCAAGACTGAGTTTCACAACGCAAACAAGTTCCTTTGGTCTGTAAACACCGTGGACTTATTTACGCCAAATTTATAGAACATCTTTGCTTTGTAAAGAATAAAGTATCCTATTGAACCATCTTACAGTCTCAGCCTTCACTCTCACCCATCACTCGTTCCAGCATTCATCCGTAGCAATGCCCAGCCCTGTCAGTTCTGTCCACTGAAAGTGCCCTGTGCCGGTTACCATGTTTAATCTTTTATACCTTGTCTTCATGCTGTGTTTTCTATGCTTATGCATGTTTAAATCCACAAATATTTACAATTACATGAAATATTCAGACCTGTGCTTTGGAGCAATGAGATGTACCAGTTAGCCAAAGGGCAGTGGGTAGCAACACTTAGGTTTGTGTGAACACACTCTTTAATGTTGATGTAGCACCAATATCACCCAATGTTATGTTTCTCAGAATGAGTACTCACTATAAATGATGCCTGACTGCACTCTGGGATCAAAGGCCTAGGAGGAGGGAAGGTGGTGAATCCAGATAAAGCTGGCTTTGGTGGTACTGATGTTTGAACATCTGGGCCAAATGCTTACATCGTTTTCCACCTGACTTAACTTTTCTCACTCATCCAGAGTGATGGGGAAAATGTGTAACTTGCCTGTCCATGGTCAAGGAGCAGCTCGGAAAGGGTGTCTGCGAGACCAGCTCTAATACTGTCAGTCCTTTTATCCATAGAATATGAACCTCTACGGGATAACAGCCCTCATGTTTTTTTTTCCCCAAAACTAGGTCATGCTACAGCACAGGTGCTTGAGAACCTGCTGAAGTGTCTGACGGGCCAGTGTGGTTTAGCATCCACTGTGGAGAGCTGCCACCAACCTTCTCCTGAGCACATGGAGCTGAGAGCTGCTGTAGAGAAATGCCTATGAAAACCGAGCCAAACGTGTCTTCAGAAGACACTGTGTGAGGAGGGGGAGTCTCACTTCAAAGATACCCTACAAGAACAGTGGCAATTATACTGCTTTTAAATTGGTTGACATCATGGATCTTTTAAGCATCTGGAACAGTTTGTCCGTGAGTTCTTAATTTGCTAAAAATATTATTTCATTGCTATAGTAAAAGAATGACCTGGAAACTGCACTCTAGGAATCTACTATAGAGGAAAAAAGTGTTGCCACTCATAGAGATTAGCCACAAGGACATCTGCGTTTCCACAGAGGAAAGCTGTTACCCAACCACACCCAGCAACAGCAAGGTGCTGAGGAACAGAGCAAGGGCCTGGAATGTTGGCCTGGGCACTGCAGAGCCTTTCTTTGGCCTTTTTGTCATCTAGAAATGGGCACCATGAGGTTCCCGGGCTGCACTGGAGTTGGGTATAGAGTATAGGGTATGATGCAGTGAACTTCAGCCATAGCTAACTTCACATGCTTCTCCTGGACCACAGCAAGTTCTAAGATGGAATTTACAGCAGGTATGAGAATCCATCCCACCACCAGTTCACATCCACTCTTGGCACTTACTATATATGTTGTATTTCATGCACATCTAACAGTTTCTGGAACGTAGTAGCCATTCAGTAAATATTTACCAAGTAGATAAATTATTTTACTTTCTTCCAGTAAAATATATTTTACTAAGGAAAAAAAAAGCAGCCAATTTTTTTTAAAGTAACATTTTGTCTCTATGTTTGCATTTTGCATTTCTTGAAAGTGATGGATAAGAATTGAAAACACTGATAGCTGGAAAAGGGAGTAGGGTGGGGCAGAGTGACCTGCTGTGTTAGACTGTTCTGCACAGCAGCCAGATTCATTGCAAAATCAGGGCCTGGAATCTAATACCACTTCTTATCAAGAAAGCCAACTGACTAGTTTAAACCTAGGGCTAGAGTATTTCAATGCCAGCTGCTTCAATTCCTAATAATTCCCAACATGTTTTAATTGTTCAGGCTTCTAACAGCATCAAACACGTGCCTTTTTAGCATGAGGAACATATTTAGTTTAAAAAGAGCCAAGATGGAAACATCTGAAGTGCACAGGCAAGCCAGAGGGTAAACCGGCCTCTAGGTTAGCCACTTCCATGTGGGCTCCTCCGAATCCAGCCAGAAGAGGGTCATTTGCCATCACGGGCTCTCAGAAAGGCCAGATGAGATGATGTTTGACAACGAAGTGAAATCCTCACCTGCTCTGTGTTAGCTTCCTCTAAACAGCATTATCTGAAGGTATGTAGCAATAATGACCCGATGTTTGCTTGGACTCAAAGATCATTACAGAGCAAGAGGGAGAGTTCCAGACTGAGCCTGCATTTCTCATATATCCTCTCCAGCTACCACGTCTATTCCACTGTTCCAGAATGTTGCTGAGTCTCAGCTCTGTAAGCCCCACCCAGCCCCCTTTTCTTATGCTTCAAAGTCTGTGGTCATCAGTTCATAAGTAGAACTGCACGTTCACCCCTGTGGAGGCCCCGCTTTTGCTGCACCCCGAATCCCACAGTCACCCTCATCCTTCCTCCTTGCTCCACCTCCATGACTTCATACAAACATCTCTTCTCATCCTGAGAAGCTAAACAAGCAATCCACTTTTCTCCATATAAATGGCCAATGCCAATATCTGGGGTCGCTTCTCAACTGGATTATAGCCGCCCACATCTAGCCCCAGGTGACCCTCTAAGCCAGTGGTTTTCAACATGTGGGTCATGAGCCCTTGAGGGTCGCATACCAGATATCCTGCATATCAGATATTTACATTATAATTCATAACAGTAGCAAACTTACAGTTATGACGTAAGAACAAAAGTAATTTTATGGTTGGGGTCACCACAACATGAGGAACTGTATTAAAGGGCCACACGGCATCTCGGAAGTTAAGAACCACTGCAATTCACTCTGTACCAGCTGGAGTACTGATCATTCTGTGGAAGGAAAGAGGCCAGGCCATTTGCACATCAGTGGCTCCCTAGCAACCACAGAATCAAGTTCAGACTCTAAAGAAAGATGACTAGAGACCCACTAGTAGATAAGGAAGTCAGCTTATCAACCATAACCAACACTTGAAAACCAGAATGAAAGCTGGCCAGGATGCTGCATGCTGCAATCCCAGCTGAGGCTGAAAAGGAGGATGGTAGTTCAGGGCCAACCTGCTCTCCGTAGTGAGATTCTGAAAACAAAAACCAAAACAAAAACAAAAACCAACAACAAAAGAAAACAAAGCAGTGGTGGGGATATAGCATGGTAGTAGAACACTTGCCAAGCATGCTGAAGGCACTGGGTCCATCTCTAGTACTGGGAAAAAAACCACCAACCAATAAAAACTACAGTTCCCCCCAAAATAAAATAGAATAGAAATGACATTTTCTGTGCATTGCAGTGCCAGTGTTTGTAGCTATGGTTTCATACCTCTGAGTGCCCTGTGTTTAATGTAAGATGAATTTATTACTACAGAATGCAGTGAAGACAACTTTATGAAACATGGTTATCTGCCCAATGCCCAGGCTCAGGTCTCCCCATTTGCAGAATTCTCCAGCTACATGGGATGTCTGAAGTGCACAGCTCTTTGCTACCTCTTTCCTGGAAGCCCTTTGCTTGCCCTGTACCATCAAGCCCCAGCCTTTCTTCACCCACATGAAGGCATAGGTCACCTGTCACCAGTCATATGCTCACTATCCTATGCTTTACTGCTTGATGTTATGTTCCTGCTGCTGGCTACATAGAATGGGGATTAGATATGTACCTTTTCACCTCTGGGTCCTCAGCACAGGTCAGAGGCTTCTACGTGACTCTGTGTGGAGCAAACAGATGAGCCCACTGGCAGAGAATCTCTTGGGTTCCTGATGCGCCAGTAACAAGGGATGCAGAGCCACAAACATGCCACCCTTGCTGACCTGGCTTTAGATAAAACAGACTCCCACCCTCTGCAGTCCACAAAGAGAGCACACTGTAGTTGACATATCCTAGTGGACTCAGGGAGGCTCTTTTGTACCCTGAAATAAAATATAGACAAAAATCTCCACATCCACACTTTTAATTCATTTTCCTTGCTAGATAGTCCTTTATTGGCTTAATGAGAACTTTATTGTTTTAGCTCAATGACAGGGGGTCAAACAGAGGGCCTAAGCAACATAGGGGCTTTGCTAAGGCCCTAAGCCAGGAGAGAAACATATGGCAAACATCAGTTATTTATATTTCATGATGAAAGCTTTTTAAAAATAAAATGATGCTGTCCAGAAAGAGAAAGGAATGGGACATCCAAATCTCTGAGAGTAGGAGTTTGGGGACAGAAAGAAGAAAAAAAGAAATGGAAGACAATTCTCACTTCTGCCTTGGGACTTTGGGGTCAGCCTCTAGGGGCAGCTACCTGGCCTTGTTTGAAGGATGAAAATGATGGAACTTGTAGTCTAATCTTGCATAGTTTCTCAATCCAGGCTGCCTGTAACTGAGGGCAGCAGGGGACATCTCCATATTGGCTAGGAGGCAAGGAGCACTGCTCCGTATGACAGGTAGGCCTTTCTTTACCTGGTCATGGGTGGAAGCGAGGCCAGGTAACTATCACAAACCACAGGCCATACATAGAACAGGCCATAGCCCTGATTACAATGTGCAAAGTCAGACGTCTATGATCAGGTTATGAAAGCCTCTTGTCAGCCACGAAGTTCTGCAAAATGCCTTTTACATTTATTTCACTATATTTTCCCTTTCTGTATGATTTGAGCTTCTGTGTCTAATGAACACCTCAGCTCAGTAGAGGCTGTTTTTAGGCCCTGTCACTATGAGGAAATAATTACAGACATGGACAAGGCACACCTTATTATTTCCTGATGGCCTTAGAGTCATCTACTTATCTGATGTGAGTGAACCCAGAGCCCCCAGGGTGGGGTGTTCTCTGTTTCCTGATGTGCTGGGAGATGGCAGGAAATGAGGGGCAGACCAGGCCAGCAGGATCATGGAAACACAACACTCAGCATCTTTGTTCACAATAACTCGAATCCATACTTTTGAGGAAACTAATAGAAACCATGCGAGGGAGTTTTTTTTCCATTTCTCTATATGTTTAATGTAAAACATGCACACACACAAAAAAAAATCATTGGGGCTTTGAAGAAAAGGTGGTTTGTGTCCTCAAAGAAAGTCTAGGGGCCCAATTGGGGGTGTTCCATAAGAAATTTGGCTCTTCCTACCTTTTGTGAGGAGTGGGTGAAAATGGGGTGTGCTATACTTGATCAAATTACATGGCTGGGTGGGTTATATGGAGGAGATGAATGCCTGGGGTGAGTTGTAAATAACCCATCCAGGTTGGTATATACCCATTCCTGAGTCCCCAGCCTATTAGCCTGTTCTGAATATTGAAGACTTGCAAACCCAGCTATTTCATGGGCCGGTCATTTAAAATAAATCTATATCTTTGTATCCACGTATATCCAGACATCTAGAAATCTATATACTATCTATCTGCAAAGAGTTGTGTATCAGTGAGTTTCTTCTTACCCTTGGTGACCGTAGAATGTTCAGTCCCATGTCAATACAGTTCTCCAGAGAAACAGACCAGTGGGGCATGGACTGATGGAGGGTGAACAACCCACTGTCATCAGGTAGAGAGGAAGAGGGGCAGGGACCCCTCTTATTATCCTAGGTATGTGTTGGTGGCATGAATGTGAATTTAAAGTGTCTATGTGTTTCCACCAAGCCAGAGATAACAGGCTGGCCATGCAGGCTCCCACCATGCTCTCCAGTCACTCATTGGCTGACCCTCGCTGGAAGCTGTCTGCAGGCACTGGGCAGCATGCAAAACCAGGTCAGCACTCACAGAAGAAGCAACATCAGACTAACAAGCATCAGAGAGGCAAGTGACGGACATAAGGCGCTGTGTCCCCTGAGGGCCTTTGCAGTACTTAATGTGGAAGGACAACTGGGAAATACAACCCTGAACTCAAGGTGTGAACAGCCTCCTGGGAAGGCCTTCCCGAATGGGCAAACAGAACTCCAGCTCTCTCTCTCTCTCTCTTTTTTTAAACCTATTATGGTGGTTTGACTAAGAATGGTCCCCATAGGCCCATAGGGAATGGTAGTATTAGAGGTGTGGCCTTGGAGGAAGTGTGTCACAGGGGGTGGGTTCTGAGGTTTCAGAAGCTCAGGCCAATCCTGGTGGCTTACTTGTTCTTTTTGTTGCTGGCAGACCCAGGTGTAGAACTCTCAGCTACCTCTTCAGCACCATGTCTGCTGCCTGCCACTATGCTCCACACAATGATGGTAATCTCTAAACTGTTATCCAATCCTAAGTAAATGTATTTTTTAAAATGAAAGTTGTGGTGGTTACGGTATTCCTTCACAGAAATAAAACGCTAAGGCATCTAGTCTGATTTGAGCAGCCCATGTACTCTAGGATGTGAGGCCTTTACTGGAGGGTGGTCAACAGGTGGGTGGGCTGGGAAGTGGGGACAGATCTGGCAGAGAGATGAATGTGATCAAAATGCACTGTACAGAAATCTCAAAGAATTGATAAAAATGAGATTTGGGTACGGCAGGTAATGGAGATGACTTATGAAAGAAGATTTAAAGTAAATTGTTTTCAAGTTCTAATTCCATCATAAATTTTTTTGGCTTTGGTGGTGGAAAAGGATGTAATGTATGTGATGCACAAAGCGTCAAATTGAATGGAAACTCCACAGCTTCCATTCCTATTCCAACTGTTTAGAAGGTCATTGCTTTGTACAGACTATGGGCCCTGTTAATTTTGGCGTGTGATGCTTGATTTGCAAGCTTTTAAATAATAAAGTTTAATTTTTAAAAGAGCTAATAAAAAATGAAAAAAGAGTTTTTAAAAACTAAAACTTCTCCAGTTCGATGGAGGTCACAGTGTTCCATGAAACACCAAGAGACCCAGAACACTTGGGAATGGCCTCTGATGCCAGCCTCTGACCTCTGGGGCAGCAATTGCCCCTGATGCAGCCCTTCCTCATAGAGGTGATAGGATAATAAGACAGTAATCCACAGATGGTTCTAAACTGTCATCTTGGCTAAGGCACTTTAAGGGTTAGGACATTGTTTCCTTGGGCCTTGAGCTAGTGTACGCCTGCAGGCCTGTGGTTGCCTTTTTCCTGGGTTCAATTTGGTATGGGTCCTAGCTGGCAGGGGCAACAAAGACAGTGACTCAGAGTCTGATCCAGAGCCCTGAGGTGGAAAGACAGATTGTCTTCTATTCCCTTTATCTTCCTTCTGTTCTAAGCTCCAGCTCTCAGAGACTTGGGGTCTATACCATGTGTAGTCCAAGACAGAAGGAAGGTCTCCACTCTGCATTGAAATGCCCAGACTGGAGAAGAGAGTGAGGAGAACCTAAGACCAAGGTTCAGGTGCAAGGAGAGCCCAGCTGTTTCTCTACCTCAGCGACCAAGTAGTCCTTTACTGAACCTAACCTATGAAGTCTCTGGCAGACACCAGAGTTTGACGGCACTGGATTTATGGCAATGTGTGCTCTGATTTAAAAAGAAGTGCTTTCCCCACTGAGGACTTTCAGAACTCCCTGAGCATCCTAAGTCACTGTTACTACATGAGAATATGCCTCAAAGCCATTCCCTGTTGTCACATGACTGATGGGAACAATAGGCTACAGCAATGTGGTGGTCCTTTCCCAACTCTTCATGATTTTGGAGGAGACACAGCCAGGAATGAGTGGAGGGTTCCTCATACCTGAGAGGAGAGTGAGGGACCGCCACCCTAGGAGATCAGAATTATGCAGAACAGAGGAGCCACACACTGGCCAAGTGCTGTCTTGCTGATGATGACTTATCTGTAAGGAAGGATTTTATGACTCTACTTTTATGTTCCTGCTACGAAGGTTAACAGACAGGTTTATGTGTGAATGAACACAGTCAGAGTTTATTAGATTCAAATGCATTGCAATTTCCACATTAACAGCAGCCTGGGGGAGGGTGCAGAGAAGACTAGAAATAATACCAAACAGGATATTAACTATGATAACTGCCACCTAAAGACTTAGGTGTGAGATATACAGAACTCCTAGATGGCATGGGAGACACCTTGGCAATACTTGCTTGGCTATATGGTACAAGCAACAAGAGTCAAAGTTGTTCAACGTGCTTGTGGCACATTTAAAATCTTGTGCCAAATGAAACTATGTGTAGAGTAAAAAGGTTACCTAAGGAATGTGACAAGTGTTCAAAGCCCTTCCATTTGAGAAGGGATTAATATATAAACTAGATAGAGAGTTCTTCATGCACCATTGTTTATATCTAACAACAAAAGGTCAAAATAACTCAGTGTGATGGTTCTGAGGGACTCTCAAACTCAGCAACAGTGAAGACTGCAGGTGCAGGGGCTGGCCTGTAAAAATGGCACTTCTCTGGAGGTGCCACATGTGTTATGGGAAATAGCACACCTTGCTCATCCCAAGACGTTACAGGTACTACTTTACCTCTGCAACATCAGTTCCAAGATTTAGAGCTTAGACTAACTTAAAACTTCTTTCAGTATTTGTTCAGTATTTGGAATTGCAACTGCATGGTTACAATAAAAGAGTAGACTTGTTTTTAGTTAATTATTTCTTTTAAATCCTCTGTAGACAACACAGTCCCTTATTCCCTGCGGAACTTTTTTCATTCTATTTTCTGTAATGCCAAGCCCAGAAATTACTGACCTGCCTCCATCCCAAGGCACTGGCCACAGCACAGGATATGAGCTTCCTTCCTTCCTTCTATGTTTCTTTCTTTCTTTCCTTTCTTCTTTCTTTCCTTCCTTTCCTCATTTCTTCTTTCCTCTCTCCCCCCTCCAATATCATTGTATGCAGCCCTGCTATCCTGGAACTCTATGTAGACCAGGCTGGCTTTGAACTTACAGAGATTCTGCCTTCCAAGAGTTTGGATTAAAGACACGCACCATCATACCCAACCAGACACTGAGTTTTCTTGATGTGGCCTCTCATCCTCATGGGGCACTTTCATTTTGCTCTGTCTCAGACCTTCCCCACATTCAAGGTTTAATGAAAATCTGTGCAACTATCTCTTGTTTCTCTTTCTCTTAAATCCAAGTCAACCCTACTAGCAGATTCTGTACATTTTACCTTAGGCACACACTGGAAGTTCTGTCTGAGTCTTATCTGCCCCAACCTTATTGTAACCATCATGGCACTTTGATGGGACTGTGGCAGATGCCCTCTGCCACCACCCCTGGCCTTCACTGCCAGCCAGAATGATATTTTTAAAGTGTAATGGACAGTTCTCTTTGTTTTGCATAGAACCCACTTCCATTTTGCTCAGAACAAATGCCAACATCTTTACTAAATCCTTTGAAATGCAACAAGAGGACAGGAGTGATGGCTCAGAGGTTCGGAGCTCTTGCTGCTCTGGCACGTCCCTGGAACCCACACGGTGGCTCAGAACCTCTTTAATCCCAGTCCAGGGTATCTGAAAGCCCCCCCTTTTAAATACATATTCAGGCACTGCATGTATGTAGTACTCATAATATATGTAGACACAATACTCATATACACAAAATAAAAGTAAATAAATCTCAAGGTGCAGCAAGGTCCATAATAACCCAAATTTCCACCACCTCTTACTCTTATCTGCTCTTGTGTGCTATTCATCCTCTGCAGCTGAACTGCTTCCTTTATATTTTTCAAAATCTGCCTACTCTTGCCTCAGGTCCTCTGCACCAGCTGTTTTCTTTTCTTGGGATACTCCTTCCCCAGACACAAGGTCCACTCTGCTGCTTCGTTACTTTGTGGAACGGCTCCCCTTGCCAGCCTGCCCTTCTTCACTCCTAATCTCTCACCTCCCTCAGGTTTACTCTTAGCTCACGCCACGATATGGCGTCTCAGATATACCCATTATTATCTTCTATTTTGTTAATTTTCATCAATGTAGCTGGAAATGTGTTCTAAAAAAACTGCTTAGCACCAGTCTCCACAAAAGCTTAGATCCTGAAGGGAAGATGGGACCATGGATGTTTGTCACTGTCTGTTGCAGTGTCAGTGACATTACTAATGGGTCAGCATGGTCTCTGACATAAGGGCTTGTCTGCCATGAGTGAAAGGGCTGGCACGTGTGGGAGCATTTCTTTAAATTAGCCCTGTGTGAACGTTTCGCCCCTATGCTGAATACTGAAGCTCTAACCCTGAATTTTCCCATGCCTTCCTCTGAAGACTTGACCTGAGGCAACCATCCCCAAATCTCTGAAAATCCATAGTGTGAAAACTCTTGCTTTTCCCTTCTCCTCAGCTCAGAGTTTGCTTTCAGGAGATCTGCAGAACCATTCCCTCCCATCTTCAACACCAAGGCCCTTTCTTGTTGCTCTCATCGTCATCTTCTCTGGAATCTCCCAAAGACATCCTTAGTTTTAATGCCCAAGTAAACTCATACTCTTCCCCTCTAAACATGTCCACTGCACAAGTGTCTCCCTCAGCAAGCAGCTCTGTTGCTATCTGTGGCACCGGCCATAGAGTCATAGTGCACCGGCACTGCAACAGACAGTGACAAACATCCATGGTCCCATCTGCCCTTCAGGATCTAAGCTGTTGTGGAGACTGGTGCGAAGCAGTTCTGTAGGACACATTCCCGGCTACATTGATGAAAATGAACAAAATAGAAGATAATAATGGGTATCTCAGATGCCATATCGTAGCATGAGCTAAGAGTCAGGATGGATTCCACACCACACTGACACCACAATGTCCGACTGCTTCCACCCACCTCTCTTCTGCCTTCATGTCTCTATACATGCAGTCACAGAGCCAGCTAACCTTGTGTTGGCACATTATAACTGAGAACTCCTGCAGGGAGGAGTACCATCTTGGTTGATGCAAGGCTTCCTAGTCTCTATGTCCTTTGGAACCAGAAGTCTACCTTGAGCTTTCCTCCAAAGAGTAAGGGAGAATTTGGAGGGGATGTACCATAACATGTCTTGGGAGAGGAGAAAAGATCTATATGCTATTGTCTGGCTAGAGAAGCTTGTGGAGTCTGACAAAGGTTGGTGTAGCTTCCTCAGCTTCTGGTACAGCTTACAGGGATCCAGGGCAGAGACCTTTCTGGACTCCATGCTTTGAGCTCTGTAGTCAGTTGGTTGGTGTCCACATTGTCTTTCCCTCCCATCATCCTTGATGTTCACTTAGGGATGCTAACACAACGGTGTGGACTTCAAGCCAGGGATATTCCATGTCTGCTGCATCTTCACCACAATGCCTGAGGGCAGCATTCTAATTCTGACCTTAGCTCTTGCACCCATTTAGGGCTGTTATTTACACACTTGTTTACTCCACAATTGATACTGAGTAGATACTATTTTAGAAACATGGGTAAAAGCCATGAGCAAAACCACCTAAGTCCCCACTGTTGGGAGGCATAGCACACAGACACCCCTCAAGGGAAAAGGTGACAAGAGCTGGCAGAAAGGCTTAGATAGCCCTAGTGGGTGTTTATGTGGCAGGATGCATGGGTTATTTGGGAGTGTAAGAAGCTATGATAGGGGCTAAGCAAAATATTGTGAGGAAACAGAGGCCCAGGACAGGGGCTGAACAGAAGATATAAAAGAAACAGAGGCCCATAAACCCTGGATGAAAGGCGGGTGCCATGGAAAGGGGTTGCGGGCTTAGAGTTGGCCTCTTACAATTTAGATGGCATTGATGGTGGCCCTTCTGGTTCTTAGGTAAATAAGCACGTGTGCAAGTGCTGGGTGGGGCTGTTTGTGCAGGGAAACCATCACATGCTACAGGAAAGCCAGATTTTAGCAAATGGACGTCAATCATTGTCTGAGCATGGTGAGTATTGGAGACTGAGAGTGGCTTGCAAGCCGACCAAATCCGGTTCAAGCTAACTCCCCAGCGGGAAGATGTTCAAGGCTGAGTCTTCTTAACTTGAAACACACGTAAATGTGAACATTATGTCACCCAGATCCACACAATCTCTAGATTAAAAGCACTTCATGAGCTGGAGAGATGGCTCAGCAGTTAAAGGCACTGGCTGCTCTTCCAGAGGACCTGGGTTCAATTCCCAGCACCCACATGGCAGCTCACGGATGCCTGTAACTCCGTTTATCTGATACCTTCACATAGGCTCACATGCAGGCAAAATACCAATGCACAAAAATAAATAAATAAAAGCACTTCATAACTTTCATTGGGTTACATATGTGTACATGTTCATATGTGTTATGCATGTTGGTGCAGGGGCACGAGCATGTGGTACATGTTCATATAGAAGCTAGAGGTAGGTGCTGAGTGTCTTCTTCAGTTGCTTTCACCTTATTTCTTGAGACAGGATCTCTCACTGAATCCATTTGGCTGGACTGGCTGGCCAGCGAGCTCCAGGGGAAGCCCCGACTCTGCCTCCCTGGTGGTTAGATAACAGGTATGTGTGTCACACCTGGCTTTTTATTTGAGTGTTAGGGATCTGAACTTGAGTCCTCAGTCCACTTTACTGACTGAGCTGTCTCCACAGCACGAACAAACATCATTTTGTCGCACCATTCTCAGAGGCCACCCTACCCTGTCCTCAGCCTTGTGGGCAGAGTAGATGACATACTGGATGCATACATCCATGTGCACCACACAACCTGGTGTATTGTCAATTATGCTGTGTAAATATATGTATGTATTTGTATGTAAATACAATGTATGATTCTTGCTCCACCCTTCCCCAGATCCATATGATTGCACACAAGGGCTACCATATTTTTTTGGACCATAGGAGGTACCCTCAAAGTTGGGGGGTCGGCTAGGATGTGCCTTATGATCCGATTGCTGTTTTTCCTATTTTTCTTGTTTTATTACTCTAAAAATTGGGTGCGTCTTATGGTCATGTTCTCTTATAGTCTAAAATATATGGTACTTCATGATCTACACTGCTGTTAATAACCAGGGTAAGCTCTTGGAGAAGTGTGTGCAGCCTCAGAATCTGTTTCATTTTGAAGAGACTGAGCTAAGCAGCCTCTCTCTCCCTCGCTTGTATTCAACCCTGAGCCAATCCATCAATATGCTTTTCTGAGAGAACAAATTAGAATGATCTTTGTAGGAGGCAGTGTGAGCCCCCCTTCGTGTTGCTTCTAAACTACATTGTGGCACAAACTGCTGAGAAATCTCTGCACATCAGGCATTCTTCTTCTAATTGATAAGAAAGTGCTCAAAAATAGAACTGTCATCTGACAAATCCTGGAACTAATTGCGTTACATCGAGCAGGCTGCTAAAATGTGACTGACATGCTCCCCTCGACTCTGCGGTTCCCAAGGAAACGAGGTTAATACATTCAAGCCTACACTTGCCTTGTCAATCCCAGTTCTCTGCAGCCTGCAAAGAGTGTGGGGGAAAAGTGCTGAGAGCATCGTTTCATGCTTTCCCCCTCTGCCTGGAGTGCAAAAGTCTCAACCAGAGATTAAACAAGTGTTCAGCCAACCATCAAAAATTAATCAGCATGCAAACATCTCCCATGGTCTAATGACTTGCCTGGGTGTTCTGCTGGTACTGAGACATAAGGCTCAAAGTCAAGAACCACAAAACTTTAACCCTTTAGTCACACCACAAAAGTTTTCTCTCAGTGTATTTTGAGACTTAAAAAATTCATCCAGACAACATGTGCTACGCTGTTGAAAAATATAAACTACTTCAGTCTCCTGAAAACTAACTACTAAAACAGCTCTTGTGTGTGTTCTGTGGGCTTCATTTTACATTTATGAGAAGCAATAATAGCAACAACATCAACAAAATCCTTGTCCTGTTTTCATTTCTCTTATTTAAATAAAATATCTTGACTTAGGGGAGAAAAGGTTTGTTTCAGCTCACTACCGTTCATCATTATGAGCAGCCATGGCAGGAACCTGAAACAGCTTCCACATCGCAGCTGAGAGCAGGAGAAACTGAAGGAGTTCATGCTTACTGCTCAGTTATTCCTTCTTCCTCCCTCCCTCCCTCCCTCCCTCCCTCCCTCCCTCCATCCATCCATCCCTTCCTCCCTTCCTTCCCTTCTTCCTCCATCCCTCTCTTCCACCATCCCTCTCTTCTTCCTTCCCTCCCTTCTTTCCTCCCTTCCTTCGTTCCTTTTCTTCTCTGCTCTTATAAAATCCAGGGCTCAAACTCTGGACGGTACTACTTTACTCACTTTGAGGCTATGTCTTCCCACCTCCGTTATGGCAATCAACATCTTCCTCCACAGACCAACCTGATCTAGACAATGCCTTACACAACCTCTTCCTGGGTGATGCTAAATTGTATCCATTAAAAATGTGAACTAACCATGATTAGACTTTAGTCTTCCCCATGTAGCACTTCCTAGCAACAGAAAGCCAAGGAAATTCCCACAAAACCATGGGAGCTCTGACTGAAAGTTGTCTGTTCTGTAACCCACGAGCCTGGCTGGTAGCAACACCACCCAAATGGGGGGAGGGGAAGCTTGTGTTACCACCTCGTTTTAATAGTGTCTAGTCTTAAATTGACTGCCTTAGTCCTTTGCTGGTTATCAGTCCACTGTCTCCTTGTTTGATTGTTGCCTGAGAAGTCAATTGTCAGCCTTGTAGTTCCTTGTGTGTAATCTGCATTTGTTTCCCTCTCTGGATATTTTGAAGATATTCATTTTTGGTATTCTGTAGTTGATGCTATTCCCAAATGTGAAATTTTTTTTGTTGCATTCTGTTTGATTCAGGTTAAGCTTCTAGAAGCGAGGAATCCATAGTTGTTCCCATTAGCTCTAAATAGTCACAGTCATGAAGTCATCAGGAATTGCTTTTCTTGGTTCCTTTGGTCAGGGGCAGTTCTCAGAATGTTCAGCTCATTCTTATTTTATGTCTCATTATCTTCCTCTTTGTGCATTCTGAATGATCTCTTTAGGCTTTTCTTTCACTCTGCTGCTCAATCTGTTCAGGGAACTTTGATCACCATATTTTTCATTTCCACGTTCCTGGCCCAGAGCTTTAAAAGAACCTTAGAATTTCTGATAGAGGCATCTCTGCCATACTAATAGCACAGTTCAGTGATCCCTGAATACTTCAGAATGTGGAGGATTGGACTTTCAATCATCTGACCTCCACGGGGAAGATAGGACTAGGGATTAACTTCAGTAACATGACTAACAACTAATTGTGAATACATAGTAAACCACAGCAAAAACTCTAGGCATTGTACCCAGCTTCGCTCTTTCCTGAAGACCCTTCGGCCTTCCCTTCTAGCCCATCTTCATCGATATATGTCAGATGCTGGTATCTAGAAACACTTTCTACCAAGGACCCTAATGGCCACATGAGGAGGAGACTCAGGTAGAAGATTTTCACTTCCTGTCCTTCATTACAGTCTCTCCAGTCTCACTCCCAGCCCTTTAGCAGCCTACTTGCAGGTCCTTTCCTCCGCCTCCATCTCCATTCATGGGAGACTCTACCACTTGGTGCAGACCCACAGTCCCCATAGACATTTTATCCTTCTCTTTCTAGACATTTTGATTGTCCTATTACAGCCAACTGATAATACCATTCCACTCCCTGGAAACCCTGCCTCTTTGTATGGATCTAATCCCCCTAGAGTTTTCCTACATCCTCTACAGCCTTTTCTCTTAGCCCACTTCTTCTTCTTCTTCTTCTTCTTCTTCTTCTTCTTCTTCTTCTTCTTCTTCTTCCTCTTCCTCTTCTTCTGTTTCTTCTTCTTCTGGTTTTGTCTTTTCAAGATTAGGCTTTAATGACAACAGAAACAATAGAATGCCTAAAAACTCACAGAAGCTAAACAACTCTCTTTTCATTGACCACCAGGTCAGGGAGGAAATAAATTATTTTCTAGAATTCAATGAAAATGAAGACATAATATACTCAAACTTATGGGACACAATGAAAGCCATGCTAATAGAAAAGTTCATAGCACTAAGTGTCTGCATAATGGAATTGGAGAGATCGCATACAAGCAATTTAAAAGCATGCCTGAAAACTTTAGAATGAAAAGAAGCAAGCACACTCAAGAGGAGTAGACAGCAGGAAACAATCAAACTCAGGGCTGAAATCAATAAAATAAAATAAAATAAAAAAGAGGACCATACAAAAATTAAACAAAACTAAGATCTGATCCTTTTAGAAAATCCACAAGATAGATAACCTTTAGCCAAACTAAATAAAAGGCAGAGGGAGAGTATCCAAATTAACACAATTAGAAGTGAAAAGGCGGAGCATGACAACAGATACCAAGGAAATCTAAAGAATCATTAGCTTGTACATCAAAAAACTGTATGCCACAAAACTGGAAAATCTAAATGAAACTGATTATTCTCTGATGGATACAATAATCCCTAAGGAACTAGACATAGTCATTAAAAGTCTCCCAACAACAACAACAACAACAAAAAAACCCAGGGCCAGATAGTTTCAGTCAAGAATTCTACCAGACTTTCAACGAAGAACTAGTACCAATACTCCTCAAACTATCCCACAAAATAGAAACAGAAGGAACATTGCCAAAATCATTCTATGAGGACGTGATCACCATGATACCTAAACCACACAAAAAGCCAACAAAGAAAGAGAATGTCATACCACTTTCCCTTATAAACATTGATGCAAAAATCCTCAATAAAATACTTGCTCACAGAATACAGGAACACATCAAAAATATCATTCACCATGATCAAGTAGTATTCATCCCAGTTATGCAGGGATGGTTCAACATAAGAAAAATCCATCAACATAATCCACCATAGAAACAAACTGAAAAAAAAAAACCATGATCATATCATTAGGTGCTGAAAAGCTTTTGACAAAATCCAACACCCTTCAGGTCTTGGAGAGATCAGGGATACAAGGCACATAGCCAAACACAATAAAGGCTTTGTACAGCAAGCCAATAGCCAGCATCACGTTACATGAAGAGACACTTAAAGAAATACCACTGAAATCTGGGACAAGACAAAGCTTCCCATTCTTTCCATATCTCTTCAGTATAGTACTTGAAGTCCTGGATAAGGCAATAAGACAACTAATGGAGATCAAGAGAATATAAATTGAAAAGTAAGAAGTCAAAATATCTCTATTCCCAGATGATATGATAGTATATATAATATATCTCCTAAAAATATACCAGGGAACTCCTACAGCTGACAAATAAACACCTTCAGCAAAATGGCAGGATACAAAATTAACTAGAAGAAGAAGAAGAAGGAGGAGGAGGAGGAGGAGGAGGAGGAGGAGGAGAAGGAGAAGAAGAAGAAGAAGAAGAAGAAGAAGAAGAAGAAGAAGAAGAAGAAGAAGAAGAAGAAGAAGAAGAAGAAAATCCGTAGCCCTCCTGTATAGATACAACAAACAGGCTGAGAAAGAAATTAAGGAAACAACATTCACAATAGCCACAAATAATACAAAGTATCTTGGCATAACTCTAACCAAGAAAGTTAAAGATCTGTATGACAAGACCTTCAAGTATCTGAAGAAAGAAATTGGAGAAGATATCAATATGGAAAATCTTCCATGCTCATGGACCAAGATTAACATAGTAAAAATGCCCATCTTATAAAAGCAATTCCCATCAAAATATCAACACAATTCTTATTTATTTATTTTAAATTTTTTATTAATTTATTCTTGTTACAGCTCAATGGTTATCCCATCCCTTGTATCCCTCCCGTTTTCCCCTTATTCTCCTCCCCTATGACTGTTACTGAGGGGGATTTCCTCCCCCTGTATATGCTCATAGGGTATCAAGTCTTTTCTTGGTAACCTGCTATCCTTCCTCTGAGTGCCACCAGATCTTCCCCTCCAGAGGACATGGGCAAACATGAGGCACCAGAGTTTGTGTCAACACAATTCTTTACAGACCTTGAAAGAAAAATTCTTAACTTCATATGGAAAAAAAACCCAGAATAGCTAAAACAAACTTGTACAATAAAAGAACGTCTGGAGGTATCTTTACCCCAGATTTTAAGCTGTATTACAGAGCACAGGAATAAAACTACATAGTACTGGCATAGAAACAGTCTGATGGATCAATAGAAATAAACCCACACACATACTACCACTTGATTTTTGACAAAGAAGCTAAAACTATACAAAGGAAAACTGAGAGCATCTTCAACATAGCTGGATGTCTATATGTAAAAAAATACAAATGGATCCATATTAATCACCCTGCACAAAACTCAAGTCAAATGGGTCAAGGACCTTCGTATAAAACAAGAAACACTAAATCTATTAGGAGAGAAATTGGAAAAGATCCTTGAACTCATTGGCACAAGGACAACTTCCTGAACATAACACCAACAACTCAACTCAGGCTCTAAGATCAAGAATTAATAAATGGGACCTCTTGAAACTGAAAAGCTTCTGTGAGGCAAAGGACACTGTCAACAGAAAAAAGTAACAGCCTACAGATTGGGAAAAGATCTTCACCAATCCTACATCCGACAAAATGCTAATATTCAGATTATATAAAGAATTCAAGAAATTAAACATGAATAAACCAAATAATCCAATTAAAAATGGGATACAGAGCTGAACAGAATTCTTTGTTGTTGTTGTTGTTGTTTTCTGAACATAATTAACAGAGGAATCACAAATAGCAGGGAAGCACTTAAAGCAATGCTCAACATCATGGGGAAATGCAAATCAAAATGTCTCCAAGATTCCATCCTATAATCATCAAAATACCTACGATAAAAAAAAAAACTCAAGTGACAGTAAATGCTGTAAAGGATTTGGAGCAAGGAGGCAATGCTCTATTGCTAGTGGGGGTGCAAACTTGTACAACCACTTCGGAAATCAATTTGGTGGTTTCTCAGAAAATTGGGAATACCTCTACCTCAAGATCAAGCTATACCACTCCTAGGCATATACCCAAAAGATGATCTAGCACACAACAAGGACATTTGCTCAACTATGTTCACAGTAGTTTTATTTGTAATAGCCAGAAAGTAGAAACAACCTAGATGTCCTTCAAGCAAAGAATGGATAAAGAAATTATGGTACATTTACACAATGAAATACTACTCAGCTATTAAAAATAAGAAAATCATGAAAATTTCAGGCAAATAAGTGGAACTAGAAAGCTCATCCTGAGTGAGGTAACCCAGACCCAGAAAGACACACATAGTATGTACTCAGTTATAAGTGGATATTAACCACATAGTACAGTATATGCAAACTACAATTCACAGACCCAAAAAGCTAAGTAACAAGGAGGATCCCCGGGAGGATGCACAAATCTCACTGATAATGGGAAATAGAATAGATAGAGGAAGTGCTTGAAGAGAAGCAACAGGAGGGAGTGCTGAAGTAAATGAGGGTGGGAATCTGATATGGGGGGAGTGGGGGGCCAAGAGGACAGAAGGCTTGCAAAGAGAAGAGAAACTCTGGTCTGGGTTGCATCTTTGTGACAGGCTGGAGATCTACAACAGGGTTGGCTCCTGGGAGGATATGGGGGTGACTCTAGCTGAGGCCCCAACATATGGAGACTGAAAAGGCCAGTCTCCAACCAGACAGGACTCCTAGTAGAGGAGGGGAACACCAACCCAAAATTTACCCTGCCTACAAAATGTGCAAGGACGAAGAAAAAGTGGAGATTGAGGGATGTCCAACTAATACCTGGCCACACAGTGCAAGAGAGCCAAACTCTGAAACAACTAATGATGCTCTGCTATGCTTGCAGATGGGAGCCTACCATAGCTGTTATCACTGCCAACACTGGGCAAGTGCAGATAGCCTTCTAGAAGAGTGGGAGGAAGGATAGAAGGACCTACAGGGAACAGGAGCTCCACAAGAACACCAACAGAACCAACTTACCTGTGCCCAGGAGAAGCTTGTGAAGACTGAACATCAACTAAGGACCATGTATGGACCTAGGCTGCTTACACATATGTACCAGATGGGCATCTTATTCTTCATGTGGGTCCTCTAGTAAGGGGAGTGGAGGCTATTTCTGACATGGACTGTGTTGCCTGCTTTTTGGCCACTTACCCCTTGCCAGGGCTACCTTGCCAGGCCACCATGGTAGAAGATGCACTCAGTCTTGATAAGACTTGATGTGCTGGGATGGATAGGTGTCGGTGGTGGGGGAACACTATGAAAAGACTAAATCTCCAAATAATATAAATAAAGAAGGAGAAGAAACACAGGTAAAAGACAGAAAATATTAACAAAATCATAAAAGAAAAATTTCCCAACCTAAATAAAAAGATGCCTATCAAGGTACTAGAAGCCTAGAGAACATCAAATAGACTGGACTAGAAAAGAAATTACCCACTGCACATAATAATCAAAAGACTGAACATATAGAACAAAGAAAGAGTATTAAAAGCTGCAAGGGAAAAAGTAACTAAGTAAAAAGTAAAGGCTAATTAGCATATAGAGGTCAGGCTTCATATGGAGACTCTAGGAGCCAGAAGAAATAACACAGATAGATGGTCAACCAACACTGAAAGGCTACAGATATCAGCCCAAACTATAGTACCCAGCAAAGACACTGATCACAAAAGAAAAATCACTCATAATAACAGTCTATAAACCTTTGTTCCTATACTTATCATCATCACTCATCATCAAGGAAAATTCTCTTTGCAACAGATGGAGATCAGTACAGAAAACCACAACACTCCTGAATCTAAGGCTCAGGGAATGTGGAAGACAGGGCAGAAAGACTGCATGTGCCAGTGGGCCGGGGAGCTTGCTGTGAGATTGTGTCTCCTAATAATATCAGAAGCTACATCCATAAAGTCGCACCAACATGGCTGTTTACATGTGAGCCAAACATGGATGACACCAGAGGACATACTAAAGTGGACGGAAAGAGTCCATGGGGACTCAACTCTATGTAATAAAACTATAGGCAATTATTCATAATAGCCAGAACCTAGAAACAGCATAAATGTCCCTCAGTAGAAGAATGGATAAAGAAACTGTGGTACATTTACACTATGGAATACTACTCAGCTATTAAAAAGAAGGGATTCCTGAAATTTGTGGACAAATGGATTGAACTAGAAATGATCATAATGAGTGAGTTAAGCCAGAAGCAGAAAGACTCAAATGGTATATAGTCATTTATATCTGGACACTAGCCCAACGGGCATGTCCCATGAAAGTATTCACTCACCAGGAAAGTGGGTCAGAGGGCAGGACATCCTATTGGGTCTCTAGGTGAGAGAAGCATGGGAGAATGGGGAAATAGAAGGATCCAGAGGATCCTAGGGACCTATAAGAAGAACATTAAGATGAGCAGATCTGGGCCCAGGTATCCGTCGCAAACTATGGCACCAGCCAAGGACAATACATGCAGTAAACTTCGAACCCCTACCCAAATCTAGCCAATGGATACGACACTCTTCACAGTTGAGTGGAGAGTGGGGGCTGACGTTCACATGAACTCTGGTGCCCCACATTTGACCACATCCCCTGGATGGGGAGGCCTGGTGGCACTCGGAGGGAGGATAGCGAGCTACCAAGAAGAGGTTTGGTACCCTATGAGCATATACAGGGGGAAGAGGTCCCCCTCAGTCACAATCTTAGGGGAGGGGAGTAAGGGGAAAATGGGAGGAATGGGAGGACACAAAAGATGGGATAACAATTGAGATGTAATATGAATAAATTAATAAAATATATTTTTTAAAAAACTATAGGCAAGCAGGAAAGCTGAGACTGGGAGAGAAGCTCTTCCCCTGCAAAGAGAACACTGCCAAGTGTTCATCCTCAAAAACATACATCCAAGTTACATTACAAGGAGTGCTATATGTAGGAATATGTATGTGTGTATGCATATATATGCATGCAATGCTAATTATTGAAACAAGAGGCTATGAATTTGGAAGAGAGTGAGGAGGCATATACTAGAGTGTTTAGAGGGAGGAAAAGCAAGGGAAAATGTAACTATATTTTACTCTAAAAAAGACTTTGTTTTGTTTTTGTTTTCTTGGTTTTCTGAGACAGGGTTTCTCTGTGTGGCCTTGGTGGTCCTGGAACTCACTCTGTAGACAAGGCTGTCCTAGAACTCAGAGATTCACTTATCTCTGCCTCCTAAGTGCTGAAATTAAAGGTATGTGCCACTACTGCGTGGCTTTAATATATAAAAAAAATAAAAACAAAGAACTCTAGACACTGGGGTTCAGGGAAAATTCCTGAGTACTCACACAAAATATACTGGGACCAGGATGTGCCCCAATGCCACCCAGGGTGCATTATTCTCTGTGCTGCACAGCACTAACCCTAGGCCTTCCAATTTGGCTGAGACTCCTAGCTGTGTACTTTATAATGAAACTAAAGTACAGCTCTGTGGATTGTTCTAGAAAGTTATAAAAGCTGAGAAAGGATTGTAGGAACAACTGAGTTTATGGAGGGGTTTGGAAATGTGGGCCACACTGCTCCCCTTCCCCAGATGCAGCAGAATGTGAAGGAGGAGGAGTCTGCTAAGGAGCGTGCCCTTTAGTATGTGGAGTCTGTCTTCCGGAGAAGTCACAGCGAGGTATAAATCTGTAATACACCCAGTTGGGACTGAAGGAGAATATAGTTCTACTGTGGATTGAATGTGAACTGTCACCCATGGGCTTACGTGTTTGAACACTTGGTTGCCAGTTGATGGCACTGTTTAGGAAAGTTGTAGAACATCCAGGAGGTGGAGAATTGCTGGAGGAAGTGTATCATTGGGGGTAGGCTTAGAACTTTTAAAGTCTGGTACTACTTCCTGTTCACCTTCTGCCTGCTGCCATGTCTTCCCACAATGATGGATGCGGTCCTTCTGGAAATGCAAATTAAAATGAACTTATTCTCCCTTAAGTTGATTTAGCCAGAGTATTTTATTTTACTTATCATTTTAACAGTAGGAAAAGAAACTAAGACAAGTTCCAAGCTTCCCTTTCATAATGTCTGAGAGTAGAAAAACCAAAATCAAAACTCTCTCTGTGGCTTAAATTTCCTTATCTTAAGAATATTGTTAGCAATTCCTTAACCCATTAACTGTATTAAAAAAAAATAGCCACACAGCATTTGACACAGTAACTGTTTTAGCCAGATGAGTGCTAGAAATTTCTGCTCCCATGTTTTCCCATGTTTAGAGCCTACGAGCAAGCCTACATCTCTCTCTGAAAGAAAACATTCTTTCTGTTTCCCACTATTTTCTTTCTTTCTTTCTTTCTTTCTTTCTTTCTTTCTTTCTTTCTTTCCTTCCTTCCTTCCTTCCTTCCTTCCTTCCTTCCTTCCTTCCTTTTTGTAGCACCAAGCACCACTTCTCCTACTTGGCATTTCCTGAGTAAATTCTTTGTAATTACTTAGGGTCCTGCCATTTGGGCCAATCCAGGCTGGGTTCTGCTTTGACTTCAGCTCTTCCAGCTTGGCCTCATGGGTAGTGAACTATTCTGGGATTGTACTGCTGGGGTATATGTTCATGGCAATGCAAGAAGAACATATTGCAAGCCTCCCTCAAACCACACCCTTCAATATGCCATAGTCCAGCCCAACAGGGGCAGGGAAATGTACTCTGTTTCTACTGGATGAATGGCAGGTCTCATGGCAAAACATGCTGAGAAACTCTGAAGGCTCAGTGTACAAGGAAATAGGAATGTTGTACATTCTACTGTACAGGTATAGTTTCACATGTTTTTAACCCAGAACCATTGTTGTGTATACCTTTCTTTGTTTGTTTGTTGTTGTTTTTGTTTTTGAGACATAGTTTCTCTGTGTAGTCTTGGTTGTACTAGACTCACTTTGTAAGCCAGGCTGGCCTTGAACTCACAGAGATATACCTGCCTCTGACTCCTCGAGTGCTGGGATTGCAGGTGTGCACCACTGATCACGGCTCATGTGAGTCAGTCTTTACACAATTTTGTCCTTTGTGCTCACAGGACAACATTTAGCAGGTATCTGTTGAGTGACTGGATGAGCAAACGAGCCAAGTAAGAACACTATCCGTTGTAATCAAGATCTAATATTTTTGTGGTACAGCTTTTAATAAGTTGTGAGCTGTGAAGAGAAGAAGAAAAAGGCCAAAAGTTATCAAGTGGGCCTCCTTTGATGACAGTAGGAATCCACATTGATGGTAAGAGAGCTACAACACAGTAAGATCACAGCATGGCTTTGTAAGCCATTTGTTGTAAGAGAGAGCTCTAGAGCCAACTTTACTAAAGTGATACTCACAGGCTGAAAAACAGCAGAATTAACCAGCCTCAGTTTGGTATGCAGAATTTTATACCTGAGATTGGAAATATTGAGTCAAGTCTACTTTTAAATAGGCTTTCTTTGGTTTACTCAAACAACGGCACTATGAATGGAAGGAAACCTAAAAATACAAATTCTCTGCAATTTAGCAAATGGAGGTACAATGAAAAGTCTAATAATAAACTTGAGACAGACTAAATTCTACTAATTAGCACACTTGAGCCAAAGGCAGAAGAAAAACATATAATTAAGTCTTAATAGTTTAGGAAGGAATAAAAATGGTCCAATAATAGCTAAATCAACCAGAATGAAAAAGGTTATAAAAAGAAATCTTCAGTTGACTTCTCCTATATGAAGACATGGGACCAAATAGGCAGGCTTGGAAGGAAGGGAGATGACATTTGCCACAGAGAAAGAAACATGGAGACGGTCTAACAGTTGCTTCTTCTGGGAGACACTGCAGAAGAGAAATCCTGTGCAGGGTAAAACCAAAGAAACAAAAACCCAGCCACACCCACCCATTCACGTCCTCCTAAGCACAGTGCTGGAGGGGAGGTGCCTTTTTGACATGTAACTAAGGTGTGAGAGACTTGGCCCTTATAGCTGACACACTTATATGACCTGTGGAGGGAGACCCGGTCAAGTCACAACTAGAGATAATATCTAAGTCCTTTGGTCACAAGAGACACAGGACTATTTGTATTTTTGCAAACATAGCGGCCACCATAGGATCCCATCCCTGTGCAAAAGCTTGGTCTTAGCCTGCCATTTCAATCTCTAGTTTCTCTCTAGGTCATTCTTTTACATTTAGCCTCAGACTCAACTTAAGTTCAAGCATACCCTTGAACCCTCATATATCAATTGACAAGGGTGGAGAGCTGGTCTGAAAAGTGTGCCCTTAGACACTTTCATGGTTGTGTGAGAATTGTAGAACATGCAGTTCTAGGTGAGCCACTCCACGTAAATGCTTGGTGTGATCAACAAATTCTGTAAAAACAATATATATGAGGCTGGTGCCATAATACCATGGCACATTATTTC
Organism: Acomys minous; assembly: GCF_964271855.1. Lineage (NCBI taxonomy): Eukaryota > Metazoa > Chordata > Mammalia > Rodentia > Muridae > Acomys > Acomys minous. The sequence continues at coordinate 51,333,686 of NC_140495.1, forward strand.
ACAGTGGACTTCTTTGACAAGGAATGGTTTATGCTAAAATAATGAAATAAAAGAACAGCTTAGTAATTCAAAACCTAGCAACATAATTCATTAACATTATTCTAATGGCTAACGTTGTCAACTACACTGCGTCTGGAATAAACGAAAACACAAGCTGTTGGCAGTCCCATGAAGGATTTTCCTGATTGCATTATCTGTGAAGGATTTTCTTGATCTGATTATTTGAAGTGGGAAGAACCATCCTAAATCTGGATGGCACCTTTCAGTGGAAGCCCACAAAGAAGAGCATAGAAGGACATTTTTTTTTTGTCCTTCTTGCTTGTCTCTACTCTTGTTGGCAAGTTCATCTACCTTGCTGCTGACATACTGATTTACCAATATTAAAAATGAAAAGTTGGAATTCCAACATAGATTAAAGACAAGCAACTTTCCAGGAACCCTCCAGGCCGCCAGTGCCAGATGGGGTCTGCTGAGATGCACGACCTCATGGATCACTAACTGCTAGATTCTCAACCTCTCCAGTGTGAGGCAGCCACTAATGGACTACCAGGACCACATCCCATAAGCCAATTGAACAAATCCCCATTTAACACATGTATGTATATTCATTCTATCATTCCTGTTCCTTTGGATAACCCTGACTAATATAATTATCAAATATAAAGTACTGTATGTTACAGACTCTGTAGGTAGTTCAGTGGATTTATTTTTAGGCTCTCTCTCTCTCTCTCTCTCTCTCTCTCTCTCTCTCTCTCTCTCTCTCTCTCTCCTACACACACACACACACACACACACACACACACACACACACACAAACACAAACACACACGAGATGTATTGGGTTGGGCAGTGATGACAGTTATATCACCACACAACAGGAATTATTTAGCTCCATTGAAAACTTAGGAGACCACTGTTTGATACGCAGTCAGTGCCATCTTAAAACTCATTATGTGGCATACAAGTGTAAATTTAGTAATGAAATCATTTACTTATACAAAATATAGGTGCTGGTGTGATCTACTTATACTTATGGCGCTCATACATGAAGAAAACCCAACAAAAATACAAATACAACATAGACTAAATGATTGTTCAGAGACAAACTGAGGTGCATTAAAATTTTAGAGTTGGTTTGAATAGACAGTGGTTCATACATGTACGCAGCTCTAGCCAGCTATTATTTGGGGATCTGTGAAGAGGCATGAAGGAAACCATATATACTGTAAGTAGGGAAGCAGAGCAAAGAGAACATTTACTTGGCTAAAGTGGAGGGTGGCTGTAGGCATAAGGTTATTGTGTAATTTAAATTCTGATTTCCTGTCTGAATGTTCTGTAAACTCTGCTCCCCAACTGTCCCTCTAATATGTCAATAAAGCATTTATAGCCAATCAATGATCAGGGGGAGAGAATAAGCCTGGACTTCCTGCCAGCCATGGGAGGAAGAGTTAGAGGAGGAAGTAGGGAATTGAGCCATGTGAGAGGTCCAAGGAAGATCAAGAGGAAAGAGTTGGAGCCAAGGAAAGCTACAAAGTGCGAGTATCACTGGGATGCTTGCTGGGAGTTAGACAAAATAGCAAAGAAGATTAAGAACAGACTTAAAGTGCTCATATTGTGTTGTGAAGCCTTGTATTATTAGAGTCTCAATTATTTGTGTGATAGCTGGATTAAGAAAAAAGCTCAGAGAAACAAACGCTGCTTTATATAAATAACGTCAACAGGTGACTTTACATAAATCACTCTGATGGAAAATCTCTAGTGATTGGGAGGTGATACTGAATTGGATTAGAACATGACTGCTCCCATGACATGGTCTATGTGGGAATCCAGGGAGCCACCTTGGCCTAATGGCTGTGTAAAACAGCTTTGTATTATTATAACAAAACACCTGAAAAAGGTGAACTTAAAAAGAGGAAAAGTTTATTTCAGGCCAAGGTCCAAGAGGTTTCAGTCCCCAATACCTTGGTTGTAGTTCGAGCACATAGGAAAAAAAAAAGACTTACAATCTAGGCCAGCCAAGAGGCAGAGAGGGAGACAGAGAAAGAGAGAGAAGGTAAAGGGCTAGGCCATGCCCAAGAACGTGTCAGGGACAGGAGAGATGGCACAAAAGTCAACAGAGCTCACTGTCCTGGCAGAGGACCTAGGTTCAGTTCCTAGCACCCAGACAATGGCTCACAGTCATCTGTAACTCCAGTATTAGGGGATCAGACACCATATTCTGGCCTCCGAGTAGATCAGGCACGCATGTGGCTCACATACACACATGAAAGCAAACACACAAACATATAAAATACCAATAAATATCTTTAATCATGAAAGAAAAACAACATACTCACCTACCTCGATTATTCCTACTAGTCCCCTCTGGAAGTTTCCATTAACCTTCCAGTGGTGCCCCAGCTGACAACTAAGCCTTTAACACAGAGGCCTTTGGGTGCTCTTCCAGACCCAAACAATTAAAGCTTTAATGCAGAAAGTTTTTCTGTTGTTTCCTTTGCTTTGAAGATGCTATGGGCCCACAGCAAGGAAAAGGGGAACTTCTGAAGGAGGTGAATGCTTTTCTGGGACCATTTCAAGAACCAGAACTAGAAATCTGCTTCTAGCCCCTGGGAACTTAGGCTTTTATTTTATGAATAAAATGGAAATGCTACTCATTCCCCACTTCATCCCCTCATGTGATTATGGAAAGAGTTCGTGTGAAAAAATAAGCATCGGCTGCAGAGTGAGCAAGATGATCCGAACAGGTGGCAGGAGGTAGGTTAATGCTCTATCTCTGTCATTGGTAATGGTGTTTTGTTCATACTAGGCGTTCAGTAAACATATGTGGAATCAATTGATGAATGTAGAAATAGCCTTCAAAAATCCTCAGGACCATTAGGCCAAGGGAATGGATGATTCAAAAGAAAAAACCAAACGCACAGCTAAGAAAGTGCCAAGTGGCTAGTCTTTATCGAAAGCCTACATGCACCATCAGGAGGTCTGAAATGTATGCTCTCTGTCCACGGTAGGCAGCAAAGTGAAATGTCTACACTGGTCCCTGGCTCATGGTGTGACAGTTAATCTTATCAACCTGACAGTATCTGGGATCACCCAGGAGGTGAGCCTCCAGGCACACCTGGGAGGGGATTATATAAATTAGGTTAGCCTCTTCCCAAGATGGAGTTAATTGAAGTGCAAAGACTAACCCAAAAGTGTGTGGCACGATTCCCTGGCCTTGGGTCCTGGAGCACAGAAAAAGAAGAAACCTAGCTATTCTGGGGCTTTCATCATCTCCTCCTGCTTACCGACTGTGGATACAACACAAGCTCCTTCCAGCTTCTGTCAGCATGGTTTCTTTGTCATGATGGACCATATCCTGGAACTTTGAGCCCAAATAAACCCTTTCTCCCTTAAGTTGCTTTTGCCAGTCATCATATCAATGAGACAAGTAGCTAAGACACAGAGTGTAGGAAATTTTTGGTTGCAGTAGATTCAAGGTTTCTGGTTAAAGATTTTTTAAAACAAAATTTTTTCTATTTAAAAAAAACTAGATTAGCATCATTCCAGGGGATTAGATGGGCCAAGGGAGGCAGAAGAGCAATTGTAAGAGCAATGAGTCCAAAGAGAGACTGACTAGCCTTTGCTGCCTGTGGAGATGGAAGAAGCCGTGAGCTGCAATAGAAATTGCAAGGAAAGGTTCTCTCAGACACCTCAGATAGGAGACATCCCTTCTTGCTGCTCTGTCCTAGCCCAGTGAGGATCATGATGGGCTTCTGACTTCTAAAGCAGGAGAAAAGAAACAGATTCTCCCCAGAAATCCCGAGGGAATTCTGCCTGCTGTTGTTTTCCAGAGATGTGAGGAAATAAATGCACGTTCATGTCTAATACACTGTATTTGTGGTCATCTGCTATAGCAGCAATGTGAAAGTAGCACATGGGGGCACAGTCTTCTTCCTGGCAGCAACCAAAATTCTAGTATACACCATCCTACCTTTGTTCACTTGTCACTCAGTGGGTTCTAAAACAGAGATAATTGCTATTAACTGAGTAGTGTGACATTTGTGTAGTGAGCATACTCAACAGCTTCAGTTGTCCCTGTGGTTAGCACTATACTCCAAGTACTAGAGAAGACTCTTACAATTAATATCTAACTTCTGAAATAAGCACTTCAACTCTTTTGCACATTATGAACACTTTTTCTGAAAAGAATACAGCTGATAAAAATTGCGCAGTAAAATAATCACAGAAGCAAAAAGTCAAAACAACAAAATACATTCCATAGTACTAATCTCACAGTAATGGTCTCCAGTAAGAGTGACCTAGATTAAATCCTCAACAAAGAACTCCAAAGAATGATTATAACCATGCTTAGAGAAGTCAAAGAAGAAAAGAAACACATGAATGATTCCAAGAGAATATATACAACCCAGATGTTGAAATAAAGAAATATATGTAAGAGGATTTTAGTAAAATGGTAGAGATAGTGAAGAAAACCCAAACTGAAACAAACGAACACGCAAACAAATGAAAATCACCCTGGAGAGACTCACAGTAGAATGGGCTAAGAAGAGCACAGAACATCAGAGGTTGAAGACAGGCTGAAGGAATAGGAGCACTGCAACAAGGACAAAAATAAATTAATAAGGTACAAGAGAAACTTGTCATTGCATTCCAGACACCATAAAATGACAAAAGTCTAAGAATCATGGGCACAAGAGGAGAAGAATTTCACTCTAAAGGCATGGAAAACATTTCCCACAAAGTCATAGAAGAAATTTCCCAAAGTTAGAGACAGAAATACCAATCTAGATACAAGAGGCATTAGAATACCAGGCAAGACCAGGAATAAACCTTTCCCCGTCTTATTATAGTTAAACTAATAAATATGGGGGACAAAGAAGGTATGTTGAAAGCAGCAGAGAAATGCATGCAGCCACATGTAAAGGCAAGCCCATCAAAAAAAAGTAGAATTATTAACAAAAACACTAAAAATTGGTTGAGTGTTTTACTTTGGGTTTCTACTAGGGTTGCAATGAAAAAACCATGACAAAAAAAAGCAAGTTGGGAAGGAAAAGGTTTATTCAGCTTTTACTTCCAGATCACTGGTGGAAATCAGGACAAGAACACAAGCAGGCCTGGAACCTGGAGGCAGGAGCTGATGCAGAGGCCCAGGAGGGGTGATGCTTACTGACTTGCTTCCCCTGGTTTTCTCAGCCTGTTTTCTTATAGAACTCAGAATGGCACAACCAAAATGGGCTGAGACCTCCCTCATTGATCATTAATTGAGAAAATGCTTTCCATTAGAATCTAATGGAAGCATCTCCTCAATTGAGGTTCCTTCTTTTCTGATGACTCTGTCTTGGGTGAAGTTAACACACAAAGCCCACCAGTATAGGGAGGTAGGAATGGTATGCTTCAAGCTCTGAAAGACTAGAGTCATGAAGCGACTCTTCCCAACCACATGATGTGTCATGGTAGAATTAAAAAGAAAAACTCTCCATGATAAAAAAAAAAAGCCAAAGGAGTTTATGACTTCTACGCATATATTCTGGATAATACTTACAAGAATCCTTGAGACTAAAGAAAAAGATGTGTTTATGAGTCCACTGAAAATAATAAGCCACACATGAATAATAGCTAAGCAAGAATGGAATAGAAAATCACCAAACACGATAATACCAACAAATAGGATAAGAACCGAAACACATCTTTCCATAGTAACATTGAATATAAATGATTTCAGTTCCACAGCCAAAGCATTCAGACTAGGAGACTGGACCAAAAGAAGAGGTCCATTTATTTGTTGCCTCCCACAAACTCACTTCACTATCATAGATAGATACTATCTTAGGGTGAAAGAATAAAAAGGGGTGGAGAAAATAAAGGCAGGGAATAGCAGGTGTCTCTATTCAATTATTTGACAAGACAGACTTTAAACCAAACCTAGCTAGATGATACATTTTAAGAGTCATTTTATACTGATTAATTTAAAAAGCCATCAAGAGGATATTATAGTTCTAAACACATGTGTTCCAAACACACAATTTCATGAAACAAATACTCTGACATGTAAAGTCATAGATTAACCCCCAACACAGTAGTAATAGATCACTCCACTCTTAACAGTAGACAGGTCATCCCATCTTTTTTTTTTAATGCAGAGGATCATTTGAGTTGAATGGCACCACAGGAAGTAGCTTACAGGGTCATGTCATGGCCATGAAACTTTTCATGTCCATCTGTTTTTTGTAAATTATTCATAAAGGCATAACTTTTCCTTTTCTTCTTACATTTATTTTCCAAACATACTTTCCCTAACATGTTGGGCTTCCCACTTATTTTGTATTTCCTTACTCTTTCTGTAAAGTTCCCTTCCCACCCCATGGAGGCTTATCCACCATGTACCTGACGTCTAAGGGGTTTAAGTGGCATGGCTGGTTAAAGCCCTCTTTCTCCACTCTCCTCTTGTAGGCAGCTGGTGCTTTTAGAGTTTGGCTTCCTGGGGCAGAGTTTTTACAGTTCTAATAATACTATCCTCAAGCTTCAAACACCATAGATCAAATAAATTCAACAGACACCTATAGAACACTCCATCAGGACACTGGAAAATATATTCCTCACCAGCTAATGGAATGTTCTCAAGATATACTATGATGCAAAGTAAGGCTTAACAAATATAAAAAAAACTAAAATAATTATTTTTATTCTATCTGATCACAATAGAGTAAGACTGCAAATCAATAGTAATAGAAACCCTGGAAAACACACAAAGTCATGGTGAATAAATGACACATCACTGAATGATGACTGCATCACTGAAGAAATCAAGAAGAAAAAAGTTAATTCTTAGAATTTAATACAAATAAAAAGAGAACGCATCAAAATAATAGATGAGTATGATGAAATCAGTTCTAAGAGAGAAGTTATAGGTGTAAATGCTTGCATGTAAATGCCAAGGATATCAAATACAAACTGTAACAATATACCTTAGGGCCCCAGAAAAAGAAGATAAGTCAAATCTAAAACCATAAGATGGAAAGAAAAAAAATAAGACCAGAGTAGAAATTAGCAAAATTTAAACAACACAAATAATTCAGGAAATAAAAAGTTGGTTTTTTAAAAAAGAGATAAAGGTCTACAAACTTTAGTAAAACTAACCAAAAGAGAGAAAGAGGAGACCCAAGTTAACAAAACTACATATGAAAAGGGAGCCAGAAAAAAAAAAAGAAAGAAAAGAAAAGAAAAAAGAAAAAAGAAAGAAAGAAAAAAAAAAGGCAGTCAGATACTAACAAAATTCAATAAATCATTTGGACATACCTTTAAAAAACATATATACCAGCTGGGTATGAAGGCCCATACCTATAATTCCAGCACTCAGGAGGCAGAAGCAGACAGACCTCTGTGAGTTCGAGACCAGCCTGGTCTACAAAGGGAGTCCAAAACAGCCAAGCTACACAGAGAAACTCTGTCTCAAAAAACCAGAACCAAGGAACCAAACCACAAAACCAGTAACTTTATATCGGTAAATCTAAAGAATTAGATTATGTATATGTGACTTAGGAAAATTAAACCAAGATGAGATAAATAATTTGACCAGATTTATAACATTCAGGGATAACTGAAGGAAAAACAAACAAACCCTCTTAATTTAAAATAAGGCCAGGACCAAACGGAATCATCGGAAACTTTTACCAGACCTTCAGAAAGCTACCACCAATGCTTCCCAAATGATTCCTTAAACTATGAAAAAAACATTGCAAATTCTTTTTATGACATCAGCATACCGTAACTATATAAAAAGAAAGCACAAACTAATTGCCCCAATGACCACAGATATAAATTTTTTAAAAACAAAACAACACAAAACAAAACAAAAATAACAGGAAATACAATTCAAGAACCTGAAAAAGAATTTAGGGGGCTCTCATGGCGGGGCACGTGGGATTTGAAAGATGAAGTCCTCAATGCATTCTGAGGAGGAGGATTTTGTTCCAGAGCTACACAGAAATGTTCGCCCCCAAGAGCAGCCTGATTGGGAGTAAACACTTAGCGCAATGTATTAGAAATACCCAAGTAAAGATTATCCAAGATGGCGTCGATCCCACACTGTGTATGATCCACAGAACAGCAGTGACTGTAAAGCAACCAAAGGACTATAGTGAGAGCTCCAAAACACAGTGCTGGTGTTACCCAGAAAGAAGGAAATCCTGTCTCATCGCAGGACCTTGGGACCACACTCTGGTGAGCTCCCCGGGACCCTGGGCCACAGACTCTGCTTTTTGGGTTGTGCAGTATGGGCCAAGGAGATGGCATTCCAGGAGGTGGCGCTGTTCTGTTCCAGTCAAGCCTCAGTGAGGACTGTACTTCTCACACCACAGACCTCACAGGCCTCCTCTAATGGGCTGGGACTACGCTCAATACCTACAGCTGGATCATGCAGAGGTGGATACTTGGGGCAGCACAGAGGTGGCGGCCCATGGTGGATGGAGCATGCGATGAAGCCAGAGACTCGGGAGGCATGAATCAACAGAGTCACAAGTCCCCCTGGACAAAAAGCTGAGCTAGGCCAATATTAATGGTTTCTGTGAGCAACTCAATGAAGACGTTGAGGGGCCTCAACTTGACACCTGCTTGATGGCCCACAAGATCCAGTACCCAACAGGAGTAGGAGGCCATCCAGGTCTTGATGGCCAGCCACAATCTGGTGAATTGAACAGGAGCAGGAAAGCTGGCCCTGAGGACACAGAAGCAGGAGAGCTGGTCCTGAGAATGCAGGAGCAGGTGAGCCAGCCCTGGGGACATGGGAGCTGGAGAGCTGGCCCTGCCCTGATATCAGCTGGCCCTGCCTTGATGACACGGGAGCGGGCCCTGATCCAGGGTTCTGAGTCGACCTCATCCCAACATCTACCCGATGTATGACCTGCTGGAACACTGGAAGGGGCCAGACCTGTAGATTCAAAGATTAAGAGTCTCCTTGACACACAGCAGCAATGGGATATCCGACAGCAGTCCCAGTGAGGATCTGGTAACAATAGTGTAGGCCTCAAACTAGACACATGACTCACAGCAATGAACATTTGAAAGTAAACATATGTGGACAAAAGGCTATACTGTGTGATAGACTACAGCTTCTGTGACAAGATTTTTGTTTGTTTTATTTTACTGGGGGGAGGTTTCAAGGGCAGATGGCGGATATGAGGGGATGGGGAGAGGAAAGGGATTTTTTTGCATGACATGTAAATCATAGACATTCAATAAAAGTAAAAAAAAAAAAAAAAAAAAACAAAACACACACACACACACACACACACACACACACACACAAACCTCCAAGAACCTATCAGAAGGATTGTTCCCCAGTAGCATGTTGGCTTCATTCCAGAGAAACAAGGATAGTTCAACATATACAGATTAATAAATGCAGTGAATGCAAGACAGAAGTCACATGATGATCTCAGTAGATGCAGAAAAGGCTTTTGACAAAATTCAACATTCTTCATGATTAAACACACACACACACACACACACACACACACACACACACACACACACACACTGAAGAGACTAGGAATGGAGGAAATATATCTCAGTAAAGGCTATATATGACAAATTGTCAGTATTATACTAAGTGGTAAAAGCTCGAACCATTCCTACTAAGATCAGAAACAAGTCGGAGTGTCCACTTTCTTAATTCTTATTATAGTACTTTAAGTCTTAGCTAGTGTAAAAAGACAAGATAAGCAAATAAAAGAGATTAAAATAGGAATGGAAGAAGTCAAAGTACCTCTATTTGAGGAGGATATAATTCTATACAAAAGAAAGCTTTAAAAGTCCACTAGAAAATCCTTAATGCTTATAAATACTTTCAGTAAATGGTGAGGCACAAAATTGACACACAGAAGTCAGTAGCCTCCTATACACTAATAACAAACATGCTGAGAAAGAAACCAGAGAAACAACCTTATCTGTGTTTGTCTCAAAAGAAAGTACCTTGAAATAAACCTAAGGAAGTGAGAGACCCCCTATAAATGAAACTTTAAAACTCAAGAAAAAAAATGAGGCAGATATCAAAAGACGGAAAGATCTCCCATGTGGATTGGAAAGGGCGATGTGTGAAAATGGCCATCTTACCATCAACAGATACAGTGAAATCCCTACAAAAGTTCCAATGACATTCTTCACAGAAAAAGAAAAAAATCTTAAAATCATTTGTAAACACACACACACACACACACACACACACACACACACACACACACACCCCTCTCTGAATAGCCAAAGCAATCTTGAACAAAAATAATGCTTAATCAGGAGTCACCATCTCTGACTTAAGTTGTGCTATAGAGTCATAGTAACAAAAGCAGAGAGTACTGGCATGAAAGCATCATATAGGTACATGGAATAGAGCACCCAGATATAAGCTCACACAACTTCAACCATCTGATTATTAGTGTAGATGTAAAAAATGCATACTGGAGAAAGTAACCTCTTTTTTAAAATTGTGCTAGAAAAACTGGAGACTCACACATATAAAAATGAAATTAGATCACTATCCCTCATCCTACACAAAATCAACTAAAATAAGACTTTAATGTATGGCCCCAAACTGCAACTTTTAGAGAAAAAAGTAAACAAAGCATTTCATGATACAGGTATAGGCAAGTAATTTATCAATATGATTTTCACTCCTCAGAAAATAAGACTGTCAATTGGCAAAAGGTACTTCATTAAAGCAAAATGTTTTTTTTTTAAAGAAAACAAACAGCTGACTGAGTGAAGAGATAATCTATGCTATGAAAAAGTCTTTGTTAGCTAGATATCTAACAGAAGACTAATAGCTATAACACACAAGGAATAAAAGACATTAAATGACAAGAAAACAAAATGGAGATGTCTAAAGAATAGCTCAAAAATGTTCATCATCCTAGCAATTACTGAAATTCAAATCAAAACAACTTTAATATATTTCATCTAGTCCAAATGGCAAAGATGATCAAAACTACCAACAACAAATGCTGAGGAGGGTGCAGGAGGAAAACCCTCATTCCCTGTTGGTGGAATTGTCAGAACCAGTTCAGCCACTCTTGAAAAATCAGTGTGGGGAAGTCTCAAAGAGCTAAAAATACATCTACCGTGTAACCCAGCTATACCCCTCCCATATGCCCAAAGGACTGGACATCATACCCCGCATATATTTGATCAGCCATGTTCACTGCATTCTCTTACAATAGCTAAGAAATGGAAACAACAGAAATGTCTTCAACCAAGGAATGAATAATGAAAACATGAGACATATACACTATGGAATGCTATTCAGATGTAAAAAATAAAATAAAATCCTGACTTCTGTGAGTAAGTAGATGGATCTAGAAAATATCGTATAAGGGGGTAACTTAGACCCAGAAAGACACCTGCTTCATGCTCTCTTCCACCTGAGACTCATAACTATAAATCTCTAGGTGTAAGTACATATCCTGTAGTGACTGCAGATATCAGGGAAGTAAAAAATGGATCATTGCAGGGAGGGAAGCAATAGAGAGTCAAACAGGAGGGTACATGTAACCCAATGGAAAAAAATGGGGAAAGGAGGTGGATCTACTTACGGAGGGGAGGAAGATAAATACAGAAGAAAGAAGGAGGGTAAAATAGTGAGGATGCCTGAAAAAGTCTTAAGGAATCACACTACTAACTATATACCTATAATAAATGTAAGTTGGTGTATAAACATAGATATACAGCTTAAATGAAAATTTCCCATCTGGGATGACAATGCTCTCTCCAAGAGCCAAACATTAACAACAACAAAAATCAGCACTACGTCCCACAAAAGTCTTCACTTACCAGGAGATTGGGATAGATGTGAGGACATTCTGCTGGAACTCTAGGTAATAGAAATATAGGAGATGGGGAAATAGAAGGATCCAGAGGGTCCTAGAAACCTACAAGAAAAACATCGTGATGGGTGGATCAGGGCCCAGGGGCGTCTGTTCAAACTATTGCACTAACCAAGGACAATACAATAGTAAACATCGAACCCCTACTCTGATCTACCCAGTGGATAGGACATTTTCCACAGTTATGTGGAGAGCAGGGACTGACTTTGACATGAACTCTGGTACTCCATATTTGACTACCTCCCCTTGGTGGGGAGCCCTGGTGGCACTCAAAGAAAGAATACACAGGCTACCAAGATGAGACTTGATAGCCTATGACCATATGGGGAGAGGAGGTCCCCCTCGGTCATAGACCTAGGGGAGGGGAATAGGGTGAAAGCAGGAGGGAGGGAGGAATGGGAGGATACAAGTCATGGGATAACAATTGAGTTGTAATCTGAATAAATTAATAAACTTTTAAAAATGAGCACTGGGTATTAAAATCCCAATTTGAGTGGTAGGTCAATGTTATCTAAGAAACTCCCCAAACATTACAGGCTATCTGTCCCCTAAAGGTGGAGGGTAAGTCCCTATTGCTGAAGACACCATGCACTTCAGGGCTAAGGGCAAAGAGGCCATTGGCTAGAACGGATCTGAAAGCCTCTTCCCTGAGGAGTAACTTTCATGGTACTAGAAGTTTCTAGAGGAGGGAAGCAACCAATAATCCTACCCACTAATTTACTAAACCAGCATCATCTCTAACTACATTCTAAATATTTGTCCATATGCTTACAAATATGAACAATATAAATTTTAAGTAAATACTTTTAAAGTCTTCAGCATCCTTGAACATTGGGGAAATACAAATAATTTGAGATTCCAACTTACCCTAGTGAGAACAAACAAAGAATAACAGAGGCTGACAAAGATATGGGAAAAGGGGAACCCTTTTTTTTTTATTGTTGGTGGGAATGTAAGCCAGTGCTTCCAATATGCAAATCAGTATGGAGGCCTCTCAAAAACTAAAAATAGAACTACCATATGACCCAGTTATACCACTCATAGAAACGTACACAAAGGACCCAATATCCTCTCACAGGCATGCCTACACAAATGTTCTTCCTCCTGTTGTAGTCACAATAATAGGGAGATGGAGCCAACCAGGATGTTTCTGAAGTAATGAATGGATAATAAAAACAGAAAATTGTATATGCAATGGAATTTTATCCAGCCATAAAAACATGAAACTATGAGATTTGTAAGAAAATGCATATAACCGGAAAATATACTACTTCAGTAACCAGGTTCAGAAAGACAAACACCATGTTCTTTCTCATGTGCAGATCCTAGCTTCCTACAATCTCTCTCTCTCTCTCTCTCTCTCTCTCTCTCTCTCTCTCTCTCTCTCTCTCTCTCTCTCTCACACACACACACACACACACACGAAAGAAGCTTTAATACAGGGATAAAGACAGTAAAATGTAGCTGAGATAAAAATGGAAAAGTAAATACTATGTGTAGAAGTTTTTAAGCAGAGACAGAAGAGAGGTGGGGGAGGATTATGGGAAAGATTAAGCTTTGTCACAGGTGGAAACAGTTTTGGCGGGCTTTACCCTTGGGACACACCATGAATACCTTGTGAGAGACTGTATGGAGCCTTTCTGGGCTTGGAATTTAGGAAGCCTACCTGGGAACCCCACTGTGGCTATTGTTTTCCTAATTGACCCTCGGAGGGAGAAGGAGACCGCCCTTTGTATGTGACTGGGAAGGTGGTGAAGAGAAAAACAAGAGGTAGAGAAGGGAAAAGGAGCAAGGCGCGGAGAGAGAGGAAGGGACCAGACCAGCTCGTGAGACAGAGACACCTAAGGACCCGTCCTGCCGACGGATTCCAGGAGGTTTACTCTTCTGTCCCTTTAACCTTTTTTTCCTTCTTGTATATACTAGTTGGGTTGTATAATAAAGTTTAATTGTTAATAAGCAGAGCCAACATCTGGCGCCCAACGTGGGGCCCGAACCCACGACCCTGAGGTAGATTATTAAATCTACTAACTTCAAAAATTCTACATTGGTAAGGGAGGATACAGGGTTGTAAAATAAAAGGTAGATTATTAAATCTACTAACTTCAAAAATTCTACATTGGTATTGTAGATTGATAGAAATTTAAGACTTTTGATTGATAAAAATTTAAGACTTCAACTTTTGCTTCACATTGATATGAACTTAAATTATATATTCCATTCATTTTTGCCTTATGTATTGTATGTTATATGTTGACAAAATATTGCATATTGTATGTTAAAAATTTACGTTCTTTTTGTTCAATGTTTATTTGATGTATTATTCATGTACCACTAATGTCTTATAAAAAACTGTTTGAAATCATTGGGGATAAAAGTTGGTATTTAGTTACGTAGAAATCCTATTAAATACTCACTTTGTTATAGAACAGGTTTGTTTAATAGCTTATATATGTCTTCAAAAAAATAAATTAATAACGGTAAAAATAGATAGATTTGCTCTTCAAACTCTTCAGAGATCCACAAAATATGACATTTAATGATGAGGGCTTTCCTGACAGAGAGAGACATCCACTCCTGGCCACCTCTCCATTTACATCATTGAAGATGGGGGCTTCAAGAGATGCTGGTGACAAAATGGTCACTAAACAAAAAAAACTGCTCTACTACTGCTCTTATCTCTACTGCTGATGACAAGATGATTGTCTACAATGATCAACAATGATGCTAAAAAGATGACTGTCCAGCTTTAAAGAGAATAGATGGACCAGACCGTCAGATTTCCTGCTTCAAAAAGCAGTTCATTAGATGTTTTAGGCCGATAAGGCTAAAGACTGATTGCCCCAATAAAGAAAAGAATTCGGTGACTATCCAGGCAGTCTGCTCTCTCTGTACTCTGCAACTTAGAAGTTGCCTGCCAACACTTCCTTTATTAGATAGATTTTCCTTCTTGGGTCTCTGATGGGATTAAAGACTAGATAGCCACAGTGTTACTAAAAACTTTAGTAAATTAATAATTACAATTTCTCATAAAAAAAAAACTCTCTTTGGTAGGATAGTAGTATACTTTCCCTTAGGTTAACAAATATAAAAGGACTTTGTTATGTTCTTAATACCTAATGAGTATGTATATATGTATATATGTGTATATAGTTCTTAATTTTTTAAAGAGAAGGGGGATGTGTGGGAAAGATTAAGCTTTGTCACAGGTGGAAACAATCTTGGCGGGCTTTACCCTTGGGACACACCATGAATACCTTGTGAGAGACTGTATGGAGCCTTCCTGGGCTTGGAATTCAGGAAGTCTACCTGGGAACCCCACTGTGGCTATTGTTTTCCTAATTGACCCTCGGAGGGAGAAGGAGACCGCCCTTTGTATGTGACTGGGAAGGTGGTGAAGAGAAAAACAAGAGGTAGAGAAGGGAAAAGGAGCAAGGCGCGGAGAGAGAGGAAGGGACCAGACCAGCTCGTGAGACAGAGACACCTAAGGACCCGTCCTGCCGACGGATTCCAGGAGGTTTACTCTTCTGTCCCTTTAACCTTTTTTTCCTTCTTGTATATACTAGTTGGGTTGTATAATAAAGTTTAATTGTTAATAAACAGAGCCAACAGAGGATCAACCAGTAATAAAGATATATAGAAAGTCATGAAAAAAACCAACTATTTTGAAAGCTAGGTTTATTGTTGCTGTTTTTTTTTTTTTAAGTTAGATGCTGGTACCCTGTGGTACCCTGTTTGGGTGGATAAAGTTGCTCCCATCTGGGGACATAGCTCAGTTGGTAGAGTACTTGCTAGTGTGCATGAATCTCCAGATTCAATCTCCACCCTCACAAAGAATTGGGTTGGTGATGCACACCAGTAATCCCAGCAGTGGGGAGGTAAGAGGTTAATCCTGGCTACACAATGAGTTTAAGATCAGCCTGGGAGCTGAGCATGGTGGCAAAGACTGGTGGATCTCTGTGAGTTCAAGGCCAGCCTGGTCTACCAAACAAGGCCAGGACAGCCAAGGCTACATCCTATCTTGAGAAAAAAAAAGAACCTGGGATCCTTGAAACCCTATCTGAAAGGTGAAAGCAAAGCCAAAAACAAAATAGAATGGCTCCCAGAAGCCATGAGTTATTAAACAAAAATCTGTGTGCCAGGGGTGGACTACCTCACAACGAACTGCTTTTCAGAGAAGCCTTTGAGGCCTCTAAAATAACAGGCTACTCTTGTGCTCTTGGTTGCCTAGCTGAAGGTGCTGTAGTCAACCGTGGCATTGCAAGCATGGCTCTGGCAGGCCTTGCCCTTCTCTCCCATTCCCTCTACCTTTCTAAAAACAGTGTAAGATAACATTCCCAAAGCTAGCCACCAAGGTCTATTTTCTTATTTGCCCACTTCCTCATCCTGAGGCTGATATATATATATTTTGAGAAAGGGTTTGTCTGTGTAGCCTTGACTGTCCTAGACTCACTTTGTAGACCAGGCTGGCCTTGAACTCAGAGTGATCCACCAGCCTCTGCCTCCCGAGTGCTGGGATTAAAGGTGTGCAATATATTTATATATATTCCTATATTACACCATGCTCTTTGTAGTCTGCCCTTGAACTTCAAGGTACAGCTTCTCCAGTTGAAGTAGTTTTGACTTGATTTTGTGAAGTTGGCATTATCTCCCACTTTCTGAGCAGACTTGGCACTCATCTCAACACTTGAAGGACACCAGTTAAATGCAGCTGTGGGGCTCAGCAATGGGACTTTCTGCCCACTTTGGTTACTTAAACTGGAAGCAATGTTTTAATGTGCTGGGCATTGGGCCAGCATTTTCAGGCATCATTCCATTTATTTCTCACATAAATCTCTTCAAGTGCAAAAATCAAGTCCCCCAAAGCCACATACTGTAGCTAATACTTCCCATTTTAAGATGGAATTCTGGTGTTTGAGCCTAAATCCCACACCTCTTTCTTTACTAAAACTTTCAGTTCCATGTCTTTGACAATTAAGTTCTCTTCTCTGGGTCCTAGAAGCAAAGTCAAGAGCCATTGAGGGAGACACATGACATTGACCTATGAGTTCTATACACACACACACATACACACACACACACACACAGAGAGAGAGAGAGAGAGAGAGAGAGAGAGAGAGAGAGAGAGAGAGAGAGGGAGAGAGAGAGATGTATGCCCCATATGCATACATATCACAGATATACACAGGCCACAGATGCACAGATGTATCAAACATGTTCATGCACAAACACATATATAGATACTATAGATGCATACATATAACAGATGCAGAGAAAGAAAGAAAAATAACTACAGTGACAGAGTCACTATTACCAATGGTACATCTTTATTAAGTACCAAGCCATAATTTCATTTGACTGAGTCTTTAAAGATTCCAAGCATAAAGGCTACCAAGAAGAGACTTGATACCCTATGAGCATATAAAGGGGGAGGAGGTCCCCCTCAGGCACAGTCATAGGGGAGGGGAGTAAGGGGAAAATGGGAGGGAGGGAAGAATGAGAGGATACAAGGGATGGGATAACCATTGAGATGTAACAAGAATAAGTTAAAAAAAAAGATTCCAAGCATAAGAAGTAAGATCAGAAGAAAAAAATATCTAATTTTTAACTTAGTGGGAACAGAAATGTTTTCTCTCACAGTTCTGGAGAGAAGAAATCCCCAGTTTGGTTTTTATCTAGGTAGGTGCCCCATGGGATTGTGTGTAAGTCTGTCAATTCCTGCGCCCTTGGCCTTGGAGTGTACAGGAAATCCTTGGATTCCTTGGCTGTAGGGATATCACTCCAGACACTTTTGTATCACAATTTGACATTCTCTCTTTGTATCTCAGTGTCTCAGCTACAGTCTTTATCTTAAGTTTTCCCACAAGTCCATGTAGTAAGGTTTGGGCCCCAGAGAGCCATGCCTAGCAAGTCCAACAGAACATGCCTAGTGTGAGGTCTTCAGGCCCTGGGGACCCACTGTTGGAAGGTCCATCTGGACACCAGGCCTTCTGCTTTCTCACTTTCACATATGGATATGAAGTGGGCAGTTTTGCTACTGTGTGCTCTCTGTGGCTGCACAGCCTCACCATAGGCCCTAGAGCAATGTGGTCCACCACTCACCAAATAAAACCCCCAAAATAATGAGACAAGATCAACTTTTTCCCCTTAAAAGTTGCTCATCTCAGGTATTTCTTACAGTAATAGAAAACTGACTAAAACAGAAAATTCTCAGTATCCACATTTCTTTCTTTCTTTCCGCTTTAGACACATCCAAACTCAGCACACCCTCACCTCAGCTCAATGTGTCAGTAAAGTCTTTTTCCTAAAGAAGTGCATATTCACATGCACAAGAACTTCAACACCTTTTTTTTTTTTTCGAGACAGGGTTTCTGTGTAGCCTTGGCTGTCCTGCAATCCCTTTGTAGACCAGGCTGGCCTCGAATTCACAGTGATTCACTTGCCTCTGCCTCCCGAGTGCTGAGTGCACCACCATCTCTTTTAAAGAACACAATTCTACCCACACCACTCAACACTACACAAAGACAGATTTGGATAAATATTGGGATGTTTAAAAGATTCACAGGTAAAATGGCATGATGGGAATAGAAGACTTACAGTCAGGAGAACATTTAGATGCAACAAGACTAATATGCAATGATCATTACTGAAGGTAAGTGAGGAATACACTGGTGCTTGGGGCTTATTACCCATTCAGTACCATAGTTGTCTAAAATATTACTCATGACTTAGAGATATAAAGGGATCTTATTATGCCTATCCAAAGCTCTACCAACTCATTGAATTCTGCAAGATGGCTCTTGCTGTAGATCTCTGTCACGAATTAAAGTTTGTCCCCAATCCTCACATCAGCGTATATTGTTCTATAGTGTCAATCTTAAATGTTCCCCCAAAAGCTCATGTTTTGAACTTTAGCAACTGGTGATGTTTTAGGAGGATGTGTGATCTTCAGAAAGTTGTATTTAGCTAGAAGAAATGGGTTAATCATATCTGATCTTTGATGGTGATATCTGGGCCCCTTGTTCCTGCTACACTCTCTGACTTTTGTCCGCCATGAACAGCTGTTGTCTGTCACATGATCTCTTAATCATGATATCCTGACTGAGTACATAGGACCAGTCAAGAAGCTGTACAATGAACTCTGAAAACATGAGCCGAAATAAGCCTTTCTCCTCTTGAGTTGGTTTTTATTTTGTCTTTAATATTTATGGGCAATTTGTATGCATGTTTATCTATGTACCCAGTCCATGCTTGTGCATGAAGAGGCCAAAAGAGGATGTTGAGTCGCTTAGAACTGAAGCTTCAGATGTTTGTGGACCGTCATAGGGGTTCTGGGAATTGAACCAATGTCCTCTGGAAGGGCAATCAACATTCTTAACAGATGAGTCATCTCTATAGTTGTCCTTTAAGTTTTTTTTAATCAACTATTGTGATCACTTAATATGAAAGTAACTAATACAGAAAAATGGTATCAGGAGTGGGGTCATTGCTGTTATTAAACTTTAGGCCTTTGAAAATTGAGAGATTTTGACGAGTTGGGTATGTTGACTAGAATGCTGGCATGCTATAAGCAGAACTGCATGGACAATTCAGGGCAAGTGCAATAGAAAGGTGTGCAGTAAGGCAAGAACTGTAAGATTTCAAATGGGACCACACTGTATTAGATACTGAACTAGAGGCCCTTCACGACATATTCTGGAAAAGGATTTTTATATGTTTTGCTAGCATCTTTAATTTTTTATTGCAACTGACTATAAAAGCAAGGGGCTAATTCATTTGGTTGAGGAAATTTTAAGACAGCGTAGAAGTTGGCCCACGGCTATCTTTGGCTACTTTCAGCCAGGTTTTTCAGTGAGACTTAAGAGTTAAAGGCAGAGCAGGAAGATGTGAAAAACATTTGATTTGGCCATAAAATGAGCACATAAACTAGAGAGCAAGCTGGTCTTAGTTGTTAGAGATTAGTTATAGTAAAGAAAAGTTGAGTAGTTATGTACTTTGAAAGTAAGGAGCATGCAGAATTCTATATCACTGTCTACACCTACTCTCAGAGTCACAAATTACTATTTTCATTGTGTTGCTCACAAAGACCCACACAACTACTATTTCAGGGGTTTGTGGAATCTATTGTATGTGCTATGATTTGAGTCTGCCCCAAATTCATGTGTCATGGATTTATCCCCAAATTCATGTTAATAATATTTCAGGGTAGAGCTTTTAGAGACAATTGAGATTAAATAACATCATGAAAATGGGCTCCCACGGTGGCATTGGTGGTTTAATAAGAAGTAGAAGAAAGACTCTAGCTCTGTGCTTGCTCTGCCTTGCTCTATGATGCCCTGCACAAAAGTAGGACACAGCATAAGGTCCTGACCAGATGCCACACAGGTGTTACCAACGTGCCCTTAGACTCCCCAGTATCCACCATGGTAATCCAAATGAACTCTCTTATAAATTATCTGGTTCCTGGATATTATGTTACAGTTACAGGAGCTAAAAGTATGTGCCAAAGCATTTGCACTTTTTAAGAAATCACAGGTTGTCTACTTAATATTCCCAATGAACACACACACACACACACACACTTTACAAAAGGCTAATTGGGAAAAATACTTTTACTTCTCTAAATTATTTCAAATTGATATAATGTAAAGTCTTCACACTTACTTTAGAGGAGGAGGGTATCTTGCCAGAATGGCGTGTAGTAAATAAACATCACAGAAAGAATATGGGGAAGCTCAGAATGGTGGTGTGCACCCATAATCAGGATGCTGAGATGGAGGATAGCAACTCAAAGCCAACTTGAGCTGTATAGTAGCTGCCTTGGCATATATAACAAGGCTATTCCTGAAAATAAACCAAACCAAATGAAATAGAAACAGAGTGTGTGGAAAGCCAAATGCCTATACTTCCATCTCTCTTTTTATTTCATTTTTTAATGTCTGGAGCCTGTAAATATATCCTGATACATATATACACTTGCCTTAGAAGAAAAGTTTTGCTGTTTAGAGTCAATCAATTGAAGGTAGCAGCAAGGTAGCAGTAGAAAAACAGCAAGGGTGACTGGCAGGGAGGGGGTGGGAGATTCTATAGTGCAGTGGCCACTCTGCCCTCCTCTGGCAGCCAGAAGGGGCAATGGTAGAATGGTGGGCAATGGCTGTGATGTCTGTCAAATGCTTCCTGTGGGTCTTTTACTCATACTGTCAATCAACCCTCTCTCTTCCATGAGGTTGAGTTTGACAATCACTCTGCAATGGCAATTTGCTGTGAGGCACTAGCCTTTTGGCTTGTAGGGTACAGCCTTCTGTTTCTTGCACTTGTCCAATGTGTGAAGTCCATGGAAAGAAAAGCCTTGGAGAATCCACAGTAAATCTGGAGCACTTGCCACAGTGACCTTTGTTGCTTTGTATTGTCTGCCATTACAGCATCACCTGAGAATTCCTGACTGGTACAGTGGCTCAGGGTTTTGGTTAAATCTCAACCAACAATAGCTGTATTATACCCAGTGGGCAAAATGTACATGTCATTGCTTCCAACAAGCTATAGAAAGTACCTAGGAGGTGTTAGTAAAGGCCAGGAGGGGAACAGCTAGCACATAGTAGATACTCAGGAAAAGTTACTCCAACTTACCAGCTGCCTTCAAGTCCTCTGTTTCCTCTTCTTCATATGGAGCCATGTGGCTGGATCAGTTAGGCTGATAGGACAGGATGCCATGGAGTGGCCTTTTAAAACAGCAGGAGTCCATTCTTCACTGTTCCATGGCTAGGAAGTCTGAGGTCAGGGTACCACTACTGCTGAGTCATGATGAGGCTCTCAGCTGGCCATAAATTTCTTTTTGTATCTCTCCGCAGAAGAAAGAGTTCTTGGAGATCCCCTCTTAAGGACTCTAATTCTATTTGCGAGGCCCCTACCTTTCCAACCTGCTCAGCTTCCAATGACCCCACATCCTAGTACATGGGGAAGAGGGTTTCAGAGTCAGGACAGTTGGGGAACACAAATGTCAGATCTTCTGTCTCTAAGGAGCCTGCTGCACTCACTCCATGACAGATTGAGAAGTGACCTGCAGCCCCAGCTATGGAGTAGGACACCAGGGCCTCTGCACACGCCTTGACAATGATGGATCACTGAGGGAACACGGAGTGCACAGCTCTGCCGTCTTCCTTCTCAGAGGAGCAGCAAGATCATTTCCCTGGTGCGAGAGTCATTTATTATGTTCATAAACACTTGGCAGGCTTTGCAAACAAGTACTTAGACTTAGGGGCTGTCCCTCATGTAGCTTCATGCATGAGCACCTGGAAGGTGACCTGCAGACCTCAACGCAAGCTACCCCAACAAGTATTATAGCTGCAGATTAGTCATTTCCCCCATGGCTATTTTCTTGCTTGCAAATGTGATCAGATCTGTGTGCTTCTTATGGCAGCCTTCTCAGTAGGACTGTTTTTTCTCCTTAACTCAGCTGTAGGATAGACTCCCTTAAGCAACATTGCCTACAGTGTCAACATCAAGCTGCAGTTGATCACTTCTGCACACCCTAGTTTTAGTTAACACCAGTACTAGGGGTAGGGGGAAGTCCTTGCTATTCATCAGATCTGACTCACAGGTCCGAGGCATTGTGGTCCTTGACATACATGGCTGTACTCAATAAAATAAAATACATTCACTCACAGCTTCATCCACTCCCCACGACTGCCCTTCCTTTCTTCTTTTCCTGATTTCTTTCCTTTAGCAACAGTACCCCAGAATCTTAGCAGGGCGCTAGATAGCATACCCCATTCTCCCTGTAGGTAGGTATAATTATGTGACTGCATTCTACCAGGGCAGATGTGAGCAAAACGCAGGTCACGACCTTAAATAGGACTAGGGATGTCACTCTTCTGAGGTGGAATGGAGCATTTGACTACATGTAGAAAGCCCTGGGTTTGATTTCTAGTGCTGAGAACAAAACAAACAAAAAGCCACAACCTTAAAGGGAAGAGTCCTAGGTTACACTTGACTCCTTTCATTTTGCTGGTGCCCCATTAAATTGGTAAGGAGTGATTTTGGGCCAGCAGACCACAGAAGAAGGCAGAAGGTGCTGGCATCCCAATATGGAACCATGTCAGTCATAAACTGGATGTGCATCAACATTTACAAGCACATCTATCTTAGTTAGTTTCTATTGCTGTGACAAAACACCACGACCAAAAGCCAGTTGAGAAGGAAAGGGTTTATTTGGCTTATAATTCCACATCACCCTACAACACCAAATAATATCAGGACAGGAACACAAACAGGGCAGGAACCTGTAATTGGGAGATGATGCAGAGGCCATGGAAGGTGCTGCTTACTGGCCTGCTCCTCATGGCTTGCTCAGCCTGCTTTCTTATAGACTCCATCAGCCCAGGGATGGCATCATCTACCATGGACTGGGCCCTCCTCCATTGGTCACTAATTGAGAAATGTCTTACACCTGGATCTCATGGAGGCATTTCCTCCACTGAGGCTCTTTTCTCTCTGTTGAATCTAGACTGTGTCTAGTTGACATACAAAACCAGCCAGTACAATATATTTCACGAAAATCCCTTTGAGATTGTGTTGTGTGTGTGTGTGTGTGTGTGTGTGTGTGTGTGTGTGTGTGTGTGTGTGTTCCTTCAGTCTTTGTATAAATAAACACATTGCCATATTAACTGCCAAAATGAAATAATTTCCATGCTCGGGTGACAAATTATGGCCTTCAGCAACCTCTGTGATGGTGAACTGTATGCTAGCATGATGTGGAAGCAAACTGCAACCTACCCCAAGAGTATGGCCACTTAACCAAGGAACTAACCCTCAGCCAAACATAGCAATAGAACTTCAGCCAATAACAAGTTGACACCTGATCAGACTGCATCCATTTATTGATTAATGCCAATTTCAGCTAGTCAAGTTGTCTCTGTACAATAACACTTGTTTTTATCTGGCCAAAAACACATCCTGAACTTGTGGTAGCACAGGACCTTTGGAATCACTGTCTTTTGGGAAGGCTATCCAGTTGTAGATACTTCATCTTCATCAGGCAAATGTTCTTAAGTTTTGCTGGCCTCAGTTTTTCTGTGATGCAAGAATATTTTGCCAAGCCTGGTGGTGCACACTTGTAACCCCTGCTCTTGGGAAGAGATGGCTGGAGGAAGCTCACGAATTTGGTCTATATGGCAAGATTCTGTCTGAAGAGCAAGGGAGTTCTTTATCCATTCATTTCCCAACATGCAACTCCTCTCTTGCATCCATCCCAAACCAGCTTCAACCCTGTCCTACAGTCTGCTTCTAACTGAAAGCAAAGCATTTCTGGCTAACTTCTCATTTATCTCATGGTTTCCCTCAAATCCATCTAAGTTAGTTTCACAGCACTTCAAAATCTTTCTGAGACTTGTTGGAGCACCTCCTTCTCACTCTCTCTTGTCATAAGACAACCTTTGTTTCCCCAACAGTTTGTGCTGAGCCATCTCGGTCTCTTCAGTCTCTTTCCAAGAGACTATTATCTCTAGTACCTCAGCAGACCTGTGCTCAAATGCTCCCAAGGAACAAATCCTTAAGGCAGGGTGACTGTACTGGAAGTTTTGGTTTCTTTAAAAACCATAGTGGAAGTTTTGGTTTCTTTAAAAGCTCAGTTATTTTGTGTAAACAGGGTTTTGTTTTAATCCCAAGTGTGAGATATGGAGATGTTTTTAGTTTGTCCATATCTGACAACAACCTCCTGCAGCTTGGAGATGGGCATAGTCTTAGTGGAATTATGAGGACTTGAAGAGGGGATAAAGATCAGAGCCCAGAGAGGGGCCTTGGAGGAAATGTTCAGAGAGACAGAGAGAGGGAGAGAGAGACAGAGACAGAGATAGACAGACAGAGACAGAGAGACAGATAAAGACAGAGACAGACACACAGAGAGACAGAGACAGAGATAGGGAGTGAGAGAGGAGAGAATGCTTTGAGGAGACAGACAGAGAAAGAAAAAGGCTGCTGATCCTTCTAGCTATCCTAAGAAGTGGGATTGGCAGTTTCTCAAAGAATCCAATGACTCTACCCAGACTAAAGAGGAGCTCCAACAGTTTAAAGAGCTCGACATCCCCTGTCTCTTCCAATCTTTTTTCTCTCCTACCTAGAGTTGAAGGTTCAAAGGGAGGTATAGGCATTAATGAACCCCAAATAAAATAGAGTTTTAAAACTAGCACTTACAGATGACACATCACCTGGTCTCTTCAAGATGTAAGAGGTATAGGTATAGGTATGCATGAGGTTGGTGGCTATAACTGATTTCATTTGACTTAAAAGACCTATCAGCTAAGGAGATGTTTAAATATGATTGCTTAACCTTGGTTTTTAACACCAGTACTGAATGATGCTGCTGAGCTGCATGGCAAATTCAAGACCCATCTGATTATTAGAAGCTGTGATGGTTAGTTAGTCCACAGCCTGGAATTAACTGGAAACAAGCTTCAACTGAGGAATTATTTAGTATGGCCTGTGGGCACCGTCTGTGGAGGATTTTCTTGACTGTTATTCTATATAGGAAGACTCAGTCCATTGTGGGTGGCACCAACCCCTAGATAGTATAAGAAATGGAAAATCTAGGTGAGAACAGAATTGAGCAAGCAGGCAGCATGTCTTCAGTCGGGCTGTACTGGGGAATAGCTCAAGATATAAAGAACTAATCAGCCCTAGCCTTACTGTTCTGCTCCACCTACAGAAATGATATGCCTGGGTGTGGAAAACAACCCATCTTGCTCCCATTCAGAACACAAATGTGGCTGTAACTTTCAGATCTCTCTCTCTCTCTCTCTCTCTCTCTCTCTCTCTCTCTCTCTCTCTCTCTCTCTCTGTGTGTGTGTGTGTGTGTGTGTGTGTGTGTGTGTGTGTGTTATCCATCCCAGCACCTATAAAGGTGCTCAATCTTCATCACACAGAAAGGTTGGGGCCCCTTGCTGTTGGGGCCTCAGCCTGTTGAGACCAAGAATGTTGGCTTCTCTGCCTTATTTTTCTTAGTGCATGGATGAATTTATTCCTCTCAGCATTTGGCTATGAATGTAACTGCTTCAAGTTCTTGCCTTAACTTCCCGCAATAATGGACTGGGATCTGCAGTGATTAATTGAACAAACTCTTTCCTCCCAAATGCCACTTTTTAGTCAAGGGCACTTCATCACAGCAACAGAGATGAAACTTGAACAGATCCCATTATGAAATTATTATACTTTTAAAGATGTAGGAATGAGATAGTGATATGTTTAAGAAGAATATTTTTCTCTTAAAGATACATCCTGAATCCCTGACAAATTAAATGACAGAATTGATACCATTCAAATAATCTTGCAGGCAAGAAGTGAGCAATAGAAAAATATAACTGGAATAAGTTGGCCATACATTAATAATTAATGAATCTGTATAGTAAGCAAGAATATTAGCCATATATATATTAGCTCATTTCCATAGTAAAATTAAAAACAAAACAAAAGACAACATTGCCCAAGTGTGCAATGAACCCCGCCACCTTCATGGTTAAGTTCTAGATATTCCAATTGAGATATCACCATACCCCATACTGATTATCCATCCAGATCTGCTTTCACCTCCCTATGCACATACAGTTCCAGACTGGCCATGCCCTGTGTTGCTGTCATGCATTGCCTCTAGTACTGAGCTTTGTGACATCCGCAGAACTGCTCATAATACTCTTTGCCTGTCTGTTCCAATGTACGCTTATTTCATCGTCTATTTTAGCTCTGTGCACCTTTCCCTGATCCTTGTGCCCACCTCATTCTGCAGGAAAAAAGAAACATCTTTGTTTCACCTATGCTATGTTCATGGCTAATACCAGTACAAAAAAGGGAGAAAAAAAAAAGGTAGACCAAGAAGGAAAAAGCATAAAGATGTGTTTAAAACAAATATTCCACAGCGCAGAAGCATTCAGAAGAAAATGAGTACCTGAGGAAAAGTATATATTGCTCTGCAAGGGGTGCTGAAGAAAGGACAGCCATGGAGAAATACAAATGGACACATTAGTACAACCTGACGGAAATGAACAGGATGTTTGGCAAGCCTTCTTGGTTCAGATTCTAGCATATTCCTAGGGATAGGGGCACCACTCAGGGTGTTAGGAGGGAACCTCTCCCTACTCAGGACCTCATCATGGCAGGAATGAAGGGGTGTCACTTTCTTGTCTCTCATGTTCTCTCACATGCCCAGGTGCATATTTTGAAGTAGTCTGTCCTGGACAACATCAGCTTCCCCAGTGCACAGGGCTACTTCTTGGCTGTCAACATGGAATTAACTAAAACTCCAGTCGCTGAGTACACCTGTGAGGGCTTTTTCTTAAATTATTTGAAGCACCTTTAATCCAGATCTCATGAGTTGGGAAGATCCCCCTTTAACCTGGACCACACCTTCTAGTAGCAACCTACATAAAGGACATGGAAGAAGGAAGTTTGCTCTTGCTTTCTTTAGCAAGTCCATTCCATCCCTGGAATTAGGCCCTACTTCTTCATGATTTCAGGATATACTAAAGACCAGCTGATATATCCAGCCTGGTGAACTGAACAACTCCTGGATTCTTGGACTTCCTGTTGGTAGACAGCCATTGGTGGGACTAGCTGGACCACAGACTGTAACACTCTAATAAATCCCCTTTCTCTCTGCCTGTCTCTTTTTTTCTTTCTCCCTGTCTCTATCTATCTATCTATCTATCTATCTATCTATCTATCTATCTATCTATCTATCTATCCTATATGTAATATAATATATATTTATGTATAATTTTATAATATATTATATATAATACAATAGATATTAATTCAATCATCTTTGTTCATTAGAGATCGCTAATACAGGGTACCATCAAAAAATAACCTTGATTTAGTATATTGATACAAAACATAGGCATGTCAAATACTTGCCAAATTCTAGCACAAGAATATATATCCTAAGTCTAACAGACAGATATGACTCTATAGATTTATGAGGTAAAATAGTTAGATAAGGTCTTCAAAAGCCTCAGAGACATACAGAATATGGCATTTAAAGATGTTTTTATTATCCTAAAGTTTCTTTGACAACAAGACAAGTTAATCCCTGAAAACAACCAGCTGACCTCAAAGAAGATGATGAGCATCAAAGAACCTCCTTATGGTAATGGCTTCAAATGTGGCAAGCAAGCCACTGGCAAAATGTCCTCATTCCTGCCACAAACAGAATTCTGCCTAAAAATGGGCAGCTTAGCAGCTGAACTCTGCCAAGACAGGGTAAGCAAGTCCTCAATAGTTCTTGCCTTGTGAATATGTCTGGCAGAGATATTGAGCCAGAAGGCCAAAGATGAGGCTCCAACGTTATAGAGCGTGCTGGGTGATTGTTTAGCCAGTAAACTGTCTCAGCCATTTTGTTCATTTTAGAAGCTGCTAACCTGCACTGTTGAATTCACTCAGGAACTTAAGTCTTATTCCTTCTCAAGTCTCTGAGGCATGTTGAAGACCAGATAGTTTAGTTTTACAATCAAGTTTACTTGGTTAAGGGATAAGATCTTTTTAGAACAAGATAAAGAAGTTAAGTTAATAGAGATGAGATAGGATAGATATTGAATTTCATTCAGACATTTAGACCCAACAAGACAAGAAAGATGCTAATTTCATGTTTGATGAATACAAATAGCCAAATCACTATGAATGTAACATTTATAGAACTAATGATTGTGACATGGTTCGCCCTGCTGTATGTAGTTTGTTTTATACATGTGTAATAAAATAAATGTATATGAAAAAAATAACCTTGGCAGCACATTTGTGGCATTTATTTCTTCCACCTTTCTCCATATAGCTTCAGTTTCTTGGGAAGGTAAAGGTGACCTCTGAGTATCATTGCGGGGGATACAGTCTTGGTCTCCAGTGGTCATTCAATGAAAGAAACAGAATGACCTCAGTACAGAAAGGCCAAGCTGAGTGTACACTTGTGTCTAGCAAGGGAGACAGGAAAGTGTGTTGGATATAGAGAATGTGAGGCAGCTCAGGCAGAACAATCCTTCTTGGCTGCAAGTGACCTATGGTTATCACAAATAATGGGTGATGTGCTTTGCCAGCCAAGGGATAATACAGAAGAAAAAAGACAGTACTGCAACTGTTTGGGAGAATGTGGTCCTAAGCACTCTAAGTAAGGGCTCAGCCCACAGGATGACAGTAGTGGGATATGGGAAGGGCCCACAAGAGGTGGGGCCTGCAGGAAGTTCTTGGGTTCCTGTAGACATGCCCTTGAAATGGAGGGCAGGACCCAATCTATCTCATCCTGTTTCTCCGTTAAGACATGTCAGCAGTCGGTTGTACATGAGCACCCTCTATAATGTCACACTACCATCAGAGCCCTCCTACTGAGGAAGCCTGATGCTGACCTTGAACTTCTAGGTCCCACCAGTCAACATAAACTTCTCTTCATGAGCTAATACAGATATGAGTCCTGTCTAAACCATCTTAAAAATGGAAATCTCCCTGCTGAGAATTTGTCTTCTTGAAGCAGAAACTGACAATTACTCCTTCTACTGGAAGCCCCCAGTGGTCTGTCTGTTTTCCCTATCTTGAGCGCTGTGGCTAGGACAAGACCTCCACTTTGTTCTGTCCATAAAGAGAGCCTCCAAGATATAAGAAAGGAGGCATCTTTCCTTACAGAGTCTGAACTGCAAATATTTATAGAGACGGCTCTCCCCACAACTAAGAACTTAGTAATAAATAGAAGGAAGTGTCTCAGTAGCTCCTCAGTGAGCAGGAGTCAAATCTGCTTGATTACATGCCATCTATTTATAGTTACTTAAAGATATTTAAGCCACCAGGTTCTCTTCACACATGGCCATTTTTTCTGCTGGTAGCACAGAAACAGCACCTTATGTGAGCCTCGCTGCCCATGCTCTAAGTAAATGAAGGGGGAAAACATCAACCATCAGGTATCCCATGTTTCACCTCAGCCTCCTTTCTGATGCGTGATCTCAAGAAAGGAGAAGTGAAATTACATGAGCTATCTCTAAGGTCACATTGCCTGATGGTGATGATTGAAGTCTCCTGGTGGTGTGCCCTTTGATACAGCCATGAATGAAATCCATGGTTCCCATCCTTGAAGCTTTCCTTATATGGAAAATCCAGACACTGACCAAGACCGGACACTGATCACATCAAATCAAACCAATGACCAGGGCAATTTGGAAACAATTTATGGATAAAAAGTATGGCAGAAGACTATTTATTATATATGCAGTTCTATATATGTGATGTGGTGTGTGTGTGTGTGTGTGTGTGTGTGTGTGTGTGTGTGTGTGTGTGTGTGTGTATCTTGCAGGAACAGGCTCGAATTCTAAATCTTTACCACCAGCAGTCTAGGTCTCAAGGCCCATATGAACATTTGACAGAGAGAAATAAGTAGATAGCTGGACACACCTTTCGATGCAACACACAGGAAGCAGAGGCAAGATTACCTCCATGAGTTACATTCCAGCCAGAGCTACAACAGTAGTGAGATCTCAGGTAAGTCAAGTCCATGGCAAATGTGAAGGAGGTAAAGGGTGATACTGACTGAGCACAGGCAGCAGATTTTGCGTATGTTATTCAGCTTAATTTCATAGCAACTCTGTGAGGCATTCTTTATCTTACCTGGTTTGGGGGATGAGCAAACAGACATGGAACTTGAAGGTGGAAACAAGTTTCACCTTTGGGTGAAGTCAAAGCAGAGAGGAGAGACACTGTATGAATGTGAGGGCAGGTTTGGCAGAATTCGAAGCCTAGACTGTCTTGGCTTCTTTTCCTTTCCAGCAGCATAGAATGGAGCAGTAGAAGAATGAGAAGTAGACTTTTGGATGTTCTGTCATTCAAGTTAGTGAATTATAATAACAGACTCTTGCCAGTTTGCACAAGAAGTTAATTGAAAGAATTTTGTCTTTTTGTCCTGTTATGTTTTTCTAAGCTTTAATGCCTATAATCCCTTATCTGATAGTGATACCAAAACCAGCCATGCAAAAATGAATTGAGAACTTGGGAAGATAATTCATAAACTTCCATGATCCAATCAGTACATTTGTTTTTGTCCTTAAATAAATACGACCAATGGTGATTTCATATTGCATATTGTGTTCTGAGAACCTCTGGGCCTCACAAGGGAGTCTTTAAAAGTCTTCACAAGGTCAACTTTAAAGGTGCTTGGCACTGGATGTCCTAAGGTGGACTGTCTGTTTACCAGGGATCATCAGAGTGAACCTACCTTCAAATTAGCTAGGACGCACCAGGGGTAATAAAATTAATTTCCTATTCGAAAATAGCTGGTCATGTTCCCTCTTTGCTTGTATAAGTAGCTTGTCTATCTTGATATTTGTGACAGACAGAAGCAGTGCTGGGTGACTCAATGGATTACCGATTTCCCACAGAAAACACCTCCCTTTCATTAAGGAAGGGGGGAAATTAGGTCACTGCCTGAGAGCTATAGAAGAGAATTGTTATGCTGCAAACAATTATATAAAAGCCAGGTTCCTCTGAGAATCAACCTCCTGGGAAAATAAAGCAAGAAGAGAGAGCTTTGTAAACAGTCAGGTCTGACACTCCACAGCCCTGCTGAGAGGCCAAATTCTTCCTGCAGGTAGCCTTTTATTCAATCTCTCCCCTAGTAACTTACCCACATTTATACAGCCCTGTTCTGTGCTGCTCAGGGCTTTGCTAGGCTCCTTGATAAGCAGGGGAATAAAATGGCCAGTCTCATGGGACACAGGAGTGCTAAAGAGAATTTATAAAGTGTGACCCATAGAAAATATAGGGTGAGAGCCACAGAGAATGTGAGCCTTTGGGAGAAAAGAATATTAAATCCTTATTATCATGATGTCCCAAAAGATCTTGAGGTATAACACAGGCAGAAGAGAAAGAAATGCTTCATCACAATTTAAAGCTTCGGTGCATCAAAGGACACTTTCAAAATAGTGAGAAGACAAATTAGGAATAATGTTTGTAAAATGTATATCTCCAAAGGGATTAATATGAAAGGCTCCACCCAGAAGAACCTCAAAACAGATACTGAGACTCACAGCCAAACTTTAGGCAATGCATAGGTGATGCAGAAAAGTAGAGGGAAGGAGAAAAGGACCTGGAGCTGACAAGAGCCTCACAAGAAGATCAACAAAGCCAACTAACCAGGGCCCAGAGGGTCCTGCTGAGACTGAAGCACTAACCAAGGTCCTTGCATGGACTGGACTTAGGCTCCATAAAAAGATATAGCTGAGAGCGAGCTCAGGATTCATGTGGGTCCCTTAGTAAGGGGAGTGAGGGCTCTTTCTGACATGGGCTCTCTTGCCAGCTTTTCCATCACTTCCCCCTGGCAAGATTGCCTTGCCAGGCCACAAGGGAAGAGGACACACTCAGTCCTGATATGACTTGATGAGCCAGGAGGTGGAAGGATGAGAAGGAGGGCTCCCTCTTCTGAGGAATGTGGGGGGCAGCATGTGGGAGAGGGAAGAAGGGTGAGGCTGAAATAAATAAATTACAAAAAAAAAGAATAACCAACATATTTGTTGGGAAATGATCAAAGGACTTGAATAAATATTTCAATCTTAGGAAGTTGTGCAAATGGCCAACACTAACATGGAAAGACACTCAACCTCACGGATTATTAAGCAATGCAAGGCAAAACCACAGGAGATACCACTTCACATTCATGAAGATAGTTACTTAAAACAAAAAATCTTGGCCAGAATGTGCCCAAACTGTAACCTTTGTGCATTGTTGGGAGTATGGAAGTTCCTCAAATAGCTACACACAGAATAATCGGGTAGTTCTAGAATTCCAGACTGTGGCCATTAACCTAAAAGGTATAAAGCAAGAATGTTTTTCCTAACAAGTATCCACACATCCACATTTCATAGACTATTTTGCACACTGCCTAATGGTGGATACAACACAAATGCTTATAAGTGGGAGAACAGACAATCAAAATGCAGGACAGTCAGTGAACCCTCTATATCCTTGGGTCCCACAGCCATCTAGTCAACCAAAGATTGGAAGCATTTTAAATGCCTTGCTTCATTATTGAATTCAGACTTTATTCCCTAAATGATATAGTAAATGAGCTACTTATGTAGAATTTACACTGTATTGGGTATATTAACCAATTTAGAGATGATTAAAATATACAAGAAAGTCAGTATAGATTCTATGCCTGTACCGCACTGTTTTATATAAGGGACTTAAAGATGTTTAGATTTTGATATCTAGGAAGTTATCCTAGAGCTCATCTCTATGACTGTTGAGAGATGGCCATATACATAATAGGATGCTATTTAGTCTTGTAATAAAGAAGCTTCTGGTACATGGTACTTGTTAGTCAGCTCTTAACATTGTGAGTGCAAATGAGAATTCTTATGAAGATGCTGTCTTTCCAAAAGCTGATTAATTAGTATTTCAGCAATTTGGAGAGGTTAGAATGTTGTAGATCCTGAGTCTAATGACAATCCATTTTGGGATATCATTAGCCCCTTAAAAAGCCATTCCTGGTCTACTGCTGTATTGGATCTAATATCTTGTAACTAGTAGACAAAGACAGGCCCAACATCCTGATAAACAGATTTAAAAAAAACCTTTGTCATGCTTGAAACAAATGCTATTTTCTACTAATCAAAATGTTAAGAAAGTTATCAGATAGCATCTAAGGCCAATAGCTTAAATTTCTACACTTGGCCACCCACCTCTCTGATGTTTCCACCAATATGATGTATTACTTTCTTTGTTCTACTACAAAACCTTCATGAAAATTGCATTTAAAAAGTAGTTTATGACCATCTTGCAAAACTTTGTTTCAAAAGATTGTTATGGCTACCTATTGTTATGACCACCTTGCAATCATGTCTTTTTTTTTCCAGGGGGTCATTATGACTAACTTGTCCATACAATAGCAGCTCAGTCATTCACACCCCCAAACTCACTTCCATGTCTTGATGTAACATGCATTTAACCCATCTCCTAGTGTTCCTAAATCCTTAAAAGTTCCTGTACTGCTTAAAGGTTCAAGCCCAAATTCTCTTGTGAACTCAAGGCCAACATGGGCCTAGGTTAAAAAAAAAACCAAACAAACCAAGCAAAGAAATAAAAACATTACAGACTCTCATATACAATGGTGGGAAGAGGCTAAAACTTTCTCATTCTAAAAAAAAAAAAAAAAGAAGAAGAAGAATGAGTGCTTAGAAAAAAATGCTTTGGTGAATGAACATTAAACCCTGTAGCACCATGTCTAGCAGTCAGAGCACATGATGGTGTGAGATGGGCTCTAAAAGTCTGGGAAGCTTGGGGAGTCCCAACCTTTTGCTAACTGTGGATCTCATGGTTCTCTCTCAAACTCTGTATTCCCTGGTACTGGTATCTTCCTGGGGTCTCTACTGTAGTGTAAGCTTCCCTTTCAGCCTATCAGGGATACCTACTATATACTTCCTGACCTCCCAGACTCACTCCTTCAAAATCTCAGTGAAAGCTTCTATGGCCTCACAACTCTTATATTCTACAAGACTGCAAAGTAGCATGCTGTGGATACTCTGCCATCAGGTAAGTAATCTTAGAATAGCTTCTTGGGAGTTCCTGGGTAGCTGAATGCCAAGACAAATGCTGGTGAAAATCACTCTAGGTTGCCCTTTGTGAACTGGGTGTTCCTGTCTCTTATTTCTTCTCAAATCAGTCTCTGAAATAAATTTGCATTTCTACACTTCTCAGTTCTCTGACTCCTGAGATGCCCTCAAAGCGTTTTTTTGTTGTTCCAAAACAAAGCATCCTTGTTAGTTGTTTGTCTTTGTTGTGTTTTGTTGCCACAGAGTCTTGTTATATAGCATTGACTGTACCAAAACTAGCTACGTACTCCAGTCTGATCTTAAACTCATGGCAATCCTCCTACCTAAACCTCACCAATGCTAGGCTTACAGACATGCACCATTATGTCCAGAATGGCTGCCTTCTTTTTAATAATGTGAATCTCCATATCATCTTCAGACAGAACTTTAAAATGTGCTCTACTCACCATACTACACATTCAGATCTTTCTGCTCTGCTGTTTGTTCTTGATTCTCAAAGTAATTCCACCTAGACCCACCCTAGAAAATCCATACTACTGCCTCAATGACATACTATCCTGTACAGCAAATTCTTTGACCAGATAATCCACTTCATCACCTACAGTCCAAACCCATAAAACCTTAGAGTATGGACAAAGTGTATACATGGTCTTTGCACATACAGAGCCTCTTATTCTTCTCTGAACAGAGCTCTTGCTTCTACTGAATCCTTCATTAGAACAATTTTCACTGGCACATTCTTATCAATGTTCTGGCTTTCTGAGCCCTTACAAGAATGGGCCAAGAAGGCCTACTTACAACATATTTTCTCTAACTCATCTCTTCATCTTTTTAAAACTCTTCTCACAAACTAGTTCTAAGAGCTTTTGGGTTAGATCATCTACCATAGTCATAGGAATAACCCCATTCTGCACCACTTTCCTGTGTCAGTCTTTTATTTCTGTGACAAAATAGCTGAGAAAATCCATTTCAAGTAATAAAATTTTATTTTGATTCATGGTTCTGTCCGTGGTTTCTTGAGAGCAGAACATGACAAAAGAAGCAGAGGAAAAATACTCACTACACAGTGGTACTTGAAGGAAAGAGTGGCCATGGGCCACAATATTCCTTTTCAAGAGCATATTGATCATATAGATTCCTACAGTGACAATAATTCTTTCCCTTAGGCCACAGTCCTACATGTTCTATCATCTCCTAGTAGCACCACAGCTGGTGATCATGTCTTTAACTATGGTCTTGGGAGAGCATTTTATATTTAAACTATAACAAGCTATAGTATGGATGAACCTTGAGGACCTTATGCTAAGTAAATCTAGCCAAAACCAAAGAACAAATTCTAGGATTCTATATACACATGGTACCCAGCTTAGTCAAGTTCCTGGGGACAGAAAGGTATCAGGTGACTTGTCAGCCAATTCCACCTCATAAGCTAAGTCCCCAGACTAACTGGTACCCAGGAGCCTTTGCTTCCTGTCAGTATAAAGCATTTTTCTAGTCCTTCTCACTGCCTCAGTCTGCTGGAGTGAATTGATTATGGTTGAGGCAATGCAGACCATGTTAGTCAATATAAGCAAAATCTATAATGGAAGAACGTTAACACTTAAAAAACTTAGTCCATTTCACTAGTGATAAATAAAACCCCCATAAATATGTCTGGTGCAAAGATGAGACTCATACCTGCACTAAAACTATCTGTGTTGACTAGTTTTATGTCAACTTGATACAAGCTAGAGTCAACAAAGAGGAAGGAGAATGAGAAAATGCCTCCATAAGATCAGAGCTGTAGGCAGGCTGTAGGAAATTTTCTTAAGTAATGATTGATGCAGGAGGGTCCAGAACACTGTGGGTGGTGCCACCCCTAGGCTGGTGGTCCTGGGCTCTGTAATAAACCAAGAGGAGCAAGCCAGTAAGCAACATTTTTCCACGGCCTCTGCTTCAACTCCTGCCTCCCGGTTCCTGCCCTGCTTGAATTCCTGTCCTACTTGCTTTCAATGATAAACTGTGATACAGATGTGTAAGTAAAATAAATTCTTTATTTCCCAAGCTTCTTTTGGTCTTGGTATTTCATCACAGCACTAGTGACCCTAACTACGACCCTACCTCAAATTTTTTGATATATAGGACCCTATGGTATAATAAAGCACTATACCAGGCTCATCTAAGAAGTGCCTTGCTCTCTCCTTTCTTCTTTTCTGTGCTTCTAGTCCTATTTGCTGTAGGGACATGCTCTTAAGTTTTATTTAAGTAGCAACAGGGTTGGGGAGGGACTGGGAATGGAGGGCATTATGATGTTCCTGGTAGAAAAAGAGGACACACCCATGGACGAGAAAAACTACTCACTGAATTTGGGGACTATGATCACTGTCTCACAGAACCTCCCCTCCCATGTTCTCAGCAAGCACAATTATGTTTTCTTCTTCTAAAAGTTTATATTGACATTGTGATCTGTGATCTATATTAATCTTTTGTACAAGATAGGAGAGTTAAATCAAGATTCACTTTCTTGCCTGTGAAAAAGCAATTATTGAAAAAAATCCACTGAAGTGCTTTAATATGCTTGACAAAGGTATGTTGTCATGCTTGGCAGAGCAACTCAGTCTCTGTTCAGTCTATCCCTCTACAATACTCTGCAGGCTTGTAGAGTGTAGGTAATAAATCTTGAAATCAAGTAAAGTAATTAACCCGTTTTATCCCTTTAAAAATTGTATCCCTGTCAGGTCTAGAATTCACTGTGTAGACCAGGTTGACCTAGAACTTGCAGAGAGCCATCTGGCTCTGTCTCCATTTTATTCCTTTAAAATTTTTGTTTTATGCAGACTGAGAACATTGTATTTATGTACTTAGGAATGTGCATGCATAGAGCAATAGTGAAAGAACAAGAGGGCTTAAATGTGAAAGAAAGCAAGACGGAGTACATAGAAGAGCTTAGGGAAAGAGATTTCTACAACTTTTTTTTTTTTTAACATAAATATGTCACCTGCAAAGGATTCTCTTATTTCTTCTTTGTGGTTGCTGAGTCTTCTATTTCCCTTTCTTTCTTATTACAGAGGTAAGAGCTTCCTGTACTATATGTCTTAACACGGGAGAAAGACTTCCTTATTTCTGATCTTACAGGCTCTTAAGTTCTCTATTGCTATGGTAAGGCACCATGACCAAAGCAATGTGAGGAGGAAAGGGTTGATTTGGCTTCTACTACCAAGCCATAGATCATCATCAGTGTAAGTCAGGGCAGGGACTTGGAGGCAGAAATTGATACAGAGGTCCTGGAGGAGTGCCGGTTACTGGCTTGCTCCTTGGGGCTTGCTCAGCCTGCTTTCTTGTAGGTCCCTGAACCACCAGGCCATGGGTAGATCCGCCTACCGTGAGCTAGGCCCACCCACATCAATCGTCAATCAAAATAATGCACCACAGGCTTCCCACAGGCCAGTCTGGTAGGAGACATTTCTCAAATAAAGTTTCCTCTTTCTAAATGACTCCAGATTGCATCAAGTTGGCATAAAGCTAATGAGCACAGGGGGAAAACATGCAGTCTTTCAACATGAAACGTGTTTTTATTTCTAAGACATTCTAGCTATCTGGATGTCCAGTTGTGAAAATTCCTACTATACTCCTTATTTTCTAGTCATTTTGAATATAAATGGGTTGTGACATATACTTTTCTACATCAAGTGACATGATAACGTGAGTCTTCTTTGTTATTCTGTTAATATGGTATATTACCTAGTTGTTTTCTTGGGGGGGGGGAGGCGTGCGTGCAAGACAGTGTTTCTCTGTGTTGTCATGACTGTCTTGGACTCACATTGTAGACCAGGCTGGCCTCAAACACACACCGATCCGCCTGCCTTTGCCTCCCAGAGTGCTGGGATTATAGGCCTGCACCATCATGCCTAGCTGCTTGATTGGTTTTTAATAAATTGAACCAGCCTTGCATTTCTGAAATAAACCTCAGCCGGTCATGATGCATGTATACCATTTTCATATTTTTGCTGAATTCAGCATTTTACATTTATTTATAGTGCTTAGTCTTCATTGTTGTATTTTTCTTGACTGGTTTTTGCATCAAGGAAACAATGGCCTTCTTAAAAATGAAAATGTTCTTTCTTGTATCTTCTGGAAGTCACTGAGTAGAATTGGTGTCAATTTTACTTTAAATTTTCAGCACATTTTTCAGTGAAACAATCTTGACATAAGGTTTCCCTTTTAATAGTCTTAAGTTAAGAATCAATTATCTTAAGGAACATAGAGCTATTTTGAAGTATCCATTCCGTAGTGGTTCTCGTTACTCCCCGTTGCTGTGTTGAAACACTGCCCAAAACAACCAGGGGAAGAAAGAGTTTATTTAGTTTATAGATTACAGTCCATTATTGGAGGAAGTTAGGGCAGAAATTCAAGCAGGAACAGGCAAAAATCATGGAGGAAACCTGCCTACTGACTCAATTTTCATGGCTTGCTCAGTTGGCTTTCTTATAAAGGGCAGGACCTTTTCACATCAATCATTAATCAAAAAATATCCACAGGACAACCTGATGGAGGAAATGTCTCAATTGAGGTTTTTTCTTCCCAGGTTTCTATAGCTTGTTTTGTTATGTAGTCCCTTTAAATCTAACATAACTCAAACACAGGGTCAGTGCAGAAGACACATACTTATTGTAAGCAAGCCACTACTGATCAATCAGGGCCACAGAACAGACTCTGGAGCTAAACTGCAATCCTGAGCCAGAATATCACAGAATATTTAAGTTTGTAAGTATCTGTGCCAAGTTACGGTTGTATTTTTCCACCAATCAGGATTTAGGGATAGGGATTTTGTGTGGTCGGTCTATGTCAAATGATACAGAACGTAAGTTTTACAATCCAGCCAATCAAATCCATTTGTTATTTTGTAGTTAAGAATAGTCATTATGTTCTAGAACAGACAATAACAGAAGCTGTTTAGCTTTTGGGAAGTTCCCAGGCTCCCTTAGGGTCTGGGTCTTTGAATTTAGTTTCCCTCTATGATTAGATAGAGTCTGAAAACAAGATGGCAGTACTTAGGATGTTTCATTTGCTTGGTTCCAACAGTTTCAAGTTGACAAAAACTAACCAGAACAGGGGAAATTGTAGCTTTACATTTTTCTCTTCTCTTTTCTTTTTCATTCAGAAATTTGTCTGTTTCATCTATGTTTCATTTTTCTTGATGAGAATAGCCCATGGCATTCTCTTGTTAGCCTCTTGGCACTTGCCTGGAGCTGTAGTATATTGTTTTGCTATGAGACTAGAATTTTCTGCCATTTCCTTGTTGATTTTGTCATTGATTGGCCAGTTCCTTTTTTATCATTTTGTTTGAAGAATTATTTATTTGTATTTCTCATATTTTTCTGTTCCTAAATTCAAAGAATTAAAAGAAAACTGGAGGAGGAATTGGTGAGATGATTTGGCAGGTAAAGGTACTAGTTTGTTCTTTTGTAGTTAGGAACTGATGGCCCAAAGTCTTACAAGCTGAGTTGAATCCCCAGAACCTACATGGCAGAAGGGGAGAAATGACTCGACTCAAATAAGTTGTCCTTTAACATCCACATGCTTGCAGTGACTCATTTGCATGTGAGTGTACACAAACACACACTAAATGCTAAAAAAAAATTAATTTTTTTTTTTAGTGTGGGTCAAGAGAGATGGCTCAGTAGTTAAGAATAGTGTAGTGTTCTTGCAGGCCCCTGAATTTGGTTCCCAGAACCCACAACTATCTGCATTCACCCTCACTCGACTTAGCATACCCCCAACACCACACATACACACACACACACACACACACACACACACACACACACACACACACACCTCAAAATAAATAAACCTTTAAAAAGTTGCTTGTGTATGTGTTGTGTGTATGCGTGCTCACATGTGTGTGAACATCCCTTTGAAGGCCAGAGGTTGGTGTTGGCCTCTTTTGCATTCGGTCTCCACTTTACTTCCTGAGGCAGCGTCTTGCATTGAACTTGGAGCTTGCTGATGTAGCCAGGCTAGTTAGCCAGCTTGACCCAGAGATCCTTAGTTCCTGCCTCCCAGCAGCTGTGTTACTGGTGGGCTTCCACACCACTCTTTTCACCTGGGACCTGGGGATCCGAACTCCCATCCTTACACTTGTGCAGCAGTTGCTTTATCTACTGATCCATCTTCTCAGCATCTTAAATTCACACATGTTTTATTGTATCTTTATTGTTTTCTTCTTTCTCCTTGCTTTGGCTTTTTTTTTTCAGATTTTGTCTTTGTTTTTGTTTTTAGTTTCTTGAGATAAAGGTTTAGAATGTTGACTTGAGATGTGTCCATGTGCAAATTTCTCTTTCAGAATTGACTTGAATTGTGTTTCATAAATTTTGATGTTGTATTTTCATTTCGACTCATTTAGTGTTTTTTTCATTTCTCTTTAATGCAGGAGTTCTTTAGAAGTGTGATGTTTGGCCTATAAGGATTTGAATATCTTATCATCAACTTTTTAATTTGACTCAATTTTGTTAAAAATATATTTAAAATTTCAGTTCTGTCTAGTTTGCTAAGGTTAGTATATGGCATAGGTATGGCATATCTCCACTCATGACCCCTAGGTGCTTGAGCAGGATGTGCATTCTTGTCTTGAAGGAGTATTTTATAAATGTTGACAGGGTGATGTTACTGTGACCTACATTCGTATTTGCTTTCATCTAGTTATTTAGATTGTTGCTGAGAGATAGTATTAAAGTCTCCAACTATGGTGGGTGCAGATATCACTCAGTTTTTAGACACATGCACAGTTCTTGTGGCACACCTGAGTTCTTATCACCCACCTGAAGATGTTCACAAATGCTTGTAACTCACGCTCTGCAGAACCAATGTTCTCTTCTGGACTCCATGAGTACCTGCACTTATGTGAGATGCAAACTCATACACAGATACATATATTGATACATAACTTTAAAATGAATCTTTATGAAGTCTCTAATTATATTTGTGGATTTATCTATTTTTTCTATCAATTTTTGTTCAGGTCTACCACTGTTTTTGTATACTGTGCACTCAATGTTTAGTGTGTGAACATGTCTTTTCTTGCTGTAATGGCCCTCTCTGTATCTGTTTTGTTTTGTTTGACTTGAACCACCTTCATTTGGTACTAGCAAATGTAGTAATTTCTCCTGTTAGAATCAATATTAGCTTGTTACAATTTTTGCATCATTTTACTCTATATAATTATGTCTGTAGTAGAATTCTTATAGATATCATTTAGTTAAATGATGTCTTAAAATCCATTCTGACAACTGGAATATTTACATTTACATTTAATCTAATCACTGGTATTAGGACCAGAGTCTACCACTTTAGCCTTTCTCTTTTGTTTTCTCTCTTTTCTCCCCTCAATTCCTATGCATTTATTCTTCTTTTTGCATGATGCTTTGTGCCAGCTGCCAAGACCACCAGAGCATGGTACCCACCACACACACTGGTCTTATGGCATGTTGCCTCCTTCTTGTGGATGAAGCACTGCTGAGTGACACTATGCTGGCTTCTCTGGTGATACTGCATCTGTAACATCTGCACTAGGTAGAGACCACAGTGTTTTTTGCTCTTTGCAACCTTTTGCGTGGAAGAAGCCTTCACTTAGAATTGGTATTTGAATCTTCTTGTTCAATGTGCTGCAGACCTCTGGGACCTATGTTTTTATGGCACCTGAGTCTCCCATGGCTTCAAAGGCTCCGATTTAATCCCTATTGTGTTATTAGGAGGGTGAAGTTCCGTTTAAACCTGGTGCTTCAAGGTAAGGCCTGTGGGAGGTGATGAGGATTATGATGAAGTCAACAGGGTGGAGCCTCAAGATTCAATCCTGCAGCATCATAAAAAGAAAGAGGCAGAAAATAAACAGATAGACCTACTCCTTGTAACATACTAGAGGATTTTCTGTGAGAAGGCCATCACTGTATATAGATCCTTAAACTTTCACTAGGTGTAGGCATTCCTTTATTCTCTGGCTATAAAAAATATTTTTTCTCTGTAAAGATGCCCTTCCCAGTTCCCTTGGTCTAGGGTAGAGCCTCTTAGTAGCACATCCTTAGATTCTGGGAAGAATAGTTGCTACAGATCTTGAACCCTAAATGCAGAAGAAGAAATAACAGGCCAGCACATGAAGGTGTGCTTGTCACTGATGAGTGCTGTCTGAAGTGGGTACAGACCCTGCCAATCACTGATGCTCTGAAAGTCAGGCTTGTTATCTCAGTCAATTTTTTTTCATTCCTAAGTACCAGTCTCTGGTTATATATGTGTAATATGGGTAGTGGAAGCATGGAAAGAAAATTCTTGGCTTCTTTGGGCTATGATCATCAATAAAACAGGCCAAAAGAGAGCTGTAATCTAATGTACCGTATTACTGTAATTAGAGCTTCATGCGTTCGGCTCTCTCCCGCCTGCCCTCTGAAATAATGGAACAGTTTAATACAAACAGTCTTGACTTTCGTCTCCATCATGTGGCGCTCAGTGATTGGGAAATTAGGCTAACAGTGCACACTTAATGGATTCAGAGCTCAAAATGTAAAAAGGAGGATACAGCACAGGAAGTCAGCCTTGGTGAGCTGAGAGATCTCATTCCACCAAAGAAGAAACCAAGACTCAGAAAGGGCAGTGACCCATAGGGGCATACAGGCCCCTCTTTCTTGCTCCATGTTCTTTTCAACCCTCAATGTTGCCTCTGGAAATCTTCATAAGACAGAATATTCTAGAAAGCTCTGTTACATATTGAGTTGGCTGGGCTAAAGCATAAGAGAACACAGGTTCTGTGGACCTAGGGTGTTGCCAAGCTTTTCTACACATGGCACAAAACTGAAATGTCATGAAGAAAAGGCTTAAATTTTTTTCATCACTGAGCTCTGGACCCAGAGGCTCACGTGAACTGGGAAAGTGCTCTATCACTGAGCAGCATCCTTAGCCATAGGAACATTTTTGTCATACCCATTTCATTCCTGTGATACAGAGAAGAAAAATAGTGTTACAAAAGTTGTTTGTTGTTCATTAAGCTATTTGTGTACATACAAATAAAATCCAACTTTGACTTTGTTGGATTTCATTTCTATAGTGATACTGAGAGCATCAGATAAAGGACTTGTTGATGCTTAGGTTTGTTGTTCTGCATAACAGAAATGATTGTTGTTGTAATGAGACACACAGGGCTCCCTAAGGAGAGGAACCAGTGTTCTCACAGTATAGATGGAACCAAGGTTCTAGCCTATAATGTGTAATTCAGATTGAGGTGCGCTGCTTTCTACCTAATGTGCTGAACTTAAATGGGTCTCTGTCATATCTCTTACCTGCTCTTCTTTTCCTCCTTCTTCCTCTAGGAGAGGCTGAATCCCTGAAGACAAGAGCACAGACTCATTTCCCATAGTCCCTGCTCCTGAATTCTAGAAATCTAGTCTCTGAGTGATCAGGTCAGTTCTTCCTCCTCCCTCTGCCAATAACACACATGCCTATTCACCAT
This sequence comes from Acomys minous, assembly GCF_964271855.1. Classification (NCBI taxonomy): domain Eukaryota; kingdom Metazoa; phylum Chordata; class Mammalia; order Rodentia; family Muridae; genus Acomys; species Acomys minous. The sequence continues at coordinate 51,377,593 of NC_140495.1, forward strand.
GAAGCCCTATCCAAACTGACCAAGACACATGTGGCAGAACCTAATTCTACCAGTCTGGAAAGATCAATGAACTCTATCTCTGACCAGGTGGTCACTTGGCAAGATATAGGAGGTCAATGAGAAATGTAAGCCAGGCATGGTGGTGCATGCTAATCTCAACACTCTGGAGGCAGAGGCAGGTGGATTGCTGTGAGCTCTGAGGCCAGCCTGGTCTACAAAGTGAGTCCAGGACAGCCAAGGCTATACAGAGAAACCCTGTCTCAAAATACCAAGAGAGAGAGAGAGAGAGAGAGAGAGAGAGAGAGAGAGAGAGAGAGAGAGAGAGAGAGAGAGAAATGGAGTTACGACAAAGAAGAAAACTACTCATCCATGGACTTGGCTTCCCCCAGCCCAGTTTTGCCTCTACTTATCTGGAATGCAGTCAGGACTTACTCTAAGGTCAAGCAAGCGAAGGCAAAGAACACAAACTCCAGATGTGGAACTGAGAGCAGGACACATCTCACTGGGCATCTCAGAGTGCATCAATGGCCAAAGCATGAAAAGTGAGTGTCTGGCCTGTCACCCAGTGGTATGGAGGGTCCTAGTGTCCTCACTGATTGATGAAGAACACAAACCTCAGGGGAATTAAACATGCAGAAAGCTGACAGAGGAAACAAACAAACAATCTCCATGCTGCAGATGAAGAAACTGAGGCACAAAGAGGAAAATGGTTCAGTGTCAAGCAACCAGCATGTAAAATGGAGCAGTGGTCTCAGATGCCGGTCATACTCATGATTTCTCTAGCACTCTGGTGATCACCTGCTCTGGACGTCTCCTTTAGGGGGTATTGTCACCTGTTTTGGCTAAAAATGCTCTGTCATCTCATAACCAAGCATCAGTCTCTGTGAAGACTTCTATCCTGTTACTAAGACGTCACAGAGGTCCAGAAAGCCGAGATGCAATTCTGCAAGATCTTGACTGTCTGCAGCTAGTAATTAACAGGAAAGTGAAAGGATGTTCCCAACAATACCACCATTTCAAAATCATTTTTTCTTTCCAATTTGCATCTCTTTTTGGTAAAAGGTTAAGTGGACACAGAGGGGGGAAGAAGATAGTTGCAAACAAACTTCTTTATCTCTTTGGATCCTTGCATTATAACAGGCATTCCATAAATGCATCTAAGAGAACTGGATAAAACTGATTAAAAATGAAGGCAGCTACCCGGTTCCTGCATGGGTGTGGTGGCGCATGCTAATCCCAGCACTCGGGAGGCAGAGGCAGGTGGATTGCTGTGAGTTCTGAGGCCAGCCTGGTCTACAAAGTAAGTCCAGGACAGCCAAGGCTACACAGAGAAACCCTGTCTGCAAAAAACAGAGAGAGAAGAGAGAGAGAGAGAGAGAGAGAGAGAGAGAGAGAGAGAGAGAGAGAGAGAGAGAGAGAGAGAAATGGAGTTACCAGTACCACAAAGAAGAAAGCTACTCATCCATGGACTTGGCTTCCAAAGATTCGGTTTTACAGAGATTGAAGAAACTGCACCCAGAGAACCCGTGCTGCTCTTTGCTAAAGCATGACCGTTCTATGTCTGATGCAAGAGTGCGTCGTAAACACAACATAGTGCCAGCGTAGCCACTGCTCACCCTGGTGTTGCAAGCATGCTCAGGCTTGAGTAGGAGGGCCCTGAGCTTCTGCCAGGATCAACGGAAAGCGTGAGGGTGGGCGAGCGGGTGAGCACTGCACTGTCTTTGAGGTAATGTGTACGTTATGTGCTATTTGCTGGCAACATGCCAGCTCTAATCCTATTTCTACTCATTTGATGACTCTTCAAAGAAGCAAGATGGGAAGATTCACAGGCAGACAACTCGGAGAGCCAATGTCTATTTTCCTAAGACCTTCATCACTGAGTTCTCATGCAAAGAGAACGCATCAGCATGTCTGAGTTGGTTTTGGCTCTGTGGCTTTCTATTAGCCCATTTTTGGTTACTATGACAACAAACCTGATGCTGAGAGCTTCTGAAATAAAAGATATGTGTATATAACTCACAGTTACAATGTTTCAAAGGTGTAGGGGCTGGGTATGATTGACTCTGGTGAGGTACTCATGACCAATGGCAGTACAGGGGCAGGAACAGTGGGAAGGAGGGGCAGAAGGAGAGACAGAGGACCCATGGAAAGATTCACCGGTAGAGGGCAGGAGGGGCCAGTCTTGAAATCTTCACTAAAGTCCAACTTTTTTCAACATCCACAATTACTTAAAATCCACATGCTGGGTACATACAGGCCTTTTAGGACAAACAATATCTAAACCATAATGAATCTCAACAAGCTCCTTGTCCATTTGCAGATGGACAACAGCAAAACCTCCTGAAGAGAACATGTGAGAACAGAATGTACCTGCCACAGCACTGTCAACAGCGACCAGGCAAACAAGCTTCTCAAATCACTGTCAGCACCAGCAGATGTCAGCAGGAGTGGGTCCCTTAGTTACTAGCTGGCTCTGGGACCAGAAAGCAAGTCACTCAGGATTTTCTTTCAACAGTGAACAACTTCAGATCACTTTCCTACATCTCACTCTAAGAAACACTAAACTTAAGTTTCCCCAGAGTTGATCATTCATGTACCTTCCATCTTTGCAGTTCCTGCCATAGCTAGCTGAATCTTACTGAGGCAGCAGTTTTATGTCCCCCCTATATCAAATTGAAGTTATTTCTGAGTGCATCTTCATACTGTCTTAATGAATGATTCACAGGTTTGACACCATGGAGATGAGCTTCTCCTGCATACTACTGATGCAGAAATATTATGCCAAAGACCACTGTGTTGCCTACTGCAAACAGGAGCTGTTTGTTTCTTCAGGAAGGCCTGCCAATGCTTTGTACATACACAGAATGACTTGGGTGTTTCACAGCAAAGCTGAAGTGCAGTCATGGGAGAGTTAAAGGCAATCACAAGCTAAAATTGACTGTGTAGCCACACTGAACATGAATTCCTATGGCGCATTACAGTTTTAACACACTCATGGTCAGTAGACAGCATGGTCCCGACAACAGATCAAGCAGCAAGTGACACAGCCCTTTCCCACAAGGACCCCGAGACAGCAGAGAATTCCCAAACAAACACTGCAGGAGTGATGCTCAGCGTTTCTACAGCTTTCCATTCTCACTGGTCCCTGCTCAGGGGAAATTATATTTTTAAAGAAAATCTGTTTTTTTCCTTCCTTAGGCAGAACACTCACATCATGTTTCTATTCATTTGTTCTTCTACCTACCACCCATTAGCTGATCCATCCGTTCACCCCTCTATGCCCTGAGTCACCCATCTATTCATCCATCCACCTCTCCATTTCATCTGCCCTTGCATGCCCTTGCATATGTATATCCATATCCATCCATGTATCCACCTATCTGGCGGTCTATACATCTATCTGTGATTGTGAGTGAGTGTGTATGTGGTGTGTGTGTGTGTGTGTGTGTGTGTGTGTGGTGTCCATAGGAGCTTGCACACACATATGCAATGCTAAGGTATGCACGCACAACTAATCATCCATCCACCGACTCACTCTCCCATCCATCTTGCCCACCCTCATAATCCATCCATCCACCTAGTATCTGAGTGGTTTCTCCACATCAAACGTCCTGAGCTTCCCTGTAGCATAGGTTATTTATGAAGTAACTCTAACACTTCTCGCCAAACTTCCTCCTCACACACCGCTAAGTTTTCATTTCAAGCAGGAACAGCAGTAAGAGTAATGCCCCGCAAGTCTCCCCTCACCATGGATGTTTTTGATCCCAGGAAAACACAGCAGTATGCCCTACTTCTTTCTGACAACTGAGGGAAGAAACTTGGGAGGCTGACAACAAAAGGATAAGAAAGCCAAAACCCAAAGCACCTAGCTTCTAAGGACCCTTCCGTTCCTGAGTCTGTCAGAAGTACAGTAACTGTTTATGCATTTAGGGCACTTGAGACACATAGGACACACACTTCCAACTGTGCCACACAACCACGTTCAAACGCTTAGAAGGCCATCCCTGATATGGTCTCACAACTTTCTGGATGTGTTCGTTTAAATGCCTGGCATTTTCTTGGGTTGCAGTTCAGAGCAGAGAGCCACTGATCCGCAGGAATCGGCTCTACCTGAGATTTCCAGTCCTTAGTTTTTTAGATGAAGGAAGTGAGCCAGTGTCAGTGGTGCAGATACCTTAGGATGTCAAGTCCTCGTAAAAGAAGGGCTACAGCAGGTCAGCAAAATCAGCAGACAGAAGGGAAGAACTCAAACATGGCAAAGAAGATGAAATGTTTGAATTTTTCAAATAAAACTTTAGCAGCCCTGTCCTCTGCTAGCAGTCCCTTGGCTCTTCACATAGGTCACTGCTGCTCTTGCAGTTATGTCTGGAAGGCTGTGACTCATCTCTTGTACCCAGTAGTCCCAGAGCTGTATCGCCTACCTGGCTGCCCCTTGAGTGACAGAACTTGCCCAACAGAGAATATGTTCAATCATTATGCATTTCAGAGGACTCCATAGTAGATACTATTTCCAAACGCCCTACATGCTAACTGGCAGTCACAGCTACATGCATACAGAAAGGGATGTGTCAAAGCCAGATGTGATAGCTTTTGCGTGGAATCCTAGGACTTGGGAGACTGAGGTAAGAGGTTTGTTTGCTCTGAGTTCAAGGCCAGTCAGGGCTACACCGTGATTTCCAGGCCAGCCTAGATTACAGACTGAGACACCATCTCAGAAATGAGACAGGTATGGCAGTGCACAACTTTTATTTCAGCACTTGGGAAGATGGCATGGTGGATCTCTGAGTATGAGGTTAGCATGACCTATGTATATAGTGCATTCCAGGCCAACCAAGGCTACATAGTGAGACTCTGTCTCAAACAAACAAAGTGAGGGGCTGTGTCAGGGGAAGGGAAGCTGGACAGGAGGTTCCAAACTGCAGTTAGATCAGAGGAAGAAGTTCAAATATTGTACAGCACCAAGGAATATAACTGCTGTGGACATGGAGTGTCGCCCTTCTCTGTGTTTATGAAGAACCAGAAAGTGCCAGATGAAGTGACAAAGTGGATACAGTGAGGAATTAGGCATTGCGTGCATGCATGCAGGTGTGATGACATCACACAGCCCTTCCTGCAGGTGTAATGTAATCATTTCCCAAGACCTAAGAAACCCAAGAGTCAATCATGGATTTTTTCCTGTCAATCATGAGGCTGTGTTAATTCTCACTTCTAGTCTCAAATCCATCGCCACCACCCAGTGCAGTTATCCTGTCCCTCGCTTGGATGCCCATACACCCAGGCATTCATCCTCTTATCTGGGGAAAGATGCAGCACTCAGACAGTTCTTCAGCATTCCCCTTGCTTCACCTGCCATTTAAATAGTTCCCAGTCCTTGCAGCAGTGCTGCAAGCCTCCCAGGGCAGACCTTTGAGCACCTAATAAGCCCAGCTCCCGAAATACCACCTGTCTGTAACTGACTTCAGTGCTTTGCCTCTCTGCTCTCTGATTCTATGATTTCAGGTGCGCCCTCCACGTGGAAAACTCCTTCCCTTGTCCTCCTGTAAGTTGTAGCTAGTCAATACCCCTCTGCTTCCAGTTGAAAAGGTCACTACTTCTTGGAGGCCTTCTGTTTCCCCCTCAAAACAAAGCTAGATTAGAACCTGTCTTCCTTCCTTCCTACATCCTGACTCTGGAGGTTGCCCACAAGTTCTCCCACATATCAAGGCCATGCCTAAACAGCACTGCACCCAGGCCAGCACCACCGTGGGCCAAGTAGACATAAAACAATACATTCTTAAAATGTTTAGAAGTTATTTTAAAGAATTGTCTTTCTATGGTGGTCAAAGTCAAGTGGTGATTATAATCTGAAGGCATCATGCCTGAGAAGTGGCATGAGGCAGGATGACATAACCAGAAATGTATCAAGTGACCTGTGAGGGGTTGCACATTCTGTGTATGCAAATAGTTCACAGCCAAGCATTACGCAGAACTCGGGGTTGGGGGGGGAGAATCCTATAGAAGAGTGGGGGGCGGGAATTGATGGGAGGACCCAGAGGAGACAGGGATGCCATGAAAGGAACAACAGAGTCAACTATCCTAGGTTCATTGGGGCTGGTAGAGACAGAAGCACCAAGGACCATGCACGGACTGGACCTGGGCCCCTATATATGTGTAGCCGATGGGCAGCTCAGGCTTCGTGTGGGTCCCCTAGTGAGCTGAGCGGGCCCTATGACATGGACTCTGTTGCCAGCTTTTCTTCACGCCCCCTGGTGAGGCTGCCTTGCCTGGCCTCAGTGGATGCCTCCTCATCCAACTTGATGTGCAAGAATGGGATGGGGGGGCTCCCATATTTTGAGGAGAAGGAGAGAGGAAATAGGGGGGAGAGGGGAGGAGTCTACAATCAGGATGTAAAATGAATATATAAATTTTTTACAAAATGAGAATGTGGGGCTGTAAGAGTGTGTGTTCAGCATACATGACATCTTTATCCTTTATCTCAAACTCCAAAGTAAAACAAATGAATTATTTTTAATTTGTATTATATTTCTTTGCTGTATAAAAATTCATACAAGCTAGAACATGTTTGGTGGCACAACAGAACTCAGAAACAGCCTGCTGGGGACTGAGTCCCTGAATCCACATGTTGGACCCGACTGCTCAATGCACTTGAGTTAAGGGACGGAATTCATAGGATATGATTAATTAGTAAGAGTTCACTGTAAGGAATGGAATTGCTACCCTTGTAAGATGCTGGAGGGAGCTTCTTTGGCCTTTGTGTCACACAAGACTAACTAAATGTACCATCCATGAATCAGGGAGCAAGCCTTCCACACATGATAAACTGGTGTCTTGAGTATGTACATTTATGAGTAATAAGCCCCTGATGTTTATAAAGTATCCTACCTAGGGTATTTAGTTATAGCAGAAAAGGCATGAACGCTACTAAACGCTATTAAAACGCTACTTCTTTTGAAAAGGCACAGAATTTAAAACACGGTAAGGTAGTTCTTTTAAGTTTCTGCTCTGAAATGTGACTGTGTGTGACTCCCTATGCCTTCCTTACATACATTTGGTATTTGGAAAGTTTTTAATGACAGTAAATTATTTCAAAAGCCTTCGCCACAAAACTCCTGTTTTGACACCCTATTTCACAAACTGGGAGGTCAGAGTCTATGAAGTGTAACTGCACTGCCCCATCTGAGATTTCTCCAACAAGCACTGCTTGGCAAGGTCTCCATTGTTTCTGTCATGTCTTAAAATTAGTTTTCTTTTTTATAAGTTTTTATAATCCAGGTGGGCCGTTGGTCACTCCTCACAAAGGCAGACTCACCTTAAGTCATGCCAAAGAGATGGGAGGAATAATCATTCCTTTCCTGAGATAACGTGCTTTTCCTTCCTAGAAACTCCTGGCTGGGTGGCTCTACTACAATCTGCTCTATTTTTTGAATTACCTAGAAAAACATCTTTTCCTTTTCCCTTCTTTAAACAAAAAATAAAAAACAAACAAACCAAAAACCCCTACTTTTTCCTTCTTCCAGATACTTGTCAAAAGCCTGAGCATGCTGCCTTGAACATTCTGGGCTTTCTCACTTCTTTTTCTCTGACACTGTCCCTGCGACCCACTTCCATCCTCTTCCATCGTGTAGCAGAGCTATCTCTCTTCCTCTTTCTCTTCCTGGGAACTGCTGAGATTCACACCTTGCCTTCTCTGGGTTTCAAATAAAGTAAAAACAAAATTGTCCTCGGGTTGTCTTGAGTCCATTCTTAATTTTTTTTTCAATAAGACTAAAGATCCTAAAAAGGAACCGCTATTGCCCCCAGAAGCATGTGACAACTCAGGTGGGGCTCTCCCTCAAGTCTCCAGTAACAATAGGGGAAATAAAGAATGGACTTAGGACTTTACTGTGTCTTTCCAAAAGGTGGCAGATGCCCAGGCCCATTCCAGGAATATGTATTTGTTCTTACTCTTCTGTGCTGAGCTGGCAAAAGGCTGTTTTGAAACCTAGTAATTAAGATGCTATCCAGGTGGGGTGAGTCCAGAAATGCAGCGCTAAAAGGATGCTGTCCACTCCACACAAAGGGAACTGCCCTTAGCAAGCTTAAGTGATTTTCCTACAAAATACCTGCTTTCGCTTCTTTTTTTTTTTTTTTTTTTTGAATAGTTCGGTCAAAGTGTACTTTCTCTACGTTTTCATTCGCTATTAATATTTCGACACTTAAAAGACAAGAGATGAAGTCTCAAACTCCAAACCTCTGGTTTGATGAAGGAATTTCTTTGGTGTTGCTTTCATCATTAACAAATGACACATCTCTGTCCCTTCTAGCACCAGGATTAAATGGGGCCAGACGCCCAGCCACCCCAGTGGCTACAAGGAGAAGGCGTCGTAGGCCCCTTTCCCTGATGGGAAAGTCAAGGCAGCCCAGTAGGCCCCTTTCCCTGATGGGAAAGTCAAGGCAGCCCAGTGGCCTGTTAGATGAACGTCCCAGAGCTGCTGCACTCACTCGCGATCTTTCTGTCCAAGTATTACCCGATGCAAAGGAAATGATCTGACAAAGTTGGCAGTGCACGGGGAGATGAGATGGGGGTGGAGGGGGGACGATGAGGCGGGGTAGTGGGATGGGCGACGGTCAGTGATGGTGGTGATGGTGACAGTGGCGGTGGTGACGCTGGGCCAGCTCCTTTCCCGTTTTTCCATGACTGCCAGTCCTCGCAGCCTCCGCCGTCCCCGCGTGGCCTCTGCCCAGAGAAACAGGATTTGCACCCAAGCCGCACGTCCGCGGGCGCGAGGCTGCGGCGCCCCAAGAGCCGACCACGCGCCCCTCTGCGCACCCCGCGCCAGCGCCGCGGGAGCATCGCGGCTAAGGCTCCTCCGGCCGCTCTCCCCCTCCGCCCCCACCCCAAGGCAGCGCCCGAGCCTCGGCCCGCCCCACCGAACCCCCTGCCGCCCGGCCCCGGCCCCGGCCCCGTCACTTACGCTGCGCTGGGCCCGGAGCGCCCTGCGGCCCGAGACAAAGGCTGAGCGGCCCGGGTGCCGCTGGCTGCTCCCCTAACCGTGGCTGCCGGAGACCAGGAGGAGGATGGGGAGGATGGAGAGGAGGAGGAGCGGGGAGCAGGAGGAGGCAGCTAAGGAGCGCGGAGGAGGGGCCCGTGGCGTCCGCCACCCGCCACAGCGGTCCCAACCCCAGCCCTCCTCCCTGGCCGCCACCCTCCGGGGGTGCCTACCTCCCCTAGGGACCAGGGTACCGCCCCCCGGGGGCGGGGTAGGAGGAAGAGGAAGGGAAGGAGGAAGGCGGTGAGTGCGCCTGTGTGCTCCTCCTCAATCGTGATAGTCTCCACCCACCCCCGCGTCCGCCAGCAACCCTAGGAACATGCGAGACTCCCGCCTCAGCTGCGAGGCTCCCAGAAGCCCGCACCCACCTCCCTCCATGCCAACACACTTCTGTTCCTGACCAGCCAACTCTACCACCTCCACCGGAAAACCCACCTGAAGGTTAAGTGCCCGAAGGCGCTGGCGAGGAAGAGCCACTGGAGGTGATGGAGAGGTGAGGTCGAAGCCCTTTGTGAAACACTTCTTGTGGCACCTGTTCTGCTCTAGCACAGTCCCTAGTACCTAGGTGACCACTAAGGTTGAGGAATTGGGCAGGTGAGATCTGCCAGGCTTGAGTATTCCCTGGGCATCTCTCTGGGAAAAGTAACTCCAAGGCTTGTCTCAGCCATTTGCGGCTTGGTGCCAAAAGTGATTTTGATTTTTTTTTTCATATTTTAAAAACTTTTTAGTGTGTGTGTGTGTGTGTGTGTGTGTGTGTGTGTGTGTGTCTGTCTGTCTGTCTGTCTCTCTCTCTCTCTCTCTCTCTCTCTCTCTGTTTGTGTGTGTGTGTGTGTGTGTGTGTGTGAATAGTATAACAAACTATCTTCAGTCTCAAAACATGTCAGAATTTTCCAGTCTTTCACCGAGTCCACTGAAAAACATGGCTATGTCAGTTTCCATCCCTTATTATCATCTTGCTGATGTTATTTTCGGAGCACCCTGGTCCCCAGGCCTGTGCTTAGGGCTTCACCTGTGCTGCTTGACTTGGGTGGGAACTGATAAACCGTGAGCTACATAACACACTGATCATCAAGGGCCAAACTGCTGTGGCTGTGTTCTAAACTCTTTGCCAAATGTGACTGATGCCTGTCCCTCCAGAAAAAAAAAAATTAACAGACAGAATGTCAACTTACATTCCAAGAGCTTCAGTTCAATTCTTAACTTATTGAGCCCGAATACAAGTTACAAGCCTGGCTGGCCTGGAGTCTTGAGGGTGGAGCCTGGCAGCCTTCACTAAAACCAGATTCCCCAGTGATTTGGTTGGGATCTTGAGGTCCTGGGGTCCTCGCACAGCATGAGATACATGCAGAACTGGTTCCTGCCTGCTCCACAGTAGCACAGCAAAGGACAGACTCAGACCATGTTGAGGGGTCCAGGCCTCCCTGTTTATCTTATCTCTTCCATTGGCAAAGCAGAGGTGTGTCCTTTGGTGAGTATTTTGGGGAGCAGTACTATGTGGTAGTTGGATAAATGGGTCAGAGGAAGGCTGTGGTCTCAGACAATCTGGCTTTCAGTCCTTCACCTCTTGCCGTTGTGGGTCCTTGGGCAAATGACCTAACAACTGTGTGCCTTGCTTTCTCATAGGAGAAACCAAGAGTGTGGGTGGGGTCCATCTACTGGGGCTTCTGGGCACCACTTACGCACATAGAGTCTTGGCCTAGAAAGGCTGACAAGATGTTGTAAGCACTTAGCTTTCCATATGGGAACACAAGACTGAAGTCCAGAGAGATTGCTGCTCCAAACGACTTGCAGGGAAAGGGCCCAGCCCCACTTAGCAGAAAAAACTAAATGTACAGGAAGTAGAATGGCTCTTCTCTTCCCAGAGACCTGCAGAGGTTCATGTAAGTGCTTGCCAGTAGGCCTCTGCAGAAGCTCTCCGGACCTGCCTCTCCTTGTGGCATGACTTCAGGGCACAGTCTTTGAAAGCTGGATAGAACTGTCCACTCTGTGTTCACCTTTTCAGCCAAGTGGGCCACCGTGCCTACAAAATGCTCTGCCGGCTCTGCCTGCTAGGTGCTGACTCTGTGAGCTGTCCCCAGCACTCTCCCACCCCACATTTGTGGCAGCTGTCAGGCATCCACGCTACACATGGACTTTGCTGGTGTCCATCCTCAGTCTGGCTTTCCCTGTGACAGTCTCACCATCGCCCAACCCCATGCTGTCTGGGGAAACTACTAGAATGAGCAAGTAAATACCATTCTCCAAGAGGGTTGGCCTTGCGCTGTGAATCCTAATCCTTCGCCAGCCCAGTGGCTGGCCCCTGTGACTTGAACTTGCTCACATGTTCGTCCTTGCCTGGGGTGGGTGGGGCAGGGCCTAGAGAGGCAGAGGCGTGTGTGCCCTAGAGCTGGGGCTTCAGCACCTGGATAACGGCATCCTGGTTCGGATTTTTCATCCCTGGTCTCTGTCCTCATCTGTAATGAGAACCACTCCCTCTGTCCTGGTGGGGCTCAGGACTTCCCTGACCTTTTACGACTAGTGCTGTGCTGTGTCTGCCATCTTTGCATCACTGTGGTACAGGCACCTGCGCAAACCAGTTTAGATAAGGAAAGGTTTTGGAGGTTCTCTGCAGTCCCCTGGGTCTGTTGTTTTGGGGTAACAGAGAGGTGAGGGAGAAGATCATGGTGCCTCAAAGCTGCACACCTCACGGTGGCTAGGAAGCCGAGATGAAGGTTGCAGTGTGTCTGTCCTTCTAGGGCACAGCCCCAGGAACCCAGCTTCCTGCCACTCCCCCCCCCCCCCTTTTTAAGGGTTCTGTCACCTCTGAACAGTGCAGCCAGGTGAGGAACAAGCCTTCGGCATGTGGGCCTCTGGTGGGCATTTAAGATCTGAGCCAAACACCCACCCACCCGCTCTTGTGCCTTTACAGTTTCATTTCCCTCCGGCCTTCCTCCGTTTCCCTCTTTGATATATCAACCCCATTGTCCTTTGCTGTGTCATAATATCCTATTACACTGAGTTTTAAAAACCTTTTATTTTGCTTATCATGTGTAAATACAAGGAAAGTGTAGGTGAGTAAAGTCAAGTCTCAGGGTTTGTTGGATGAGATCGGTGCATGAACCATGGTGTCTGGTTCTCTTCATAGGAAAACTGCCAAGTTGTAAGCATTCCTACAGAACATGGAGTTTCTTGTGATTCTTGGAGATAACGTTACCAAAGAGCCTTAGGAGTGGGTTAAAAGGAAACATAACGAGGACGTTATTAGCATCCATTTGTTCTTTGCGGACGATCTGACACTCCCAGGCAGCTCTGAGGGGGAAGTCTATAAACTATTAAAATGACAAAGAACTTTAGTCTAGATAAAGCAATAGGGTTCAGTTAGATAAATGGAAGACCACACAAATGTAAGCGGACAGCTTGCCGTGATGAATGGCATAGATAGCTATAAAGATCAACCTACGGAAGATTAATAGGAAGGGAGACGTATAATATCAGGGCTTCCAGCTGTTGAGGAGTGCTAAACTTATTGACATTGAAGATGAGCTCAGATAAAAGAAATTCCATCCAAATGGAGAGAAAATACTTTAAAATAAGCCTAATGCTAGCGACTAAATTAAGGCAGTAAATATATCTGTGGTTCCAGCTCATTTACTCTTATAGGGACTACAGATCATTATAATGAACAGTAGATTATTAACCACAAAGTGCCCTATGCATCATGAAGAATTTGAGCCACTTACTCTCCGACACCAAGGGAAATCCAGTTGTCCCAACAGCAAGGAAGCTTGTACACTGGTTAGAAACTAAGAAAATAGAGAATATCATAGAGAGGGTTTTTGAATCAAGAAGCTAAGTCCATGTCCCTCCTTGGTGATCTGGATAGGCTTGCCAACCAAGAAAAAAAAATGGAAGAATTGATAACATTCTGCATTTTGTTTGTAAAAGGCATGGAGTCCATCTGGCCCACCTGGAGTGGGTGCTTGCCCCCAGTTCCCAAAGGAGATGCCATCCCCAGCACCAAGCCCAGACACATGGGGAGCTCATGAAGGTGTGCTAAGGTCAACAACCTCCGCCTTGCTGGCATCTCACCCTAGGCACCAGATGTGGAATGAATGACCATGCCTCCAGATGATGGGTATGCCCAACACTCAAGTACCTTCCAGTTGTTGACCGTTTCCAAGTGAGATTCCAACCATCGTAGAGAGGAGAGCTGCCACCTCCTTGATAACACAACCAGATTCACAATCCCCCAACTCTGTGAGCACAGTGAAATAAGATTGTTGAAATGCCAGGAAGTGTGGGTAGTTGATCGAAAGATAGCAAGAACACAAAACAATATACAGACATATATCAAAACAGAGAATTTGAAAACCCCCATGGAAAAAGCTGAATTAGAAGGTAGGAGTTCTGCTGACTCCCAAGGTGTACAGTGCCATCTACAGCTCCACAGCCCTGCAAAGTGGTGACCTCTCCTGCCTACGTCTATAAAGGAAACGATCTGGTCTCCTTCATAGGGCAGTTAGAACATGGGTTGTCCATAGATGTTGGTTATTATTAACAGTATCACACACCAGGTGTACCTACTCTGCAGTGGAGCATCGGGGAAAAGCCCCTGATTCCCAGCCATAGCACTTAATGACTTCTATTTTAGCAAAAGGAGATTCACGTAATGGGCTTGCTAAGGAGGCCCTCTAGCTTTACAGTGAGTTCACCTTAAATTGGAGATTTACACCCTTGTTTGAACTGTCACCTGCAATAAGAAATGCACATTGTGAGCCAGGCACACAGCATCTACCTATGTAAAGTTGTATTCGGATGCTGATGAAACAACACTGCCCCCCCCACACACACACACTGCACTTTGCATTCGGTTGTATTGTTATTTTTCCAAACACTCTACTTTGATTTCACAGTCTGCTAGTGGATCAAAATTTACAAGTTGAAAGCAGTAAATATTTTTATGTAGCTTCTGTAGTGGTTCATTTTATGTGCCAGGTTGATGAGCCTAAGGGATGCCCAGACAGCTGGAAAGTGTGTGTGTGTGTGTGTGTGTGTGTGTGTGTGTGTGTGTGTGTGTGTGTGTGTGTGTTCCAGAAGAATGCTAGAATCAGTATATGGGGTAGAGAAATTCAGCAACCTCACTATCAGTTGGTATCATCCAATGCATTTGGTTTCCACACTAAATAGATAGGAGGGGGGCAATTTCATGTTCTTCTTGAGTTGGGATACCATTTTCTATTGTCCTTTGTCCAGCAGTCCTCTGGATGACACGGTGTCACCTCTCAGCCACTACAATGCTATAATCTAATGCCATCATTTCTACATCTTTGTTCCCTATGGCTTCAGATTCTCCTTCCTTACAGTAATTTTTGTTTTGTTTTTGTATTGCTCATCTAAGCTTCCCCACTTTCTGTATGCCCCACACTTTTAGGACCCCCAACCTACTATCTTCCCAGAAAAAGCCCCAATACTGCATCCTACAGAGCCAAGAGTCCATTGTGTACAGTGTTGCGTGATCCAAGGTAGATGCTACTGTCTCTGCAGGCCCAAACACCATGTACAACACAGAGGTGCCAGATGGGCTCTCTGGAGTTGATCTTGGAACAGAAATACTAACCTGTATTATTCTGCTCATGCTATATGTGTGGGAAGTGGTCAGCTGCTCCCAGATGTTGTACAATTAGATGTCATTATTGATGGTGATGTATCTTAAGTGTCAGGGGGGAGAGATTTGGCCAGAATCCCTTTCTTTGGTGTCTCAAGAAACATGCCAGGCACTCCTGTCATATGCTCATCTTCTGGAAAGCTGCTCTCCCTTTTAACGACAGGATGTTTAAAATCAAAATCCAGAAAATGCCTCTCAATTAAAATTTTATACTGCCCATTGCTGTGCACCAGCTTTGTTGCTGCCCATTATAAATAATGACCTTAGGACACATTTTGTAACCAGAGTCATTAACAAACATGCCTTTCTGCTCAAAGGAAACAAGCCATGCTCTGGGCTGGCGACATGATGGACAGATTTTTTTTCTGTTCTCCCTCTTTTTTTTTTTCTCCTACAGAAAATGGAAATTTCAGAGAAATAGAGGATAGCTTCTGCCTGCTTCAAGGGCCTCTCCATTTGCCTCACAGTTTGGGGGGACCACACTTGGGCTGCTAAATCAATGAAATGAGAATCTGTTAATAGGAGGATGGCTTGTCTTTATTCTGTGATTCCAGAAACAGGGAACGACCTTCTCATCAAAGGTAAATTCATGATGGAAGAGAAGACCAGAGCTTGCATTACACAGATAGGAGAGCGAATCCTAAGTCTGTCATGTGTTAAAGTTCTACTGAGCCTGAGGAGTCTTGGAGGATGGTGCAGGCCTCTATTCGGAGCTGATGAAGCCTTCATGGGGCATCGCAAAAGAGTAGTGGCCATCAGATGGTGTGACAGAGCTGACCTCTAACTAATTCATTCTGCAATAACCCCTTGCATGAAAGGAGTCAAAGCCTTCATGGCCTAAATAACTCCCTATAAGGCTTGCCCCCAAAAACCTGTGGATGTAAACTTGAGGATCAAATTTCCAACACATGAAATTTGGGAGATATAGCCAATCATAATAAAACAAGAAGAGACAACGAGAACTGTTAGCATTCTTGCTGAGAACAGTCAAGCAAGACTCATAGCCAGGGGACACAGCAGTGGGATGGACTGATGACCTCTAGCCTCCAGATGATGCTCCCATTGGATGATTTCATCCAGAAGGCAGAATGAAAGGCACCTGAGAGATAGGATGTAGATGGTGGGCATCCCATGGCAGAACACAAAGTTTTGACCTGGACAGCTTTGAGTTCTTGGTGGCTCTGGTTTGGTTGCATTCTTCTATGGTTGAGGACTACTTACAAACCTGTAGCTCCATGAGCCCACTGGGGTATCAATAGAAACTCCCAAGTCTATTGCATGGCAGTAACCTAAAGCTTTCTCAGACTTTTGAGACTGATACCCCTGTTCAGTCTGGTAATCTTCTATAGATATTTTGGTTTGACAGTATGAGGGCCAAGGTCCAGGATCACCATCTAAAATGTTCCCTGGTAGCATAACGTGCTGTGTAATCTAACACTTTTAAATCACTGATTCCAAGATCCCAGTATGAGAAGAAATTGCTCCAGTGTCTTTTTATGTGTAATGGACTCAGAGATGTTGCTAGCATAATTCTTTATTTCCTAGACCATGTATCTGGCTTCTGGGCTGGCCATTGGTTGGAGGCAGATGCTTAATCAAGTCATTACCAGCTTTAAGGACAGTGCCTCCCATCTGCTACCATAGCTGAGCCTCTAGTACACCATTCCAGCATCCTGTTAATTAATGCTGCTTCTAGGTAGGGGGGCTTTGGGCAGTAATAGCCCAGTTCATGAGCTTCTGTGGTCACAGAATGTGTTTTGTGCTTACAGTTAATGTAAAGGCATATTGTAGGCATCAGTACAGAACCCCAAAACCCAAAATCTGTGAGTCTGGCAGAGGACCAAGGAAAGGAGAGGAAAATTATCAGCTAATTTACTTGTCACTCTGACAAAAATATCTGGTAAGCAGTAACGTAAGAAGGACAGGTTATTTCTGCTCACAGTTCAAGGGTATTATCCATCATAGTAAGACAAAGTGTGGTGGCAGCAGCCTGGAATAATTGATCACATTATGTCCCCAGTCAAGGTGATGAATGCTGGTGCTCAGCTCACTTTCCCCTTTTTTACAGGCCATGGAACAGAGCAGCCCACATTTAGGATGGGTCTTCCCTCTCAGTTACATATTACTGAAACACCTACAAGGATATATCCAGATGTATGTGTCTCCGGTGTTTCTAAAATCCAGTCATGTTGACAGTGGAGGTTAACTGTCACATCACATGAATTTCTCTTTTTGAAGGAATCTTGCTTCCATCTCTGTAGTGACAGGGCAGGTTGATGAAATTCTCAAAAGCTAGCAAACTGCCCTCCGTGTCTTACCTTCACCTATATCTTCAACCTTCCTAATGCTGTGACCCTTTAATACAGTTCCTCATGTTGTGTTGACCCCCAACTATAGCATTATTTTCATTGCTACTTCATAAATTTAATTTTGCTACTGTAATGAAATTGTAATGTAAATATCTGAGATGCAGGATATCTGATATATGACCTCCAAAGGGGTCACAATCCACAGGTTTAGAACCGCTGATCTAGAGAAAGACACCATAGCAAGGGCTTAAATGACTGCTGTTGAAAGTACCCAGCAGCAAGTTTGATAGAGGAAAGCCCTTTTGCTTGGCCCTTCATCACTCCTATTTCTCTCCCAGGATGAGTTTGTCACACTAGAGAGTGAAGTAAAGGGTTGGTGGACAGCTATAAGATATATGGTCTTCACATGAGAGCCACGATTCCAGTGACTCTTGTTAGGACTCATGATTTCTTCCTACTCTATGAACATTCCTAAAACATCATCTGCATTCCTTCCTCTGGTAAATTCTTTATCAGCAAGAAATGTCATTTGAAGGTTTATCCCAAAGTCAAGTCCCTAATACAACAGTAAGATCTTTAGAGGGAAGTAGGTCATGATGACTGACCCTATCCACATTGATGGACTAATGCCATAACCGGGGGATGGGTATGTTGTTCAGTCTTCATCTTCTCTCTTTTACCTTGTGGTAAAGTCCACCATGGGATGATGCAACATGAAGGCCTTTACAAGTGTCGCAACTATCTTAGGCTTCCCAGACTTATATATGTATAATAATATATAACCAAACTATAATAAACTTAAATTATTTATAATTTCCCAGACTATAGTGACCTGCCATAACATTTTAAGACAAAAGGAGATAGCAGGCCCCTGTTCATGGATCAAAGTGTGTCTGGATCTCTTTATCTAGACCAATGGGAATCCTGATGTATGACCAAATAATGATTATTAGTGCCTGAAAAAAAATGCCTTCTCTATAGCCTGGTGAGGTGATGGTACATGGCTGCAATCTCAGCACTTGGGAGGCTGAGGCAGGCAGATGGCCATTTTGAGGCCAGCCTGGAGTATACAGGAAGACACTCTTTCAAAAGAAAAAAGATACTCTGAAGAGTGGGCAGCATCAGTAAAGTGTCTAGGGTTTCTGTGGATGAGGACATCCTGCTTAAAGTAAAGATAACTGTTCCCATCTTGACTTCTAGCAATGAAGAAAGAAGTGCAATGCACCATGGGCCTATCTGTTGTTTAGGGGCAGCGTACTTCACAACATATCCCTAATTGCTTCTGCCTATACACCAAGTGTGACAGATGTCCCCATATTTGAGTAAGGCTTGCAAGAAAAGAGTTTGCAGTAAGTCTTGGCTTTGGGGTTAACACACATGCCATTTGGATCCTACAATACTTAGAGTATCTGTGGTAGGACAAGAAGATGTACAGAGTTTGTGACAAGTTGCAATGGAGAGTTATAGGACCCTGAGCTTCTGTAGCATCTATACTGTCTGCTATGATTTTAATTTGTTCCCCAATAGTTCTTGTGTTAGAAACTTAACTGTCAAATTCATATGCTGCTGGTGTTTAGAGGTGGTATTTGGGACATGTGATAGCTTAAATGAGAAATGTTCCCCATTGGCTCAGATATTTGAACACTTGGTCTCTGGTTGGTGGCAGTGTTTGAGGAGATTTAAGTGATGGAGCCTCGCTGAAGGAAATATGTCACTTGGAGGTGGGCTTTGAAAGTTTGTAGCCTGGCCCCATTTCAAGTTTGTTCTCTATGCTTCATGCTTTCCACTGAAGATGGGATACCTCAGCTTCCTGTCTTGCTGGCGCCATACCACCCTACCATGATAGATCCATCCTTCTATACCACAAGCCAGAATCAACTCTTCCATAACTTTCTTTTGGTCACAACGTGATGTTGTATCATAGCAACAGAAAAGCAACTAATACAATAGTTAATTAGGGTTATATGAGGTGATGACAATGAGGCCCCTGTGATGGGATTAGTGACTTTACAAGAGGAGGGAGATACAAACTAGCACACTTGCTCTATCTATAGATTTACATAACTGTATGGGGAAACCTATACAGTTTTTCCAAGGTTTTCATAACTCGCTTGCCCTCTGTTATAATGTCTAACAACTACCTGGACTGGCATTTACTTCTCATCTATGTGTATTATGGCACAGCAAGAAGCCCTTTTTTCTACTGCTAGTACCCATCCCTTACTTCGCAGACAACAGAATTCCTCAAAATAAATTTCACCTATTAAAAATTATGCACTTTTTGTTATTCTGTTAACAGCAACACAAAATAGACTAAGACAATGTGTTCAGTCCAAGAGTTACAGAGCTTAAAAACAAACAAACAAAATCACTGTTAGGTCCTGTAAGAATTATATCCTCTGACCACAAGACAAGCAAGTGACAAGGCAGGTCATCACCTGGTCCTGGCCGACCTACCAAGTCATAAGATTGAGTGGACCCAGGAGCAACTCTGTGTAAGATCGTGGGGTGAAATTGGTATATCTCGGATTGAGCATAATCAGGACTAAAGGTCCAACAGCTGTACCAACAGGTAGCCCAGCCCTTCATGGCATCTACCTCCCTGAGGCTGGCTCCCCTAATCTCAACTCTTATCCATGGGGTATGGGGAGAAGGAAGGAGAAGGAGGAAGAATGAGGAGAAGAGGAGGGGGGAGGGGAAGGAGTAGGAAAAGAAAGCCTAGAGCTGAATTTACAAGTGAACTGGTTTGGTTTGTGAATGAAGGAAGAAAACTTCAAAAGAACAGCAAGTGTAATGCTTTAAACCATAACTTTGACAGAGATCAGGGAGGTGTTCTTTGGGCCCTACCCCATACTGAAGAACTATTAGCAGTTGAGAGCTGCTAGAGAAGGAAAAAACCTTTCTTCTTTGAGAAATCACTCCCAAAGAATGTTTCCTTGTTCCAGTGGATGGCCCCACAACCATGTACATATGAGCATCACTAATTGGACTTAGTGAGGTACTGAAAATAAGAAGGAGCAAGAGAGATGAAGCTTTGAGAGGGATGTGTTGAGGAGATTCAGAGGAAGTTAGAGATATCACTACATATCATCTAATATATAGTATAAATATTTGTATAATTTTCAAAGAATACAATAATAAAGGAAAAAAATTAATCATGGCTTGAAAGACAAAGACAAAGGTAAGCTTCCCAAAGGCCAGGGCTTCGGTGAGCATCCTGGGTCACTGACAGGGGAAATAGCATGAGACTGAGCAGAGGTCAATAGCTTACTGCCAGGTCAGGAGCCCTGAAGGAATAAACTTGGAAGACAATGAACGTAAGGTTCTAGGGGGGCAACAGATGCCATGGCCGATGGAAATGACTATCAAAGGTGAAGAATGCAGCCTGTGCTTTCACCCAGAGTGTACTCACCTGCCAGCGCCAGGGTTCTGTGCTGTTAGAGGACATACTGGCCTCTAACAAATGTCTTTCGGTATTAGTCAATGTCCGCAGGAGGAGGCAATAAAAGGTTCCTGCTTGAAAATCGCCACACTAAACAACCAAATTGACGAAAGAACTCAAGTATTTTATTGTGATGAGCCTTTGTCACTTACTATCCCACTGACAGCAAGGTGACCATCACATGTAAATGGCCACCTATGATGGTTAATTTTTAAGTATCTTTTAGTATTCTTTGGTAATTTTGTACACATATACAATGTAACTTGGTCCCATCTACCTCAACTCACAGCCTCTCACTCCCCCCAACCCCATCCTGTTAACCCTCCCACCTTCATTTCTTTTCCTGCTAGTCCCACTTATCGCTCCCCTCTAGAATGCTGACTGGTCTCTTTGGATCCTTCTTGTGCCGATAACCATAGTTGTAGTGAGTTGCTGAGTATAACTGCTATGTTATGTCCAGAAGACAGAATTTCAGAGCACTATTCCTTCCCCTTTCATTCTTACATTCTTTGTAGTCCCTCTCTTCTCTGGCTCCTTGAGGCTTATGAGAGTTTGTAAATGTGTCCCATTTGGGGCTGAACACTCTACCGTCTCTTGTTCTCGGCATTTTTGACTAGTTATAAGTTGCTGTACTAACCTCTGCCCATTGTAGAAAACAAACTTCTCTGGCCAAGATTGAGAGCTGGAATAATTTATACAGATAAATATTTAGAAGGTGGCTGGATCACATGTTTATTTAGTAAAGTAAAAGTTAATCTTAACTGGAGATTGGGTTGGGATTTCCCCAGGAGATTAAGGACCCAGATCAGGGTCTGACAGTGTTTTCAGGACCATGAGGCCTCTAACTTTAAGGAATTGTTTAAGTCATTGGTGGATCCAAACTTGAACAGGTTCATTTCCCAGGTTAGCCCGATCCTAACAACCCCATTTTGAATAGAGTGATGGTAGGCAATAAAACTATGAAAAGGAGGGCCTGGTTAGAGGCAGGTCGGTGTGGGTGTCTCTTTAGGGGTTGTATCTTGCCTTGACTTCATCTTGGGGCTGTGCAGTTCTGCTTATGGATGCTGTCATGTAAATGTTCAACCATGTCCCTAATGCAGGGAACGGGACCATGAGCAAAATGAAAGTTTCTTCTTTAAGTTTTTAAGTTTTTTTTTGCATCAAGATGATAAGAAAGTAACTGTCAGGTCATAGTAGCCAAGCACTGAGGTGGAGGCTGCCCTAAGCTTAGCATCTCAGGCTCCCATTTACCAATGCTGATCTTGCTTCTCTCTCTGCTAAACACTGGCCAACTGATTTGTTCTAATCTGACAAAAGCATAAATCAACAATAAGCATTATGACCCAAGTCCTCAAAGAGTCCAACTGGTCCATTCATTTTAATGTGAAAGACAGACTTTTAGGCTAAGAGTTTCCCTTTTCTGCTCTGTGACATTACAACCCCCTTCCAAGTCCTTGCATAGTGTTTGGTTCACTGGTCATTCAGTGTTAATCTTGTCTTTTTGTGATAATGTGTTGTCATCTGGGACCTTCTTGGCTCTGGAGAAATTATACTAGGAAGTTCCTAGTGACAATAAATTACTCAACTGTGAATGTAAATTTTGAATACAAACTTACCAACCCAGAGGCCATAGCTAAAACCACCTCCTGGGACTCTCACACTATGGGTCACCCTGCCCCAATCAACACAAGGCCAGACATTAGACAATTGAAGACAATCCCTACATGCCAAAGCACACGGAAACACTCTAACCACCAATCCTAACCTGCTTCCTTTGCTCCACTCATTCCTTTCAGTGGGAAAAGCCTACAATAAGGCTCATCCTTAGGTTCTTTTTCTGCTCTCTCCTATCCTCCACAGTTCCTGCCATTTCCCCATGCCACCACTATGCTACACCCCCTTCTTAGGAACACTGATCAGCTACGTTTTCTGAAGCCTTCTCTTGTGATATGGTGGCCTCATCCAACTTAGATAAAAGTAAAACTTAGCTATTCTTTGTTCGGAGCCAGCCCGGGGTCATTCAAGGCTAAAATAATCTACTGGCTATGGAAAGATACTGATGCCCTGTTCCAAAGCTAACTTCCTCCTTTCAGCCTCTGCATAACTTCCTCCTTTCAGCCTCTGCAGATGTTGTTTAGCAGGTTAGCTAACTTCCTCCTTTCACTCCCTGCAGATGTTATTTAGCTGGTTAGCTCAGGACTTTCTGAGAGATAGTTAGCTAAGATAAGATAGAAATTGCTCCGAGATAAACCACAGGATGTTCCCCTGATGGTATCATCTGGAGACATTCTTGGACCTCCCCCCTACTGCTTAGTTCCTGCCTCCACCCCATATAAGCTTTTGCTTTTGATTCAATAAACGGACCTTGATAGGAACGCTACTTGGTCTCGCCTCTTTCTTTCCAGTTCCATCTTTCAGGTATGGCTCCCCTCGTGACCCCATAATTACTGGTCGTGCTGGACAGGACAAGTGGCACCCAATGTGGCCATGAGGTCCGAGCCCTCTACCGCGACAGAGACCCTTCGTGGGCAATAGTTCAAGACGCTGAGGTCAAGTCTCTCGCCAAGGTCAAACCAAAAGTACCTCCGATTGTCTCCGGTGCGGGCCTGCCGCTCACAGGACCTCTCCGCACTTCGGTAAGTGTTCATCTCTGTCAATACGATGGGTAAAAGTCTCTCGAAGGAGGCGCAATTTATTCGCCACCTTAAAAATTGTCTCAGGGAAAGAGGAGTTAGAGTTAAGAAAAAAGACCTTGTACTTTTTTAAAATTTGTTTTCCAAGCCTGTTCTTAGTTTGTCATTGATGGTCCTAATATTAATCCTGACCGTTGGGACCGTGTTCGTCGAGAATTAGACTCCTATTCTTCCCAGGATGGTCCTGAGACTATTCCTTTTCAAACTTTTAACTACTGGACTTTAATTAAAGATCTTATCTCTTCTGATGCCCCTGACATTTCTTCTGCTGTTGCTTCAGTTGAGGCCTTCATTTGGCCCTTATCTCGTTCCGCCTCCTTGGCCTCCCTGGAGTCGCATGACTCCAAGTCTTTACAACCCCTAAAATTCCCTTGCCCTTCTGTTGTCATAGACATGGTAGATGACCCTGCCGCCTCCAATAAGCCTTTATATCCTTCCCTGTCCAAGCTCTCTCTAGCGGATGATACCCCCATAGACCAGGGCTCTGCAACCCAGGCTTATCCTGTTGTTAAGACAGTCCCCACGTCAGATGATTTAAGCCCCTCTGAGGAAGCTACCTTAGAGGAAGAGGCCACCAAGTACGATAACCCAGATTGGCCGCCCCTTTCCTGCCCGCCCCCTTATCGGCCCCCTCTTTTTTCTTCGGGGCTCTTGGCCTTCCATTTGTTTTATACATTATATGGACGACATACTACTAGCTGGCCCTGATATTCGCTCTCTACATAATGCCTTACAACAGCTTACCCATCACCATCAGGCACTGGGCCTTCAAATATCCCCTGAGAAAATTCAATTAAAACCTCTTCATTTATTTTTAGGATTTGAACTCTTTCCTCATAAAGTCCTATCCCAAAAAATGCAACTTAGAAGAGACTCCCTTCATACCTTAAATGATTTCCAATGCCTTTTAGGCGATATTAATTGGCTATGACCCTATCTAAAACTTACTACAGGGGATTTAAAACCGCTTTCTGACATTTTACGTGGAGACTCTAACCCCACCTCTCAACGAGCTCTTACCCCAGAGGCTGAGGCTCCCCTAGCTCAAGTTGAGTCTGCCATTAACAACCAAAATATCTCCCTTTTTGACCCTACTAAACCCTTGCCATTCATTGTCCTTCCCACCCCTTTTACGCCCACAAGGGGTGTTTTGGCAGGGCGCCCCCCTTTATTGGATACACCTCCCTTCAGAATCGTCTAAGGTTCTTGCCACCTACCCATCTCTGGTGGCCCAGCTCATAAAAGATGGCCACCTACAATCAAGAAAGACCTTTGGAAAAGACCCCAACATTTTGATCCTCCCCAATACCCCAGCTCAGATTAATTGACTATTTATCAATTCTAATATCTGGGCCATTAATTGCATAGATTTTCAAGGCAAAATTGATAACCATTATCCCCTCGATAGGCTGCTTCAATTCCTTTACAAAGTGCCTATTATTTTCCCTAAAAGGACAAAATTGTCCCCTATCTCCCAGGCTCATTTAGTTTTTACAGATGGTTCTTCTAATGGCATAGCAGCTTATTCCATTGATGGAGTGACTACTCGTGTGTCTTCCCCTTTTCTTTCGGCACAGCTGGTTGAGTTATATGCTATAATACAGGTATTTACAGCCCTCCCAGACCATTCCTTTAACCTATATACCGACAGCGCCTACATTGCCTGTTCGGTCCCCTTGGTAGAAACAGTGCCTCACATAAAACCCACCACCAATGCAGCCCCATTATTTGCGGCAATACAAAGCCTTATCCATCGGCACACCACCCCCTTTTTTGTTGGACATATTAGGGCTCATTCTGGACTCCCTGGACCTCTTGCCCAGGGAAACCAGTTAGTTGATGCCGCCACCCAAATGGTCGGGTCAATTCAGGTTCAAGATAATCCCTCTGATCTAATTTCCCAAGCCCAACAGGCCCACGAGCTCCACCATCTTAATGCCCACGCCCTTAGGTTGCGGTTCAAAATTACCTGAGAACAGGCTAGACAGATAGTTCATAATTGCAAGAGTTGTTTGACTTTTCTCCCTGAAGCCCACTTTGGGGTCAACCCTCGAGGACTGGTCCCAGGTGAATTGTGGCAAATGGACGTTACCCATGTCGCCTCCTTTGGAAAACAAAAATATGTCCATGTTACCGTTGATACGTATAGTGGTTTTCTTTACGCCTCCCTTCAAATGGGAGAGGCCACTAAAAATGTCATCAACCATGTACTGACTTGCCTCTCCGTCATGGCACAGCCAAGAACTATCAAAACAGACAATGGACCTGGGTATACCAGCACCAATTTTAAACAATTTTGTGCCCAATTAAACATCAAACATATTACTGGCATTCCCTACAACCCGCAAGGGCAGGGAATTGTCGAGCGTGCTCACCAAACGCTTAAAAATATGCTGCTCAAATTACAAGGTACAGGGGGAATTCTCTTCCTCACACTGGACAATAACAAAACCCTTCTGTGCCATGCACTTTTTATCCTAAATTTCCTTACCCTAGACAAAAATCACAGATGAGCAGCGGATCGCTTATGGCACGCTACAACCTCTCAGACTTATGCTCAAGCCTTATGGAAAGATCCATTCACCTCCCGGTGGCAGGGTCCCGACCCTATTCTTATTTGGGGAAAGGGACATGCCTGTGTCTATGACTCAAAGGAAGGGAATGCCCGTTGGCTGCCTGAGCGCCTAATTAAACAGATTGATTCACCCAGGGAAGAACGCCCTGAGGAAAGGCTTTAATTGTGCCTTGTTACAGAAATATGACTTTATTCAGCCTTTTCCTACTCCTGGCCAGCCTCGGAAGCACAGCCTCATATCAGATGTACAACTATACCTGGGTAATTATGAATGGGGCAGGGGACATCGTTAACTCCTCTTCCTCTACCACTCATCAAACACCCTGGCCTACTTTGGAAGTGGACTTATGTATGCTGGCCGCAACCATCACGGTTCTACTGGGGCTCGGGCTGTCGGAGCCAGGACGGGCATTTCCTCTTTAGTGATCTCCAATCAAAACTATCACCAGCTTAGTGCAGCCATAGATAAGGATATTGCTGAAATACAGGTTGCTATGGCAGCTCTAAAGAATTCGCTTTCCTCCCTTGCAGAAGTGGTACTGCAAAATAGGAGAGGGCTAGATTTGCTGTTTTTACAACAAGGGGGATTATGTGCAGCACTCAAAGAAGAATGATGTTTCTATACCGATAAAACTGGGATCGTAGAAGATAGCATGAGGAAGGTCAGAGAAAGTCTAGAATATCGCAAGCAGGAGCATGATAGAGCTGAATCCTGGTATAAAAATTGGTTTTCTGCTTCCCCTCTTCTGACTACCCTCCTCCCTTCGCTTCTGGGACCTCTTATAGGGTTCTTGTTACTAATATCTTTTGGACCGTGGGCTTTCAGAAAGATTACTGACTTTGTCAAACGCCAGATAGACTCTGCCATACAGGGACCCACCCATGTGGAAGTTCATTACCACAGGCTTGAACGACTCGACCCCGAGGCAAAAGACTGTGCTGCCCTGATAATGCGGCTAAAAGTGGCCTCGATTTCAACAAGCTGAGACCTAAAGGCTTGAGTCGATTGTTCACTTGAGAGGGTGCGAGGCTAAGCACTGCAGGGAACCATGCCAGACACCTCGGTGGGTTCCTGAGGAGCACTTTGTTTTGAGCACCTCTTATACCCCACCTATTTCCCTCCCTCTATGCCAGAGCTCTATAAAAGCCTTGTCTTCCTCACATCCAATGCTGGCCTCTTGAACTCTGCATCAAGGTTTTATTTTACACGAATAAAAATAGCTTGCTTTAATTAATCTGGCCATGATGATTTGGCTTGGTGGTCTTTCTCTTTAAGATGCCAGTCTTATGTGATTGGAAAGCACACTAATTGACCTCATTTCAACCTAAGGAACTTCACCAACTCTCTATCCAAATACAATCGTGTTCAGAGGACCTGAGGAGAAGAATTCCAACATGTGAACATTAAGCACACACAGTTTAACTTATAAATTGCTTAAAGAGCGTTTTGATCTTCAAGCTCTATTTTATCATCTGCTTTGAGAAAATGCAGCCCGAGACAGTGAGCAACACAGTAAACCCTGAATCCTGATGTCTTAGCCTGACCTTGGCTAAGACATCCCTTTTTGGTCCTCTCCATCCCTGCTCTTCCTGCACCTTCACAAGTATCCACAATGTATTCCTGGAGAACACGTACCCAGGAATGAAGCCTTAGTGTATTAAACTAACATTAATATCTAAATAGTTCCTAGCAGGTCCCTTCTTCCTGCTGTCACCTCTTTAGCTCATCTGCCATAATCCTCTGCCTGGATGTTTGTGCAGCACCCTCAGTGGCCTCCCTGTCTCCGGGCATGTCCATGTTTAATTCATTTCCTGTCTGGAGCCCTACTGATCTTCCTGAAGAATTCTGCGACAGGATGCTTTCCTAGTATTAAACTGCTCTCCCTGCGGATGATGTAGTCGCCCCTGGAATTGAGTTGGTGGCAGACAGAGCTGAAAGAGAGAGAGTGCAAATGCCTAAAGGTAGAAGACTTGACTCAGGTTTACATGACAATGAGACCTTTTAAGCCCCTGCAAGGAATGTTCTTTCCAATTTGTCTGGGGTAAGCAATGGTGAAGTGTTTCACTTCCTTCTCTGTCTCAAAAGCCAGTCAGAGCCAGGTGCAGACCTGAGCTCAGTCTGCTTGAGTCCCAGGAGCAGCAGGATTTCCCACCCAGAGGACAAAGCTGGGCCTCAGAAGGTGCCAGGAGGAACTTCAGGAGAGAGGACGAGGCAAGATCCAGAGGCCAAGGGCTTCAAGTTAAGGGTTGACCCTCCCCCACACTCACAGGATGGGGTGGAGCCTCCATGTTTCAGGCCCAGCTTCATGGGCTCTC
This sequence comes from Acomys minous, assembly GCF_964271855.1. Lineage (NCBI taxonomy): Eukaryota > Metazoa > Chordata > Mammalia > Rodentia > Muridae > Acomys > Acomys minous. Next base: position 51,405,601 of record NC_140495.1, read on the forward strand.
TTCTCCTTTGTTTTCTCTTTCCTTCCCTTCTTTCTCCTTCCTCCTCTCCTCCCTCCCTCCCTCCTTCCCTCCCTCTTTCCTCTCCCCATCTCTCTCCTTTCTCATTCTCCCTCCAGTCCCTTCCTCTTTCTCCCTCTACCCACCTTTTCCTTGTATCTCTCCCTTTCTTAACCTCATTTCCCCTTTTCTTTTTTCCTTCTTTCCCTTCCTACTTTAACTAACAGTGTGAGAATCTTGAACTGGTGGGGGTCGGCTGTCTGCATCCAGCCATCTCAGGGCAATGTCTATCTTACTGGCAGGGACAAAGCTGAGTGCATGCTCCTAGGCTACTCTACCAACTCCTAGCTGCTTCTTTGGGTATTTCATGTTCGTCTGTTAGCCACTAAAGGACATAAAGAGGGAAGTCACCGCTATCCTGTTACCTAAACTAAGGCACCCACGTCATAAATGTGTTGCCTGTCTTGACTTAATTGACTGTGTGTGCCATTTCCACTCCTTTGTTCCCTTATAATCCTACATCCAGGCCAAAGTCCAAGAGGGAACCTAAGTGCAAAAGCTGAAACAAGATGGCCTGGATAAGGCCCCGTTACCAACACTAACAGCCCCTCTCGCTCCCCCTCGCTTTGTGGTCCATCCTTTAAAATTGCTGTACAGTCTCCCATCGGGGACATCGTTCAGATCTCTGCCTGTGTAGAAAGCAAAGTTTTCATTTTTAAGCTTCTATCTCTGAAGTGAGTTTTCTCAGTTTCTACCCTAAACCCAACATAACTTTCTTCAGCTCAGCACTGACCATGCAAATTTCCTACCAATGTTCCATGGTGGACTCTGGGACCCAGAAGAATGAAACTGGGAAGAACAGCTGTGGTTATCTACCATGAGGGTACTGATTTCTTCTTTCTGTACCTACATAGTGCAGGACAGGGTACTGTTGGGTTTCAAACAAGCAGTTGAGATGCATATTTAACATACCAAAGTGGACCTGGCTTCCACGTTCTCCGAGCATCCTGTCTCTATCTGTTGTATGGTGTGTATGGCATACCCCACTCTCTACCCTGAAGTTTCCAGCCAGGGGCTGGGCTTCCCCATATAATATAGACATGTTGGTTTCCTCTACCTCTTTCTCTTTTAATAAAGAAAGGGAGGAGATGTTGGGGACAGGCCATATGGCCAAGGTTCAGCCATTTTGTCAGAGCCTACACCTTTAGGCTCCTATTTCTCCAGCAGTCTGTCATTTACCAAAAACCAGCTGACCCTGTCGTGGTTCAGCAGTTAGACACCTGTTGTGGTTTATTGTGGGGGATGGTCATTCTAAGACCCCCGAGGTCATAGTAAGAGCTACTCCTCTCAGGCTATAAACTAGCTTTTCCAGTAAGACTACTGGTAAAATCAGATTAAAGGTCAGCTGCCTGCGAGCAGCAGTTTCAGGAACTTTTTCCTGACTAACCAGATTTTTTACAACTTCGCTTTCTCTCTGGAATTGCTCCCTCTTTTGTGATTATAGCAGCTGTAAAGATAGACACCTGCTGGAGCATTCCAGAGTTAGGTATCCATAACAACCCTCACTTACGCAAATACCCATGCCTCTGTGCCTATAAAAACTCTGTGAAATTTTTCAATAAATGAGGCTTGATCAGAATCCAGACTTGCCCTCATTTCTTTGTGTCTCCTGTCCCCCCACTTGTCTGCCCCCTCCACAGGTACCCATTGAAGACCCCACAGGCCGGGTCACTTCTCTCTTCCTGTAGGTCCACATTTTTTCTCTCTTTCTTTTCACCTTCCTCTTTGTCTCCCTTCCCATAGTGCCTTTCCTGGCCTCACTCCTTGGGCCCAGTGAAAACGCCCAACAGCTGCATTCAATAAATCTGTCTTTGTGCTTTAATCTGACTTGAACTGGCTCATTTCATCATCAGAACGAACTTATTAGGTACAGTGTGGGCAGAGTCCAGGAGAGACAGCCTGGAGATCTTGGACTTTGGGCAACCTTCAGTCATAGTTGAACTGTTTCCTTGTTCCCATGTAGGTTTTTCCCAATTTGCACATGAAGGTGAACAGATGAGTTTAAAAAATACAGTTGTTGGGTCTGAGAGACATGCAGATAAAAAGAAGAGAGCCACCAAAATCTAAGTATACCAAAAAGCAACTTTACTCACCTCTGAGGAATGACTAGCAAGCTAGGGCTGCAACAGCTGCTAGGTCAGGGAATAAGTTTCTTTTCAAGCAAAAAACCCACAATGAGGTGTTCAGTGGAGGACTCAGTAAGCATTCATTCACTCTTTGAAGTGAACAGTCAGCCATTCTTTGAAGTGACAGATCTCTTTCCAAGTAAAGGGTCTGTTACAGGGATGACAGTAGGATGTTTAAATAGGTGTGGGTAGACTTTAGGATGCCTTCCCAGAAGTTAGACTCCTATTGGATATAATCTGCTCCTCTATAGGAGCCTTTTGAAGCAAAGCAATGCAATTTCTCTCTGGTATTTGGGCTCTTGTTTATAAGTTCCCAGAGTCTGTACAAGGATGTTTTTAGCTGGCAAAAACCACGTGACCACACAAGGCAGTCCCCAACTAGCAAAGATCACATGCCCTCTCATGAGTCAGTTTCATACCCCGCACTTGGGATCAAAACAAACAAACAAAAAAAAACATGCTTACATAACCAAAAGTTTCAACACACACACACACACATACACACACACACACATACATTTACAGGTAATAACAACTAATCTTTTACTTTAAAAAGGGGGGGGGGGATTTATTTATTTATTATTATTTATAGTGCTCTGCCTGCATGTATACCTGTAGGCCAGAAGAGGGTATCTGATCTCATTATAGATGGTTGTGAACCATCATGTGGTTACTGGAAATTGAACTCAGAGCCTTTGGAGGAGCAGGTGGCACTCTTAACCACTGAGCCATCTCTCCATTCCCCTAATCTTTTACTTTTTAAAGCTTTTTATTGATTCTTTGTGGATTTCACATCATGTCCTTCAATCCTACTCACCTCTCTGATCCTCCATATCTGTCCTCTGCCCTTGGAACCTCCTCCTGAAAAGAAATATCCTTTTGCCTGAACACCTTATGTTCATTGATTACAATGATTCAGTAGTCTGTTTTGAGGCCTCTGGTTTCTGTTACAGTATTCTCACTGGATCCTCACTGGGTCTCCTCTCAGATATGCTGTTGTTGCACTGTGTTGTGGAGGTCTTGTAGCATTGGTTCTGCAGTACTGGTCCCTCCACAGGCTTCTGCAGTTCATAGATGGGGAAGATGTTCAGGTGGGCCAACTCAAAGCCCTGGATCTGGGCCTAGGTAGTGGCTGAGTTGCTCAGCCTGACAGCTATCCAGCATTGCCCAGGTGTGGAGTGGGGCCAGCTTTCCCTCTCTCCTGCTCTAGGGGCTGGCTCTCATATGCCCACATCACCAAGGTGAGCTCTACAATGCTGCCCAGGCCAGTTGCAGGGCCTGCTCTGCCATGTGCTGCAGCGGGCAAGAGGCAGGGCCAGGTCATGGGCTCCAATGCCCTTGGTGCCAGCTCTCCCATGCTGCCCAGGCAAGGGGCAGGGCCAGCTCTGTGTGAAACGGATGTTTTAAAAGAGTAGATAACGTTTTTGCTGACAGCTGACCCTCACTCAGCACTAGCTAGGATGGAGGACTAGAAAAGACAGTCTTTGGTAGGGGAACAGGATTCTTTGTGTCACAAGTTCCTTTTCAGTACGGGCAGCAAATGTTATCATTGCAGCCAAGACAGTAAGATAAATGCAGCACCAGGGAGGCCTGGGAAGCACCAGTCTTGTTGCTTTGAGAAAGAAGCTCAGAAAGTGAACAGAGATGATTAGTAGGACTTTTCAGTGTGTCCTCTGCTGATGAGTCCTGTCTTGTCCTCTGGGTGTAGATATTGCTAAGGTGTGTCTCTCAAGACCCAGCATTGCAACTCAGGCCTTTCCCAGGAAGGCTCTTAGCCTGTGGCTCTGCCATTTTGCCTGGATTGAATTACTTGAATATTAAACATTTGCATAATCAAATGTAAATACAATCCTCCATTTGAAAGTCAAATACAAAAGAATTCTGGATTTGTATCACTTTACATTATCCAGGCTTTTGCTTTCAGCCACAAGAATGAATAAATAAGAGTTGTTTGAGACCAAAACAATTTTCTGGGCAAGGTGTTAAAATGAAGAAAAGGAAGAAAATCCCCCAGAAGATGGAAAGGTTTTCACCCAAGATTGAGCTAGGAGAGATGGAATCTGCCTGCTCTTTTTCCATTTGTATCATCTAGGCTTTTATTATCAAGGTAATGATGAGAGTGCAGGTACCATGGAAGGGAAGAAAGAAGGCTAATATGAAGGAATGGCACCCATCAATTAGCCCCAAGCCAGGCCTGCTACAGCCCTGGTACTGCGCTCTGCATGCATGAGATGCCAGTCCAGTTTCCAGGCCCTCAAATTACATTTAATAACTTAATTTTTTGAGGAAGAGCTACAGGAAGCCAGTCTACTTGCTAATTCACACTAAAAGGATACTCTGTATTTTGCTTTCTCTCCCCATTTTTAGGAAAGAGTAGACAATTCATAGAGTGAGGACTTTTCAGAGGCTTCTAGAATGAGGAGACAAGATTTGTTACAGAGGCAGAGGCAAAGAAGACGGTGGGTCCTTAGAACTGTAGTGACAGGCAGTTGTGAACCATGAACATGGGAGCTGAGACCCAGACTTGGGGTCTCTGGAAGAGTAACAAGAGCTTTAGCCACCAAGCCATCTCTCTAGCATCCATCCTTTCAATGTTTTTGGTGAATTTCCAGCTGTCTTAGCTGCTTTTTTTTTTAAACTACTGTAACAAAGTACCACATAACCAAGGCAAATTATAGAAGGAAGAATTTACTGGGGGTGAGTCCATGATCATCATGTTGGGGAGCATGGCAGCAAATAGGCAGGCATGGTGTTAGAGCAGCAGCTGACAGTGTCTATCTGTATTTGCAAGTAGGAGGCAAAGGCAGGTCATTGGAAATGGTTTGGGACTGTGAAACCTCAAAGTCCACTGCCAGTGGTATACTTCCTCCAACAAGATACCTCCTAATCCTTCCCAAATAATTCCACCAACTGGGCACCAAGCATTCAAATAGATGAGCTTATGTGGGGAATTCTCATTCAGATTACCAGACTTTCTCTTATGACTGGCTTCTGTTGTTTTGTGTCTGCTAATTTTTCACTGTATGTTTGAGAGGCTTCCTGAATTTTCGATGCTGGACATTCTTTATTTCTAAGTAGCACTATGTTGGAGGCTTTGCAAGCCCATGTATCTATTCACCTAACAGTGATCATTTTGAGTTGCTTCCTGTATAACCTGGGGATTAATCATCTACGAAACTTGAATACAAACAAGTTTTGTGTGGACATGGTTCACTTCTTGGAATAAAATCTAGAAAATGGCATCTCTATGCTTAGCTGACAGGACTGAAGAAGGTGGTTGCCCTAGAAAACAGCTCTACAGCATCTCACCCATATTCCACGCAGCTTGGAAGTTGCACTTGTGGAATCCCAAGACAAATTGAGACTGATGCTTGTGCCAAAATATGCATATGATCAAGCTTTACTTGATCTCAAGCCTGAGGAAAAGATAGTTTAAGTTAGAGATAAGGAATTGGCATAGATCAACTAAGGAATGCTGAGGGTGGGAAGATCGTCCTCCACAGGGAAGAGCACACTAAATGGTCAACCCTGGAAATATACATGAAAACAAATATCATACAGACCAAGCAGGTTATATTTGCAAATGTATATTTATATTCACATATGTATGGATGACAATTATAAAAGAGATGTCATGAATTTGAAAGACAACATGGAAGGGTATACAGGAAGCTTAGAGGGAAGGAGAAATGATGTAATTATAACCTCAAAAAAAAAAAATCCATGAAGTTGGGTGGGTACAGAGGTAGTGAGGTTTTGGGAGGAGTTAGGGAGAAAAAAGAATATGACCAAAATATATTGCACAATTTTTTTTAAAAATAAAAGAAATAGCTATGGTTTCAGTACTCACACAAATATCATTCTCATACTTAAATAAATCAATAAATAATAGCTAAACTACACTTTTCATGAAATTTTTTTCTATTCTGCATGAAATGCAAAAGGACAGACAAGGAAAGTTCCTGCATGAGAAGGGTTTTTTTTTTAATTTCTTTTTTCTTTTTTCTTTTTATTATTTAATTAATTTATTCAGATTACATCTCAATTGTTATCCCATCCCTTGCATCCTTCCATTCCTCCCTCCCTCATGCTTTCACCCTATTCCCCTCCCCTATGTCTGTGATGGAGAGGCACCTCCTTCCCCTGTATATTCTCATAGGGTATCAAGTCTCATCTTGGTAGCCTGCTTATCTTTTCTCTGAATGCCACCAGGCCTCCCCACCAAGGGGAAGTGGTCAAATATGGGGCACCAGAGTTCATGTGAAAGTCAGTCCCCACTCTCCACTCAACTGTGGAGAATGCCCTATCCATTGGCTAGATCTGGGTAGGGGTTTGAAGTTTACTGCATGTATTGTTTTTGGTTGGTGCAATAGTTTGAGCAGAACCCTTGGGCCCAGATCTGCCTGTCATGATGTTCTTCTTGTAGGTTTCTAGTACCCTCTGGATCCTTCTATTTTCCTATTCTCCCATACTTCTCTCACCTAGAGTCCCAGTAGGATGTTCTCACATCTATCCCAATCTCCGGGTAAGTGAAGACTTCCGTGGGATGTGCTTCTTGGGCTAGTGTCCAGTTATAAGTGAGTATATACCATGTGAGTCTTTCTGCTTCTGGGTTAACTCACTCAGTATGATCATTTCTAGTTTCATGCATTTGTCCACAAATTTCAGGATTTCCTTGTTTTTAATAGCTGAGTAGTATTCCATAGTGTAAATGTACCACAGTGTCTTTATCCATTCTTCGACTGAAGGACATTTAGGCTGTTTCCGGGTTCTAGCTATTATGAATAAGGCTGCTATGAACATGGTTGAGCATATGGTGTTTTCATTTAATATATTAATAGCCACAGAGATTTCCTAATACTTGAAATACCATTTGGGAAACAGAAGTAAAGAAATCTCTTTTTGTAACATCAAAGATTTTTAGGTCAACTTCCTACATGCCAGCACTGGTCTAAGCACTTTTTATATGCTGGCCATTTTAGTTTATTTTATTTTTTAAGAAAACCCCTTGAAATAAATAATATAGTCAAACATTTCACAGAGAAGGAAATGAGATGCAGAAAAGCACATACTTAGTCTAAGAGCAGACAAACATGTGGCATCTGGGACTCGGAGCAAACAGCTCAGACCCTGGGTCATGCTATGCTGCTCCTCAGTTGAATGAAATAATAGATGATAGATAATGAATGGATATGTGTGTAAATCAACAAATACATTCATGCAAAGCTCCACAAGATCCAGCCTCTATGTCTATGTCTGCTATTATTCCTGCCTTCAGATGGACTTTTTTTTTTTTTTATTACTGCCACAATCAATATAAGCAATTCCTTCAGGTCGGGAGGCAGAAATTCTGTGGTATTGGCTTTTGTTGCACCACCAGCTTGCTGACAGTTCAGGAAAATTGCTGACCTATTTTGTTGTCCATAACCAAGAGCATTCACCTAGAATTTCCACTAGTCCATATTGCCATGTTTTGATGTGTGCTAGTGAGAATTGCCAGCTCGAGTGGAAGTCCAGCACTGGATTTGAGGCATGGTCTGTAGTAGGACTGAACAGACAGCGGTTGCCATGTCCCCAGGAAAAGTCACGCAATGCTTATAATAAATTGTCATCCTTGTGGAATGTAGAACACCAAAGTCCAACTTGGTGAACCAATGGGTTTATTGGGGTCACTTAAAAGATTATGGGTGAGCGATAAGTTTAAGCACAGATGGAAAAAGGCATCTGCTTCACCAAAAAGTCCACCCCAGAACGGGAGGTGCTGTGGAAGCATCAGCCCTGGAGGTCCTTCAGGTGATCCCATCTCCTGTCCAACAACTGTTACTTGTTCATATAACCTTGAAGAACGGTCTTATGAATCTTTTAAGTTTCAAAAACTTCCTGAGACTTGTGGGTTGTTTATTTCTTGAGCCTTGTAATTTTCATTTACTTTTGGGATCTTAAGGAATCTCCCTCCAGGGTGAAGCATTTCAATATGGAGAAAATTGCTATGCAACACTTCACTCTTTCCTCCAGTTCTCACAGCCTTAATAATACCTCTTCATTGGTATTTCCTGAGCCTTGGAGGGGAATGTATATATATATATATATATATATCTTAAGCTTAGTTTCTTACCATGACCAACTGAAGATGATAGTAGCAATAATCTATGGGTATAAACAGACATATTTATAGGCACATCACATTCATTTAATACAACAACAGCATTGGCCTCTACACTAGGGCTTTGTGATCTTGCTTACAATCCTGGAAGTGAGGACTGGTAGGACAGACCCTAATCAGAAATCAATTGACCAAACTTATAAAAGCCTTTCTACTATGGTACCTGTAGGCACAGCTTGCCTGACATACTGGTACTATAGTAGGCCAGGTCTAAAGCTGAGCAGGAATCTTGGTGATAATTCTCTACCAACAGACCACCTGGAACATCCTTCACTATGAAAACCAGCCATTAGGAGGGCTTCTTTAGTTCAGGCCCAGTCAGCTTTTCTCATATCCTGAAGCTAAAGTGTATGGAGTTCTCCGATATAGGGAATTAGCATCTAATTCTATCATATAGCCAACAGCATTGGCAATGCCTTTAAGTTTGTGGGGCCTCCCTGGTCAACAGCTCATAGGTAAATAGCCCACTAACCTTATGGCTTCTACTCTTTAAAAACTCTTTCATCACTGCTTTATTGCTCTTTGGGATGCTTTTTTAATCTGTAAGACACCCAGTGTTTGCCTTCAGTAATAAAGCCTGTTACAAGGGGTGGGCAGGATCTCTGAAAGTCTGCCATAATCCATTACAACTAAGTGCCAGTCAATTTGAGGCACCAAAGGGGGATACTGAAAAAGAAATATTAGTAAGGTCCAATAAAGTACAAGAAGGTTTCATTGCTTTAATCAATTATTTAGTCAAAAGACCAATTTGCGTACCATGGATGGGAGGCACTACTCCATCTTACTATCCTTAATCCACAGGCACTGTGCATAACGGGTTTGCCAGCTCATCCTGCAGTGCTGCCTCAGGGACAATGTGCAACTCTACAACCCCAGTGGGCTGAGCAAGGCCCATCTTAGCTGTTCAACCTAGCCAGGGTCAAGAGGGAGAGAGACCACACACTTTCCTGCTATCCCCTTTGTGCTGGTTAACCTTTTGTCAATTTGCCACAACCTAGAGGCATCTGAGAGGAATGGACCTCAATTGAGAAAATGTCTCCTTAAGATCAGACTGTAGGAAAGCCTGCAGGGCACTTTCTTAGTGACTGATGTGGGAGTGTCCAGCCCCTTGCGAGGGCTCCCCAACCCAAGAGCTGAGGGTCTTAGATGCTTTAAGAAAGCGGGCTGAGCAAACCATAGGAGCAAGCCAGTAAGCATCATATGCCATGCTCCTCCTGCCAGCTCCTGCTTCCAGGTTCCAGCCCTGTTTGAGTTCCTTCCCTGATGTTCCCCAGCAATGGAGGGTGACCTGAGAGATGTAAGCTAAAGGAAACCCTTTCCTCCCCAAGTTGTTTATAGTCATGGTATTTGTTTCATCCTAGCAAGAGAAGCCCTAACTAAGATAGAAATTGATACCAGGACTGGGGTGTTGCTGTACCAGACCTGACAAAGTATTTTGGGGAGGACTGTGGTAGCATTTGAACTTTGGGATAGAAAAGCTGTTGAGCGTCCACAGCTCAATGGGCAGTTCTTTGGGTGCTTGGAAGAGAATCATGAAAGAAATGGAGATGATGGAGGCCAAGCTTGTGAAAACTTAGAGATAAAGTAGGATTCCAGCAGGCGTGTCTTGAGTTAAGAATCATGGTTCTGATCAATTGGAGCTAAAGAATTGGGAGAGACCAGAAACACTAACGTGAAACTTCTGCTTTTTTGCTCTCAAAAAATCTTCTGGGAAATGTTTCCACAGAGTCAGCACACAGAAACTGTGGTTCACCTCATGATGCCAGCTGAACTTGGTAATGTAACAATCTCTCAGGGGGTAGCACTTGAAGCCCTGCAGGGCCATGGAGAGTAGCTGAGAGTTGGTTCCATGAGGGGCCAGGGAAGGCCTCAATAGCAGAGGGTTGAAGGGATTGTGGAGAGAGGCTGAAGCTTGCCAGAGTCCGAGTCTCTTAAGAGAGCAAAGGAGAGGCTGTTGGTAAATGTGCAGGCCAGTTGCCATGGGAATCCTAGGGTTTATTTTATTTTATTTTATTTTATTTTATTTTATTTTGAGATGCCAATACCATGGGATAGCAACCAAGGACATCAGTAGCCTTGTACTGGAGCTGGTGCAAACCTAGGAGAACAAGCTATGTCTGTTGCAGCAAGCCTTCTGGAGCCAAGATCATGAGTCTCAGAAATCTGACTTTGAATTTTAGTGTTGGATCTTGGTGTTGCTTTGCTATGATTGTCATCATGCATATATATATTTTCCTCTCTTGGAATAAGAAAGCATTTAATTGATTTTTATTTTATAGGAGCCCACAGTTGAGAGACTGAATTTTTAAAGAGATTTTTGGAGTTTTATAGAGACTTTGGGTTTTTAAAAAGATTGGATATTTTAAAGAGACAACTTTTAAAGATTTTGAATTTGGAAAGACTGGGGATTTTTAATTTTTTAAAGTTTTATACTGCAATATTAATATTAACATGTTGAGAATAAATGAGAAAGAATATATTCAAGTTGAAAATTTCTGTGTTTGTGTGTCAAGTTGACAAGGGGTCAGTTGTTCTGGCTAGTTTTTTGTCAACTGACCTAAGCTAGAGTCAACAGAGAGGAGAAGACCCCGATTGAGAAAATGCCTCCTTAAGATCAGTCAGGCTGTAGCCAAGTCTGTAGGGCATTTTCTCATTAAGTGATTGATAAAGAAGGATCCAGCCCATTGTGGGTGGGGCTACCCTTGGGCTGATGATCTTAAGTGCTATAATAAAGCAGACTGACACACAAACTAAAAATCTAAATGATGAGGACAATTTTCTTGATAAATTCCACTTACCAAAATGGAGTCAGTGATCAGGCAAACAAATTAAATAGTCCTATATCTCCTAAGGAAATAGAAGTAATCAAAAGTCTCCCAACCAAAAAAAGCCCAGGGCCAGATGGATTCAGGGCAGAATTCTACCAGACCTTCAAAGAATTAATATCACTACTCCTCAAACTATTCCACAAAATAGAAACAGAAGGATCACTACCAAGCTCATTCTATGAAACTACAGTCACCTAATACCTAAACCACAGAAAGGCCCATAAAAGAAAGATAACTTCAGACCAATTTCCCTTATGAAGATTGATGCAAAAATACTCAATAAAATACTGGCAAACTGAATCCAAGAACACATCAAGAAGAAATTAAACACCACCAAACCACATAATACAATTTAAAAATGGGGTACAGAGCTAAACAGAGAATTCACAACAGAGGAATATTGAATGGCTTAGAAACAAAGACATGCTCAGCGTCCCTAGTTATCAGTGAAATGCAAATCAAAATGACTCTGAGATTCCATCTTACACCTATTAGAATGGCTAAGACCAAAAATTCCAGCACATGCTGGCGAGGATGTGGAGAAAGGGGAACACTCCTTCATTGCTGGTGGGAATGCAAACTTGTACAATCACTTTGTAAATCAATCTGGCACTTTCTCAGAAAATCAGGAATAGTTCTACCTCAAGACCAAGCTATACCACTCCTGGGCATATACCCGAAAGATGCCCACATACAAGGACGTTTGCTCAACTATGCTCATAGCAGCTTTATTTGTAATAGCCAGAATCTGGAAACAACCTAGATGCTCCTCAACTGAAGACTGGATAAAGAAACTGTGGTACACTTACACAATGGAATACTATTCAGCTATTAAAAACAAGGAAATCTTGAAAATTGCAGGCAAATGGATAGAACTAGAAATGATCATCCTAAGCAAGGTAACCCAGACCCAGAAAGTGGATATTTACTCAACATAGATGTTCTCTGAGAGACTCCACCCAGTTGGGGATCAGTTGGGACATACACTAGGACTGGAAGCTGGATTCTGGACAGAGTGCTGAGAATTGCAGGGAACAGTTGGGGGGCGGGGATGGAAGGTCTGGGAGGGAACAGGAGCTCCACAGGGAAACCATCAAGGCCTGTGGATCTGTGGATCTGGGCATGGGGGATGGGGGTGGGGGGCCCTTCACAAATTCATACACCAGTCAAGAACAATGCATGCAGAGAACCAAACCCCCCTGTTCAGATGTAGCCAACGGACTGCTGATTCTCCTCATGGGGGGAAGGGGGACTGCTGCTGAACCTATGACATGCACTCGGATGCCCAGGATTTGATCACTGTCCCTTGGCAAGACAGCCTAAAGGGCACACAGTGGAAGGAGATGCAGACTATCCTGATGAGACTTAATAGGCTGTTGCCAGAGGTCTAGGGGAGGGAAATAGGCAGAAGAGGGAGGAAGAGTGGGAATGGAAAGATAGGAGGGAGGGGATAACAATTGGGAGGTACTGTGAATAATTATAATAAATAAAATATAAATTTAAAAAAATCCAGGTGGAGGAGGGGCTTACTGCAGAGACCAGTGCACCAACCAAGGACCATGCATGGTGAGGATCTAGACACTCTGCTCAGATGTAGTAGATAGGCCGCACAGTCTCCTTGTGGGTCCCACAATATGTGGAGTAGGGACTACTTCTGACATGGACTCTGGCCTCCTAATGTTGATCACTTCCCCCAGGTTGGGCGGCCTTGCCAGGCCACAGAGGAAGAGGATACAGACAATCCAGATGAGATTTGATGGGCTGAGGTCAGATATATGGGGAAGTAACTAGTCCATGTAACTAGGATAACTAGTCTATGTAACTAGTCCACCAACCAGTCCAGCTGGTCAGTTATTGGGGGGCCGAGGGGGGTCGCAACCTGTAGTTAAAGACATGGGCGAGAGAGACGCAGAGCTCAAGCGAACAGTTGCTTGTCAAGAGCCGTTTATTGAAGGTAATGGCAGGCTTTTTAAAACCTGCTTTAGGGAGGGCGGGGGTACGCAAGGAGAGTAGTGGAAAAGTACAAAATCTTCTGGGTTGAGCCCCGGGAACATTTGCAAGGGGAGGGATCTTCCAGGTGAGACAAAGCAGGATGTCTCTGTGGTTATCTTAGGATCAGATCGCTGTCTTCTCAGGACTAAGCTGGATGCCTTGCATACCTAATGAGTGGCCCAGCAGGATGTTTGCTGCAAATGCTGAATGGGTGGGGGTCGGCCTCAGGCCATTTGGTCCCTGGCATCTCCACCCTTTTTGTTTATTTTGTTTTTGGCCTGAGGGAGACCTTACAGCCCAGCGAATGACTTTTAGGAGGTCACCAGTCATTGTTACAGGATGGCGGTATATTTGAGAATCACTATTGTCCAAGTGTTTCAGGACAACAGTTATTCTGGACCGGCCAAATTCCCAAGGAAAGGGGGCCTCGCGATGGCCTGAGCCTGCTAGAGGATCGATGCTCAATCTTACCACGCCTATGGTCTGTCCTCCCACCAAGGACCGACCGACGTCTGATAACCGAGACTTATTCGATCGCTCCGTCTCTGACTTACCAGGCACTATCGAGAGTCAGGTCAAGGTGGGCTCAGGCCAAAAGATATAGGGGAGGGCTTGCACAGGTTTACCAAAGGCACCGAGGGCACAACCAGGCTCGCCATCCAGCATTCTGCATCCTCGGGAACTGCAAAGGCCGCCCATAGGAACTGCAAAGGCCGCCCATAGTTAACCGACTGAGGCGTAGGTGAAATCTCCTGGATGGAAATAGAAGTCTCATTTGGGTCCTCAGTCTCCAGGCGGCGGTAGTGAACCTGGATATTCTTGGTGGCAGCTTCAACCTGACTTTTAACAAACCCTGTAAGATGGTTTAAAGTCCATGGGCCAAAGGATAATAGAAGGAGAACACCAACGAGGGGCCCGAGCAGGGTGGGGAGAAGGGTAGTAAGCCAGGGGGAGGCAAGGTTAGGGTTAGGGAAATTCCCCCTTCCAGAAAATTTAAAAATGAGTCGGGGTCATGAATAGTAAAACGGGGAAGAAGACTAACAAGGACACACCAGTGTTTGGAGGAAAGGAAGGTAGGGGCATAGACGATCGAGGTTAAACCAGAGGAACAAGCAAAATGGGTGTTATTTGGCGCAGGAATGTAGGGGAGGGAGAGGTCGGGAATGACAGTCTGGGCGCAAACGCCGCTGAGGGGAAGAGGAGGGAGCATATGGGGACCCAGGAGGCAAGTACCTATGCCGGAAACGGACTGGAGGGTAATGTGATTGTTGGGAGCTAAGCCGGTGAGGGTGGGGTAACATTAGTAAAGAGCAAGGTGGAAAGAAGAGCAATACCCTCGTAAAAGGGCGGGGAGGGGGAGAAACACATCCAACATTCAGGAAACGACAAGGAGGAGTCATTTTTAAAGGCCCATATGGAGGCATTTGCCAACTGGAGAATGACATCAGCCGAACTGGGGGGGGGGGCCCACGGGGAGGGTAGGTCAGAAGGGAGGGGGTGAAATGGACCAAAGGAGGACATCCGAGGGGGTGGGTGGGGAGGGAGGCATGGGGGTGGCGGGTTTAGGCGGGGGGGCCAGGAGCAGGAACGGGAACAGGATGATGGAAAATATGATTAGGCCCAACCACTGCAGTGCCCTTATTGGGTACCTTTTTCAGGAGGTGTAACCTGAACATAAGTCCAAAATCGTACTCTGATTTATAAACACGGAGGCCCCATTCAAATCCACAACCCGTCCAACTGGCACGTTTACCGGGCTCAGTGAAGCGAATGGTCAGGGGGTTGTACCAGCCATTGGTGACTGAACGAGCTGCATTGCAAAGGTCTTTAACGGCCTCACCATAGGGCTGAGGATGAACCCAGGAATCGATAGTGATGTAGTCCCAAGAAGAGGATGGCTTCCAGTACGTGTCACCAGTGGTCTCACACCCCCAAGAGGCACAGTAAAAATCTTGGGCCCCACCACAGCGGTGGTTATCAGGACGGGGCCGATGAGAGGGTCCCGGGCAAACATAGAGTCCTCCGGCCCAAGCAATCCCATCCTGGTGTAAGGTTTTGTGGAGCATGATGCGCTCCAGGTCATTACGGCAGCCGGGGCTGGGACCACCAACCGAGCGAGAGAAAGGGGGCGTCTCCTCGGGAGCCTTAGGCCAAAAAATGTCTTCCACACCCCAAGAAGAGGGGCCTCCCAGGGCCAGGACACAGAGGTCAACCTGTAAATCGGGCCACTGGGAATTAATGCCCTGAGAGGAGGAGGAATTAACAATATCTCCCGCTTGGTTAATAATGACCCAGGTAAAATTATAGATTGTATAAGGCTGAGGTTGGCGCAGGAATGCGGCGAGAATCACTTCAGGAAGGCAGAGGCAAAGGAGCGACGCGGTGAGTAGCAACATGATGAATCGGTGGTATCTTTTTTATCCTAAAAAAGAGCACAATTACATCTTTTCCTCAGGGGAGTTCCCTGGGAGAGGGGGGTTAAAAGGTTTGATTAGGCGCTCAGGTAACCAGCGCGCATTTTGTTCTTTCTGATCATAAATGCAGGCATGACCTTTGCCCCAAATAAGGACTGGGTCGGGTCCATGCCATTGGTGGGTCAGTGGATCCTTCCACAGAGCCTTGGCATAGGTGGAGGAGGTGGAAGAGTGCCAAAGGTGATCGGCCGCCAAATGGCCAAGATCATCCTTTTGTAGAAAATTTAGGATGAACAATGCATGATTGAGAAGCAGGCGGGGCCCTGCTGTAGAGGGATATAGGATTCCTTTGGAAAACTGTAATTTATTAAGCATTGTTTTAAGTGTCTGGTGGGCCCTCTCGACAATTCCTTGTCCTTGGGGATTGTAAGGTATCCCCGTAACATGTTTAATCTGCAGTTGGGCACAAAAGGACTTGAAGGCAGAGCTTGTATACCCAGGGCCGTTATCAGTCTTTAAGGTAAAGGGTTTGGGGGCAACAGTAAGGCAATACAAAACATGATCAATAACATCTCTAGTAGACTCTCCATCGTACAATAAGGCAATACAAAACATGATCAATAACATCTCTAGTAGACTCTCCATCGTACAATAAGGCAATACAAAACATGATCAATAACATCTCTAGTAGACTCTCCATTGTACAATAAGGCAATACAAAACATGATCAATAACATCTCTAGTAGACTCTCCAGCGTGCGGAGAGGCGCAAATAAATCCACTAAAAGTATCTATAGACACATGAATATACTTAAGTTTCTTAAAAGAGGAGAAATGAGTAACATCCATTTGCCAGACCTGTCCAGGCATGAGGCCACGAGGGTTGACTCCTGTATGTGGCTCGGGAAGAAAGGTGACACATGCCTGGCATTCTTTAACAATAGCCCGGGCTTGTTCTCGAGTGATGGAGAACATGTGGCGGAGGCTTTGGGAATTAAGGTGGTGGAGGGCGTGAGCCTCCCTGGCCATAGCAACGGGGTCGCTGGCAGATGGAACGGCCAGCCCTGAAAGCAGGGGGCGCGTGGCTGAGTCCACCTGGGCATTAAGTGTAGTCAAAGGCCCTGGCAGGGTAGAGTGAGCGCGAATATGACCAACAAAAAAAGGCTGAGAGTGCAAAAGAATAAGCTGTTGGATACGGGAGAAGAGAGGGGAGGCATTAGTAGCAGGCTTAATACGAGGAACCGTCTCGAGGAGTGGAACAGAGGACGCAACATAGGCATTATCAGTATATAGATTAAAGGGAGTATGGGGAAGCAATGTAAAGGCGTGTGCGACAGCTTCCAGCTCAACAAGCTGAGCAGAGGTATGGGGGGTTTGTTTTTGCAGGATAGCTCCGTCCACAGAGAGGGCAGCAACCCCGGTAGAGGAGCCATCAGTAAAAACCAGGGAAGCTTGGGGGAGGGGTCTGGAGCGGGTGACTCTCGGGAAGATGACAGGTTGTCGCTGCAGGAATTGAATTAGTTTATCTGGGGGATAATGATTATCTAATAGGCCGCAAAAAGAAATACAGGAGACCGCCCAATCATCTGAATTTTGAAAAAGCCACCTTATTTGTGTGGCCGAGTAAGGCGTGATAATAGAGTGAGGGTCCCTTCCGAAGACCCTGGTGGCCGCTTCCCGCCCCTGCCGAATGAGAGACGCAACCAGAGTAGGATAAGTAGGAAGGACCTTAGTGGAGGAGGAAGGGAGATGAAGCCAAAAAAGAGGGGCCCGTTGCCAGAGCAGTCCTGTGGGGGCAAAGAGGGGAGGAAAAATTATGAGCGCGAAAGGCTGGGTAGGGTCAGGAGCCGTTCCACCACCTTTCTGTTCTCCCTCCGAACCTGAGGAATCATGCTCACTATTAGAATCTACAAGGGCCGCAGACGACTGGGAAGGTGTAGGGGCAGGTGGCTCTCCCGAAGCAGCGCCTGAATCAGTGGCCTCAGTTTTCGCCCCGCTCAGGGCGGGCTGGCTCTGGGAACGGGTGACAGGGAAAATAAACGGGGCTGTGGAGGAAATGTGCGTTGTTAAAAGTGAAAGCCGTTGTTGAAGTTGAAGAATCTTCGTCGCATGGGAGATCTGGTGTTGGAGATGGGCCTCCGTCTGGCAAAAGCAGTTTGGGAGGGAACAAGGTGGCGGGAGCCGGGAGGCAGGGTAGGGCTTAGTAAGGGGAGGGGGAAGAGTGAGCAAGGTAGAGGGAAAGGTTGGCGCCGCGCGGAGGAGGCCATCATCGGAATGATATCTAGCAGCCTCCTCCTCAAGGGTGGCAGCAGCATCCGGATCCAAGGGCTCATCTGGGGCCTGAGAAAGGAAAATGGCGGAATGGCGGGAGGCGCGTGAAGGGGCGACCGACGGAGGGGGAACAGGAGAGGCTGGCGGACCGGACCGGACAGAGGGTGCCCTTTTTGGGGGAAAAACAGGGGCACAAAGTGGTGAACACCCACGTTCCATGGCGGAAATGGGGTCCTCATAGGTGGGAGGAAGCGAAGGGTAAAGACGGCAGGGGGAAGGGGAAGGATTTTTTAAGGGCTCCGAGGATGTAGGAGGAACAGAATCGGGGGGCATGTCAATGAGCGTAAGAGAGGAACCCTGCAAAGAGGAACAGGAAGGAACACGAGAAGGAGGGAGAGATTCGCGCAGGCAGAGTTCAGCCACGGAGAGGAGCTGCCTCTGTCCGCTTTCGTTTTCGCTGGACTCAATTATGTCCCGTATAAGGCCCCAATAAGAAAAAATACTGTTCGACACCGCTGTATTACCATCTTTTTAAATAAGTGCATTAAGCTCACGCCCCACCTTTTGCCACTTTTCAGAATGAATAGTAGGTCCATCAATCATGAACCAGGGACAGGTCTGGTCAATAAAAACAAAAACCTCAATCAAATGTTTCTTTTTTACCCTAATACCCCTCTCTCTGAGTACGTCCTTTAAGCCTCTTATGAACTTTGCTTCCTTGGACAGCGAATGGCCCATTCTTGAGATATGCGAACGGATGACTCACCTAATGACGAAGCCGGCCGGGCGAACTCGGCTGGTCATGAAAACTCCTGTGGACCGGTCCCTTAATCCGTTCGGGGAGAAACCCGCACCTCGAGTCCCTTCGTGGTCGCCAGATAACTAGTCCATGTAACTAGGATAACTAGTCTATGTAACTAGTCCACCAACCAGTCCAGCTGGTCAGTTATTGGGGGGCTGAGGGGGGTCGCAACCTGTAGTTAAAGACATGGGCGAGAGAGACGCAGAGCTCAAGCGAACAGTTGCTTGTCAAGAGCCGTTTATTGAAGGTAATGGCAGGCTTTTTAAAACCTGTTTTAGGGAGGGCGGGGGTACGCAAGGAGAGTAGTGGAAAAGTACAAAATCTTCTGGGTTGAGCCCCGGGAACATTTGCAAGGGGAGGGGTCTTCCAGGTGAGACAAAGCAGGATGTCTCTGTGGTTATCTTAGGATCAGATCGCTGTCTTCTCAGGACTAAGCCGGATGCCTTGCATACCTAATGAGTGGCCCAGCAGGATGTTTGCTGCAAATGCTGAATGGGTGGGGGTCGGCCTCAGGCCATTTGGTCCCTGGCAGGGAAGAGGGCTTCCCTTTCTGAAGACTAGGGGATGGAGGGAGAGAGTATAAGGGAGAGAGGGTGGGATCAGGAGACAATGAGGGAGGGGGCTAAAATCATGATATAAAGAATTTAAAGTGCCGAACAAGTAGGTAACTTATATTGCTAATTCCACTACATGCAATAGCTCTGAGACTGGCTGAGACATGATTGTCTAGGCATAGACAATGCTTCTTGTTGGTTACAGAATCCTTGTGATTTAGGATTAGGTATTGTTCTTATAATTTGTCTGTATTATCTGTAGGCCAGGCTAGCAATCACAGATACTTGTTATATTTTAAAATAGCCTTAGTTAACCTGAGGGAGGGCAGATCTCAATCCTTTAAACTACTTCCCATACTGGGGCAGGCATGGGGTCCCTGTCTCAATCCCATGCCATCTGCTTCTGATAACTTCTATCTCCCATTCATAATCCCAAATAACTGCTAATGTTCTTCATCTGGGCTGCATTCTCGATCCACACCGGCGGCCATGTGCTTCTCCTCCAGCTAACTCATGGCAGCCTTCCTCTCTTCACTTTACCTCTTTCTCCTCCTGGTGGAGATCCTTCTTCTTCCCAGAATTCCTCTCTCTCTTAGCCCAACCTACCTCTTTGCCCTGTCCAGGTGGGATGGCTTTTTATTAAGCAAAAGGTAAATCACAGAGACAGTAAGCAGTAATTCACATCAAAATACATCAGACCATCCCCCCAACAATTAGGTGCCTGCCATTCTTTGTATAGCATGAATGAAGATTTACAGATGTCTTTCTTCTGCTCATACAAAAAGCAGAGATCTAGCCTTACTTATTCTGTGTTCCCTACGTATCTCATATAGTTATAACATTAAGGCTATATAATGCTTGTGAGAAATTATATGTTTTCAGAACAAAAGAACCAGACATTGAAGCTGGATAGGTTTGACAGGATTCATTCCTCTCAGCATGCTGGACACTGACATCCTGCATCCTTCATGTTCCAGCATCAAGTGTTTCAGTTGCTGTTCCTCATCAGAACAGGAAGCTCCCAAGACAGCTTTGGAGAAAGCTTCTAATCTCAATTGGTCCAGCATTTTAAACTTTTACTCACAGGACTGCTATTAACCCAGAATTTCTCAACATTTAGAAACTGGGCCACAAATGCTTGTTTAATCATTTCTCCCAATTTTATTTTGGCCCCTACAAAGGTATTATTCATCCCAAATCACCCAGAAGAAACCTTAAGAGAATGACACCCCATTTCCCTTAGGGGAGATTAGGTAGGTTTTTGGTTGCTTTCTTGGGCTATAGATGTTTATTTTCATAGGGTGTTGGTTATAAGTTTCTATTAGTCTTATTCAGAGAGAAACTGTGGTTGGATTTAGGGATGTCTCTCTTTTCCTTTACTATCTTTCTTAGGTTTGGAGATAGGGGTTGAAAAGAAAGAAGGGGAATATAGAAATATATAGGGTTGATAGGACAAAAAGTAGACTATTGAGTCTACACCTCAACTTAAGGCCTTAATTGTTACTCACAAGGTTATTTTTAATTCATTGGTATAGAATTTTGTATATTGGTGCAAAATAAGTTTAATTTTGATACATAGGTATAGAATTCAAATTTAAGATTATTCTTCATACACATTATATATATTTCTACTATAATATGATACACTGTACCCATACAACTCAAGTAGAATACAAAGTTTACCTCTAGTGCTTTGAAAGTGCTATTGCAGGCTGTTTAGGATGGTAAATTATACAAGTTAGTTCATCAAGTCATGGTCATGTCAATTACTGGCCTATTTTTATCACAAGAATATACATCCTAACAAATAGATATGAGTCTATAGATAGATAAGTTAAAATAGTTAGATAAAGTCTTCAAAAACCTCAGAGTCCTACAGAATATGGCATTTAAAATTGTTTTTTATTGTTTCAAGGATTCTTTGACAATAAGACAGGTTAACTCCTGGCAATATCCAGCCTACCTCAAGACAATGATGAGCATCAAAGAACCTTCTTATGGAGATGGCTTCCAATGTGGCAAACCAGCTACTGGGCAAAATGTCCTCTTTTCTGCCACTGACAGCATTCTGCATAGGTAAGCTTGGATGCAGGCAGATTTGACAGCCAAACTCTGCCAAGACAGGGTAAGCAATTCCTTAATAGTTCCTGCCTCACAAATATGTCTACCATATATATTTGGCCAGAAGGCTGAATATGATGCTCCAACATTATCGAGAATTTTGGGTGACTGTTCAGGCAGCAAACTGCCTCTGTCATTTTTTTTTTCACTTTGCAAGCTGCTAACCTGAACTTCCTGTTTTCTCAGGTAGTTAATTTTATTCCTTCTCAAGTCTCTGATGGGGTTGAAGACCCAGATAGTTTTGTTTTGCAATTAATCTTAGTTGTTCAGGGGTTGAGATGTTTTTAGGTCTAGATAGATGTTTTAAGTTGATAGAGATGAAATATGATAGATATTGATTTACATTTAGAATTTTGGACTCACCAAGATAGGAAATAATATTTTCTTCAAGGTTCCCAAATACAAATTGCCAAAACATTTTGAATGTAACATTAATATAATTCCTGATTGTTTTGTGGTTCTTCTTGTTGTGTGTAACTTATTTTATATATGTGTAATAATATAAATGTATATGTAAAAATATTTTTTAAAAATCCAAAGCTGTTAAAAAAAAGCAAGCAAGCAAACAAGCAAGCAGGCTGAGCAAGCAAACAGGCTGAGCAAGCCATAGCAACAAGCCAGTAAACAGCACATCTCCTTGGCCTCTGCATCAGTTCCTGCCTTCAAGTTCCTGCCAATTGAGTTCCTGCTCTGACTGCCCTCAGTAAAGGAGTGTGACTTGTATGGAGAGCAGTACTGACTCTGACATGAACTCTGGTGCCCCACTATTTGACCACTTCCCATTGGTGGGGAGGCCTGGTGGAACTCAGAGAAAGAATAGGCAGGCTACCAAGATGAGACTGATAGGCTGTGACCATATGGTGGGGGAGGAAGTCCCCTTCTGCCACAGACCTAGTGGAGGGGAATAGGGTGAAAGAGGGAGGGAGGGAGGAATGAGAGGATACAAGTAAAGGGATAATAATTGAGATGTAATCTGGATAAAATAATAAAAGAAGAGTGTGACTTGACATCTGTAAGTTGAAATAAGCCCTTTCTTCCTCAAGTTGTTTATGGTCATGGTGCTTTATCATGGCACTAGAACCCACAAGACACCCTCTGCTCAAGCTGGCTCCCTATGGCTGACAGGCTATGGGCTGTCACTATGGCTGCAGCCAGGATGTTGCCTACCACAGCCATATCACGGCTGTGATAGCCTGAGATAAGTGAGCAATTTTCACTTCCAGTATACATTAATAAAACAACAACAACAACAAAACAAAAAACCAGAGATATGTGCACAGCTTGCTCTCAAGTTGCCTACCCTTGAGGCAAACTTAATCTTTTTTATCTGTGTTTTTGCTTTTATAATTTATACTATCTATGAACTGTTCATAAGCCGATTAGCACAACATATGTCTGTCAATTTTTTCCTTGGGAACTATGACCCAATAAAACTCTTACCACATTTGCCCTGAGTGACCCTGAGAGGCCTCTGTGTCTGCTCTGCCCTTGCTCCATCTCCTTGAGATTGCTTTAGCACTTTGCTGATGTGATTTATATTCCAGAGCTGATTCAGATCCACCAAAACCTCTCTTACCTTGTAAAGATCAAGCAGTGCCATGCCACGGGGCTGAGCAAAGCCACTAATGCCCCACACCAGACCTGAAGTCCCCGCTAAATTAACTCCATCCTTAGCTCTCCTGGGAACACAGCTGCGAAGGTTGCTTGTAAATGTCAACATGCCACAAATTTAGAACCACCCAAGCAGGAAGCCTCCATTGAGGAATTGTCTTGGTTTCCTTAATTGATGTGGGGTGGCTTTTCTGGGAGCAACCCATGGCAGACGGAACATTTCCATTCAGCTCTCTTGGCTTCCCTGTTGCTGCCTAGTTAATTTATTCCATTGCTACTGCTGATTCCTACACTCTTTATCAGAACCAGTGTCCCATTCTCCTCACATGCACTGAGGACCAGGAACCCTCCGAGTCTTTAGCACCAGATTGGGACTGCTGAGACAGCAGCCTCAAGAACTGTGCAACTAACCAGTTTTTGTGTGCTAGGTGTGAGGCAGCTGTCCTTACTGCTTCAGTTGGTTGCATAAGCCAGTCTGGTATATTCTTCCATAGATATGAATGCATTTATTTTACTGGTTCTACCCCTCTAGAGATCCCCAGCTAACACACTAGATGCACAGTGAACTGGACATCAAACTTCACCTTCCTCATGCCTGCTTCTCTCAGTGATGCTCATCCTTCCTCGACTGCCTTCCAGTCCGATATTCATGATGATCTCAGCCTGTGATAAGCAAGTGTTCCTAGTGGCTCAAATGAGGGGTTGATTTTTCTCATATCACCTCAGATTATGACCTCTGTGTCTCAAAGAGTGAGTAGTTACATTCCTCAGTTTCCACACTTCTTGGCACTCACAGATCCCATCTCTCCCCATGTCCCAAAGTCTCAAACCAGGCTATAACAGCTCTTTTATTGCTTGTTTAAAAGTATTTTTGCAATTCAGACAATGTAGATATTAAGGGTTTTTTTTTTTTGTAGTTGTTTGTTTGTTTGGTTTGTTTGGTTTGATTTGGTTTGGTTTTTTGTAGTCCAGACTGACTTCAAATTTACAGTAATCAGCCATAATTTTTTTTAAACCATAGTTTCTTGTACTGGGTCCTTATGAAGGTGCCTGTTTGCATGTTGACTGGCAGACCGACGCTTCTGTTCTATTAAAGGTCAGGCATGAGGGGCATCTTCTTTCACCTTTACTCTACTCTCTGCCTCCTGTGAGGCCCATTCTCATGGCTGCCATGTATTTCAGCTACAGCAGAGGCTCTTTAGCACAGTCTAACTGGTACTCTCCTGCCCTTTTATCCACCTTTCTCAGTCGCAAGTAAATGGCAAGCCAATGCCCCTCCTCCTTTATCCAACTCTATCCATTAATTAAAGTCCAATATATATATAACCTCAAATAGGAGCCTCCACAACAGAAACTTTAAATGGAAAAATGAGTTTGGAGTTCTGTTTTTTAAGTTCCTAAAGACAACAACTGCCCACTCAGACTACTATACTGAACAAAACGATCTCTCATAATTAAAAAAAAACAAAACTATGATTTAAAAAAAAAAGGCTAAAGGACCATTAAACCAGCTCTACAAAAGATACTTGAAGGAAACTTTCTGACTGAAGTGAAAAACAAACATATTCATAATGCTACAGGAAAGAATAAATCACACTAGAATAGCAAATAAAGACCAGGAAAACACCAAAGAATACAAAATCAACAACCTTCCAGGTACTGATAAATATTTTAAAATATTATTTATGGCTATCAGTGGTTCTTGGCTCCCCAACAGCAACACACAGACTTACAGATTTGGTGCCGACAATGACCTCACCTCATCACCAGACACAGATGCTGCCTTAGAATGCACGTATGCCATGGGCTTTACAAGCAGATGGAAGCAAGATACAAGCAGGTGTCACTTTTCTAACATATGACAAAACAGACTTCAAAACAAAACCAGTCAGACTTCATACTGATTAAGGGAATAATGCGTCAAGAGGAGACAGCAATTCTAAACATATGCACACCAAGCACAGGTGCACCCAATTTCATAAAACACATTCTTTTAGACAAAAAGTCTAAATCTAGATTCTTCCCAACATAATGATAATGATGCATGACTTCAGTACTGCATTCTCACATGTCACTCCATCATCATCATCATCATCATCATCATCATCATTCTCATCATCATCAAAAACAACAGAGAAGCATCTGAGTTAAATGATATCCTAGGTCAAATGGACCTAAGAGACATTTACAGAGATTAAGCCATGCACCAAGGTTACTGAAACAAACCAAGGAAGTGTATTAGTCAGGGTTCTCTACAGTCTGTTGCTCTGACAGAATGAAGGATTTATTAGAATGTCTTCCAGGCTGTGCTCCAGCTAATCCAACAATGGCAGACTGCAACAGAAAGTCCCAGAATCCAACAGTTGCTCAGTCAACAAGCAGAACGTCTTGGCTGGTCTTCAGTATACACTAGAACCGCAAAGAAGTAGACCCTAATGCCAGCAAAGAGAGGGCAGAGGGCAAGGAGCAAATTCTTCCTTCTTCCATGTCCTTTTCGGAGAAGCTGCTAGCAGAAGGTGTAGCTCAAATTAAAGGTGCCGCTTCACACTTCAAGTGATTTAATTTTAAAAAATCTCTCACAGATATACCTAGACACTTGGGTTTTAGCTAATTCCAGATATACTCTGTTGCAGTTAATTATCAGTATGGCCTAATAATGCTTATTATTAGGCCTATAATTATTATTACAGTGGTATTTTATAACACTCTAGCAATCATTCAAGACACAGAGACCTGTTATATTTTAAAATAGCCTTAGGTAACCTGGGGCAGGGCAGATATTAATCCCCTAATATACTTCTTATGCCATGTGCTTCTAATAATTTCTATCAAGCTACCTTCCATCCATAATCCCAAATACTTGTTAATTATCATTATCTGGGCCAAATCTCCCTCCATGCCAGCCATATGCTTCTCCTCTACCTAACCTATGGTGCAGCCTTCTTCTTCCTCCCTTCTCCTCTGGTCTCTTCTCCTCCCAGGATTCTCTCTGTCTCCCAAAGCCCAGGAACCCTAGCCAAGCCTATCCCACAGGTTAGGCTCTTAGGCAAGGTACAAGGTGGGGCACAGAAACAGCAAGCAGTAAATAGCATCAAAATATATCAGACCAAGCTCCAACAATTCCCCTTTTTTGTCTAAATAAAAAGGCCATTTTAAAAACAATTATGAAAACCAATACTCAAGTTCACAACTAGGAATAACCATCACAAAAGGCATTTGTTAAAAATTTCTAGAAAATGTTCTGAGCATGGTAACACATGCCTTTAATCCCAGCACTCAGGAGGCGGAGGCAAGTGGATCGCTGTGAGTTTGAGGCCAGCTTGGTTTACAAAGGGAGTCAAGGTCAGCCAAGGCTACACAGAGAAACTCTGTCTCGAAAAACAAAACAAAACAAGAAGTTCTAGAAAATGCAAAACATAACACACTCAAATCAATGGGATACAATGAAAGCAGTCTTTAGAAGGGAGTTTACAGCTACCAATGTTTATATTAAAATGTCAGAGAGAACTTAAATAATTTCATAATGCACATTAGTGTCATAGAAAAACAAATGCAAAAATACCACATCACAATATAGAAAGAAATTAAGATCAGGGTGGAAATTAATGAAATGTACACTAGAAAAACAAAATGAAGAGCCAATGAAAGGAAAAAACTGGCTCTTTGAAAAGATAAACAAAGTCATATAGTATTCCTTAGCCTCCTGGGAGGGAGGTGAGAAGCTATGGGGTCACTGGGGTACTAGAATAATCAAGGCAGGAGATAATGGAACCTGTGAACGGTCTTAAGAAGCAACAAAGACCAGACATAGGAGAGAGTTTGATTCGCAGCAGATGTGATGTGTAAGTTTGCAGTAGTATTGATGGATGTGAGGAAGGGGGAGGGGCCTGAAATGTTGGACAGATTTGAATTTGATCCCATAGGTGGATAGTTGGGTTATTTACTAAGGAAATAGGAAACCTGCAGGTATGGGAGGCAGAAAATGCTGATTCTATTTTTCCTCTGCCCAATCTGAGGTGCCAACATATAAAAATAGAAGTAACTTGAATAGGTGGTGTATGTTGGGGTACATAGGCACGTGGAGGGCATTAAAATATTTTAAATAGCTGAATTTGTCCACAGAACACATGTAGAAACAAAGTGAAAAGGAAACCTAAGATACTGGGGGATCTCAGAGCTAAGGTAAAAATTCTCTGTGAGGTTTGTAATCTCAGGACCCAATGACAGCATGGAAAGGCTGGAGCTGCACCACATTGCCCTCGTCACTATTATCCCTTTTGGGGGAACACCAATGCTTAGGGGAATATCACCAGGGTAAGAGGACAGGGACACCGGTGGGGGAAAAGTTCAATGACAGTGTCAAATACCTCAAGGACATTACCCGGAACTGAATGTGCTTACTAACTGTCGTAGTTAACCATATTGATGACATTGTGGAAGATAGGCACTCAGGAGTGAGGACGTCCTGGATGGAGACAAAAGAGAATACAGATCATCTGTGGGTGGAATCTTAAAAAAAAAAAAAATCAGAGTGTCTCTAAAATATGATGATGCAGTTGTGGTTATGTGACCCAACAGACTACGGGTGTGTGCAAAGAATGGAGGCCAAGCAAGCACAGCTTTTTGGAAAAGTGAGGCTTGTATTCAGTGCTTTTAAACAACAATCCTTGGTCACCATGGTTAATATCAGATTTTAAAGCAGCACAGAGACAGTGAAGAGACCATAGTCAGACTTCTCCAAATGCAACTGTATTTGTTAGCACACATAGTGAGGGGCAGCCCCTCCTGTGGGAAACGGACGGGTCTGTAGAGGTAAAGCAATCTGGCATCTTTATGGGGCTTGGGAATGAAGGAAGTTGTGGGGATTATGTGTGTGTGTGTGTGTGTGTGTGTGTGTGTGTGTGTGTGTGTGACCTCTACTTCCAGGAACTATTTGCTTCAGACAAGACAGATAATCTGGGGAGACAGGCTGTTCCTGCAACATTCCTTTCTGGGGCAGAGCAAGGCTGAACAAGATCAACTGCAATTTCATTGGATTTTTTTTTTTTTTAAGCAACAGGCATTCTATCAGTAATAATGAGGATGACGTCAGCCCAACATTAAATGAACAGGTAAGCAGAGGACTCTAAAGTTTTTGTTTCTGGAAGATTGTGATTTTGACAGGCCTTAGTGGCAGATACTGTTAAGAACTTTCTTCATAACCTAGCTTGCCTTGCCTTTGTTTGCTGACTAGGTTGGCAAAAGTGACTCCATTTTGATTCTAATTTCCCATTTCTTCCACATTGAAAATGGCCTCTCAGTGCTGAGCTCCCTGTAGAGAAGCTACTCAAGAGCAGAAAGTGGCAAATTCCTTTTGGAAAGACATTTGGCAGGAAAGTCACATCTGTTGAAAAAGTTTTCGTGTGGGGACTTTACTTGTGAACTTAAAGAACAAGCAAATGTCCCCAAAGGGTCGCCAGCATTTGATGGTTATGTATTATAAGTATGCTCCCTGTTCCTGGAATCAAAACCAGGGTTTGTATTCCTAGTCAAGAGTCATGCTCCAAGAAAGCCTAATTTTGTTGTGGTATCTGACCAATGCACCAGGACCTACAAATCATATGTAAATGTCAACCAATCAGGAATGGGCATAGTTGGCTTTCCTCATTTACATACAAAAGACCAATCATGATTGGCCTCATGCTGCCCTCCCAGATTGTACCCAAGTGGGGATGTGTGTATGTGTGTGTGGGGGGTACAGGAAGAAAGAAGCATTGTGGAGGGAGAGGAGTTGAGGGGCAAGTTGGGTTTAGAAAAGCAGGTAGTAATAGAAGCCTGGGTAGGAACTTTCTCTAGCAGCCAGCCTCTCTCTTTGGCCCTTGGCGTACCCTTTCATTTTGTAAGGAAGGCTGCTATTACCACAGTTTGCAAATTATTTTCTTTCTTTCTATTTTAAATAAAGCTTCCACTTCTCTTGAATTTTGTTCCAGTGAATCTTGTTGACATACCCTAAGGATAAGTAGAAAACGCATCCGTATGAATATGCTTGTGGCTCATTATTTACAGTATTATTTTTAAGAAGCGCATGTGGCTAATGGTATGGAAACTAGTTAAGTAAATTATGGAACATATGCTCGATGGATAGAATATTATGAGGTCATTAAAATTATAATTATGGAGCTTATAGCACTACAGAAAGATGATGATGACTATAAATGGAAGATCGGCTTTTAAACTGTGTGTGCTCTAACGGCAACCCTGAGAACATCCTTTCCTGCTAGCATGCGGCAGGAGAAGCCCTAATAATTACCAGCTGTTGGCTGCAGATAGCACTAAGAGCATGGACAATTTCTGTTTTCTTTCTCCATTTAGGAATCTTGTTTTGAATCCCAATGCTATATATCGCTCTGGATCACCAAGAGCAGAGTAGCCTTGGTCTGCTATTGCTGATTACACTATATATGACATCACTGACTTTCCCCCTCTCTACTCTGACAGTAGAGTAAGGATTTTCTATGGTGAAGTGATTCCACTAGAATCTACTTACAACCTATGTCACCAGGAATGGGTGCTTCCAGTGGGTACAGGATCCTTCTGAGAGAAGCAATATGTTTAAACCAGTGCTTCTCAACCTTCCTAATGCTCCAACCCTTTAATACAGTTCCTCATGTTGTGGTGACCTCCAACCATAAAAGCTTTGGTTTTTTTGTTTGTTTGTTTGTTTGTTTGTTTGTTTTTTGAGACAGGGTTTCTCTGTGTAGCCTTTGCTTTCCTGGACTTGCTTTGTAGACGAGGCTGGCCTCGAACTCACAGAGATCCACCTGCCTCTGCCTCCCAAGTGCTGGGATTAAAGGCATGCGCCACCATGCCCGGCCACAAAAGTATTTTTACTGCTCCTTCTTAACTGTAATTTTGCTACTCTTATGAATTGTAGTGTAAATATCTGATATACAGGATATGTGATGTGTAACCCCTGTGAAAGGGTCAATTGGCCCCCAAAGAGGTTGTAACCCACGGGTTAAGAACTACTGGAGGACATTAGAGTAAGAAGTGAGCCAGCATTATAAAGGCAAGCACTGCATGCTGTCCTCCTCCATGAGGACAACAGAGAATGCACACCTCAGGGGTTGACAGTAGACTGACAGTGCTCAGAGGCTGAAGGTGTTATGCCGAGATTAGCCAGATTGTGAGACCCCCCCAAAAAGACCACCAGGACTCAGTACTGATGCAATATACACAGGGTCCTGTATTATAGGCTCAGAGCTTCAGATCCCAATCCTTCCTGACACAGCAGGATAGGAGAGTGATCCTGGAGCTTCAAGGGTAATGGGTTAATAAGGAAAAACTGTAATTAGGGGTTGGGGGGGTCACAGGAATGTAGGTCCTTAGGCAGGTTGGGTGAAGGCTGGATCTGGAGGGGAAGGTTTTTTGTTTGTTTGTTTGTTTTTTGTTTAATCTCAGAGGAACACTGGGAGTGAATTGTATCTAATCGTTCCTATGGAGTTTCTGGAGACCGCTGGTAGGTGTAGTTTATGGCAGTGTGTGGTCTTACCCGCAGGAAGCAGTGAAGTCACCTGGAGGACAACTTATCACAGACCATGACATTAATTGTAGAATATACATTACATATACAATATGGCATTAATTTTGCCCTTACAAAGGGACAGTGAGAAGGAGAGCTGGGTAGGGTTAGCCAGTGGGCACTAAGTTACAGATGGACGGGCTTAAGCTCTGGGGTTCTTCTGTACAAGATGGGGCACATCTCAAAATATCTAAAAGAGTTTTGAATGTTCTCACCATAACAACAAGAGAAGTGTAAGAGTTAGAGGCAAGGACTTACTGGAAAAATGTAGAAGCAAAGTAGAATTTGCTTGAAAGAAAAGGATAGAAGAGGAGGAAGGGAGAACAGGGGATGGGAAGGAAGAAAGAAAAGCCATATTGGCAGCCCTGCACCATGCCAGGGTGGGCAGTGGGTAAAAAGCAGGGCAGAGCTGGGTGTGGTGGCACACTCCTTTAATCCCAGAACTTTGGAAGCATAGGTGGATTTCTGAATTCAAGGCCTGCCTGGTGTGCAAAGTGAGTTCTGAGACAGCTAGGGCTACACAGAGAAACCCTGTCTTGAACCCCACACCTCACTTACCCCAAGCGAAGGAAGGAAGGAAGGGTTTCACTTGTCCCCCTATGCTCTGCATCGACCCCCAGGCCTCGATGACCCCTCTTCTACATCATCTCATCCTGCTCTGAAGGGGGCATCCTAGGCTCTCCACATTTGCCTTTATCTAATTTGAGTCAAATGCCTTCTATGTTTCTTCTCCACCCCACATTTTGGTACCTTAGCATTTGGGGAGCTTATAAATGAATCAAATCATTGATCAAACATGACTTTGACATGAGAACCTATGTCCAGTGGTTGTCACTCAGTTCCAGGTACCGCACCGGCTCGAGATGGAAGCAGTGCAATGAGACCTCCTGGCGAGTGCTCTTCAGCAGGAGTAGCTACTAAGCCTCAGAAGTTCAGCTGGCAAGTCTTCTACCCATTTACATCTTTCATCAGGATTTGATTTAACAGTGAGATAATTCCAGATTCATATGTAAGAATAAAAGAATAAATGAGAATTTTAAAGTGTGTCTGAAGTGGGTGTATTTGGGAAAGTAATTTATACAGCTGATATGGTTAGAAGACAGAAAGTGCACGGGCATCATCACTGAGCTTAAATCTAGAAGGCTGGAATGCCTTCCTCACTCTAGGGCGCTCAGCTGCTTATTCTGTTGTACACTACTCCATCTTGTGGTTAAACAAGGGTACTAATTAGGATGATACTGTTTCTCACATAGAAAACCAATGCACAGTAGCTGTTCCCCCATCTGTGGAGATACACGCCGAGACCCCAGTGGATACCTGAATATGGATAATAACAAACCACATATACTTTTTCTTAAAAAAAGACTAATTATATGATAGAACAATTACAATATTATGTAACTAAAGACCCTTGAATGTGCTCTTCCTCCCACCCTCCCTCCTTTCTTCCCTCCCTCCCTCTTCCTCTTCTTGTGTGTTCCTACCTGAATTCCTCCATCAACACTGCTGCACGTTTGGGGCACTGTTAAATAACTGTTACTCGGATGCCAGCCCTATGATATCATTTAGTTAGCGTAGTAACTAGCATGGCTGCTAGGAAGCTAACAATGCAGGTGTCGCACACACCATGAGTATGCTGGACACAGGGCTGGTTCATTTCAACCAGAATTTTGTGTGAATTGTTTTGTTTTTGGAATTGCCCACTTAACATTTTAGACCACAGTTCCCCTTGGATAAGTGACAAAATGAAATGCAGACTCTCAGATGAGGGGACTACCATATTCTATATGCTTGACAAATTACATGACTCTTTAAAGAATTCAAAGTAAGGGCTCAGTTGGTACAGTGCTTGCCCTCCATTCAATCCCCAACATGGCATAAAACCAGGGATGGTGGTACACACGAGAATCTCGGAACATAGGGTGGAACCAGAAAGGTCAGGCATTCAAGATCGTCTCTGGCTACACTCTGAGGCCAGCCTGGGCTTTATGAGACCGTCACAAAGAAATACAGCTCACTAATTCAAACTATATAAAAATTACGAACAAGATTTATAAACTTCTAAACACATACAAAGGGGAAAAATCTTTTAAATAACTCATAATCCCATAGTCTGGACACCTGCACACATGTGTCTTAGAAGTCAGACACATGCATACTTTATTAAATAAGAACTTATCTAAGATATGAATAGTAATTGGCTCTTTTTAAAATATTTATTTTCACGTATGTCTGTATTGCCCAATGAGGTCAGAAGAGGGCATCAGATACCCTAAAACTAGAGTCAGTAGGTAGATGGTCTCTATGTGGGTGCTTGGAGTAGAACACAGGTCTTCTGGAAGACCTGGCAGCGCTCTTAGCTGCTAAGTCATTTCTCTGTCTTGCCCACCCACCCCCCCCAACTCCTTTCTCTGGCTTCAAATGAATCACTGTCTCAACTCAGTTTAATGAGGAAAGCTGGCCAGTATAGTATGAGCTAGCAACTGACTATTTTCAGGGTACTGAGGTTAGATAGGAACCCCTGACTTGTTAGGAGTATTAGGTAAGTACCAATGGGATGTCAGATCCAGATTCAACATTTTAATATTTTAGGCTTTCTTTTCTTTCATCTCCAGCCTTTGGCTGTGCACTAGTCCATGTGTATGCCACTAGCCTGGGATTGGATTTGGCTGGCAACAGCTGGGTCCATGGTCCTTTAACTCCCCTCTACTTGAGACATTTAACAATGTAGTTCCTATCCTGAGGACTGTTTTTGTTTGTTGAACACAGGTCATTGTGGTGCCTAGTTGTCTTGGAATCCCAAGTGGCCCCTCCCCCACCCCAGCGCTGGGGGCTCACCACACCAGCCTCTCTTCTGAGAACACTTATTAATGAAAGTAGCAGGCCTCAGGGGAAAGGTCCACAACGTGCCTTTGAAAGCCTCTAGGTATATGCTGACTAACATTAACTCTGAGGTTCACTGATGGAGAGCAGTAATAAAACAAACAAACAAAACCTTGACTCTTTCACATCGGCCCATCTTACTCCATTCTTATTAATTTTCCCAGTTTTCCCTCCACTCTGCAGTAGGCTACAATTCACCTGTGATCACAATATGAGTTATAAAACTTACCAAGTTGGAGGTTATTGGCAGTGTCCACCAATTTACAGGGTGTGGTACCTTTTAGATAAATCAAGAATTACTTCTAATTGATTTTGAAACTGGCTTTCAAATCAATCCAATTTGGTTTGATCAATCAATTAAACCAACCTGTCCACTCTTCTCTGCCTCCACTGTAAGCACTCTCTGGTCCAGGTGTCCTGTTGTGTGAGATCCCAGGTTCCATGAACCCTCCTGTACCCTAAAACAAGCAAAAGCAGGCTAATCCACATGCCGGTCACACTGATGAGTCTCTGTCACCACAGCTTTAAATGACTTGCAGGTTTGGTTTTCCTAGACTAAAATCAAGGCATGGGGTGGAGACCAGAATGCTAGGGGTGGAGAGGGCAGTAGATTAGGCCCTGCAGGATCCCCCACAAAGCCCCAACATTAGCATGGACTCCAAACAAGGAGATGAAAGCTAGATCAGTATGGAGCAGGATTCGAACCCAGTGAAAAACTGTTAGTGTGGGCTTCTAATTGATTCCTCCCTCAGAAAAGAGAATCCTGGGTAGCTGACTCTCCAAACAGAGATTTGCTGAGGAAGGAAAACTGAGTGATCAACGGAATAGCTGTTAGCAGGGAGGTGAGCTCACTTTTGTTGTGAAAGGTCTCTTCAGTGTCATGGGTTCACTTAGGTCTTCTGCGTGGTCCTGAGAACCTGAGAGAACAGGAACTCTGCAGGGAAGGAAAGGCCAGGGAGGCCCAAAGACTGGCTTCTTGAACGTGTACTCTGTGCCACATATTTTGCCAGCTCTTTCTCAGCCCATTTGCTACCAGTCTCATGTGACAGATGAGGGCATGCCCCTAACACCTACCACACAGGTGGACTACTCCCACTCCCACTTAGAGCCAGGACTTAATTGCCTTCTGTTTTGTCTGTGTTTCTCTAATTAAGACTGTACACTCCGAGGAGAAAAAATCGACTTGACTATTTTGTCATGATTTTGCTACTATGGACCCCAAGGTCAGCAGATACATGTCAACTCAGAGAAGAGCACAGACAGGGCCAGGTAGGGAGACTGCTGTCATGTCAGCCATCTGAAGACATCTGTGGATCAGCAATGTGGCCTTTTTCGCTAGCAGGCAAAACTCTGCTTTCTTTGTACAGATTCTGGGACAAAGAGGAGTCGAGTCCTACCTGTCACCTTGACTGGGCTTCTGGACACACCCATGGATGGCTCTCACTTCATATAAGTTGTCGCAAATACATAGGCCACAGGTGCTGAGAAGAGGCAGGAAGTATAGGGCCAAGGACTAAGATAGGTGTGTCCTGGGCTCAGCCCTGCAGAGGGCTGCTGGAATTGGCATGGTAGGGAGGGTGCAAGGAGCCTAGGACAGCAGCAAGATAGTGTAACTACTCAATAGCTGTGAGTTCCAGAGGGTTCGGCCCATGCTCTCCAGGCTGCAAACGACAAGCTATGTACTAGGGTCTCCCAGGTCCATCCCTGGGGCAGGGCTCTTTCGTATGTGCAGCCTGCCACCTTCTGGGAAGATGAAGGGCTGTATCCTGGGAACTGTACCTTCTGCTCTAGCACACTTAGGATGACCATCTTTTCAACGTGAACCAAGGGACAGCACTTCTGTAAAGGGGGAGGAAGCGAAGGGGGAGGAGCTGGGCACTTAGGAGCAGTCTGCTGCTGGTCCAGTAGGAGCCTGTCTCCGTAAGTGCCCCTTCCGACAGTTCAGACTGCAAAGCAGAATTCAGCCCCCCCTGGACTTTATCTACTGAATACCACCATGAAAGACAACTAACTGCTGCTGCAACTTTCTTCAAACAAGTGATATTGTGAGATACCAAAGGAGGAGCTCAACTGAATACTGGGGCTCACTGGGAGGGGCCAGCCCAGGTAAGGCTAGGCACCACTGGGGAGGGTTCCAGAAGTAGCT
This sequence comes from Acomys minous, assembly GCF_964271855.1. NCBI lineage: Eukaryota > Metazoa > Chordata > Mammalia > Rodentia > Muridae > Acomys > Acomys minous. The sequence goes on from NC_140495.1 coordinate 51,441,130, forward strand.
TTCATTTGTCTCACAGAGAGATGTCACACTGTGAGGCCAGCTCCCCTGGAGGTTTCAATCATTTTTAGGAGGGCAACTAAGAGCTGGGGAAATGAAAAAAGGCAAAAATCGGATGTTCTCCTGCAGTTTTCATTTAAGAGCAGTGATTTAAGGGAAAGTGGTGTTAAGACAGCCCTGCCTGCATAGCACTGGGCTCTTTGGGCATCAGGGGCTGACAATGGTCAGTATGCATTCTTCCAAGTGCCTAGGAGCCACTTCCTGGAAACCATCGAAAAATAAGATCTGTCTCCAAGACTCCACAGAAGGATTCCATGCCACCTGGGATGTGCCAGTGCACTAACCAGCCCTTGCTACTTTTTATTTCTCCTATTCTAGGTCCCTGTTCTCTCCTTTCTCTTCATGCTGAAAAGTAGCAAGCACATTTTTTTTTCCCGGCGGGAATGCAGAGCGCCACAGTGGGACAGCCTCCCTGGTCTTTAGCAGCACTCCTTTCAAGTCCCAGTCTCTTGTTCCAAACGTGGGCTAAACGTTTTAAGTGCTATAGCCAGAGACACACAAACCAAGCTGACCTCACTGGTCCCCTTGGCATTGTATTTCCCTCCCCCAACCAAAGCTCTATGCAATGGCCAGGCTGAAGCACCTATTATAATGGCACTATCACATCTGCACAGGTGAGCTGAAAAACATTTCTCTCTCCTTAGGGTGCTGAAAAAAAATTTTTTTTAAAGACATGTTTACTCTGCGGCTGTGGGGTCCAAAATTGCTGCCTAGGAAGGCAGGATTTAATAAGGCTCATATTTACAAATACTTTTATTGTCCTATGATGACCCTACTTCATATATCTTTAAAAGGATCCTCTCGTTAAAACCATGGTTGAAAGCACTGTTCTGCTCAGGTCTCTGCTATTCCAGGCAGCAGTCACACCTGCATGGCAGGTTGGCCTTCCAGACTTGCTGTAGCTCTTCCCAACCAGTTTTCACAATGAATTCTCTCCCAGCAACCATCTGGCCTGCAGGCTTGTTCCTTGTGCCCATCTCTTTCTTACTGCTATTAGCACGTCTTCCCCCCACCCCTCACCCCCTGCTCATGTGCTCTCTGCTTAGGTGAAGGCTGGCTTTGGTCCTCCTCCTGGCTTTATCATTACATCACTCTGGGTTGTCCTGCCTCCTTGACATGGAAACGGCTGAGGTAAGGATCCAATGGGGAATACCCGTCAGTACCATGCGTTACAACAGGCATGCCAGATAAGGGAAGCGCCCAGTCAGTCCTCAGAAATGCTGGCAGAACCAATGTTCTCTCTACAGGGTCATGCCACACAGGAATATGTTGCCTTTCCTGTCATGCTAGTTTAAAACAAAAGCATGTCTAAAGACTATGACTAAATAAACATGGCTGACCAAAGCCAGACATCGCATCACTAGAGGGCTGGCTATGTGGCAAGAATCATAGAAGCTCACTGACAGCAACTTCACCCGATGCATTAGGTGCTGTTACACAAGTGTCTCTAGTCTTTGTTTTCAGCTTTGTGTTATTTCACTCTATAGATCTGGTGAGTACAAAATACCCTAAAACTCACCTGAGATTTTAAAAAGCAAATTTACCAAGAAATCACCACCGAACAACCCTCTCTTAATACGGAAGATCGAGGATCAGGCTCTAACTTCTGAAGGGGCCTTTCTGCTTAATTAATGCAATTATGAGTTAATACAGATTTTTTTTTCAGCCATAAGGAATAAATAAAATTCTATCATTTGTAGGAAACTGAACAGAACTGGATGTAATTTCACATTAAGTGAAATAAGCCACATTCAGAAAAACAAGTATCACATGTTTTTTTCTTATATGTGAAATCTAGATTTAAAAAAATAAATAAGACTTGAAAATAAATGCAGGAGAGGGTAGAGATATACAAGAATATGGACAAAGTCCTGGAAGTGCAACTTGAGAATGTTGTTTTTATGTTTTATGCAATGAATACATGCTTATCTACATACACACAGATAAGCAACTGAATCATTTAATTTGAAATATTCTGCCACAAACTGCCCTATTCTCCCTCAAAGACCCACCTCAAAGTCGCAAGAAGATAAAAATGGTAAGTTTCTGCATTTGAACCAGGACATTTAGGAACCCCCGAGGAAACGTCAACTTGAGTGTCAGCTGTGACTAAAGAGTCCAGCCCCTGGCCCAACTCCTGTGACGTCATATCTAACCACTTTACCTTGCAGAATTCATAGGGTTTCTGCGTACCTGGCCTAGGGTCCACTCAATCTCTGGCTACCATTGGGAGAGTCGGGCCTGCTTCCCTGCCTCAGGGAGCCCCCTTAGTCTGGGTACCTTTTCCCAGAAGACCTTTGAACCCAATCCTTTGTCAAACACCTCTAGTGAGGCTCCCTCGGGGGAAGGCTGACAATCTTGCTGGTTGGAGATGGATTCCAAAGTGGAACAGTATAAAAATCAGTATGTGGTAAGTATTTCTTGTTTCATTGCTCTGGCAAAATAGCTGACAAAAGTCACTCATGGGAGAAAGGTTTGTTTTGGGTTGGGATTTGGGGGTTCAGCACACCACTGCAGGGAGGCATGGCAGCAGGAGCCTGGGGCTTTCAAAGTCAGGAAGTAGACGAGTAAATTCTGGCAGTCCACTCACTTTCTCCTTTTCAGCCCATGTGGGATTCTGCCCACAAGATGTTGTCTATACTCTGAGTTTTCCCACTTAATAAACATTTCTAGAAGCGCCCTTACAGGCAGGTCCAGAGGTTTGTCTCCCATGTGATGTTAAGTTGCATCAAGATGACATAAGAGAAGAATATATTCAGACTTTAAAAAAATACCGTGTTCATTTGAATTGGTGAACCTCGAGTACATCATGCTAAAGTTAACAAGACAGAAAGACGTTGCACACACTTTCACTTAGTTGTGGACTCTATCAAAGTTGAATTCTTAACAAACAGTTAAACAGTGGTTACTGCATTCAGGGGTTGGTGTGGCAGGAAAATGAGAAGACCCCAGTCAAGGCTTAGGCTCCGCAGCACAGGAAGAATAAGTCTACAGCTACCACACAGCATGCACCTTAGGAGTCTGCTTTTCATTTCATGCACAAAAGAGGGAGCCATTTGAGATGAAGGGTGTGTTATTTCTCTTGATAGCATTAAACATGTGCATCAAAACACCCTAGAGTATGCCTTAAATATGTAATTAAAAATTAATAAAACCTAAACTAACACAAAGTGAGCTCGGCTTCTTCCCTTCAACTAAAAGTTGAGCTGTGCCTCTCACTGCCGTAGCCCTGTCAGCCACCCAGTGTGGAAACCCAGAGGCTCCGAGCTCTGCTGGGCTCCTGCGGTAAACAGCTCCTTCCTATCTTTGGACACTTAGCTCTCAATTCCAAAAGCACACTGCAAAAACTACCATAAGAGGCAATAAGCCGGGTGCAGCGAGTCCTACTGTGGGCCTAACATCAGTGAGCAACGGGCTGCTTCACTTTTAAAATGCAAGTCCCACCTGGACAACGAGATAGCTACAGCTTTCAGGTCAAATATGCAAGGTTTTGTAAACTGCACTCCTGTATTAAAAAAAAAAAAAGGTAAAAAATAAAGGAGTATGAATCTAACATTCTTTTTATTATTTTTGATGGTTATCAAAACAAAATAGCACTTAAAAATATATCATGTCATAACTTAAAGTCAAAACAATGTCTAAATGTGCTGTTGTCTCCCTTGGTCAGTGTATATAAATGTGCTCTACACGAGCTGGGCACAGACATGGCTGCTCCTCGCTTTCCTGTGAAGAGCCTTAGCGCTTCTTCCAGGTGAACTTTCTTCGGGCGCCCTCCTGGCCTGGCTTCTTCCGTTCTCTGATCCGGGGATCAGGAGTGAGTAGTCCAGCTGCAGCATAAACAGAGAAGGCTTTGTGAGCTGTGGGAAGCGCAGGCTGCTAGCAGACGAGTGAAGGAACTGAATGGCATTTATGGCAACTGTTATTAGACAAACCTAGAGGCATCCATGGCACAAGGGCAGGTTGTCCTCACTCTTTTGGGGAACCTTTCCAATTTCAGATGAAAAACACTCGCAACATTCTATGAGTCTTTACAAGTCTTTGTTTGGTTTTTGATACTGTTCAATTTAGGCTGAAGGCATTTGCCCATGGCCAGCCATTGTTTTACGATGCTGAAACGTACCCTTCCTACCTGAGGATGACCCTGATGCCTTTGTCTCCCAGGTGCTAGGGGTACAGGCATATGTCACTGTGCTTGGCCAGTGAGGAAGCACACAGATACCTGTTCACAGCATAGGCGAAGGCTCTTAGAGACACAAACACAAATGGTTTGCTTGAACATACTTGAAAAGAGAAGTGTCTTGCTACAATTTCCGTGAAAATGATATTCCTTCATGTTCTATTTCAGAAGTTTGGATATAAACTGTTCTAGAAGAACAGAGTCTCTTTTAGCAGGAAGCTGCTGCCTGTCTAATCACCAGGAGCAAGCACACTTAGAGGCAATTCCTGAGTTGCTTTACTTTCTGCATATGGTCCAAAGGGAATGTTACTCACGATTACAGACACCAGAAAAATGCAAGTGCTTATATAATATACGTAGACTACTGCTTTTATTTCTACTGTTGAAGCTCTGGCTTTCCTGGCACTCGCGATGTAGACCAGACTGGCCTTAAGCTCACAGAGCTCTGCCTGCTTCTGCCTCCCTAGCACTGGGGCTAATGGTGTGCGTGACTGAGCCTGGCCCTTTCCACTTTGTAACACTAGCAGTCTTCTTACTGCTGCAGGGCTTATGGTGCTATTTAGTAGGGATTCATGGAATAAAACAATTACTATGAATGGAATAAGATATGTCTTACATTAAATTGAAACCGATATGCTTAATATAGGTTTAAGGGAAAGCTATGCAAGCCTCTATTTACTTATTTTCACAAGTAAGTGAATTTGACAAAATATCAGATTATTTATAAGCAAGCAATATCCCAATAGACTTAAAAAAAAAAATAAGTAGCAGGCTGGAGAGATGGCTCAGTGGTTAAGAGCTCTGGCTCCTTTTCCAGAGGTCCTGAATTCACTTTCCAGTAACCACATGATGGCTCACAACCATCAATAATGGGATGTGATGCCCTCTTCTGGCGTGCCGGTATATATGAAGATAGAGCATTCACATACATAAAATAAATCAATCTTAAAGAAATAAGTAGCCTAAGCCACACACACTACTTCTATCAAGTCCCAGTGGCTGGGCCACAGGCAGAGGATCAGGAGAACACTTTATGTGGGCTGCAAAGGGGTGAGGTTCAAAGCATCAAGTGATTGATTCCTGAGCGCTGTTGCATCTGCTGCACATCCAGACTTCCTTCCTGTAGACAGTGCAAAGACCAAAGACCACCTTCAAATTAAATGGCCCCTACACGTTTAAGCAATACCCAGCAAAATGAAGTACACTCTTTACCCTACCATGCAGAGACTTTCCTTTCACTGCTCAGGTAACAGGGTCACAAAGTGGAATAAAAAAGGGAATAAATTAAAGCTATAATATCATACTGGAAAAAAAGAAAATCCCTAATAATGTTGGAAAAATTATTCTATCATTAGCTAAACAATTATTACCAATTCTTATGATAAAGTAAAACAGCTAATTTGTTTCAAATATAGCTGAATTATATGTTGGTTCAGCTGCACAAAAGACTATGCCTTAAGGCCAAAATAATTCCTGCTGGCCTTGGGACTGCATATTTTAGCAGAGATAAATGTCAATGGCTGGGAGGGAGGACCTTTGCTTGCCCTAATCTTGGATCACTTTGTAGAAATCCAGCCTGGAAATGACATTTGTGCTTCTGGAGAATGAAGGAGCCTGAAGTGTGCTGAGATCCCAAGAGCAGGTTTTCTCAGCAGTGTAACGCAACATCAATGTCAGCAACAGCAGGGCCTGTCCACGTGCGCACATGCAGAGAGACACACAGACAGACAGACACACACACACACACACACACACCCCTACCTTGTCTCATCCACTCAACCTCGTCCTCAGTGATGAAGCTGCATAAGGCTCTGGACATCGCCAAGCGTATGGCTCCTGCCTGCGCCGATCGCCCTCCTCCAGAGACTGTGCAGGTTACATCGTGTTTTTCCAGCCGGTCCAGGAAGTGGAACGGGAACATCAACTGTTCTCTAAGGCACATCACAACACATGGGTAAGCCTCCTGTGAAGACTTTGCGAACAGTTATAAAAACCAAATGATGCCTGCTGCAGTTAACACTATTAACAGAAGTACAGATCCTCCTGAAGTTTAGAATGCTTTCCTTATGCACAGTTCAAACATACTTGGTGGAGGGTGGAGGTACAGACAGAGTGGAACAGTAAACCAACTCTAACTGTTTACTGATTATCTCATGAGAACCTTGCAAGTTGTGAAAATCACCTTGTAAGGAAGTCTTACAACCAAGGAACACCATTAACCCACTGACTCCAGCCTCTGGATTCAATGATCAGGTATAAATTAATAAGGCTTCTCAAGCAACACTCAAGTGCCATTTGGCTTTCCTGACTGAAATGTATTCTAATGCTTCTGCATAATACATGATGCTCATCTCTATAATGCTGTTTTAAGTTACCAAAACCATAGTGAACATGCCTCTCTCCCTACCACCTGAAATCACACGTCCCTACTGAGGCTCTCTAAGATGAGTATGCACTCAGACCTGTCCCTTCAGGACCAGGGCCACCCCAAAGGTACGCACCAAAGAGCAGCCGCACACAGCACGACCCTGAGCCTCCTTTCATTCAGGTGGACAAACACTGTCATCTCTCCAAAAGGGTTGGATTTTGTTATTTTACCTTTACCTCTGCTGAGTTTTTATATTTAATTTATTTGCCCAAGGCCCTGTGTGCGCTGGCCAAGCACTCTCTCCCTGAGCTCTGTCTCCTGCACTTTTACTTAGAGGAGTTCATTTATACTGCATCTGCTTGCTTTGTCTGCCACTGCGCTTCTAGACCCCAAACAAAGCTGATCTTACAGTTAACTGAGAGCTGAATATAACTAGAGATTCAAATGTAATTTTTCACACTATGTGAAAAAATAACCCTGCAAGTGGACCCACAGAAGCATGTCAAGGCCACGGCAACCTGTATTTGGAATGGTACATCTAAGAATGGGCCTATCCTGCCTTTTTGTCAGAATACTACTGCAAGCAGTAGCCATATTATGAACACTAAGAAAACCAGAGACTGATAACCAAAGTCTACCACTGCAGGGCAGAGTGGGGTTGTCCCACACATTCACTGAGAAGTCCCTCGCATCACTGACAAGTGAGTTGTGATGGAAGTGAAGCTACAAAAGAGGCTTTTGGACAACTATTTGTTTGGGACCATCAACATTAATCTGTCTCAATTCTCAAGGTTTTAATATTCCCAAACATATATTTATATAATCACCAGACTAGAATTAAGAGGAAGTGAATTACATAACAAAATTTCTGGAGCTACATTGGCGCAATGGAGGCAGAATGGTCATGGTAGGAAAGATAACAGAGTCCACGGAGCTGGAATTCGGTGGGACACTATGTGTAGAAGACAATCTACAAACCCTTAACAACCAGTACCGATGGTTCCACTGGTACTGAGTTTTTAAATTTAATTTATCTACACAAGGCCCTGTGTGCGCTGGGCAAGCACTCGCTCCCTGAGCTCTGTCTCCTGCATTTTACTTACTTTTAACTAAACTGGACTGTAACCAGCGCATACTATCAGGTTCATCAAAGAAATATACTTCACAGCTCTGTATCTTCTCTCAGGAACATCAGTGAAATCCTTCATTACAAGAACCTTACTTACTTTGTTTTGGCTGTATGAACTGGCATACCTCAAAAATGTACAAATAAATTATTTTCTCACTTATATGTTCCCTGAATGCTGCTTCTCTGGTACCATATTCAGACACTTATTTTTGTGTGGCTGCTTTAAGTGAAAGCATATTCCTTCTCCTACATGACTGGCACACTGTATCAGTGAGTATTATTTTCCAGAAAGGTTATCAAAGTTTCTTGTATTCCAAAGTAACAAGCATACATCAATCCATGTTTGTTGTAAATAAGAGCAAATAATAATTTTTTTAAAAATCTGATGACACTGGGAAGACAATGCTGCCAGCTTGCTCGGGATCAGCTTTCTGTTGTGTGAAAACAGCAGCCCTTACAGAAACAGCCCCTGGAAGGATGACCAGCCTCAGTAACTTTAAGATAAGCAGCCCAGAGACCATCATGCTCAGCCTCCTCTCCCCAGCTGGAGACTCGACTCGAAGCTCTGTGACTAAAGTTACACAGCTAAGAAGCAGGTCCCCAATCCTTGCTGCCATTGGTCTGTGATCTCTTCACCACTGACTTGTAATGTCCAGCCCTGCTGCTTTAGAAGAAAAGGCTAATTCATGGCTAACAGGCCACCCCTTAGTCCCTATAGCTATTTTTAAGTCAGTCAGAGGGTCTGAGCATCCTTCCCACTAATGGTTGCACTAGGCTTCCCTAAGAGGTATTCCCTGATAGCAGGAATCATCTCAGATGGCACTGACATCTATTCCATACCCAGGACAGCACGGGTCACACACAGTGCTGCTCACTGAGTTCAAACTGAAAATGTAAGCTTCCAAGAGTGGTGGACGTGGCTTTAATCACAGGGTTTCAGAGGCAGAGGCAGCTGGAGCTTTGTTGAGTCTGAGGCTTGACAGGGTCTCACAGCAAGTTCTAGGCCAGCCAGAGCTATGCAGTGAGACCCTGTCTCAGAAGTGGGGTGGCATGCACAGCGGTGTGTGTGTGTGTGTGTGTGTGTGTGTGTGTGTGTGTGTGTGTGTAAGATTTAAGGTATGACTGAACTGTCAGAACAGGCTATAGTTGAAACTTGCTGTTAAATCACCAGGAATTCTATCTGAACACCAAGTGACAGAAAGGCCAGCCATCCAATACCACTCCTTGTTGTTTCTAGTGAAGTCACCCTCCTGTGGTGTGGGCCTGTCTCTGGCTTTTCCTAAGCTTCCTCCATCTATTCCAGTGCGGATGATAGCAGAATCAGTTTAATTTTGTTAAACAGAGTTAAGAACAAATTCCTTCTTGACACAGGAGCTCACACAAATACAAGAAATGACCATTTCCTGAGGTAGCTAGTGTGCTACCTCAGAAGAAAAGGACCCTTGCTTCCTTTACAAGCATGTGCACACAGGAGCTTCAGCCCTTTGCTCTTAAACAGCATCCCACAGTCTGGAAACACAAGGAGTAGAAGCTAGGAAAAAAAAAATCAAGCCACTTCTGCCACACAGACCCAACTCCTGGAGCAACAAGCATCATCAAGAAGAGCTCTCCATGGTGGCTCCCTTAGAGCTCCAGGGTAGGAGAGTGAGTGGACAGAGGACGTCTGATGCCTGATCAGGACAATGTCCACCCCTCCAGGGACAACACATACATTACTGGGAACGGAGCTAAACTTGTATTTTGACTTTACACAGCCCAGGTTTCTTTGCTTCCTCTATATATGTACAATTAACGACCTCAAACAGCAGAAAGCCAAAAGAGACAGGGTGGGCATTTTCTAATGTTCTTAACTAGCCTCAACTAGGGAGCTCTGCTCTTACGTCCCATTGCTTTGCAGCCTCGTCAATTAAGAAGCCAGGGCTGGTTGCTGGGGTTGCCGCTTTCTGTGAACACCTGTCTTCTCGTCAGAAGGTGTGCTTGCCTTACGTTTTGGCATACTCTGCATTTCAGAATGTGAGATAAGCCTCACAATATTCAAATTCCAGTAGAATCTGACAAAATGAGTCAATTAATGGGGGCTTCTAGGAATGTTTTTCTAAAAATCTGAAAAACGACCTAGAAAAATAGCAATAGTTTCTGCTTAGCTAGTTTATTAGTAAAGATAAATAATCCTTTAGATAAACACTCAGAAAACTTCGGGTCTTCTTAATTATGGTGAGGAATTATAAAGCATGCTTTCCTTAAAGGCAGGCATCAAAACCACACCTGTCCTGTGTGACGGGAAAGTAGAGCAGATAATCAACTCCGTTCACGTGGATCTTCCCGCTCCCATGCTCATAAACAACTGCCTCTGCCGTGGCGCTCTTCCTCCTGCCTGCGGGGATGGAAAAGCCTGTGAGTGAGTTCAGGACCAAGCAGCAGGGCCACAGGAAGAACACTTTTTCCTACTGTGTGAACCTGCAGAGAGAAAAGTTCTAGATAATAAAGCTGATTGTGGGGGCTGGAGAGATGGCTCAGTGGCTAAGAGCACTGTCTGCTCTTCCAGAGGTCCTGAGTTCAATTCCCAGCAACCACACGGTGGCTCGCAATAATGTGATCTGATACCCTCTTCTGACATGCAGGTATACATCAGTTAGAGCACTCGTATACATAAAATAAACAAATCTTTAAAAAAAAAAAAGCCAATTGTGAGGTATTTATACTGTTCAATTCCATTTCAGAAAAACAAGTGATTTTAAATTTATTTAAAAACCAAATCATTCACATTCATTTGTCTTGATACAAAACAGCAACCAACTCACATCATGTTTCTTATAATTAATAAAAATGAATCAAGACAAATTTTTAAGATATGTGAACTCTAGAATGAAACACAACTGGAATAAATGAAAGGCGTCCTTATGAAAGAAACCCTGTCTCAAAAAAACAAAAAACAAACAAACAAAAAATAAGAAAGAAAGAAAGAAAGAAAGAAAGAAAGAAAGAAAAGAAAAGAAAAGAAAAAGGAAGGTGACATTCAAGGGTAATTTGAAAAAAAAATGAGGCTAAAATTTTAAGAACTGTAAATATATTTAACAGGTCAATTTTTTAAAGAGAGATCATGTCTAAGGTCCTCACTCATAATCCAGGAGAATGCAAATTGAGACCTCAAGTTTTCATGTTATATGTTTACATTTGAAATGTAGATTCGCTGAGCATTTGTAGTTTTGAAAACAATCCCTTATCACAAATATTTTGTTGATTGTAACAATTGAAAACATGAAATAGTTTAATGATTGTATGGTTGTGGATCCGCACTTCCTCTTGCAACATTGTTAAGTTCAGTTTAAAAAACAAAAACAAAAAAACCTCCAATAGAATCTTAAAATTAGGAAACCCAATGTAGCATTAACAAAAGCCAACAGAGCGAATAGGTACGGGAGGGCACCAGCATAACAGCAGCAGCCGGAGTCTCCACGGAATGTCATTACCTGCGCTGGCGCTGAAGGCCATGCCTCGCTCGTCATACTGCACGGGTTCAATCAGTTGCTTTTTTGATTGAATAGTTACACTTCTGCGGAACCTCTGCAAAAATTCTTCTTCGGCAGGACCGCATGGCAGTGTCAATAACTTTTCCAGCAGTCGAATGAACTGCACATACTGCAGACAATAGAATTCATTAGAAGAAGCAAGTGTAATTGCATTTGCTAAAGTTTTGCTATTTTTATATACTTGATCTTTCCAATGCTGCTTTCTTGATGAATTTTGACAGGATGACACTTCTGCATCTTCATGCTGCTTTTAAAACAGCATGCAGATGCATCCGTGGATCTTTAGTACTTAAGCTTTCCTCTCAAAAAACAAAGCGATTTATCACTCAAAAAAAAATCAATTTCTCTGCATTAGGGTTATGAAATTGGTATTTAAATTTATTTTCAAAAATATTTAGATGATCTTCAAAAGAATAACTTTTATTCAGTCAATAGAACTGCATCAAAAGGAACATTAGAAATAATTTCCAGTCAGTTATAAATAGCAAAAGAGTCTGATTTTGAGAAAATGTTCCCCTTAAGTTATATTTCATAATACATTTGGCAAATATATTTTTGGCTGTTCAAGCTGTGTTACTTTAATGTTTATGATTTCCTTTAAAACCGAACAATCAAGCTATTTAAAAATTCAAGAGATACTTGACTTAAAGGGCAACCTCTTGAAATAAATTATCCTTGCTACTCTGTGCATTTTTTTTAATAGTTCTTGAACATGTGATTAGAAAGTAAACAACTTGGTATTAACCCTTAAAATTAGAAGCCAGAATAATCACTCTAGAGTGTTTGTGGAGAAGGAAACAACTATACTTAAGGGCCTTAGTTAATATTGTGGAGCCCAGTTTTTGATGATTTATTTGTTCCTTGCCAACCCAAAAAGTCATACCCAACTTTGTCACACTCACCTTTCCAGTGAAAATCTGTCAATGATAATGTGAAATATTTAAGAATCTCATCAGTCTGATCAGTATTTAAGCAACTTCCTGGGAGACAGGAAGAAAAGGGAAGGGAGGCATGCAGGATCTAAGTCAGGGTCACACCCAGGACCCGTGCGGCCAGGCCTTTCCCACTGCCTCACCAGTTACACAGCCGCGTCCTTGGACTCAGCTATTCTCACAATTCCTTCCCACTGACCTTTAAAAAGCCCTTTAATAGGTCCCTGTGTATGCATGGCTTTGTTCATGAACTAGGCTATGGTTCAGGAGGTCACAGTCCACTCCCACTACCCTCAGCTTTATCACAGACACACGTTCCAGGACTTCTGCTAATACCAGAGACTCTGAAACTATACAGGACTTTTACCTAAGCTGTATTTTATTTGCTATAGCTGGTATTAAACTCTTTATAGCATTTCCAAAGTAGAAAAAAAAAAGACAAAAATCCAACAAATTTCACAAAAATTAAAGCGGCAGCTTTCAACTGCCGCCCAGCAGGACTCGGCAGTTCAGATCCTAGCAATCACTTCCAGATCTGCACCAGCCAAATTCCTGACACCTTGTCTAAGCAAACTGCAACTCTCCCAAGCACTGGACACAGCTTAAGCTGTGAAGTGGCAAGGCACTAGCGGTAGGATCTGTAAGGATAAATTGATGGCATCTATCCACTTGCTTTGATAATGCTGGGCTCTATTAGAACACTCAACACAATAAATACAATTAAGGTCTAAAATAGGGCCATGAACTTTACAGGGCAGAGTCACTGAGGGAGTTTGTTCACCTTGGGTTCCTAGGTGGCTCTCCAAGGATTCTACGCCAGCTTGTAGCCAGCATTCTAAGTGTCTGTGAAACAGCTGATGTGCAGCTCCCAAGTAAAAACCCCTGGCCTCACAGACCTGGCATATGACAGAGGTAAGCCAGGAGGTGACAGACAGCATGAAGGTAAATATGTGCTGAGTCCCCTTCTACTCCATGGCACCCCGCATTCATTATTAGCTTATACATTTAACTATGGCCTTATTGAAAAGAACAAAAACCGACATCTGCTTTACTCCCTACAACAACTGACAGAAGACATGAGGGCACTTAAAAAAGGAAAAGGAGGATCTGGAGACTAGATGTGTCATTTTCCTACTGAAGAAATCAACAAGGGCTTTATGAGAACAAGGGTAAGTGTCTGGGGACACCTGGCTCTGAGAAGCATCACTATTCGGATCTTAGTACAGCAATTGTCTGCCTTCTCATGACACAGGTCCCCTTAAATTAAAAAGATTAATTACTCACATCTTGATCTGACAGTTTTTCCACTAACATTTCTTCTAGTTCCTCCTTAATCAGCCATCTGCTGCCAATCAGGTCTCTGTTAAAATATCACATATATTTTTAATTAAGCATGCAATTAGAGTTATATCACAAAAGATCCTACATACAGTAGCAATTCATGATGTGGAGACAAATCTTCATGTTACTCGGGAGTACTCCTAATACACCATTTTGGAGAAGCACTCCATTCCCTCGATCTACTTTAGAAAAGGCACTGTGAGCAAGCATTCTGTTTTAAGCGTTAAATGTGTTATTATGAAACTTCAGTTAAAAGCTACCAGATTCCTTAAAGCTTAAAACTGCCTGGGTAATTTACTCAGACGGCATACAGGGCACAGTGTTTTCCTATCAACTGACTTAGATAGTAATAAAAGTCCCAATAAAAAAAAGACAAAAAAACCCAAAGCCACAGCCACAAGCTGAACAAGCCGACTAAGATGTCTTCTGCACAAGAACGAGTCTGTGAGCAGCTCTGTCAAAAGCTGGATGCGCAGGCTGATGGAGCTGACTGATCGGCTTTACACAAAACACTGAGAGTGCATCACAAACCAAGAATGATTAAACACCAGTTAATCCATACATTTGGAATGAGGTAACATAAAAATAAGCTCTATACATTTCCTCTTCATTAAAAATCACCTATTTAGAAACTTCACTTTAGTGACTAATGCTGAATACTGTGCAAACGGTAGGCCTCGTGCTGATAACGAAAAACAAGAACTCACCTGGGCTCAGTTTTTTCTGATAGTGGAGCTCTGTGCTTTTCTAGCTGGAGGACCTTTCCATACACTTCCTAAGGCAAACAAAACACACAGCTAACATGAGAAGAATGGTACAGTAGTCCTCATAATATATATATATTTATATTTTCTTCTGAGCACGCCTTATGCTAGTGCTCCTTCCTCAATCTAGCCTCAGAGGAAATATGCTGAAAATATGTTTTAATAAAACTAGTTCTGATCTGAACCAAGGAGCAGCAATTTCAATGAGAATATACAACACTTTAACTGACTTAAATGTCTGTAACAACTTTCAAACACACACAGGTATGGTTAAAACAACTAAAGTGTAAAAAATGTCTTTTCCTTACAGTTTCATAAACAGGATACAAATTTTTTCTTAAGAAAACAACCCTAACTTATGTAGCAATTATACCCTTTACTCGTAGACCCACTGAACTTACGGCATCTACAGCTTAGTGATTACTTAACATTTAATGTTACAATCTAAGACTGTAGGAGACTGGCAGACTGTGTTAAGAGTACTTTTAGCTGGAGCATGTACCGCAAGGGACTGAACTCAGGATGGATGATGCTAAGCCAATGCTCTGCCACTGGGCTTCTCAGCAGCTAACACCGACATGTTAGGGTAGTGAGTAGTTCTCAACCTGTGGGTCACAACCCCTTTCACAGAGATCACCAAGACCATCGGAAGCACAGATACTTACATTAAAACTTGTAACAGCAGTAACATTACAGTTATGAAGGAGGAAAAAGAAATTTTATGGTCAGTGGAGGACGTCACCACAACATGAAGGACTGCATTCAAGAGTCTCTGCATTAGGAAGGGGGAGAACCACTACGTCAGGGGAAAACTCAGATCAAAATGTTTTCAGCACCATGATTTCTAAAAAGCAGTTTTAAACACTCCTCAACACTCTCAAGAGGTAAAGCCACACGTACCAAGTGGACAGACAGCATGTCAGTGTTTAAGTGGTGCTGCCTCAGCTGGTGCTTCAGGAAAAGAACTAGTCAACTAGCCCTTGGACTTGAGACTGCATTAGTTAAAAACATGACTTCCAAAGGAAGACAGGAATATGTAACTTATGAGAACACTAACATGTCAGAACACACATTTCTCTCTTTGAGGGATGCCTCGTAGAGCCTGCTCTCCCTTTCGACTTCCACATGGATTCCAGGGTCTGAACTCAGCAAGCGCCTCCACTCCAGCCATCTTGTAAGCCTAATTTTCACTTTAAGTCTATATTTTTCTATGAATATTCCTTCACTACACCACTTCTTTCTGGTGTTGTTTATACCCATAATTACTCACACATGATTTAAGTAAAGAACTGAAAAAGGAAGCATGGTGAGTGTGCATCAAACGGCAAGCACAGTGAGCTCTGATCACGGATTTTTTTTCAGTTCTTATGATGCTTTTATGTTCAGAATCAAATAGTATATAGCATATTTGAATGCAAGAACGATGAATAAATATATATATTTACAGTAATTATATATGAATAAAGCTAATGAAAACCAATAGGTGATTGTTCTCATTTCTTTTCCTAGTGCTGTGATAAAAAGCAACTTTAAACACATCAGTATATAAATCACACATCAAAAATTACAAAACAAAAATTGTTACATCAGTAGATGTATTACATATATCCATTCATACGTATCAATTTCTTTCATTATATTAATTTTAAAATTTTTGTTCAGTCACAGTATTAATGTTTGCCTAGGCTGGCCTAGAATTTACTATGTAGGCCAGGGTGGCCTCAAACTTTTAACTCCTCCTGCCTCAGATTCCCAAGTATTGGGATTCTAAATGTGAGCCACTGTTCCAGTTCAAAATCTGGGCTTCTTAGGCAGGAGGTTCTGGGAGAGGAATCCAGAGCCTCAAGCATGCAGGCATGTCTACCCTGACCTATACTCCCAGCTGCATACACTCTTTTCAATAAGGAAATGCATGCAAAGAATGTTGCACAGTGCCTGCCTGGTATACAGCAATGGCCAAAATGCTTTCAATAGTCAAATAAATGAAAGCACTGTGTTGGTGTTCCACTGCCATGCAATTCCTTCTGTTTAAGTCTGAGAAGCAGCTCTTAAGAGTCTGCCTTGTAGTTAGCTAAAAACATCAGTTCTCTGGGAAGTAAATTCTATAGCTTTAATTCCCTGAAGAAATGTGTTCAGATTTGCATAGAAAAATAGTTGAGGGCATAAAATATGCCAGGAACTGTCAACATCACTGGTAGCTTTTGTATATTTCTATATTTCCACTTAATTTTTAAGGGACACTAGAGAATTAGAATGACCCTACCTACCCTAAGCTTATATACTGTACTTAATAGTGTAATTTCAAATATGACAGGAATAACCCAGATGTGAAATGCTGAATCATTAATCACAGCTATGATTAATATTTCATAAAATCAAAGCAAGCCTATCCACCCCTTGTGCCATCCGATTTCCATAATGTATGAGTCAAATTTGGAAGGTGCCTTAATTTGAAAATACCAGATGCTCAGGTTGAGAAAAGAAATTCTTAAACTAAAAAGCCTTCCTGGAGCCTGAACAGTGTGCACCTCCTCAGCACCCTTCTACCGTCTGTTTGGGTTGTACTAATCATGTGGAAATTCCAATTTTAGGAAGGGTAAACAGATAATAGTTCATTGGAAGGGCAGCACCTGAAAAGTCATTTGCATCTGGCATACAAAATAGTAATAATAGTAATCGCCATTTTAGATAGTTCAATCACTGACAGTTTGTAATCTGTTAAAGAGCCACAGAGAATCAACTACTTAAGTAATAATCACCTCAAGTGTTTTGACCACTGGTGTTAAAAAAAAAAAAAGACACAAAATAAGCACCAAAATAAGCCATCCCTCTGTGAATGGTCTACCTATCAAAAAGGCCATACAACATAAAATGGCAAGAGTCTTTCCTACAGGTCACATGTGCCACTCTAGGAAGTTCACTGCCAGCAGCGAGGAGATCAGAATGCTCAGGACTCATATCCCACAGATTTTTACTTCTTGAATTAAGGCCATATATTTGTACCACTACAAAAGAAGAAATCTCATAGAATTAACAGAGGCAGCAAGTTAAATCCTATTTTTAAAGTATTGTCCTAAATGTACACTTTGAGTATATAAGGTATACAATAGTAATATTCAGATATGAAGAAAATGTATATTAAAGATAGTTCTATATGGTAAACAGCTTTTTAAAAAACAATCACTCCACACAGTTGTTAAACAGTTACTTGGTCACAGTTATTTTAATTCCATGTTTAAAGACAGCAGCACTCCATCCAAGACGTTTAAATATTCACCACAAGATCACAAGAAGCATCTACCAACATTTAAGCCAAGCACAAATGCCCTAATAGTTAGCCCCAGGACCCTGACTTGCCGTCTATAGTGGCCTAATCAGGCAGCCCACTCTTGAGGCAGAAGAACCAAGGTTACTTAAGTTGTCAGAAAAAAACCCTGCAGAATCTCAGAAAGGCCAGTAACGTTTACAAGGCAAACGAGCTCTGTTTATAAAACTTACCAGGGTCAGAATGCAGCTTTTCATTTTTCCTTTACACCTCTTTTTTCAATTTAGCCCAATAACGTAAGTACAGAATGAGCTATTTAGTCTTTCATTTACTACATTTTTAGTAAAAAAAATTTTGGTCAAGAACCATGTAGTTCCTTCAATTTAAGGAAGCATTTTGAAAATATCCCATTATTTCTATAAAATTAGCTGCAAAATATAAGTGAAGTTTCTACACAATACTAAGCTTCTGCTCTGGTTTTCAGAGATGTGTATCTGTCTGGTCTCCCCTAAAGGGCTGAGTAAACTACACTTATGTAAAAATCCCTAAAACTGAGGGTTTATTTCTCTTCTTTGGAGGAGGTGTGGCAGGAACTGTACACAGGTTTCACCCTTGCATAGCCTGTCCCAGCACAGGTTTCATGGGACATCAAATGAAGTCCCCTTTCTTGAAAAGCATTTCAGGGAAAGTGCAAAGCAGTCATGTCTTCGTGAATGAATTTGACAAAGGGGTTCTGTAGTGAGAATTTTGGTTTCTTTAAAAACACAGACATGTTATATGAATATGTTTTTGTTTTAAACCCAGATATGGAATATGGAGGTGCTACAGATTGTCCACAGGAGCTATGATTTGTCTCTTGCTCTGGCAGGGGGGTGATTCTGCCAGCTGAAGACAGTTTACATTTGGAATTCTGGGAACTCGGCAGAGGGTATTTCGATGCCAGAGCCCCAAAGGGAGGTGGGGCTGCCGCCGCCACCCCGATGCTTATGTTGCTGGTTCGAGACAACCCCACTACAAGATCAAAGTTGTTGCAAGGAACAGGGAGTGATCTAACTGACACCCCCTTTCCCTCCATCCTTCTTTCTTTCCTATCTAGTGTTAGGACGTTATAAAAGATTGGGGCGGAGAAGGGTAGTAGGAAAAGGAACCCAATAAAGTAGCCAAAAATATGGCTATAGGGTCCCCAGTCAGAGTCTGATAACCAATTCCCAAAGTGAGTTGTAAATGACATTTGTTACAGTCTGGATAATACTGTCCCCAGCACCCTAGGGCCCATGTATGAAGGCTTTGTCTCCAGGGTGGTGCTGTTGAGAGATGACACCTAAAGGAAGCTGGATCCGTAAGTTATCTTCTGGTCATTGGCGCAGACTCTAAAAGAAACCCATGGCCCCTGGTCTCCTTTATTTCACTTCTCTATTGCAAGATGAACAGCCCTTTGGCACGTGTCCAAAAGAATAGCCATTGACTAAGACTCCCAAAGTTGTGCCAATGAAACATCTTAAAAACAAAAACCAAACCAAACCAAAACAAAACAAAAAAAAAATGCAATTTCAACATCCTTCTAGTAAGTGAATCCCATGAACACAGACTACTACACCTGCCATGGCAGTCATCTTGAACAGGCTTACACTGTTCTAGGAAAGCAGAGCTAAGGCCACAGGCCACAATAGCCTGCACTGCTGGTCCAGCCCTCTGACTATCCCACTGAGTCATACATATGGATGGTGTCTCTCTCACCATCCACAGCTTGCATATCTGCTCTTTAGCAATTCCATTTCACAGGGATGGAGCCCAGAGCCTCATACTTACTAGGTAAGCGGTTTGCCACCTGGCCATTTCTTTTTCAAACACACACATAAAACATTCTTTAAAATTCTTCTTTGTCCTATAACTTTGCTCAGCTTTTTCAGGAAATTTCTTTTATTCTCTCTTTCCACTCTTCTGCTCTTGAAACCTAGGCTGCAGTTTCTTATGCCTGAGAAATATACAAGTCTTACTGTTTAAATGGCTGCTGAGGGAGCAGAAACCATACATTTTCAGAAAAGAAGGCAGGTCCAGCCAATGCTGTCAAGCACCTAGTCCCTTTCGGCTATTCGAAGCTACTCTGCAAAACCCAGAAAGTCTCCTCCTTCTTGAAACCACTTTTTATTGTTTAAGACCACAGATGAGCAACATTTCTTTTACTTTACACTTTTCCATCATGTTTCATTTCCTGTTAGGAAAAAATAAGCTACATATTTCTTTTCATTGTCCTTTTTCCTCAAAAATCTCATTAGTTCCTACAAATTGATGAGCCAACTGTACATGAATTGGAAATAGTGGCTACTAAAGCATTATATACTATCCACCCATCCCCCACCCCTTTCAATTTGAGACATAGTCTTACTGAATTTCTCTGTTGGCCTGGGATTCACTGTGCAGACCAGGCTGGCCTTGAACTTGCAGCAATCCTCCTGTCCTGCCCTAAAAAGTACTGAAGTTACATGCATGTGTCATGCCAAACTACATACTGTTTTCTTTCCCTCCTTTTTTAAAAGGTAGAGTCTTTCTATGTAGTCCTAGCTAGTCTAGAATTCACTAGACTAAACCAGGCTGGCTTCAAACTCAGAGATCTACCTGCCTCTACCTTCCCAGTGCTGGGATTAAGGCATGTCTCACCAGGCCCAGCTTACATGCTGCTCTTAGTGTGTGCTCTTAGTAGTGTGCATCAGAGCTACCTCAGACCAGTTACAAAGAGGTATGTATATATGCTTACTATGCAAACAGCCTTCCATACTAAAAAGACTCAGCACGACTGCAGGCAATAAGAAAGGTTAACGGGCTCAGAAATGTCTCCTCACATTGCTACACACAGGCATGAGATCAGTTTCCTTGTGAAAAAGTCTAACCATCCACTACCCTGCCTCACACAATTATGGCTGGGCACAGACAGGGGAAAGGCTGTTTGGCAGAGTGTCTTTTCCCCTGTCACCTTGGGAGAAAACTGTACTAGCAAAATCAAGTGGTAGCAACAAAGCTTCATTCCTAAGGCTTTGTAGTCTGCCAGTCTACAGGGCTGTTTCCTGTGCTGCCTGGGGACAGAGGGTGTTCTAGCACAACAAAGGACAGAACGCTTAGAACTGGTCGGTTTCAGCTGGACTTTGTGTGCAGTGCTCACTTCAGCACGAATGTGCTTCTGCAGGCCGAGCAGGGAACACAAAGTCCAAGCACCTCAGAAGCCAGTGATTTGTAAGAATTAACAGATGACGTGGGTGTGACTGCTCCCTAATTAATGGCATTTGCCATAAGTGATGCTGATGTAACTGGCAAACATTTAGAATTTCCTGCGCTAATGAAATTTAAAAGCCCAAAGAACTCTTCTATGAGCAACAAAACCCAGCCCAATGCAGGAGAAGAGCATTTATTAGTCACATATAATTTGACATTTTAGTCAAAGTACGGTAAAAATCCTATCCCATCGGTTTCTGGAGCAATACCTTTTAAAGCACACAAGCAAACTAAAAATAAAGCTAGGCCTCTTACACAATGTGTAATTTCTTCATTATGATGGAATGCAACAGAATATCTTGCCCTTGGGTTGCTCCATTTCAGCCAAAACAAATGCAAATGGCTTCCCAGATGACAGCTGTTTGATAAGGCTCCTCTGTGAGACCTGCGCGCTTTACTTTTTTCCGTGAAACTTGGGATGAAGGCAGAAGGCAGGAAGAGAATTAATGTAGCATACAGTCTAAAGGCAATGCTACAACCGTGATTAAGTAGAAAAGTTAAAAGGCACAGATTTTCCACAGCTTCGCTGCGTGCAACCCATCCGTGTAACAAGTTGACAGGCCTAGCGCGTCAGCTCCATCATCCCCTCCGACAGCTAAAGCGCGCACTGCATCCCTTTTCAGGGGAAATTTGCGTCTGCACCATGAAGCGTTGTACATTATTTCTTAGCACTGCAGGGGGCTCAAGTCCATATGGAACCTTCACAAATATTACCACAGATCAAACCAGCGGCGTTTGGAGGCAGATTTGACATACCTATTTAAATGAGCAGCAGGGGTCCTCGGGCAGCCGCGGGCTGTGCGCGGGAGCCTCCGTGGAAGCTGGAGCACAGCCCCATTACTCAGCAAAGACACACTCTACATTTGTCATTCATTTCATTTCTGCCAGGGCAAGAAGCTCATTTGCCCAAGGTCAACAAAAAGCGAAAAGAAGGTTTTCTTTTTTTCCCTGAGAAATAAATGTACCTGACAAGTGGGGATTTCATCCTTTGGGTTTGTGAAGCACAAATAAACAGCAGATAGGTCTAAAGGCACAGGAATGAGTGCAGTGGGTCCAGGCTCTGACTGTGGATGGGGAAAGCCCCATAAATACTTCTATAGCTTTAAAAATCATATTATGGATAAAACAGAACTTGACACCATGTTCTAAAAATAAAATGGGTTCTGTCTTTTACAAATGGTTACTGGCAAAAAAAAAAAAAAAAAGCTTCCTGGCATCCAACTTTTTTTTCTCTCACAGCATTTTGGGGACTGCCCTCGAATTCACACTCTATCAAGCAGCTCTCTTTGAAGCCAGCAGAACAAGTTTCCCAGTATACTCAAAGGCAAAGCACAGCAGGACATCACCCCTTGGCCTCTCTCACAAGATGCACCACCAATGGAAGGCCCAACTTTAACAGAAGTAGAAGCAAAGCAGTTTCTGGAGGCACAGGTTCCCTTGCCCAGAGGACCTGAACTTGAGAGCAAGTTCAATTTTATTTTACGGCAACAGCAGAGGCAACACAGTAAGGAGGCCTTTCATCAGCAGTCTCATCTCAACAAGTCCTCTGTCCATTATGAGATTGTTCTGATGCTGATAGTTTTATATCTTATAAAGAAATATACTTACATGCATTAATGAATAGTATGACTGTTTGCCAGTGTAGAAGAGAAAATGAAATGGGCGGCCATCTTCTCCCCACTGGATTGCTAATGAAAACAAAAAACATGCAGAGATTAAACCAAACTACAGTATGGGATACATCTGTGATTCAGATTAGCTTATCAAAATATCTAAATATCAAAACTACTCATATTTAAAATTCATATATTTAGCATATTTTATATGTAAATGCTTAGGACAGCTACTGTTTCATGTCAATGATCATAAAACAATGTCTTATTTAATAAAATATTAAATGTTTTTATTTAAAAATAAATGGATTTTTCATTTGTTTTAAAATATATTCTCCTAAGATATCCCAAATCACTCTGTTAGAATAAAAATATTCAGGTCCCACATTTTTCAAGAGAAAAATGACAGTCAGTGAGTGCATCTGAGATCTGAAGCAGGCTCGCTCGGTGCTGCACATCTGCATTGGGGAGCCTGCTTGTCACGCCATTTATCCCGACCCCATGGTGATCTACCACTGAAAGTTTAAAACAGCCACCAGCAGAAGAGGCTCAGGAAGGAGTTACACCCGATTGTTGAGCAAACTGAGACACAAACTCCAACTCTTTTGCCTACTCTCTGCTGAGGCTCTTCTGAACTGTTTTTAGTGACTGTTAAGGACTCCATCCTTATCTGGGTGTGGCAGCACACAAGTGTAATCCCAGCACTTGGAGCACAGAAAGGAGGACTCTGAGTTTTGAGGTCAGCCCAGGTTGCATAGGAAAATGTTGTCTCAAGAGAAAAGTCATATTCCTAGGTTTACTACATAGTATAAATTTTTTTTCAGTTATTTCCTACTACTTTAATTTAGAAAACTTTATATACGATTTGTAGTGGATGTAAACATGTTTTTGTTTTGATCCCAAATGTGGGATAGGTATTGGATGTAAACATGTTTTTGTTTTGATTCCCAGTATGGGATGGGGAACAGACTTTGGAGAGAACAGGTGATGTTTATCCACTTAGAAGTCACCACTTAGTTGGGGGCGGGGGGCTTGGTTATTGCCAGCTGAAACACATCCTAGTATAGACTAAGACAGATAGACAGACAGACAGACAGGCAGGCAGACAGACAGACGGAAACACATCCTAGTATAGACTAAGACAGACAGACAGACAGACAGACAGACAGACAGACAGACAGACAGACACACACACACACACACACACACACACACACACACACACACACACACACACATATATATATGTATAAGCCCAAAGCAGGAGGCTGGGGCTTTATGGGTATTGTTGGGCTGCTCAATCCACTTGAGAGGCTCCTAGAGAGAACCGCTCCAGCGAAGGCTTCGAGGCTCTGGGCTCCGGCTGTTGCTCCAGGTTCCGGCTTCTGTTCCAGGTTCCAGCAGCAACTTTGGTTGATTTTCTGGTCTGCTGAAATCCTGCCGACTACAAATTTCCCCATGTCCAAACGCATATGCAAATATGCATTAACATAGTTGGACTTAGTAGTTTTAAATGGTTTGTGTCTTGTCAAAGACAGCAATCAATACGACTAGCATCACCATCCAATCCAATATTTTTTCCTTGTGTGGTTTTGGCTACTATAATGTCACTGGGTGGCAAGATCCTCACATAACTTCCATGTTCTACATTTTACCCTTAGCTCTTCTGTGGCATAAGCACTTTTGCTGTTGTTGTTTTAATCATTTTAAAAATTAACTTATTCAGATTACATCTCAATTTGTATCCCCTTGCTTGTCTCTTCCTGTTCCTCCCTTCCCCTGCCCTTTCACCCTGTTCTCCTCCCTAGGTCTGTGACAGAAGGGGACTCCTCCCCCACCATATGGTCACAGCCTATCATCTGGGTAGGCTGCTTATCCTTTCTCTGAGTGCTACCAGGCCTCCCCACCAAGGGGAAGTGGTCAATATGGGGCACCAGAGTTCATGTCAGAGTCAGTCCCTGCTCTCCATATGACTGTGGATAATGTCCTGTCCCTTGGCTAGATCTGAGTGGGGGTTCAAGCACTTTTATAAAGGACATGACTTAAAATCTTCAGAACTATTCCACTTTAATGTTTGAATTCGGACATCCAAATAATAACTTACCAGTAATGGTCTAATACAATTTTTTGCTTATACTTTGTCAGTTTCTCAGCAGGCAGCCATAATCTATGAACAGTAATTGAATTTCCTGGTATCCCTATTGTTTGTTCTGACGTGCTGAGGACTGGGCCCAGAGCCTTGAACATGCTAGCTATACTCCATCACTGACATACAGCCACAGCCTTTGTCTCCGTGGCCTTGAATTGGTCTATGTGTCATTCATTTCCCTGCTGATGGTTTTGACCTCTTCCCTTTGTACAGTTTTCGTGTATGTGGTGCTGGGGATGGAACCTCATGCATGCTAGGCAAGCCCTCTGCGACTGAGCTGCATAAACACCCAGTCCTATGTGCTTCTTGTAAAATGCTAATGGTTAAGCTGCCAAATAACTGTTGGTAATTGATGTATGCTATTTCTGAATGCAATGGGATTTAATGACATTCAAAGATTTGATGTTCCTGTTCTCTCATGAAATGTCCTACTCAAACAAGAAAGTTTCCTTACACCGGGTGTGGTGGCACACACCATTAATCCAACACTCAGAAAGCAGAGGCAGATGCGAGTTTGAGGCCAGCCTAGACTACAAAGCAAGTCCAGGATGGCCAACGCTACAGAGAGAAACCCTGTCTTGGAAAAAAAAAGAAAAAGAAAGAAAGAAAGGAAGGAAGGAAGGAAAGAAGGAAGAAGGAAGGAAGGAAGGAGGCAGGCAAGCAAGCAAGCTTCTTTACATTTCTACTTGAAATCCTTTTACCAAAACGAAAAAGCTCTATTCTGTTAATTGTTTTCCCTATATAAATGTTTTTTCCTTGAATCAAAATTAATTACATTAATACACTGACTGATGTTTAACCACACTTAAAATTCTGAGAATTTCTGGTAGTCTCTTAAAATGTTCTACGTCTGCAATCAGGAGGCAGAGACAAGTGAATCTCTCTGAATTTGAGGCTAGCCTGGTCTACACATTAAGTTCCAGGTTAGCTAAATAAACAGTAAGACACTGTTTTCCCAGGGGTGGTACTGAGAGGTAGGGAGCTTTACTTACTTTTTATGTAATTCATGTCCAAATTTAATAATTATGGGACTTCGTAAGTGAATGAGAAGCCTTTTTTCTTTTTTGGTCTACAACAATTTATACAATAACAAGTTTTCTGATACTTCAAGGCATAATAGAATTCACTAACAGGCCCATTGATGGGATAATACTTTTTTAGTAAACCTGATGATCTGAGGCCTGGCTGACTGCAGTCTACCCAGAATTTTCCCAATTGGTGTAACTATGGCAATTAAATTACTCTTTATGCTACCTGTCTGAGAGTGTGGTGGTCACACGTTTGTACCATGAGTCATTACTACCTGTCTAGGCACCCTTAGAAACTACAAATGGGAAAAATAATAGTTTGTACCTATAAAGGCTGTTATGAAAATTTTGAGATATAACATGAAGCACTGAAGAATAGTGCCTGGCTTACTCTAAGAGTCAGAAAATGCTGTTATAACCTAGAAGAGCATTCCAATTAGCATGAAGTCACTGTTTTGTATTCAGACAGCTTAGGCTGTCCTTAGGGCAGCCTATAAATGCTGCCACTTAAAAATGTTAATACTGGACCACAGACAGCGTCATGGTTAAGCATTTGTCTGCCTGGCATACAGGAGACCAAGGTTCAATACACACACACACACACACACACAAGCATGCACCCACAGGAATAATAATAAAAACAAGAAAATATCTGTAATATTATTCTCTGACTTTACTAGCCTTCTTAAAGATTATTCTGTGTTGCTGGGCTTTTAAAAATCTGCCATCAATTTAAATTTTTTTTTTACTTAGTCTTTCTCAATTACTAACAACCTATGTGACGCCTGCATGATATAATGACTATATTCCAAGGACTTGATGGGAACTGTCAAATACTTCCAAACAGTGTGTAATTTCAATTTTAATCCAATAGTGATACAGGTCTATTGATTTTAAGTCAGAAAATTTAACTGATATAACTCTTAGGACTTAATTTCTTCCACAATGTTTCATTTCACTGTGCAAACTTGTACTCCTATTTGGTAGTCATCTGCTTGGATTTGTGTCTACAACTACAAAACCATGATGCATTATTTGAATTCTTTACCCTTAGTTAACAGCCCTGCTTTATAAGTTGTTAGTGTTAAGTGCGTGGAACAGAGAGGCTCAAGGTCATCAAATCTACTTACTGGACAACAGCTTCTATCAATACAAACACTGTTGTCTCACTGAACCATCCCACCTCCTCCCATCCTGGGCTGTCTGTATCAGTGCTCCTTCTTGGCTCTGTCATCAACCTGCTATGTAACTTTATTCTTCCCAATATTTTTACCACTTTACAGGACAGGTGTTTTATGTTAACTCAACTTCTGTCTTTCCATAAACCAAGAGGTAACATAATACAAGTACCATACCAAGTCTAAAGTTCACTCTTACTTTTCTAAGTGCATACAAACTGATTTATCCTATAAAAATTACAATAAAATTAAGAGCAGAAAGCCAAACTTCTGCTATTTCTAAAGGAGCATTGTTAAATACACTTAGCTGCAATGTTAGACAAGTCTAGCAATATTGGCATATCCTCAAAATCATACATGGGCAATTTGCAGGGATAGCCTGAAGCTTCCGAGTCTTACTCCGACTGCTAGTAATAATGAGAACATAAAACAGAGAAAGTAGTATGATTTGAAGGAACCAAGTGACACACCTCACAAAGCTACACTAAGAGTTGGAGAGGAATAGGTAGGAAGCCTAAGGAGCTGGAGAAAAGAATTCAGTGAGAAAAGGAAGAATAAATTGCTGCTCTTCCAAACACTTATCAGAAAACCCACTAGGTACAAGTTATTGTGCCTCATACAGATGACTGGACTCTACATGACACTATTATCTTCAAACTTGATGTACGCTTGTACACAGCATTCACTCATTTTTCCAAAAGCTATCTGGGACAAATGTTACGTGTGTTATAATTGATCATATCTAAGAAATGAGAAATAAGAAACACAGGACACATTTAGAAAGAGATTTAAAATACTTATGACAAATCCAAAATAAAAGTGACTTGAAGGAGTGAAGAGAGGGCCTGAGAATGGCTCACTGAGTAAAGCTCTTGCCATCAAGTCTGATGACCTGAGTTTGAGCCCTGGGACACACTTGATGCAAGCAGAGAACCAGTTACTCCAAGTTGTCTTCTGATGTCCATGTGTGCATGCCTATATGTTTCTGCTCAGGCCTGTATACACACACACACACACACACACACACACACACACACACACACGTTAAAAGTCATTTTTAAAAAAATGAATGAAGTGAAGCACTAGGACAGAAAGAGGCTTAGGTGAGGGGAGCAGGCCTGTGACTCCGTCTACACAGAAGGCTAAGGTGAGGGGAACAGGCCTGTGACCCCGTCTACACAGAAGGCTAAGGTGAGTGGAGCAGGCTTGTGACCCCGTCTACACAGAAGGCTAAGGTGAGGGGAGCAGGCCTGTGACCCCGTCTACACAGAAGGCTAAGGCGAGTGGAGCAGGCCTGTGACCCCGTCTACACAGAAGGCTAAGGTGAGGGGAGCAGGCCTGTGACCCCATCTACACAGAAGGCTAAGGCGAGTGGAGCAGGCCTGTGACCCCGTCTACACAGAAGGCTAAGGTGAAGGGAGCAGGCCTGTGACCCCATCTACACAGAAGGCTAAGGCGAGTGGAGCAGGCCTGTGACCCCGTCTACACAGAAGGCTAAGGTGAGTGGAGCAGGCTTGTGACCCCGTCTACACAGAAGGCTAAGGCGAGCGGAACAGGCCTGTGACCCCGTCTACACAGAAGGCTAAGGTGAGGGGAGCAGGCCTGTGACCCCATCTACATAGAAGGCTAAGGTGAGTGGAGCAGGCCTGTGACCCCGTCTACACAGAAGGCTAAGGCGAGCGGAGCAGGCCTGTGACCCCGTCTACACAGAAGGCTAAGGCGAGTGGAGCAGGCCTGTGACCCCGTCTACACAGAAGGCTAAGGCGAGTGGAGCAGGCCTGTGACCCCGTCTACACAGAAGGCTAAGGCGAGTGGAGCAGGCCTGTGACCCCATCTACACAGAAGGCTAAGGCGAGTGGAGCAGGCCTGTGACCCCGTCTACACAGAAGGCTAAGGTGAGTGGAGCAGGCCTGTGACCCCGTCTACACAGAAGGCTAAGGGAAGGAGCTAGGAGAACAAAAGCGACTAACACTCCATAGTCAGTAAAATTATCTCTCTAAAGAAGGAGAGCAGCAAGACTTCACACAAATGGGGTGAATGAGTCGTCTGCAGGCCTATACCCCCAAAATCCTTCTCCTAGATACCTAGTGCAATCAGAATACAAGTGTGACATTAACACACACACACAAGCTATAGCTTGATCTAACTTTCATATCCTATACAGAATCTGCAAACTCAGGCCACTAATTATTATATAGAGTCCTTTTGACCTATGTCACATCCATTGTGACAAACTTGATGTGTAACCCAAAACTAGTGAAAACAAAAAAAACAAAAAAACAAAAAAGAAAAAAAAAAAAAAAACCAAACCATCTCAATCTTGAGCAAGCTTACCTCTTTGTTTTGGGAAAATTTGTTCAGGATGCTGTAAAATAAACGTAAAGTGTTATTAGGCAGCCTCTATAACACATAACAGATATTCTTTAAAAGTAGCTTTGATTACCTTCATCATTGGCCTGGCTCGCTTCTCAAACAAACCACTTGGAAAAAGGTAAGCAATAGATCTCTGAAAATATATACAAAAGTTAATTAACAACTGTTATAAAAACATATTCAACTTATAACTAAGTTATGGAATGCTTACTGTCTACCAGACATTGAACTAGAGTTTTATATGTATTATGTCAGTTCAAATAGCAAAGCAAAAGTACTAAACATATATTCCCAAAAGAAAAAAAATAACAACAAAACCAGTAATTAATAACCTGGCTATTGACAACTTTCAAGTGTCAACATCAAGGGTTCCAAGTGAAATTAGAGGTGCTTCTATACAAACAACCCTGTGGCACTGTGCTTGAGGGGAACCATCTCAGGCCCAGGCCAGGCAGAACACTACAACAAGCAGGCTTGTGTTTTATTCACTGTGACTCTGGAAAGAAGCAATTAAAAGGCACATGTTTCTTGGTCCATCTTTTCAGTAAGGTGTGCCAGACCCATTGCTTTGGCTCTGAGCAGATGCAGAATGTCATGTTGGAAAAGTGTGGCAGAGACTTCTACATTATGGTGGCCAGGACGCAGAGAGGAACTCTCTATAGGCACGCCCTATGGGACCTACTTCTTCTAGCAGGTCCCAGCCTCTAAGAGTCCTACCATCTCCCTCAACAGCACTCAGCTGGGACAGAGCTCTAAACACCTGAACCTGGGGGGCGGTTCTCACGCAGACCAGAGCGTCCTGATTTTATCTTGATCCTGAGGACTGAAAACGGGCCCTCACTCACACTGCACATGCACTCCACACTGACCAACCCTGCCCTGGTGATATTTTAAACTACACTTTTCAAACAAGTTCGCCACTGCAGATGTGTTCTCCCCTCACACAGGTCTCCGAGGACTCCTGGCTCATTGCCATTTATACCAGGGCGTGAACAAATTTCATCAGCCTACCTCCCACCCCAGGACAATTTGAACATCAAAGAGATGTCCTACAGCACAATTAATAAGCAGGTGTGCATTAGAAGTCTAGTAGGCAGGTACACATACACAGTGGACGGAAGGGCAGGGAGAAAAGAAAACTGCTTACTAGACAGTAGCAAGTATTAAAGTAGGAGAGATGACAAGGTAGAAAGGCCATCACTTTATAATTTCCCGGTCAGTTATAATTCAGGCAAAGATCACAAAGCCCCTTGCTGACATGCCATCAGGGATCAGAAAACTCAGACTCAAATATTACCCTCCTCTGTTAATTACTTTTCCATTGCTGTGAAAAAACAACCTGATGAAGGCAGCTTGATTGTGACTTTAAAGAGCCCACCGCCATCATTATGGAAAAGCACGGCAGCAGTAAGGAGTGGCAAGTGGAGCAACAGCTTAGAGTTCAAATCTTAAACCACAAGCAAGAAGCAAGACAAAGCTAGCAATGGCACAAGTCTAAGCAATGGCACAAGTCTTTTGACCCCTGAAGCATACCTCCAGTGACACATTTCCTCCAACAAGGTCAGGTCTCCTAAGCCTCCCAAAGGGTGCCACCAACTGGGCATCAAGTATTCAAATGCCAGACACTGTGAGAAACATTTCCTTCAAACAAAGGAAAAAGATACTTCCACAAGAGTTCTAGAAGGACTGCTAAGGAAGAAAAGGCAGCCCATCAGCCACAGTGGGAGAAATTGTGCCCTTCCCAGATGAAGTTGGAGGATATCTCAGCCAAGGATTTCCTTCACACACTCCAAACCCGAGCAGATGCTCTAGAACCTAAAAATCTAGACAATTAGGGACACTCTGGAAATTTTGAATATAGACCATCCACATAAATGACACTACGGAACTGTTATATTAGAAGGGACAATTGTACTGTGAGAAATATTGACATGAAGGGTGTATCTACTTCAGTGTTTTACTGATGTTTAGAAGTTCAGCTTTTGAAACCTGATTTTTCAATGGGGCAGTCAAAATTATTCTCCACAGAGGCAAAGGAAATGTGGAAGATGCTGTGATATTTATCTACATGAAGAGCAAGTATTCAATGAACATTCATATTTCATGGAAATTTGAAACATTTCAAATTTAAAAGGTAGAAAAAAATGTCAAAAAACTTCCTCACACCCAACGTGTCTAAAGAAGGCCATCACTGTCCTAAAGCATCTATGAGGCCTTGTCCTCATGCCCAAGGCTGTCAGCATTGTGGCAAGGCCCAGGTGAGAACAGCACAGGCACAGAAGATTAAGTACGCCTGTCAGCTCACAAGCCATTCATCCTCCAATGAGCAGCAGGCTATCGTTGGCATCACTTTCAAGCACAACCTAACTAAATCACGTGATCACTGAATAATCCGAAAGGGAAATGGAAATGGAAGAATTCCACTGCACTTCTATATTGCTCAGGCATGGTCAGCAGTGGAAAAATCATGAGAAAGTTAAGTGATAGAGATTAGTTTAAAAAGAAAAAGAAAACCACTGCAAGGATGGCTGGGACGTGGAGAATACCTCTTCAAACACAGAAACAAGTGAACAAAGAGCCTGATGGAAATATTCTGAAAGTCAAGTGAAAGGTAGTTCTAACTTAAAGAGAGAAACTCAATCTTATAATCTAATTAAAAAATAAAAAGGTGGGCAATGGATAAAAATGGAATGAAAAAGAACAGTAAATAAAATAAGCCAGTTGTTTGTAAATCAAGTAAGACAACATCCCAAACAGTAAAGACAGGCTCTCAGCATGCTGTCTGCATCTGTTTAGTATGCATGGGATAGTACTGACATGACCTAACCTATTACTTCCATTCATCTCCTATGGGCATTCTATGCAGATTTCCTCCACCCCCCAAATTCTGAAGCAAACAAAGGATGCAGTGGCTTTACTGAAAAAGCAATGTTTGTTGCTTTCTGGGTTCATTTAACTACCAGTTAGCACACACTTGTTAAAATGTAAGTGAATGCATTTTAAAATGAATAATGAATAAATAAGAACAAGGGTTTTTTTTGTTGATTTTTTTGGTCAGTGTTGTGATAAACAGACTATAGTGTGTTCTGAGTAGAACACTAGATGCTATAAATGGGAAAACCTTGACTTTTATTACACTGCAGAGGAAGGGAGCAGGAATGAGAACAGGATGGAGAAAGAGAAGCACAGAAGCCATTTGTTTCAGACACCATCACTAGTAATCTGCTTGCAGGATTAACTAAAACACATTAAAAAGGCAGCACTAAGTGTGCACTCAATATACATAAATGTAAAACTTCCACCTTACAGAAACCATAGCAGTCCTCATTATTTTAAGACTGTCATGTACTTATTAACTCTATTTTACAGATGCATCCTCAGCAACCTAGAGTCAGAGCAGGAAGATGCTCTTCAGTTCTCTCAGATCAGACTCACGTCCTCCCCGGCTTTAAACGCACACAGCTATTTAGCCATAAATAACAAGAAAATTCCCAAAGAAATGAACAATTTACTTTCCTAAGCTTTATTTAACAAATATTTTCCCCAACCTGATGCTAGGTAATAGCCAGTTTAGAAAGAGGACTAAGATATGGCCTCCAACTTCATTCTGTCAGGAGACAAAAGGTCTATGTCACATAAAACATCAAGACAGCAGAGTGGTCAGTAGCACCTCCCACCTGGTCTTCTTACCAGTCAGCTCCTCCTGTCTAACAGGACCAGCGCTGGCAGGACCAGCGCTCGTGGCCTGCCAGGCTGCACTTCTGCTCCCCTTCACGCCCGCAAGGCTCTCTAGACCTACATCAAGTGCAGCCCCCATAACCCTCCTGCTCCAGTTACTTTTCCTCGTTATGGAGTATAATGCTCTCCACATTCTCCCATGCTCTGTCATTCTGTCAAAGAAATACCCTCTTCCCATCCTGTCACTGTCACCATCTTCCACATGACTTATGGCTACAACAAAAGGGTTCCTTACATCCCAATTATTGTCTCATTTGTGAGCAAACTAATGTGAACAAGCTATCTAAATTAGACTGTATGATTATGGTGGCATCTAGGCCAATATATAACTCTCATTTCCCAAAACCTACCCTGTCCTTGGACAATATTACTTCCTATAATAGCCTCCCTTTCCAGAGATTTCTGTCCAGCCTCGCTGTTATCTCAATCCTGCAACTGCTTCAACACCATGAACCAAAACAACTTATACAAGAAGGAGTTTATTTGGCTTATAGTTCCAAAGAGATTAAGGGTCTGTCGTGGCAGGGAAATGTGGCAGCAGGTGGCAGGCATGGCACCCGGAGCTGGAAGTTTGGGTGCACTTGAAATGGTGAGTTTTAAAAACACTCTCAAAGCCTTCCTCCAGTGACACACTTCCTCCAGCAGGCCACACCTCCAAAAATGTGATAATTACCTCCCTAAGCAACCTAAACTGAAGACAATTATTTAAACTTAGAAAGAGCTAGCCTTCTAGATGGGACCACATGTATGCACCACCACATCAAGGTACTTATTTCAAATAAAATAATTATACCAAAGAATAAATAATAAATATGTTTGAGGACAGAAAGCTATTATCAAATAAAATCTTAGCTAGGATAAAGATTATGTTGTTCCAAAACATCTAGATTGGCATAACAAAATAATGCAAAATTTCAGTATTATGACAGGTAAAGTGTGGCCAGCCAGAAGCCCACAGGAGGAAAAGTGAGGAGCGAAATGCTCTGCTGAAGTGAGCTGTCTGTTCACTTCCACTGCACTTTGACTCCCCAGTGCTGGTGGGAGTTAGCAGCCATGACCACTCCCTCAAATATCTTTTAAGAAGTTATTTATTTATTATAATCTATTCACATTACATACCAGATGTTATCCCCTTGCTCATATCTTACCACACTCCCTACCGCTTCTGCTCTATTATCCTCCCCTAGACCTCTGCATGGGAGGGACAGTAAGCCCTCCTGCCCCACCATCTGACCACAGTCCATCCGGTCTCATAAGGATAGCTGCATCCTCTTCCTCTGTGTGCCCGAAAGGCTACCCCACCAAGGGGAAGTGATCAAATCACTGGCACCAGTGTTCATGTCAGAAGCAGACACTGCTTTCCCTACAACTATGGAGAATGAGCTGTCCATTGGCTAGATCTGAACAGGAGGTCAACGTTTACTGCATGCATTGTTCTTGGTTGGTGCAACAGTTTGTGCAAGCCCCTGGATCCAGATCCACCAGCCTTGATGGTCTCCTTGTGGAGCTCCTGACCCCTCCACAACCTTCCATCCCCCACTCCCCACACTCTTCCATACAACTCTAAGCACTCCATCTAGAGTCCATCTGAGAGTCCCAGCATCTGTCCCAATCCCCCGCTGGAAGGAGTCTCTCAGAGGACATCTATGTTGAGCTAATATCCACTTATAAGTGAGTATGTGTGTCTTTCTGGGTCTGTGTTTCCTCACTTAAGATGGTCATTTCTAGTTCTATCCATTTGCCTGCAAACTTCAAGATTTCCTTGTTTTTAATATCTGAGTAGTATTCCACTGTGTAAGTGTACCCCAGTTTCTTTATCCATTCTTCAGCTGAGGGACATCTAGGTTGTTTCCAGATTCTGGCTATTACAAATAAAGCTGCTATGAGCATAGTTCAGCAAATGTCCTTACAGTATGGTGGAACATCTTTCAGGTATATGCCAGGAGTGGTATGGCTGGTTCTTGAGGTAGCCCTATTCCCAATTTTCTGAGAAAGTGTTAGGTTGATTTCCAAAGTGATTGTACAAGTTTACACTCCTACCAGCAATGGAGGAATGTGCCCCTTTCTCCACATCCTTGCCAGAATGTGCTGCCACTGGAATTTTTGATCTTAGCTATTCTGATTGGTGTAAAATGGAATCTCAGAGTCATTTTAATTTGCATTTCCCTGATGACTAAAGACGTTAAGCATTTCTTTAAGTGTTTCTCAGCCATTCAGTATTCCTCTGTGGAGAATTCTGTTTAGCTCTGTACTCCCATTTCTTAATTGGGTTATTTGTTTTGATGGTGTTTCATTTCTTCAGTTGTATATATATATTTTTTAGGTATTAGCCCTCGGTCAGATGTAGGGCTGGTGAAGATCTTTTCCCAGTCTGTAGGCTGTTGTTTTGTTCTCTTGACTGTGTCTTTTGCATTTCAGTTTCAAGAGGTCCCATTTATTAATTGTTGATCTTAAGAGCCTGAGTTGTCGGTGTTCTGTTCAGGAAGTGGTCTCCTGTGTCAATGAGTTCAAAGCTCTTCCCCACTTTTTCTTCTAACAGATTTAGTATGTCTAGTTTTATGTTCAGGTCTTTAATCCACTTGGACTTTAGTTTTGTGCCAGGGGATAAATATGGATCTATTTGCATTTTTCTACACATAGATATCCAGTTAGACCACCACCATTTGTTGAAGATGCTATCTTTTTTCCATTGTATGGTTTTGGCTTCTCCGTCAAAAATCAAGTGTCCATAGACATGTGGGTTTATTTCTGGGTCTTTGATTTTATTTCATTGATCAACAACCTATTTTTATGCTAGTACCATGCTGTTTTTATTACTGTTACTCTATTAAACTAGGAAATAACAAATCTTCCACAAAAAGAAAACTGGGGGTGTAGCTGGAACTCTGCTAATGATTTTTCAAGATGCTTCAGCAGACACTCCTGTACAGACACTTGTCTGTTTCTAATTTAGCAAGTGTGTTCTAACAGACTGCTTCTCCATGTAAGAAGCAGACTCTGGCCATGCTCTGCCTTAAATGTGCTGATATTCAACCACCCCTGATACATATGTACACATACTCAAAACAACATAAAGCCTCTGCATATTCCATGAGTAAGGCTGTTAGTTTTAAGTTTATCCAAAGAAAACGTTAGCTAGAAGAACAGAAAACCAAAGGGGTTTTCTTTGGGTTCTAAATAGTTCTTACATGAAGTCCCAAAATTTGTATAAATTTAACCTGGCCAAGTTCTTTGATGCTTTACTAATATCGCACGTAAAGAAATTGTTACACATCAAGTTTAGGTTCAATGACTGGCTGCCCTCCCCCTTACACACACAGACGCACACACAGACGCACGCACGCACGCGCGCACACACACACACACACACACACACACACACACACGAAAAAAGGAGAACACACATCCCTTTAAAGATTTAAATAAACACCATACCTTTAAACATTTAATTCAATTCCCAAACAAAAGGACTGACCAAAAGACAAAGAATGTAAACTGCAAAAATTTAAGTCTGGGGATCTATGAGTGGTGGCTCACGCCTTTAATCCCGGCACAAAGGAGGCAGAAGCACGCGGATAGCTGTGAGTTTGAGGCCAGCCTGGTCTACATAGCGAATCCAGGAAGACCAAGATAACATAGAGAAACACTGTCTCGGAAAATAAAAACAAAACAAAAAAATTAAGTCTGTGATAAAGTTAACATCATTATTGAATATCTCTTTAAATATGTAATTTTTGTTTTAACCATAATATTGGGAAGTCAACAGTTTCCTAAAATGAAGGCACTATACCCGACTACATCCTTAGGCTTCAGTCAAAACTATAAATGAACTGTGGGCTTAGCCCAGGAGAAGCACCAGGTCAGGAATGCAATCTCTATTAATTAGGTATCCCAGCTGGGCAGTGGGTTTGCAGCTGTTAACTTGATCAATGACTTACCTAAATGTCATCTCTACTGATTCGCTTATAAATTACCAGCAAGTGAGACTAATGTACAGGTGCTAATTTATTTAAACTGTTCTCCACAGTTCTACATAGCTTTATAAACTGCATCTGGCACCTAATGTTAGCTGTCAGTTGTACTTAGACATGCCTGTCCTAACGACTCTGTTCATTAGAAGTGAGCACAAATTATGAAATATTGTGAAAAATGATACATCAAATGGAATGGGCACAGCAAATCAATTAGAGAAACTTCATACAACACATTCACACTGACGAGAATAAAACAGTCTGGTTTTAGAATGAGGTCTATAATACCAATTAAAAAGTAATTGGTAGACTTCAGCAGTGTTATACATCAGTTTGTTGGCTTTCTTCCTAAAATTCTACAGTAATCTAGAGCCTAACTTTTAATTCCCAAATTAAAGCATTAGTAAATAGAAGCACGTCTGTATTCACCACAGTTAATATTAAGTCAATGTCTCCAACCTAAAATTTATCACTACTATGTGCTTAGTCAAAAGGAACATAGAGTACCAGGGCATGACTTAATACAATAGTTTCTGATGCAGATGAAAGATTAAGAAACTCACTAACACCTTGCCGACTGGTGGTCAGTGGTTAGTGTTACTCATGTCTGCTCTAGCAGGACAGTGTGTTCGAGCATCCAGAAGACCTACAGGTCTTGGTCCACCATTCACCAGGGTTCAGGAAGGAAACTGGACTGGCACTGGCAAATGCCCCACATTCGTGTCTTACTAGTTCCTTACAGCTTTCACAGACTACAGACTCTTACATAAGCCCACTCAGCTCACTGCTCCACCTGACATGCCCCAGCTAACACTCATGAACTTGAACTACTGTAGACAGAAATAATTTTACACACCATCAACATGTGGCAGCAGCCTGTGGTCTACATAGTGAATTCTACAGCAGCCAGGACAACACCACACACACCACTAACTATTTGCCAGTATCTGGGCTTCTGCTCCAGCTTCTGAGGGTTTCAGCAGCTAGAGCTGTGCAGTGGTGAGAGCCAAAGCTTATTATGCTTCTTTTCAATATAACTCTGAAAGTAAGCAGGCAAAAATTAAATTATTATATTGAAGTAAGGGAAAATCTCTGTCAAGCACGAGGCTCATTTTAATTTGCTATTATACTAAAATGATGGCTGAAAGATATCTCAGTAGTTAAGGGCACTGGATGCTCTTTCAGAGGACCCAGCTTTGATTCCCAGCACCCACTTGGTAGCTCACAACCTTCTGTAACTCCAGTCACAAGGGGATCCACAGCCTTATTTAGCTTTCACATGCAGCTCACGTACAAACATACATGCAGGGACATCACTCATACACATAAACCAAAAATAAATAAGCCTAAAAGTTATAAGATACATTTCTCACATAAACTTAATACAAAGATCAAAATTAATTACAGCAAGATTTTTTAATGTTTGTTGTTTCAGACAGGGTTTCCTGTAGCTCAGGCTAGTCTCATATCTAGACCTCCTAATCCCTTTGAGTTTTCTCTCCCAAATACTGGGGTTGCAGGCTTGTCGCAGCAAAATTAGATGCAGCAAGTAATTACTAAGAAATTCCAGACATATATTACTGTAGCCTAAAAAATAACACATCTTCCAAGTGATATTTTCCAAGTGATATAATTCTAAAGTTAATCCCAACAGTATCAAGAATTGTTTTTATTTTTTAAAAAGTATTCATTGGATTTCTTTTTATTTTTACTAAGACATTTAGTACCCTTTAAAATGTCTTATAAGAAACAATAGTGAGTAATATTAGCTGACAATAATTTTCATACATAAATATATATGCGACATTCGGTGAAGCCGGCTTTCTATTCAAACTCAATTCTCTAAGGTAATTTTGTAAACTAGAATCAATTGCTCTTTGATGTAATTCACATTCCTAACAAATTCATTTATGCCAGAAGCTTAGCTAGCAGGGAACAGCAGCTAGAGGTGGACACACAGGCAGACACTCAACAGGAAAAGAGAGTGCAAGAATCAGTAAGAGAGAGCAAAGCCTGGCCATTCACAACAGGGGCAAACACCCCCCCCTCCCCCAGCCACAGCCAGGAGTCAGCAGCCAGAGTGGAAAGGGAAGTCCCAAGGCAAACACTAAGCTCACCCTGCAGTAGACTTCAGATGCCGCTAACCCCAAACACTGATGCTGAAAACCGCATGGCACAGCCTTCAGATAGAGGCTGCTCACCACTGCAGACACCTCAGTGCTGTTTGTGCAGATTAAATGCGACAGTGAATCAAGCTCTGTAACAGCATCTCACACACAGGCAGTACTTTCCCTTTACTGGAAAACTCTGTTTTGTGAAACATTAAACACCTGATCATAGTTAAAAAGGATAAATTTACAGTGTTTACTTTTAATATATTAGCAATAAAAACATATTAGAGAAAAGCATTATAATGTCTAAATATATAACAACAAATGCAATGGCTGCTTCTGCTTCTTCATCTTTTTTTTTTTTTTGATAAACTGTTTTGTCTTTGGAAATATCTAAGCAGCTTTTCATGGGAAATTTTCCAAATACAGCCTATACTGTCTCCCTTTCAGGTGATTACATGTAACCAACCCTCTTGTAAAGATACTAGGAAAACAGAAACCATACTGAACAGGTGACAGCAATGCTCTGATGGAAGTCGGCTGTCACTGTCTGCTTCTGTTTTTACATATCCTTTTAAAATGCCAAGGCGAATCCACTAAAATTAATAAAAGGCCCAGTTAACTGTAATAAAATGTGATCAATCACATGCACCACAGTCTAGCACAGAAGAGTTACGTCAGCACTTTCAAGGAAATGGCACACACTCACTTCCGTATGGGCTTTTGGATATGGAGCCAGGTAAGCCACACCACCCTACAGGAGACCAGGCACCCTCCCCTTTAAATCACACAATGTAAAATCATTACTGCACAGTATCTCAGGTACTCTGAGGAAGGCACAGTGTTACGCAGGCAACTAGGGCATATGTAATGGTTCTAGCTGCAGAGAGAGATAAGGACAGTCACACTGTATTATGCTTATACCCTTTATAATCTCAAGAGAAAATCAATGTGACTTAAACATCACAGCACTAGAGACACTGCAAGAAACCTCGTCAGCCCAGGGTCCACAGCTTCCTGTACTGCTTCAACTCTAACAAGTCTATCACAAAGACGGAACTAATATAACACCTAGATTCTGCATGCTGTGCATTTTTATTCCTCGCAGAAATCCAACTCCATTTTAAAAGAGTCTATTTTTTAAAGCAATAGGATGTTTTTCATATTAATTCATGATTTCGATGCATAACTGGATAAAGTTAAACGTTACTAAAACAACAGATGTGTATCTGTCATTGATACTTCAACAATAACATTTTATGATACTTCATTCCATAAAAAGATGTTTTGCTGGGCGGTGGTGGCACACGCCTTTAATCTCAGCACTTGGGAGGCAGAGGCAGGCGGATCGCTGTGAGTTCGAGGCCAGCCTGGTCTACAAAGCGAGTCCAAGACAGCCAAGGCTACACAGAGAAACCCTGTCTCGAAAAACAAAAACAAAAACAAAACCAAACAAACAAAAAAGTCTTAAATACATAACATAATGTTTAGGGTTCTTGATATTTCAGCACTGGCAAAGCAATAAGGAAAATCAATTTCTAAGAAAATATATAAAATAACTAATAGTCTCAATGTCACTTAATTTTCTGACATTAAAATAGGTAGCCTAAACTTTTAACTAGGTAACTCCATGAAGTTATAGGACACGTCTACAATTAATAGAGTAAACACTCAAAAAAGTTTTAATTTCTTAAACTAATATTCATATTAAACATTTAAGCAATAAACTTGCAACTCCAAAACATAGTTCATTTTTAATATAGTGTGAAAATGTTGATCTTTCCCCCATGAATAAACCCTCTGTTTATTTAATTAAACAAAAATAAAATAGCTGCAGAGAATTTTAAAGACCAAAGAGACACTGGCACTGTTCTAAGGCCACACTAGCTGGTACAGCATCTCCTTACTACTTCTCCAGCCTTCTCTGAGGACCCCACTGATACCTTCAGAAGCCTGTTTGCTCACACAGCAGATTTGAAATGTTTTTCTACTGGTTCTTCACTGTCTGTCATGCTTTTAGAAAACACTTGTTCTTTAAATAGAACAATGAAAGTGTTGAGTGATTTTCCTCCTTTCAAAAGGCTACTTATGTTCCATACACATCAAAAGGTAATTAGCATGGACATGTTGGCACACACCTATAATCTACCACTGGGGAGGCTGAGGCATGTGGATCAGAAGTTCAAAGCCTCCTTGAATGCCCGGCTCGGTAGCTCAGTTTATAATTCAAAGCCTCCTTGAGCTACATAGAAAAACCTTGTCTCAAAAAACAGACCTCAAACCCAAAGAGCTATGAACTAGTATCAGACTCAAAAATACTCACAAACCAAATACATAAATACATAACATTACACAAACTGATAGAGTGGAATATCTCATGAACAGAGACGTTATTTTAATATCTGAATATTAATTAGCATGATATACTAGGTGGATTGATACAATAAAACACAACATATGGTCACAGAAAAAGTGTAAAGCAATATTCACTATGTTAACAACAGAAAGATTCAACAAACTAGGTATGAAAAGTAACTAGCCGAATATGATAAAGCACTGTGGATAGCTTCCTATGTAAGTGTAGAACAATAAACACCACCAAAGCACCATCACAAGATGGGCATGTCTGCCCTCAAACTCTGTTCAATTAGAAAAAAATAGATTAAAAAAAAAAAAAGAAATCAAAAGGCATTCAGATAGAAATAAAAGTTTAGGTATTTCCTCACGGTGGTACAACAGAAATTCTAGGAGTCAACTGAGGACTCAGTAAAGCACCTCAGCTACACTGCAGACTTAAGATCACTTTACAGACATCTTTGTATGAACAAAATCAGTTACACATACTTGATGAAAAAAGAAAAAGTAAGAAAATAATCCTGGCTGGGCGTGGTGGTGCACGTCTTTAATCCCAGCACTCAGGAGGCAGAGGCAGGCGATTGCTGTGAGTTCAAGGCCAGCCTGGTCTACAGACCAAGTACAGGATAGTCAAAGCTACACAGAGAAACCCTGTCAT
Source organism: Acomys minous (assembly GCF_964271855.1). NCBI lineage: Eukaryota > Metazoa > Chordata > Mammalia > Rodentia > Muridae > Acomys > Acomys minous. The sequence goes on from NC_140495.1 coordinate 51,483,134, forward strand.
GAAAAAAGCAAAACAAACAAAAAGAAAAGAGAAGAAAAGAAAAGAAAGGAAATTAGGGCAAAGAAGTAAGTTTAACAAGCACCAAGTTTAGACTGTGGAAACTACAAAATGCTACAAAGAGAAACTAAAAGTTTAAACTAGCCAGACATGTTCTCAGATTTTAACCTTCAGGTGGCAACAGTTCCAAAACTGGTCTAGCCATTCATCCAAGTTCCAAACCACAACCCTACGTGGCTTTTTGCAGAAAGCATCAAACTACAAAGATTCAAGAGGCACAACTATCTTAGTTCCCCATTTTCCAATTTAACATGCACTACAAAGCTACAATAATAAAAAAGGACTTGCACTGAATAAAAACACATAATGAAGATGAGCATGGTGGCACATGGCTTTAGTCTCAGCACTCAAGAAAGGCAGATACAGATGGATCTCTGAGTTCCAGGCCAGCCTGGTCTGCAATGTCATGGAGACCAGGACAACTAAGGCTACACAGAGAAAGCATGTCTGAAAAACAAACAAAAGAAAAACAAAAAACCAAAAATAATAATAATAATAATGATAATCATCATCATCATTATCATCATCATCACCATAATGGGGGAGGATAAGCCTAGGAAGTGGTGACTTAAGTCCCAACAGAGGCAGGCGTAGCTCTGTGAGTTCAAGGCCAGCCTCGTAGGCCTACACAGAGAAGCCCTGTCTTGAAAAACAGACAGACAGAATGAACAAACCAAGGGACCAGAAATAAAATCTTCACATGTATGTATGTATTTATCTAGTTATTATTTGGTAAAATGACAAAATTTAATGGATGAAAACAATTCCTTACAACAAATGATGCTGGAATAACTAAATATCCACATGGAAACGCAGCTGGACCCCATGTTCAACAACTTAAATCTAAGAGGTAAAACCACAAAACTCTTTGTCAGACAAAGGGCTAATATCCAAAATACATAAAGAACTCAAGAAATTAAACAGCACCAAACCAAATAACCCAATTAAGAAATGGAGTTCAGAGCTAAACAGAGCATTCTCAACAGAAGAATATCAAATAGCCAAGAAGCACTTAGGAAATGCTCAATGTCCTTAGTCATCAGGGAAATGCAAATCAAAACGACTCTGAGATCCAGTCTTCAGAACAGCTAAGATCAAAAACTCAGGTGGCAGCACGTGCTGGCAAGGATGTGGAGAAAGGGGAACACTCCTCCATTGCTGGTGGGAATGCGAACTTCTTCAACTACTTTGGAATTCAATCTGGCACTTTCTCAGAAAATTGGGAATTGTGCTACCTCAAGACCCAGCCATACCACTCCTGGGCATATACCTGAAAGATGATCTACCATACAACAAGGACGTTTGTTCAACTATGTTCATAGCAGCCTCATTCATAATAACCACAATCTGGAAACAACCTGGATATTCCTCAATCTGGAAACAACCTGGATATTCCTCAGCTGAAGAATGGATAAAGAAACTGTGGTACATTTACACAATGGAATACTACTCAGCTATTAAAAACAGCCAAGGCTACATAGAGAAACCCTGTCTTGAAAAACCAAAAACCAAACAAACAAAAAACTCAACCAAAAAAACCCAAAACACAGAAAACAAAACAAAACAAAACAAAAACAAGGAAATCTTAAAATTTGCAGGCAAATGGATGGAATTAGAAATGATCATCCTGAGTAAGGTACCGCAGACCCAGAAAGACACGCATGGTATATACTCATTTATAATTGGATACTAGCCCAACATGGATGTCCTGAGAGTCTTCACTAAGCAGGAGATTGGGACAGACGCGGAGACTTGCTATTGGGACTCCAGGTGACAGTGGTATAGGAGAATGGGGAGATAGAAGGGCCCAGAGGATCCAGGAACGCTACAAGACCATCAAGGCTGGAGGATCTGGGCCCAGGGGGACCAGCACAAACTGTTGCATCAACCAAGGTCAATACATTCAGTAAATGTTGACTCCCTGTTCAGATCTAGCCAATGGACAGCTCATTCGCCACAGTTGTGGGGAGAGCAGGGACTGCCTCTGACATGAACTCTGGTGTCCCTATTTGATCACTTCCCCTTGGCAAGGAGGCCTGGTGGCACTCAGAAGGGGAAGCAGGCTATCCAGATGAGACTTGACAGGCTGTAGTCATATGGTGGGAGAGGAGGTTCCCTTCTGTCAGAGGTAAGGGAAGGGGAATAGGACAGAAGAGGGAGGGAGGGTGAGAATGGGAAGATACAAGTGAGGGGATAACAATCAGGATGTAATCTGAATACATTATAATGAAAAAATACATATTTTTCATTATAAATTAAATTAAATTAGTTAAAACATAAATTTAAAAAAACATAAAACCCCTAAATCAAAACAGGAGAGCAAATCTTCATGACTTCAGAATATCAATGATATAAGTGAATATCCAAAAGAAGTGTGACCTAATGTTGACAAAAATGAGTGCTCACAGCATATATGCTCACAGCAGCAGTATGCACAGCAGACAAAAACAGTCCAAATGCCCATCAACTGATGAATAAGCTGTCCATCCCAAAGGTAGAAAAACAGTAACACAGAGGAAGGGAGACGCTATTACAAATTGAGCAAATCTTGAAACCATGATGCTAAGTGAAAGACGCCAGTCGCAAAGGACGGAATGTTGTATAGTATTCATTCATGTCCCAAACAAGCAGATGATAGAAAGTAGGGGGTAGGAGAAATGGCTCAGTGATTGAATACTTAACACTCTTGCAGAAGACCCAGGTTCAGTTCCCAGCATCCATTTGGTGGCTTACAACTATCTGTAACGCCAGTTTGGGGGGGATTTGACGCCCTCTCCTGGCCTCCAAAAACACCAGGCATACACCTGGTCACATAAACACATGCTGACAAAAAAGTCAAAGATAAAAATACAAAAAAAAAAAAATTTTTAATGCATGTATTTTTTTTAAAAAAGAAAGGAATGCCTAGAGTTAGGAGTGTGCAACTACCTATGGTTGTGAAATGAGGCCTACGCAAGTCTAAAGTGCAAATGGAAGCATTTTCCTTTTTGCATGTGTGCATGAAGCCCAGACTTCAGGAAAATGAAGTAATACCTCCATTACCTGAGAGAAGTACCATCATTCATCTTCTCGGAACTTTCTAGGTTACCATAAGATATAATGACAGAAGGTCCCTACCTTGAGTCACTACAAGGGCACTAACAGACCCTGCTGGGCTGGATGTGGTTCTCTTGGTTAGAATCCTTGCCTAGCACACATGAAGCACTAGGCTTGCTCCCCTGCACCTCATAACCAGGCATGATGGAACATGCTTGTAATCCAAGGCTCAAAAGGAGAGGCAGGAGGATTACAAGTTTAAGGTCATCCCTGGCTACCAGATGAGGCTGAGGCCAGCCTAAAACATATGAGATCCTACTGCAAACAAAACCAAAAGACAATTCTTTTAACTGAATCAAAAATGCAGCTCTGGAGATTAATAAGGTACTCTGTACCATTTAAAAGTAAAATAACGGTATTTATAAAAGAAATTAAACTAAAATGCAAAAATAAAGATTAAAAATAGCAACCCAGGCAATTCTCTGTATTTTAGAGTCAACTACCATCACATCTGTACCAAATTTGCATAATCTTACCCCTTCATTATTATCTAAATGCAACATAGTAAATGTGTAAATAACTTTTATGTTATATAAAGTTGATAGGTGACCTAGAGATTAGCTTAAAGCATGTGGGAATATATACTGGCTATATATAAAACATACAGTCATTTTATATGAGATCTTGTTATCAGTGGGGATTTAGAATCATTCCCCATGGTAACTGTATCACTCACATGTTGAATAATCTTTCAGTCAATGGCTGATAATATTATAATCTTAGTTTGTATAAAGCACTTTTTGCAAAATGACAGAATTATCTAATGATAAATTTCTCAGAATATATTCATATCACTCAGAAAGTTAAATTACAAAAAATAAGTAAAAATGTTATTCAGTTAAAATAGTTTAAAAGTTTGATTTTGCTTTTACAAAATAAGATCTAGCTTTAGAGTTGTTAAATTCCCCTGCTATCTTTATTGGGGTATCTAGCAAAACTAAAAATATTCCCTACCCAACATCCCCCCACTCCAAAGCTAGCTGGAGTCTCCCATCCTATGCATCAGGCCAATCTGACGTAGCTTTCACCTCTCATCAAAGAAGCTTCTTTTTGCAGCAGACAGAGACCATGACAGAGATCGACAACTGGTTAAAATGTAGAAAAAGTGGCCATGGCTTATTACACAACCCCAACCTATGCAATTACAATATAACCCTACACTTACAACTCGGTGAATATTGTGAAAGAGAAAGTAGAAAGACTGTAAGAGCCAAAGGACTAGGAAGCCTTGAGTAATACAGTATCTTCCAGATAGGACAGGGAAGCTGCACCATGAAATCTCAACAGTATCACTGCTAAACAAGACTGGCTAACAATACTACCAGTCAATATGCCCATGGAAATAAGGAGAATATCACAAGGCCCATCCCTACAGGCAATCAGTGGCTGCTGTGGGAGGTACGAAGAGAGAGAAATAGACAGATAGACAAACAGGTCACTTTTTCCAGGCACACGCCTTTGATAGGTTATTCAATCCCAAGTGGTCAGCCCTAAACACAAGTACATAAAAGCAACACTAAACAGACTCAGTACGGAGTGTGTGTGTGTGTGTGTGTGTGTGTGTGTACATACCTATCTATACATGTGTGCACATGTATGTATATATAGCTCTATATGTGTATATATATATTCACACATTTGTGCATATATTTATATATCAATTTTTCTGTGTGTGTGTGTGTGTGTGTGTGTGTGTAACAACAGAGAAATCGTGAATTCGAAGGGGAGTAGGGGACATCTGAGGAGTTGGAGGGGGAGAGGGTAGGGTAATGATTTTAATATAGTATTCATACACAAAGTTCTCCAAAAAATTAAAAAATTCAGGGGCTAGAGAGATAGCTTGGTGGTTAAGAGACCTATTAGAGGCTCCAAGTTCAGTTCCTAGTACCCACATGGTGGTTCACAACCATCTGCAACTCCAGTTCCTGAGGATCTGATGTTCTTTCCTAACTTCTGTGGGTACCAATTATGCATATGGTAAACAGACATACACACAGGCAAAAGCTCATACATAGAACACATCCTTATTTTGAAAATTCAAATATGTATTTAATAAACATACTGGCCAAGATTTATTTGTAAGAGTTTCCTTGACTCTACCTCTACTACCACATATATGATCATCTAAACTACACAACAAAAAAGCATTGCCAAATACTGTACAAGTTCTCACAGCAGCCTCTATGACCTTGAATCATAATCTAGAAAACCACTTGTTTTTGGATATGATCTAAAGCTTACCATAATATTTCTCTTTGAAATTATGGTTCTAAGTATTAAGTAAAAAAAAAATTTTTTTTTCTCTAGCCAAGGTGAAGAACACAGAGAAGAGAAAACAAAAACAACAAACAGGAAATAAGCCAAAGTAAAGTAATCAAAGCTGAAGTCATTTTAAAAATTATTCAAATAATGTGAGTCTCAGAAAGAAAAAGAAAAGATGTGCTTCCAACTTGACACAAAACAGGCATCTAACTTTATTCTGATAACCTGATGTAAACTTCTCAGAGCCAAGGAGTTTATGCGAATGAGAAAAGTGCTGTGCACAGCAACAACCCTGTAGAACCACTTTCCCACCAGAGTTAGCTGCACTCACGTCAATATCCTCTTCAGTGAAAGTTTCCGGATCTTCTCCCATCATGTTGGCTAAGTGCCTCTTTCCTATGTTGAATTCTTCAATCTGCTTCTTAATAAAATCCTCTGTATATGATTCCTGTCTTGAGGCTTGGACATTTTTCTTTGTTGTTACAACTGTGGTATGTATTAGCTTTAATAGCTAAGGGACATAAATGGAAAGAAAAGAAAGCATTTAAAATTAAACAGTGATTTAACAGATCACTATCTTTAAATAAAACAAAGTATAATTTATCATCCTTAGTCAACAGACATTCAGAAACAAAGAAAAAAGGTCTAGCACCCAACCAAGGTGCTAGAACTAAGCTCAACTCAAAGCCTTGCAAGTGCATTAATTCAGTAGCAACTCAGCACATCAAAATACCTCCAAGCAGTGTGCTGTGCCTCTTCACTATAAACACATTTGGTACTGTTTGCTCAGTGACAGTGAGCTATCACACTGGATGCATGAGAAATAAAGAGAAAATCACATGAAACAAATATACAAAGCTAGGCAGCACACCTTTAATCAGCACTCAGAAGGCAGAGGTGCTTGGGGAGGGGTGAGGTATCTCTACGTTGGAGGCCAGCCTGATCTACAGTTCAAGTTTCCAGATGCCTAGGGGCACAGAAACACATCCTAAACAAACCAACAGGCAAATGCCTGAATCAAGCAGACAAGAGGGTTGAAGATGGTAGTATGGCCTTGCAGGCACTCCTCTTGTTTTGAAAGAGAAACACAGCAGGTAGGTTTGGCTTAGGACTTTACTGTCTCTATCTCTGTCTCTCGGTCAGTCTGTCTGTCTGTCTGTCTGTCTGTCTCTCTCTCTCATATATATATATGAAATAATGAAGAAAATGACACTATAATGACTCAACATTAAGATTTCTGGCAAACTTGGCTAAACATGCTGCTGTAAATAAAGGTTTTCTGTCTTTTTGTCTCCGTCTTTCTTGAGGCAGCAGTAATCACACATTTGCTGTTGCTGGTCCTCCTATGGTACAGTACAAGGAACTTTCTTCCAACAGTAACACTTCACCTTCAATGAACAGTGTCAAATATTAAAATAGTCTTTTCTTAAGACCTAAACTGAACCCTTTTATCTCTGCCCCAGCAACTTTGAACACTGCTAATAATACTCAGACTTAAAAGTCACAATCTCAGTAATACTCTTATTTCCTGTCTCATACACATTAAAAATCTCCTTTACACACAAAGGCCCATCCCTCCTACATTTTTTTCCTTCCCTCTTGAGAATTCTAAATTCAGAACATTCTACAGTAATTTGCCACTACATTTGCAACAAAATGAAAGAAAAAGGAGAAAACATTACCCAGTTAACAGTAAAACTTATGTTTTGAAGAGCCTCTGAATTAACTGAGTAAAAGTTATTTTAACCCACTCTTTAATGGGTAAGAAACTAATTTAAAATTCCATAAAAACCTTTGTTTTTGCTTAGGAGAGCAGAGTTTCACCTCTGAGAAATATAATTACTCAACAAGATATTCTCATACACTGCTTTACAAAGTGCTAGCTAGCACTAATGAGTAAAAACAAGCCCACCAGTAGGTTAGGCTCACAGCAGTTCCTCTTGTCTAGTTTTTACCTTTCCTGGTTCCATTACCTGAGGATAAAGGCGGATGAGTGTGACACAATTATTCTGAGGTGAGGAGAGGCACTTCTATCTAACTTATATACTGCTATGACTGCTGATTTTGTTATTAGTTATGGTTGTTAAGCTCTTATTATGCCTAATTCATAAGGAAAACCTTATTGTAGCTATATAATGGGAAACTACAGGGTATGTACAGCTGGGTACTAGCTGTGGTTTTGAGCATCCAGTGAACTCAATGCCTCCATCCCCTGTGGAAAGAGAGGCCAACCAGAGACAACCTATTTTAGAGACAGAGCCTATTTTAATACCCTTGCTCAGTCTAGTGCACCCATTTCTCCATTCTAGGAGTTTTAGCATATAAAATTTACATATTCTTTTAACTGGTTGTTTTTGTGATTCCAGGTCTAATTTCAGTAATGAAAAAAAAATCTTCCTTCCATTTGGCAATTAAGGGAAGGAGGCTTTTCTACTTTAAAAATCCAGGCAAAGCCATGAATTTGGGGACAAAAGCAATACAGTAGATTATTCTTTCAACTGTCTCAGTACCAAAAGGATCCACACACAGTACAGATATTTTGACCATGGTGAGGGCAGTGCACTCAAATGTAGTTGAACCCAAGGTTCAAAGCAACCCAGAAGACAGTCTCTTTGGTAACCAGCACCACCCTTCCCAGCAGCCATAGGCACCAGGTCTGAGCCTTGGGTGAACTGGAGCCCATGCTCTGCAGTAAGGGATGAGAAGCACAATCAAGGTAGGAAGTGACAGTCCAACTGCAGGAGAGCTGAGGTTGGGACATCTGATGAGCATTCCAAGAAGCAGACAGTTCTGTAGATGTGCACAGGAGACGTCTGCGAACAAGGTGTATGTTGTTAAGGAAGTTGGGCATGGCAACACACACCTTTAATTCCTATATGGAGGAGGATGCCAAGTCTGAGGTAAGCCTGGGCTATACAGTGAGAACCAGTCTCAAACAAACAAAAACAAAACAACAGCAACAAACAAAACTTGGGTTGGACAGAGAATTCAGTGGTTAAAAGCACTTACTGATGTTCTAGAGTGTTGAGGGCTAGGCTGATCCTAGGCTTTCCCTGAGGCCCTGATATATGGGGAAGGACATAGTTCCTCCTCTAGAACCAGGAATACTCCTGGCCAGCCAGTAATGTCCTGGGGCCAAGGCCTTAGGAGGGCTGTGGTTTCAGATCCTGAGATCTCAATCTTTCTACCCTAAGGGGCTATTGGTTATCAGTCCCAGGGCCCCTGTGCAACTCCTGTGTTTCTCTTGAGCAACACTGTTCAACTGGCTTCCTGCTGACTTTGGGCCCATTGTCAGCATTTTCCTGACTGTCCCATTTCCCCTGCAATATATAGTAAGATGATCTTCTTAATAAGCTTGCTTGGCATAAAAGACATAGTTTATTCAAGATCTCCTAATCTCAAACTTTTCTGTCCTCTTATCTTTAGGTCTCCCGGTTCTCTCTCTGGACTCTTAACTGAAGAACAACCTCCTGGTCCAGATCAGAGTACCAGGGCTTAGCTCCTAACATCCACATCAAGTAGCACACAACCACCTGTAACTCTGGCTCCAGGGGACCTCTCTTTGGCCTCAGGTACCACATACATGGCATATACTCAACACAGAGACACATAAAAAAAAGTCAAAACTGCTTGACAGATGATGCTCACACATCGGAGTATGGAAAATGGCAGACATGAATTAATGTTACAGCAATATAGCTCTACCATGTGAAGAAACCGCTTAGAGCCAAGGAATTATAGACAGAGAGGTAAGATCATGCCTTAAGATTACTATTTTCTTTGAGAAGTAGATGAAATGGTCTGTGATGATTAAGAGGGAAAGTGTAATGGACCAAATACTTTCCATTCAGAAGGCTGTGACATAGTGTTTAAAGTACAGATGAAGAAATCACAAGAAAGCATTCATACTGCTGTGAACCAGCATTCCATCCATACTGTGCCGGTAATAATTTCTTCATCAATTATCTTTTCCCATCAACTTAAATGCTGAAGAAAACACATGCTAGGGCACACGGTACCCTTCAGCACAAGTTTCCCACTCTTGTGAACACTTTACCTTGACTTTAATTGAGCTGGGTCATAATGTAACCCTACCAAGCTCCTACTTATGCTGCCCTGAAGTATCAATGCCTGTAGTTTGCACTTGAATTCTAGGCCACTGGGGAATGTGAATGATTTTGTGTGTATGTATGTGTGTGTACATGTGTGAAATAAGCCTTTTTAAAACATGAACATATCCTCTTTACATTATTTTAATAGTTGCTGTCTCATCTTTCTATAAACGTGGGAAATTAAATAATACCCACTTATTTTTCCCTAATAATCTGCATTTCAGGCATGGCAACGATCTTTTCTCCACATATAAATTTTCCTGGTCTATTTCTGTCCCCTTGTTTTTGCCTTCTGTACAGCTCTTAAACCTTCATTTCTACAGTCCTTCCCACTTTTTGCAGCATCAGTTGTACTTACTGTAGTCACTCAATGTTTAGCTTTATTGCTGGTCTACCTTCAAATTCCATGCTTCAAAAGCTTCCCCTAAGCACAGCCTGTCATGCCCCAAACCAACAGAGCAATCCCTCACCCACACTTTCTAGGCATGTCCTTGACAACATGAAATGGTTGTGATGAAGTAAGAGGGTTTTTTTTGTTTGTTTGGGCTTTTTTCTTTTTTCTTTTTTTGTTATTGGTTGGTTGGTTGGTGTTGCTCACCTCTTACCTAGAGAGGAACACTCTAGGGAGTAACTGAAACCCCAGGTAGCTCAAAATCCTATCTACTATTTCCGTATATACTTAACTTGTAAATTGGCACAGTAGATTAGCAACAATAATTCATAATAATATAGACAGCTCTAACAATATACTGTGACAGAAAGAACTCTATGAATGTGGTTAAGACAAATACTCTGGGAACCTAAGTCCTGAAAGCACAGAAGAGAAGGACTGCTGCAGTGCTTCCTCCCTGCTGAATGAGCATCCTCCTGCAGGCTCGGGCTGCCTGGACCACTGTTCCTTTACTTCAGTTCCTACATTTTAGCATCTTCTAAAGTGAAAGAGTTGATTACTGACTTGAAGGTTTGTTTCCACACTTGATTTGTTTCTTCACTTGTCAATCATATTCTCTGGAGTTTGTGACATGAGATGACAGCTTTCCTAATTTTAACATAAGTGAGGCCTAAATATATTTACAAAAGTTTTTACTGTTCACTTAAAAAAGACTTTTAGAGATGTCACTAATTTGGAACATTTTCCATAAAAGCTCTTTAGGATCTTTTCTCAACAACATAAAAATACAACATCCTGAAACTCATAATACTTGTTATAATATAAGAAGCAGTCCATAGATACATTCCTTCTTAAAAGTTCTGAATTATTCCAGCAATCACATAGAAATATGTATACTAAACAGAGTCCACTACTTGTTGGTACAGTCCATTAAGGTGAGGCTGAATGAAAAATAAAACAGAAAAACAGCTCTTTAGCCAAACACATAATTCCCAGAAGAGAATTTCTTTGCCACTATAAAACAATCCTGACAGAATCAGCTACAGGTTCCATCCCCAACTGCAGTGATGATGCCAGAATTTTCATCAGACTTTTGTTCAAGAAGTAGTATAGACACAATGTGACAAATTTGTTTCTTTTTAAATATAATCAGTGGGTCAGACAACTATAATTTCAATCAAGCTGGTTGCAAAATAGGCAGACACATCCTGACAGCTATGATGTCCCAAATTTGGCCAAATGCCAGTGTCAACATTACTGTAATGGTATTATAGCAGTATTAGGCAGTTTCTTTTAGTTTAATTGGATAAAAAGGGAACAAAGAAAACTGGGCTGCTAATCTGAATAGGAAAGGCAAAAAAAAAAAAAAACTTCAAGGAATTTTTAAATAGGTAAAAACTGAATTCACCTTAGTAAAATTGTGAATGAAGAAACTATACAAGGACTCCAATAGAGGAATCACAGTAACCTCTTTGAATAGGTGTATAGTTATCAATTAGAAGCTTCTGGATATAGGCAAAAGAAAGCTCTCTGACATAACTAAGTAAAAGGTACCCATGCTCCTGTAAACAAGCCTAATGAAACTCCCTGGGTCATAAAACCAAGATAAATCAAAAGACAGGAAAGTATAAAAGAACCGCTAGTCGAGAAGAGGTAGGGATGTGCGGAGGGAGACAACAAGGGATAAAGGAGGCTATGAGGATGGTATGTGTACAAAATGTGATAATGAAACCTTATGCATAATTAACATATATTAATGAACATTTGGAGATTTTGTGATGTTTTTTAATTGCTCACAAACCTTTATTCACCAGTGGGGCGATACTTCCCTTCCCCCGGTTACTGCCCCTCCCGATGAGGGTTCTACTAAGCTCAGTGTCATGGCAGGGGAAGGTGTGTCCTGGTGCCCAGGCATCTGGTTTGGAGAAGGACCTCATCCTTCTCTTTGGGTTGCTGGTTTTTGTTGTCCAGAACAAGTCGGGAAGGAGGAACCACTGGCCATCAGCACTCAGAGCTCCATGATGTCTCCAGATGGGGATGCTGGGGAGTAGGGACTTGGGGTATCCCCCAGCCTCAGCAGCCTGATGGCCTCAGGGGTAGGGCTACCAGGATAGGGCCTGAGATGCAGCTCTGGGCAAGGGCTCCTGAGTGGTGGCAGGGCGTGGGGAAAAGTCACAGGGGGACTGCAGTAGGGATGGTCATTATGTTGGCTGAGTCGGGAGAAGTGGGTGGCCATGTTCTCCTCAGACAGGAACTGCTTGTGCAAGGGTTCCCTGGCGTCCTGGCTGCGAGGCACCCCAGTGGTGGCCCGTAGGTCCCGACTTGGGGGGCCTCGCTCCAGGGGCTGCTACAGGATCATTATGGTTCGGGGTCCTGCAGATAGAGGGGTGGGATCCAGGCACATGATTTTTTAAAAATAGCTCTTTCTAGGAGCTTTAAAAAAAATGTGTCTTTAAAAATATGTTTGTGTGTCTGCCTGTCTGTATATATTACCACATACATGCAGGTGCCCAAGGCAGAAGAGGACACTGGATCTCCTAGAACTGAAGTTATAGGCAGATGTGGTCACCCTGTGTGCTAGGAACTGAACCTACCCTATTTTCTGGCATATAAGACAACTGGGTGTATAAGACAACTTCCAACTTTTCCAGTTACAATATAGTTTGGAATATACTTGCAATATAAGACTACCCCTCTTCCAACGCACACCCTGTGCAGCAGACTCAGGCAGGGCACAGACAGCCAGGCACTTTATTAAATGCCAGCAGACAGCCAGTGCCAGCCTACACTGCCCCTTTAAGGTATGTTCCACACTCAACCCAAAAAAGCTCAGCCCTCCGGAGTCTAATGGGTTGGTTCTTGTGGAGAGACAATCCATGCTTACATTTTCCTCCTCAAGGTACAGGAAGATGTGTGCAGCTTGCTGCTCCCTGCTTCATACTCCCCACACAGGCAAAGCAGGCAATCAGCCCCCACTACAGGTGCCAGATATATGAAGCAAGGGGAAGCCAGGTGTGGGTAAGTACCCAGTATGTAAGACGGCCCCTGATTTGGCACAGATTTTTTGAGGGGGGAGGGGGTTAAAAAGTTGTCTTATATACCAGAAAATACAGTAGTTAGTTCCTCTGCAAAAGCATCAAGTGCTCTTAACCCCTGAGCAAACTCTCCAGCCCCATTTACAAAAAATAATTAAATAAGGAGACTGCAAGTTGGGAGTGGTGGTGCACGCCTGTAATCCCAGCACTCAGGGAGCCAGAGGCTGTTGGACCTCAGTGAGTTCGAGGATGGCCAGGTCTACAAAGTGAGTCCAGGGTAGCCAAAGCTACACAGAGAACCCCTGTCTTAAAAAAGGAGAGAGAGGGAGGGAGAGAGAGAGACTATGAAATTACATGCAAAAGCAGGCAGGGTCTGAGGTGAATTCCAATGATCCACAACAGGATCAATATAATCAGAATTCAGTCATTATGAAATGAGACACCTTGCCTCTTATGTTCAGGATCTCAAGAGAGGAATTACCTAGGAGTGCTAAACTGGGCCAGGTATCCCAGGTCACAGCTCTTCTGAACATACTCAAAAACAAACAAACAAAAACCCCAAACACCAGATTCCTCCAGAGGTGCTCTCAGGAAGGGGAGATGCTGCTGCTTGCATCATGTTATACTGTCGACAAAAAAAAAAAAGTCACCATTTATTTTCATTCCACAATCATCTATATTAAAACTCAGCATACTTACCAATCAAATAAAACACAGACCATATCTGAATAATGATTGAAACAAGCCAATAACTATAGTTATGGGTGCAACATCTAGGAAATGTGACTATGGCAAGCATAAGCAATGCTGTCACAAAATCATTACTAACATAAGCAACAACGGTTGCATGCAAACTGTTTAAAGGAGAAAACCACCTTGACTCTGTGAGAGTTGTACTATTTAAGTATATGTCAGATAATAGACCGTCTGGGTTTACATAACCACCCCTGGGAGATCTCGTGGGCAGAAGACAGAGAATGAGAAAGACAAACAAGATGGGAGGTATGGGTGGTGGTGGCATCTATTATCAAGCTTTCTTAAGATAAATTTATGAATTGCCACATAAGGAAAACATCAGTTTTAATGTATAGGTACTTTTACAATTAAGGCAATGAGGGATACACTAAAGTTTATCCAGGACAGGATGATGTCTTAAAGGGAATAAACACCTTGCAAAAAGGGCTATCTTTCCCACTTCTTAAAAACTACAGTTAAAAAAATACACCCAAGGACTGGCCAGAGTATCTGAGTATCATGCATAAGGCCCAGAGTTTGACCTTTAGCATACACACCACAACACAGATACACAACATATACATGTATATGTATACATATATGTACTTGTGATGCACATACTCTTGTGTATGACTAATACTGACATTCAAAACTAATCCAAGAAACATAAATAATTTACAAAACTGAATACAACTGTTAAGATGCAAGTGAATTTAAAAATGCATCATTCAAGGTACCTTTGGCCACTGACTAAATATAATTTTTTTATAAAGCCCTTACTGTAGACCAACATGGTAATATACTAAATATGGGATTTACAACTGTTGGGAGTTCATGAGAAAGAAAATGAACAGCTATTTTTTTTTTTATAGAAACACGAACAAATTTACTATGAAGCTGCAACATACAAGAATCAAGCCGTCAAATGTCAGTGGTTATTCTTCTGACAGACCATCCAAATCAGCAAGGGCGGAGGTACTAATAAAATTCTTAGTAGAAAAAAAAAAAATAAAGAGGAGTCTCACCAAAATAACAATGGGTTTACCACTTTCATTTAAAAAGCTATAAATATATAAAAAGCCAAAACAGCATGCCCACTCTACTAGATTACAGTCACAGATGGTTTTAAAATTCATGGGTAATCTTTCCAGAGACCTATGAAAGGCAACTATCAACAGTTCAACAACAATGCCAACACTATTTTGTTTACTTGTGACAAGTTAAAAAAAAAAGAAAAAAGAAAAAGAAAAAACGTTCACTACCTAAAAGAACAGAGTACACACTGATATGTAACAATATTTCCAATCCCTCTGACACCACTGGCACTGAAGGAAACTAACCTCGTACTTCCATTTACTTTTAGTTTCTTGCTTTTACCATCAATTTAATAGACTAGCTAAGCAGCGTACTTTTCTATACATTACACCACTAACTATAGGTCACAAGATTAATGCTGTTTTTCACGAGCTGGAAGAGAACTCACATCTGTCGTAAACAGCAGCTCTGTCTTTGTCTAATAACAAGTGACCTTTTGACTTCTTGCTAATATGGCCAATGTGCTGGTTAGTTTTTGTTAACTTGTCACAAACTACAGTCATCCAGAAAAAAAAAGTTCTTCAAAAGAGGAACTGCTTCCAGCAGAGTGGCCTGTGGGACATTTTCTTGATTGATGATTGATGTAGTAAGGCCCCGGGCAGGTGGTTCTGGGTTGTATAAGAAACGAAGCTGGACAAGCCGTAAACCGTGAGCCAGTGTGCAGTGTCCCTCTGTGGTCTTCAGTTCCTGCACTGAACTCCTGGCTTGGGTCCCCTTGGCAACAGACTGTAACTTCTAATCTCAAACAAACCCTTTCCTCCCCAATTCACTTCTGATGGTGGGTTTTATCACAGCAACACAAAGAAAACACAGCTACTTTCTGTGAAGAGCCAGAAAGCAGATTAGATTTGATAGACCAGCATCATCAAGGCACTTTTAGCCACCTCCAATTACCTTTCCTATAGCTGAGACAATCATATTCTTTTATCTCACAAACTCTAACCTCAGGGAGGCAGAGTTGAAACTTGCTTTCCTATGACCAATGGTTTGAAAGGTGAACAAATCGTTTTCTCCAAACACATTGTTTCAGTGACTGACCACAATGTGCCTGGTTTGGTAACTCCAATCTCTAACTCAGTCCCTAAGCACAAATCAACTATTTGTTGCTGCCAGAACTTACTATGATTATAACGTACTTTTTTATACCACTATAGAGCATAATAACTACAGAATATTTCTAGATAATGCACTAAGAGCTAACACAAGCACAGAAATTACTAATTGCTGCTGAAGCTTCCACTTTACTATCACTGCCCCCGACCCCCAGAAGCTGCCTGTACTCACCTCTGTAACTTCTACTGACTCTATACTGCATCAGGGAAATGCATAATTAGGTGGCTCTTCTGTATTTCCTTCTATAAATCTCTCATAGTACATTATAGATTCCTAATATGTCTGGATGTACTTTATAAGAAGTTTAGTCACTCACATAAACGAATGTTATCCTTAACCAAATTTGGGGTGCTGAAAGGTTTAATTGTGTTGAGGCATAGTATGAAATGGGTATACTGTAAGAACAGCAGAGGAGGAAGCCAGCTAGCAAGGGGCCCAACTGAGAACTAGGAGTCACAGTGAAGTAAAACTTGCTTTCTTTTCTTCATTGCATTAGTGTTTCTCAAAATGTTTTACTGTCACCCATAATTTCTGTTATATCACTACCCAGTATATGCACTTACCAGCATAAACAAAATTCAAAAACACTTTATGAAATGCACTTTTTTATTCTATTACCTCTACTCTTTTCAAGCTGTTTATGACCTGTGAAGAGATTCCATAATTAATGGTACATGACCCAAATATGAAGTGGGGAGGGGAGTTAGTTGGATAGTGTTTTATTTGCTCATGAAGTCATTAATTTTTTTGCTTTGCAAAACACAGGCCCCAAGAGAAATACAGCTATTAATGTTGTATGCAGAAGTGGATAAGTGTTTTTTAATATGGACATTAAGAAACATTAATATTTCAGACAGGCACTCTATAAAAAAAGCTTTCTTAATGTCTTTGTGCATGTACACATACATAGTGTGTATGTATGTGTGTTGGGGGTGGCCTTGTTGGAGGAGAAGTGTCACCAGAGGATGAGCTTTGAGGTTTCAAAAGCTCATGCCAAGACCCAGTTTCTCCCTCCCCCTGTCCTCCTCCCTTTCCCTCCTCTCCCCACTCTCCCTATCTCCTCCTCTCTCTTCTCCCCTTCCTGCTGCTGCTGTTTGTGGATCAGGATGTAAGCGTGTAGCTATTACCACACTGCCATACCTGCTTGTCTCCAGGCTCCTTACTATGACAATCATGCCTAACCCCCCTAAAAGTGTAAGCAAGGCCCCAATTAAATGTGTTCTCTTATAAGTCACCTTAGTAACTAAGTAACTAAAGTAACTAAGACTGTGTGTGTGTGTGTGTGTGTGTGTGTGTGTGTGTGTGTGATGATTAAAGATCTAAAGTAGTTACATTTTTCAATTATTATTTAAGATGTACTTCATGTGGTAAAACATATTCAGGAATTCAGAGGATCAGGCCCAAGAGAATCATTCCTTGAGAGTGCTAAGAATCAATTTCATCGGTAACTCTCTACCTTAGAGTACCAGGCTCAAGAGAAGTGCTCAGCAAACATTTGCATATTGGGGTGGATGGATCATTTCAAGAGTGGACAAGGAAATAAATATTAGCAAAGGACACTGTTTTAGCCATCTTACAACCTTAGCAAGCAAATCCTAATGAAGGTAGAAAAAGAACACTTTATCTTAATGATGAAATGAGAATTGTACACAGCCTTCAGGGACAGTGATATGAAATACTGGAATTTGCAGCAATAACCTCACATATGAAATCTCCCAACAGAAGAGATAGCACAGAACCAGAGCAAGATGCTTACTTTGATAATACTAGTGGAAGAGAGTAATAAGCAATTAGAATGTGCTTTAGACATAATAAAAATCTTATGTGCATTTCCCATATAAGTTAAAAAAGTAAAAGGCAGCTGGCTGTGGTGGTGAAAGCCTTTAATTCCAGCACTAGGGAGGCAGAGGCAGGAAGATATTTGAGTTTGAGACCAGCCTGTTCTATACAGTGAGTTCCAGGATAGCCAGGGCTAGAGAAACCCTGTCTTGAAAAACAAAAACAAACAAACCAAAAAAAGTAAAAGGGATGTGACCCAACAAGGCCCATTATTTTATGTGCAAGTTTACACATAATAAGAATATGGAGAAAGATAGAAGGGTAGACACTAGGTTCTGAATGTATAAGAGAAAGCCACATTCCCCATAATACACATTATTACCAATAAAAACATTTTGTCTGCTACAGTTCCTCTCATATGCAATTATGTGTATAAACAAATATTCAAATACACGTATAAGAGATTTAAAAACAAACCAGCATATTTCCCAATTTACAACAAAACTCCCAGATGTTTAATTAATCACTGGGCAGACTGGTTGGTTTATGTCAAGGCATCAAATAACACAGAAAAAGATAGGCAGTCATTTTGCAAGATCCAGTACTTCTCTGCAATATCTGGTGCTAGTATTTCTTTAGCAATATTTGATATTCTATTTTAAATGTTCTGTTTTCCACACCCCACTTCTTTGGCAGCACATTCTCAATCTCTTTGAGGTCTCTCGTTTGGCCTGTTTGTCCTTCAAGGCCCTGTTCCTCTGACCACTCATGTATTAAACGCTGTCTCCTGCGCTACTGCCTCGATTTCAGACGAAGGCTCTACTGGCCATCTCTGTGTAATATCCCAGACACCTTAAACGCAGTTACAGCCAAACCTAAATTCGTCTTCTCCCAGTGGAGAAGTGGGTACCACGCAGAGACTGAAGCTGGAAATCACAGCTTCACACTGCCCTCACGATTGAGTCAAGCAGCCAATGCCCTCTAAACAGCTGATGACAAAGTTTTCAGGAAAATTCCAAAAACTGAAGGCACTTGTAAAAAGTTTCTGTCCACTCCATAGTGCGGGTTTGCCCAAGACGTCTTCAGGGTCGCAGCTGAGTTCAGCTCCCGCTCCCCTGAGACCGTTCGCCACACCTTGGCAGCCACTCAGCTCCACATGCCAGACACGAAAGGCCCCGGAAGAAGCTGCAGAGGATCCGCCCGCGGCCGAACCCACCCGCGACTCTTACGAGTGACCTCCGGCCTCTACCCAACACCTTAGGGCCGACTTCACATCACCCTACCACACGGACCGCCATCTCCAGCTCCCAGGACCTTACCTGGGACTTGGGCCCGGGCTGCCAGTCAACCGGCGAGGTTGTCCAGTACCCGGGCCTCTGGCAGAGGCTAGCCCTAACCGCGTGAACGATCTGACGGGAAAGCATTCGGCCACAGGACATACAGGGCGCAGCCATGTTGGTCTTGAGAAAAGTCTGGATGGGAGGGGAAGGGGCGGGGCCTGGAGACTGCGCAGGCGCGAGCCGCCCAGGCGGAAGCGCTTCACTAGCGTTTAGAACTAAGGGGCGTGTCCTGCAGCCTGGCCCCTAACCGCCTATAGGGTACACGGAGTTTGGCTGTAGCTTGACTTGCACGTGGCTTTCAGCCTACCACTAGCTGTACCTAACTGTGCCCTCGCCTCTTCCAGTTGTAGCTGAGTTCGTGATACCCACACTCAGACATGCCTTCCGCAATGCTTGCTGTCGCTCCATGAATTCCAAGCATGCTTTCTTGTCCGCCAGCCTTTACAGAACTGCCTTCACCTCTTCTCGAGCTTGCCTGTTTTCAGGATCTATGTCAAGACCTTCCTCCACCAACTGACTAGCTTCCAACTCACTCTTGTGTTGACTCTTAGCTGTATGACCTACAGACTGACAGCTTCACAGCTCTCTCTATGGCATTGCCTCCGGGCCTTGAAACCAGTAAGAATGGCTGTGTGGACATTGTTTTGCCCTTTGAAACTTTTCACTCCTAACAGTAACTTCCAGGTGATTTCTAGCAGGTACAAGTTAAGTGATGGAATAAACCACTCTTAAAAGGTTTTCCATACGTGTTGAAAGGATCAATAGAAATTTAAAACATACACAGAAGATGGTATCAAGGTGACCAAGTAACAGGCTGAGGAGACAGCTCAGCAGTTGGGAGCACTTGATGTTCTTACAGAGGAGCTAGGTTTGGTATCCAGCGCTCATGTGGCAGATTGCATCTGTCTGTAATTCCAGCTCTGCGAAATCTGATGCCTTCTCTGTATTTCAAGGGCATCAGTCATGTCTGTGGTGTACAGACATACATACATGCAAGCAAAACATACATATAAAATAGAAATCTTTTTTTAAAGACAGGGAATATTTTATTTAAAACCCATCAGTAAAATGGGCATCGTGGGTCTATAACAAATCATTCATATTTAAAGCAGAAGTCAGTAACTAACTGAACCAACCACAACTTTCTTGGCTGGAGCAGAATAAACTTCTCTGTGTGAGCAGCACCTTTGTATTTCTCTCCTTCCTCCTCCCCCTCTCCTTCAACAGAATCCACGCCAACCTTCTCATAATCCTTCTCTAGGGCAGCCATGTCCTCACAGGCCTCAGACCTCGCCCAGCCCACAGACCTCCTCCATGACCTCACCCACATACCACTGCATACATCAAATCAAACTTGTGATCTAGGCAAGCCCAGGCCTCAGCAATGGCTGTGGTGTTGCTCAGCATGCACACAGCTCTCTGGACCTTGGCCAGGTCTCCACCAGGCACCACAGTGGGGGGCTGGTAATTAATGCCAATCTTGAAGCCAGTGGGGCACCAGTCCACAAACTGGATGGTACGCTTGGCCTTGATGGTGTCAATGGCAGCATTGACATCTTTGAGAACCACATCACCATGGTACAACAGGCAGCAAAGCCATGTATGTACCATGACAAGGATCACATTTCACCATCTTGTTGGCTGGCTCAAAGCAGACATGGGTGATCTCTGCTATAGAAAGCTGTTCATGGTAGGGTTTCTCAGCAGAGATGACAGGGGCATATGTGGCCAGAGGGAAGTGGATGCAAGGGTAGGCCACAAGGCTGGTCTGGAATTCTGTCAGGTCAACATTCAGAGTCCCATCAAATCTGAGGGAAGCAGTGATGGAAGACACAATTTGACCTATCAACCTGTTAAGATTAGTGTAGGTCGGTGCTCAAGGTCGTTTCTATAACAGATGTCATAGATAGCCTCATTGTCTACCGTGAAGGCACAATCAGAGTGCTCTAGGGTGGTGTGGGTGGTGAAGATGAAATTGTAGGCCTCAACCACAGTGGTGGAAACCTGGAGGGCGGGGTAAATGGAGAACTCCAGCTTGGACTTCTTTCTATAATCAACAGACTGCCACTACATCAGCAGGAAGATGAAGCCAGAATCAGTTCCCCCACCAAAGTGGTGGAAAACCAAGAAGCCCCGAAGACCTGTACACTAGTCAGACAGCTTGTGAATTCTGTCTAAAACAAGGTCAATGATGTCCTTACCAGTGGTATAGTGGCCATGGCATAGTTATTGACAGCATTTTCCTTGCCTTCCACCTCAGGGTGGAAGAACTTGCAGTAGGTACCAGTGTAAACCTCATCAACAACTGTGTATTCCGGGTCTGCAAACACTGCCTGGGGCATGTGCTTGCCAACATCTGTCTCACTGAAGAAGGTGTTGAAGGAGTCATCTTCCCCATCAATAGTCTTACCAACTGGCATCTGGCCATCAGACTGGCTGCCATGTTCCAGACAGTAGAGCTCCCAGCAGGCATTGCTGATCTGGACATCTGCCTGGCCAAGGTGGATGGAGATGCACTCATTCATGGTTGCTGTTTTGCACCTGCCAGGAGGATGGTGGAGATGAGGAGGAGGTATTGCTTCTTACAGTGCGACTCTTAGGTGGTCAATGTAAGCGAACCTGCCAGAAATACTTTTCTTTTTTTAAGTGATGAAGTAAATGCTGGCATCATAATGTTGTCACCTCACAAAACAGAGATCAAGAAAAATAGGTATTGCACAGTTTCAGAGGAGAAAAGAGAGAGCGAAACTCTAAATGGAATGGTTGTAGTTAAGGGGAGAAAAAAACTATTTCTCCCTTTGTCTGTTACTACCTTTTACATTAATGAATTTTGGGAACAAGCAAAAGAAACTTATTTTAAGTACTACTATTTTGTTTTCAGACATCATTAAATCATAGAGAGAAAGCAAATTTCAAGGTCCCAGGCCCTAAGGGAGCTGGGAGTTTCCCAACAGCTGAACAGAAGCTGTTGTAAAGAAACAGTGGTCAGTGTCCAGCCATCTCAGGGACAACTTGTAAGGAAACATTTGTCTGAGTCCAGGTGTTTCAAGAACAGCTTCTCCATCTTGCTGTCAGGGTCAAACTAAGTTCATGTTCCCAACCCCAGGAATCTACTCCTATCCTGATTGATGGAAACTCCCCAGTTCAACCTTTTATGTCAAAATATGGCTGGACAGTGTTACAGCCCACCATGCTCCCCATTGCTTAATGGTTTCATCCTTGATATATGAAGTATACCACACTTTTGGGGTCACAGTTTAGCTCCGGAGTCTGTGTGGCTCTGATCGATCGGTAATGTCTTTATAACAATAAGTTTTTGTCATCTGCATTGACCTGGTATTTGAGTTATGTTGCATTCAATTGGACCTCACAACAGTCAAAATCACTTTATTCAGTGCCAGAGGTTCAGGACTTGATTTTGGAGACCAAAACTAAGTTAGAGGTGCTGCCGTGCTGTCAAGGGAAACAGGTAGGCTAACTGCACATCTTCACCTCTCCCTCCTTTCCTCCAAATCTAGTCCCCTAGTCTCATCGGCCCCCTGTAGAAGTCCTACTGTGGCCTCTCCTCACTCTCTGACCCCAGTCCCAGGGGATTAAACAGATCCTGGAGGAAGACCCTACTTCTCTCCTTCTTAGACCCTCCTCACCAGCCTCTCAGCCCATCCTCATTCCTACATGTCAGCTCCCAGTACCTAGAAACATCTTTTACCTAGAATCCCCAGTAGCAGAATCTCAGAAGTCTTCCCTGCCAGGAAATGCACAGCCATTACACTCTCCTAAGAAACAGGAAGCTGAACAGAAACCAAGGAAAGAACAGCCACCCCAAAACGACCTAGAATTACAACCACCCCACAACCAGGTGCCTAGATGTCATCATAAAAACACAATCAAAAAGCCAGGACAGCATGTCACCACTAAAACCCTACCACAATGGGTATTGAGAATCAAAACATACTGAGGCCAAAGCCAAAGACCTTAAAATAACCTTTATGAATATGATAAAGTACTCAAAGAGGAAATGAATAAATCCATTTTAAAAATCTAAAAAGACAGTGGAATAAAATGAGTAAAAGCGTCTAGGACCTGAAAGTAGAAATAGAATTAATAACAAAAACCCAAACTAAGGGAAATCTGCAAATGAAGAATTTAGGAACTCAAGCAGGAACCTCAGAGGCAAACCTCACCAAAAGATTACAACAAGTGGAACAGAGAATCTCAGGCACTGAAGACACTGATACTTCAGTAAAAGAAGATGATAAACTGATACTTCAGTCAAAGAAAATGTTAAATCTAAGAAAATTCAGATACAAAGCTCTCAGTAAATCTGGGACACTATGAAAGGACCAAATCAAAAATAATACAAATAGAAGAAGGAAAAGAAACCCAGGTCAAAGGCACAGAAAATATTTGTAACAAAATCAAAGAAGAAAAATTTCCCAACCTAAAGGAGGAGGGACCTATCAAGGTTCAAGAAGCTTATTGAACAGCAAATAAATTGGACCAGGAAAGAAAAATCCCCATAATAATCAAAATACTAAGTTTACAGAACAAAGGCAAAGTTCTAAAAGCTATATGGGAAGAAAACTAACACAAAGGCAGGACAATTAGAATTACACTTGACTTTTCTATGGAGACTTTAAAAGCCAAAAGGGATGTATTTAGGTTCTACAAACCCTAAGAGAATACAGATGCCATCCCAGACTAGTATACCCAGCAAAACTGTCCATCACAATAGATGGAAATAAGACATTCCATGATGAAATCAAATTCAAGCACTCTCAATTAGATATCACTTTCAAACATGGCTGCTTTCTCCTATAAACTAAACTTCCTTCATTGTTTGAAATTAAAGGTGTGTACTAAGGGCATGTCTGTATTCCAGCCAGATCACATAGACCTAGGAGGTCTTTGGATGCAATCCTTTGCCAGAGTAACCATGCTGCTGGGTTAAAATTCCTCTATACTGAGGAATTGCAGAGAATCATAACAACATATTTTAAAAGCTTGTGCTCCACCAAATTGGAAAATAAAAAAGAAATGGATAATTTCCTTGAGATATACCACTTACCAAAGTTAAGTCAAGTTCAGATAAGCAATTAAACAGATCTCTATAATCCCTAATGACATAAAAGCAGTCATTAAAATCTCTTAACATCAGCAACAACAACAAAGCCCAGGGCCAGATGCTTTTAGCATGCAATTCCACTAGACTTTCAGAGAGGAGTTGATGTCAATTCTCTTCAAATTATTCCACAAAACTGAAACAAAATGGAAACACCCAATTCATTTTATAAAGCCTCAGTTACCCTGATACCCATACCCAACAAGAAAGATAATTACACACCAATTCCCCTTATGAACATAGATGCAAAAATACTCAATAAAATATTTGCAAACCAAATCCAAAAACACATTAAAAAAGATCATTCGTCGTGATCAAGTAGGCTGGAACCCAGAGACGCAGGGCTGGTTCAATGTACACAAATCAATAAATGTAATCCACCATATAAACAAACTGAAAGCCAAAACTCACAAGATTGTCTCATTAGATGCAGGAAAGGCCTTTGGCACAATCCAAAACTCTTTTTTGATAAAATTTTTGGAGAGAGTAGGGATACAAGGCACATACCTCAATGTAATTAAGGCAGTTTAGAGAAAGCATATAGTCGATCAAGTTAAATGAAGGGACCCTCAAACAATCTAAACTAAAATCAAGAACAAGACAAATAAAAGGGAAAGTGGGAAAAAAAAAACAACCCAGAAGTTTAGAACAAAACTACGTGAAGACACAGAAGATCATTTACTGTACCTGAACACACACACATGCAGAGAGGAGAGAGGAAGGGAGGGACAAGAGCGAGAGAGGAGAAAGAGGAAAGAGAGAGAGGAGAGAGAGAGAGAGAGAGAACCAGAAAGTAGCAAGAGACCTGGGGAAGGTCGTTTTTCATGATTTCTAAGGAAACCAACTTTTCTGACACATTGAACTTGGGCTCCCAGCATTAAGGAATATAAGGGATATATTTATGTTGTTTAAACCACTCAATTTATGGAACTCTGTTATAAAGTCACAGCAAAACAACTAGTATGTTAGTACTTAACTGTCCCTGAGTCTTGATACTCCTTTCATCAAAAGATAGAACCCCATCCACTTTAGGGATCAGCTGGCTTAAATGACCTGCTGTAAAGAGCAATAGAACATGGAAGTCCTGGCCTAGAACTTTGTGTCTAGTCACAAAGGCTACTTTGGCTTCCCATCTCCTCATTTTCTCCTTATGGATCTTTGGGGAGAACTAGTTAGAAACTGAAGATTTCCACTAACATCCATCCCAGACGTGACCCCTCCCACCAAGCCTTCCTATGGCCATAGCCTCTAGTCCCATCTGGATTTGGCACTTTGGGGGCCACCCTGGGTCAGAACCATAAACCTTATGTACTTGGGGGACATCACTATGAAATAATATTTTAAACCATGCAGGAATAGATAACTCAGAAACCTGAGAATTGGTTTAAACATCAAGTCCTGCTAGGCAAGGTGGAGCATGCCTGTAATCCCAGCAAACGGGAGGCAGATGTCTCTGAGCTTGAGCCCAGCCTAGTCTACAAAGTGAGTCCAGGACAGCCAAGGTTACACAGAGAAATCCTGTCTGGAAAAACCAAAACCAAACAAACAATTCCCCCAAACCAAACCAAGAAAATGCAAGTCCTTCAATATTCCCCACAAAACTCAAGACTGATATATATATTTACAGTATATTATGAGATTCTATTACATCTTTTATTATTAATTATTATCATAAAGCATAAACATTATTATTTTAGTCATTAGGTATACACTTAGGTATATTTTCCTTAGAGCGTTAGGTATAGTCTTTAAGGCTGAATAATGGTCCCTTGTTTAGGCATGCTATATACTATGTTTTGTTTTCCTCATGGTCAACATTTAATTTAATTTAATTTCCTGTTAACCTTTGGATATTTTAAATAATTCTTCTGTGCACATAGTATATACTAACAAATATAAAGTCAGCTCCAGACTTTAATTCTTTTTTATATATACCTAGTAATACAATTGAAGAATTTTTGTTTTTAATGTTAACAGATTTTTAAAAACGTCTATCAACATAGGCAATTCCTATAGACTTTCCATTCTATTTAAACACACAACTTAAAAAGTCTCTCCTTATTTACACGTCTAAATAATCCCTAATTTCCTAAATGACCCCTAAATTATTTACATCCAGCTAAATAAACAGTATATGTAGGATAAGATACTGTGCAATGTAAATTTCCTTTAAATGGTAAAATATTTTAGGAAGCAATTTCAGTATAGAACGACTGTATGTCAAGTTTCACTAGTTTAAAAATGAAATCTTATCTAAACCCACAAATCTGTTCTCACAAGATGCATATTGTCATATTAATTGAATTTTTGATAAATTGAAAATAGAAGATACTTGTTCTATTTTTATTGTTATTTATATTCTTTGGTTTTATTCACAGTGTGGCCCAATCCATCCACTTGTGTTCTTTACCTATGGGCTGTCAATTCTGTTTGCTATGAAAGACACAACACACACAGGGAGCTGTCAGTCAACACTGTTGTGATGCTTTTAGCATCATATTTCTCCAGACATAGTTATCAAAAAAACAATCTCATGCAAATCCAAGGAAAACTATTTTGCTGTGTGATGAAAATACCTTCAGTGTGTACAAGTTCAGAGTTGACGTGCTTAGACCCAGTGATTCCTTAACTGTGTCTCTGCTTCCTTTGCATAGGTTTTGCCATTTTGAAGGATGCATTTGGTGTTTACCTAGCATGTGCAAGAACTACCATTTTATTCCTAGAGTTATATCTCTCCCCGCCCCCCCCCCACACACACACAAAAGCATGCTAACAGCAAAAGAAGTTATGACAATCAGGGGATGAGTTTTAAAGTAGTTCCAGAGATGGGGGATAGGCCATTGAGTAAAGCATTTGACATGCAACCATTGAGGACCTGAGTTTGATCCTCGGCACTCACATAAAGACAGGCATAGCGATGCACACTTGTAATCCTAGTGTTTGGGAGGTGAAGACAGAACTGGCCAGCTAGCCTAGCTGAATCAGAGAGACTCAAGTTCTAATAAGATATCCTGTAATTGACAACAAAATAGATGGATTCAGAAGTGTGATGCCCAAAACATTCCCAGTCTCCAACGCTCATGCATGAGTAATTCTACTATGTCAAGATACATGAATGCATGGTATCATGGCTTCTCTCTCTCTCTCTCTCTCTCTCTCTCTCTCTCTCTCTCTCTCTCTCTCTCTCTCTCTCTCTCTCTGTCTGTCTCTGTCTCTCTCTGTCTCTCTCCCTATCTCTCTCTTCTCTCTCTCTGTCTCTCTCATACATACATACATACGTATATACATACATACACACATACATACATACATTGGAGATTGAATTTAGAACCTTGTTCAGTCTAAACAAGTTCTATTCTATCACTGACCCACGTGGCAGCACCAATAGATATTTCTTTATTGGGTCCATGGGCATGGGCTGGATACCCAATTCCCCTGTAACAGTGGTTGATACTGAGTGGATGTAAAGAAAGGCCAGTAGAAGAGAGCTAAGAACAAAGACTGTAGACTAGAAATACTTAAAATGCAAAGACTTAACAATAAAAGAGAAATGAATATAATTGAAATCAGTAATACTACACTTGGCAAAGACAGATTTACTAATAAAATCCCAGAACACTAGAACCCAAATTAAAACCCCTTGAGGCATAAAAGACTATTTTAGGACAAATGGAGGAGATACCACTTTACACAGCAGGGAAGGTGACTTAAAAAGTACATTGCTCATAAGACACGATGGCACCTGAAAATGTAAATAAGTAGAAGGAGGCAGCATTCCAGGCCTGCCCAGTGAGGAACAGTCTCAAGTATGACTTTTGTCTCAGCCTTTAAAGGAAGTATTGACAAAAGCAAGAGGGATCTGGATCTCCTTTAGAAACAGGATAGGGATTTAGAAGGATTGTAGGGACCATACTAAGAAAAGTAAAAAAAAAGAAATAAATATAGCCACACATACCTTTCTTTTCAGGGACCAAGTTCACTAGCCCTTGGGTTTCTGTATTCAGTCTTACTCTCCTGTATGAGCTACTGTCAGAGTCCACCCTACTTCCTATCTATGGACATTATATTTATCTGGCTTGCTTTCCAGTGGTCAAAAACTGGCCTCCTATTTTCTGTCTTCTTTGTCCAACAGAATGGTGTGTGTGTGTGTGTGTGTGTGTGTGTGAAATTCAAACATGAGTGCTTTCAGCTGGTCACACACCACTTCTACCATGGCCTCCCCATCTTCCTCCTTAGTGTCCTGGATCAGGCTGTTCTCAAGTTCAGGTTCCACCCATGTTTTCTGTGACCTATTCTGAGTGGCGCATGCTCATTTCATGAGCACTTCCCGATACGGACTTGAGCCTCAGAACTGCTCAGACTTTGCTTATTCAGAAACAATTAGAATTCTGATATCCAAAGGATTCTTCTAGAGAGGTCCTCTGAGAAACTGATTATCTCATGATTTGAAGACATGGAATGTCCAACATTCCTGCTGACCTGGCTGCCCAGCTGGCAAGTAGACACTGGATGTTTCAGAAATTGAGGTAAGAGGTTAATCTACACAAGGCCTATGTAATCATTATTCATATGTATTGAAACCTATTTTTTCAAGGCTCCAGTGACAGGAACCATCTGGGTAGTGAGATGAAACCTGCCTTTCAGAGGCTCATAACCTTATAGGGGAAAATATATTCACACAAATATAATTCTAGAGAGACCGTGATAGAATCAGAAAAGAATTGCAAAGTAATTTAAGAAAGCAAGAAGCAAAACATTGCTTCCTGCCAAATGGATCAAGATGGCTTTGTTTCCTAAATGTTTTACAGAGCTGCAAATCAAAATAAAGAAACTGTCTAATTCATTTCTCTACTTTGGTGCAGGACTACTTCTAAACTTTCCAAGAGCGATCCAACTATCCCATTTTTTATACCCACAAGGTAGAATTTTCTGTCTCAATTCATGAAATCATATGATTAAAAATTATCCTTCACTATCCTTAAATGACTCTTCGGCATTTGCACACCACCTTTCCTATTTCCACTGAATTCCCAGCCGTTTCCCAAGTGTTTTCCCAAAATCAAGAATCAGACCTGATATGTGAAATTGTGTCCAATTTTAAAGATCGCATCAGTGCCTAGCATGTGATTAAACTCTTTATGAATCGGCTTTGCTGTGATTAAATTGTAAACACCTGCATGGTGCTATTTTGACTGTAGACTGTCTTAAAGGAATACTTTATACCGAGAAATATAGATTTCTTGAAATAAGCATATCATTTTTCAGCCAAGCTATTAGGGATACATCCTTAATGACCCTTGAAGCATAGACATACTTATATTTATACGATAACGCCATGTTTTCCTGTCATCCTAATTGTATGTTGAGCATACTGTAGATGTACATTGCTGACCTCAGGGCAAGCAGCTGCCAAATAGTCATATTATTTATCATTTATTTTCCATTCAGGACAGTATGTTTGTGTTTTTAAAACCAGAAAACTGTTGGGGGATGGTCTGATGTATTTTGATGCTAATTACTGCTTGCTGTCTCTGTAACTTACCTTTTGCTTAATAAAAAGCTATCCCACCCAGGCAGGGAAAAGGAGATAGGTGGGGCTAGGAGAAAGAAAGAAAAATTCTGAGAAAAAAGACCACTACCAGGAGAAGGAGAGAGACCTGAGGAGAAGAGAGGAAGACCGCCATGGGGTAGCTGGAGGAGATGACCAGTGTGGATGGAGAATCCAGCCCAGATGAAAAACATTAGCAAGTATTTGGGATTATAGATGGGAGGTTATAGAAGTTATTAAAAACAGATGGCATGGGATTGAGGCAGGGATCCCATGCCTGCCACACATGGGAGGTAGTTTAGAGGATTGATATCTGCCCTGCCTCAGGTTAACTAAGGATATTTTAAAACATAGCAAGTGTCTGTGTCTTAATTAATCGCTAGCTGGGCCTACAGGTAATATAGATAATTTAAAAAACAATAGAAATTCAATGTGGAAATTGACATGTGCATACTGTTTGTAGGGTGATCCAGTGCATACTGTTTGTAGGGTGATCCAACTGATAACACGAATATGTACAATTTCTACATTTTAAAAACAAATTTGTACACATTTGGCCTAATGTTGAAAAGAAAGATCTTGAGAAACACAAACGAATTTTAGCCTTTGGCATTCCGTTTGTGAATATGGTGATAAGAAGAATGATAATGAGAGCTGGTGGGGTGGCTCAGTGGGTAAGGCCCTTGCCTCTGAGCTTGATGATTGAGTTCAGTCCTTGGAACCAACATTTTTAGAAAGAGAAAACTGATTCCCGAAAGTTGTCCCGACTTCCATATACACATCTTGGTGCATATGCACATGAACACACACACACTTAATAAAAATGGAAGCAAGGGGCTGGAGAGATGGCTCAGTGGTTAAGAGCACTGCCTGCTCTTCCAAAGGACCTGGGTTCAATTCCCAGCACCCACATGGCAGCTCACAACTGTCTGTAACTCCAAGATCTGACACCCCTACACCAATGCACATAAATTAAATTTAAATAAAGTATTTTTTAAAAAAAGATGTCTTTAAAAAAAATGGAAGCAAATGTTGTAGATGCACAAAGCAGAGCAGGGCTCTTGCTAAATGATGGGTATGGCCATTTGTTTAATCACCTTGCATCCATTTGTGTGGCCAGCAGGAGGCTCAGAAACAACTCCAATGGGTTGCAGTAGAAAGGGATCTACTGCCACCCATGTGTTCATTAGCTCACATGATCATTGAAAAGGAAGGTGGCCCTGGCCACAGTTTAACTTTGGGAGCACCTCCCAGCCTCTGTGACTTTATTGCCTCTCACATTGACAGGAGTAACTAAGCTGAGCCTACTTACTCTTAAATACTGAACTCAGCTACAGTTCCCAATCTGATGTGAGTGTCTCTGAGAGCAGACACTAAATCACATCTGGAGCTCTGGGTTTTCATGTTAGCAGTATATATAAAAGAAGTAACTGTTGAACTACTTTGCTTGCTGATCCAAAACAGACCATTTTCTCAGAAGTATGCAGAGCCAGCAACATGGTGTGTGTGTGTGTGTGTGTGTACACTTGTGTGTGGGTGCACAGGTGTGCATACACACTTATAAAGACCAAAGGACAATCTTGGGTGTTCTCTCATAGGAGCTGTCCATCTTTTTTTTTTTTAAGATAGTGTCTCTCACTGACTGGGCTAGTCTGGTTGTCACCAATCTATGTGTCCCATTCCTGCTCTCAGAATGCTGTGATTGCAAACGCATGCAACTGTGCTTGGATTGTATGTGGGTACTAGGGATGGAATGCATGTCCTCATGCTTGCAAAGCAAGCGCCTTTTCACCCTCTTCAGTCCCCCTAGATGATTTTCCAGGAAGGAAGTTGGAATGGAAATTGGAAACTAACCTACAGCTTTTGGGACAACCGTGAGCACACTGCAGAGAAGTCTTAAAGATCCACTAAATGATTAGATGAGATGAATTTGAGGTCCTTTTCAAAGACTTTACGGACAAGGACCACATCTGCTCTGTATGTATGGTATCTTTGACTTGGTTTTATTCCTACTATGTAGTCAGTTGATAAATATTTTATTAAACAAGAGGTTACATAAAACGCAAGTTGTCCTTTTCTCCTAACTCCACCATCATTCAGTGATTTTTGTCATTTTGTTTCTTTATCTGGATTGAGAGTGTGTACAAATTGAGATTTTGTGAGTACATTTCTATTGTGTTTTCTATTAAAACTGAAAATTAAATATATTTCGCAGTCCTGAGCAGGACATTACAGTAACAGTATGGGTACAGGATGAGTTTTTCCTCCTACATATCCACCCATCTATCTACCAACCAGGACATTACAGTAACAGTGTGGGTACAGGATGAGTTTTTCCTCCTACATATCCACCCATCTATCTACCATGTCTCTATCTGTGCATCCATCTCTATAGTTCTAGAAATCAAATCCGGCTCGTGCTAAGCATGACTTACCAGTGAGATATACCACTAGCCCACCATTTCTATTTTTATTGCCTGGGGAAGTATCAATAAGGATGTATAAACCTGAGAAAGATGTCTTCCTTTTAATCTTAGGAAAAGTATCTTGGCTCCTGAGGCATGCTGAATGCAGTGTGATGATTTAGACAACGACAATCATCTTGGCACGTCCACACACAAACTTGATGCCTGTTAGCTTCTACTGGTGCTAACTGGAGGGAAGTGTTTGTTTGGTCCCATGGTTTCAGCCAGTGGGTGCTTGTCCCTGTCGCTTTGGGCATATGGCAGGAAGTACGTGGTGAAGCCTAGCTTCTTAGCTCATAGTGGTCAGAAACAGAGAGCAGAGAGCTGAAAAGGGGTCAAGGTTCAGATATCCTCAAGGTCACATTCCAGCAACTTCACTTCCTTCTTCCAGCCCTAGCTCCCCACTGTGCTGTCAGCTGTGACACAATCCTTGGGAGACAGTTAAGATCCACACTACTATGACTTTCTTCCTGTAATGTGGGCTGAAGGATAACAAGAACCGATGATGATGTGGCAAACACCTCTCTCCTATAACCATTCTCAAAGGACAGGTTTTCTTATGGATTCCCAAAATGTTCATTGGAGCTTCCCTTTCTATTAGAGGTTTGTAGAAGCCTTAATTTGATTTTGTGTGCAAAGACAATATTGTAGTTGAGGTAAACATGTTTTTTGTTTTGATCCCAAGTGTGGCACGTGAAACATACTTGTGAGAGTACTCTCGGTGTTTGTCCACTAGAAGAGGAACTGCTTCTTGTGGGGGCATGGTCTTTGCCAGCTGAGAACCATTCTAGTACGGACTCTGAGAGGGGATATATATTAGCCCAAGAACAGAGGCTTGTTTGTTTGTTTCTTTGTTTTTGCATTGCTTCCTACTGTTTGGCTGTTCATTGTTCCATTTCGAGATGCTTCAAGAGAGAAACACTCCAGCTGTTGCTCCTGATTCTGGCTGCTGCAGTTGTAGTCACTTTTGCTGAATTGATGGTTTGCTGTTTAAGGGGTCTGATGATGAAGAGTGGAATCTGCCCAAGGAACTGAGTGTAAAAAGGTCTACTTCTTCTCCTGTACCCATTAACCTCCTTTCTCCACTATCTAGGGTAGGTGGGTTGGATGCAAAGTATAGACATTAAAGAACCCTAAATAAAGTAGGTTTGGAAAAGCTCAAAGCCTACAGGGCATTTGTGTACTTCTGTCAGTGTATTATAGTGAAAATTATTTAATTGAAGTACCCAAGTTCAGATCCTTTAAGAATTAAAGTGAATTTATTATTCTTCATGTACAATATCACATTTTACTTTGAAAATTCCCAACTATTAATATTTTTACAGGGGCTGGAGAGATGGCTCAGAGATTAAGAGCACAGACTGCTCTTCCAGAGGTCCTGAGTTCAATTCCCAGCAACCACATGGTGGCTCACAACCATCTATAATGTGATCTGATGTGCACTGTATACATAATAAATAAACAAATCTTTAAAAAATATTTTTACAAATTAGATTATAAACTATACCTAAAACAAAATTTATTTATTAACTTATTTATTTGGTTTTTCGAGGCAGGGTTTCTCTGTTTAGCCTTGGCTATCCTGGACTCGCTTTGTAGACCAGGCTGGCCTCAAACTCACAGAGATCTGCCTGCCTCTGCTTCCCAAGTGCTGGGATCAATCAAAGTCATGTGCCACCATGCCCGGCAAAATTTATTTATTTAATAATTTATGTTTTTCAAAGTGGTTTCAGTATATTTCTACCTTATTTGATTCTCAGATCAACCTATTTATATTTTAAGTATGCCAAAAATTATGTTAAGTTTGGATATACAAACTGTATATTTAAAGTACTAAAACCACATGCTAATAATGGAATGGATTGTTTTAACATAAAAAAAAGAGAGAGAGAGAGAGAGAGAGAGAGAGAGAGAGAGAGAGAGAGAGAGAAAGAAGCCACAGCTTAAATATAATATATTTAAATATCTCAAAAGAGAAATGCAATATTACCAGAGTAGATTGGTCAAGAAAACAGAATCAATTGTTACATTTTAAAATATTCACTTAACTTCTTTGTGTACAGTTGAGTGGATGTGCATATGGCATGTATACCTACACACACACACACACACACACACACACACACACACACACACACAGTAAGTCAGAAGTAAGTACAGAAGATGAAAAGATTCTCTACTAGTCTTTGACATAATTGCATTACTACAAACAGTAATTTTCTCTAAGTATTTACGCAATTTCTGCTTCTTTGGGAATAGGTTTAGTCTTCTCTTTTGGGAGAAGAGTGAATAAGCAAGGTCTGAGAGAGCAGTAGGCGCTACTCTCTCTTCTGTCTTTTCCTTGACATGTCTCCTTTGTTGGACTAGCATCCTCTTCCCATAAGCCTTTCTCCTTTAAATAGGTAATGGTGCCTATATTTTTTTGATTGTAATTAAATATACTTCGACCAAAGATTCATACATTAACCACTTCATCACATTGCACTAGAGGTGTTGGCACACTGTGTGTGTGTGTGTGTGTGTGTGTGTGTGTGTGTGTGTGATCAACCTCCATTCACAGAACTTTGTGCCTTGTAAAACTTGAAGTATAAGGCCCAATTGCTGAAGACAACAGCAACACAATTCACCAAACATGGAGACGTTGGGCTGGTGCTTACATGGAGCCTTCACCCCTACATTCTAGCATCTTGGTACAGGAAGGTACCCTGTATGCTACCAAAGGAGAAACCTTAAAAACCAAAACTGCGAACCCTTTCATCTCCAGGTGATATCCTGTCTAGAAGATACGCTAGGGAAATGGTGGCACAAATCTTGTGGGAGTAACCAACCAATATCTGATTTGACTCAAGGTCCACTCCACCAGCTGGAACCCATACCCCACACTGCTTGGATGACAAATGATCTGAGACAAGATAGCCCAGGAACCTAGGGTAAAACCAAATACCACTGGTATTTAAAACAAAACCAACACATAGTGATAAAACGGCTCTTAATAATATTCTGTTATACTCATAAATCAGCACTTGTTCAGCCATTATCAAAGAAGCTTCCTTCTGCAGCAGATGGGAAGAAATACAGAGAATCACAGTGTTGTTTTTACAGTAAAAAAAAAAAAGCCAAAATATTTTATTTTACCAATAAAGACTCAGGAGCCAAATGTAGGGGTGAAAACCTGCTAGCTCAGAGTGGCAGAGAAAGCCCCCAGCTGACCTTCCTATACAGCTGGTGTCCCAGGAAAAAAAAAGCCCTTCCTACTTAGCCCATGTCTCAAAAGGACAAAGCCCTTTCTCCTTCCCTGTATGGCCTGAATACCCATCAGCTGAAGGTCCCGCCTTCCTGTGCTTGCTTATGTTCATTCCCTGTCTTCCGGTTACTTGCTGCACCTCTTGACCTATGGTTGATTTTATTAGTTCTTGGAATCAAAGGTGTGTGCTAGGGCTGAGCCATACTACAAGTGCTTTTTTACAATAAACAAAAAGCTCTAGGATCAAAGACAGCCATACTGCAATTTAGAAACAGGTTTTTATAGTTCACAATGGCATCAGATCTCCTGCAACACCACAGCCAGACATTATGCAAAGAGAAAGAAAGATCTTACCACACACAGCCCTAAATGAGCCGTCTCACCTCAGAGTTCAGGAAAGCCTGATGAAGAGATTACAGAAAGGGTGAAAGAACCAAAGGGCATGAAGGACACTAAGAAAACAAGTTTCCTAAGTCAACATCAGCAAAGCTCATAAAAACTGAAGCAGCAGCCAGGCATGATGGCGCATGCCTGTAATCCCAGCACTCGGGAGGCAGAGGCAGGCGGATCGCTGTGAGTTCGAGGCCAGCCTGGTCTACAGAGTGAGTCCAGGACAGCCAACAGCCAAGGCTAACACAGAGAGACCTTGTCTCAAAAAACCAAAAAAAAAAAAACAAAAACAAAAAACAAAACTAAAAGAACAAAAACAAAAACAAAAACAAAAAAACTCACAAAACTGAAGCACCGTGCACAAGGGCCTGCAAGAGGCTGTAGCGGGTCTTTTACATATATATTATGGACCAGTTTAGTGTTTTTATGAGATCCTGTGGGAGTGAATGAGTGAGTCTCTGATTCATATACCTTTTCTTGGACTCTCTTCCTTCTATTAGTTTGTTTTGTCCAACTTCAATGTGATGAATTTTGTTTTATCTTATTATGTTTTATTTTGTAACATTTTATTGTTATATCTTAGAAGCCTGCTTTGTAGGGAGAAGCAGGAACAGAGTGGACCACAGAAAAAGAGATGATAAAAGAATTTTAAAAGTCACTGCCCCTTTACACTCTCAGATGTTATTTCAGACTGAAGGGAGGAGACCCGGCACACAACCCTTCGAGGATGGCTGCTTGCTTCTGCGCCTGTACCTCCAGGATCAGAGGTAGCAGTCAGAAGCACAGCTCTGTGTTTGACAGAGAGATTCTTATTTCCCACCCTGGCTCTTGGAAACCTCTATACCTAGCCCGGAAGCAAACACTACAGTGAGTTGAAACTGACCTAAGACTTCTTTTAAGAAGTGATCCCTTCATGGTAGAAAGGAGATGAACAGCATCACAAGAGCCATTCTTTTCTAAACACAGAGGCTGGAACTGTACCTTATGTCTCCATCACTATTAAAAAAAACTTCCGAGATAGTTAACTTACAAAAAGAGAGGTTGTTGGGGTAAAACCACACAACTGATGGCTGGGAAGAAATGAGAGACTCGGGGCCTGGTCCCATGACTTCCTTTTTAAGACATGACCCCAGTGACCTGATGACCTCCCTCTAGGTATTACTCATCAAAGATCCTACCATCTCCCAATAATTCCACCTGTTTATCAAGTCTTCAACGCGTGTGCCTTGGGGGGCATTCAAAACTCAAACTAGCATACTGAATAAAAGGTTTCATTTTCCACAGTTGTCTGTCTGATGGCTTTCTTGACAATTAAATTTACTGAAGAATTTTATAGAGAAGAGAGAGGGACTTAAACAAAATGTCCAGATGTCATCTGTTAAAAAATGTTTTATTGAGACAATAAAAAATAACATCAACAAGCACTAAAATTTTAATTAAAATATGATTTACAATGCTGCTATGCCCCACTACAAGCATTCTTATTGATAGAAAATAGCATTGCTCATATCCTTAGGACACTTGAACACCTCATTTGACTTTTTCAGTCTTCCACCCAAGATGACTGCTTCCAAATCCACTGACAATACCAATTCCTCCCTTTCATTGCTGGGTACATCACTCAATACATGTATATTATGTTCTCTTGCCTTCTGCTCCGAATATTCCAAGTATTGCATTTCTGTCAATTCATTGATTGAAGAGCTTCCCTCCCAGAATGTTGACAGCTGTTTCAGACATTTACTAAATAACTCGGGTAACAGCTGCAAATGGATTGGCTAAAGAAGATTTGGCACCACGTCATTAACATTCATCAAATGCACACATTTCCATTGAAAAGCCCCTTCATCACAGACGTTGACTATCAGGAAGCAGCTCTCAGGAAGCTAGCTCAGTGTCCAAACATTTAGTTACTGTTTAACTCTACACTAGCTGGTGAAGTGGACAGAATTGATAGACTTGCTGTTAAATGAGTTAGCATGCTGTCTATAACATTACTTTCATTTGGCTCCTTCGTCCATGTGAGCAAGGAATGGAGAATTAATATGTGTCTTACACACAAAATCCAGGTTCTGGCTCACTAGGTGGCTGGTGGTTTCATATAATGCACTATAAATCCCTTGTACTTGAGCAGATGATGCCCCAGATATAAAGTGGAAGTGAC
Source organism: Acomys minous (assembly GCF_964271855.1). NCBI lineage: Eukaryota > Metazoa > Chordata > Mammalia > Rodentia > Muridae > Acomys > Acomys minous. The sequence goes on from NC_140495.1 coordinate 51,521,082, forward strand.
CGAGTCACCACACTCATTAGCTTTCTGAACACAAAGAAGTATACTCATGGGAAACAAAAAACTTAAGTATTTGCATCACCGTTATACCCAAAAGTCTACTAAAATTCTGCAAGTAAACACCTAAGTCTATTGAAAGTTATTTAGTGTCGTGTAAACATGGATGATCCCTCTTTCTTCCTGTATGCTGTATTACTTTGTTTGAATGTATAATTCTTTAATAATTGTAAGAATAAACTTTAAATTAAAATTCTTTAAGGATATAAAGGAAACTATAAGTCACCTTTAGAGGCAAAAACTCCTTGGTCCTGAAACTATCATTAATAAGACCTTCAGTTTGAAAGGAACTTTCCCAGGGGCTGATCCCTTAGATCTATATGTAGATGATGCAGTATTGGCTGTGTAAACAGTTCAGGGCCTTTAAAAGAATTCATGCATTAGTACGCTATAAGGAGAGAGGATTCTCAAACACGGGTTTCTATTTTTAAAAAATGATAATATATGATTCGTACTGGAGATGCCAATCTGAATATCTATACAGCCTAACTTAAGATACACAGGGGTAGAATGTGTGTTTAACTCAGTCTGTTAGGGTTCCAGACATCAGCGTTTGTTCAGATGGCTCAGCCAATAAGTTTTATCTATCCTTATCTTGCCATCAATTTAAATATTTCAGTGCTTGTTTTGAGCACTGTTCCTCTTCTTGGGCTTTTTCTAATTCCTGGTCAGGTATTGACTTCTTCTTTGAATGTTTTTCACTTCTTGGAACTCCTCTAATACACTGATTTGGGTCTGGCTTCATCCTGCCATCTAGCTTGTGAGCCCTTGACTTGGAGAGCAGAGCCACACAATGACATTCATCTTAATTTTTCCCTGTTACCATTGACTGGTAGTTCTTTGCTTCAGTAGCCTTATTGGGAAATGACTGATATAGATAAACTGCACCTATTTAACGACTACAACTTGATGCATTTAAAACATGATCCTTACCTATGGAAACCCTCACTTTAGTCATGACAAGGATAGCCATCCCTCCCCTATTATTCCTAATGACGACTGGAAATTTTTCCATCCAGCCCTGGCCCCAGGAAGCCTCTGAGTTGTTCTCACTATGAGTTACCCTGCATTTTCTAGAATTTTACATAAGTGGAGTTGTGTTGGTACATTATTTCTGTTTGATGACAGTGGGGAGTGGACCTGATTGCTTTAATAAAATGATCTTTAAAAATTAATCCATGTATTTTAATACTAACAGTTCATTCCTTTGTGGGACTGAATGGTGTTCCTGGTAAAGAACATAATTAATCATAGTTTTGGTTGATCCACTCATTGATTAATAGGCATTTGGGTGTTCTACTTGTGCGTACGTGTGTGTTTGTGCATGTGTGTGTGTGTGTGCGCGCGCATGTTTTCTCAGGGCCTCCTGCCCCTGCCATATATTGTCTGTTCTCAGAAGCCTTCAGACACCTTGTCATAAACCTCTGTGATCCCTTTACACCTATATCTTTCATGGGAAACCCTATAGACAATACTGCCAAGTTGTGCTACTAGCTTGAGATTCAGTTGCTTGGACCACAGTTGCACTATCCTCTGTGTGCTGACCCTGAGAAGTGGTTCCCTAGGTGGTGGTTTTTGAGCAGAGAATCTCTTCACTGATATCTTAGTTTTGGTGCTTTCCTTTTTACTTAACTTGTGTTTATCCATGATGGAGTCTTGAATGAGCAAGGTCTTGCCTTTGACACTTTTCCTATTGTCCTAGTACAGAGCACAATATTTCTTTCTAGTGATGCTTATCTCCTTAACAATTATAGCTGTTTTCCTAGAACTTACTTTTTATAAAACTTTGAACTCATTTCTTTCTGCACTAAACTTAAATTTTTCTGTTCTACTTGTCGCTCTTAGACCTTGGTAGAGGAAGAAGTACAGCCTGAATTCTATCCTGCTTTGACTTTAAATTCATTTTCATTCAAGTTCTCAGGACACAGGGAGAATGTAACCAAATTATTTGCCAGAATATAATATGAAATACCTCCAGCCCCAGTTCTTCAGTCACTGTTCCCCTCTGAAAGGCTATAATCTGGCCTTTCAGAGGCCAGAGGCAGTATTGTCTATAGGGTTTCCCATGAAAGATACAGGTGTAAAGGGATCACAGAGGTTTATGACAAGGTGTCTGAAGGCTTCTGAGAGCAGACAATAATCTAGCCACTATTCTCTCAGCAATCTGGTCTTTTGAACACCCGCCAGAATCATTCTTTAAGTTCTGTTCTAACATTCTAGGGATTTCCTATGCCTAAATTCCAAACTTTCCCATTCCTCCCACAAACCCATTTCAAAGTCTTATTAATTACCACACGCTCAAGCTTCCTACAGCAACCAAGCAACTACTCACTCCAGAAACCATCTGTGAATGTGTGTGTGTGTGTGTGTGTGTGTGTGTGTGTGTGTGTGTGTGTGTTAGTCACTTCTTTCATTGATATGATAAAATATATCAAGGAAGGAAGTGTTGATTTTTGGCTTGCAGTTCAGCAGACAAAACTCAGTGGCAGAAACATGCATTACACAGCCGATCAGAAGTCGTAAATCAATGAATGAATCGATGAACTTAGACAGGAATTGGATTCAGGAATCATATCTCAAGGCTCACCCCTAAAAACATACTTCCTCCAGCAAGGCTGTACTTCTGGATGGCTTTACAATCTTCTAAAACAGCACCATGAGTTGGGGGCCAAGTGTTTAAACACACGGCTATATGGGAACTATTTCACACTCAAACCCCAGGATTATACCCTTTCTCCTGCATTTACTAAGTCTCTATGAGGATTCTATGGATTGACAGTGACTATGGAGAGATGGAATGTTACAGATTAGGAAAAAAATTCTCTTGAGCTATCTTTGGTTTTCCTTAATAGCTATTCATTACTAACTTCTGCGCCATACCGACCATCTTTGTGATTATTAAGCAAAAGCTTGGGAAATTTTTCACTTACCATGCTACTAGTTTTCATAGACTCAGAGCTAAGCATTTCACAAGACAGCATGGGAAACCTATAGGAGAAACTCCCCATTCTGCTCTAACTCACCTGGCTACTGTGTCCAGCAAAACATTAATAAGTGCACTTGTTTATGACTTCCTTTCATTTGAGGACCACTCAAGTGGAAGTTATCTCTTCCACACTGGAACACACATGCCATTCAGATCAACCTCCATCTGTGATTCCAAGTCATGGCCTTTTAGACCTGGTTTCTGTTTTCTGTTGCGTGACTCTTCCTGGGACGACATGCATAAACTCCTGTCCCCAGAGAGAGCACTAATAGACCAAAGGAATCAACTCCACACAAGCCCAGCTTGGTGAGGCAAAGGGTTTATTTGGAGTCATTTATAGGAACATGGAGTTAGCTTATGGAGCCTCTAGGACACCTAGCAGCCATGATTCACAAACAAAACAAAACAAAAACAAACAACAAAAACAAAACAAAACAAAAACAAACAAACAAAACAAAAACTATATTCCAGGAGTTCTCTGCTCAATCTGCAGGGAGCTCTACAAGAGTGTCTCCTCTTCACCAGCAATCTTCTTAATTACTACCTGCATCAGCTCAGGGAAGAGCCTTTTAGCCTTGTAATTTTCTGAGCTTCGAAACCCTTGTAAGTTCCCTTAGCTTCCTGACTCTTATGCGCATCCTTCCTCACTCCAGTAGGGAGTGCTTCAATTCAGAAGACACATGGCATCCTCTTTGGAGAGAGAATTGTGTTTTTCCTTGACAGAGGTCAGGATACATTTGTCTTCCAGCATTGATGTGTGGCAACATGCTAGAAGATTGTTGGCCGGGAACATTCTCTGGAGCTCAGGGCTCAAAGTTCCCATTAGAGGTCTTCATTGCATAAACAGGATTGATGATCAATTGCCCGTCTGGTTCACCTAGAGGAGAGGAGGTAAAGATACAATAAGGGAAAGGACGGAAGAAATGCTGGTTCGATTCTGAAACCTGGATATTACTTAGAATATAGAAAGTAATTAAAGCTAACAGTAGAAATATGGTTCTACTTTCATTTACTTATCTTTCGATACGTACAGCCCTGTGTGATCTCAGAGTCACAACCTTCCCATTTAGCTTCTTGAGCATTGGCATGACAGATACAAGTCCAATGGGAAAAAAAAAGTCTTTTAACAAAGGAAATGGCTAATGAGAAATTTAAGGTTTTACTATGTAAATATATGGTAACCCTGTCTATAAACTGTTTATAAAAATATACACAGTTGTGGGCTGACCTGTGTTCCTCTCAAAGTCACATTGAAAAGGCAGTGACCTCCTAAGCACTAGCACTTCAAAATATGATTGCATTGGGTGACAAGGCAATTGGTAATTGTACTGGTTTGCTGTCTGTCACTGTGAGAGAACATCATGGCCAAAAAAAAAAAAAAAAAAAAAAAAAAAGAGTAACTTGGGTCACTTATAAAGAGAAGCCAAACAGAAACTGAAAGTAGAAATCTATAGGCAGCAACTGAAACAAAGTCCACAGAGGAAAAACCTGGAGGCAGCAACTGAGACAAAGTCCACAGAGGAACACTGCTTGCTGGCCTGCTTATCATGCTCACTCCTTTATACAACCAACCTGCCCATGGGTGGCACCGCCCACTGTAGTCTGAACCCTCCCACACTAATCATTAATCAAAAGACTGCTTGCTCCCACAGACTTACCTACAGGGCACTCTGCTGGTGATATTTTCTCAGTTGAGGGTCCTTCTTTCCAGATGACTCTATCTTGTGTTGGGGGGGGAGCACAATAATTAAATTAAAATGGAGTAATTAGGGGATCTCTAGTACAATATGTCTGTTGTTCTTATATGAAAAGATTAAAACAAACAAGTGCTCAGTGGGCAACCATATGACAAGTACAGGAAGAAGACAGATATCACTATGCTACAGTGAAGGACCTGAAGAGAAACTGGCCCTGCTGATACCTTGACTTTCAGATTCTGGAACCACGGGGAAATACATTTCTACTGTTCAAAGCAGCCAGCTTTTTGTACTTCCTAATGACACATGTGACACGCTCACATATTTATCAAAATGTAGTTAATGAAGATGGCTTAGGAAGGGCATAAATCACAGAATGGCTTTTGAGCAGAAATCAGGCAAGAGCAGGGTCCCACAGCAGAAGCAGGCTGTCCAGAGCAGCACTGGAGAGCCAAACACCACCTTGAGAAGTCTCAGAATCTTTAAGCAATTTGAGGAGAGATTTGTGTATGCATGGGAGGTCTGGGCCATGTTATGGAGTCTCAGCTGTCTCGTAGACCCTCACCACACTTCCTGACCTAGGAGACTAGAATCTGCTTGTTTAGATGAGGAGTTGGCAACAGACCCCTATGAGGCAAACCTTGCTCGAGGCTTTTTGTAAATATGTAGTGTCACTACAGAGGCCTGTGAGCATATGGGCCCAAACCCTACTCAATGCTTTTATTTGGTTTTGTTTAATTTTGTTTCTCAAGACAGGGTTTCTCTGTGGAGCCCTAGCTATCCTGTAGAGCTCTGGCTGACCTGGACTCCCTTTGTAGACCAGGCATCGAACTCACAGAGATCCACCTGCCTCTGACTCTTGAGTGCTAGGATTAAAGGCATGTGCCACCAGGCCCAGCCCTCTACTCAGTGCTTTTAAATGCCAAATCACTGATACACAGCCATGCCCCGCTCATATACCCATTATCGCTGGCTGTTTTCATGCAATAATGCCAAGGTTGGATAGTTGGAAGAAAGACCCTCTAAAATTAAAATAAAAAATAGTAGAAAAGGAGATGACTCAATCATATAAAAAGGACCGCCCCCCCCCCCCGTCCCACACCCCCCCCCCCCACTTACACTTGGAAGAAGAAAGTACTTTGCTGTCACATCTACAGGCTGAGAAGATTGAGGGAGAGTGGTTTGCACTCTAGCAGTGTGACTTGCTGTAAGCTAAGCCTTGGTTATTTGTGCCGCCTGTCTGCTTCCCTGATAGGATGTGCTTCTGGCTGCTTCTCGCCTACAGTCTCAAGCCTTGGACCATCCCTCTCTCCATCCTTAGCTCCTTGTCTTCTCACTTCCTTCTAGGCTTCTCCCTTTCCACCTGTCTCACTCAGTTCCTACATTACAGTCATGAAACCAAAAAGCACGCTACTTTGTAAAGCATAGGGATTTCCTTAGGATGGTGATCCTGGAAGTGCAGATCTAAACAGCATGGTGTGGGCTCCTGTGAGGCTCTGTCATGGTGGGAGTGTGGGATTCTAGGTGGTGTGTTTCTCTCCTTTAATAAAGCCACCCGAATCCAGTGACTCCATCACGGGGCTACATCCCAATGACCTGATCTAATCTAATCCCTTTGCAGAGAGTCATCTCTAAACACTGCAGTCAGGCTAAGTTTCTGCCCTCTCAACACCATTAACATGAGATTTTTGAGTATCAAACATCTTTGTGAGTTCTGGGGAGAGAAGTCATAATCAAACTGCTGTGTCCTGTGGAAGCCAGGATTCTGCTCTGGGTTCTAAGCTGACCTATAGATTTAAAATGTTTTTCCTGTCTTATGGACACTAAGAACACTGGTAAGAAGGTCACTATCTTTAGGTCTTTGTGGGTGATTTGCTTTCCTCTATGCACGTTTTGAGAATTTCCAGTCATTCTATGTCTCTTGAATGCTTCCTTCCCTGTGCTGCTGATGAAGGTTTAATCTGAGCAGCCACTCATGAAACTTCCTGAGGTAGAATCTATTCTAAAATTTACACCATACACTCAAGTTCCTTACTTCAGCAATTGTAATCTTCAAATATTTTTGTACTTCTGTTTGGTTTCTTAAAAAATTGTTAAATATAGTTTAATGTATTTTCAAGAATGAAAGAAACACGAGGGCTCGGGAGATGGCTCAGAGGTTAAGAGCATTGTCTGTTCTTCCAAAGATCCTGAGTTCAATTCCCAGCAACCACATGGTGGCTCACAGCCATCTATAATGAGATCTGGTGCCCTTCTCTAGCAAGCGGGCAAGACACTGTATACATAACAAATAAATAAATCTTTAAAAAAATAAAGAAATACATGAAATATTTCATGGGGTAGATAATGAAAATACAAATATGATATAGTACAGTCAAATTAAAGAACCTTAGACGTCTCAGAGAGATAAATTTTTTGTAGCAGTACAGCCATGCCTGCAGCATGGGCTTGTTTCATTATCAAATGAGAGTAAATGATCTCTATTCCTCCCTCTCCTCCTCTTCTTCTCTGCCGTGCTGTGTGGTGATGGACTCCAGGGTCCACATGTGCTAGGCAGATGCTCAGCCACTAAGCTCCTAGTGTTTATTTCAGTCTTGAATGATTAATGGAAATAGGACTTTTGTTATTGTTTTAAGTTAGATGCTTTTGATCATTTCGAGGAGGTAACATTCAGGTTTTAGTTTTCTACAACTTGGTGCTTTTTATTATGATTAGATATAAGGTTTTAGTAAATATCTTTTTGTTTTGTTTTGTTTTGTTTTGTTTCATTTTGTTTCAAGACAGAGTTTCTCTGTGTATATCCTGGGCTGTCCTGGACTCACTCTGTAGGCCAGGCTGGCCTCAAACTCACAGGGATCCACCTGCCTCTGCCTCCCTAGATCTGGGATTAAAGGTGTGCTCCATCGTGCCCAGCTTAATCTATGCTTTCTAAAATTGATGATATATATATATATATATATATATATATATATATATATATATATATATATATATATTGGCTGATGCTTTGGGCTATGCTATTGATATTGATTGCATGCCACTAAAACTTTTCAGTCCATACTCTTCAATTCACTAGAAAACAATACCTTGAATTGTCTCATAATAAAAGGCAATGACTTAAAGCGGGCAATTTCCCTTGAATACTAATTGAGATTTCATAATTCTCACACTTATCTCTTAAAAGCAATATAGATAAAAGATCATCTGAGTCTAACTTAGTGATCTGAACAACCTACACAGACTCTCTCTTGTCAGCTATATGCCTCTTCCCTTCTGTTTTTTGAGGATGCTGCTGCGAGCTCAACCTGCCTACACTTCCCCCTTGCCCTGTGCCATGGCCTCTGCCTTCTGATGGATTAACTCTTTCTCTTGTGCTGTTGTTTTTCCCATCATATATATTTGTGTAAAATGAATATAAATTCACCCTGAATTATTCTTCACTTGTGAAGAAGATAGTTTCCTGGATTAGTTATCCCTAGGATGTGCAAGCCACGGAACAGACAGGGTCATCGTCTACACTGGCATAAATTCCTGTGATAAAGTTTATGTGTTGTGAAGTATTCATTAGAGAAGATGGCTCAGATTGGGGTTCAAGCCAATAGAAAGTCTTTATTAGCTGGCCAGAGACTACACTGAGTGTTCCAGATACCACTGTAGGCCTGGGGCCTTTCTCAGGTTGAGATTTTAAGCACAAAAACCATGTCTTGGGTTGACATACTTGAGTTAACAACGACAGTCAGCAAGAAGCAAGACTACAGACCTCAAAAAGCAAGATTGGTATATTAAGAGACTTTCCCACAACTGCGGCCTTTGTTTTAATTTTGGCAGGTGTGCTGTCTACCTTCGGAGTTTACAGCCTGAGTGGCACTTCCCTCGTGGACTCAGTTGTGACAAGGTCTCAGGGACTGCTGAGGTCTGGGGCCCTGTTACGTATGCGTGTGCTCTCAGACATGACTTCTCTCTGGACACCCAGACGTCGGTACTGCCGCTGTTTTTTATAAGATCTGGCCTCTTTCTTTCCTCCTCTTTTGTTTTTCATATGCTGTCTGCACGGTGAGTTATCTGGCATCAATGCTCAGCTTCTAGACTCTTTCCATCCATCTGAATCTATGAAGTGCCAGCAGCACTTACAGCGCTTACAAAGATGGTGTAAATGCAGGAAGCAGCCTCACCTAGAACTGGAAGGAGAGAGTGGAGAGCTTGAGGCTCTTCAACCTTACACAGGCCTGTGAGGAGCGGTGTAAGCCAGGCCGGGGGTCGGGGGGTGGGGGGGGGGTGGGGAAGGGGGCTGGCATTTTGGCGGAGATAAAATGAGACTAGATGAGGACGCAGGCAGCCACACACACACACTCCCCAGTCCCCCACCCCCTTCACCCTTCCCCACCCCCCCCCTCCCCGCATCCCCTTCGGCTCAGGGTTAGGCAGTCCTGTTGTAGAGACTTTATGGGCGTAGCTTTTGACATCCCTAGGAGACACAGTCCCACAGGGAACTCTTTAGTTCTCTGGCTTTTGCCATCTTTCTGCCCTTTCTTCCACAATGTTTGCTGAGCTCCCCACTGCCCCCAGCTCACCTGAGACTGTTCTGGAATAGGAATATAATGCCCCTCGATGCACTCTGCTTCTGGGGCTTCGGGTCCACAAAGCGCAAAGCGGAGTGGAGCGAAAGAAGAGCCTTTGCTTAAAAGCATGTACTCTCTGCTCCTGGCAGGTTTTAAACGTTATTCTTTATCCTGCAGGCGTTTCTGCAGAGAATCTCATTACTGGAGCTTTTAGTTTGTAGCACCTTCAACTCAAGACTTATTTTGGTTTCCTGTGGCTGAGCATGTTGCTGCTCTGACGGGAGAGGCTTTCATGATGCAAAGGTTGCAGGTTTGAAGGGCAAGGTATCCTGGCAGTTGTGAAACAAGGAAAACCACAAAATTACACCACACAACAACCTCTGCTTGGGTGAGAAGCAGCTCGGAACTGAGCAGGAGGCAGGTTTATAAAGGGTTTCTTGAGGGGGCTGCTTTCCAGGATGGCTTGGGATGGAAGGATTATGTGGGTTGATCTTGGGGCAAGCTCAGGCGTTGGTGGGATTTTTTTTTTTTTTTTTTTTTACTTAAAAGTGGCCTTTTACTGTAGATGAGAGGTTTTGTTTTTGTTTTTGTTTTTTTCTTAGCTAGCATTCCCTTCCACTGTTCACAGTTCAGCTTGTCCTCTTAGGACAGACTAAGCAGTTTCTGACAAAAATCAATTGTCATTAGATAAGGATTGGTGTAGACTGCGTTGCTTTAATGGGAATGAAGAGAAAAGGCGTTACTATGCTCTTCCCCAGGAAGCAGCCACTGTCTTTAAGAAGCTATTCCCAAATCAGGTGACTGGGGCTGGTCAGGGGAGTGGCCTGGTCGGCTCCCCAAAGGCTGTCTCATTTGCATAAGGTTGAGGAGGTTGGGGCTTCCCCCAGGTGCTGATCCTTCCTCTATAGCAGCGATTCTCAACCCATTTTATGATGACTTCCAACCATACAATTATTTTCGTTGCTACTTCACAACTGTAATTTTGCTACTTTTATGAATTTTAATGTAAATATCTGTGTTTCTGATGGTTTTAGTTGACTCCTCTTTCAATGCCCAAAGGGGTTGTCCCACGCTGGTTGAGACCACTGCTCATAAGGCCAGCCAGGGCTTGTTCTTAGGTGACAAGAGGGTTCCCTGATCCAAGGGTTACATACAACAGCAGGATGGACTCCAAAACATAGAGCCTCACCCCTGCCACAGGTAATGGGCATGCCAGCTTTTCAATGAAGGAAGTAGGGAAGTTAAAAGAGTTACAAAGAATGTATGGCTAATTTTAGTAATTTATACATTGCTCTAACATCCTCAATGGCTCATCCTCTACTGCACCAAGAGAACTAGCCAAGAAACAGGGGGCGGGGGAAAGGGTATTTGCAGGGGCCAGACCAGTGTACAAGCCAAACCTCTCACATCGTCTTGTGACCCTCCGTTAGAATGTCCTGAGAATCCGAGATCCCTCCTCTGGACCAGGGCAGTCAAGTGAGACTAGGAAGATTAGCAATTAAGTTAATTATGATTTTTTTCTTGGCCCATGATGTCAAACAAATAGGCCCTTTGTTTTCTTTTATAGCTATTCTATTTTAGAACCATTTAATCTGGACTCAAAAGACTCAATTACAGCTCAAGCTGTAATTGCAGCCATTTTGTAGAAGCAGCCACTGCAGGTTCAAGGTCAAGCACAGACCCTGTGGAGATGCTCTGTGATGCTTCATATGTGTCTGATGCTCCATGTGGCAGCGAGGTGATATGGCACAATTAGCGTTTTCCACTCATGTTCTTATGGCACAATTAGCGTTTTCCACTCATGTTCTTAAAAACAATGCTGCTCCAGATTCATTGCACTTAAGACTTTAAGAAGATGTTTGAGTTTTTCTTGACGTGTATCCATAACAAGTGACACTTTAGAAAGACAAACGGGCTTCACCTAGCTCTCACGTGTGCAGGTGAAGGTTCAGCATACAACAACATGTCATAGCAAAACATAGCCTAATTATTTAAGACAGATTATTTTTTAAACATTTTCATGGTTTTACTACATAAACAAATTAGCCGGGAACAGTACCTTTTTACCCATTTCCCTCCACCCACTCATGTGGAAGAGCAAGTATATTTTTATAACTTAAGAAATTAGTTATTTTTTCCCAGGCAAATGAATGGGTGGAATTTTCAAGGCATTTTCCAATGCTACACCTGCATCCTGCACAGCAGAAAGAACCTCTTTGTATTTCAAGAAGGAGGGAAACACCAACCACCAAACACCCCTTGGCTTCTGCACAACGATGTTATTAGTATGATACGTATTTAAATGATAGAGTTGGACCAGCATTTGGGCATGTGGCCAGTGCATAATCACTGGCATTATTGCTGAAACAGCAAGATAATGCAAGGTAAGATGGTGATAGGCACTTGATCCAGTCAGTATACATTTTGGTACTTTGTTGAATACTAGCTCTGTTGGTATCTCTGGGTTCATTAGACAATTATGTGCAAGTTGTTTGTGAAAAATATAACAGGGGCATCTTTGTTGCTTTGACTGTGAGATTGTTGGGCTCTATTTCTTAACAATTAAACTTTATTATACAACCCAACTATCTCACACAAGAGGGGGAAAAGGTTAAAGGGAAAAAAGAGTGAACCTTCTGGTATCTGTTCCACGGGACGGGTCCCTAGGTGTCTCTGGCCTGTGCACTGGTCTGGCCTGTTCGCTGATCCTCTTCCCGATCCATGCGCGCTCAAGCCTGGTCTGAACCTGCTGCTCCTCTCTGTCCTCTTCCTGTACGTTTCTGTCAGTTCATGCAATGCTGTACCTTTTCTTTCTCTGAATTGGATTAGGAAACATCCCCTGTGCTTGACTTCCCAGTGCAAATATATTCCATTTAACTTCAACAATAACTTCTTGTCCATAAATTTCTTCAGCTCAGAGGCTCATGGTGACTCCTCAGTGAGCCCAGTGCAGTGGCATAGGAATAGAGCTGTCTGGCATTTTTTTTAATGGCTGGCCTGGGGCTATTTCTGGTACCTTCTCATTCACTGAGGAAATGCGGATAAGGTGGCCCTTCAGTCACAAGTCTCTCTCCTGTTGAGGGTCAATTAGAAACACAATAGTCCAGGTGGAGTCCCTCATTTGCTTCCTGAATCCCAGGCCCAGGATGGCTCCACCCAGTCTATCTCAAGGTTAATCTCAGGGAGTATCTGTGGTGTGTCCAAAGGCAAAGCCCACCAAGACTGCTTTCACCTGTGACAAAGCTTACACTCCTTCCCACATGAGATGGTCACATTTCCTACTGATTGCTGAGGAGATCCAGTCTAGTGCCAACTCTTGTTTCATTCCCTTGTTGAGGTAAAATACTATGATTGGAAGCAAGTTTGGGAGGAAAGGCTTTATTTCATCTTACAGGTCACAATCCATCACTGAGGAAAGGCAGGCAGGAACTCAAGGATAAAACTTGAAGTCAAACATATTTGCAATTCTGCCTGGCATTCCCTCCTACAAAGAACTCACTCACAGCCAAGTACAGTAGGAACCACGGAGGATGCTGTATGCTTTGTTGACTTGCTCACAGGCTCCTACCTTTCTTATATAGCCCAGGTCCACCTGCTAAGGGAATGGTACTGCCTACAGTGGGCTGGGCCCTCCTACGTCAACTGAGACAATCAAGACAATCCCTCACAGGTATATCCACAAAGCACCCTGATAAATATTAACTGGGATTTCTTTTTTAAGTGATTTTATGTTGTGTCAAGTTGGCAGTTTGGGGTTAGCTAGACAGCCCCCATCTTACCAGCTGCATTGGTGATATATTTGTATATCATTGCCTGTTGCTGGCCAATTGCAGTTAGCAGCCAATTGCTGCTTTTGGAGTTTCTTTTGAGCCTTTTCAAGATCCCTGTTCTGTCTTCAACCCACCCCACTTACCAGTGGGACAGTGACCTCTGCTTTGTAACTGATGATGTGTTGGGAATTTTCATTGTCACAGATGAGGGGTGTGTGAAGGGACTCTGTCGAGCCCAGCCTGGCAAGCATAGTCCTGATAGGCCCTGCCCTTCTTCCACATTTCCTCTGCCTTGCTAAAAATCACAAAACACCTCATTAGATTTCATTCCTAAAGCGAACCACCAAGGTCTATGCCCTTATTTGGCCACTTCCTCCTCCTGAGGCTGACTGCCAAGGTCCAGCTGTCAAAGTATTGAAGTCCAGTAATCAAAAGCCTCCTGTGGATCACCTAATCACATGGCCAGTTAAAATTAAACACTCATGCCAACACAGGTTTCCCTTGTGCCTGTATAAACTGTCATTTTCCCGTGTGCCACGTCTTTCTCCCCTCTATCCAGAGGCAGTCCTTTGTCCATCTCCAGAACAAGTTGCGCCCCCTTCCCCCCCCACCCCCCCACCCCCCCCGCCACTTGTTTCCTTCCCCTTTCCCCTCATCCTCTATATCCTGTCTTTGCCTTTTTTCCCCTGCCATCTGGGAATAATAAATCTCTTTTGTGCTGAGAACTTGGCCTTGGGGGTCGTTACACCTGTATATCTAGGATATCCTTCTAACCATATCCCACAGTGACTGGTGATTCCTCCTCAAGGAATCATGCAACCCCACTCTGTCCTGCCAGTACTGGTAACTGCCTTCCAGTGCACAAAGGTAAGATCACAGTCATCTTTAACTTTCTCTACTCTGACCCCTGTTCCAACTCATAAGGCAATCCAGTGAGTATACCTGAAAAGCAGAGTTCCCTTGTCACAACCTATACTGCACATCAATTTGCTTTAAGCCACTCTTGTCTCATCTGGACCGTGGCTATAAGCTCCCAGGCGAAGTCCTTGCTTGTACTGCTTCCATCTTAAAATGTTAGTGGGATATGTCATTCCACTACTCAAAATCTACCAATGGCTTCCTTCTTGCTCATACTTTAAAAAAAAAAAAAGCAAGCTAGTTTACAAAGGCTTTGTAGGATTGCAGGACTACTGTATTAACAGTTTCCTCCAAGATTCACACTTGCCACCTAGCAGGGAAGTTCCTAAGCAGAAAGGTGAAAAATTTTAAATAGCTTCAGGATGTCCATGAAATTTACCAGATTCACTAAGCCCTGTCCTCCCTCCTAAGAGTAAACAAGTCAAGCAGGCCAAGCTGCAAAGACTCTTAGATGAGCCACGCTGTAAAGAAAGCTCTGAGAACAAATCAGCTGTCTGGGAGAAGGAGAAACTAACCAAGCTGCAAGGAAGAGGTTTAGACCAAATGGAAAAGAGAACTCTTCAACCTGTTTTGAGTTGCCTACAGGCTGTGCAGTGTGTTTCAGGTTTCCAGCTGTCACTAATGCTGTGATGAGCTTTGGTGATTCAGATAACTTTGAGTCATTTCATCTCCTGTTGTTGGCAACAAGCAAAAGAAGTACTACCATAGCTTGGTGTGGTGGCACACACCTTTAATCCCAGCACTTGGGAGGCAGAGGTAGGCAGATCACTGTGAGTTCAAGGCCAGCCTGGTCTACAAAGCAAGTCCTGGACAGCCATGCCTGCACGGAGAAACCCCGTCTCAAAAAACAAAACAAAACAAAACAAAACAAAACAACAACAACAACAAAAGGTACTACCATTTTGCTTTCAGACTCCATTTAATCATAGGGAGAAACTAAGTTCAAGGGGACTTCCTAATACTTAAACAGCGTCTCTTGTAAGGAAACAGTTGTCTGTGTTCAGCCATCCCAAGGACAATTTCTCTGTCTTGCTGCTACGGTCAAACTAAATTCATGTTCCCAAGCCCAGGAATCTATTCCTTTCTTGATTGATGGAAACCCCCTTGCTCAACCCCTTATGGCCAAATATGACTGGACAATGCTACAGCCCACCCCTGGTCCTCCTCACATTATCGTTTCATCCTTGAAATATGCTGTTTCATGTCTCTCCAGGGTTGCAGTTCAGCTCCCAAGTCTGTTCTGCTGTTCTGATCAATCAGTAGTGACTTGATTAAAATAATTTTTTTGTCCTCTGGATTGACCTGGTGTTTAAGTTATGCTGGATTTAAGCAGACCCCACAACACTGTAAGTTACTAGTCACCCATATTTCTGTAAATAACCCAAATAAAACTCATGGTTTATCAAGTAGGATTCTGGTGGCATCTATACTTTGTCTGTTATGGGCTCCATATTTGGTGTGAGTAGATTGTGTGTGCTACATCTGATCTGGAAAGTCTTGTCACACAATAATGGCCTTTCCCAACATCATCTCCTATTCTGTCCTCTTTGCTGACCTGTCCCAGTGCACATTTCCGAATATACCTGACATACGCACATGTTGGGCTTTTTTTTTTCCTTTGTTCCTTTCTCCTGTTGGGTCCCCAGATTTTTTCATATGTGGTCAGAAAGTCATGAGGCTCCATTATTCCCTCAGGAATATTCTCAAGACCATGAAGTAGCATTCTAGCAACTATGCCTATGCCCACAACCAGTGCCTTCATCAGTTTTGGGCAGGCAAACTTCTCTTTTGCCGTGCTCAGTGGTGATAGCAGAGAACCAGAACTGGCCAAAGTACTGAGAATTAGCGAATGCTGAATGCCTACTCTAAGGGGTCTATACCACTTCCCTGCAAGGCCTGAGGAACATTGTGGAACCAGGGGTAGAATGACTATAACAGCTGAGGAAAGGAGCTTATGGGCCCCTTCATTTCTTAAGATTGATCAGAGAGAGAGGAGAGAGAGTGTGTGAGTGAGTGAGAGAGAAAGAGAGAGAGAGAGAGACAGAGAGAGACAGAGAGAGACAGAGAGAGACAGAGAGACAGAGACAGAGACAGAGACAGACAGAGAGAGACAGAGAGACAGAGAGATTTTTTGCAATCATGTAGCCAATGGCAAGATGCTTATGTGCCTATAAACCTTCAGCAGCCCTAATGCAACTTACTAGGTCAGATTACTAGGTGTAGGAGGGCGTCTGCACAAACTGCTGTACCAACCAAGGACAATGTGTGCAGTAAACCTAGACCCCCTATCCAGATCTAGCCAATGGACAGCTCATTCTTCACAGTTGTGTGGAGAGCTGGGACTGCCTCAGACATGAACTCTGGTGCCCCCTACTTGACCACTTCCCCTTGGTGGGGAGGCCTGGTGGCACTTAGAGGAAGGGGAAGCATACTACCAGGATGAGACCTGATAGGCTATGATCATATGGTAGGAGAGGACGTCCCCTTCTGTCACAGATCTAGAGAGGGGAATAGAATGAAAAATAGATGGGGGAGGGGGGGAATGGGAAGATACAAGTGAGGGGATAACAATCAGGATGTAGCTGGACATGGTGGCACACACCTTTAATTCCAGCGCTCGAGAGGCAGAGGCAGGTGGATTGCTGTGAGTTTGAGGCCAGCCTGGTCTACAAAGTGAGTCCAGGACAACCAAGGATACACAGAGATACTCTGTCTCAAAAAACCAAAAACCAAAACAAACCAAAACAAAACCAAAAAACAAACAAACAAAAAACAAACCCAATGAGGATGTAATCTGAATAAATTATTTTTTAAAAAAACAATAAAAAGTTAAAAAAAAAAAAGAAAGGCATGAAAACGGAAGCTAGATTTGAAGAGGAAGGAAATTAGTGAAGATGGGAAGGGGAGAAGAGAGGGGAATAGGAAGAGAAACATGATGAAAGTCTATTGTGCATATGAACATGTCATAATAAAACATATTGCATATAATTAATATATACTAATGAAACATTTAAAAGTATGTTCAAATGTCCCCTTCCCATTGATGATTTTCTGGATCACCAAGAAATGGAAAACGTCTGCCCTTTCATTTTCTACTTTAATTAATTAACTGATTAACTTTTAAATAAAATAAAGTAGTGCCAATTACCTATTTCCTTCAACCTCTCATATGCCACTCCCCACTCAAGTCTATCGTCTCTTATTTTGTAACTTTTATTGCACACACACACACACACACACAGACACACACACACACAAATTCAGGGAACATCTACTTCGTTTTTATGCAAAACATTTACTCTTACTTATCATAGGTTTATTGTTTGATTTATTGTTTGTCTTCAGCTAAGGTGTAGGATATGAGATGCATGAGCACACCAGATGTTTTTCTCACGGCTACACTTCCAGTGTAGAGAACACATAGTAGGCATTCAGTTAGTATCTGAGCGAATGGATCCGTGTATGAAGGCCTACATGCTAGCGCCTGAGCCGATAGCCTTTCCTCATGCAAATGAGAGATAAGTGTGCAACTGTGCCCTTGAATATCTTGCCAATGATAAAAAATTAAGTCAGAATCGCTGAAATGATTATTGCTGTAAATATAACCAACATATTATGCTGCCGTTCCATGAAATGTAAAGTAAACATGATTTCATTGGAAGGGAAGCTGGTTATTTGCATTAAACCCTTGCTCACCTAGATGTTGAAGGGTAATTAAGGGGCCAAGCGGTGTGCCTGCAGAACGTGAAAGGCAGGCTGGATCTTAATTTTGAGTCAATGGCTTGATTATATCAATTTCTCATCCTTCTGCTTTTATTCCTTGCTGAATGAAAAATGAGCTGAAACTTTTTTATTTTTTATTTTACAATTTCCTGCATTAAGAAAGTCTTGAAATTAAAATAAAAAAAGTCTCTTAATTTTTTAAAGCTCTCTTTTAAGTACAACTTTCCTACCTGTGATGTAGCTTGAGTACAGAACAGTTTCAACGATGCCATGGGAGGTGGTGGATACCGTGACACAGTGGAAATGGAGTGAGGTTGGTTTGGCTGGGCTAGGGTCTCTCCTTCCACTTTTATAAAGCTGGATCTCCCAACATTCTTATGTTTTCAGACTACAAAACATGAAGAAGAAAAATTGTCACCTTTTCATGACATCATCATACTTTATAAATGGATGCCCATAAAGTTATTTTGGGCTATTGTTGAGTTATTTTAAAACCCAAGGAAGTCATTCGTTCCCATTTTGACGTGAAGAGCTATACTGTATTTAACAAGTGAGCAGATAGGTGTCCACTGGAACTGACAGGATGAACTCAAGGCTGTGGGAAAGGAATGTCATGCTGTGTTGTCTTTGTTCACAAAGAGGCCTATAGGCACCTCTACATTTCTTAACTCTAAACTAATTAATGCACTCAAGGCATTATATTAGTGCTAGATTACACATTTCTTTACTTTAGAAAACCCTCATGTCCTACCCTCAGCAAGGAAATGCAGACCACATTTTAAACAACTCAAAAGAAGCATTTACTTTAACCATGACCTGAAGAATAGTGGTGGTGACAGAAATGGTAGGTGTACAAATGTGGTAGTGATGATGGTGATCTTTATGGGTTTGTGTCGGCGCCGCACCGTCCAGCGGAAATAAGACACCAACAACCAGACTTCTTCTCAAGATCTTTACTCAGGATTAAGCTCAGTGGGAATGGCCCCGAAGAAGGGAAGGGCCAAGCTTAAGTATAACTCAAGGGCCAATCAGCTCATGCCAGGTGCCACCTCCTCATAGGTCCGCGTCAGAGCAGGACTGCTCGTCATCAGATCACCAGTTACCCTTGCACAGCCTTTTGCCATATAAGGACTTGTTTATCTTCGAGAGCGCTCGCCGTCGGGATGGTGGAAGGCGGAAGCCTATGCCATGTTAAGGCACGGCACCTCGCAGCTCTCCACAGGTTTGGTCTTTATGATGGTGGTATTAGTAGTGATAGTGTTAACTTGGTGGTAGTGAGTGATAATGCTGGTGATGTTATTGTACTGATGTTGGTGATGTTTGTGTTTATGGTGGTGACATTGGTGGCAATGGTAGTTGTAATAACACTGGTGGTGAGTGGGTTGATGGTGGCAATGGTCGTTGGGGTCGATATGGAAGTACAATGTATTCAAATGTTAATTGCTTGTCCCCAAAGAGCCTTACCATCCTATGATCAAATTCTCACCTATCCAAAATGACCTTGTGTGAATCTGGCCTCCCAAGTTATCCCTGATTGGCTAATGAAGTTTCTTACAGCCTGGGTTTGGAAGAAGAGAGGTAGGTGGAGTGAAGGTTCTCAGGCTTATGGGGTTGTAGAAGGACCAGGAAGAGGGAGAGGGAGGAGAAAGAAAGGAGCAGATTGCCATAACCCGGAGCAGGTGGTCAAGAGCAGCTTGTTCTAAGGAGTGTCCTGATGGACCAGAAGCAGCCCAAGTGGAACATGTGAAATTGTCTATGGAGATTTTGGGTGGGAAGCAGAAAAGGTAGCTTAGAGGGTTGGTACATGCCAAGCTCTAGTGTTTTAAGGCTTATTATAAATCCAACAAATGTGTGTCTTTTATTTATTAAATAGCAGGTTAAGGAATAACTGCCACCCTAATAGTTTCCTGCACTTAACTAACATATACAAAGTAATTAATTCATTTTATAAATGGTAGTGATGGTAACAGTGGTGGTGAAAGCTGTGGTGGTGATGGTGGTAATAGTGACATTGAAATATTTGCCCTGGCCCTAATTCTTTTCTTTCAGGTGATCAGAATGGCTCCATTCTGAAAGGCTGGCTCAAATTAATGAGTAATTATCCTAAGAGCCAAAACTCTGGATCTCAATATTTTGACATATTTTATAAATGGTTAGAAAATTAAATCATCAGTAAAGAAAGCATAATGACAAAAGTATTCAAATGACTTTTTAAATTGAGTAAATTAGCTAAATTAGCTGGAGATTCCCACATAATGAAAATACATTATTTGACATTGATGGGTCTTACATTCCGATACATTCACTCCCTTCCTCTCTTGCTTCCTTCTACTCACTCTCCCATTCTCTTCCTCATTTACCGAGTAATCAGAAATAAACTGGTATGATATAAATTGCTACTTATCTCATTTCCTTGATCAGTGTGTGTTCTCGGCTGATCCATGAGTCTTGTGGGCTTTTAGTTGTAAAGCCCTCTTTCCAGGCAGTTTGTTCTTAAATGCTCCGTGCTCCCAAGTGTAGCCCAAAATATGGATATTATCGGAGTTTATACAGGCTGAGAAGTAGCTGTTATCTCGACGTGACAGTAAAACAGTTGATTACTTCCTGAAGCACTACTTTAAATCAAGAACCTCTCTAATAAAATCTTTAAAACATTCTTTTAAATTATAGAACGTGGAATTAACCAGCCTCCACACACCGTGGAGGCCTCTCCCGGGCTCAATTCTGAAATGTCTCCTTTCGCCCTGAATGGCGTAGAATTGGAAAATGCAGACCTAACTCTCACTGGAACTTTTGTGGGAAGACTCCGGCCCTGTGCCTAACCTGACTGATTACCCAGTGACCAGGGCCAGCTGCCTTCACACCTGTTTCTTACCTAGGCCTCAAAGAAGTAAACACACCTCTATGTTATAAAAGCACAAAACACTGAAGAAAAAGAACTCATGAAAGTTCTAAGTCTGATAGTCCCTTTTAGGTTCTATTTCTCTGGACTAAACTTTAAAAAGACAAAAATAAAACCAAGGCCAAATCCTAACAGTTGGCCATAGAGAAGAGTCCTGGGCTTTTGCAGGGTCACTGGGTCACTTGTTTCCATATGACAGAGGCTTTATTACACACATTCTGCCTATGGTACCAGGGCTGATGAATCCTGTCATTGCAACTGCTGCATTTAGAATCAAACGCCCATCTGGGCAGTGGTGGTGCGCACCTTTAATCCCAGCAGTTAGGAGGCAGAAGTAGGTGGATCTCTGAGTTCGAGGCCAGCCTGGTCTACCGAGGGATTTCCAGGACAGCCAGGGCTACACAGAGAAACCCTGCCCTTGAAAAAAACAAAACAAAACAACAAAGAATCAAGCACCGATCTCAGCAATCACAGGGCAGTTGTGTCGTGGAAGAACTTGCTCTCACCACAGTGCAGGACTGCTTTCCATCAGAGATATTAACACCTGATTGCTGTCAGGCCAGGAAAGTGCTTGGTGAAGGGATTTTTGCATGCTTTTAGTCTTAATTCTGACTCAGCCATTATTTGTTGAAACCTCACCATGTATTTCTACTTGCAGAGCCCACTTTCTCTGCCTGTTTATAAGACTGTATAAAGCATCATGCTGGCAAGGGTCTTGGGTGCATTTGGCACTTTCTCCCTCATGGCTAAATGCTTATGTTCTCCCAAAACTAATCTGTTGAAACCCAAACCTCCAGTGTGCTGGTTTTAGGCCTTTGGGGGAGGTGATTAATCACAAGAGCAGAGTCTGTGGGAGTAGGGGTAGTGTCCCTATGCAGAGCCCGTAGAGCTCTCACTCTCCTGCTCCTTTCACTGCACAAGGACGAAGAGAGAGGCCTTCATGTGGGAACTAGGAGGCAGGCCCTGGCAGGCAGCAAATCTGTCAGCACCTGGGGCCTGGAGTCGCAGGTTCCAGAATGCTGAGAAATAATACAACCCTGTTGTTTAAAAATCACCTAGTTTATGTTATCTTGTAATAGCAGCCCCAAACAGACCAAGACAGTGAGTGTGCATGCAAATGTAATCTTTCCTTATCTGGTGTAAAATATTCTCCCCAGCATCTATGCTAACTAGGATATCTGAAGATAAGGAATGAAATATTCATGGCATAAGGCATAGAGCTCTGAATTTAAAAACACGTTGGCATATTTTAGAGACTCTAACAAGGAGATGAATTTTTTCCTTCCTACGACACATGTATTCTGTATGTGATGTGGTCACAGGACACTGATTTCATTCCAGAACTGAGGAAAGCTTAAGGCCTTTGTGTTGAGTCTGGCTTTTACCAATCAATACTTGAGGCCCCTGACCACATCCATGCCATGTCGTACGCTGGCCCACAGTGCATGTGGCACAGTGGATGATGATAAAAGGAAAGGATGTCCGTTCCCTTGTATATGGGGGGAGGGGCATCCTGCATGGTTCTGGAGTTGCACCTTGGGGCTCCTGCATGGTTCTGTGGTTGCACCTTGGGGCTCCTGCATAGTTTTGGAGTTGCGCCTGGTGGGGGGCACCTGCATGGTTCTGGATTTGCACCTTGGGGGCTCCTGCATGGTTCTGGAGTTGCACCTTGGGGCTCTTGCTTGATTCTGGTGTCGTGCCTTGGGCCTCCTGCATGGTGATCTTGCACTCTACCACCAAAGTACATTTCTAGTCCTGCTGACTGTGGCTCTTGAAGTAATTGTGACTGACAGTATGTGTTTATGCTGATAGCTTACGTAGCAGAGGTTCATTAGATATCCTTTCTGTGGGCAGATCTACATTAGGCACCAGGAATATATCAACTAATTTTAAAACATGAAAAGAAAAACAAAAAACCCACACCCC
This sequence comes from Acomys minous, assembly GCF_964271855.1. Taxonomy (NCBI): domain Eukaryota; kingdom Metazoa; phylum Chordata; class Mammalia; order Rodentia; family Muridae; genus Acomys; species Acomys minous. The sequence goes on from NC_140495.1 coordinate 51,543,617, forward strand.
TTTCCCTGCCAGAGCTGTCTTTCTGATGGGCAATAGGATATCAACTAAATAAATGCACTTGAGTTATAAATTGTGATTGGTATCTAAAGATTAAAGGACTAAGAGTCAGATGGGAAAGACAGGTATGGTAGTTAAATTCCTGTGTCTACATTGGAGGGAAGGGTAAGGTGTGATAAAGGCAGCTGTCTGAAGGAGTGACTGGACCTCAGAGCTAAAGAATGAATAGGAGTTTGATGGGCCAGACATGGAAGAGAGATTTCAGAGGTCTGAGACAGGAGAGAGCAGCAGGTGTCCAGCTAGCACACAGTTGACAGAAGGAGGTTATCACCCAAATGTGGAGGAGACCACGCAGGCTCTTTAAGCTCTGCTTAAACATTTTGACTTACCCCTAAGTGAAGCTTTGGAGAGCTCTTCAAAAGGTAAGGATATGTTCCCATCTGAGTTTCTGAGTTCTCACTCTGGGTGCTATAGAAAGCATCCTGGAAAGACTAGTACAGTGGTTTAATTTGTATGTCAGCTCAATGAGGATACAAAATGTCCAGATAGCCTGGAATGCATCATGCCTGGGCTGGTGTGTGGTGGTGTTTCCAGAGGAGATTAGCATTTGCATCAATATGCTCGGTGAAGAGGATCTGTTGTCACCAGTGTGGGTGGGCATCGTCCACTCAGCTGTGGGCTGAAGTAATGAAAAGGCAGAAAAAGATGAATTTGCTGTCTTGTCTTGAGCAAGGACATCTATTCACTCTGACATACACTGAAGCTGCTTGACCTTAGGCTTTTGGACTGAGTCCAAGGCATGTACCATTGGCCACCCTCCTTGTCAAACCCAGGGTTTAGATTGATACAGCACAAGCAGTATCCTGTTCTTCACCTTGCTGAAGTAAGACCCTTCTTAGGCTCCATACTGACATGAACAAATCCCTCCCAATCTCTCACTCTCATGTGTGTGCACATGTGTACATAAGTATGTAATTCTGCTTTTTGTTCCATTCATTTATCAGAGATGAAAGATCCTCATTACTCAGTCGATGTATTCAAATGAAAATCTTTTCTGAGGACACCGTCACATGCAGAAAACCAGGGCTTTTTTTGGAGGACACTACTGTGACAAAGTATGGGATGATTGCAGAAGTCCAGGTAAGAATGCTGACAACATGGAATGACATGATTCTGTGGAGTGAAAGGAAGATTTAGGGCTCCACATTTGTTCCTGCATGATAAACTGGGAGCAAATAAGATAAGTGTCCCACAGTTTGATAGCTTCTTTCAGCGTATGGCCAGTGAGTTAAGCATTAAACATGACATGCTGATAAGAAGAGTGCAAGTGAGAGCCTAGCTATCTAAATGGTGAAAGACAACATGTGTTTCCTTTTGAATGAGCTATTGCCAGGTAGGTTCTCTCCCCCTCTCCTGGTTTGTTTCCCTTGAGAGTACGTGCAAATAAACAATGCCTTGTTGTCACTTGGTAGCACCAACTCGAATGGCCATTCTTGGTGAGGTTCTGTTGCCACAGTTTGCCCAGTGCCTTGCCAAGAAACACCCAGTTCACTGCCGTTTTTCCTGGTAGCACTTGTATATGGTTTCCAGCAGCCCTTCCCTCCTTGTAACTCACCTGGATCCCCTTCTGGTACCAACTCCAAGAGATCCAAATAGTCCTATGGTCAGAATGTGGAATTAAAAGCAGGGGAAAGATAGAATAGGGCTGTAAAATGCTCCACTAATAGTCAGAAAAATGTAAATGAAAAACACTTACCAAGAGATGCCTTTTATAGCATCTACATTATTACACTAACAGAAGTAAATTGTATTTTGATTGTGGCTGGTTGAAAACCACATCCTACACCAGTGAGGTATATAATCAGCTTAATCAGTTGCTGATCCCAGGACAATTTCATCTCAGAATATTGGGAAAGTGCAAATAACACAGAGTTTATTCCATTCTTCTTAGTAATTTAAATGTCACTTTGTTAAATGAACTTGCAGACAGATTTGCATTACTTGAATTCAGGGTTTCCAATACTAATCTTAACACTTTTTCCCACTCTAATACCAAGACAATGACTTAATATACAAAGCAAGTGATTACATTCAAAACATTCCCAGATGAATGTTTTTGGTGCGATGGTTACCTTTTTGTTTGGAGGTTTATGGTGCCAAGTTTGTTTTCAAAAGTCTTAATAAATATATCACTTATTAAATCATTGTCTCTCAAGTACATCTTACCCTTATATAATTTGATGATGTTAAACAGAGATATGCAAAGCACACTAGTCTTACTGTTTCCCACATAGGCATTGACTGTATGGGCTTGGCCAAAGGGGATGGAGGGGTGGATAGAGTCCTTTGGAGAGGAAAGGGAACTGGCTACTTCTTTGCTTCCTATCCCCACTGGACTATCTCCCTCAAGTGGCAGCAGCTTCTTGCAGTAATGACAACAAAATTTAGTATGTCGAGTTTTCCAACGCATCAGCTTTATTCTATCCCATTGGAGAGGCCAGGACCTCTGTGGGCACCTCTCTCCAGGAGCTATTTAACCTCTAGTGCAAGAGACCGGGCTATGTTCAGCAGCTGATAGCCCTTTCTGCTTGTTCAGTTCTTCGATATGCAGGGAATGCATGCAACTGCGTGCGTGCGTGCGTGTGTGTGTGTGTGTGTGTGTGTGTGCGCATGTGCGTGTGCGTGTGCGTGTGCGTGTGCGTGTGTGTGTGTGTGTGTGTGTGTGTGTGTGTGTGTCCACGTGCAGGCACACACACAGAGGTCAGAAAACAATGTCTGGTGTCAGTCCTCTACTTCCACCTTGTTTGAGACAGGGTCTCTTCCTTATTTTTTTCTACTGCTGTTTGGCCAGGCTCATGAGTGCCCTGTGATTCTTTTGTCTCTGCCTCCTATCTCTCCTTTCAGATCTCATCATGCAGCATCCAGTTTCTAATCAGGTTTGTAAGATTCAAATTTAGGCCCTCAACTTGAACGGAAACTGCCTTTACCTACTGACCTATCTGCTCTGCCCTCCATGTAACTTTTGAACACAGGCTCTCATTGAACTTTGAGTTCACAGACTTGGAAACTGGTTGACCAGAAAGACTCCAGAGCCCAGAATCTCCACTCCAACTTCTAACACTAAGATTACAGACATGCACCACCACAGCAAGCTTTTATATGGGTAATGGGAGTCCAAGCACTTTACTTGATGAACCATCTTCCAGACCTGTCTCTAACTTCACACCCCCCTCCTCCCCAGTTTCTGCCTCTGTATCGAGAGACTACAGTGGAAGGGCCAGCAGCCTGGGACCCTTGCCCAGTGTTCACAATTAGTGCCCCATCTCTCTGGAGCATTTATAAATAGACTGAAAAACTTTTTATGCTTTTTTTGTTTGTTTGTTTTTTGTTTTTTTGTGTTTTTGTTTGTTTGTTCAGTTTTGGTTTTTCTAAACAGGGTTTCTCGTGTAGCCTTGGCTGTTCTGGACTCACTTTGGAGACCAAGCTGGCCTCGAACTTACAATGATCTACCTGCCTCTGCCTCTCAAGTGCTGGCATTAAAGGTGTGCACCACAACACCCGACTTTTTATGCTTTCATATCTGATACTACCCCAGACAGTCTTTAGCTTGTTGATGTAACAGTTTTCTTTATTTAACATTTTTATTATATTTATTGATTGGGTGGGGGGCTTTGTCATGGTGCATGTGGGAAAGTGAGGACAACTTTTAGGAGTTAGTTAGTTCTGCCCTTCCACTATGTCTGTCCTGGGGATGGAACTAGAAGAAGACTGCTATAGGCCTTGGGTGCTGGCTGACAACACATATAGTAGCCGGTGGAAAACTAGGGTTTTCTTAATAAACTTTAAAAGGTTGTTATCTTCTGTTAGGCTGTCAGTTCTAGCTAACAGCAGGATGTTTGGTTGGATACAGAGGTTGGGACAAGGAATGGGTATTTAGTAGGCTAAAGATCACCCCCTGACACACTGTAATTAGACTCTGGAATTGCAACATTCCAACCTCTCCACATCACTGAATTTTTAGTCAGTCAATCAGCCTATGTAGACAGATTCTTTGCAGGGAATCCTTGTCCACATTACTCTTTATCATTAAATCGTGTGTTTCCAGTCCTCTAGTGGACACCTGGTGACAAAGTCTCTATGTGTGAGTGACACCTGGAGCCTTTGAATTTTCAGCATCTTTTGAAACCCTGAGACTGCCTGGAGGAGGACTGGTCCCTCTGGGCTGTGAACTGCAGTCCAAGGCATCCAAGGTCATCAAGGCCTCCACAGCTGTGCTACAGAAGCCTCTCAGCCCTGCAGCATTTGGCCTTGTGGCTAACAAGCTGCTAAGATCCAAAGAGGGGAAGAATGACAGAAACCAGAGAAGTGGGTGTCACAAAAGTGGCCCTTGTCATTTTTTCCAGCTGAACTCCACTAAGAATTCCTAATAGGGGGGTAAGTGAATTTCTTTCCTAAGGGGAGATGATAAACAGACAGACAAATAAGCCAAACACAAAACAAAATCGATGTTGGAGTGCTCAAGACTCACAGCCTCAGGGTACCTCTTAGGAGCTGTTAATAGACTTGTGGACACGGGTTTGGGAGCCGTCCTCAGCTGTGGAGTTCTTCTTGGCTTCTTTTATAAGCACTCTGTCCTGGCTTGTTTTTTGTTACCTTGACACAAACTAAGGTCATACAGGGAAGAGGGAACTTGAGTCGAGAAAATGCCTCCATCAGATTGGCCTGTAGGCAAGTCTGTATGGCATTTTCTTGATTAGTGGTTGATGTGGGAGGACCCAGCTGACTGGTGGGGGGGGGGGGGGAGACAGGTGGTAATCATCCCTGGCCAGTGTTCCTGGGTTGTATATGAAGGCAGGCTGAGCAAGCCTTGACTTTCTGCCTTGACTTCCCTCAATGTAACTTATAATATGTAAGTCAAATAAACTCCTTTGTTCCCACATTGCTTTTGGTTTTGTGTGTGTGTGTTTGTTTCCTTACAGCAATAAAAAGCAAACTAGAATGTACTCTGAAAATAAAATACTAAAAAGGAATTAGTGTACACACACACACACACACACACACACACACACACACACACACACAGAGGACCTAGTTTAGATGTATGTCAAAAAGCTATTTCTGCACCTGACTTCTCCACTTGAGACCGGGTAATTTGGTGGGTTCCAGTTCCCACATCTCAAAATACCTGGATGTAATTCTGGTTGTGGTTGGCTATTTCAAGAATTGACTGGGAATGTTGGGGGCAGCCCAGGACTTGCTGTCTAATCTGTGACAATGTGAGCAGCTTTCCTCACCACCTCCCCACAGCCTACTTTTGTGCCTAAGCCTGATGGACTGAGCCTTCTTAAAAGACAAAGTCAACCAGGTTGATGTGAAGAGGAGGCACAGACAGGATTCAAACATCCTTTTTTTGTTGTTGTTGTTTCTCGTTTAGGTCCCTATGGCCCCCACTGCCATGTTTATGTTGTCATAGAACAACAGAACCAGGATGCTCAGTGTTTGGTTTACAGAACTGGTTTCCCATGCCACCTTGTTCCCAGCAGCTACCTCTTTCTTTCTCTCCTGGAATATTAGGAAGTAGTTTGTGGAAATGGAAGAGAATTTAGGAACAATACTCAGAGCTTCTGTTCATGACAAGAATATATGCCTCATCTTTATACTAACCTGTTTGGGTTTGTCTTTGAAGAAAGATCAGTCTGCTGTTTACAAGGATGGAGACTTTCTGCTTTGGGACCACAGGCCTCTGGGTCCTGAGTCAAATTCTTGGTAACTGAGATTTCCTTAAGCCTCCAGAGATGTCCTCAGTTTCACCCCCCCCCCCCCAAAAAAAAACCAAAGGGGTCATTCCTTTCTGATCTGGTCCACACATAATCAAATCCCTCTCCTACTGAAAAGCCTCAGTGACTCCCTGTTATTTACAAGATAATAGCCAGCTACCTACCATCCAGTCTTTAGAGATGCCATCTCATTGGGCCACACCCTTGAGTAGTTCCTCAACAGCAAGCCTTTTAAGACTATGATGTGGAAAGCTTTTTGATCCTCTCTTTCACGCTTGGACAACCACTCTGGGGGCAGTAAGCTGCCATGTAAGGAATGTCATTGCTCTGACATCAGCATTCTGTGAAGAAGGCAAAGGTGGAGCCACAGGGAAAGGAGCTGAGACTACATGAAGAAGGGGCGAGAACATCTATTTCCTTGACCCTTCACCTTACTCCTGTCCTAGGCAATTACTGAGTACATTTGCGTGAGATCCCAGGGAGGTCTGCAGAACTTGGTGGAAGCCAGTCAGAGCATGGTAGGCCCTCGTCTATGGGTGAAGGAGAAGCTCACTCCTGGTAAGCTCAGATATAGGTGAGCCGAACCCACTGCTGGTAACAACCCACCAGACTCAAATGTGTGAATCCACACAAAAGGTGTCAAAAGCTCGCTCTTTGAAGAAAAACATATCAAAGGTGCCCTGGAGACAAGCCCCTGAGAGTGTCTCCTGCTATTGAAGTAAGCTTAGTTTAAAAACCCAGAGGCTGGAAGGTTTGGCAGTACAACCTCATCCCTCCCATATAGCACTGTCCTTGTCCTTTTTAAAAGCTTAGTGAATTAAAATCTAGTTGTTCGACTCTTTTGTCTTTATTTTTAATAAAGTGTAGTCTGGCCTTTCACAAGCCGAAGGCCCCCTTTCCCCTCTGGAAGGGACGCAAATTTTTCTTGTCTCAACTCGGCTGAGCGCAGCTGCCCTGCGCTCCCTCCCTGCCCAGAAGACCGGTTCTCAGCTAGCCTCCAGAAGGCTGACAAAAACCCTGGGGCCAGATTCTCAGCCCAGCCTCCCAGAGAAAGGAACCCACCAAGCTCCACTTCACCATATGTTCTCCCAAGGTGGGGAACTCTGTCTTGCCTCAAGGAGTGATGATGGCTTCCAAGTGTCGGTGACCTCAAAGCTGAGAGGTGGAGGTGGCCGGATCCTTAAGGCTTGGGGCTTGGAGTGTGTGTGGCATCCCTTCTGCTATCGTCTGTCACTCATGCAGCCACAGAACCCGTGATCAAGGCCATGTATCCCGTCCCCAACATGCCTGTTTCCTGCACTACGTTATCCATCTTATGGTTTTGACAAGGCAAAGCCTGTGGGAAGGACTCCCTTTAGCTCACAGTTGGAGAGCTCTTTCTACCATGGCAGGGAAGGCATGTTGGTACAGACTTGAGGTGGCTGGCCATACTGTGTGTGCAGCCAGGAAACAGATAGATATGAAACCAAAGATAACAGAGAAAAGGACCAAAGGCTTGGGGTGTGGAGGACAGAGAAAAGGGAGGGCACTGGTCTCTCAGGGCCTCTTGTTAATTCAGAGGCTGCTTTGAAGTGTCTGAGTGGAACCAGAGTAATCACACCTTTGCTCCCAATGGGATTTTATGGTTTCTTTCTGGAGACAGGAGGAAGTTGCTTCCCCTTATCCAAGCTCAAATAAAACTGGCTTCTCCAGAGAAAAGTGACTCTTAGCAGGAAAATTAGAGTTTTGTTAAGCTAATATATTCCAATGGATGAGGCAAAGAATGGCCACTTAGTCCAAGATAAATCAATCAGCCTTTTCAGAAGCAGTTTCTTTTCAGGAGTTTTGCTCACAAGATTCTAAATCCAGTCAAGTCGACAAGTTCCTACATCCTTCAACTCTGACCCAAAGCACTTTCACTTGATATCACTGACTATGATGCAAGACAGGGGAGGTCTGTGATAGGCCCAAGTCACCCACCAGCCCCTGTTTATTGAAAAGACAGCAAATAGGTTCAATCTTATCCCAGAAGCAGCTGTGGCATCTCAGTACTTCCGTGGCTCTTCTGTTTCCTTCTCAATCCCAGAAACATGGCCCTGGTGTGGCTGCCTCTGACAGTGTCACTGAGGTGTTCGATGATATACAGGTGGATAAGTCCTTAACACCAGAAGAAGTGAAGAAATACAAGAAGGCAGTGCTCTTCTGCATGAGAGAGGGCAAGAAAAGCATCATCCCAGAGAATGGCATGGAGACCATGGTAGGATATGTAGGGGCAGACTGTGCACCACTGTCAAGATGCTGACAGACAAGGACAGTTGCTATGCTCGCTACCATGAGGCATACCAGACCAAGGAGAAAGAAAAGGGAGACTGGCTGTCCGTCTTCTGGGCCCATGACAGTGAACCCCTCAATAGCCAAATAATTCATGGAGGCTCCAAGGATGCTGTCCAGTTTTATGATGAGGTCAAGGGATGTTGTACCCTAGCAGAAAACCTAAGTGGCAGCGTTGTCACCTCCCTGGAGGGCAAGCCTTTGTGAGTTACTTCCAGCCTCTTCACTGGAGCATTCACCAGCTCCAGCCCTACTCTGATGATGCAGGCCACCCCCTTTCCTTCCAAACTGGAGGGGATAAGGGGAGCACAGTAGCAGGAGGACTGCAACCTTCATCCCAGTCTCCCAATACACTCCCCACATCCTGGGCCATCCTCCTCCCTCCATCCCTGGTGGTTCTGACCATCTCAAACTTCTTCTGATCTCTGACTCCCCTTAGGTTTAAATAAACCAAGCCACCTCAGGCACTCAGAGTTAGGGGAGCTTGTATTTTTAAATGACATCTCTGCTCCTCAATTGTGCTGTCAGTTTCTAACTGCAGTAGTGACTTTGTGCTTGTCTGTTTAGCTCTGTGTGTAGATAAACTGTTGTGGAAATGACTCTCCTGTACGCAGGAGGCCTTCCCTTTTTCCTTTGCTCTCAGGCACTCAGGGAAGCAGGACCAGTAAGGAACCTTCATTATAAAATAATAATCGTAATTAACAAGGGAGGATAGGGCCAGGTATGGTGACTCATGCCTTTAATCCCAGAGTATTCATTCATTCGCTCATTCATTTATTCATTCATTCATTCAACAAATACAATTTTCTAGTTACCCAGTCACCACTCGGGGAAGCAAAGACATAACGCTTTGAGTTCGAGGCAAACCTGGGCTACAAAGAGAGTCCAGCACAGCCAGGGCTCCATTACGCAGAGAAACCTTGTCTCAAAAAAACCAAAACCAAAACCAAAATCAAAACCAAAACAAAACAAAAACAAGGTGGAGGGGAAATAGTATATGAGGGTTAAAAGGAAGGAGGGAAGTGTTTATTTAGATTAAACAATGATGAAACCTGGAGACAAATTCAGAGACAGAGTGCTGTTTCCTGGGTTCATTAAAGGAGAATGAGATAGAATTCTTTAACTTCAGTGGTCCTGATGTCAGTCCCACATTAGGATCTGGAAAGGAAATGAACTAACTCTTGCTATGACTAGTCAACATGATACCTGGCATAGGACTGGCCTCAGGCTCAGGGTGATCTTAGAATATAGTGAAGATCAGCAGTGAGGTGCTTGGTAAGTCAAAAAAGGAAACACATTCTTCCTTCCTTCTTTCTTTCTTTCTTTTTTTTTTCTCTGAGACAGGGTCTTTCTGTGTAGTCTTGGCTGCCCTGGACTCACTTTGTAGACTAGGCTGTCCTCGAACTCACAGCGATCCGCCTGCCTCTGCCTCCCGAGTGCTGGGATTAAAGGCGTGCGCCACCACGCCTGGCTCTTCCTTCTTTCTCTTATCAATAAGTACTATGTACAAAATATTTGGAGCTAGTCACTGAGCCAAGCCCCAGAGACAATGGTGCAGAAGACAGCGGTGACCTCACTGCCTCTGTCCATGCCTCTACTGAATCATTTGCTTCCTGCTCTGTTAGCATTTTACTTACAGGATCTGTGGGCTCTCAAGACTTCCTTATCCCAGGCCATTGTTGGCCAGCCTGTTTCTCAGACAGAGGTGAAGCTTTCCTATGCCTGGTTTCTTTTTAAAAATTGGTGCTGACTGGGTAACTAGAAAACTGCATTTGTTAAATGAATGAATGAACGAACTCACATTATAAATTAACTCAGCAGTCTCCTGCTATATTTGCCCACCCGAGGAGACTGACAATTTAGAATAACATAGAAAGAGTAGAGTAGAATGTTTAGGGTTGAACATTCTACTGACAACCAGGTAGGATCACCTAAAATGTGTTACTTAAACAAACAAACAAACAAACCAACAAAAACAAACAAAAAAAACTCACGAGGGTGAATGGAGAGATGGCTCATTGGCTAAGAGTGCTGCCTTCTCTTCCAGAGAACCCAAGTTCTGTTTCTAGCACTCACCTTGGGTGGCTCACAACTGTCCATAACCCCAGCACCAGAGGATCTGATGCCCTCTTTTGCCATCTGCATGCAATTACACACACTTGGCACGCATCCACAGAACATAAGTAAAAACAATTCCAAAAAAGGTTTTTCAAGAAATGGCTGGGGAAATAACACAGTCAGTAAATGCTTTCTGTATAACATGGGGGCCTGCTGTCCAGGACCCACAAGAAAGCCAGCATGGTGGTGGGTTTTGTACCTCAGAGCTTCTCAGAAAGAATCAAACAGGTTTTTGGAGCTCAATGGCCAGCAAGGCCCAGGTCCCTGAGAGAAACACTGTCTCAAAAAGGAGGATGAATGGCTCCTGATGAGCTAAACCTGAACTGATCTTTGGCCTTCATGTGTAAACACATACATACATGCACACATGAACACTCATACACATGTACACGGACAACACAATAAGTACATATTTACATAAATATTAGATGATAGGTAGGTAGGTAGGTGATAGAGAGACAGACAGATGGTAAATAAGAGATGCCTGTTGAACTGAGGGTGTGTCTCAATGGCAAAGCAATTGCCATCCTATGTTAGCTCTGGGGCTTCATCCTTAACACTGAAGGAAACTGGGGTGGTTTGAATAAGAATGGTCCAAAGGGTCATACATTTGAATGCTTAGTCATCAGGGAGTGGCACTATTTGAGAAGGATTAGAAGGACTAGGGGGTGTGGCCTAGGAAGAAGTGTGTTACTGGGAATGGGCTATCAGGTTTCAAAAGCACAAGACAGACTCGGCCCCTCCCTCACCCCACCCCTCACCTCTCTCGGCCCATGGATGAGGAGGTAGTTCTCAGCTGCTGCTCCTGCACCTGCCTGCTTGCCTCCACACCCCCTGCAATGTTATAACGGACTAAACCTATGAAACTGTAAGCGAGGCCCCAATTAAACGCTTTGTCTTATAAGAGTTGCCTTGGTCACAGTGTCTCTTCCCAGCAACAGAACAGTGACTAAGACAGAAAAGGAAACTTATGGCTTGTGGAGGAGTGCTTACTACTGAATCACTTTTCTGCTCTCTGAGCATCAAAGTTTTCTGTGGAAGGCACAGACACGCAAAAGAATCTCACCAAGTCTAAGAGAATTGGGACAGGCTGACCTCCAACAGAATTTCCAGATTAAAGAACATGAAGAAGAAGGTGGATTTGAGAAAAGTGCTTTTCTAGCTGGCCTCTGGTTCCATTCTTCTGAGTGGATGCCTGAACATAAGTGATGCTCAGAATAGGTAATCTTCCCCCACAGGAGCAGGGAAGGGAGCTTTGCCTAACAGTAAGAGCTGTAAAAGCAGTGCTAAGTCATGTCTCAGGTTGCTTCTGCACATCATGCAGTGCTGGGTACCAATGTTCTGACCATAGTTGGCCCACTGAGAGAGATGACTGGGCAGGCCTGGACCCGCCTGTCCAACAGAGCTTATGTGAATGCTTCCTAGTGAGACAGCCTGCTGCCTGTCTCTGGGCTGATTTTTCTTGTTATCAGTCTAGCATGCTGTGGAAGCAGGGGGTCCCAGCTTCCTGCTAAGCTTTCAATCACTTCTACTACTGACTCTCCCCAGGGATCATCCTGTCCTTTAGTTTTCATCACAAGCCAGGAGACTGCTTAACCAGATCCTCTTTAAAAATCCACGCTGCACATAAGGAAACACAAAACCAACTTCTCTGCTAGTGGACAGTTGACTGTGTAGACCATTTAGAATCTTGTGAATGGTACTTGCATAGCTTATTATCCCATGCACAGATAAAGCAGAGAAAAAAGCAGTAAAGGATGTCTTAGGACCTTTGTTTAATGACATTTATCTGATAATACCTGAACTTAAAAGGTGATGAGTGACTAGTAAGTGTGTGTGTGTGTGCACATGGAAGTGAGCCCATATATCTACATGTACAAAAAGTAAAGGCAGGAGAGAGAAGGAGAAAGAAGGAGAGAGAGAGGTGGAGAGAATTAAGTGAGCATCAGAGAATCTGCTGAAGGTATCAGGGAGGAATTGAACTTTTGAGACACTGGCTTAGCAAGGTCAATGCTGAAAGAATAAAATCTTCTTCTTGCCTTTTACCTCCCAGATGATGTCCTATAACACCACAAAGCAGCCATAAGCAGAGAACTGTGCACAGGTCACAACCATGCAGCGCAGTCAGGGAAGGGTGAGGCAGGCGAGGCCTGAGGACCGAATGGACGCTTTCCCAGCCGAGGCCAGCCAGCTCTTCTAACATTTGTCTGTTTTCACCTTCCCACGTATGTTCATTGCACAGTAACTTCCTTCTGAAGACTTGTGTCTTTGAGGCTGCCGGAGAGAGGGAGCTGGGGCAGGTGCCATGCTTGAAGATGTTTCTTTCTAGTAGACATCAGTAGCACTTACCTTTTGACAGGTGATAACCCTAGCCCTTCTCTCTCCTGAACACTCATATACTCTGACCTTACATTTCCCCTGGAGCTGCACTGAAGATGATAATACTCCAAGGATCAGTTTCTTATAATTGTCCACTCTAGTTCTTGAACTCGCCTATGAATCTTCTGTTACTGCATGTTGGTCTGATATGGTTGCTCTCTTCCTTACAGTCTGGAAGCACCCTGGTATCAGACCCTTATATTCCCACTTCCATGCTCCAAATGGTTTGATTCCGTCTTAAACATCAAACCATGGGTGTTACAGCCTGCAAATCCGTGAGGTTCGGTGACTTGCAGGCTTCACCCATCTCTGTGCTATTCCCTTCTTAGAGTCACTCTGGTGACTACGTCTTGGGAGGTGAGGCTGTTCCCTTAAACACCCAGGATGACCTCATCTGCTTAAAGAAAATCTTCACCTTGCCTGCCCCTCTCTGTTAACCATTCTAGGAACCCCCCCCCCCCCCATCGGCCTTGACCTCCCTGCAGCAATAAAGGAAACCTTTCCTCTTTCTTGAGCTGTCTGCCACTGTGAGCCTTGGTTCAATTTGCTTTAGGGGGCCTTGGCATCTGGTTTGATGTTTCACATATGTCACTCAAGCCTCCGGACTGGAGGTACATCCTGGTTCCCAGTTGTACTTCCTTATTTTTACATTCATACCACTACGCTTTTCTCATTTGGTTATTTTGGGCTTTTGATTTCCTACCCCTTGACAAGGAAACAGATTTTGGTGGGATGTTGTTGCTGTTTTGGGGGATGGCTAAGTCATGTGCTGTGGTTTGAATATTGTTGGAATCTCTAAAGACTCATGTATTTAAACCTTGGTCCCCAGGGTGGCACTCTCGGGAGGCAGTGTAGCCTGATGTGAAGTCTTCAAGTAAGTGAGGGTATGTCACTGAGAGTCTAGTTTCTTTTTATGGCTTGCTGGGCAAGTGGTTTGCTCCACTGTGTACTTTTTCTGTGATTTGTCTCTTTGGCCAGAGACCCAAAACAATAGTTTTGCTTGATTTTAAGAGTGGCTCTACCAGAACTACTGAGGCAAAATGTACCTTTCTTTTTAAAAGGCAACCTGTGGTGTTATTTGTGCATAGTAACACTACTCTTATTAATACATGGATTCCAGACTCATACCTCTCTTGATGCTTAAAAGTGAGGAATCTCAGTAGCACTGTAGAGGTTTAAGAATCCTTTTAGTGATTTTCGTCTTCATTCTCTTTCATTTCACAAAATCCACATTGCCATCTTGGAATGAAGAGGCCTTTAAGTGAGCTGTAAGCCTGTGTGTATAGATTTAATGTATCTTTGCATTGATATATTAAATGCATCATTTAGAATGTTTCACATTATTTTGTATTCTGAAAGGAAAATGTCCCTCAGATGTGAAAGATAGCATACAAGCTAAGTGCTTCTGACAGCATCTTATAGCATGTGTAGGAAGTCAAAATTTGGAGACGTCACCTGGCACTTCCTGAATGCATACTGAATTTTGAGATTTCTCTCCTTATATAAATGGTTTTACCTTACAAATAATTTAAAAATAGTCTCATATAAAAGAGAAATTCATATTCAAGAGGAACCATGAAATTATCTGGGTACCTTTTTCAGGGTAGGAATTAGAGTGGATGGGGCTTCCTTTTTCTTTCTTTCTTTTTCTTTTTCTTTTTTTTTTTTATTTTTAAAGAAAATTCTCTTTAGATATCCCTGGCTGTCCTGGAACTCATAGAGATCCATCTGTCTCTGCCTCTTGAATGCTGGGATTAAAAATAAGTATCCCTGTGCCCAGTAGTGAGCTGGGGGTTTTTAATTAGAAATCTCCTATAATATGTTCCTACAATCATCTGCAAAATGTAATCCATATTTTGCACAGTTCTTTATAAGGGACACAAGCATAAGAGATGCTGGCTTAAAATGGATGTTTGAAGGCTTGGATTATGTCCAGCCCCTCAATATTCACTTTTTGTCTGGTAGTTTGTTATAATCTTACCTTCGTCACTGCACTGCCATAGTCGGCCCTGCCATTTCTACTAGTTATGAATGATTCCTATCCCAACCAAAGCCTCACTTCAAACTGGCTACCAATAATAAATATCATAAACTCTCACAGGAATTTCTTAATCATGATGGGCTGAAGTTGCTTGATTCGGCGCCCATACTACATCTTTACAAGGAAAGAAAGGCAGATGCTTTATCCTTGTTTCATATTCACGATGATGTAGGTGGAACAATTCCTTGCTCCTAAGAAAGGTACATCAGATCAGAATAACTGTAGAGGTTAAGTATCTAGTAAGGAGGGGAGGCCTGCACAAATAGATGAACCAACCAAAGACATTGCAAGCAGACAACCTAGACCCCTTGTTCAGATGTAGAGGGACAGCCATTCTCCACGTGGGGAGGGTAGACCAAGGAATGCCTCTGACATGAACTAAGGTGCCTCCAATTTGAGCCATCTTGGTGCCTCTTGGTGGGGAGGCCAGCCTGCAGAGGAAGGGGAAGCAGGCTATCCTGATGAGACCTAATCGGCTGTGGTCAGATGGTGGGGGAGAAGGCCTCTCCTCATCCCTGTCCCCTTGCCCCATTAGAGTTCTAGGGGAGGGGACTAGGGCAGGAAAGGAAGGGAGGGTGAGAATGGGAAGATATGAGCAAGGGGATAGCAACTTGGATGTAATGTAAATAAATTATAATAAATAACAAAAGTTTTAAAAGTAGTAAGGGACAAAAGGAAGAAATGTTTTTCCCATGGAAGGAGAATTAGAATATAGTCTTATAAAGAGAAGAAAGGAGGGGGCTGGAGAGATGGCTCAGAGGTTAAGAGCACTGCCTGTTCTTCCAAAGGTCCTGAGTTTAATTCCCAGCATCTACATGGTGGCTCACAACCATCTACAATGAGATCTGGTGTCCCCTTCTGGCTCTGGTGTGCAAGGAGAACACTGTATATATAATAAATAGCAAATCTTTAAAACAAAATAAAGAGAAGAAAGGGAAACTAGGCTCAAAGAAGGAGGGAGATTGGAGGACAAGGTAAAGGAAGAAATACTAGGAGAAACAACTGACACCAAAGGCCTTTTGAGAAGCTATCTGGAAACTTACTATTGCAGAATTTTAAATGGAGTCACCATATAATAGGGGAACAAATGCTCCTGCTAGACATCTTATACCACTAAGTAAAACCTCCAGTACATGGAGAAATCAAGCTGGTGCCCAGCAGAAGCTTTGCCCCTACTCAATAGAATTCATGGTGCTGAAAAGTATGATACATACTTCCACGGGAGTAAAGTAAACATAAACATCACTTAACTACAAACCCTATGGTCAACAACAGATACCTGCTTTCAAGATATACTGGTGTAATAATGGCACAAATGTTGTTGGGGGTAACCAACTATTTTGTTGTTGTTGTTGTTTGAGACAGAGTTTCTCTGCATAGTGTTGTCTGTCCTAGAACTTACTCTGTAGACCAACCAGGCCAGCCTTGAACCCACAGCGATCCATCTGCCTCTGCCTCCTGAGTGCTGGAATTAAAGGCATGCACCACCAGGCCTGGCTTACTTTTTTTTTAAAGAAATTGATTTAAAGCCCACTTCATGAGATAAAACACATACCTGATACCAATAAAGTGAACAAGAACCTGAGCCTAGAGAAAACACAGCAATAAAATGACTTCTAATGATGTAAAGTTATATTCCATAGATCAGTATATTACCAACCCTCATCAGAGAAGGTTCTTTTTTCAGTAGATGGTAATTAACACAGACACCTAAAACAGTACAATGTGCATAGAGTGAAGACACTGGAGCACTCGGTCCTAAATGTGATGTCTCCATCAAACCCCTTTCATCATGGTTCAGAGATTCATGGAAGAGGTAGAAAGATTGTAAGAGCCAGAGGTGGTGGATGATTCCAAGGAAGGACAGCAGGTTACCGAGAAGAGACTTGATACCCTATGAGTATATACAGGGGGAGGTAATCCCCCTCAGGAACAGCCATAGGGGAGGGGAATAAGGGGAAAATAGGAGGGAGAGAAGAATGGGAGGATACAAGGGATGGGATAACCATTGAGATGTAAAAAGAATAAATTAATAATAAAAAATTTTAAAAAAATATGGTAACAACCCTGTGGGCACTCCCTCGTGTATAGGCGGCTGCTCTCACTAGCAACCCCTGTCTCAGCTTCTTGGCTGCTTGGTTAGACTGAGTGTCAGAGTGGGAATGTTCTGGGCTTGTGCTCTTTGTAGAAGTTCTTTGACTTTCCTGATTTGGAGATCTAATTTTCTTTCTTTCAGAACCGGGGAGGTCTTGGATTCCATTTCTTTAGATTAGCTCTTTGGCCATTTCTCTCTTTCCTCTCATTCTGGAACTAACATGATGCACATGTTTGTCTGAGTGAGGATATCCCAATGTACCTGAGGCTGCCTTCACCTTTTTAATCTACCTCTGTGGTTCTCAGACATGTCACTCAGCAATCTTTTTCTGTTTGTTTGTTTGTTTGTTTGTTTGTTGAGACAGGGTTTCTCTGTGCAGCCCTGGCTGTCCTGGACTCTCTTTGTAGACCAGGCTGGCCTCAAACTCACAGTGACCCACCTGCCTCTGTCTCCCTGAGTGCTGGGATTAAAGAGGTGTGCCACCAGGCTTGGCTTCATTCAGTAATTTTGAATGCCCCCCCCTTTTTGACTTTGCTCATTTCACTTGCTCAAGTTTAATGTTTATTCCTGTGGTGAATTTTTCAGTCCAGTTTTAGAGTCTTCAGCTCCAGAATTTCCATCGCTTGATGTTTACTTGAGATCTTAGGTCACTGAGCATCCTAATAATATCTATTTTAATTACCTTTCTGAACTTTATATGTGTTTGTAGTCATCTTCTAGAGACTTAATGTGCTCCTTTGATAGGACAATATGCACTGTTCTTTTTTTTTTTTTTTTTTTTTTTTTTTTTTTTTTTTTTTGGTCTTCTATTACAGTCTTATGATGTGAAAAATGAGTCACTTGTTGTTTGTGTAGTTTGGTTCCATACAGGACAAATTTTCACCTATCAGTCTGGACAAGGACTTGAGGCTGTTTTGAGTCTTTTCTGGACTATGTGCTCCCTGGGATGGTACACCTGTCTCGTCTCCCAACTGAAGGATATTGCCAGTCTCTCCTCAGGAACTCCACCATGGTATGGGTCGCCATCGTTCTTAGAACCATCTAATCCCAGTGCTTTGAGAATTTCATCATCAATTGTTTTAGTGGTCCTTTGATGGACAAAATAGTAGATATAATTTCTACTCTTCATGTTTTCCCCCAGGGAACAGTGGGAATTCAAGGAGATTTATGCTCTTGTCATTTGTTTGTTTTGAGACAGGGTCTCTTAAAGTAGCTCATGCTGACGTCACATGTGTCAGCCTCTGGCCTCAGGCTCTTGAGTGCTGAAACTATAGTTATGTGCTCCAAGATCACCTACAATGAAAGGATCCTTGCTTATGCTACACTGGGCTGAGAGGAGGGACTCTAGTGAGCAAATGCCATGACTTTTCAATCTACTTTGATGCAGCTGGCTTCACACTTTCATAAGACAGTTTTCTCACTTGGAGAAGGAAACTCTAGCAATTCCTGTTCTACAATACACTAATGTGAATTTTTTATGTACTGGATTATATGAGAGGAAACCCAAGACATTGGTGTACATTTAAAACCACAGCAAAACAAGGTCTCACTGTGTAGCACTGGCTTGCCTGGAACTCAATGTGTACACTAGACTGGATTTAAACTCACAAAGACTCTACCTACCGAGTGCTGGGATTAACAGTCCATGCCACCACATGCAGCCATGTACATATTTTTGTATAGGGTTCTATGCTAGCCAGGATGGCCTCAAACTTATGTAGCAGAGGCTGGCTCAGTTCCACCCTAGGCACCAGCTCAGCGCAGCCACAGCTCCCCTGCTGTGACACAGGCTGGGCGGAGCGCTCGGTTCCACCCTAGGCGCTAGCTCAGCGCAGCCGCAGTTCTCCCGGTATGACGCAGGCTGGGTGGAGCACTCAGTTCCACCGAAGGTGCTATCTCAGCGCAGCGAGCAGTTCTGCCCTAGACACTAGCTCAGCTCAGCGGGCAGTTCTGTGTTGCTGACGCAGGCTGAGGTCAGCATGCAGATTCAGTCCAGAGGCCCTAGCTGGACTTGCCGGGCAGAGACTGGGTTGAGAGACTCTAGCTGTGCTGTGAGCACAGGCTCGACGGCCCTAAGACTCTGGCTGGACTATCCACACAGTTTAGGCTTGGAGTCCCAGGCTGAACTTAGGGTGCAGAGTGAGTCCAGAGTCCCTGGCTGAGCTCGGTGCACAATTCCGCCCCAGAGACTCAGGTGGAGCTCGGCGTGCAATTTGGGGCCAGAGTCCCTAACTGTGCTTGCAGACAGATTGGGCCCAGAGACTCTAGTTGAGCTTTTGGCATAGTTCCGGCTCTAAGACTCTGGTTGGACACAGTGTGCAGTTTGAATCCATAATTTCTGGCTGAGCTTGGTGGACAGTTCGGGCCCTGAGTCAATAACTGACCACAGCATGCACTTTAGACCAAAAGCCCCTAGCAGAGCTTGGTGTGCAGTACCAGCCCAAAAATTCTGGTTGGACCCTGTGCGCATTTTGGGCTCAGAATCCCTAGCTGAGCTCGGCAGACGGTTCAGACGCTGAGACTCTAGCTGAGCTCGATGCTTGGTTTGGGCCCAGTATCCCTGGCGGGACTTGGCAGGGGACCCGGAAGGCTGTGGATACCTTGGCTTGACCCAACGCTCATTTAGACACCCAGAACGATTGCAGAACTGACAGCAAAGGGGAGCTGAGGATCACTGGCTGTGAGAGCCCAAAACGACAGGGCTAACCTCCTGCCATCCACACCAGTCAAGCATCAGAGCTTCCAGCCTATGGAAATTGTGAGAAAACAAGTGAATCGATCGTCAGACTCCCTCCATACAACTCTGGAAGTTACCCAACAAAAACAAAGACGGCAAGATGTCTAAAGGTCAGCGCAAAAGCATACGCAAAAAAAACCCAAACAAACAAACAAACAAAACAAAACAAAACAAAACCCAAACAACATGGTGTCTCCAGTTTCCAGCTATCCCAAAGAAAACAACCCAGAGAACTCAAATACAATGGAAATACAAGAAAATGACCTCAAATCCTTGGTAATGAGGATGATAATGGAGGAAACAAATAAAATTCCTAATCAAATGCAGGAAGACGCAGCCAAACAGGTGAGAGACATAAAAGAAGCACATAGAATGAAACTGGAAAAATTTCAGGAAAATGCAAACAACCAGATGAAAGAAATAAATAAAACAGTTCAAGCTCTGAAGACCTATAAAGTGTCAATGGAAGAAACTCAGGAATATACAAAAAGTCAGATGAAAGAAATAAAAAAAATCAGTTCAAGATCTGAAGATGAAAATGGATTCAATAATAAACACACAGACAGAAGAAAAATGAGAACGTGAGACCTCAGAAAAGAAGGTGAGCAACACAGAGGTGAACTTTTCTAACAGAATCAAAGAGATGGAAGAATGAACCTCAGGTCTAGAAGATACAATTACAGATCTTGAAGCAACCATTAAAGAAAATGCCAAATCTGGAAAACTCCTGACACAAAACATCCAAGAAATTAAGGACACCATAAAAAGAAGAAATCTGAGGATAATAGGCATTGAAGAAAGAGAAGATATCAGACTCCAAGGCCCAGAAACTATTCTCAACAAAATCATAGAAGAAAATTTCCCCAATCTAAAGAAAGAGATGCCTATAAACATACAAGAGGCATACAGAACACCAAATAGAATTGACCAGAAAAGAAAAACTGCCTGTCACATAATAATCAAAACACAGAACATACAGAACAAAGAAAAAATATTAAAAGATGCAAGGGAAAAGGACCAAATAACATTTAATGGCAAGCCTATCAGAGTTACACCAGACTTCTCAGCAGAGACCATCAAAGCCAGAAGGGCCTGGACAGAGATCCTGCAAACCCTAAGAGACCACAGATGCCAGGCCAGACTACTTTACCCAGCAAAACTATCAATAACCATTGATGGAAAAAACAAAATATTCCACGACAAAAACAAATTCAAACAGTACCTATCCACAAATCCAGTTTTACAGAAAGTACTAGAAGGAAAACTCCATGCCAAAGGGACAGGCTACAGCCAAAACTACTCAGGAAATAGGTAACTATACCATGGCAAAAACACAACTATACAAACGCTCGACTGGAAACAACATCAAAATTAAGACTCTTAACAGTCACTGGTCATTAATATCTCTCAACATCAGTGGTCTCAATTCTCCAATAAAAAGACACAGACTAACTGAATGGGTGCATAAACATGATCCAACATTCTTCTGCATTCAAGAAACACATCTCACCCATAATGATAGGCATTACCTCAGGGTAAAAGGTTGGAAAAAAATATTCCAAGCAAATGGTCACAAGAAGCAAGCAGGCATAGCCATTTTAATATCTAACAAAATAGACTTTCAACCAAAATTAATCAAAAGGGATGAGGAAGGACACTTCATACTCATCAAAGGTAAAGTCAACCAAGATGACATCACAATTCTGAACATCTATGCTCCTAATACAATGGCACCCGCATTTGTAAAAGATCTGCTAAAAAAGGCTTAAACCACACATCGATCCCCACACAATAATAGTGGGAGATTTCAGCACCCCACTCTCACTGAAGGATAAGTCATTGAAACAGAAACTAAACCGAGAAATAACATCATTGACCAATGCCATGGGTCAAATGGATCTAACAGATATCTATAGAACCTTTCACCCAAACAAGAAAGAATATACCTTCTTCTCTGCACCCCATGGAACCTTCTCCAAAATTGATCACATTGTAGGTCACAAAGCAAGCCTCAACAGATACAAGAGGATTGAAATAATACCTTGTATCCTATCAGATCACCATGGGCTTAGGCTGCAATTCAACAACAACAGAAATAACAAAAAGCCTACACGTACGTGGAAACTAAACAACTCTCTGCTAAATGACACCTGGGTCAGGGAAGAAACAAAGAAAGAAATCAAGGAGTTTCTGAAATTCAATGAAAATGAAGGAACAACATACCCAAATTTGTGGGATACATTGAAAGCAGTGCTAAGAGGAAAATTCATAGCACTAAGTGCCTTTAAAAAGAAATTAGAAACATAGCACATAAGCATCTTAACGACACAACTGGAAGCCCTAGAAAAAAAAAGAAGCAGAAACACCCAAAAGGAGTAGATGTCTGGAAATAATCAAACTCAGGGCTGAAATTAACAAATTAGAAACTAAGAAAACAGTCCAAAGAATCAACAAAACCAAGACCTGGTTCTTTGAGAAAATCAACAAGATAGATAGACCATTAGCCAAACTAACCAAAAGGCAGAGAGAAAGTATTGAAATCAACAAAATCAGAAATGAAAAAGGAGATATAACAACAGACACTGAAGAAATACAAAGAATCATAAGATCCTACTTTGAAGGCATATATGCCACAAAATTTGAAAATCTAAGGGAAATGGATGATTTTCTTGATCAATTTCACTTGCCAAAGTTGAGTGAAGAACAGATAAACAAGCTAAATAGTCCCATTTCCCCTACAGAAATAGAAGCAATCATTGATAGTCTCCCAACCAAAAAAAGCCCAGGGCCAGATGGTTTCAGTGCAGAATTCTACCAGACCTTCAAGGGTGAGCTAATACCGATACTCTTCAAGCTACTCCAAAAGATAGAAATGGATGGAATATTATCAAATTCATTCTATGAGGCCATAGTCACATTGAAACCTAAATCTCACAAAGACTCAGCAAAGAAATAAAATTTCAGACCAATTTCTCTTATGAACATGGATGAAAAATACTAAATAAAATACTTGCAAAACGAATACAAGAACACATCAAAGATATCATTCATCATGACCAAGTAGGCTTCATTCCAGGCATGCAGGAATGGTTTAATATACGGAAATCCATCAATGTAATCCACCATATAAACAAACTGAAAATAAAAAAAACCACATGATCATCTCTTTAGATGCAGAGAAAGCATTTGATAAAATCCAACACCCATTCATGTTTAAAGTTTTAGAGAGATCGGGGATACAAGGCACTTTCTTCAACATACTAAAGGCTATATACTGCAAGCCAATAGCCAAAATCAAAGTTAATGCTGAGATACTCAAGGAAATTCCTCTAAAATCGGGAACAAGGCAAAGCTGCCCACTCTCTCCATATCTCTTCAATATAGTACTCGAAGTTCTAGCCAGAGCAATAAGACAACAAAAGGAGATCAAGGGTATCCAAATGGGAAAGGAGGAAGTCAAATTATCCCTATTTGCAGATGATATGATAGTGTACATAAGTAACCCTCAAAATTCCACCAGAGAACTCCTACAGCTGATAAACACCTTCGGTAAATTGGCTGGATACAAAATTAACTCAAAAACGTCTGTAGCCTTCCTATACACAAATGACAAACTTGCAGAGGAAGAAATTAGGAAAGCCACACCCTTCACATTAGCCACAAGCAATATAAAATATTTAGGAGTTACCATATTTCTTAGCACAAACCTCCAAGGCTGGAAGAAGGTAGAACAGTATATTCACGCCTAAAGTGCTGCCTACCAAGATGAGTCTATTTTCTAAAACTACATGTCAAAAGTGAACATATAAAGCTTTGCAGATAAACAGAGGCTGAGAAATTCACTAACATCAGAACTCCTGTTAAGAATGCTAAAAGGAGTTCTTCAAGTATAAATGAAAAGATATTAAACAGCAAAATAATAATATTTTAGGATATAAAGCTCAGGGCTGGAGAGATGCCTCACTGGGTACTCTTCCAGAGGACCTGGGTTCAATTCCCAGCACGCATATGGCAGTACACAACTGTCTTTAAGTCCAATTCTAGAGGATCTGACACCCTCATACAGGCATATATATATATATAGGCAAAACACTAATGCACATGAAATAAAAATAAATCATTTAAAATATTAAATAAATCTCATCATTAAAGACAAATATAATACAGACAAACACCAGATATGCTAGTGCATAAATCACTTGCTAATAAAAATTTTCTAAAACTAAATATGAAAAACTATAAAACCATGTTAATGGATACAAATGCCTCTGATTATAACTTGTTACCTCACTAATATAAATTCTGTATGAGGGAAATGTGAAAGAATTGAGTGCTTGATAGAAGTTATCAGCTTAAAATAGGTTGTTACAGAATATTTTATAATAGCCTCATGGAAACCATTAAAAAAATCTATATGGTAGATATATAGAAGGGAATGAAGAAATAATCAAGGAATCTTAGCACAAAGGAACAACAAAACACAAAGAAAAGCAATAAGTGAGGATAAGAAAAGACAAAATCACTATGGCAGGCAGAAATAGTAATTTCCAATCAAGTTTCTTTAAATTTAAATGAATTGAAGTTTTCAATCAAAAGACATTAGAGAGTCTAAGTGAATAAAAAAAAAGAACTATTATGTTTTCTACAGAGATTTACCTCAAAATTTAAAATTAGGGACCTAGCATGAGAGATAGCTCGGTTGTTAAAAGTGCTGGCTGCTCTCCCAGAGGACCTGAGTTTGGTCCCCAGCACACACACTGGGCAGTTTACAACCACCTGTAAGTCCAGCTACAGGGACTCTGCCACCCTTTCTACATTTCTCTCAGGTACCTGCAATTATGTGTAAACAGGCACACACAAATAAAAATGAAACAAATCTTAAAAAGAAAGAATTCAGGACACATATAAGCTGAAAAGAAAGGATGAAAACGACATTTTTTCCATGTAAATAATAATCCAAGGGGCCTCACATGATGTAAAAAGGTTCTATTTTAGAAACTGTTAAAAGGCAAAAATAGATGTTATATAATGGTAAAAAGAGTAATTTCTTTAGGAAGATATTACAATAACAATGAGGTTTGCTTCTAAACTCAGATCATTCAAATAATAAAAGGCAAACATTGACAGAACTGTAGGGAAGTGGAGAGACTAGCAGAATTATATAAAACATTATAATGGCTCATTTTCAATAATGGACAAAGAAAACAGGTTGAATGTTAGTAAGGAAGCAGCAGGCTTGACTCGCAGTACATACCAGCTGGATACATGGCATGCCACACAACAACAGCAAAATACATATTCTTCTCATGTATACAGAACATTCTCCAAGACAGACCATTGCTGTGGCCACAAAACCTGTTGTCATATGTGCAGGATGATTGCAATCGTACCGGAAATCTTTTCCAGTGATCATGGGATAAAATTAGAAATCAACGATAAAAGCAAAACTGGAAAATTCACAAATACATGAAAATTTAAAAATTCTTGAAAAGCTCAGTGTTTCAGTGAGGAAACTTGCAAGGAGACGTATGAGGAAAGATAGGGAGCCAAAGTAATCCCCAGGAAGAGCAAAGCTGGAGACCTCATGCTTTTCAAAGTATTGCAAAGCAACAATAAACAAAACAGCATGGAATTGGCATAAAGATGGGCACATGAAGCGGTGGAGTAACTGAGAGTTCACAAATATTCCCTGTGTAAATATGGCTAAATCACTGGCAGGGTTATCAAGACCACACAGAGGGACAGGCCCTTCAGCACTGCTGCTGGGAAGCTTGGCACCATAGGCCAAAGCAGAACAGCAAGGCACTCACCTCCTGTCATGCACAAAAATTAACTGAAAGTGAATTGAAGACCTAAAGATAAGACTTGACACTATAAAACTCCTACACAAACCTTAGAGGTAGATATCACAGTGTTGGATTTAGCAATGGTTTCTTGGGTCTGACACCAAAAGTAAAGATAACTTACTGGGACTAAACCATACTTGAAAACTTCTGTATAACTAGGGAAGCAATCTGTGAAGTAAATGACAACCTTCAGGGTAGGAGAAAATGTCTGCAAGCTGTATGCCTCAGAGCAGCATGAGCAAGGCATAACAAAGAACTCCCAGAGCTCACTAGCCTAAGACCAAAAGCTCTATGTTTAAAAAGGAGTAGTTAAGATTTGATATTGCATAACTGTGTAGACAGAGTGTATTTTCAAGTCTTTAAAAATAAATAATTATTTTTTCTCTCTTAAAAAAATAAAAAGGAGTACTTACTCCCAAAATAGATAGACACACATGGCAATAAGTTTTCTCCAAATAGATATATGAATGGCAACAAACATAAAAAAAGACATCATCATTAGTTACAGTAATCAAAACCATAATGAGCTATCACCTGTAAGATGGATACTACAAAATCAAAAAGGAATGAAGAGCTGGGCCTAGCGGCACATATTTGTAATGCCAGATATTTGGAAATCTGAGGCCAGAGGATTATAAATTCAAAAGTTCCCTCGGCTATAGAATGAATTTAAGACTAGTCTGGACTATTTCAGAGACCCTATCTCAAAATAAAACATAAGATAGGTTAGGGTTAGGAAGATAGGTAAGTGGCAGAATGCTTACCTAGAGTATACAAGGGAGTATCTAGGAGTATCTAGAATCCTCAGTACTGTCAAAAGAAAGGGCAGAAGAGAGAAATGTAGACACACACACACACACACACACACACACACACACACGAGAGGGAGAGGGAGAGAGAGAGAAACAGACACACACACACGCACACACACACACATGAGAGGGAGAGAGAGAGAGAGAGAGAGAGAGAGAGAGAGAGAGAGAGAGAGAGAGAGAGAGAGAGATGGAAATGCCTGGGCTTTTGAAACCTCAAAGCCCACCCTCAGTGACTCCTCCAACAAGGTCACACCTCCTAATCCTTCCCAAACAGTTCTACCAACTGCTGACCAAACATTAAAATATATGAGCCTATGGGGGCCATTCTCATTCAAGACACATATACATATCCCATTTCTGACTCAGAGATACTTGTATAACCATATTTACTGCAGAATTTTTTAACAATGTCCAAGAGATGGACCCAGTCCATTGACAGATGCAACGATCAAGGGAGTGTGGGATATATGTAAAAATGAAATATTCAGTTTTTGAAAAGAAGGAAATCTGTTGCAAGTTATGTGAAGAACCTTCAGGATATTTTACTAAATAAAATGAGCCAGCCAGCCAGCACACACATAAACACATAGATAGATAGATAGATAGATAGATAGATAGATAGATAGATAGATAGAGAAATACTGCACAGTCTCACGTGTATGAGTTTATCTAAAGTAACTGAATTCATGGATATAGAGAAGAAAGTGGAGGCTTCCGGGGCCTGAGGGGAGGTGGAGGTGGGAAGTTTTTGGTGTGAATAGAGGCAAGATGGGTCCTGGGATCTGCTGCACAACAAAATACAGATGGTTGGCAATATGGTATGGGATGCTTGCAGCTTTTATTTCAGTGAGTTTTATGCTGGTATGAACTGGCACAATTTAAAAAAATCCAATGCAAGTTATGGCATGGGTGATCCCCTAAGTAGGCTACACAAGTTTGGCCTCCTGTTGGTAATCAATTATTGAAGTTGGATGATGGTAGTAGGGGCTCGCTGTTTTATGCTTTTGTAGATATTTTGTATTTTTATAATAAAACATAAAATGATTTTAAATAGTTTCTTTGCTGATTGTAAGAAATACAACTTCTCTCCAATATTTTGACTTAAAAATGCAAAGTCTGTTCTGTCTTAAAATCTAAGTCCGAACAAGAAATGGGTGACTGAGGAGGGTAGAGGAGAGTCCAGGCAGGATGGAGAGGTTCAGATTCTGCCTCTGTCCTGAAATGGCCTGTTCCTCATCTTTCAGCCCATGGTCCAGCCACAGCTCACACCAGATGGACCTTGACCATCAGATCTGGCATCACTATTCATATTTATACTAAGAATTAGCCAGTGCATTAAAAAATTCCTCTTAAAATGTACTGTTTTCTAAAGAGACAGCCTACAGACTGGGAAAAGATCTTCACCAACCCTGCATCTCACAAAGGTCTAATATCCAAAATATATAAAGAACTCAAGAAATTAAACACCACCAAACCAAATAACCCAATTGAGAAATGGGGCTCAGAACTAAACAGAGAATTCTCAACAGAGGAATTTCAAATGGCTGAGAAACACTTAAAGAAATGCTCAACCTCCTTAGTCATCAGGGAAATGCAAACCAAAACAACTCTGTTATTCCATCTTACACCCATCAAAAATTCAAGTGACACCATGTGCTGGTGAGGATGTGGAGAGAGAGGAACACTCCTTCCTTGCTGGTGGGAATGCAAACTAGTACAGCCACTTTAGAAATCTATCTGTCACTATCTCAGAAAACTGGGAACAAGGCTTCCACAAGACCCAGCTATTCCACTTCTTGGAATATACCCAGAAGATGCTCCAGCACACAACAAGAACATTTGCTCAACCATGTTCACAGCAGCCTTATTCATAATAGCCAGAACATGGAAAAAGCCTAAGTGTCCCTCAGTAGAAGAATGGATAAAGAAACTGTGGTACATATACACTATGGAATACTACTCAGCTATTAAAAAAAAAGAAATTCCTGAAATTTGTGGACAAATGGATTGGACTAGAAATTATCATAATGAATGAGTTAACCCAGAAGCAGAAAGACTCAAATGGTATATACTCACTTATAACTGGACACTAGCCCAAGGGGCATGTCTCATGAAAGTCTTCACTTACCAGGAAAGTGGAATAGAGGTGAGGACATCCTAAGGTGAGAGAAATATAGGAGATAGGGAAATAGATGGATCCAGAGGGTCCTAGAAACCTATAAGAAGAACACTAAAATGGGTGGATCTGGGCCCAGGGGTTCTGCTAGATCTATGGCACCAACCAAGGACAATATGTGCAGTCATCATCAAACCCCTACCCAGATCTAGCCAATGGACAGGACATTCTCCACAGTTAAGTGGAGACTGGGGACTGACTCTCACACGAACTCTGGTGCCCATATTTGGCCATGTCCCCTTGATGGGAAGGCCCAATGGCACTCGGAGGAAGGATAGCAGACTACCAAGAAGAAACTTGATACCCTAGCATCATATTCAAAGGGAGGAGGTCCCTCTCAGTCACAGTCATAGGGAAGAGGAATGGGGTGAAAGTGAGAGGGAGGAATGGGAGGATGCATGGGAAGGGATAGTAATTGAGATGTAATATGAATGATTTTATTTTCAATAAAAAAGTACTGTTTTCCTATTCATTTTCCTTTCTAAGAAGTTAAGGTTAATCCTTATAAAGAAGAAATTGTATCTGTTGTTAAAATTTATATGCCAGGAAATTTTAATAATCTGTTTATATTATGATCTGAAAATCCAGCTATAAACGTACATCTTTTAAAATATTTATTTATTTTATGTATATGAGTGTTCTACCTGCATGTACACCTGCAAGCCAGAAGAGAGCTGCATGCATGTCAGATCACCTTATAGATGGTTGTGAACCACCCTGCGGTTGCTGGGAACTCAACTCAGGACCTCTGGAAGAGCAGACAGTGCTCTTAACCTCTGAACCATCTCTCCATAAGTGTACATAGTTGGAAGAAGCAAATCAGTACTGGAATAATATCTGCAGATGACTTTGAAACTTTTATGATTTCAACATAGTAATTTTAAAATGTTTTTATTAGCATGTATGATGCCCAATTACAAATTAATAATGGATTTTATTATGGTGTTTCCTTCTATGTACATAATTCTATTTTTTTTAAAACATATCCACTCCTATTAACCTTCTTATCCTCAGTGTTGTCCTTACTCTTTTCCAGCTAGTCCCTGCTCTACTTTCATATCCTTTGGGCTTTTTTGTTTTTGTTTTTGTGACGTGATAAGTTTCAACAGGGTTGCTTCTGGAAGCATGGGTGTGGGGATGCTTACAAAAACATAGGCACCTTACTAGTAGCTACGCTACAAACGTCTCTCTTCTGGCAGCCATTAACTGCTTAGAGATATAAGACATTGTGAGGTCGTCGTTGTCATCATCAGTCATCATCATCATCATCATCATCAATCTCTCTAACTCAATTTCAAAGTTCTGTAGCATGAACTTTGCTGGTGATCATATTGTATCACAATGTCCAAAATCTGAAACAGCTAGAATCCTCAGCTAGTGCTTGGGAGTAACTCTGGGTTACATTGCTCTGGCTTTAGTTGGCCCCATTAAATTGCATGTTGGAATTTATTCTCTGTTGTAAAGTATTAACAATCACACTGTGCTGTTTGGAGATGCATCTTTTGGGATGAAGTTAATTGAGGTCAGAAGAGTGAGACCCTAACAGTGGCTGTGGCTTTGTAAGAAGTATGCCAAGCTAGCATACTTGCTCTACTCCACCATTAGATGGCGTCCTCCACACTGAGGAGCAATTGGAAAGTGCTCACCAGGTGCTGAGCAGAGGTACAAAGGACATGAATTTCTTTTCTTGATAAACTCCCAAGAAGTGGTGTTCAGTTATTACAAATGAAAACAGATTAAGATAAACTGCTAACTAGTCAGTGGACTTGGTGTCCACTCGGTAAGTGGGGGTTTCCTCTCTTCTATAGGCTTAACACACTTTTATTCTCAGATAAATCCTGAAATGTTTAAAATTGTATTTGGCTCTTGACTAGAAATAAGCAAAATGGTTAGCAAGAACCCAACAACAGTTAAGAGTGTGCACATTCACCTCCAGCAGTGTGCTTTCATCTGCAGATTGTCTCATACTGTCCACAGCCATGTTCTAGGAGTGTGATGTCAAAGAGATGGAAAATATCCGTGTGTGTGTGTGTGTGTGTGTGTGTGTGTGTGTGTTCATATTCATGCATGTGTGTAGGAGATGTGTGTGTAGAAGCCAGAGGTTGATGTTGGGCATTTTCCTCAATTACTCTCCACCCTGTTTTTTAAAAATTTGTTCATTGTGAATTTCACATTATTCACCCCAATCCCACTCATCTCTGCCTTCCCTCATACCTCCCTCCATGTTTGTAACCTCTCCCCCCACAACAGAGGAAACAAGCTGTAGTGTGTTACAGTGTGTCCCATAGTGTACCCTTTTTTCCATACTTCTTTGTTTGCAGATGTTCACTCCAATGAGTCCTTGGTTTGGTACAAGGCCGCTGGCCTCTGCTAAACTATCAATACTGGAGCATCACTGGGACCCTCTCAGATATCCTGTTGTCATCCTGTGACATGGAGATCCTGTAGTTTTCTATCTGTATGCACTCCTTCATGCACGCCTGCAGTTCATCAATAGGGTGGATGTTGGGGTGGGCCAATTCAAATCCTTGACCTAGGCCTGAAAAGTATCTGAGCTGGTCACCTCGCCAGCTCTCCCATGCTCACACCACAGGACGAGCTCTCTTGCTCTGCTCCGGCTGCCCGGCCCATCTAATGCTGCTACTAGCAAGGGGGGCAGGGCCAACATTCTGGATCTCATGCTCTCAGGGTTAGAGTGAGTCTAGCTCATCAGAGCTCAAGCCACGAGGGCCAGGAGAGGTGCAGGACGCTCTCTCCCAAGTGCTGTAGCAGGCGAGGGTCTGGGCAGGACCTTCTGCTCTCACTCCTTTGGCTGGTTCTCCCACGTAGGATAGGTGGTAAGGGATGAGGGAGAGGAGGGGACATCTCTCCCTTGTGTGTGACACTGCACAGCAGACAAGACTCATGGTCTACTCTCTTGTTGCTCATACCGTCTGTGCTGGCTCACCAGCAATCGCCACATCCTGGGGCAGCTCTACTGTACTGCCCAGGTGAGGTGCAGTGCCTACTCTCTTGCTCTCAGGATCTCGGTCCAGGTCTCCAGTCCACAGCAGGTGGTGGAGGGCAAGAGGGATGAGAGGGGGATTTCTCCCTTGCAGATGCCACCATACAGCAGACAAGGGGCAGTCCTGGCTCTCCCATGCTCCTGTCATCTATCTGGGCTTGCTCACCTGCAACCTTCACATCCAGGGCCAGCTCTGCTGTGCTGCCCAGGCAAGGTGTAGGGCCTGCTCATTTGAATGCTGCAGTAAGTGAGGGACAGGAACAGCTCTCCCACTCTGATGACTTCGGGGCTAGGTCTCTTGCCTGCCGTTGGTGGCAGGGGGCGAGGAGGTCCATCTCTCCCTTGTCCATGTCACTGCACTGCAGATAAGTTGTGGGGCCAGCTCTCCCATGCTCACACCCTTGTAGCTAGCTCACCCACAACTCCCGAAACCAGGTGAGGGGTAGGACCAGTTCTGCACAGCCTTCAGACAGCAACATGTCCCCAGGTGGCAGCCCAGATCAGGGACATCAGCCTGGCCTTTGGGGGTGGCAAATCCCTGCTGCTGCAGGACCATGGACCCAGACGTAGCCCCTGGTGGCAGCACAGGCCAGGACCCCACCATGGTCCCAGATGGCATTTCCAGCTACTCATACCGTGCCATTCCTCACCACCCTGGAG
Source organism: Acomys minous (assembly GCF_964271855.1). Lineage (NCBI taxonomy): Eukaryota > Metazoa > Chordata > Mammalia > Rodentia > Muridae > Acomys > Acomys minous. The sequence goes on from NC_140495.1 coordinate 51,575,572, forward strand.
TCTGCAGTTCTGCCTCTCTTCAGAGTGCCCACATCCTTCTGTTTTTCTTTCTTTTCCATTTCTCTACCAATGTATTTGCTCCTTTTAGTGGCCCTCTGGTCTCTGAGTGTTTTTAAGAGGGCTGTGCCTCACCAGTGCATTATGGCACTGGGCGGGGTCATCAAGGGCGTGGTCTACCACACATACCGTGGCCTGTGCAGCATCAGACTGGTGTTTATCTGAGGCTAGCTCCCAGTTTGGGCCCCATGACACCAGGCTGGTGGTTGTCTTGGGCTCATTCCTTGCCCAGGACCTCCGGGGTGTCCCCATGAGAGGATCTTCTGCTTGGGGCTCACTCTAGTCTGGGGCCGTGGTACCAGACAGGGTTCGTCAGGTCTCTGCCTCATTCAGATGTTCACAGGAATCCACCCTGGTTTTAATTTATTTTTTTAAATTTTATTTTATTAATTTATTCATATTACATCTCAATGGTTATCACATCCCTTGTATCCTCCCATTCCTCCCTCCCTCCCAGTTTCCCCTTACTCCCCTCCTTTATGATTGTGACTGAGGAGGACTTCATCCCCCTCTATATGCTCATAGGGTATCAAGTCTCTTCTTGGTAGCCTGCTATCTTTCCTCTGAGTGCCACCGGGCCTCCCCATCCAGGGGACATGGACAAATATGGGGCATTAGAGTTCATATGAAAGTCAGACCCGACTCTCCACTCAACTGTGGAGAATGTCCTGTCCATTGGCTAGATCTAGGTAGACGTTTGAAGTTTACGGCCTGTATTGTCCTTGGCTGGTGCCATAGTTTGAGCAGGATCCCTGGGCCCAGATCTTTCCATCATAATGTTCTTCTTGTAGGTTTCTAGGACCCTCTGGATCCTTCTACTTTGCCATTCTCCCATGCTTCTCTCATCTAGAGTCCCATTAGGATGTCCTCCCCTCTGTCCCAGTTTCATAGTAAGTGAAGGCTTTCATGGGACACGAGATTTGTCCTTTGTCAGTTTCACACAGGTAAATGATGCATTCTGATTACTCTGTCTCGCCCCCCTTATTGCTTCTCTTTCCATCCTTACCAGTACCCTGACTCCCCTTTTCCAGATTCATGGCTTTTTGGTTTTGTTTTGTGTTCCATTCAGTTTAATCAGGGCCAGCTGTGTGAGTGTTGGGTGGGACTGTCTACTGAAGCCTGGTAGAGTCACCAGTGGTTACGCAACTAGGAAATGGCTCCCTTTGCTCTGACTCTATCAGCAGCCAGGAGCTCAGCATAAGGTGGAGGAGGGCGTTCTGAGTCCCTCTTACCCATCTTAGTTTTTAATCCCTTAAGAATTCCATGCATGCAATTCAATGAAATAGGAGTGTATCCACCTTCACATTTTCATATTATTATCATCCGCTGATTCAGCGATTCAGTTAGCCTGCCTGGCCAGGGAGGCCAGAGAGCACAAGGATCTTTCCGCCTTTCCCTCCCTGGCCTGGGATTATCTGTGTGCAGTGCTATTCCTGGCATTCAGATGAGTGTTGGTGATAGAATTCAGGTGTTCGTGCTTTGGCCACAAGAATTTTAGCAAATGAGTCATTTCTTCAGCCCTCCGAATTTATCTGTATTCACTTTTCAAGGATGAGGCATTGTATCACCTACAAAATTAATTAATCAATAAAATGTTCTTTTTTTCTATATTTTAAGCTTCAGAGAAAATGAAACACATTGTCATTTATCTCTTATTACAACTGAGATATGTCTTATACATAACAATACTTAAAGACTGTTAAATATGAAATTTAAGACATGATTTCATATAACAACAACATAAGATTTTTAACTTGGATTTTCACAACAAAACAATGCGATGATTGGGAATAATTCCTCAATGTGCATCATTGAGGCAGTACCTAGTGCTTGGAAAGCCCTGCTTGCTCTGCTCTTTGAACATCCTCATGTCACCCTTGGAAGAACTTCTCTGGAGTCCAAAGATTCTGAGGACAGTTGCATTCACAGCCAAAGTCAACTGGTTGCCTACAGATTCAGCAGTTCTCTATGAAGCTAGCACTGTGGCCTGCTCAATGTTCCAGAAATGACTGGGCAGCCTAAGCTGGGTGCAGTGCCAGTGCAGGCCTCTTTGGCCCTGCTCAGCTGGCTGTGTGGGGACTGTGACTGGGGGAGGGGAGCTGGAGAGATGGCACTTGCTGCTTGCTCTGGTTAGTTTCATGTCAACTTGACATAAGCCAGGGATATCTGGGAAGTGGACCCTCCACTGAGAAAAATGCCCTCGTCAGATTGGCATGTAGACAAGATTGTAGGGGGCATTACCGTAATTAATATTTGATGTGAGAGGGCCCAGCCATTGTGACACCCCCTGGAAGGGATAAGAAAAATCACTGGCCATAAGCCTGAGGGGCAGCCGAGAAGCCGTGCACGTCTGTGGCCCCTGCTGCAGTCCCTGCTTCCAATTCTTGCCTTGAGTTTTTGCCCTGAATTCCCTTTGATAGACTATGATGTGGAAATATGAGCAAAATAAGCCCTTTTCTTTCCAAGTTGCTTTTGGTTATGTGTGTTTTAACACACACACACACACACACACACACACACACACACACACACACACGTACGTAAACAAATTAGAACACTGCTCTTCCAGAGGACTTGAGTTCTCCCCTGGTACAGGTGTACCAACAGGCACACTTGTGACTCCACCTCCAGGAGATCTTACACCCTCTTCTGGCCTCTGGAGGCACCTGCGCATTGGTGGTATACACACACACACACACGCACACACACAGACACACAGGTGTGCATATATGTACATACATTTTTAAAAATTAAAAATTTGAAATGACACATTTTGTGCTTTAAAATAATTATCATAATGATTAAAGGTGAAACATCTCTCTTAAAATGAATGCGGGAACATTGTTAGGAAAACTGGGGCAGGCTAAGTGAAGTCTGTGGAGATGAGGCAAATCAATTGTTCCTGTGATGTGTGGGCGTACTTGCAACTGTGCATGCACATGTGCAGAGTTCAGAGGTCAGCCTCAGTTTTAGCTATGGGGCCATATACCTATTTTTTTTTTTTTTTTTTGGAGACAAAGTCTCTCCCTGGTCTGGAAATCACTGATTATTTTAGGCTAGGGGTTATCCTGTCTCTGTCTTCCCAGTCCTGGGACTAGCAGCAAGTGCCACCATGACCAACTATTGTACACGGATTCTAAGGACTGACTAAGGTCACTATGCAAACACATGGCAAGCGCTGCCTGATCGGTCTCCCCAGCTCCCAATCAAATCGACTGAGTTGGATGACTGAGTCATGTTTGCTAATCAGGAAAGGACACAGCCTGAGCTATTCCACAGTCATCAGCTGGGTCAGGTAGCTGACAGCAAGAAATCCACTGCGCTTAGAGTGAATAATGTTTCTATATATATATAAAAAGATGGGAGTGTAAGACACTTGTTTGTATCATACTGCTGCGTCTACAGATTAGATGGGTAGGACAAGTGGATAACGGGAAGTTTTGGAATGGGAAAGTAGTCAGTGTATCACGAAGGTACTTGTTTCTGTTCTGGTTCTGTGAAGGGTGTGATGGTACCTAGAAGGTGATGATAAGATTTTGGCCAAGGCCTTTATAACATTTGGAAGTGTAAAATAGTTTGCTGTTGCTGTTCTTGTTGCTTCATAGTTAGTATGGTTGTATTTGTTTGGTTTGGTTTTTGGGACAAGGACTCTATATAGCCCAAGCTGGAATCAAATTCACAATCCTCCTGCCTCTTGCCTCCTGCCTCCTGAGAGGCTTGCAGGTGTCTCACCCAGGTCCTCCAAGATGTTACTGTTCCTCATCACTTTTCCTCTCTAAATACCCTTGGCCCTTGTAATCAAATTTAGGGTAGCTAAGAATTTTCCCCTGATTGGTGGTTTATTTAATAGCATTGTGTTTATTTTAACATCTCAGTCTTGATCACTGTAGTGTTGTGATGTACGGTGTCAGCACTAGGGAGAGTGGAAGGCAGTGCAAGGGAATGTTCTGTGCTGCTTTTCCATGAGCTTCCAGGTATTTTTAGATGAAAGGTATAAGTGTAAGTAGATGTGTATGCCTAGATACACAGTGTGTGAAAATATCTCTTTTATAAAGAGTGCCATAGGATGTAGGCTACAGAATTTTGATACCACCTAGATGCTGTCTTTTTGCCCATCTCAAATGTCAAACCTACTCTGGAAAATATTTGAAGAAGAGCCTTGAAAATGCTTTCCTGTGCCGAGTACAGTCAGCTTGCTGTTAGAGCACTGTCCAGTGCTGAGGATCCCTTCTGGTCTCCCTTTGTGATGTGTCTGCACCTGGCCTTGTGGGGCAGAGCCTAAGTCCGTCCCTTCTATGTCCTAATTGTGCTGCTTTCTGGCCACCCATTGAATCAGGTCTCTACTGCATTTCACACTTGGATTAACTCAATCATGCAAATTATGTCAAGCCCAAAAGAAATCAGGCTGTGGGCAAATAAGAAATGATAATAAAAATAGAAAATATGGCTCACAGCCTCTACACTTCTTTATAGAAGTGTAGCTGGTCCCCAGATTCACCAGCTCTGGCCCAGTGCAAAAAGGAGGTATAAAAAAGATTGAGTTCTAATATAAGTGAATAAATAAATAAATAAATAAATAAATAAATAAATAAACAGCGTAAATTAGATCCCCACATTTTGGCAAACTTCTCCACAGAGAAAAAACTGGTTTCGACATGCTTAGCAGGGTAAGAGTACGCATAGGTAAGACTACCTATGCTGAGCATTCCTTAAAACAGTTGGTTTGTCTTTCTGAACCTGAGATTTCTAGACAATTCTTTATAAGTTGCCTAACACTCCTTCCCACATATGTACCATAGAGTACTAACCCCTGGCCCTTGCTCTGCTAATCTGCAACACCTGGAATGTGCTGTAGTAGGCACTTCTATCATATGCATGGTCCTCCAAGGTCCACTTAAAAGGAAGTCTTGTAGTTCCGAAAGCTGCCCGGACTGTCCTCAAGTGAGTACTGTCTCATTTTTGGTAGCTTTTAACATGTATCACAATAACATGTGATATTGCAGCAGCATGTATGATACCAGGCAACTTGTTAAGAAAACATGTTTGAAGACAGAAAGGCCAAGATCAGGTGTTTCTACCTGTTTGGCTGCTAGTGAATACCCCCCCCCCCCACTTCATCGGAATCTCATAGAGAAAGGAAAGGAGCCAAATACATGTGTGACCTTGCTTTATAACAGCCTCCTCTCTAGACAACTAACTCCCTCATGGGACCAGTAGTAACTGTCTCTCTTTATAGGCTCCACTTTAAAGATTTAACACTTTACCATCCTAGTCACCCAGCCTCAAGCACGTGGACCTTGGGGCATATATTCAAGACAAATGCAAGCCACTGTACATCCTTAAAAGCTGTTACTTTACCAGGTTATTTAAGCATCCAAGCTCCTTGACACCCAGCACACAGGTTTGCCATTGGAGAAGCCAGGATCCCCAGTTAGCTCCTGCTAGATCTGGCATTGAGGTTTATACTCATCATCATAGGTGCTCGGTCAACATTTCCAGATACATTTTTTGGAAGAAAAGATCATTTGTTTTTCTGGCTTCTATCTGACACTGTGCCGTGTAGTGATGTGGTTTCAACTCTCTGGAGGTACAGAAAGGAAAGTGACCCACTGTGTGTGTCTCTGAACAAGAACCAGGAATACACACAGAAGTGCTGGCCTCTACTGGAAGTGCTGGAAGGCATGGCTCCAGCTAATCTGCAGCTCTGAGGGAGAACCCAAATATGTAGCAGGTGCTCGGTTCGATTCCCTGCTCCTTTTGGAGTCGTTGCTCCCCTCAGCCTTAGGCTTCCTTTGGGGACCTCACCTATTTGAACTTTAAAGCTCCTGACTTAAGATATCTAGCGTACACAGAGAGTTCCCCTTAAGCATTAACGTGGGTTAGATTTATGCTTATTGAGTGCAGAGCCAACGTTGCAAACATCTCTGGATCAGTCACAGCCGCCAGACATATGAACCCAGAAGTATGAGCTCAATTCTCATCCAAGTAGTGAGCAGGCCTGGCAGGAGCCTTCTGGAAATGTCTTCCCTTCCCAGGGCTCTGCCGGCATGCAGCTGGGGAGCACTGTGGGGATGCACCCGGGGAGCACTGTGGGGGATGCTGCTGGGGAGCACTGGGGAGATGCAGCTGGGGAACAGTGTGGGGGATGCAGCTGGGGAGCACTGAGGAGATGCAGCTGGGGAGCACTAGGGAGATGCAGCTGGGGAACACTGTGGGGGAAAGACTGCACTTTCCAGAGGACACTTCTCTCCTAGAAGATGGATGACAGGGTGGAGTGGTACTAACACCAATAGCAAGAACAGCTTCCTATTTGCTCCGGGCAGGACACATGTTGGGGTTGCGCGATTTACACTTGTTATTTTATTTAATCCTTATGCACCCCTGTAAGGAATGTGCTGTGTCCTTTACACTGCCACAGAGAGGGAGGACTGCACTGGGGCTCAGGAACCTGGAACTCACATCCACTGAATGAGCAGGGAAACCTACCTTCCCCTTGGCCCTGACAGTACCTGTAAATATGCCATAAGCCCAAAGCAAAGGCTTTGAAAACACTGTTTTCTTATAAACAGTACTTGTTCTAAGGAAAGGGCCTATGAGATGCTGTCCTTGTCTTCTGGGCTGCTGTCAAAAGTCTGGGTTGAGGAGCATCTTATCCCCATAACTGGCCAAGAAGCTAAAGAATATTTAGTAGAAGGCTTAACTGACTGACTGCAGGCGCATCCAAGCCGGCTGTCTGCCTGCAAGGGTCATGCACCAGCACAGAGCTGTACAGAGCATCTTGGGAAAGTTGTGCCAGCAGACCCTATCACAGCTCCCTAGCGTAACAATCCCACTTCCCTAAAACAGCATTATGACAAATATCAATAAATATCACTTTTTGCTTAAGCCAAGTCGCTTATGTTTAATTCTACTAGGTGGTTAAAACAGGTCCAAGAGTCCGTCTCTCCTTGGAGGTGACTGGCATGTCTTTCCCCATTCAAAATGAGAGAAATGCCCAAGCTGAAGCAAACTTCCTTCTGGAGCTTATTGGAACCCGGAGCACATCCCCTTGACAGATACAACAGGGATTAATGAGCCATGACCAGAAGTTTGATTTTTCTGTCAAGTGCTCCCATCCGTTTTTAATAAACAGAAGAAGAACAGCAACTTCACTGCCTGCTCTCCATCGCCTAAGTGGGGCTGCCCGCCCGCTCCCGGTAGCAGGCTTGCAGAGCGGAGTTACGATGGTAAATAACTGACAAATGCGTTTATGAGCCCCTTCGGTCTGCTTCTCTGGTGGCTGCCTTTCCCTCCCCCGCCCCCAAGTTCCATTTCTCTGCCTCTGTTCAATGTGGGCGGCTCAGAGCTTTGCCAAGGGAACCCGTCAAGTGCAATCTCACATTTACAACTAAATGGCTTCAATTTCGTGCCACTGGGGCACTATCTGTGGTGTAAAACTGCCAAAATACCCACTGTTTTCCCATTAAAGCACGCTGGGTGCTCTTTCGCAGAAGCCTTATTCCTGTGAGGACTCGAAGCGAGCCAAGGAACAGCCACCCTGCAACAGCAGATGGTAGGAAGAAGGTAGGGCTGAAGAGCAACGCCCAACAGCACGGTCCTCCTTCCCCAAGCCCATGAAGCTGTATTTGATCTCAGTTAAACAAAAACACTTGTCACCAGGCTTAGCTCTGCTCGTGTTCACTGGAGAAAATTTCACTGCTCACAAAAGTGATGTTTCTGTGGTAGAAACAACAATGTGGTATTTCTCACTTCTCTATCCCTTTCTTTCTCTCATTCTCTCCTTTTCTCTCTTTATTTTCAGTCTTGCAAAACAAGCTGGGATTTTCAGGGGAGCCTTGCTAAGAATGGCTGCCTTAAGCCATACTGACCACAGGATGTCCCCAGTGTTCCATGAAAATTCCATGGAAAGGGCATTTACCTGGTAATGCAAAAGTGGTTTCTTAAGGAACAAAGGTCAGAGCATAGAGCTATGGTCACATCTTAGGTTTCAAACCAAACTGACTTTGCAGAGGCTGCCCTAGCACCACCACCCAACAGCGCAGCATCCTGAGTTGAGGTTGTCCTTGAAGCAGAATGTGCCATCTACAAGTAAAGCCACTAAACTTAACAGCCCAGAGCTCATATTTAATCGCCCCTGAAGAGAAGTCACCCTGAGGCAGAGGTAATAACCAATACCAGATCTTCTTTTTTTTTCCCACTTTAATTTTCTTTAAAAGCTTCATGCTCATGCAACGTGGTCACCAATATCTGATGAAACTGTATGCCGTTCAAGATATTTTTTTTTGAGTTGACACATGTATTAAATCCCAAAATGAGAGTCTAGGAAAACTTAACAACACCAGAAAGGAACATGAACACAAACTAACTGTTGAGTTAAAATAAAATCTTTAAAAATTTAAACTAGAAGTAGAATAAATAATCCAAAGCCCTACTTCACAATTAAAGGGCTGCTGCAACAGTGCCCCAAGAAGACTTTCTGGCTGCCACGCACAAGATAGGGAAGGGAAGATTCTCAAGTAAGAGGTCCCATCTGTCAGCCCTTTTGGAGGCTGGTATAGCACAGAGCCCACAAGATACCAATTTCTCGTATTTAAGAAGTAGATCATAGATTTCAGTGCTGGTTCTAGTCATCAAAGGACTAAGGTAGCTTGTCGGTTTCCTCCCTGGTTTGGATGAACCCCAATTTAAGCAGACTTCAACTAGCTTCTGCTTTCAGTGCTTCCTGAGTACCCACAAGAATATTATGATAAAACTCTTTTTTGTTAACTTAGCCTAAGAGAGTCTGGTTTCCACAGGGGTCTGTCAGAGAGCAGTGACTCACCTTAGGGAAGATATACCACATGTCTAGATGGCTGCTGCTCTCCTGTTTGTTTATATACCCAGCTGTACAAATCTGAGCTATTGTTATTTCTATATACTGATGGAAGCCATTGTTTTCCATACATGGAGCTCTTGTGGTCTTAATTGTGCCTATGTGAATCCCTGTGTTGAGTTTTTAACCTTGAGTACCTAGAATGTGACTGAACTTAGCATGAGCCTTTAAAGAGGTCTTTTCACTTAGGTCAAGGTCACTGCCATGAGCCCACATCCAGTATGAATGGTTTTCATGTGAGAAGAGGAGATGGAGACATCACCATTTACAGAAAGGCCCTGGGAGGTTATGGGAGAATTCAGCACACACAGCACACACAGCACACACAGCATCCACAGCACACACAGCCCACACAGCATCCACAGCACACACAGCACACACAACATCCACAGCACACACAGCATCCACAGCACACACAGCCCACACAGCATCCACAGCACACACAGCACACACAGCATCCACAGCACACACAGCCCACACAGCATCCACAGCACACACAGCACACACAGCATCCACAGCACACACAGCCCACACAGCATCCACAGCACACACAGCACACACAGCATCCACAGCACACACAGCCCACACAGCATCCACAGCACACACAGCACACACAGCATCCACAGCACACACAGCACACACAGCACACAGTATACACAGCACACAGCACACACAGCATACACAGCATACACAGCACACACAGCACACACAGCACACAGCACATACAGCATACACAGGCCAAGGCAAAGTCAGGTGAAACCAACCCTGAGAACACCCTGACCTCATTCCAGCCCTTCTCTGCACCCAGGGAGCATCATGGGAATTCTAGAAAACTACTCCAGAGGCTTGGGAATACTAGTTGTGTACCAATACCAGTTGCAAGTTCTTGAGTTAAATGCAGTCCATGCCTTAGTAATATTGGCTGCTAGCACAGGTGAAGTCCTATCTACCAAGGGTTTTACAGATATACACTTATTTTGTGTTGGAGGCAACCAGTTTTGTTGAAGTACTCACTTTTACAAGAAAAACTGCAGTACAGACTCTGCTCTTCCAGACTCTCACACCCACATCCAGTCCCTGGGCAAAGTGTACCTACCAACAGCAGGGAGGGACTTAGAAAGGCAGGAAAGAGATGGGGCCCTTTCTCCATAGTGTTCTGTTTTCTACAATAATTTTGGAAATGGATATTGTGGTTTAACCACATATGGGTGAATTTTAAACAGGGTGCACTTGTGCCCTGAAATGAAACTTGGTGTCCACTCTGTTAATTATGGAGTCACATCTATTCTCTGTTTTAGGGCACCTGTACATCTCCAGATGTTTACCTTTCAAATTATCTAGTATTAAAATTCTCTCCGCACTGTACCAAATGGACCATGTGCCCGAAAGTGAGCAGAGAAGTTTGTGAGGTCAGGGAGAGGTCTGTGATTGAGTACCATCCTGGTTGGTGATGGGTCCACAGTTCACTGAGCTGCCCAGGGTATATGCATTTATAGCCCATTTCATTCATTGGCTGTTTCAGCACTTACTTTATCCTGGGCAATGTAGAGCAGCTGTGTCTGTCTTTCTCCTCTCCTCCCCCTCCTCCTCCACAATGGGCTCCCTAAAATGCCGTATGTGCCGCACCTGGCGGATGCACCTGGACGAAGCCAGGATGTAAGTCCTCCTTCCTTATCCAAACCCGCAGACTCTGATGCCTAAGGTTTGGACCAGTGAATCTGACTTGCCAGTCTTTCCAATGTGTGTAGGACCTGCCTGGAGCCTACATGGCTCAATGGCTAGTGTCCTGACTACATAGCACATGGGCTCATACCTCAGAAAAGTCTGATCTCTCTCTCTCTCTCTCTCTCTCTCTCTCTCTCTCTCTCTCTCTCTCTCTCTCTCTCTCTCACACACACACACACACACACACACACACACGCAGGTTAGCTGATAGGCAATTGTTCTAGTTACAGAGGAATTAGTTACTCTGAAAAGGATCCGCTATTGAGCTTCCTTCAAAACACAGGCAGCAGCTCGCTGTGTGGATGGGACTGCGACGGTTTTACGGGAGCTCTACTGCTATTCTTAAAAGCTCACAGATTTTTTAAGGGGAAAGGGAGCCAGGAAGCATTCATGACTTATTGGTTAAAAATATTACCTGCTCCAAAGTAATCCTTAGAGAGAGTCATGGCCAAAGAAGGGAGGGCAGTCTTTCACTGCTCTGAACGTGAGCTTACTGTCCAGTGGACACAACACCCAGAAAAGCTATCCAATTTTCACAGGTCAGGAAACTGGATCTGCAGAAGCTGGGTAACTTTTGTGAGGTTAAGTTCCTCAGTGACCAAACCCTCCGTGAGCTTAGAAGAAGAGAAGGAGGAAGAGGAGGAATGGAAGAGGAAGAGAAGAAAGAGGAGGAGGAGGAGGAGACTTCAAACATTAACTTGATATTAAAAGACAAAAATAGCAGCCACTGACTTAAATATAGAGAAATTGTGTAATAACTGAAAAATGGTTTTTTAAACTTCAGTTTGGCAGAGTTTTAAGGGGCCATTTAAGAAGAATAAAAAAAAAACCACCTTTTCTTTTCTTTTCTTTTCTTTTTCTTTTTTTTTTTAAAGAGAGTGGCTGCATTTCCAAGGTACCAACAACATTCTGAGGTGAGGCAGGGAATGGACAAAGAGGACATGTAACTTGCAAATATTTTACCACTAATTGATGTATAAGTAAAAATGAAGAAAATCCATACATTTTTGACAGTAGTAAAGGACTCCCCTCTAAACATCCCTTTTAATGGTTAGGTAAAACAACCTAACTCTTCGCTGGTTGGTCACATAGTTGTGTCAACATCTTTTTTTTAAAAAAAAAAAAACTTAGCTATGAGCTGGGCAGTGGTGGTGCACATCTTTAATCCCAGCACTCAGGAGGTGGAGGCAGGCAGTTCTCTGAGTTTGAGGCTAGCCTGGTCTACAAAGTGAGTCCAGGACAGCCAAGGCTACACAGAGAAACTCTGTTTTGAAAAAAAAAAAAAACCCAGCTATGATCTCAAAGGGTACACATGTCCTCTCTTCTGTTTAAGAATAACAAGCAGGAAGTAAATACAATTTGGTGTTTAAATCGCATTCCTCTACTCGTTGGTCACACAGGCCTTCGTTTCACTGCATCGGTGTGTTCCTATGAACCATGCTCCGGACAATGTGGTGATATTTAGATTTCCTGGTATACGACAGGAGGTCTGCGAAGCTTCATACTGGGGCGTGTGTTCAGAGGTGGGTAGGTCTTATGTGTGCTATTCTGGAAGTATATTTCCTTGTATCTTGCGTGTGATAAGAGATTTGATAAGTGGTCTCTACCTGGTTTGGCATCCTTTGCAGTTGAGGCAAAGTGAGTGATTTATAGGAATCACAAAGCACAGCACAAGGGTCCCACCGGCTGCCTGGCTCCTTGGTGCTGTCACCTGCTGCTGTGTTGGGTGCTAACTTCTGCTGCCGAATATTTACTTCCAGGAGCTTGCCTGGTTTTCTCTATTGTTCTTAGTGCACAGTACAGTTGTCCTCAGCAAGCCTTCCCTACGGCCCCCACCCCCCATCCCGTTCACCCTTCTCCTCAAGGCTGTTCTGGCCATGCGCCTGGAGGGACAATTGTGGATCTAAGGGCAGGTGTAGGGTGGAAGACGAGGCCAGTGAAGGACTTCCTTCTACCTTTGATGCCTTTTCCAGGGCAATGCTCTGACTAATGAGCAGAGGCCACTAATGAGGAGCGAGGCTAGGTCTCGCCTTTTCTGGAGACTGAACCCATTACCCTTTGGGTCCCCGTGAGCCTCAGGGCACTAGGCCTGCTTCCTGAATGGGTGGCTTCCAGCACACAGTCCAACTCCCATGCCTGGTGCCAGTGGCCGTGAATAACTTCACTTTTGTGCATTTAAAAAAATATTTCTCCACCCTGGTTCTTTCCATCTCCAATGCACACCCCCACCCCCAGCTTGGTGGCCTCATGCGGTGATGTTTCTTGAAATGTTAGATTCTTCCTTCCTCTACTAGCCCCTCCCCCTCCAGTTCTGGAAGCATTTTGTTTCTGTACTGCTTTGTGAATCGGGTGCTGAATCCAGATCCTTGGGGCTTTAAAGTTGAATTAATTATTAAACAGGAAGGGGGCAGTACTTTTAGCAGGCGCCAAGTAAGTATACTTACACTGCAAGCTGGCACCACTCCGCTATCCTGTGCTGTGGTTTGCTGAAGGCAACTAGAGACTTTTATTCTAGTTTTAATCATGAATTTCTATAAGTTTGGGGGTAGTGGAGAGTTGGCAAGCAAAGAGCTGGGAAGCCAGTCTCCATCACCTCCTGACCGTTTTGGCCAAAACAATTTTCCCTCCTTTTAAAAGGAATCAGAAATACTTTCCCAGTTCATAAACCAATCTGAAATTATCCACTCCCAACTGTTTTACTGAGAACAGGGTGGGCTTTTTCATATGTATACATACTCTCTATTGATAAGTTTCCCTTTGTTTAAAAAAGTGGTTGTTGTTCTTTGTTTGTTTTTTCCCAGAAATGCCATCGGAAGGTTGACTTTCTTGCTTTGTGGTTTTTATGATCACTCTGTATTGGAAGTCAGAGGACAGGATAAGTGCATTAGAACAAATCTTATCTTAAAAAAAATGAATATGTGCCACAGTATTTCTTGATTCCCTGAGTGAAGGCATTGATACTTTTCAGAAATACACATTTCATCAGAGCCGGTGGACTAGCTTGTCCCAGACATGGCGTGTATGGGAACTGAGCTGTGTGAATGGAGTTGGTGGAGTTCCCCAGGGAAGCTGAGCTCCCTAATGGGGCCCCAGATCAGGTGGCCATTGGATCTTCACCTAGCCTCTCTGAGGGTGCCTCACAGGGGGAGCTGAGGTCCCTCAGGCCTTATTCTGTTGATGCTGGTGGAGACTGTCGGTGGGGAGGGAGGGAGGAAGAGCTGTTTAAGTGCAGCTGGGTGCGTGGGCCGGAGTGTGAAGCAGCCTCGAGAGGAAAGAGAACAAAGATTTGGTTAAAAATTTAGATTCATGCTTATAAATTTGGAACATGAGAGAGAGAGAGAGAGAGAGAGAGAGAGAGAGAGAGAGCGCCAGAGAGCAATACACATTCTACATCCCTCTCAGCAGACGGTGATAAAGCATGCATGTAAAACCCCTCTGGACGAATCGCACATCACGTCACCCCTCACCACATGCCTTGAGAAGCTACAGTGCACACACCTTAGAACATTTAAGACATGCAGTATGTTCTGTGAGCCATACTAGCCAAATAGTCCTTTTCAGTGTTTATTTTCCCTTTTGGCACTGAAAAAAAAAGTATTCTCGCTGACAATTCTTTCGTCTAAAAATATGTAATTTTGTACCTCCTATGTATTATCTACATCTTGACTGTGTAATTTCCAACAGTTAATGCATTTCATTATACTAATCCAATAAATGTACTTACTGTGAACAAAAGCATGAGGTCTAGTGGCTTCTTTTGAAAGATTAGTTAAGAGCTAAGGCTAGGTATCCAAGGTAGAGCACTTGCCACCCATGCGAGGGGCCTTGGGGTCAATCCCCCAGCCCTGACGACAATGTATACTTTTAAGCCTTTAAATAAGAGTTCGAAGCACCCCTCATACTCTCCTCACTGGCACTTTATGTATCAACATCTGCCTTGGGCTGGACTCCTGTCCTTGGATGTCCAGTTTGTTCTTGATATTTAGGCTTCTGTGCTGCCCACACTGAGTTCACTATGCTCCTCGCCATAGTAAGTAATTTACAGCCGAGCTTGGAAGCAGTATCTTCCTCCTCAACCACTACGCAGAGGATTTGTTTATAAAGGGGATGGGGACAGCCACATGCACAGTGGCAGTCTGTCTTATTTCCTTTTTTAAAAAATGTATTCAGAACTGGCTTTACAAAATAAAGAATTAGATTCCTGATCTTTGATTGAACAAAGGTTCTGGTCTCTCTACTTAAAAATGGCCCCTCTCTCATTGTTCACCCATTGGAGATTTCCAATGCAAAACTGAAAAGAATACATACAGTTCTGATACACAACCACAACTCTTTTTTTTTTCCCCAATAGCTTCTACTTAGCTCTAGTAACTTAGAATCTTTGTACACTTTTAAGGAAAGTGTCCTTTTCTTTGCTTGTTGGATAATGGATTATTTGTTTAGGAATATTTTGTTTGAGAGGTCCTTCCAGGAGAGGGCCTCTTGGCTTACCACAGCATCCTTGGAAAGTGAAAAAGCAGCTTCAATTAGCTGGGGACATAACTAGCAGACAAAAATGATAACCCTCTTCACACACAAAAAAAGTAATTTTAATGTCATGGGAGATATCAATCATGCATGCATTGCTTTTTAAATGCATCTTCCTCCCCTTAGCTTTAAGGAAAATTGAAAAACAACACATACACCGACTTATGTTTTCCTGAGGCGTTTCTTGGCTGACTGCTAGAGAGAAACAAAGTTGGAAAATGTGTCTGTGTCTGATCGTGTCAACTGTGCCCTAGAAGCCTGACAAGGCCTTCCTTTGCCTTGGAAGACCAGTCCCTGGCTGGGCTATAGTCAACCTTCCTAGCAAGATACGCTCATGCTTCCCTACCTAGGTCCTGGGTGAGGCCAACCGCTTGCCAAGAGGCTGGCCGACTCTGCAGGTGTATGAGCTGCAGCCCTAGGCAGGGCTGCCTCTGCCTCACTTAAGGTCCCCAGCCCTTCTGCAGCCCAGATGGTTCCAATTTGAGGCCTACACTCCACGCTGGAGCTGTATTGAGTTTCTTCCCTGAAACCAACAAAACCTGCTTCAGCATTTTGCTTGGATTAAAATATTTGTCCCCTTTTTTTTTCACAGGGCAGGAGGAGGGCTCCTGATGCCTGCAAAGGAAGGAAATCATTACAGGGCCCTACAGAAGTAGGTCATATGCTACAGCTGCTCATAGTTTGAGAGGAAGAAACATCGGACCTCAAACCTGGAACACGACTCTTTCAAAATGTTTGTGAGCAGCCCAAGAAAAACATCCTCCTGAGTCTTATCTAACAAGCGTGATCTCTAATCGCCTCAGTGTGTGCCCGGCTTTCCGTAGACTTTGCACCTACCTCCCCGAGCACGGAGGATGCTGGGGCAGAACACAGAGAGCCTTAATGAAGGGGATTTAATAGTTTGTGTTAAAGCTAATATGGTCCATTAGGAGCTGTCATTTCTATAAACAATGAAGATATGTTACCCTCTTCTGAGGTGGAGAGTCACTCCTCGCAAGACCTTGTAAACATTCAGTAACGATCTGTGGAACACGCATGACCGACAATTAAAGCACTGCTCAGAAAAACGGGTTTCCATCACATATTTGGTTTCTTGCTAAATAAACTCATAAAGATCATACATGTGTAAGCATACACTTACATTAGGAAGAAATAACATGTGTGCGTTTCATTAAGGAAATCAAAGAACGGTTATCTTGTGAGTGCCTCTCAGGGAGCGTCCGCCTGGAATTGTTAGTTTAGTTAGGAGACCAGTTTTCATTCTTTAGTCCTTGTAATGGTGAAACTTTAGGAAGACTTAAGATTATCCATTCCCAATGCCGAGAAAGGTGCAGTTCTGTCCCTTAGTGACCATAAATATGAACAACGTCCACAAACCCTGTTAGAAGCATTGCAGAGCCCTTGGTCAGACACTTAGGAAATTTAATTTGTACTTGCAGCGGATTCCAGGGAGAAATGGACTCAGAAGCGGTACACTTTGGGACTCATGGAAAGCACTGAAGAAGTTGAGGTCTAAGCAACCCTCTGACTTTGTAAATAGAATGTGTTCCTTTACACACACACACACACACACACACACACACACACACACGCACACGCATCCTCTTTTTAAAAATTTTTACTCTTAAAGACAAATTATTCTTTTTCATAGATTTCAAGTTTGTCAGAATTTCATGAAAAATTCTATGAAGCCTTAATATTTCCTTCTATGTGTAGACATGAAGAGGAAGGGATCGGCTCCTGTTACAATTACTCTAATTCACATAGACTAAAAACCTCCAGCGAACCTTTTTTTTTTTTTAAAGCAGCAGCCTCGGGCAGAACTTGCTATCAAGGAAGGCCAGGAACAAAACAGCATTTTAAAAGCAGATTACAAATCCCTTCTAACAAAGCAAAATCAAACTGCTGATCGATAAGTGCAGCTGGGTTTAAATTGTTTCCTTATAAAAGCCTTAAAAAACTTTTTTTGAATAATAGGCTAAAGGCTGAACTTTCATGCTTTGGAGCAAGCCCCTTCTGGCAAAATCTTTCCCCTCCTCCAGGGATCCGCTCCTGGGAAGAGCTCCCTGCGGCTTCTCTTCCTTCTTTTCGCTGTGCAGAGCTTTGCATTGTGGCTGGAAAAGGCTGCTAAAGTGGCTTCCAAAGGAAGGGAAAGGTGGTCTTTGATCTGTGCTGAGCCTCGGAAGACACTCCGGGCAGTGGCTCCCACCGCGCAGCTCACTCTCCATGCTCGTCTATGCATCATCTTTGAGATAGACTCTCAACCCAGGGTGGTTCTGCTTCCTGGAAATTCAGCTTGGAGCCTAAAGAAAAATCCTAGCCTTTGGGTTATTGAAAAATCAAAACGCATGCCCAGTAGATTGTGGATTGCTGTTTAGGTGGGGATGGAGTTGGGGACCTTGAAGCAGAGTTCCAGCCTCCTCCTTCACTCAGATGGGCCCCATCATGACTGAATTCAAATAGGGCTTTGAGAGAAAAGAGAGAACATCAATGAATGAGTGGTGTTCAGTTTCTTCACATATGCTCCAAATGGTACAGGGATAAGCAAAAAGCTCCTGGTGTGGGGTTTTTAATGATTTCATTATCACTAGAAAGGAACTGAAAGATCAGCCAGATGCTATTGGGAAGATAGAGATGGAAGATTAATAATAATAAAATAATAATAATAATAATTATTATTATTATTTTATTATTATTAAGTCACTGGTCTGCCCGTCCCCACGCACTGCCTCCCATAATGTCCTTCTTGATGTGACTTGTTCTGCTGTAAGTACAAAGCACCCAGGCACCCTCATGCAAAGAAGCTTTTCCTGGGTATTCTAGAGAAGTGAGCCTGCTTTGTCCCCACTGAGGAAACAAGAGAGAGAGAGAGAGAGAGAGAGAGAGAGAGAGAGAGAGAGAGAGAGAGAGATATCAGCAAACCACAGCCTATTAGGTTATTCAGTGATAAAAGTAACAACCAACCAACCAACCAACCAACCAACCAACACAGCCTGCATGGTGATGCAAGGGGAGGCTGCATGGTGGTGCAAGGGGAGCCTGCATGGTGGTGCATGGGGCATCTGCATGGTGATGGCACAAATAACTCAAGGACCCAAAGCCTGGTTTTTGATATCCCTTAGCAAGTATTGCTCAAATAAGCCCTATGTACTGTGAAAGAGAGGGAGAACCACGTTTTTCTAAGAGACAAAATATTTTCTATGACATCACAGTTTCCTTCTATGCTGTTCTACCATATCCCAAGCTGCCCTCTAATTCCACTAGGATACTCACCCTCCAGTACTCAAAAAGGCCTGGAGCTGATCCTGTAGCACATCATTTTATCAACATTTGGTCTAACAGTTACTTCTGCTGCCTAGTCTTTACCTATGCTAACCGACAAGTGTTGTTTCACAGCTCTCTTCTTGGACATACTTTGCACCCCCAGGTAGATTTCTCCAACAATGACGTTTTCTGACTTCACAGACATCTCTTTCTGTGCCAACTCTTATACCACCATGACAAAAATAGGTTTTCTTGTTGACATTTTAAGTTGTCATTTTTTACTAGATCTGAAAAACTCTAGAGATACCCATTTATCTTTTGGCTTCCAAACCTTTAATTTTTTACTATAGGCATTTCCCATTGCCTACAGCTTATATAGCCCTGGAGAAGAAATAGATAGAAGCTATCCAAGCATAGAGGTGTTTTCACTCTTGAAAGGCTGACCATGGGACCCACTGAACCGCTGACCATGGGACCCACTAAACCACTGACCATGCGACCCACTGAACCACTGACTATGGGACCCACTGAGCGCTGACCATGGGACCCACTGATCCGCTGACCATAGGACCCACTGAGTGCTGACCATGGGACCCACTGAGCACTGACCATAGGACCCACTGAAATGCTAACCATAGGACCCACTGAGCACTGACCATAGGACCCACTGATCCACTGACCATGGGACCCACTGAGTGCTGACCATGGGACCCACTGATCCGCTGACCATGGGACCCACTGAGTGCTGACCACGGGACCCACTGAAATGCTAACCATAGGACCCACTAAAACGCTGATCATGGGACCCACCGAACCACTGACCACGGGACCCACTGAACCACTGACCATGGGACCCACTAAACCACTGACCATGGGACCCACTGAACCACTGACCATGGGACCCACTGAAACTCTGTGTTTACTCAGCTGACTTGAAGGGCACATCCTCACCCACCAGCTCCTTCTAGTAATTAAGGTGTTGCTGAAGTTTTGTGTGATTGTAGGACAGATTTTATTGTAAAGGAGCAAATTAATCCCTTTAGTTCAAAACCCACTTACAGAGTACTCAGTGTGTGCGAAGCACATAGCAAAACACTGCCCGCATAAGCATGCCAGCTGTGAGTGTGGTCGGCTCAGTTTCTCACTCATGTCACTAATTGGAAACAGAGGTAGCACATCCCACTTATAACCATGGTGTCATCTTCCTTATGATATCCTGTTTGAAAGCGGGATAATCTCCAGTGGACAGCGCTCTAGTATCCATTAATAGAAGAATGGACATATAGAAGGTAAAGAAATGTGGTTTGGGGTCCTCCACATGATGTTAGATACCAGCTTCTCTGCCATTTCAGATTGCTTTGAGATGCTACAGGCAGAGGCTAAACATGTCTATCACTTTCTCTTGGTAAGTGGAGTCATTCTTGCCTTTTGGTCATTCTGGAGTGTCAGTATCACTTCACAAGACAGCTTTCTAAAGTTCTTCATTTAAATTACACCTGTAATAAAGGGCTGGCATGCATTGGTTTATTCTGGTGAGCAATAGGGCTGTGGCTCATCTGGTAGGGTGCTTGCCTGTGCATAAGCAGCCACAAAGCCCTGGGTTCAGTGCCCAGTACCATATAACCAGCAGAGTGGCACTTGGCTTTGAGCCTAGCACACAGGAGAGTAAATGTAGGAAAGTCACAAGTTCAAGGTCATTACTAGCTACTTAGTTCAAGGCCAGTCTGGGATACATGAGTCACTGCCTCAACAACAAAGTATCTTGTGAAATAAAAATTACTTAATCAAACTTGGCACTACTGTATCCAAGCACAGGCTGCCAGTGCTTATTTTGCTGTTTTTCAAGTGCTCTTAATGAGCTCCAGAGTAAATCTTGTCCCTCCACTTTCAGGTAATCTCTTAGGTTTTAAATGTTACTGTGGGCATGGTGAGATTTTAGAAGAACAGGAGTGTATCTGTCTGTCTCTACCTCCTGTTTCATCAGGAGTCTTATTTTCACTGACTAGGTATTATCATAGGGGAGTCTTAATAAATGTCAATTTCCTGGCCAGACTTTTAGGCAAAATTATTATGAGATCAGTAAAACTTTTAGCTGGGAAGGGAAGATGGGTGAAAGTGCCCAAAATGGTCCAGTGCCAGGATAGTTCAATTCTGAATTTGCATATTTAATAATAAAAACTAAAACAATGGGGAGATCTAGTACTTTGATGTTGTTGTTGCTATTGTTGTTAATATTTGTTATATTTCCATGCATTCATGCACATTGATCACATTCACTGTCAGTAAGTGGCTTTAAATGTAAATTTTTTTCTATGTCCCAATTTTAAGTAGGTTTGGAAATGCATAGTTGCATAGCTTGTCACCAGGTAATGAAATCTCCAGTTTAGTTGAAAAGTGTGTGTGTGTGTGTGTGTGTGTGTGTGTGTGTGTGTGTGTGTGTATGTTATAAAGTTTATTCAATCACATGTATAATATCAGTTGGCCACTTTATTTGTTCATAATTAGATAGATAGAATTTTAATTCCATTTTTGTATGTACAATTTCCTGGCCTAGCAACAGGACCATCATACCAAAAAGAAAAAGAAAAGAAGCAGGAGGGAGGTAGGGTGGGGGTCTGGGGAAGAGGGAAAGTAGGGGGAGAGACTGAGGGAGGGGATGGAGGAGGGGAGAGAGGGGAAAACTGCAGTAGGGATGTAATACATGGGAGAAGAACAAAAAGGAATTGAAAACAAAAATGAAAGACAGAGAAAGAGAAAGAAAAGAAGCAGGAGGCATCACCATTTGTTTAGCAATCAAGGAAACTTCTTTTATTCGGGACACCAAGGCTCTCTGCATGAGCGCATAAGAGGTTAGGAGACAAAATAGTAGTGTCGCCCTGGACAATGGCCTGCATCTGACACATCCCCATCCAGCATCCTAGAAAGATACTGGATTTGATCTTTGAAACTCATGCAGCTCTACAAAAGCCTGAGCGAGAGGAAGCAGTGTGCGGGGGCCCACTCCTCTCCAAGCAGCGGCTGCAGTTTATAACCAGGGGGAAAGTGTTACAGGAAGTCTGAAAGAGGTACAAGATGGGGCACTATTAATCCACCAAGAGTCTCTACGGCAAACTTCTGCTCCTTGGAAGGAGCTAGCCAATGCACTTCATAGACACACTAGTAAAATTTCTCACTTGGAACAAATTGTATACATCTAGTGCTATTATATTTACCTAGTAGTCAGAAAAAAAACACCTCAATAAGCTAAATAAAAATATACATCATTACTATTTTCCTAAGTGAAATCAAATTAATAGCTCTAACTTGTGCCTTTAAGAACACACTTTGCCAGGAAGTAACAGAAAAGATTGCCTAGTTTGTTGTCTGAATTAAATACAAATTTACACACCCAAATGACCAAAATAATGAAAGTGATAGATTAGTGTATTGATGCATAATCGCCGTGGAGAACGCAGAACTTACTAGAAGCTGATTTTGAGACAATTGCTTGTAATTAAAGCTGTGCTGGCTACCAAAAAAAAATAAAAGAGAGGAACAGTCCTTTGTGTATAACACCAATTAATTACTTTTTCCCCCATGGTGAATAGTTCTTAAATGCCTGTGCAGCTATTTATATCTGACCACATTCAGGAGTGATAGGAGGTAGATTGCTTACCAGCCTTCTCGGGATTTCTATTTGCAACTCACACTTTGCTGTTGGTTTTCCTTAAATCCATCTAAAAAATAATAATAAGATCCAGAAGAGTGTTAACATTCCTGCTTCCTTTACAATTAATAAAAATAAATGACAAAGCCTAGCTATGCAGTTGTAAATCAATTTCTCTGGCTATCATCCTAAGCGGAACAGTGATTGGGTTGTAAATATAGTAAATGTTGCTCAGGAAAAGCCAGCATCCTTTCCCTGTAAATACCAGAAATATCTGCATTTGCTTAGCTTCGTAACAGCCCTGTCAGCCCAAAACACCTAAAGGAGGCAGCTGTGGTGGTTGTCATTTGTGTCACCAAATGCTATTCCTTTTGCAAAGGAGGCAAGGTCAGATGGCCCTTAGCTGTCCTCTCAGATGCCAAGAGTGTGGCCACTCCCTTGCTCCTCCCTTCACTGTTTTGAGGACAGGTTGTATAGAAGGGCCACAGCCAATCACACACTGTTCCTTCCCACTCCTAGGCAAGTTCTAGGAGTTCTTGTTCCCTGTGAATCCCTTATTTAACTCAGAATGCCTTTCCTGGTGTGCAGGCCTCTATGGGAATACTTTCACAGACTGAGCAACTGAGGCAGCTGTGGTGGTCACATCAGGATCAGGAGACTAGGAGAGGAAGCTCCTGAAAAACAAAGCAAAATAAATGTGAATGTGGAATTGGGGGCATGAGATTCTGCATGGTACTTTCCTTCTCTCTATGGGTTCAAAAGGTGTGTGTGTGTGTGTGTGTGTGTGTGTGTGTGTGTGTGTGTGTGTACATGTGCGTGTGTTGCATCCCGTTAGTGATGGCTGTGTGTTATTGTGACGAATAATGCAATATAGGAGGTCACAGGCCTAGCCTCCATTCTTGGCTTCATCTGAGCACCAGGATGGTAAAAGATTTAGCTACACTTGGGTCTCCGTGGGTCCTATCTTTAAATATACATACACTAAGGCAATTGTGGAAGTTAAGGTAACATGTGTGTAAGCTGGAGACATGGCTTATGGTTAAAATAACATGGGTAAAGATTTTTAGGATCAGTGAGATGACTCAGCAAGTGGAAGTGCTTGCTTCCAACCCTCTAACCCTCCAACTTGAGCTCAAATCCCAGAACCCACATAATGGAAGAAGAGGAGTGATTCTTGCAAATTGTCTTCTCATCTCCACAAGTATGCAATAACATGTGTATGCACACACATTCTTGTCTACAGGTACATACACCCCTCAAAGCTCAGGGAACTTGTGAAAGAGGAAGTAGAAAAATTCTAAGAGCCAATGGGTTAGAAGACATCAAGGAAACAAAGCTTTCTAAATACAACAGGACCAACACACACACACACACAGACTGACAAGACTGGCAGCAAGCACAATACCCGCACAGGTCTAAGCTGATGGATGGGATCCTAGAGCTGAGATTGGAAGTGGACATAAGGCCCCCTCCCTAATCCAGAAACTATATCCAGTGGATAACCATTCTCAAAGGAAAAAATTATCAGTGGAGCCTCACTAGGTATACAAACCACTTTTAAGGCCAGGCTCCAGGCCCTGCAGTAGATGACAAACACAAAACTAATTTAAAGGCACTTTTGGTGGTTCCTTGTCTGATAATGCTTTGTCTCTTCTCTTCCCTTCCCTTCTCTTCTCTTCCCTTCCCTTCCCTTCCCTTCCCTTCCCTTCCCTTCGCTTCCCTTCCCTTCTTTCCTCTTCTCTCTATTTCCCTCCTTCAAGTCCCTCTCTCTATATACTTCCTTTTCCCCTTAGAAGTCTTTTATGTTAGATATTATGGTTTCTAGTGTTTTGGTTTTGAGATTTCTACATGGGCAAATGTGTGTCTGATCTATATGTGTTTCTTGTGCTTTTTCTTTGTTATTATTTTTTCATTAAATGGACCATACTTTCCTGTTTCTCTGTATGTTATGATTTTTATTGATATTGTCATCAAAACTGGATATTTAAATCTAATAACTCTGTAAATCAGGCTATCCTCATTCCAGAGGATTTACTAAGTTTATTTTTGTGTTTTTATGTTTGTTTTATATGTAAATATGTATATAGATAAGTAGATAGATAGATAGATAGATAGATACTTGTGTATGTAGTGTGTATGTGTATATGTGTATGTGTATGGTGTGTGTGTTGAATGTGTGTATGTGGTGTGTGTGTGTGTGTGTGTGTGTGTGTGTGTGTGTGTGTGCTCTTGCAGAGGCCAGAAGTGTCAGATCCTTTAGAGTTGGAGGTACAGACAGGCTGAGCTGCTCAATGTGGGTGCTGGGAACTGAACTCAGGTCCTCCAGCTATCACTCTAGCTCCTTTGTTTTGACTCTTGTAGGCTGTGTTTGTGATGGGCATTAGCTCAAAGCTTAACTTCATGGCTTCTCTGGCAGACCTTGTGATGGTCTGGACATCTACTGGGAGTGTGGTGCAGCTTTCCAAATTCCCAGTTATGTGATGGCTTTTGAAGGTTCTAGACTTTAACTGTTTTATTCCCCAGAAGAAAATAGAAAAGAATGAAGACAATGGTACAGTCTTTAAAATCCTCTCAAAATTGCTTTACCTGGTGGAGGGGTTTGTAAAGTGGAGAGGGGACAGTGGCAATGTCTGCCTGCCTCTGTGTCCATACCTCCAAAGTTATAAACTATGGGAATAACAGCACAGATCTCCAATTATTTCAGAGACCTGTGTGCTCATCATTTGCCACCATACAGTTACTTCCTCCATAACAGAATAGTCCCTTCTTGAGAGAAGAATGAAACTCATAAGACTCAGAAACAAATGAAATTGGCAAGGCTCAGGCTGGGCAGTGGTAGTGCACACCTTTAATCCCAGCACTTGGGAGGCAGGAGCAGGCTCATCTCTATGAGTTTGGGGCCAGTCTGGTCTACAGAGCAAGTTCCAGGACAGCCAGAACTATACAGAGAAACCCTGTCTCAAAAACCAAAAACCAAAAGACAGACAACAACAACAACAATAACAACAACAACAACAACAACAAAGCAATGAAGTTGGCAAGGTTCAGCAGGCAAATGAAGCTGAAATCCATGAGGTGGATTGAACAGGAATGCCCCCCACAGGCTCATATATGTGAATAATTGGTCATTAGGGAGCAGCACTGCCTGAGCAATGTTAGGAGTGTGGCCTTGGAGGAGATGGATCACTGACTAAGACAATACATAAGCTTGCTGGGGAGGGGGTCATATGAGTCTTCTAAGTTTCACTTGCTTCCTGAGCCTTGCCAAGCTCCTCTGAATTGTGCAGAGAGCAATAGGGATTCAACTTCCATGAATCATCACCCATACTGAGCTGGGCTTTTTGGGGATAAAGATGCCTCTAGCTCGATCACGCATGGTCCCTTTTTTTGTTTTGTTTTGTTTTTTGGGGTTTTCTTTTTGTTGTTGTTTGCTTGTTTATCATCTGTGCACTATCTGGGTTTGAAGAGTTGTTTGTTCTCACCTTTCCAATAGAATTCACACAACACCCACAGTGGTTCCTAAGAGCTGCCTGTAAGCTGCTCTGGGTACATGTGCATGGCTGGTTTAAGAGGGGGCGAGGAAGAGAACAGATAAGACTTATGGGCAGAAATGCACAAAAATAGTAAGTGTAAGCTTCCTTGTACAACCCTTATCCTGCAAATTGTCAATCTTCAAAAGGACTCCAGGGTTTCAAAATAGCCACGACAGACAGACTACCATGCTGTTGTCTGGGTTGCCTTCATCCCTCTTCCCAGAATCCTTTCTTTCACTCACAGTGTGACACTTTATAGTGCCCTGATTTACACAGGCATCCAGCACAGAGGACTCACTTGTTGGCCTCCTCAGCTCTATCCTTGCTGTCCATCATGGTTTATGAACTGTGGTTTTCCTTCTTTCTCTCAGTCACGTGTCTCCCACCTGAGAGTTGATCCCATGATCCCCTAATAGTGTGTCCATTGAAACTGTTAGGCAAATCAATGTAACTGAAATCCTGGATGCAAGTTCTGGATAAACTCCTTAAAGGGAAGAGGTACAGCATCTTCTTCCCATTTCCCCATGCTGCGGTGGCAGTGTGCATGTGGCAGGATTGCTCTGAGATGAGCAGCATGGCTGAGAGTGGCTCAGAGCCGCACATCCTTGGTCACATCCCTCCTGACAGCTACATACGTGAGACTCAATGTCTATATGACTTGAGTCACTGTTCCTTTGCATCCCTTCCAGGTAATAGCTACGTGTGCAGCAGTCCCAAACTGAATAAAAACTGGATGTAGAAGTGCTGAAAATATCTGGTAGGGGCATTGGAGTGAAAGCCAAGTTTAGCACTCACATATGAAGGCCACGAAGACAGTGTCCTTTCAATAGAAAGTTGTTTAGTGTGGCTGTCATCCACAGTAATCTGGCAGTCAGATCGTATACTGACCAAGTGTTAGTTTAGGGAAAGTGGGGTCCTGATGGATACCAGTGTTCTTTGGTGCTTTTTTTGCAAATACCTATGAAAGAAGAGATGGATTCAGTCAAGAGACAGCTAGTTGACAAGTGATGCTAGAAAGGGTTTCTTCTGAAGAAAAGAAAAGGACTCAAGTTCAGAGGCCACTGTCTAGGAGGGCTGAAACTGTTCTTCCTGGACGAAACGAAACATTTGTAAGTAAAACTAGGCTTAGAGGTTAGGTGCTAGTCTCAGCTAGAGTCGTTTTCATGCAATATGCCTTTTCAGTTTGGGGCGTTTTGTTGTTGTTTCTTGTTGTTTGTTCTTCTTCTTTTCCAAACTGGGAATGAGAAGTGATGTAGGGTGAAAAGAAGAAAAAGAGAAAGGGGTGAGGAGGAGGGGAGGGGAAGAGACAGAGAGAGTGAGCTCATGCAGTGTTGAGCCCTAGGTAACCACCCAAGCTTCCGTGTTAAGGCCCTTGCTATAGTGGGTTTCAGGTCACAACCTGAGAGGTGATGTGGACAGAGCACAGGGCCAGAAACTGAAAACCTCAAAGGCTGGAACTCTTGGCTATTGGCTGAAGCTTCTGCAAAGCGCTGAGCTGAAAGGAAAGAGGGAGCCTTTAAGGGAAGTGTATTATAGGAGCAATCAGATTATGCCCTGCCAGTGCCTGTGGCCATTCAAATCCTTAAGTCATGCCTAGTCCTCTGAAATGGCATTGGCAGGAAGTGAGACGTGAGAGCAGGAAGCTTTAAAATGCCGGTGGGTGCATGCCAACTGAGACCCTTTCCTCATCCTCCTTCCAGATGATCGAAGAGGTGCATTGCGATTCTTTTGTGTATTAGATCCAGGAAGAACATTATGTGCTTTTGTTTGTTTGCTCGCTTGAGACTACTCCACAAAGTGCAATAAACTTGGCATTTGACCAGAGCATATCATACTGAATTTCATTAACATGTTCAAGTGATATGTGTTAAGAAAGCACACAAATAGCCAGAAGCAGTGGCACACGCCTTTAATCCCAGCAGTCCAGAGGCAGAGGCAGGTGGATTCCTGAATTTCAAGTCAGCCTTGTCTTCAGACAGAATTCCAGGACAGCTAGAGCTACACAGAGAATCCATATCTGGAAAAACCAAACAAAACCAACCAAACAAAAAACCCTAAGTAAGTAAAAAAAAAATATTTGAAAGCTCAATGCAGAACAAATGCAACATTTTACAAACTACATTTTAAATGTAGAGTTATCGGAATTCAGTTGTGTGAGAGTGGGCATGAGTATATAGGTAAAGGATATAAAGGTGGCTGGGCGTGGTGGTGCACGCCTTTGATCCCAGCACTTGGGAGGCGGATCGCTGTAAGTTTGAGGCCAGCCTGGTCTACAAAGTGAGTCCAGGACAGCCAAGGCTACACAGAGAAACCCTGTCTCAACAAAACAAAACAAAACAAAACAAAACAAAACCAAATAAAGGAGTAGCTACACTAGATCTGAAAGATCCTAGTCAAAAGTCTCACACCTTAGGGGTGACTATCTGCAAGGAAAAGGGGACCCCACAACACTAAAGGAACAAGAGCATCAAACATGGGTCTGTAAGGCTCAGTCAAGGCATTAATTAGTATAATGAATGTTGGAAATAATTTTTATGAGTGAAGTGAATGAGACATGACTTGGAGTTAGCTCAAGGGAGTTGGGGTTCTTCCCATGTCTCTGGGGGATCTGGTGTGGATGATCCTGGTGCCCACAGAAGAGTGGCTTCCGATGGATTGGATGTGCTGGCTGACATGGACCCTCACGTGGCAACTATATGACGAACCTTGGCCTGAATTAGTCCAACGAGTCTTTTCCTCATTTATTAGACTGAAAAGGTTTCTGCTGTTCACTTTAGCCAGAGGCTTGTTTCCAGTGAAAGAAAGGGCAAGAGGGCAGGAGACAGGAAAATAGCCTTGATCTGTATTCTACCACTGGATGTGGCTCAGATTCATCCAAAGACCTTGATATTTTGAAACTACCGAATTCTCACAGCAGAGAATCATTTGGATCTCAGAAAAGACCCTGATCATACAGTGTATCAGATACAGTGGATTCTGTGAACATTTAAAAAGAGTGCCACACCTTGGGAAACAAACTTTATATGAACAGCCTATCTAGGTCTCTGCAAAAGTGAATTTCAATAGGAATCGCTTGTTGTAGCTCAGATTCCTCAACTTTTGCTTCTGGGTCTGCAGGGATCCCAGTCTCTTGCAGCCTGCACATTGGCCCCCTGCCCTCTGAGTGACCACAACCACCACCTATATGTTGTGCCTACTGCAACCTGTGGCATAGGTCATGATCCAGTTATCCACAGGACTCTGCAGGAAGGTCAGCATCCTCTGTCACTGAAGCCCCGGTATGGTCCTCCCTTCCCACCATCTTAGGACTTTCTCACCCTATCTGCAGCTTGTTCCGATGGCAGACCTCCTTCAGAGGTCAGAACTTGTCTGATGACAAGGCTCTCCTTATTCTTCTGACCCAGATCCAGCCTTTCTGCCAGTTCTCAGGCGGACACATACACTCACTCTCGTTCTCAGCATGGACGGTACCCGAGGCCTCAGCAGAGAGCTCTGCTAGTCAATGTGATTTTATGGCAATGCAGACAGCCCTGGACTTAGAATTGTCCAGTTCATAGTGATTTCTCAACTTAACTGTGGAATGAGATATATACATGTGCAATGATTCTGTTTTTAACTGTAGTACTGTAGTCAAGAAGCCATGTGAGTGTGAGTCATTCAAAGGCTTTATAAAAAGGCTTTGTGTTAAATGGGCTATTTAAGGTAGGGTAGGCTGAGCTGTGATGTCCTGTGGGTACGATATATCAAATGTATATTTAACTTACTATATTTTCAACTTTATTGTACATTGAAAAGTACCTCTAATTTAAAAGCATCGGGTCCAGGAAGGCCCTGGGTAGTCAGTGATAAAGCAGTTTACGTTTTTCTAATAATAAAAGAAAAAAAAACAAAAGCAAAGAAATCTTTCTGTGCAGTTTCTTCTTCTGCATGCACTTTTGAAGCTCGCCATGAAATGGTTAGTCCATGTGATGATGAATCAATCCAGGAGTAGAGGGAGGGACACAGGAGCATGACACACACACAGAAAGGTTTCACATCAATAATTAGCCAGCCTCTGCTAACAAGTGGATTCACACCATTTACAAGGATGAACCCAAGAATATGTTGGAAAACAGCCTCTCCAAGACACATTGGGACAGAGCCGTTGTAACAGATTAACAGATTCTGGCCAACAGAGCAGCTATTCTGTTGTTTGACAAACTTAATAAAACAGAGACACTCGCTGATACTGCTTTCCCACTAAACAGAAGTATCCCAGGAACATATGCAGAGGGATAAACAGGAATGTGGCTTTGACAGAGGAGCTGGAATGAAAGCAGAATATGAGGGACAGGAGCATAGCTGCCGGTCTTTTCCCATGCTGAGGAATGGCTTCCTGGCCTAAAACCTATGAGAACAGGCCTCTGCTCAGAGACACAGGGTATGCACACATACAGGCAGATGGTTTCTTTTTTTTTTTTTTTCCTTCCAATTTAAAGATGGGTCCTAAGGGTATGTTTAGCCTCTGCCTATTTCGAAGTTCGTGGAAGTTAGAAAGATGGGCAGAGGCACCAGTGCGCATATGCTATGAGTGTGCACTGTACAGACACCCTGTGTGTGTGTGTGTGTGTGTGTGTGTGTGTGTGTGTGTGTGTGTGTCCCATGATTTAGTGAGCTAGAGAATTGCAGTTCCTATTTGGGACCTGAGTGGCCAACATTATTCACATACATTCTTATAAAATGCTCCATCCAAGCTCTAAACCTTACTGTATCTGTGTCAGATCTGGTGGCTCAAATCTTCTGACGGTCTGTGCTCTAAGCTCAGACATCCGGAGGAAAGGCACATTCTATTCCAGCAGAGAACTGCAAGTCTCAAAGCTCATCTCTGGCCTGTGGGTCTGAGAGCGTGACTGCCTGGGGGCCTATGGTGGTGCCCTAGTGCTTGGGCTGTTTCAAACATTTGAAGTCTGCTCAGGAAGCCCTGTGACATTTTTTTCCCTCTTTCATCCAGGTAAATAAAGTAATAACTCAAGTGTGAAAATTTATGCAATGAAAACTGCAGTCTAAAGATGAGTAATGCTTGAATGTGTTCCAGAACTTTCTGTCCAAAACCAACCTAGACTACTTTGCAAGGTGACACTGGCATTGGATGGAGCTGTAAATGTCGCACATTTCAGAGTCATACGCTGACATCATTGTGTCTTTGTCCTCCTGGGGCAGCAGGCTGATGGCTCTCTCTGCAGCTTGTCCCCACCCTGGCTGCGAAGCATTATCTCCAATGTACTGGGTGGCATCCTCCTTCCTCCTGGTTCTCAGTCCTGCTGTGGTGTAGATGTGATCCCAGCTACACTGCAGCACACCAAGCTGTTGTTTTATCACAGCAACATAAGAGAAGATAAAATGATAAAATTAACCAAAGTTGTATTTTGAAACTTCATTTCTAATTCTAAAGAATGAGGAGAGAAACAATCCTTTGGAATTGTGGAAGGGAAAATGGGGCCCAGCCACCATGTCCTGAGGCTGCAGAGTCCCCTGCACCAACCTGTTAGAGACCGCGGCCTGGGGTCTCTCACACACCCATCCCAGAGAGTCTCCTCTTCTTTATGTTTGAGAATTTCATGCGAGCATGTCTTGATCAACCTCACCCTTTGTTCGCTCCCCTCCAGCTCCTCTTCTACCTGTCCTCCCAACTTCATGTGCTCTTTTTTTCTTTTTAAAGATTTATGTATTTGTTATGTACACAATGTTTTGCCTGCATGTACCCCTACAGGCCAGACGAGGGCACCAGATCTCATTATAGATGGTTGTGAGCCACCATGTGGTTGCTGGGAACTGAACTCAGGCCCTTTGGAAGAGCAGACAGTGCTCTTAGTCTCTGAGCCACCCCTCTTTCCAGCGCCATGTGCTCTTTCTTAAACCCACTGAGTCCATTTAGTGATAGGTGGGTGTGCTGGATGTAGGACTGTCTGCTGGAGGATGGACTGCCTTTCAGGACCCTGGAGACACTTTTCTTTCCCTCCTCCTGCATCCATCCTACACTTTTGTTTAAGCATTCTTCTAAATGGTCTCCAAAGGTTGGGGTGGGCATGAAAGGACTTCCCAAATGAGAACTGGGCCACCCTTCCCTGAGGACAGAGCAGTGAGTGACCTTTGTGATTGGACAAGAGGCTTTCCAAGCACATACATTTCTGTTCCTTTACTCAAAAGGCATACTTTGGGCTTCCAGGGTACTTGGTTCTCAGCCCTCCTCTGTGAACAGAGCATGCGCTGGGTGTCCCAGCATCAGCGGCTGACACTGGGGCCATGGAAGAGGGCCTTGTGAGTGTAGGGCAGCGTAAACAGCCATAGGGCTGAAACAGGGAGCTTTTCAGAGACGCTGGAATTATAGTTGCACGGTGAAGATGCCTTGGCATTGGCTCTTTGGTTTTTAATGTAATACTTTTTATGTAATAGCTTGTGCTTGGATATTTATTTCCTTTCTCTTCACCTGTCAGCTTCCTGAATCCATTTCTCATGTGCATTGGCATTGAGACATTACAGGAAAGTCCACAGTGGTGTGGCTACACATGGACCAGAAGGCAGGCAGGAGAAGGAGAGAGAACTTAAGAACTTTCTTTTTCTTTCTTTCCTGCTTGGCCATAGGGTAGAGTACACTGCAAGTACATACTTTGCTCTTCTAAGTCTTAGGGTAGCCGGTGAGAGCTAGAACAAGCACCCGTGCTCAACCCTGACCTTAGACTCCCATGTCTAGCAGCCCAGCTCAAAGAAGACCTTGGCTGAATAACCTCATCCCCTCCACCCCACTTCCTAAGTCTCTAGGATACATAATTTTCAGTACTTAGTTCTAGAACAAGGGCCATTTTGGTTTTGCAGGGCACATTATTACCAAACCCCAGTTATTTGTCATATGTACATTATTTTTAGACCACTCACAATAACAAAAATAACTGAATCATGGAAAATTCAGTGCAATACTTGGTTAGCCCTTTTAAATTCTTTAGGTAATGTCCAATAAAGTCAAATCTAATTTTTATAGAATAAATTGGACCCAAGTTCCATAAAAATAGATTTTCAGAGAAAATGGGAAATTGACAATTTCCCTAAGAAGTTCCTATGAAGAAGTAGTCTCTTCCATTTGAATAATGACAACGAAATCAGGCATTCCTGTATTCTTTCTTTTCCCCTTTATTAATGAATTAGAATACACAATTGATTTAAAATTAAATAAAAACCTCATAAGCATCATTCACATCTTCATTACCAGTCACTTGAGCTTTGTAAAACTGGATTTCCATTTAAATGGCTTCATGTCAAAATGGGAGTTCACTGTGGCTGGTGGGAGCACATCTGAAAAGTAGCCTGACCCTGCGCAGCCTGCAGCCAGTGCAGCCAGTGCAGGCAGTTGCAGTGGGCACAGCTGATGGAGGTAGCAGTTCAGTGGCAAGAAGGGGCCCCACAACCAGCCGGGCCACTGAGGGTGGGTAACACTCAGCTGGCTGCAGGGTCAGGGGCTCCTGAAGGTTTCCCTTGGGACACTGCCTCTTGTGTGGGTGCACACCGTTGTGTGTGAGGACTCTTCTTTGCTTCCCAGGCTGTCATTGGTGGGTCTCCATGACTTTCCTTCTGTGCAGATTTCCAAAGGAGCATTGGGACAGGTGGGACCATGGACGTAGCTTTTCCTGCACTAGGCAGTTTGGAAATTCTCAGGCAGGGGGATGGGCTCAGACTGACTGTGGCAACCGTGCTGGGACATTTTTGCTTCAGGATTCACTAGCTGCACTGAAAATGTGAGAACACAACGTTACGCTGTTAATTCTTTTCTAATTCTGACTCTGTTTTCAAGAAGTGACAGATTTCAGAATAACTAAATAATTTCTAGTGTCACTTCTTTCTCCCAATATTAGTGTCGCATGTGAAACCTGGTATTTTGAGACTTCTCATCACCCATCTGGCTCTCTAGGAATCTAAAAAGTAGAACTTTAAAAAACAAAAAAATATTTTAAAAGAATGTTTTAAAGTATAGACTGATGTTCAGTTACTCTACTTTATAGAATTAACCACAGGCCATAATTACCTAAGCATTGTTATTTTAAGTCAATATACAGAATTTATTCCAATCGATCTTGAAACAGAATGTGGTGGCCCAGGCCTATAATCCTGGTACACAAGAGGCAGAGGCATGTGGATTATCTCAAGTTCCAAGTTATATCTAAGCATTACTATTTCGCCTTAATGCTTTATTGAATAAATTAAATATTTTAGCATAGTTGGTATCTGGGTGCAGCGCTCAGATTAGAGATGCATTCTCGCATTCTTCACTGTAGACAGCTTTTGGTGAAGCCACATTTAAGTAAAGCTGTGAAGATACACAAGTGGAGAATGGGTGCCCCACCTTGTGCTTGGTGAGCATGGAACCCAAGATCAACTTCCTTTGTTTGCATATGTCTCATCATTAGTTCACAGTCACAGGGAAGTTCATCATCCCTGGGTACAGGTGGGCCAGTGAGAGAGTCCTTAGCTGCTCATTTGTCCTTGGAATAACATTTAAGACCTGATGGCTCAGACCTATAAGCTCAGCTAGGCGGCAAGGTAGAAGAATCGAAAGTTCACTGTCTTTGTGGTCATAGGCTACAGAGTGAATTTAAGACCATTCTGGACTGGACAACTTATTGATACATTGTCTGAAAGTGAAAAAATAGTCTGGGGCCGTAGCTCAATAGTGAAGTAACTGATTAACATGCATCAGGCTTTAGAGCGGGGTGGGGTGGGGTGGGGGGTGGGGGTAAGCAGGAGTTGGGGAGATAAAGGAAAAGATACTCAGTCGGGGCATGGTGACATATATCTGCCATTCCACATTTCAAAGACAGGATGGAGGCCAGCTGAAGCTATACAGACAGATCCTTTCTTTAAAATAAAAAGTTACTGGATAGCAGGCTCCCAAGAAGAGACTTGATACCCTCCCTCAGTCACAGTCCTAGGGGAGGGGAAAGTGAGAGGAAGGGAGGAATGGGAGGATACAAGGGATGGGATAACAATTGAGATGTAATACGAATAAATTAATAAAATATTTAAAAAAATAAAAAGTAACTGTAATAAAATAAAGGTACTTTATTCAAGTACTTGGTGCCAGCAGCCATGGATTCATAGTTGAGACGCCACCTCAAAAACATAAACAAAAAACTAAAAACAAATAGGAGTCCATTCTCGACCTTTACTTCAGGTGTATGTTTTGTGCTGTCATACAGCATGTTCTCTCATCATCTTATGCAGATCCACTCTCCAAACGAGCATGCTGATTTCACAGAGCATTTTTATCTGTGCCTGCAGACCTTTAGGCATCGCCACAAAGTTATCAGAATGCTACTGTCTTATTTAGGGTTTTGTTGCTGTAGAGAGACACTATGACCATGGCAACTCTTATAAAGGAAAGCATTTAATTGGGCAGGCTTACAGTTCAGAGGTTTAGTCCATTATTATCATGGCGGGGAGCATGTGGCACACAGGCAGACACGGTGCTGGAGAAGGAGCTGGGAGCTCTACATCTTGATCCACAGGCAGCAGGAGAGAAGACTGAGACACACAGGCCAGACTTGAGTTTCTGAGTTCTCAAAGCTCACCCCAAGTGACCCACTGCCACCAACAAGGCCACACCTACTCCAGCAGGGCCACACCTCCTTCCAATAATGCCCCTCCCTATGGGCCTATAGGGGCCATTTTCATTCAAATCATCATGCTTACTGTGCTGCTAACCTGTGTGTTGAGGTGAGTCCTGAATCCTGTTTTCTTTGCCTCAGTTTCCCTTCTAGCAGTGCTTCTGTTAAAATGAGTGACAACCTAACATGTGAGCAGTACATAAATGATCATATATGTGGTTAGATCATGTGGCCTTCATTCCAGAGTGCAGTGACAAAACACAAACACTAAGCCAGCTGTGTCTGTACACACTGCAGTCCTAGCACTTGGCTGAGGGAGGAGGCAGACCAGCTCCAGGCTAGCGTGGGTTACAAAGTGAGACCCTGCTTCAAAAAAGAAAAAAATAAATTTATCCATATACTTTACCACTTTAAGAAACTAACCACCAATCATTTATTGATATGCTTAAATTGTGTCTTTAAAAAGATAGTTGTCATAGGGGAGCGGAGTAAGGGGAAAATGGGAGGGAGGGAGGAATGGGAGGATACAAGGGATAGGATAACAATTGAGATGTAATATGAATAAATTAATAAAATATGTTAAAAAAGAAAACAAAAACAACAACAACAACAACAAAACCCCAAAACCCCCCCCAAAAAAGATAGTTATCTTAGGTAGGGTTTCCACTGCTATGATAACACATCAAAAGCAGCTTGGGGAGGAGAGGGTTTATTTTATCCCATACTTCCAGTAACATTATCAGTGAAAGAATTCAGGGAGGAAACTCAAGCAGGGCAGGAACCTGGAGGCAGGTATTAACACAGAGGCCATGGAGGAGTGCTGCTTACTGGCTTGCTCATAGGTCAAGCTGGTGGGGGCATTTTCTCAACAGGCTCCCCCTTCCAGAATGACTCTAGCAACTGCCAGGTCTCCATAAAACTAGCCAATCGTATTCAGTTCCAACTTTAAACAACTGTTTATTGTTTACTTTATGTATTTTGTATGTGTGTGAATGCTTGCCTGCACATTATGTATGTAAATGCCTGGTGCCCTTAGTGGCCAGAAGTGAGCATTGGATGTCCAGCAACCGTAGTTACAGATGTTTGTGAGCCACCTTGTGACTGCTAGGAACTGAACCCAAGCCTTCTGCAAGAGCTGCAAACGCTTTTAACCCCTGAGTCTCCTCTCCAAACCCTTTAATCCTGAATTTTAAAAACGTATCTGTAACTGGGCATAGTGGCACACCTTTAATCCCAGCACTCAAGAGGCAGAGACAGTAGGAACTCTGAGTTTGAAGCCAGCCTGGTCTACAGAGCTAGTTCCAGGGCAGCAGGGCTACCCAGATAAACCCTGTCATGAAAAACCTACCTACCTACCTGCCTGCCTGCCTATAATGGGTCTACAGCTTTACTTCCTTAACGTGATAAAACTATCACACACACACACACACACACACACACACACACACACACACACACACGGACACTTTCACACTGCAGTAGCTGTATCATATATCATGCTTTGAAGTAAGACCTTAGTAAAAAGTGTTTCTACTAAAATGAATAGTAAGTTAAGGCTTCTCCTTATCAGTGATACTGTTCAAACTTGATTCAGAAGAAGTAATTAAAAAGAATTCACAGAACAAACTGAGGGGCATCATTAGCGGGGAGGCAAAGATAATATTTTTAATACCTGCAGATATAAGGATTACATAGAAGAAAAAAAAAACCCACAGAAAACATTAAACAAAGCTTTAGAGAAAATCAAAGCAGTGATTAAATAACAATGGTTTTTTCCCAGCAAACACCAGGACAGGAGTCAAGGGGAGGCTGCAGCCCAGTCACTTACTCTACATTTTCAGAAGTGTGTCTCTGTGATGAGCAGTGGGAATGCACTTGAAGCAGGATGGAGTCATTTGCAATAACTTGATTTGCAATAGAAGACATGAACGATACATAAACAGCAAATGACAAATTAGGCAAGGCTTCGTGTAGCGAGAAATGCTGGGAAGGGATTCAGGAGAGTGCTGTGCTGGGGTAAGGGGATTAGGAAGGGCAGGGCAGGCTGGTGGGAGCTCTGATCTAGAGAGCCTGGAATGGCCTCCCTTAGGAGATAGAATTAGTAGAGACTTGAAAAGAAGCCTGTCAAGGAAGAGCCAAGGGCAGGAAGTGAAGATGAAGGGAAGGGAGGGAGGGGTGGGGAGCTGTGTGTGCAAGAGCCTGTGTCCCCAACAGAGCTACGGACTAAGCAGTTTGTCTTTGGGAAGCTGGATTTTATTTTGATGCTCTAGAACATCACTGAGGGACTTTGAAGGAAAATCTAGTATGATATCACAGGCTGTAAGAAAGCTGCTTCTGGCAAGAGATGTGGACAACGGACATTGGGAAGTGGGTGGAAACCAGTCTGTGCCCAAAGTAAAGGAGAGAGCCTAGGGTGACTTAAGGGAAACAGGCATAGGTTCTCTCTGCATTTAGATGCACAATGAAACCAGCAGTTCTTGCTAAGAGAGTGATGTGAGGGATGAGTAGGAGGAGAAATGGGGGTGTAACTCAAAGATCCCATTCACAATAGAAAAACAAACAAAAACCACAAAGTGTCTAAGGATAAATCACACAAGAAATATCCAAAACCTATGTGACAAAAACTCAAAATATTTTCTGAGGGGTTTAAAGAAAAGAAAGAGGGAAAAACAAAAAAGATGTGTTGTGATAGAGACAGACAAATATGGACAGGTCGAAGAAATCCAACCTTGTGGTTTAATTATAACAGAACTTAAAAATGACAAAAAATGTTACCAAAGTTCCTTTCTTTGGGATTAATTTAGGATAATTCTGGCTAAAATGAAGAGAGTCATAGCAGAAAGTAGTCTCTAACAGGTCCTCAAATGTCAATCAAAGCCACAAGAAAGAAAGGTGCAGAAAGTCACTAGTAGGAAGAGATAAACTGAGTAGTCAACAGATCAAGCAGCCAGCCCAGGGAAAGACCCAAACAAAAAATCAAGAGGCAAAATTGTGTTACTATACACATGTTGTGAGACGTGATTGGTTCTTTAACATGTAACCCAGGCTAGAGGAGTGGCTCCAGCAGTTAGGAGTGTTGGCCTCTCTTCCAGAGAGCCGGGGTTCAGCCCCACTGTCAGGCTGCTCACAGCCTCCTGGAGTCCAGGGGATCTGGCACCTTTTTTTTGGCCTCCATAAACATCTGCATAGCACACAAGTGTCATACACACACACACACACACACACACACACACACACACACAAAATAAAAATAAAATAAGTCTTTAAAATAATAATAATAAAATATAACACTACTACCTTAATTTAGAATAAACTCAAATGTATCAAAGGCAAAAGTAAATGAATAGCTTTTTAATCTCAGAGTGAGATGCATAATATAAAAATTAAAAACCATGTGAGAAACTCACATGCAAACTCAAACTATGTAAATATAGAAACCTGTGTGTCCGCCAAGAACAAACGAAGCAAACAAAAACCTCAACATTACAATGTAACTGAATTCATCAGATTCTGGGGTTTTAAATCCCATCTATTTGTTCAAAGTTTCCCAAGGATAACTGCAGCCAAATATCTGAGTGGTTGGATTGCTTCCTTTCAGAAGTTTTGTTTATATCCTGCCCAGCCCCTGAGAATGTGATCATATATGGAAGAGGGTCTTCAAAGATGTGATCAAGTTGAGATTCGGCTGTATTAGATTCAGATGGGCACCAATCCGACAATAAACAGTGTCTTTATCAGAGAAATATTTGGGCAGGGACACACACACACACACATACACACACACACACACACACACACACACACACACACACACATGCATGCACACATGCAAGCACACACACAGAAGGGAGAAGACCATGTATAGAGGATTGTAGAAATCAAAGCAGTGAAGACACAAGGTAAGAAACATCACCAACTACTGGAAGGCAACAAAATAGTAAGAGAATTGAGGAATGAATTCTTCCTTAGAACCTCAAAGGCATGGTTCTACCAGTACCTTGATTTCACATTTCTGTTCTCCAGAACACAAAAAGATGTACTTTTGTTTTTCTGAGCCATCTAATTGGTGGTGATTTCTTATAACAGCATCAAGGAAGCATGCACTGTAATGTCTAATAGGCATGCTGAATTTTATTATGACAAAACTCCTCTTCAGTTACGCACACGTAAGCAAAATTCAACACAACATACATGAGACATTACTATTTGAGTTGGAAATGTCCCACACAAGCTTATATTTTGAGCTCTTATTTCCTGAAACTATTTCAGGATGCTGAAGTAGCCTGGCCTCTTGTTCAACCTTAATCTTGGCTTCCTGGTCCACAGTGCTATAAATAGCCTCTGACACACAATCTTACTACAATGGACAAGAGCCCTCAGTCACGCCTTGCACATCATGTTACTCTGAAAACCTCCAAAGCCATGAGCCCAGAGAAACCATTCCTCCCTTAAGCTGTCATGTCAATAATTTTGTTTACAATGTTACAATAGCAACAACCACAAACAGTTACGGTAGCAAATTCTGGAGAGCGAGAATAGATGGGCTGGTACTTTATCCATGTCTGCATGATGTAACTATTTCACAAACTGCCTATATTATAATAATTATAATAGAAGGAAATTTCCTCCCTCATTTCTCTCTCTCTCTCTCTCTCTCTCTCTCTCCCTCCCTCCCTCTCTCTCCCTCTTTCTCTCTCCCCCTCTCTCTTTGAGATAGGGTTTCTCTGAGTACCCCTGAATATCCTGGAGCTTAGTCTGTAGACCAAGATGTCCTTGAACTCCCAGAGATCTACCTGCCTCTGCCTCCCAAATTCTGGGATAAAAGGCATTTGCTGTCACTGCCAGGATAATAGAGTGCAATTTCAAAGAAACTAATTACATAGAAAGGTCTGGTGTCTGTAATGAGCAGAACTCACACAGTTATTTGTGTAACATGCAGACTTGTTATCATGGGATGAATAAAAAATAACTGGCCAGCTCAAGGCTCCAAGGTCTAGATGACCATTTTCAGATCTGTTCCAGCCACAGTTGGGCCTTGTCTCTGTGATGGTCAATGTTGGTTAAGTATTCTTGGAATTGATTCTAGGTTTTCATATATACACACACACACACACATATATATATATATATATATATATAAAATAAACATGTATGTATGTATGTATGTATGTATGTATGTATGTATGTATGTTAAAGGCATGACTTACAGGCTTTGGTTGGGATGGTTGAACAATGGTTCTCTCCCTTTAGAAAGGTCAAGAACCTGGTAGTTCAGTTCACAAGGCTGGATGTTTTAGCTGTTCTCCAGTCTATGCTGGAATCCCAAAGAAGTAGGTTCTAACACCAGCAAAGTGATGTCTCAGCAGCAGGGTAGATGAACTTGCCATGGAGAGTGAAGGCAAGCAGGCAAAAAGCGAAAGCTTCCTTCTTCTGTGTCCTTTTATGTGGGATGCCCTTAGAAGATGTGGTCAAGATTTAGGGTAGGTAGG
The DNA here is from genome assembly GCF_964271855.1 of Acomys minous. Lineage (NCBI taxonomy): Eukaryota > Metazoa > Chordata > Mammalia > Rodentia > Muridae > Acomys > Acomys minous. The sequence goes on from NC_140495.1 coordinate 51,616,317, forward strand.
TCTTCTAATCTCAAGTGATTTATATTTAGGGTGGATTTTGCCACCTCAAATGATCAAAATCAAGAAAATCCTTTCCAGGTATACCCAGATGCCTGCATCTTAGTTGATTTCAGATGCAGTTAAGTTGAAAAGTAAGGCTAGCCATCGCAATCACACTAACTACTGAGATTAGCACACAATTTAAAGCTTATTAATTGTTTATTTCTATAATTTACCAATTAATACTTTTGGATAATAACCAGAACTATGAAAAGGGAAACCTCCTTAAAAAACTGACCAAAGTATCAAGTAGTAAAACTCAACATAATATCCATAAAGCAACATTATTGTTTAAATCTCGTGTCCTTGTAGGATCCTAGAGTAATGGCTCCACTCTTGACAATTTTCCAGTTAGTTAACACCTGTGTCATGAGCTCAACTGGGAAGGCTGGCCTGAGGACTTCATCACAATCAGGGACTCAGCCTCCCTCCTTCCAGCCTGACTGCCAATCCCCTCTGCATCTCTTCTCTAAACCACAGCATCATAGTCTTCAGAGCTCCAGTTCCTCTCTTATGAGATCTTGGGATGCATAAAGAACAAGTACCAATAGGTCTCACTGCACATTCTACTCTGCCTTTATACTAGGCTTGCTAAGGACATGTGTGCCACATTGCATATCACACCCTGACCTGAATAGGCAGGATCACAAAAGAATAAAAAATGTTTTGTAGTAGCACATGATTCAAAGCCTCAGTCCCACAATTTCAGTATCTGTTGTATATTCCCGTTTTAGAATTACTTCATGTAGATCAATTGGTTATCAGTTGAAGCAGTTCCGTTATATCACCAGTTTTTGTGTAGTGGTTCTTACTATCCATGGTTTTGATTTATTATTGTATAAATGTATTAAGGGGCAAATTCCAGAAATTATTGTTAAGTTTTAACTTGTGCACTGATCTGAAGAGTAGTGCAATGAAACCTTGCGCTTACCCCATCTCACTCAGCCACAAATTATCCTTTTGGTCAGAGTGCTACCCACTACTTAGTTATTTAGTAGCTAACTGGGTTATTAAATCAGCTGTTGAGGTACTGCAGGGTTTGTGTTCTAGGGACCCTACTATGTCACAAGGGAAGTTGTGGAAGGCTATGTCATAATGTCCATCCCATTCACCTTACTGCATCTCATCACCTAGGTATTGTGTCGTCTTACATCATCATCATCATCATCATGATGAAAAAGAATTTGTTGTAGTAAGATATTAGGAGTGGAGTAATGTGTCACTGTTTCCTTTGGATTGAAACTTTTTGTTTGTTTGTTTGTTTTTTTGAGACAGAGTTTCTCTGTGTAGCCTTGGGTGTCCTGGATTCCTTTTGTCAACCAGGCTGGCCTTGAACTCACAGAGATCCTCCTGCCTCTGCCTCTGCCTCCCAGAATTCTGGGATTAAAGGCATATGCTATCATGCCCAGCTGCATTGAAGCGTTCCATCTTGAGGAAAAGAAAAGCTTGTGAGGCTCTTGACTCACAAGAAACTGTCTCTGTCATTTTTAGGTTGTTGTTGTTTTGGAAGCTGCTAACCTGCACTTCTGGTTCACTCAGGTTATTAAGTTTTATTCCTTCTCAAGTCTCTGCTGGGGTTGAAGACCAGATAGTTTAGTCTTACAATTAAGCTTAGTTGTTTAGAGGGTAAGACGTTTTTAGATCTAGATTGATGTTGTAAGTTGATAGAGATGAGATATAATAGATATTGATTTACACTGAGAATTTTAGACTCACCAAGGTAGGAAAGATGTTTTCTTCAGGATTGCCAAATACAAATAGCCAAAAGCACTATAAATGTAACATTTATATAATTCTTGATTGTGTCACCGTTCTTCTTGCTGTATATAGTTTATTTTATTTATGTGTAATAATATAAATATATTTGTGGAAAAAGAAATATAATAAAAAAATAAAAAGAAAAAAAAAACAACGAAAGAAACATGGAAGACTCAGGAAGCACATAAAACAAAGCCCACAAGGTCTCTCCCTAAGGCTGTATATGAAGTAAACAATTGCTCACGTCTATTCAGTGATGTAGCTGTCTGCAAGTCGTACGGCAGAGTCCAGGGATGCAGCTTCACACGTGTCACCCATCCCGGGGTGGTTTTATTTTGTTGGTAATGGAGCTTCTTGCTCACCTATGCTCATGTAAGTAACTATAAAAACACACTGGATCTCTGAACTGGATTTAAATGGAATAGTTTTCTTTGATCTTTTTTCCCTTTCTGTCTGAGATGAATAGAAACAATCTACCTAGGGAGAGCATCAACACATAAAGGGAGGGAAGGGAGGGACGCTCGCCTACGTTTGATTACAGTATGTTGATATATGTGTTCCTTTGTATTGTTAATCATTGTTACTAATCTCTTCCTGAGCCTAGTGTATAGTTAGTTTCATCACAGGTATGTTTATATAGAAAAATAGAACATATTTAGGGTCCAGTGTTATCTTCAGTTTCAGGCATCCATTGTCCTGAGGATAAGGAGCATGTACTATATGTAAAAACAAACCACCATGTCAAGGATCCATAGGGTTTCTATCGCTGTGGTGAAACATCAGCCCAGAAAGCAAATTGGGGAGGAAAGGGTTTATTTGGCTTACACTTCCATCACTAGAGAAAGTCGGGGCAGGAGCTCAAGCAAAGCAGGATCCTGGAGGCAGGAGCTGATGCGGAAGCCATGGAAGGGTGCCGCATATTGGCTTGTTTCCTATGGCTTGCTCAGCCTGTGTGCTTGTTTTTTATTTTTTCTTTTCTTTTCTTTTCTTTTTTGGTTTTCCAAATCAGATTTCTCTGTGTAGGCCTGGTTGTCCTGGACTCACCTTGTAGACCAGGCTGGCCTTGAACTCACAGAGATCTGCCTGCCTCTGCCTCTCCCAAGTTGGGATTACAGGCTAGCACCACCACACATGGCTCAGCCCGCTTTCTTTTAGAACCCAGTACTATCAGCCCAGGAATGTCCCCACTCCCCATGGCCTGAGCCCTCCCCTATTGATTACTAGTTGAGAAAATACCTTACAGCTGGATTTCATGGAGACATTTTCTCAACTGAAAGTCTTTTCTCTCTGATGACTCTAACTTGTGTCAAGTGGACACACAAAATCAGCCAGTACACATGGCTTCTAGAGATTTTTCTTTTTACCTTTTAAAATCTCACACTACACATGGGTTGCCAGTGGTCCTGACAAGAGATGTCTGATTACTACACTTTATAGGTCTGAATGAACTAATGTTGTCTAACTAGATCACCTAACAGGGCCTTTCCTGTACATTCTTAGAGGACTAGGCCAGAGTAACTGACCCTCAACAGCAGTGGGGGAAGGTCAGTCCTTATATGTGCCACTTGGGGCCACCAAAAATATTGATAGTTCAAATTGTTAACAACTTAATGTCCTGAAAGTGGCAGCTTAGTAAAGCATTATAAATGTTACTCTCGGTATTGCTGAGCTCGTTTCTGGAAGCGCATCTGCTTGTCTCCAGCGAGATGGCTTCAAGGTTACTTTGGGGAGTTGGTGCTCTGGTGGCACAGGCCCTGAGGGCCCACGGGCCCCGTGGCACAGCCACGACTCGCTCCATGGCTTCGGGAGGTGGTGTTCTTACAGATGAGGAGCAGGCCACCGGGTTGGAGAGAGAGATCATGATAGCGTCACAGAAGGGACTGGATTCATACAATATGCTACCTCCAAAGGCAGCTTCGGGCACCAAAGAAGACCCGAATCTAGTCCCATCCATCACCAACAAGCGAATAGTGGGCTACATCTGTGAAGAGGACAACTGTACTGTCATCTGGTTTTGGGTGCACAAAGGCGAGAGTCAGCAATGCCCAAACTGTGGAACCCATTACAAGCTGGTACCTCACCAGCTGGCCCACTGAGCCCTGTGTTAACCTTTCAGAATGTCATGGAAAGTTTCTCTCTATAATAAAGACTAGCCATTGCATTGGCTCCTCCCATGAATAAATAAATAAATAAATAAATAAATAAATAAATAAATAAGTGTTACTCTTCCCTGTGGCACCCCACCAGGCCTTATTCTATATATGGTAAAGACTTCTGGAATGTTCCTGACTGTTACAGAAAGCTGAGGCTATACCTGGCTTTAAAGTTGACTCCTTCCTTCGACTTTCAGTCACTCAAACACATCATAGTCTTTCCCTGGGCAAGATGGACCCAGAAACACTGTGAGCATCAGAGCAAAGTCAAAATGCTTGCATCAGCCAGAGCCGGGAAGCTGCCCCCCTTTCCCCCCACCCCCCCACACTCCACAAACAGTTTTCTAGCAGAAAGGTTAAAGGAAGGAGAGGCTGAATGTATTAACTGTCTCCTTGGCCCCGCTGCTGCCTGGCTTCCTTTGGGCTCAGCAGACGATATTAGGCGCCAGACACATATGCATGGTGCCATTTGCGTGTCTGTGTTAAAGTTGACTTAATTAGGAGGGTTTACCTCAAATACACGCTTAAACGGATTCTCCTAGTGGTGTAACATTCTCTCTCGTCTACTGCCTATTGCTTTGCTGAAAAAGAGAAGGCAAATGCAGAAGTGGGCAGCGGGCTCCGAAGCTGTGTTTACACGCATTGATGTGCAGCAGAGAAAGAAAATGGGGCTGGGGTCGAGTGAACTCCTGTAGGATAAATAGAGATAAATAATTCAGATTCTCATTATCATAGAGGCATATAGCTTCAGTGCATGGGAGCATCCTGCACTGTGAGAATTGGTATGCAGAAGGTATTCAGCGTGTAATCTAGCATTAATATTAACATAAATCCAAGGCAGGAATTAGCAATATTTCTAAAGTCTTATAGGATAACTGAATTCACACTATATTGTTTGGCCCTCCTGGGCATTTTAGTAATCGGATAATAGAAATGTTGAAGTAGTTGAGATGTTCTTTATATTGCTCTCTGAAAAGATCTTAACATAATGTCTTTAGTAGACAGTTTTGATAGAATGTGTTGAACAAAAAGAAATACGACTATTTTGGTTATATGGGTATGTTTCATTAGCTCAGCCTGCAGAGATATGACATTACATTCTAAAAAGAATACAATTAATAACAATGAGATTTTTTTTTCTTGAAGAGTGTAGCGGGAGTGGTTGAGCACGATGTCAGGGCAATTAAGCCGAGGCGCTGCATTACCTTTGTCTGAATACCGGCAACATCACCCTGTCTCAATGTGTTGAATGGTTATTTCTTTAGCAGAGAATTTGTAATTTATTTTGATGTTTCCTATAATTCAGACCACTATAATAAAAATAATTTTTTTCAGGTAAGAAAAAAATCTTTAAAAATAACTAGTCAGTAGAAATTAACATTTCTTTCCATTGGCATGGCTTATACTTTTTTTTTTTTTTTAACCCTAGTAGGGAATAGCTGACTGCAAGGAAAATGCACAAATTAACTTCGGGGTATTAAACTGAGTTGAATGATCCTATTGGTAAAGCAAGGAAGTATAGAACAGTCAGGTGTCTGTGGAGCCTGTGCCCTGTGGAAGAGCAATCCAGGGGAAAAGTTATACTTTGAGACGATTAAAACAATCGCCCAGGGTATTATTTTATTCAGTATTAACCTTTATGTTTTATGTTAAATGACAGTGAAGGTTCTGGAACATGGTGACTCCCCAGAGTCTCAGTCGCTGAGATTTAAAAAAAAAAAAAATCTCCGAAGAGGTTTTATTCCATTGTGCAATGCTGAAACTGCTCTTGCATCCCTTTACTGGTCAGTTTTAATAGGCGTAACAAAAGATAAAATGTGTTGAAACATGAAAATTCTGCTTTTTAAAAACAGATGATGAAGAGGATTGTTTAAAATCCCATCTCTACATGCCCAGTCTGTTTTAAGCTTCCAGAGCCATGGTTGTTTGGGCAAGGGGAGACTGTGGGTGATAGGAGTGTGGGTAGAGGAGAGAAAAGGAAACAAACCCATCAGTCATTTCTGCTCACCTAAGTCTACCCTGATGGGCTTTCCATGGTGGACATACAGAGCTGTAAGCAGGTGTCTGGAAATGCCACTATAAATCTAGGCCTTGGGGTATTAATACCCAACTCCATTTCCACTCATGAGTGATGTATTAAAGCGTTGTAGGTAGTAAATTGCTAATCTGAGAGGCTCTAGGTGGTTTCTTACTCACACAGAGACTTAGTTAATGTAATACCTTGATCATCGCTCTGCCCGCCTGTTACTTTCCGTGTTGCTTTCCCTAGCCATCCAAAGGCAATCAGCTCGACTGCCAACTCCCTCTGACTGTAACTGCTGCTTAGTTCTTGCATATATGCAGACGCACACACCTCTTCAGACAATTAAATCACACCAACCTGCTAGGGGACAGGAGGCCTCTGTGTGTTATGTGAGCAGCAACCCTCCCCTGCTAAGTACTATTGACAAATCCATCAAGGGCAGTGATGCATTGGCTTCCACCTTACCTAGAAGGACACTAGGGCACCGGTGACATGCTGTCACCGTGGTAACTGCGGCTGAAGTGAACAGCCTGTTAGGATAGGTGACCTCTGTTGGCAGTGCGCCTAGAGATGTAGCACTCACCGGCTGCCATGTCATGGGGACCCCAAGGAACAGCCCAGTGCCCTCAAATTGATTCATTAGGCCCCAAACGTATCGATCGCTCTAATTTGCAGGAATTTATTATATTGATATTGGACTGATTAACATTTTGTGCCAGACTGGTTCGATATGTGCTTGTAACAGCTTTTAATGATTAATTGACTTTTATGATTCCATCTCAGGGCTGTCAGTGAGCTGTGAACTGTGGGCAGGCTTGTTCCTTGACGGTCTCTCCAGTGGCACAGGGCAGTGATTGAATACCTAGGAAATTAGTGTCCTTGCTGTCTCATTTTATGAAAGATAAATGCTATGACATTTAATGCAGACCTTAATTTAGAACAGAACTAAGCAGATCACTTTGCAATTTAATCATAAACAGGTAAATATCAAAACTTGTTTAGCATTTTACAAGTTAAGCACACGGAAAACGGAGGCAACGCAGAGAAGGCGACAAGGGAGCCGGCAAGAGGTAAAATAAAATAATGTGGGTGGGAACTGCACAGCAATTTAATAATCACGTAATTTATTAAGGGCAACATCGGAGCCCATTTTTCAGCCCAGAATATACTGCTCTCATTCACTTGGTGGCAAGCCCCGGGCGTGCCGCTTGGCACAGGCTGAAAAGTTAGCATTTACCTTCAGGGCTGCAAGCAAATCTGCAATATTGCCTGGTGAATCGAGGAAAATACATTGACTGAATTGCCACAAAAGTAAATAGCAGAAAAAGGGACAGGCTCTAGTTTAATATGTGCCCCTGACATGTAATAAGGGGAATATCACATTCAGCAAGGTTTATGTGTTACCTAAAACAACCATAAACATTATGAAAAGACGGCAGGAGAAATGAGATTTTATTGTGCTCGCTCACAACAGAGAGAGAGGAGGAGGAAGGCTGAGGGGTGCCAACTCGCACCTCTTGCATTCATATTTAAAGCATATTTTCTGCCTTTCATTTTAATTAAAAGACTTAAGTTAGGGGAAAACTGTCTAAACATCATGTCAAATTATTCATGTTTGTACATATAAGGAATGAGATGAAATGGTCCCGTGCAGGCTTCTTCCTTTACTGTTGAATGTTTTTCTTCCTTGCTGTGTGGATCCACCTTTATCTGATGTGAGGAAGTCAGGTGATGCATAATAAGACCATTTGCAGTGTACATAGTCTGTGGTCCTCAGCTAAGCTCTGCTCAGTCTACCGCAGTTTTCTTTGCCCTAGCTCTACCATATGGAAATGGACTGCAAAGTCACCCTGCTCTGCTCCACAGAACACCCCAAACATCTTGTGGCTTCCCCCACTTCCAGGTCTAGGCTGTCTCCCCACCTCACTCACATCCTGGGCTTTTGACCTCCCATCACTTCATATGTTTGGAATGACTACCCCTCCGTGATTCTTTGGCCCAATAGTAAGAAAGAATTAAATGGGCTCCTGGCTGTCTCTGATCCCACACATGCTCCTGCTAATGCAGGTGCATACACACATCAGTCTTTATATATGTATACCTTGAGGTAAGGCATCCCTGTCTGGCCTAGGTTACAGCCCTTGCCTATGGCTGACACCATGGTGCCCTGTTCAGTGCCTGAGACCCAGCTAGGGTGTCTTCTGTGTTGGAACCAGAAAGCAGCAATGCCCCAGTTTAGGTGACTCACAACCCAAACGGCAGAAGGCACTTTCAGCGTGCCTTTCCTTTGACTGGCTTCAGGTCTTCTTCCGTTGGGGCTATTCTTTGCTGAGAGGTCTTCAACAGGCTGAGATGACTTCTTTACGCTGAGTGCACTCTGGCTGTAGAGCATTCATCTGATCCAGCCCGACACAAACTGCCAGTAGACTGTGGAATGACCGCATGGACAGTTTCGAGGGAGCTGCGCTTCCTGAGGAAGGACCTCTTCTCTCCAATGTACCAGCACACTCCATGCCCATGTGCAGAGGGAAGGCATGGGTTGCTTTCCAATTGTTCTTTTAACTGGTGGAAAAGGCCATATTCTTTTGCACCTACCCCTAACAGCCTCGTCATCTGTTCTTCCCCTTTCTTGTTGTGCTCCCAAGAGGTCCTTGTTTCCCACAGGCTGAGTGAACTGGGAGTTTTTGTGTGTGTGTGTGTGTGTGTGTGTGTGTGTGTGTGTGTGTGTGTGTGTGTGTGTATGTGAGATTCCTGTTTATGTCACCAGTGGTTTAAGAGGTGGGACTATCTGGAAGAAGCATGCCACAACCCACGCCATGAGGGAAGGGGTACACAAGAATCCTGAATGGCAGCAAATGAAGGTGGTTCTGGATACAATTTGCATGACTCCTCATGGTGCCAGAAGCACATGGAGTGCGTAGGGAGAGTAAGCAAATGTGTTCTTCATTCTTGGGAAACAGTCTTACTGTACGCTGTGATTCTGGTCCTCCCTCAAGGCAGCTTTTCCTACAGATTCAGGCTGACCTGAGGCTGTGCTGATTCTGTTATGTAGCAGATGTGTGATACACACTCACACAGAGACCTCACAAGTGACCCTGAAGACCTACTGTGTGCCGGTTCTGACAGTTTTCCCCCTTGGGAAGGGCTCATAGTTTTGAGCATCTCATGGCACCACACACTCATCCTCTTCCTCGTGTGGGAACCCAGATCTCTTCACATCATGAGAAATGTATCAGTTTCAGTCCCCAGCATTAGCTTCCCAAGGAGGGTTCCAAGACTTACAGAATACACTCCTGCCTTCCTCTTTCCAATCACTACTCGGATAGCTTTTTATATTTCTTATCTTCTGGTTCTGCAGTCAGTTGTGAGTCATATTATTATCAGGAATTCCATGATAAATTTAATAGTGTGAAAATGTATGGAATCCCCCAAGTAGACAGATGAATTACATTATCTCCTGTTCTGGACCTATTAATCTCCAAAATGCTTATCTTTCAGTAAATATTTCAATTCAGGTAAAGAAAGGTGCAGGAGTAGGAGATGTCTTACTCCAAATTTAGCATCTATGGGAAACAGTCAAAAGCAAAACCAAACAAAATTCAGAGTTTTAAGATTTATCTGTAGGGGCTGGAGAGATGGCTCAGCAGCTAAGAGTATTTGCTGCTCTTTGTAGAGGACCCGGGTTTAATTCCCAGCACCCACATGGTGGCTCACACCACCCATAATGTGATTTCCAGGAAATTTAATACCCTCTTCTCACCAGCTGAGGAAACAAGTATGCATGATGTGGTACACATATATACACCCAGGCAAAACACTCACACATAAAGTAGAAATAAAATGAGGAAATCTAATTTTAGAAAGATTTTTTAAAAACAAGATTTATTTGTGGTCAGGCAGTGGTGGTGGATCTGAGTTCAAGAGCAGCCTAATCTATAGAGTGAATTCTAGGACAGCCAGAGCTACACAGAGAAAGCCTATCTCAAAAACCAAACAAACACAGATTTACTTGTGTGTATGTGAATGTAGCCATATGCATGTATGTGCAGTACCTGAAGAGACCAGAAGAGGGCATCATGTTCCCTGAAGCTGGAGTTACAGGCAGTTGTGAGCCACCTGACATGGGAGATGGGAACTGATCTTGCATCATCTGAAAGAGCATTAAGAGCTCTCAACCACTGAGTGCTGGAAAATAAGTTTTACAATATATATTTATAAAAGTTTATTTTATGTGTACATGTATTTCGCTTTTTGTGCACTATGCGCATGCTTGGTACCTGCGAAGAAGGTGTCAGATCCCTGGAAACTGGAGTTACAGAGGGTTGTGAGGCACCCTGAGGGTGCTGGGAATCAGACTGGGGTCCTCTGCAACAACAAGTGTTCTTAACCACTAAGCTGTCTCTACATCCCCATAAAAATCTTTTTCTCCATAGATTTTATTCATATGATCTAGGTAGGACTACCACGGTATATTTTACTTGTCAATCACAACATACCCAAAAGACATATAATATGTTGCATATACTAGGAATGCTAGCACCAAGTATTTTACATTTCTATATTAACATTGCTGTTAAATGTTGTAATAGTACTTGACAATAACTGCCTTTTATATTGATGGCATAAAGGTTAAAGAAAACCATGATGCTAGTACTCAGAAGCCTGAGGAAGAAGGCTCCAAATGAAAGCCTAGTCTGTACTACATAGTTAGACTATAAAAATGTTTTTGATCACACAAGCCATCATTGATTTGAAGGCTTATTTTGTTTTATTCTATAGTCCTATTGGTATTTCCCTGATCTAAACAGGAAAATACAAGTTGATTCCATGTCTATGCCAGTTACTTTTCATCACTGTGACTTGACAGAACTAACTGAGGGGAGGAGACACTTCTGTTGGCCCAAGGTTACAGAGGGGTTTGGTCCTGGAGGAATGTCTCTGTTCATGGCAGCTAGACTGTATCATGGTGAGCTAGGAAACAGAGAACAGAGAGAGGCCAGGGGGTAATACCTTCAAACACTGTCCCCAGTGACTCTCTGTCCAGATTGGCCCCTCCTCCTGGAGGTTCCATGCCTTCTAGAAATAGCACCACCTGCTGGAAGACGGGTGCTGGAGACGTGAATCTGGTGAGGACATTTCCATTTAAGAAGTGACAGAATTAGTCTTCTTGGGTGACTACCGCAAAGGACCACAGGACCAGGTGGCCTCTGCATAAAAGAATTCATCACACACAGTTCTAGAGGCTGGGAATCTAGCTCAGAGTGTAACACAGGAGCTCTGGGGAGTGCCCTTTGCAGGGCTGCAGCTCTCTTGCCTTTTTGTTTGATTGGATGAGATTCTCCCTGGTTCTCTGGCCTCTTAGGACCACATTAATTCCATCCCTGAAAGGGCACTTAGTCATCTCTCCCAAGCCACACCTCCGAAACTCATCACGCTGGTCTTTAGATCCCAACATATGACGAATCTGGAGGAGGGGTGGACATGAGTAGTCAGTCTATACCATTTAGGGCAATATTTTTTTTCTTGGCTATTTTGGTAGCCACATATGCAGTAGTTTTAAACTTAGCCAAGTTTATCTGTTCTTCTGTCTTCACAAGGCCTCAGAATTGAAGCCTTTATTGGCTTCCATGTTGTGGCCTTTGGGGAAAAAAAATGCTGAGATGTCAGTGCACATTTCCAAATATCTCAGCTTGGTGGGAACACATAGAAAATGTCTCATTTGGAATTACATCTCAGTTCTAACTAAACATTTCAACGGGATGCAGACTAAACAGCAACCTTTGGGGTCATCACTGATGCTCCATTGCTTTCCAGCCCAGGGATTCCTTTGCATGAGACTGAAGGACACCTACCTTACCTGCAATATGTTGTGGCCCAGGCCAGTCCTGCCTGGCTCTGGGTCAGTCCTGTGCCCCGCTGGGAATAAGCAGTGTGCTCTCCAGCCTCTGGAACTGACAGGCACTGGTTCCAGGAACAGCATAGCAGGCTGTGTGGTAGCTACTTCTGCTTGTAGTTCTTCTCCTCCTGATTTAAGTGGGACAGTAAAATGAGGAGCAAAGAGAAGCTCCATCTTGACTCTCTCCCAAGAGCAGCTTTACTAAGATGCATAATTCCTATGTGCCTGTTAGGTTTGGGATACAGTGCTGGGTGGAAGAACTCCTAGGAGTTCCTAGTAGGAATAAAGACTTAGCATGAGCTAGGAGATTGGAGTTTTGCTTCCAACCCTGATTAGCATGCAACCGTGGGGAGTTCGCGCCCAGACATGCGCATTCCCACTATGGCCCCCAGTCCGGTTTACTTCTGTTGCTGGGTTATTGGGTGTCATCAACACTCTGGTGTGATTTTGGATGTGTGAGAGAGAGGGAGGAGAGGGAGAGGGAGGGGAGGAAGAGAGGAAGAATGTCATGCTGCTGTACCTGTGGAGGTCAGAGGACAATCTCAGGGATCATTCCTTACTTGAGACAGGGTCTCTTGTTCACTGCCGTATGTACCCTACATTATTAGCTGGTCCTACAAGCATCTAAAGATTCTCCTGTTGCCATCTCCCAACTTTCCATGGGAAAGCAAGGATTACAGACATGTAGACTACTAAATCCAGCTTTTGTATGGGTCTGGGGATCCAAACTCAGCTTGTCAGGCCTATACCATAAGTGCTCACCCCTGACCATCTCCTAAGTCCCACGCTTGTGTTCTAACAGCAAGATTATATGTAAAAAAGAAATACACAGGGATATTTAGGGAAGTACACTAGCTACTTGTTACTGTGACAAAATTAACTTATGAAATGAAGGGCTTGTTTTGGCTCACAGTACCAGGGTGGTGTCAGTCACAGCAGGAAGTCATGGTACCAGAAGCTGGAGGCAGTGGGTCACTTCATATCTGTCCGGTCAGGAAGCAGAGTCCGATGAATGCTGTGGGTTTCCCTACCTTAAGTTAATCTCATCTATACATGCCCTAACAGATGTGCCTGGAGACTTGTGATTCGAGATCCCACAAAGGTGACAGGCAGCATCAACATTCAAAGGCTCAAAGCTGCCATGATGTGTGAAGTAAGAAAGAGTCCAGGGGAGCCAGTCTGTATGGTGTCCTCACCTCAGGCCTGGCCTAAGGCATCCAGAGAACATTACATTCTACAGAACCCCATGTTAGACTGGGCCACCCGAGAGACACTGAGCACAGAGCCCAACATGAGGCTTCATCCAGGTCCAAGGAGTTAGATATGTAGAGCAACAGGGCATGGGGAGCCATGAGTAATTAAAAAGGGAAGGTAGCCTAGCATCATAATTCAGGCTCTGAGACAGGTGATTTGATGATGGAGTGTTCTGTGTACGATGGCTGACTGGAGGTGATTAAACAAACTGAGAAAAACAGAGTGAATTTTAAGGTATTGGATGTTTTGTCACAGACTGGCTTTGGATAGACAGGGCATTATTTCCAATAATCTCCATCCAAAGTTGCTGGATTCTGGGGGTTGTTGCTCCCACTTCTTTGCACTGTGCCTGCATGTGGAGGTGTATAGTTAAGTAGGGCTAGCGTGACCACTGAACATGGGGCTGAGGGTGGTCAAAAAAACACAGGGACCTTTCCTGCCAGGTTGGATCTAATAGCAAGAATTTGTAAGAGTCATGAGGATAAGAAACATGAGCTGGAAAATGCTGAATCATTGTGGCTGTCTCGGGATGAAGAAGAAGTCCAAGCACAGCATCCCCCCCTATTACTTATTTCTGCTTTTCCCTCAGATGCTACTCTCTGGTCCCCAGTGCCAAGCTCTACTTTATGCTGAGTAGATTCCCAGGGCTAACCACTATCTGTGATGCCTGTGTGTGTGTGTGTGTGTGTGTGTGTGTGTGTGTGTATGTGTGTGTGTGGGTGTGTGTGTTTGTCTCTCTCTCTCTCTCTTCCAGTTATCTGTCTCTATCTTTTTCTGCGTCTGTCTCTGTCTCTCTCACACATGCATGCCCACATGCACATATGCATGCACACACTGTCTACTGTCTTAGTTAGTTTTTATTGTTAACTTGACACAAACTAGGGAGAGGTAGCTGAGAATTCTTTAACTAGATCTGCAGGCAGCAGGAAGAGAGTGTCAAGGAGCCTAGCCAGAGCTTCTGAAACCCCAAAGCCCATCTCCAGTGATAAACTTCCTCCAGCAAGGCCACACCTACTCCAACAAGGCCACGCCTCCTAATAGTGACAGTCCCTAAGTGCCTATAGTGGCCAGTTTTATTTAAAGCACCACACCTAGGAAGAGGGAAGTGCAATTGAAAAATTGCCTTCATAAGGCTGGTCTGTGGCCATGTCTGTGAAGAATTGTTTTGATTGATGACTGATGTTGGTGAGCCCAGCCAACTGTGGATGATACCATCCCTTGGCAGATGGGCCCTAGGCTGGATAAAAAGGCTAAGCATAATTCTTCCATGGTCTCTACTTCAGTTCCTACCTTTAGGTTTCTCTCCTGATTTCCCTCAACAATGGACTCTTTCTTCCCCAGGTTCCTTCTGGATACCTTAGGACATTGCAGATGGCAGGAGTATGGATTACCCATCAAGGACAGCAGGAAGTGTGGATGGAGCCTGTCTGAGTCTACAAGACAAGCTGTGTGCACTACCCATGGCAGAACTGGAGCCCTTTGCAACCTAGGGGTTCATGAATGAATCCTGGCCACTGAACTCTGAGTTACAGGATCTGATTAACTTTGTGGGACTTGGGATGTTGCTTTGATCTTATTGTTTTTATGTCTTGGCTCTTCTCTTTTAAAATAAGAAAATCTCGCACAGACATGGCTGCAGGACAACCTGTCCAAGGCAATGCTTCAACTGAAGTTTCCTGCCCCGCCCCCTGCCCCCCCCTGGTGTCTCTACTTTGCATGAAGTTGACAATAATAAAGGCTAAGCAGGACACACACACACACACACACACACACACACACACACACACACACACACACACGCACATGCACACGCGCACACACACACATGAAATAAAATCACACTAGATCTTTAGATTTAAGCATGGTATCCGTATGGTGGATGCAAAGAAGGACAGATCTGCAGTTATTTATTCAACGCCGGTCATGCCTAACATTTAGTGGCCCACTTTCTGTGTGCCAGATATCATTTTTGTACTATATGTGTTTGGTCTTGCTTAATCATTACAAAGACTTTCACAAAAATTGCTGGGTATTACAAGGACACTGAGGCACAGAGAGGCAGAAGGCCACATAGTTGGTAGACAAATCCCAGATCTCTACTGGTACAGCCAAATGCTGAAGCATACCAGCTGGCCTGCCATCATTCACAGCAAACAACTGACATCGTTAATGTGATAATACCTGAATCTATAGAATTTCACATAATTTAGTGGATACATAGCTGTACCTAGGTAGTTGCTATTACTTAAGCGCTCGCTACATATATTTCCTTTCACACACACTGCATCTTAGCCCTTACCAATCTCAATTATGTCAGTGCAACAACTGTCTTCATTAGAAAACACTTGAGGTCTAGGTGGATAGTTCTAACCCTAGATATTTCTTTTCCTTGGTAGAAGGCCAGCTTTTCCCTCTGCAGAGGACTCAGAGACTGCTCCCTTTCCTCTGTGTGGCTCTGTCACATTACACATGGCTCGACTTTTCTCTTCCATGTAAAGGGCTAATAGGAACAGCTCCCTTCTTGGTGCACTGGAACAGGGATTTTCAAAATAAAATCTAGCTCCCAGGTGAGCAACAGAAGGCATTCGCTGAGGGTGGAGGCATGGGTGGGGCCATTCACAACTGTAGGAGTGCCTTGATCTCTCCTGCGCCAACTGTGCTTATCTTCCTTTTTTAAACAGTATGCAAGGTCCCAAGTACCTCCACTAATTAACTGATGCACCTGAAACTTAAGCTTTATACTCCCTCTATTTTTATGCCATAGATATAAAGATACAGATATATATTCATATATGAATATATATCTATATTCTAGATTCATCATGTGGGAAGAAATGAAATATTTATAATTTTTCTAGTTCCATACATTTTCCTATAGATAGTATCTATCCTTCCTTACTTCCTCTCTTTCTTTCTTTCTTTCTTTCTTTCTTTCTTTCTTTCTTTCTTTTCTTTTCTTTCTTGTTGTTTTTATTTTGTTTGTTTGTTTGTTTTGAGACAGATTTTCTACATATAGCCCTGGCTGAAACTCACTATGTAGACCAGACTGGCTTACAGAGCTCCACCTTCCAAGTGCTGAGATTAAAGGCATGCCACAATGCCTGGCCTTATTTCTTTCTTTTTTATGATTGAATCAAACTTTCTTGAGTATGTGTTCCACACTGTCATTATTCATTCAAATGATGATGTCCTAGCTGATTTGATAACCCATGCCACTTGCATTTAAGAAATGACATTAATGGTGATGGCCAACATCCATATTTTATTTGTATATTCTTCAAGGCAAATAAACCTCTCACAGAAAGCTGTCTTCTCCAGTCTGAATCACTTATTGTTCATCTTCTCAACTTGTTACAGTTTGGACCTCAAATGTCTCCAAAAGCCTCATAGGCTAAAGGCTTACTTGTCAGCTTGTTGTGGTGCTGGGAGATGGTGGAACCTTTGAGAGGTAGAGGCATGTGGGGGGAAGTTAGATCATTGGGGGTGTGCTCTTAAATGGAATATTGAGACATATTTTAGTTTTCTTTCTGTTGATGTTATAAAAGAATAACAACAACAACAACAAAAAATCACGACCCAAAACAACCTGGGAGAGACCACAGAGGAACGCTGCTCACTGGCTTGCTTCCCCTGGCTTGCTCAGTTACATTGTCATACAGTCCATCTGCTCAGGAGTGACAGAGTCCGCAATGGGCTGGGTCCTCCAGCATCAATAGGACATCAAGAAAATTTCCTGCAGACATGTCTACAGGCCAATCAAATAAAAGCAACTCCTCAGTTAAAATAATTTCTTCCGGGCACGTTTGGTTTAAGGGGAGTTGACAAAAGCTAGCTTTCACAGGATTTAGAACACTCTTCTCTCCCTCCGTCTGGCCTTGGTGAGGTAAGAAGCTTGGCTCTGCCATGTGCTCCCTGCCACAGTGTTCTGTCTCAGGACAGAGCCAAGACAGACACGGACGGAATGGAAGCAAGCGGCCATGAGCTGTATAAATCTTTCCTCTGTTAAGTTGCCTGTCTCAAATATTTTGTCACAGTGACAGAAAGCTGATGAACACATAACCTGAAGCATAAATCTCTGAGGTGGAAAGCTTTACAACTGAGATCATTAAAATGACTCGAATTGCTCAGGAGCCACAGCTAATTCGCCACTAAGTAAATGAGTAAGCCTGAGGAAGTCACCTTGAGTCACGGCACAGTTGGATTTTCTTGTTTTGTGTTGAGAAGTCAGGTCTCTTCCTTAGTCTCCCCTCACCCCCAGCTGTGGACTGTCTCCATTATAGAAAACATGACAAAATGCATCACTCTGTCATATGACAAGTGAGGAGTCCGGAGTCCAGTGAAGCCCCTGGCATGGTGGGGCGTCACACCCAGCTTCTCTATCTCAGCTTCTGGGTCAGGGTCACAGTACCGGAGGGTTTGGTGTGAGCACAGGTGTGCCCTTGAGTTGTCTAGTGGAAGAATTTTGCTGTTAATGGTTTTCCTGATGAGTACAGTGAGATTTAGGCTCTGTCAAAATGATGTGTTTCTTCAACCAAAGGCTGGAAACGCAGACGGTTCGTACTGTGTTTTTGTATATTTAGAAACAGCTGTTTGATTGACTGGATTTTTAAAGTTTTCCTGGGAAGGTTTAATGTCAGGAACGCTCAGTGTCAGAATCCTCTGATGGGAGAAAAGATGTATATAAAAGTTGTCCCCCACAACTATTTTGTATTTCATGAAATGACCAAACAGAAAGTATCCAGAAGTCCTGGCTGCTGTCCCCATTCTTGTTCCTGTCCATCTGAACTTCAGAACTCACTTGCCTGTCTTAAGCCCTTCTGTCTGTCACATTTCAGAACCAGCCATCCAGTTTGAGACTTGTTGTTATATATATTTTGAATAAACAAGCCAAGATATTTGGTCAACCTGCTTAAGTCTCTGAGACGCAAAAGACCTTGGAGCTTTGAACATAGTAGATGCCCATTACATGTTTGTTAGATAGATAGCCAATAAGTATTAAATGGTCATCAATGTTTAACAGACTAAAATATTAACATATTATTTATGTTATGTAGTAATAAAGTATTGATATAAATTAATATATAATTGCTAATATAAAGTGTATTAAACTGAACTGAATGCTATCCCTCACAGTAATACATGTGGGCAAGAGAAATGGCTCAAATGCTTTATGAAACCCTGTCTGGAGAGGAGCCAATATTTATTGACTCTGTCATAGATGTTAGGAACAGAGCTGGACGCTGCATAAGTGGTCTCACAGGTTCTACAGCGTGTAGGTGGGGGAAATTAAGGCTGTTGAAGGAACTCCCTCAAGAATGCACCATCAGTAGCCAGAGAGGCTGAAAGTTAACCTGGGCTGCTTTTATTTTAAAGGCCATTCTGCTACCGTGTCTCCTTTTCTGAGCTAGCTCTTCCATGGGTCTCCCCAAAGCATTGCTACCTGCTTGGAAAATTCTACCACTAGACTGATGTGGTTGGAAGAAAACGTGAAAGTGGATGAAGGCTTACCTCTGTGAAGCACCAATGAGTGGTATGAGGACATCTATGACTATTCCATGGCTGTATTTTATCTGTGTGTTGTCTGTCCTCCCAACACAGTGCCAGGGCTCCCGGCTCCCTGCCCACCCCACTGAGTGTCCAAACACAAGCACAAGCGAGAGAGGAAATACTGAAGGAAGGCTTACCTGCTGCGGGCAAGCAGTGTGCCGGAGATGGTGGTCCAAACAGCGCCTCACCACGAGGCAAGCAGTAAGCTTTCACTGTGGAATGCATACCTGCTCAGATAGGAAGGACTATTCCATGCATGGAGAACAGTTAAATTCCCATGCATGCTAGATTTGAGGTCATCTACCACATGGCCAAAAAACAGGACCACAGCACCATTAGGTAGAGAATTTAGTATTAAAATAAGGAAAGTTTATCCTAGGTCATCCCCGAAAAAAGGAGTCAGTGGTTTGAGCTGGATACTGGGAAGACTTCACAGGGCAGGTGGTGGAGGAACTTTATTTGAATCAGACGAGCAAGCACACAAACAGCAAGAACAACAAAACCCAGAAGTTAACACTCATTCACAGCGCAGTAGCTTTTCCCCATGCAAGCGCAAGTCATTGTACCTCAAATGCCTGCCTGCCCAGCAGCTAACATCCTGGAGGCATGGCAAGGCTCAGTTGTGGCATGAGGAGATCCTCATCTCTCAACATAACTGGGCCAAGCACTGAATTACAGCACAGGAGACTCAGGCTACCAAGAAGAGACTTGATACCCTATGAGCATATACAGGGGGAGGAGGTCCCCCTCAGGCACAGTCATAAGTGAGGGGAGTAAGGGGAAAATGGGAGGGAGGGAGGAATGGGAGGGTACAAGGGATAGGATAGCCATTGAGATTGTAATATGAATAAATTAATAAAATTTAAAAAAAGAAGAGAGAAGGACAAGTTAGCAAGCTTGTGCTGGCGCCCAACACATGTGCATTCAGCAACATTCGGGGGGGGGGTGGGCAATGGGACAGCAAATGTTAACTTCCTAAGGATGCTTGTGCTTAACTTTCCTTTGTCATCAGATTCAGGTGTTCCTCAGACAGGGAGCTTTGCCATCAGGGTCTTCAGTCTTGGATATTTTATTGGGGCCATTGAGGGATAGGGATGTTTTGCATGCATGTACGTCCTTGTACCTGCCTGGAGCCAGAAGAGGGTGTTATAGCCCCAGGAACTGAAGTTACAGGTTGTTGTAGCTTAGGAGGGCCCTTTAGGGCCACTCATCAGCACAATACCTTCAGAGCCCTTCACACAATAGGGCAGACACCCAACAGAAGAAGAGGAGGAAAAGCACCTAGGTCAGCTGTCCTCCTCATATCTGCAAAGACCATCAAGGTCCAGTGACTTGCCCTTAGGATTCAGACAAACCACTGAACAGAACTGAGAAATGTTCAAGGAAAGACCGCGAATAACATATTTGCTATATGTTCAACACATGTCAGACCTCTTCCTTAAACCTGATTCAGCAGTATCTGTAACAATCATAGAAATCATTCTGTCTTACAGGCATTAGTCTGGCACTTTCCAGGAGCCTTTCCTCACAGAGCCAGCAGATATGCAATGCTGAAGACTGGTTACTCAGGGGACAACTGAGCTGCAAGGTGCCTCTTTTAGTATGGTTTCCAGGTGGAGAATTCTATACTGTCCTAAAATCATGGCCCTTACCAAAGGTAGAAATCTTTGGGAAAGAGTCCCCCAGACTGCCTACAGAATGTTGGCCAAGGCCTGTGATTTCTCCAGCCTGCAATAGTCTCTTTTAAATACATATAATGTTGACTCTTTGCATGTAAACACGTGAGGGGCAGATTAGATTATGAAAACCATTCGGTAGCTTAGTGTCTGCCTCCTAATGGGCATCCTTGCTACTACCTTAACATCTTTTAATTGTACATATTTTTTATATATGTTGCATTTCAACACATGTATACAATGTGTGATGATTAAATCAGAGTAAATGGCATATTTGTTACCAAAATTTTCTTTACTTATTCTCAGCCAGAGTACCCTACTGGACTATGCAGACTACGAAAAGTTATCTCCCTGTCTGGTTGCACTGCCCTGGTGTTTGTTATTACAGCAGAGGTGAGACTCTCTTTTATTTTTAATCCAGAAAGAGAATCCTTCTTATTTTATGAGAATGGGTATTTTACCTGCATGTATATCTGTGTATAACATACATGCCTGGAGCGCTTGGAGGCCACAAGAGGGTGTTAGGTCCCTTGGAATTGGATTTACAGGTTGTTGTGAGGCACCATGTAGGTGTTGGGAATGGAACCCAGTTGTCTGGAAGAGCAGCCAGTGAGCATTCTTAACTTCTGAGCCATCTCTCCAGCACCCACCCCCACCCCCAGGCTAGACTCTCTGTGACATGTTCCACACTCATCAAATGAAGTAGGGCGGCTGCTGCCGGCTTGTGAGAAAGTGCCTTCAACTTACTTTACAGAAGCCTGATCACATTTGACTGGAGGTGACCGGTGAGAGAAACTGAAAGTGAAGATGTCAGGACTTGGTAGCAGCCGGGATAGTTCCCTCTTTTCCGTGTTTGACTTAGAGGCACTGACTCAATGTGTTTATATGGCGAGAGGGAGGGTGGCACGGTGCAGGAGAACGAAACGGAGAGGAGAGCTCTTAGCCAAGCTCTGCGGGTGTTAAATATAAACCCCGAATCAGTGATTGCCTCTCCTGAGACTGGGAAGGAAATGGGTGGGTGGGTGGGTGGGTGGAGGGTGGGCTAGGAGCTGGTAAAATCAAGCCGGAAACCCGAGCCTTCAGATGACACATCCTGGCAGTTACTCCCTCAAAGCTCCTTCCTTCTCCTGAGGGTGGGACCCGTGTGTATTTTCTCTAGGCCAGATATCAAAACCAAAGCCTGGAAAGCCTTTTTGTTTTTCCTTTCCCATAATCCAGGCCTGTACCTTCCACAATGCAGACATCCTTGACCAACAGTAGGATGTACTTACTGGCTGTGAGGACGCTGCCTTCCAAATCACGCAGAAGAAGGAAAAGGGGATGGCAGAGCTAACCACCAACGGCACATCAGCACATCGCAGCTGCCCTGACCATGGCTGTTGTTAGTCTCTCCTCACAGACAGATTTTACTGATCAAACCTGCAGCAGTTTCTGGATTTCTCCTACCACAGAATTGAATCTACTGGACCTTCTTAACCACCTTAACCCTTCCCAAAATAGTTCAGGCTTATAGGTGTGGCTCTGGGTGGAAAGTTTCCCTCGCGTTCTCAGAGCCTGTGGGCTCCTCCTCTGCAGTACCCATCCATCCCCCAAGTATTTATTATTTGCTTCCTAGCAATCGATATAAAAAAATACTCATTTTTTTTTTCAAACACAAAGGCAGCCTGCAGGAAGAGCAGGGCTTGTGCTTTTTTCAGATAGTGTCTTGGTTAAGTGCAGTTGCCAGGGTGGGTTATATCTGGAGCGGGTGTACTTTGGGATGACAAAAGGTGATAACGCTTCAGAGATGTCCTAGCCCCCTTCCCGCCCTTCTGCAAGTGCCGGCTGTACTCCATTTGCAGCAAGCCTACAAAAGAAAAATTTGTAGATGTTTTTAAATACCTAACTGTTCCTAATTGCTGTTCAGAATAAAGGCTGAACTTCTTAAGTGTTCCTCAAAACCTCCTTTGAACCCTGTTTTTAGTATCTCCATTTAAAACCTGAAAATAAAACACGTTTGCATGTGAATGGGTTGCTGTAAACTTGTGGGGCGTCCTTCCCCCGTGGGGGCTGCACTCTGGGACTCCCAGAATCATGCTGTTTGGCTTCTGCACACTTAGCAGGGACCCAGCACATGCTGGTAATGTCTGAAGCTCTGTTTGGATTATGAACAAATGAGATTTTTCTGGCCCAAACCTCAGGAAGCAAACTGTAAGGTCTGTCTTAAGTTGTAAGCAAAGCAGCACTCGCACCATAACAATATTTGTTAGATATTTGGCTCTGTTGTTCAGCTGAGAACAATCTGCCGTGCAGGTCATTGGACAGACACTTCAATAATGGGGTTTAAGACGAGTCCCTTATGCCAACTTCTCCTTCCTGTTCTAATTAAGGACAGGAAGTCTGCTTTTTCCTGCACCAGCCTGGGATGTGACTCCTATATTTGCCAACCCACGGCACCTGGCAGTTCCATTTTCAATGATACCTACCTACCTTGTTTCCCACTAAAGAATCTACTCTGCCTTTGTCCTTTGCTGGAATTGTATTTTGGAACACTTTCCCCATAGGAGGGAAATCACCAGACTTCTGTGCAATTCATTTGACCTTCCCAGACCCCACTGAGCTGAAAGGCCCCCTTTCAGTGGTACTGAAGTAGAGAGACCTCCTTTTTCCCCCTTTCTCTTCCTCTTCTTTGAGACAGGGTTTCTCTGTACAGCTCTCGATGTCCTGGAACTCGCTTTGTAGACTAGGCTGCCTTGAATTCAGAGAGAACTACCTGATTCTGCCACCTGAGTGCACCAAGGTGCCTGGTGATAGGAGCCCTCTTAAGCTTGGGTCAGACATCACACACTCTGTGGGTTTCTACAGCAGAGCAGACTTTGCCTGACTCAGCTAAGGGATCTGTGTGGAAACTGAGGCTGTGTGTGGCTTCCTGAGAAAACTGCCTTCCCGTAAAGCGCATGAATGACTTTCCTTGAGCTGACTCACAGTCCTTAGCTGCATATAGGAGGGGCTGCAAGTGGTTCCCTGGAGGGACATGTAAGACACGTCACCTTTGAGAACAGAACCAAAGTGGCCTATTTCCTCTTCTGGCAGGTTCTAGGTTTATAAGGCATTCTGGAAGTTTTCATGCCCTCTTCACTGCTGTTGGGTGGGTCCCTCCTCCATCATCCTGTGTTTGGGTCCAGGGGGTTTCTGTCTATAACACCAGGTACTGTGCTTTGATTGCCACCGTTCTACTGTAGCTCTGCTTCTGGTATTCTACCCAGTGGACCCACTCACACCTTTTCTGTTCCCATTCCACATTCCTGATAGATTGTCGTCATCAGCTAAAAGCAACTCCTTGTCATCTGCAGCAATTTCAGAGTTACCTGGGATGAGGGGAGGCTGCAGGGAATGCTCTTCCTACTCCTCCTGTTTCCTGCCCATTCCCAGTTCTCTCCATAAGCTGAACCGTGCTGAGAATGCTTTTTCCCACTACCAGGCTACCAGCTTTACAGAGGACAGGCATCCCTTGTTATCTGCAGGGAGTGTCCTCCAAGACCACTGATGGTAACACGTGTGAGCCCCTTATATAATGTAGTATTTGAAAGGATGGTAGGCGATACTCCTCCATATTTTCATTCTTTTCTAAATTACTTGTAATTGATAACACAATGGGAATGTGTTATCAGTTGTTTGCAGGTCTATGACAAGAGGGAAAAAGTGTGTACATCCGGTACAGGCGTAATTTTTTCAGACATACTCAACAGTTGGTTAAATCTACAAATGGAGAACTCAGAGATATAGAGGGCCAACTATATCTGCTGACTTGTAGCAGAGGTGCTTCCTGAAAACACTCCCTCCTCTCCTGCTCCTCTGTACTCCCAATAGTCAGAGCCACAGTGATAGTCACTCCTGCACGTGTGTGTAATGTGGAGACTGTCTGCTGACGTGATGAGAAGGTTCTGGAAACCCACCACCCAGGATGGAATCACATGTGGTAGCATCTCCAGATGCCAAGAGCAGAGAAACGGACTGAGGATAGGGAGTTGGACACAGCCCAGCTCTGGCGTATAATCCCCTGACCCTCCTTTGCTGGAACCTCACATGGCAGGTCTGCTGGCTTAGTGGGCCTAATGATAGACCAGTGTGAGATCTTGCCCAATTAGATGAAGAAGAAAAAACATAACCATCAGTGTGCAGCTTCTGTTACCCAAAACTAATCCAAAAACAATTTAAACAGTTTCAAAAACCTCCAAGGCAGCTACAGGCCTGAGGAGGGGAGCTGCCAGACAGGAGGTGGGGGTGCTCCCATGATACTGTTTCTGGTGAAGCAATCTTGCTCTTCCAATGGTCCTGAGCACTCGGCGAGAGCCTCTCACTGAGCATAGATCAGCAAATGGGGAGTCTTTTTCTCTAATACTTCTCCTTAATTTATTTCAGGGGTAAAGCCTGCAATTCTCCCCAGGAAAGACCTGTTTTCCCTCAAGGAAGCCGAAGCTCTCAGCTCTCTTTCCTGCCCAGGGCTTGCCTTGCACCTGATGTGAGGACCGCCTTCTCCTAGAACCTAGGTACAGAATTACTCTCAGCTGGGCTATTACCCTCCATAGCAATCGTACAACCTCCCTGTCATTTTCCCTTGCTCTTCTCGCGTACACTTTCTAGTCTTACATGGTCGGGGAAAGTGTCCAGCTTATTCTGTGACATTTTTTCCCTTGAGAAAGTTACATTGAAATCAAAGGAGAAGAAAGGGGTTACATAGGAATGTGCACACACTGTCAGGAGCCCTTGGAACGTGCGTGTTTCTGAACTGAGATTTCAAGCATCATGGTCGCCTGCTGTCAGATGACTGAAGTCATGTTTTACTTCAACCACCACTGGCTGGGGTATTAAACGACATTTTGTTCCAAGGTGTACTTGGTGGAAAGACAGTGTGAGGCTGACGGAAACACGGTGAGAACTTCTAATCAGGAACAACAGTGATTAAGTTAGGTCAGTATTTGAAATGTTAAACTCAGACAAGGCCTGGAAAGCATGCAGAGAAACAGCCTTTCATTTGGAAACAGCAGATTTCTTAGAAACGTATTTTTCTCCCCGGCATACTTAATATGTTCTTTTAGTTTGAAACTGTCAATTAGCCAATAAACAGGACCTCAGCTTGTCCACTGTTTTTCTAATGTGTGTGGACTTTTCTTCCTCTTCAGTTTCCAAAGAAAGAAAGAAGGAAGAGCATTGGGAGATCAAGGGTTGCAGTGACGGACACACTGAGTGTAGGCAGGATCATCCTCCCAAGTGATGTCAGGCCAAACCAAGAGTGACAGGAAAGCACAGAAACTCTTGGGTATCACCTTTATCTTTCCCAACAAATCACCAGGCTTAAAACATTCAGGATTATTTTACTAAATTCAAGAAAACCTTTTTAAAAAATTTTTTTATGAACACACATGATGTTACACCTGAAGAAGGCCAAGGCAGCCAGCTGAAATGCCAGTTTTAAAAGAAAGAAATGTGTATGTGTGCATGTGCAACTATTTTACAAAGAAGATACAGCATAGGTAAGAGAAGGGTGTGTTTGAAATAAACTGTTTCCCTCATTTGAAAATAATCTGAAATCTACGAGAGGTGATGTTTCCACCCTATTAATGAAATGAGTTGCTTTTTGATATACACCTTTGCTTCATTGACCCTTTAGAGAAATTGGGTGACAAACCAAGTCTAATTCAGAGACCTCTGCCTCAGGGGAAAGGGTCGCAGTGCATGAGTTTATATAACAGAATTTTATCCAAACCCTGGCCAGATTAAGCACATCTTAACCCTGTCTGTTAACCTCAGGAGAGGTGACAGGTGCTGACAGGTGCTGCTAGGGGAATGCAGCCAGGAAATCCACGAAGAACTAGGCCAGCAGCACACACAGAGTTTCTCTAAGGGTCAGCACAGGGAATAGAACAAGAGGATTGCTCTCTTTTGTGCTCTGACTCTTATGCCTTGGTACAAAGAAGCAAATAGATCAGAATGATTTTGATGACACAGCCTAAAAAAAAAAAAAAGACTAGATACATGGGACCACTTCCAGGGACACAGACCCCAGCAATGAGTGCAAGTGTCTCAGCCTATCAGTCTGTTGGAAACAGACAGATAGGTGGGTACCAGGCAACAAATCTGGACAGCTGAGGCTTCGAGGATGCCCCTGAAATATAGGGTCTCTCACGGCCACCACCCAACCCAGCCTGGCCAAGTGAGTGTTTGTACAGCGGCCTTCCATGCACAGATCCTGGACACGAAGCCCAAAAGAACTTTCTCCTGCAGTATTGGAGAGGGTGCTTGACGATGGCAGGATGGAGGGGAGTCTGGCACGAGGCATCTTTTCAATTCTCCTGGCTCTGAAGAGAACAGGTGGCCCTAAATCTGTCTTTCTGGGGAGGGGATGAAGGCAAGGGGGAGGATGAATCTGAAAATATAATGTCCTGAAACATAAATCTGAACCACAGAAAGGGGGAGGAATAAACTAGAAGGTAACATTCCCAAAATTCTCCACGGAAATATCACTAAAGTGAGAAGAAACGGCATGTGCTTGGATGAGAAGGGACAGGTATTGGCCTGGAGCCACCCAGAACAGTCACGAAGCACACTCAGAACTGTGTATGTGTGTGTGTGTGGGGGGGTTATTGTTTTGTTTTGTTTTTTTAATTGTGTGATGATTTTGTATTCCATTATATAATAGACCTGTAATTGTTTCCATGCAAATGCAGAGCCTAGTATTCTCAGCCGAGTTCCGTAATGTCCTCCCCAGGAAATCCTGAAGGGAATGAAGCTCAGGGAAGATGCACCAACTTGCTCATGAAACATAGTTTCTTTGCTTTCTTCCTGCCTGACTTCCTTACATACTGGAGCTGAGTGCAACTTTGAACATCATCGTCTTGGTGGCAAAAGAGAAGGGCAGCTGCTTTGAGTCCTGTGTTTCTCAGGTGCTCGCATGGAGGCTGCTCACAACTCCACTTGCAGAAGGTAAAGAAGCCTTAAATATGGGAAAATCTAGCTTCTAGTGATTTCTGTTTGCTTAGCTGAAATATATATATATATATATATATATATATATATCCCAAAACTACTAGAAAAGAAAAATAAAGAGGTGGGCTTGGTGGCACACATCTTTAATCCCAGCACCCAAGAGGTACAGGCAGGTGGGTCTCTGAGTTTGAGGCAAACTTGGTCTACAAAGTGAGTTCCATGACAGCCAGGGCTACACAGGGAAATTCTGTCTCAAAAAAGCCAAAAACAAACAAACAAAAGAAACAAACACCCCCAAACAAACAAACAACAACAAAAGAAAAATAAAATAAAGACAACAAATAGGATACTAAATACAGGAAATATGAAAAGCAAATTTTCTGTCCTCTTCCACAAGCTCTCACCAGAGGTCACTACACTTGATCTGAAGACTGGTGATGTTTGGCAGCCATGACTTTTTGCCTTTTACAGGCTCTGGTCTCTTGGATACCTCAATGGGGCTGGGGCACACACAATGACACACAACTGGTCAGAGGACACGGCTCTGGTCAGAGCCCAGGGTACCTGATGCATTGGCCCCTTTCCACATTCCTGTCTCTCCTCTACACACATCTCTGTTTGTATGTTATATGTATTGTATGCATGTTAGGTGTGTGCATATAGTGTGTAACTGTTCTGTGTATTGTGAGCTGTGTTGAGTGGACTGTGTGCTATATGGGTGCTTCATGCTTTAGCTGTATGTATTTTGGCTATGTATCATGTATTATATATGTTACATGTGTGCCAGCATTGTTAAGGGTGGCTTCTATGTAATTTGTATGCTATTTGTTATGTGTCGGCCATGTGTGTGCTGTATCATTTGAGTATATTTTATTCTGTGTTTTTCTTATGTTATACATGTGTTGTGTGAGTATATAGTATATGTTGTATTATATGTACATAGTATGTGTTATCTGTGTGTTGTATGCATGCCATAGTATGGTGTACCATGTGTGTCATGTGGGCCAGAGGTGTATGTGTCAAGTGTGGTATGTATGATGAGTATAATATTGTGTTTGTACTCATATAATTTTCAAGATATTATATAGTGAATCTTGGGATAGTTCAGGAATTCTCTATTTTTTATGAGAAGATAGTAAAGTCGGGGTGACTGACACATTAAATAATTCCAACTCTTTGTCAAGCTTGCAACATCTATAAACATGGGTTTTCCCAGCCCTGTATTCTACCAAGGCTGAGAGAATATTAAACTCATATAATAAACAGGTATTCTAAGTGTCTGATATCCAGGCTCATTATGAAAACACAATACAGAGTCAAAGTACTGAGCTCCCTTTGTGGATATGCAGGAGGTGGGATTGATTGAGCCCTGCCATTTACCTATGATATATGCAGACAGGCATTGTATCTAGCAACGTCAGTGGTGCACCTTAGGTGTTCCCTGTGTTGCAGTGAAGAAATTGGCAGCAAGGAGAAAAAAAGAAATCCACTTAGCTGGAAATACTCCATCCTCATTTCCAGACCAAGCCCTACAATTGAATTCAACCTCTGAGATTTGAGTAAATTGCATGATTTTGTTTCCACCATGACCTTTGAGGAGGGCTGACGGATGCTGGGTCTGCTAATTCAGCTGGCCTGTCTTCATACCAAGGTGTCCTAAAGTTAGTTCAGCCAGGTGACCAATGAGTAACCAGCCTGTACCTGGTGAATAGTTCCCATTTCCCTGTTCCCAGATGTTTTCCACTGCCTGCTGGGTGGGGACAGAACTGTCATTTTCCACCTGTCTCTCTAGGATGGAAATGTCAGTCTTTCATGGGTAGGACAAGTGTACAACTTGGAAAAGGTTCAGTGACAGCCATGGGCTTGAAGGCTGAGGCCTCCCGGACACTGTAGCTAGAATGGAACGTGGAGTGGAACCTGTAAACATAGGTGGCACTTGTTCCATCTACTGTCAATGCTGTCAATGGACATTTTCACTGCTGGCCGTGCAAACAAGACACCAAAAGGAAGTGTACCGTCCTGGCTGTGGTCCCTGGGTTTATGAGGAAGACATTTTGCAGGGTAACTGTGTGTTAAGGATCCACTTTGGCTGTCTCCTCTGGCAGGGTCAGTTGGAGGGAGACCTAATCACTCAGTGAACAGAGAGATGCTTAGACTTAATAAGCCATTGCAAATGGAAAAAAGTGAGCTCCCACCGACATGACTCTCTCTAGAAACAAATGGCTTGGATCCAAGCACTGCAAAGGGATTTTAGAATGCCGAGAGGTCTCTGGGTCCCAGGGCCTCTAGAAGCGGCTCTTTCTCCTGGAAGCAGCTTTAATACAGGAGCGGAAATGACTCCTGTGAGCTGCCCCAGCCAAGGCTTCCTCTTTTGTTTTGAGTTACAGAGCTCCTGAGGCGAAGCATCATCCTTCTCTGGAGAGCAGACACAGCAATTAAAGAGGAGGGCCAGACAAACGCTCAGAACTGACGTGCTGGGAGCTGCTTCCCCCACCTCCTGTCCCAAGGGTGCTCCCAACCCCCTTCCTTCACCCTGCCACAGAAGCCTCGCCAGCCAGCAAGTGGTGCCCTTGAGCCTGGTGGCAGAAAGAAGCTACTGCCAAGGCTTGCTGCTCTGGATCCTTTCATCTCTGCCCTGTGCCAACCACCCCATGAGGTACAAGAACAGTGTAGTTCCGGAGACCGAGCTGCAACGCAGTCTGGGCGCCCCAGCCGTGACCCTGTCGTCGCAACTGTTTCCACTTCTTACTCTGTTCCCACTCCTGAGTGCTTTTCCTTACATGTGGCAAACAACAACACTAACCTGCCTCCCCAGGCTGTAAAAAGGAATGACTAACATAAAAAAAGGGGAAATAAAAGAATAATAGGGCACTTTGTTGGTATACCTCACAAAAATACTTAAGAGGGCTGGCAAGAGCTTACTACAAGCACAGTCCTGAGGACTGCAGTAAAGGGCTAAAGGGCTCAGAACAGGGAGCCTACCACATAATCCTGCATCGCCTGAATACATAGTTGCCATCTTGCCATTTCTCAGCTCTTTTTTTTTTTTTAAAGGAAAATAGACTTTAAAGATTTCCACCAGGCACCCATATAGCCAAAGTCTGGGCCACTAGCAGCCTCTCTCGTTTTCAATTCGAATACATCAAAGAATCCTGGAAGACAAGGAAGGCCTCTCCCCTAGCTCTCTCTGCCTCTCTACCCAATTCTCTCTACAGAGAGGTCTCATTCTAGGAGCCAAGAAATGAACGGGGCTTACTAATAATAACCCCCACAATCCTCTGGCTTCTGATTGGAACGATGGATCAAAATGTGATCATCAAAAAATATTCATTCTGTTTTCTCCTCCATCTTAATCGATTCTCTTCTTCCTGTTTCTAGACCTGAATTTAAAAGGGTCAGAGACTGGGAATCCTTATCATTATTGAGATATTTCCACTGTTATAACCTATGGATACTTAACATTGCTGGACAGGCTTTTGGTACAGACCTGTAATCCCAGACACTTGAGAGGCTGTGGTAAGATTTGAGGCCAGTCTGAGCAATATAGTAAGAGCCTGCCTTGTGGATAAAGCTCAAGGGTAGTGTTTGCCTAGCATGCATGAGGTCTTGTGTCCATTCCCTTGTACTGGCATATAACTGCCTTGTTGGTGTTATCTTATTTTGTCTCCGGTTTCTTTGTAGATTTGGTTTGGTTTTTATTTGGTTTTATTTTTTGTCATTGGTCCTTTATTTTATTTTACTTTATTTTATTTTTGATGCAGAGTCTCTCTTTATCCTTGGCTGGCTCAGAGTTACAGTGAATTTCCTGTCTCTGCTTCCTGAGTGCTAAGATTAGAGGCATTTGCCACCATGCACAGGATTCATTATACTTTTATATTTACATCCAAAACTGTTTCAAGATGAGCATCGCAGAACTTGGGAGATAAAGATAGGAGGGATGAAAGCTTGACGTCAGAAAAGAAAAGAAAAGTGAGGAAAGGTTTCAGAACTGTTCACAGCTGTTACTTTGTACTAGTTACAGTGGCTACTGTTTGAAAGGGACAGAAACTGGCAAGTGTTGAGGCTATGGAGAGACAGGAATCTCTGTGGACTGTGGGTAAGAATGTAAAATGGCACTGTAGTTGTGGAACAAAGTTCTGAAGAAGGTTACCATAGTACCCAGCAATTCTGAATATAGACCCAAGAGTTAAAAGCAGGAACTGGAGGTATCTGCATACCTATGAGCATAGAATCACCATTCACAGGAGCCGGAAAGTGGAAGGTAAACCAAGATTTCATCAGTAGATGAATAAATACATGAAATGGGTTTTTTCAAGGGAGGAAATTCTGAGACATGCTATATCGTGGGCCAAACCGGGAGACATTACACAAAGTCAAATATTGTATGTTTCTGCTAACAAGAAGGTGGATCTGTAGACCTTGCAGGGGCTGAGTGAAAGGGAATGACAGCGGAATGGGCGTAGACTTTCAAGGTGAGCACTTCTGGAAGTGGGTATTGGTGATGTTGCTCAGCAATGTTAATGTGCAGACTCCAGCTGAACTGCCACACGTACACTTAAAACAACCAAGATGGCAAATGATTACATCACATACATTTTACTACCATGATAGCATTGACCGCCTTTATAACATGCACCAAGGAGAGGAAGCAGATTTTTAAATGACCTTTGTACTTCAGAAAGTGGGAAGAAAGCGTCAGTCCTGCCTATCTCTGCAGCTCAGACCCCAGCTCAAAACCAGCCACACTATCTGTGGCTGCCCACAAGCCCTTTCTTTCTTTCTTTCTTTCTTTCTTTCTTTCTTTCTTTCTTTTTTCCTTTTTGCTAGAGGTGTGGAGATAGGTCCCTATGCAGTTAAACCTCAGGGGTCACAAGTAGCTACTGAGGCTGGAGGGAGGGTTTTGGACCTAACAGTCATGTCTTCTCTCTTTTCTTCCTGACTTTTCAGCTGGCCAAGCCTTTCTCCCATCCGCCTACACAATCTTCAGGATGCTTCCCAGGGTACTCTGTCCTGATGAGGAGGGACCCAGTTTGGACATCCCATGGCTCCCAACATTCATATTGGCTAGGAACCCTCAGGGAGGGATGACTAGGAGACCTGCTCCCTCCAAATAGAAACCTTTACTCCCAGAGGGAAGGCAAGGCCTCCCAAATATCAGGAGGTGAACAAAAGGTCACCTACAAGGGAGAACAAAAACATGGAAGACTCTTGAGGTTCCTACTAACACTAAAAGGGGGTGAGGTGGGTAGAGACTCTGACCAGCCAAACTTAGGAGGAGAAAGAGAAATCCCACTGTGGAGCTGCCCAGGAGCGGCAGAGAGAACTCTGCTCCGATGTTGTGCTTTCAGATGTCGGGCTTGCTGTGCTGTCTGCTTTTTAGTTACCCTTGCTCCTTGTAAACAACACCTAACCTACACTCCTATTAGTAACCATTGGTTCACCAGACTGGACATCGGTCCGGGCAATCCTTACTTTGGTCTGTCCTGAGTACATAGAAGCCTGTTGTATCTCCCCAGAAAGAGCCTGTCACTACACTACCTGGCTGGGGGCAGTGCCCCTTGCCCAGACACTCAAAGGATCTTTCTGACTTGCATCACTTGTGAGACTCCACCAGATGGGCCCCTCTCAAGCCCCAGGGCAGCTCTTCAGGATCCACCGTTCGCCCCAGAGACAGACATCAGCTCTTCTAGACCCTCTGCAAGGTTAAAGCTCTCCGTTGCACACTTTCCTCAATTGCTTGCTATTATCTTTATTCAACCTGCCTCTTCTAACTCCGTCTGCAGAAGCTTAGGCTCGTGGCTTTCCTCTCAGAAAACCAGTGCACCTCATCCGAATTCATGGGACTTTCCATGCCAGGCCAAAAAGAAAGTTCTGAAGACCTCAAATGATACCAGAGTCCTATTTAAGCCAGTGTGTCCCCAGGGAACCCGGTAGGCAATCCAACCAGACAGGAGTGGAGGAGAAGGCCCTAAGCAAGCAGCTCACATCTGTCCCCAGTACTCTAGGACAGTGAGCTTGGGGCCGGGGGTCCAGTCTGGAGTTAGAGAGTGCTAAAGTGTTACGGTGTGGGATTAAGAGAAGGGATGCCAAGGTCTCAGAGTTCGGGTAGAGTTGGGGAAAGGACTCTCTCAAGCCCAGCCTGGGCACCTCACGGGTCCTAACCTCCACCCACTTTCAACTTTTTGCTGCTCCCATTAGATGGCGCTCAAGACTTTCTAACCATTTGTGAAAGTGCTCCTGGCCCGGAACAAAAAGAACCTTAGCAAGTGTGAGCGTGTGGAGTAGGCGTGGGGTGGGGGTGGGGGTGGGGACACCAAGGCGCGGGCGTCGCCTGGCACCACGAGGAGCGAGGAGCGGTCACGGGTCGGCTGGCCCCGGGCCGGGTTGCATCCTAGGCTGGGCCTCTGCAGCAGGCCCAGAACTTTCGCTGCTTCCTCTCCTTTTCCCACCCCTGTTTTCTCCTGGGCTTTGCTGAGGAGTCCGGCAGATGGATTTAGGCCTCTGGAAGGCCGGGGGCAGCTCATCTACGTAAGCTCTCTGTGCTCTGGAAAAAAGAGGCCAGGAATTGAGCAGTGGAGTTGGGGTTCATACCTCACGCGGACCCAGACCAGGTTCTGAGCTCTGCAGCCCCAGCTCTGCACAGCAGCCCAGGCTGTCTATTTCAGAGCTTGGGGCAGGTGCAGGTTTTGTTTTAGCCTCTCCAGTGAAATGGTTTCTCAATGTGAGGTTTCTACGTTTGATGTTAGCCTGTTTCCAGCAATACAGGGCAAACTTTCTCGTCCTCAGGCCGATGACATCCTGGTGAAGTCAAACCACTGTCCTTTAAAAAAATGAAATAGAAGAAAATAATGAAAGCCCCCGGAAACCACTTATTTTCAAATAATTACGTGACGAGTGATCCGAGGGTTAGCTTTCCAAGTTCATCTCTTCACTCACATTCTACAAGAAATGTCTTGACGGTATTCGAGCGGGTGCTCTGGTCTTTCCCTCCCCTGTCTGTCGGAGCGCCCAGGAGCTGTGCAACCGGCCACCCCTAGGACTAGCGGGAGCAGACACCTTCCTTTGTGAGTCTCCTTAGCTGGGAACTTTCCCGCGCGGTGGGTTCCCTTTAAGATAGTAGCGATTGCTATGAATATTTAATGCAGAGCTAAAGCCCGTCGGGCCGAGGGGGAGACCGTCCCGGTGCTCTGCCGCCGGGCGTGCACTGCTAGCTCGTCCCTCCAATGCTGGATGACGAAGATGAGAGTTTGCTGGAGGAAAAGCTCAGCAGAGAAAAAGCCTGGGAGTAAGGGACCCGCTAGAGTCCAGCAGGCTGGTCCGGGTCATTTCCATAAGAAAGCTGCAACCCAGCTGGAGGCTGCGATTCTCTGGGGCCTCCCTGCCCCCACGGCCGGTGCCTGCTCGACGAGGGTTCCTCAAGGAGCATAGATCTAGGCGAGCGCTGAGGTGTAGGCTGGTGTTGGTGAGATGTGGCTTTCAAGACCTGTTTCCAGCTGGATGGAGTGGACCGACCGTGCGGGGTGAGTCCAGGGCGCGGTGGAGCCAGCAAGGGACGAGGAGAGCGTGGGGAAGCTAGCCCGCACTGGACACCCTGGATTAAGGGAGTCCTGCGAAATACTCTGAAGTGCGGTGTAGGAGAGAGTACTGGGGAAAAGCCCTGGAACCCAAGTTGCCTGCCCGGTCCTTTTTTTTTTTTAATCCCCAGAGCTTTCTCTTCCAGAGGATGACCCTCTTCCAGCGAAGCGGTGGAAAGTGAACTTGGTCAGACACTTGATCTCACTAGCGAGGCTGTTCTTTCTCTGTTTACACTGAGTTTCTTCTCTGCTTTCAGCGCGCACGATAGCCACGCGCCTTCAGTTCTATCAACACACACACACACACACACACACACACACACACACACACGCATTTTATGACCTCATCTAGAGAAATTAAAAGCTAGATCTGTAATGTTTATTCTTGGTGTACAAAAAAGCAGAGGAGTTAATGTGTGAGACAGATGTCTACCCTTTGCCTTCTGCTGGAAAAAGTTGCCTGAAAATGACAAGCTTCCCTTTACCAGTTCTGAACCACCTGTATTTTGCCACAAAACTAAATTGGGTCACAATAAAACACCAGCTACTTGGAACAATGAAATACCAATTCTTATAGTCACTTATGACTGTAGTTGAGAACTTCAACCTTAGTCAATATAATCAAGTTACTTTTGAAATCTGCTGCCTACGATTTTTACAACATCCCTGCCAACACACCCACCCCTATCCCCAGGAAGTAGGAAGACTAGAGATGTTGTTTCAAGGAGTTTTGTCTGTATTCCTGG
Source organism: Acomys minous (assembly GCF_964271855.1). NCBI lineage: Eukaryota > Metazoa > Chordata > Mammalia > Rodentia > Muridae > Acomys > Acomys minous. The sequence goes on from NC_140495.1 coordinate 51,651,949, forward strand.
TCAATGTTGAATTTGTTTCTTGATTTCTGATTCTGTCAAGGTTTGCAGAGGGTAACTGATACAGGCCCGACTTGGTCTGGAAGTGGAGTTGAGACAAGGTGAGGGGACACCCTTTTCCAGTATTCTGGTAATGGTTAAAAATCCAAGAATATTTAAAAGAACACGTTGTTTTGACTTCTACTGCAGGTGGAGTGTTGGCTACTGGGGAGAACGTGAGGAGAACAAAGAGTGAGAGGGGCTGAAACTAAACAACGGCAAAAGAAAAAAAGAAAAAAAGAATTGGCGCTATGTTTTAAGTGTTCTTTTTGCTCGTGGGTTGAAATGCATTGGTGAGTCATACATAAGCAGTGTGACTGTCTGAAGGGGAAAAGAATCAGAGGAGTTTATCAGTTTCAAGGCTAAGCTGGGCCTGCTTCCTCCAGGAGGCCATCTGCCACATTTCTCTGTCTCTTTGCCAGCCTCTTCTCATCCCCAAGTGGAAATCCATGTTTGTTGTGGGTGTGGGGAGGCAAGGAGCAAAGGAGCAAATTAAGTAGCTGCTCAAGTCCACAATAAGCAAAAGGGGAGCAACTTACAAGGTCTCTTCTACCTCTAGGAAGGAGGCAAACTGAACAGTCCAGCAGTTGGACGGGGGTAATTTGTTATGTCACCGCTATTCATAGTCTCCCTGTCCTGGTTTTCTAGAGCACCTGAGAGTTCAAGGCAATGAGACTGAAATCTGTCTTGCTGGAGACATCTGCCCAACACCTCAGCTCATGCATCTGCTTTTGATGTACCTGCCAGGCTTGTAGGGACATAGATGTCTAGGCCGTGTGGTCCACACTTGACCAGCTTGGGATTAGCAGGTCCTCTGCTCAGCATCACTAAAGCTTTTGATTATTTCAGAGCACTGGGTGGCCTCTTCCCTTATGAGAAGCCCAGGGACCTCCTCCCCTCTTCTATTATGTCAGAGTTAATTGCCCTGCAGTGGGGTGTCTCTCATGGTGGGATGTCACATCAGGAAAAGACAGTGTCCTCCCCAGGCAAGAGGATGACATGGACTTTTCTTTCTCTTTGATATCCAAAGGGCCCTGAAACCGAAACTTCCTTTTAATGGGATGGTGCTCAGGCAATTTCTTGTCGCTGTTTCCGTAGGAACAACCCCTCCCCTCCCCCCCTAGCCTAGGCTGTTGGTAGGTGTGAGGACCTGAAAGTAAAACTTACGTTGCTTGCAGTGGGCAGTGGGCAGCTCACCCCTGTGGCATATCTTAATCGGAGAGCTTCCAGGTCAGCAACAAATGTTCTCTGTTCTAAGTACCCCGAGAACAAATTCCCCGTTGATGCCATGAAAGGGTGAACTAGAAGCCAAGGCAGGACTCCTCGCAGCTCTTGAGCTCCCCTATCAAGCCCATGGTGGGGTAGGGAAGGGCTTGGGAACAGATAGGAAAAAACCAATCACTTGCTCTCTCGGAAACAGGGTAGCTTCAGACAAACCAGAAACCAGGAGTATCCTGAGGACTGGAAGAGGGAGTGATGGTCTGATGGTCCTGAAGTGTAATCCACTTGTTCTGAGAGTTCTAGGATTCCACAGTAAAAGATGACTAGAGATCTCCCAATATGACCAGGAAAATGGCCCCTATCCCAAAGAGGTTCACAGCATTGGCGTCTGAAAGGGTCTGCCTCTCATGACACCTGGTGTGAGAACCTGGGTTTTTTTTTTTTCAATTTCTAATTTGATTTGTAAATAGACAGTAAGGAGGAAGCATCTGTCTTTCTGATTAGGTCTCTTTACGGATAGAAAACTTACCCACTGCTAGGGCATCCTTGCCATCCTCGCAGGTGGTCCTTAAGCTAGGGGGCAGACTGACCTGACCCAGCAACCTAAATATATGGAAATGAGTGTTTTCTAAGAAAACTTTCTACAGCTTTAAAGATTTCCCTAGCTAGAGCCCATCTATTTCTTATCAGGGTGTCCTGTAGACAACAAAAGTCAACTTCACCTTTTCTTTTTCTGGCATGAGGTTGCATTTGGGGGAGGGGGTCATATTTGATGTTGGTTGCAGCTAGTTCCTCTGACCCTGTACCTGGCTCTTTGCATGGAACTGCTGTTGGAAACTATGCATGCAAGATCTATACATTTCCCCCTGCTATCCTTTTTGACTAGAAAAATTGACAAGACATGGAGGTATTAAGTTGTATAAACTACATTGCACTGATCATCCAAAATGCATCTCATTTGCATTTGGATAGAGCCAAGGGTGGGATGCTATGTCACTCACTGCCTCCTAAAATCTCACCAAGCCTGTCTGACTGGCAGAAATTTCTAGAAGATTCTGCTGAGGCCATTCCTGAAGTAGCCTAGAGCAATCCAAGCCTGTGAGGAGAAGAGAAAGAGAGTGAGAAGTCTGGAGGGCTACTGTTGGGAATGGGGGCGAGTCCTCTCTGCACCTTAGAGGAGCTGGGAGAGTCAGCTGGACAAGAGGTCTGTGGCAGTCTACCTGGGCTTCTGTTTGGGTTGAATTAGGAAACAGAACACCTTGTAGTGGTGCAGGGTGATACCTAAGGAGTGATATCTGTGGAGTTTTTGTGCCTGCCCCTGGCCTTGAACTTTTGCTCTGAGCTTTGTATTATCTGCTTGCTGTTCACTGAGCTTCCCTCTGTAATTCCCAAAGGAATGCTTTTTACCACTGACTTGGAGGGGAGTATGGGAGCTGTGCCTGGAACTTACCCTGCCCTGTGGAGATGTACAGCTATAGTCTTCAGGGTGGTTTGTTCTTACTGTTTCTCTCTCCTTGTCTCTCACCTGCCCCTTGTAGATTTCAACCCTGCCAGTCTCTCAATGCTAAAGCAATGGGCAAGTAATGAGACTAATGGCTTGGAAATGCCTACTTAGTCTCCGTGGGTTTTACAGAGGGGTATCTTTTCCACAGCAGCCTGCTCTTTCCTTACAAAGGCCATGCTGACTCGGACACCCATCTGACCTAAGGCACCTTCTCCATCTGTGAGCCCTTCTTCCTCTTCCTCATCAGGAAGGCCTGCTTCTCCAAGTCAGACTGCAACGCTCAACTTCATGGAGCCAAACAAGGACAAGTCATGTTTCTCAGCAGGGCCTAGGCCTTGCTGAGCTACTGGGAGATCAGCTAGAAGTTAAGTCCCTAAGGACCCAGGCACAATCATGCACCCAAGCCCCTAGAGGCTGGTGGGATAGCAGGGCACTAGGCTAAGGCCCTGGGCAGCCAGCCACAAACGATTTACATCTTTCCCTCTTAGAGCAATCAATCTCTTTTATATCCTGGGAATTGGAGACACATCTACTAGGTGTGTGGATTTTTGTTTGCTTGCTTGTTTTCTGTTTTTTAAAGAGTCTTGATATAGGTTTGCAGGAAGCCTTTATTAGAGCAAACATTCAGCCTTCCCTCTTCACTGCCTTTCCCCACTCTTGGAGAGGAGAAACTGCCTGGGGCCCACTGCTCTACTACATATATCTTCCTCCCAAATGCTTGCTCTGTACTTTAAACTCTCTCCCCCAGGTCTGGCCACACGAACACATTTCACATGGCCTTTAGGGTCAGGCAGTCCATGCCTATCCCTAAAAGTAGGCATTCTGAAAGTGATCTCCTGAAGCTGCTGCACATTATGGCATAGTAGCCTGGTCAAGGAGCAAGCTTTGCTAGCATGGCAGGGGCAACTGAGATGGACTCACAGGGTACAAAAGGGAGGAAGATACTTGACCTCCCCTGGTAAGGATCATGACAGAAAACTGGCTGAAGATGCCAAGCTTGGTACTTCCTGGCTTGCACTTTCCACATGACAGCTAGGTTGTGGGGTTTGTAGGTACAATCGCTTTTCATTCAGTCCCCATGTTAAGTGCAAATTCTTAGCAAAGGGACAGCTTTGAGCAGGATCCTGAAGGCTGCTCTGGCACACAGAGTATAGAAAAACATACATACTGGCTTGCATGCACAGTGTTTTATATAGCCACCCTATGCTTCAACCCCTTCCTGGTTCACTTGTCTTCCTGTCTATTTCCAGGCCTTTCTACCTGCACCCATAGCCACTTGGAGAAAACCAAGTGTGTGTTCCTCTTCTTTCATATGGTCTATCTGTAAGGTAAGACATTTGCATTGGGATCTCTCAAGTTCCTATTTATTTATTTTTGTCCCCGGTCAGCTATCTTAGTTTTCTGGCAAGAGTCTAGAGAAACAAATAGAGTGGAGGCTTCAGTTCTCTAGGGACTTTTGTTTCCCTCTGATGCCCCAGCTCACACTTAGAACAAAGGGTTGAGGTAAGTGACTTCTATTTGGTCTCCTGGCCCCATACAACTCCCCCCTCTCCCCTGCAGGCTTCCACTTTGAGACCCTGAGGAAAGCCTGGTTTGGAGTTGGGGTCGCGGCCACGTGTAACTACTGCTGACCTTGCCAGCCCCTCCTCCTTGAGAAGCAGAAATCCCATTTCAGATACTAGCTGCTCCCGTGTCTTTGGGTTACCGGCACGTACATACCCCCAACACTGCATGGCTGAGGCTGATAGCTTCACGCACCTCTGTTAAAAAGCAGCGAGGACAAGGTCTGGTGATTCCTCTCAGAGGTAAAGCACTTAAAGGAAACCGCCCGCACCTCAAAGCTGGCTCCTGTGCTTGCCGCAGAAAACAAAAAAATACACGGGGCAGCTATTAAATAGCTCCTGCAAGAGGTTAAAAGATCTTACTCTTGGGGTTAAGAAATTTTAAAAGCCCTTTCGGGTAGAAATCTTCAGGGGATACAACATAGAAATTAGACTTACTGGTGCAATTTTAAATTTTGAAAGATCTCTCACATTAAAACTATTCACTGAAAATGGTCTTTAGATGCTATTTTGTTTGCCTTTCACCAATGTAAGACTGGAGACTCTCAAGAGCAAGCCATTATGATTTTTATTTTCCTTGTGCTGGTTTTGGGGTGCTGGTCCACTTTCTGATTAGATCTATTGAATTTGTCTTTAACTCTGCAGGTCGGTTTTTAGACTTGAAAATGTAAATGAAAAGTTAACTCCTTCCCTGCCAGCACGTAACAGCAGTTTTTTAAGTAACAGCAGTTTTTTAAAGAGCCTGTCAGCACACAGAGGTGGGCACTGTGTCTGACCTGGGCAGAAAGAGGAGACTTGACACTTTTCATTTCAGTGCTGCCATGGGACCCTTTGGAAGCCAGTATCTATTTTGGTTCAGTGTGCAAAGTTTGAGCTAATGTATGGGCAGGGTGGGGTTGGGGTGGGGGGATTGGGGGTAGGGTGGGGGCTCCTTCTGAAAGTCAGTCCTGGAGGACACAATTCATTCTTTAGCTATTGGAACTGCTTCAGCAAAACGTCTCATCATCATCATCATCATCATCATCATCATCATCATCATCATCATAATAAAGCATGTTTATACTTCCTTCATGTAGTGTCTGATCTGTCCCATCACTTTGTAGCTATGCTATTTGTAACTTGTCTAGTTTTAGGGATGTCAAGAGCCACAGCCACAGTTCTGGTGTGTTCTGTGTCTTATGTCCTAGTCACATGAAGAATTTACACTCTATTCGACTCCCCCACTCAACCATTCTCTCCAGAGGGTGGGGGTCACTGAGAAGAAACTCCAATTCAACAACAACAACAACAACAACAACAATAACAAATTAGTCTGGTGCCTGAAGTAAGTGATACACTCACACCTGCTTTCTGGTCCTTGTAGGAAGGAGGCAGCCCAAGTGGCACATTCCTCAGACAGTGCCCCAAACTCTTGACAACAGTTTTACAGAGGCTACTCCTGCCCTACTCTTGGCTAATTCCAGTTATTTACATTTTCGTTGTATTCCCACGCAAAAGCACATGTACAGAGGGTCATGTTTCCTCACAGTCCCCTCTGGGCCACTCCACTGAAAGCCAACATACAGCCATAGAGTCAATGAAAAGAAAGGCCTCTTTCCACGTATTTTAGGAGGCTATTTCATAGTGTTTAATGTGTCCACAGAAAGAAACTGATCAGGTACTTGCTACTTTTACAAGAAACCGGTAACTGGCCCCTGCTTTTCAAAAAGCCAACAATGTTTCCAAGCAGAGGTAAAAATCAACAAGGTCAGTTAGAGACTTACAGAAAGAATGCAGCTTGTCTGGGGAAAGTGTACCTGCAAATAAATAGCTCCCTGTTATATATATTATTGAAAAGGGGAAAGAGGGGCCCTGTATTGCTCCTGAACCCATGCTAGGAGAGAAGGCATCTCACTTCCCTTTTAGTTCTCTTAAACCGGCTGCATCCAGTCAGTTGTGAGGTTCCCTATTCCTACATATTAGAATGACCTGGGGACATGCCCCGTGTCAAGTTTCCAGTTTGCAAAATTTTAAGGGCTGCGGGGGTAGGGGTGCTGGTGGTGGAGGGCTGGTTCTCTGGTAATGTTACCAGAACCTTTGTATGGTGTGTGTGTGTGTGTGTGTGTGTGTGTGTGTGTGTGTGTGTGTGTAGGGATGTGTCAAATTTACCACTTTAAAAAAACTAAAGCTAAGCTCCTCCACATTTTGTGAGCTTTAGAAGCCAGCATTGGGGCTTCCCTGGTGGGTACACACTAGCCGATTGACATTCTTATCTGCTAAGCGCCTGAGCCAGGAGACTAATGGCATCTGTAAGACTCTGCAAGTCTGGGGCTCCTCAGTGTTGGAGCTGACACCAGGCACTGCAGGTGATTACAGGGGACCTGGCAACAGACTGGCCACTGGGTCCTTGTAGCCCAAGAGAACTCAAGAACACCAAGCTAAGAAAAGCCTGCACCGAGGGACCAGGACAGTCCAAAACTCCCACAAAGCCAGCTCTGACCCCCAGCTGCTCCACAGCCCTAGCTGCCAAGACTTCCATACACTCCCAAACAGTACCACCCGCCTGCACAAGGTCACTCTGCCCCCACTGCTTCACCCTCTGCTTTTGGACTGTTGCGAAAGAAGTCATCTGGAACCGTGGTCTGAACCAAAACATCTCTCTTCATCGTTTGGGAGAGGCACGAAGTTTGCCCCTTAAAAACAATAAATCTCGATGTCTCTCTCACCTCTTTCCCTCCTTCTCTCTTCCTCTCTTCCTCTGTCTCTGTCTCTCTTTCTGGGGTACTCCTTTCCCCTTTCTTCTCTCCCCATGCTCATTTAATAAACATCCACATAATAATAATAAAAAATAACAATAAATCTCAGGCTCTAGTCCAGGCCTGGGCCACAGTCTTTGAAGACCCAGGGGGTCAAGAGTCTTGCTCTGTCTTTACTTTGTTCTAGGGTCCTGACTCCTGGGCTCCTGAGCAGCAGGGAAGAGAATTTCTGGGGGGAAAAAAGCCCTGGTCAGCGAGGTTCTGAATTCAACCTTCTATTTATTCTGTGGTCAGTCCAGTGGAGGCAGATCCCAGAGCAGAAAATTCAAGAACAACAGACATTTCTATTTTACTCTCTACATGCCTGACAAAAAGTGATAGCCAGACCTCCAAACTTAGGTCATCTGAGCCTTCAACAACTCCTCCAATCTCTCAAGGAAACTTCCAGAACTTCTCTCCGGTGCACTCTGTTTCTCATGCTTCCTCCAGCCAGTGGGCTTGTTGATTACTTCCTCAACTGCCACAGTCTCTAAGGTGCCCAAGGCGTGAAGATCTCCACAATAGAAATAATAATAATACCGAATTGGGAAGAACTAGGGAAAAGAGCAGAAATGTTGATGAAAGGGGGGCATTTCAAAAGGCTTCAGTTGACAATTATCAGTAACCCGACAGACAACTCCATTCAAAAGAAAAAGAAAAAGAAAATTTACTACTGTTCTTGAAAGCCGTTATTTTTTACATCGTTTTTTGGAAGATAGATGAACAAAACATCACGTTTCAAGCCATTTTGATCTGTAATTAAATGGCAGGACCGGTTTGTATTCTCCTACGGCTTTTTACAGAAGTTGCAGTGATCCAAAGTCGGGTTGCTGTGTCAGAGTGGCATTTTTATTAATGAGAATACAAAAAAGCTTGCATATTCTTAGCCCGGCTTGAATTTAGTTGCTAAGCAACCGGTGTATGGTAATTCATCCGCGAAATTTAAATCTTTGAGAAAGGATCCTGCGTTTTGCTGAATGGTCTCCACGAGAAAAACAACTTGTGGGACCCGCAGCAGCTGCCACCGCTCAGCTCAGCTACTGGGGCCTTGCTGGGCCAAGCCTGGACCGGGAGGCTGGCAGCCACTGTCATCACCCCACCTCGTGCTCAGCGCCGCTCTCCCTCGGGAAGAGAGGCTGGCATTTGTCTGTTAGCTGCTTTGGCCCCTCCCGCTCACGTCCCGTTCCCTGGAGGTGCTTTTCACCTGAGGCAAGCCCTCACCTTACCAAGTCGCCAGTGTCCCTAGGGCTTTCCAGGCCTGACAAGACTATGATTTTCCCCGTCCCTTACTCTCATGTACACACACACAGACACACACACATACACACACACACACACACACACACACAGAGAGAGAGAGAGAGAGAGAGAGAGAGAGAGAGAGAGAGAGACAGAGAGAGAGAGAGAGACAGAGACAGAGACACAGAGAGAGACAGAGTGAGACAGAGACAGAGAGAGACAGAGACACAAAGGGGAGAGAGAGAGAGAGAGAGAGAGAGAGAGAGAGAGAGAGAGAGAGAGAGAGAGAGGAGAGAAAGGGACTTGACCAGGAGAATGCCTGGTGCCCTCTTCCCAGACCCCTCTGAGGTCACTTCCAGAGCCCACCCTTCCTCGAGGAAAAGCAAAGCGGCTCATCAAGAACGCAGGCCACAGCCCACCAGAAGGCCAGGCCGCCACCACTGGCCGGCAGTGACATCATAGGCTGCTGCTCGCCAAACTCGCGCCCACATTTTAGGATACAGGAACAAACACGGATGTGAAATCAAGAATGAAAGAGGGAGTAATCTAATTAATAGGCCATGAGCCAGGCTAACAAAATCAAAGAATCTGATTACACAAGTACCCCTCTTGCTATCTCCGCCTCCCCCACTCCCTGCTCTTCCAGACTCCTCGCTATTTCCTTTCCTAGGCTGGAAAGTTCAGGAGGTAAACACAGAGCCCTCTGATTTCCTTATTGAAATCAAGATCAAGCCTATCCTGGGGCTCTCGCAGCCCGGAGGTCACATGGGTGACCTTCAGGCCTGGGACGAGGAGCCAGGAGGAATTGAAATGGCCATCCAAGCAAAGCAACTGAAAGCAAAGAGCACTGACTGGTCCAGGGAAGCAGGGGCCCTCAGCTCTCTCACGCACCACTGCTAACAACAACACCTGCACTGATTACTTCTGTCCTCTGCTGCAGCGGGCGGCGGGGCCAGAGAAGGGCTTTCCACTTTCAGTCCTTCTAAAGGGGCCTAAACACTTTTGTCGTTACTGTTAAATCTAGCACTCCCCCTTTCACTCTACCAGTGCTCTAGGTCTCTGAAAGCCTCAAACTCTCAGGGGTCTTCACTTCTTCGCCAGCACAGAACGGCAAGCACACTCATGTATTGGGTTTTGCACTGAAGCGGAGCATCTGCTCTGAGATCCCTACAGCTAGCCTCGTGCATTTCAGGAAAGAACGATATTCTTTAACATCTTTGCATCTTAAGGCGGGGTGGGGTAGGGGGGGTGGGGGGAAGCAGACCCACATCCTGAATGGCTACTTTCAAGCCTGTATCTAGTGCCAACACCTGTTGCGTTTATTTTAGAGTTGATTAATTACCCTGGAAGTTGGGCAAACTAAACTCCATGTGGAGAGAATGTTTCTTCCTTCAATTTAGTTCTGAAAGCTACATATTATTGATGGCTCTTACTCTATTTACATACAAATTGGTGCAAATATGCCCATCTCTTTAAATGCATTTTGTATAGATATATAAAAGTGTCATTTTTGATTTAGCTTGAAGAGGTTGATCATTTATTACAAAAATAAACGAATAAATACAACAATATATTGTTGCTTCCAACAGGATAAATACTTTACAAATATATAATTTAAAAACAAATTTAATTGTTAAAATTATTTAAAATATTACACTTATTGATAAAACTATGAATAGTATATACTGCATTTGATATAAGAACCAATTATTCTCTGAATGTTGAAAACCATACAAAACAGATCATGAGCATGGTAAGGAGCAAACACTGGAGCCACGAGGAAGCAGAGGGAATCTCTGAGATCAATAATGGACAGATCTATTTGAAAAGAGAGAGAAATAATGCTTTGCTAGTGCTAAGGAGGAAAAAATGCAGAGCAGTAACATCAAAGTGACTAATATTTTAAATACACCTTGAATTATTTATTGTACAGACTTGTCAGGGGAAGGTGATTGGGTGAATGAGGTGATCAAGGCTTTGGAGAGTGGCGCAAGAGCCACAGTCTACTGTAAACTATAAACGGACTTAGTTTGAAACTAGCCAAGCTGATGGAACAGAACTTAGTCACTTTCCTTTGGGTTGGAAGGGGAGGTGGGGGTGGACTGAAATGAAGGCGACAAATGGCCAGTTTACAAAGCACAAGATATTTGTGCTGCAAAAGAACACAATGACCAAATTCATTTTAAAACACCTGGTGATATATAACAATATTTTCATTATTTACATGTGTAACAATATGAGCCTTAGCACAAAACCTCTCACTTATATTTTCTCTGTTGTCTTTCAACCATGAATTTCATTTTGTAAATACATTCAAAGGGTTGAGTTTTTTCTTTTTAAAGTGCAAGCATTAGCTTACTTTACAAAACACAAAATGACAAACAAAACTGCCTCGTTTGCTCAGCTTCTTCAATCAAAAGTTACTCTGCTGCCCCCAAATCAGGGCTTCTTCCAAGATAATCAGTAAGGTTTGTTTTTTAAGTAGAAAACAGTGTAAAATCTAATGTTAGCTCTTTTGTCCTCCACTAAATCATGTAACCATATATGCCGGAAATTTTAACTAGACCCATTCCCCGGTTAGTCAAGCACCACTATTCCAGCATAAACAAAACAAAACAAAACAAAACAAAACAAAACAAAACAACCTTCTCTTCTAAAAAAAACCCCAAGAGTCCTCTCACATGCAAGTAGTTTGCATCACTTACAAGCAACCTGCTCCACTCTGAGCTCCAGCCAGGCCTTCTTGGTTTACCCTCAGAGTCTCTCCAACAATGACAACAACAACAAACAACAACAAAGAGGCGATGATGAAGATGATCCTCACTCCACCCTAACTTCAGGCAGTGTGATAACAATCGTAGGAGAAACAGAAAACAGGTACTCGTAGAAAAGTAAAATGTAGTTTCTTATCTTAACCCCCTACTTCTCTGTTTAATAAATATGGCCTTCTTCAGATTTTATAATGCAGACTGATAGTGATTTTTTTTTTAACTACAATTTAGTGTCCAAAATAATGCAACCCAAATACATGACCATCTGGCTGCGCTTTATTTGTGCTATATGGTCTGTCTGGGAGAAATAGTTGTTTCTTCTTTTCCCAGTTTCCCAGGATTTTTTAACCCTTGAATCTATATTATGAGGGAGCTGGTGAAGGTCACTAAATTGAGTAAAAAGTGTGAGATTGGGAGGAAACTCCTTTGTAAAATCATTGCGTTTTTTTCACCTAAGTACTAAAGCAAGCAAGCAAACAAACAAACAAAAACCAACCAACCAAACAAACAAAAATAATCCAATACATAGGGACTCAACCAATCAGAACCTTTCTCCTCTTTAGCACTCACAACCTGAGACATTGCATTTTATTTTTTTGTCATAAATATCGATGCATTAACTTGATAAATGTGAGCACCCTGCAGGGTCTTATCTAAAAAGTGACATAAAAAGCTAAAGTCCTGGGCATAGATAAAGAAGAAGAAGAATCGGGCTTCTAGAGGACCAAAGCACAGAACCAGCAGCCTTGAGTGTGAGCTGGTAACAACAGCACTACAGAGCAAAGCAGGGCTCTGTACCAGCTATTTTTCTTTCATGAAAGGAATAAGAAAGAAATGTAACTATAAGCTTAATAACTGAAATTTAATCACATAGGTATCAATGGAGAACAATTGATATAAAAATACTTCATAGACTTATAAGATATATTTTGCAACTATTGATCTTCACAAAAAAAAGAAAGAAAGAAAGAAAGAAAGAAGGAAAGAAAAGGAAAAAGGAAAAAAGCAAAGCAAAGCAAAGAAACAGGATATACTGGAATACAGAAGACAAAAAGAGAGGCTGACCAAGAGGGGCTGTATTTACCATGACTGACTGGTGGGCATATTTTCACTTATACAATTCAAAACACAGGTACTTTCAACAAATGGCTAGTATTTATAGATCACTCAGTAAAAACACTAGAGACACCCACTGAAGTTGAGGGTAAGGAAAATATTATGAAATTTATGAACCAACAAAGAGTGAATAACCACTATTGCTAAAGCAGGGATCTTTTCAGCAATCTTAGCCTGTTCTGGAGGTTTCAAACATACCTTTGTCTGGGGAAGCTCTGCTCCCTCAATGCTATGACTTAAGGACCTGCATCAGTTAAAAAAATATTTTCTAGAGAACTCTTTTCCTCCCACACAGTGTTTATGCATCAGACACAGACTATTTCATTCTAAGAAATTTATTTTCTCAATCAGCTCTTACGGAATCACTACTCAAATTAAATTACAATCAAATGATCACATCAAAAGATACCCTTATTACCTAACAACTGTCCATATTTTCATTTCATTTTGATTTGTGCTCGTCTGAAAAAAACACGTAATACAAGATCTGGGGAAAAATAAATTACCGTTTTGCAGCAGTTCATAAGTATTCTGAATAAAATATTAAAAGAAGTCATTTAATGAAAATATAAAGCAAATATTTTTAGATCAACAACGGATCTAACGATTCTATATTGCCGTCATTTGAAAAGTCTGTTTATTAAAACCTACCAAAAACACTGCTTGGAAATGGCAGTATTACATAATCATATCCGCAGCACCCATTCAATCAAAGTTGGCAACGGATTGAGGGCAGAAGTCAAGGGAAGTGCGCGGCTGATGCTGTCTTTCCACACCCTTTTATCGGAGTCAGTCCAGAAATAAAAAATAAAAAATGTTAATAAAAAAAATATTAGCGGTGAAATCTTTAGGCATGGTCCACTCCGAGGGAGCGGGAGTTGGCAAAGCACGGGTTCTGTGGCAGTGGCCTGGCCTCTCTGGGCGGTCTCAAAGGCTGGGCCCTAGCCTTCTGGCTGTGCCCTCTCCATTGGCGGGTTGCAGCTGGACCTGCCCTTCACCCTCGCCCAGCCTTGGCTCTTCCGTGATGCTTTTATTTCCCAGGTTACTGTGAGGACGCTTTCTTTTGGCTTTCCTGTTCAGTCTGTGAACTTCAGTACCTGCGAATCTTTCCGCCCAGGCTCTGTTTCTCCTTCCTTCCCATTTCTTAGTTGATTTATTTGTTCCCCAAAGACTTTAATATGGCCAAGAAAAACATTGTCCTGATGCAGTCAGACCTGCACACAACCTGGTGCGTCTTTTTTTTTTTTTCAGGTTGCTCCCAATATGAAAGTTTCCATGGATCTTTTAGGCAGCCCTTTTGGAAGAAGCGGAAGAAAGGGGATGGGGGGGGGGGTTGTCTCTCTCTTGTCTCAAAGGAGAGGACAAGGCAGGTGTTCTCCACCTTTGCCGCGCACGACATCTCGACATCTCGAGGTGGACAGTACCTCAAGTGTGCAGTTAGGTGTGTTAGGCATCTTCACCTTTCTTTCAAAATAGAAACAAACCACCACCACAGTATAAACGAGATGTCCCGGTTGCCCCCTTTTCCTCTTCCGGTTTTGTTTGTTATATATGCATATAAAACAGTCTTGGTATTTATTATGCTTTAATTTTTTTTTTTTGGTCCCTCCTTCCTTGGACTTCAAAAAGAGTCTCATCGGTCGGAGTCTCCCCAGTGGTTCTCCCGCCACCTACGGCCACGGCGCGCCTGTCTTTGGGCGGAGGGGAGGCGGGTCAGACGCCCTGGCCCGAGCCAGGTGCTAGGTCTGGGCGGCGGCAGCGACGGCGGCGGCGACGGCGGCGGGCGGCGGCGGCAGCGGCGGCAGGAGCGGTTTTTGGCGGCGGCTCGGAGACGGCTGCGGCGGCGACCGTGGCGGTGCTGACAGTGGCTGCGGAGGTGGCGGCGGCGGCCCTCTTCGCGCTGCACCCCCTGCATTCACTGCACGCTGGTCTGTAGCCCGTGGTGCGGTGGCGGTGTGTCAGCGCTCACGGTACCCACCTGCGAGTAGACATCGTCCGGCGTCTGCTGCTGGATGCCAGGGGGCGTCATGCGTTTTTCCTTTTGGCGCCGGTTGCAGAACCAGACCCGCACGACCTCCTTTTCCAGCTGCAGGCTGTCGGCCAAGTTAGTGATTTCCTGCGCCGAAGGTTTAGGACACTTGAGGAAGTGGCTCTCGAGCGCTCCTTTGACGCTCACCTCGATGGAGGTCCGCTTCTTGCGCTTGCGGCCCTGTGCAGCGATCTTGTCAATGCTCGTGGGGCTGCCGGTGCTCGAGTCCGCCTCCTCTAGCCACTTGTTCAACAGAGGCTTGAGCTTGCACATGTTCTTGAAACTGAGCTGCAGGGCCTCGAAGCGGCAGATGGTGGTCTGCGAGAACACGTTGCCATAGAGCGTGCCCAGAGCCAGCCCCACGTCGGCCTGGGTGAAGCCCAGCTTGATGCGCCGCTGCTTGAACTGCTTGGCGAACTGCTCTAAGTCGTCAGACGTTGGCGTGTCTTCGTCCGAGTGCGGATCGTGGCTGTTGAGTCCTGGCCCCGCGCCGCCGCCGCCGTGATGAGGGGGTCCCTGTGCGTGGTGCGGGTGCGGCGGGTGCGGGTGCGCGTGGTGGTGATGATGGTGGTGATGCTCCGCCAGCTCGGGCGTGTCCCCGCGCACTAGCCCCGGGTGAACCAGGCTCTGGGCTCCACCGCCTGTACCACCGCCGCCGCCGCCAGGCCCCGGGGGCGCGCTCAGCATGCCGTTCACCGTGAAGCCTCCGGGCTGCGAGTACAGTAGACTCTGCGGCGGCGGCTGTTGGCCGCCCGCCATGGACGGGAGGTGAGCGGCGGCAGCGGCGGCGGCGGCGGCGGCGGCGGCAGCGGCAGCGGCCCCCCAGCCCCCAGGGTGGCCCTGATGCGGGGGCGGCGGCGGTGGCCCGAGGTGCGGCGGTCCGCGGTGGTGCAGCGCGGTGCCGGCGTGCAAGTCTTCTCGTCCAGCGCCTGCCTTCACGTCGGGGCCCTGCGGCGGCGGCGGCGGCGGCTGTGGCGGCTGCTGTGGGCTGCCGGCCATTCCCACCGCGCTGCCCGACCACGGTGAACTGGCTTCTACCGCGGCGGCGGCGGCAGCGGCGGCAGCAGCGGCAGCGTGGGGCAGGGCGGTGACCCACTGGTGCGCGTGGCTCAGCATATGGCCGCCGTTGCTGGCGGCCATGGCCCCCTGCATGAAGTCGCTCTGGACCATCTTGACCGAGGACGGGTCCCCCCTGTAGGCGCCCGAGGTCACGGCGGCGCTCCCGGGCTGCATGCCGCCGCCGCCGCCCCCCGCCCCCCCGCCGCCGCCGCCGCCCCCTCCACCGCCGCCCGCCCCGGCAGCGTCCGAGTGCACAATGGAGCCGGCCGTGAGCAGGCTGTTCCCCGGCAGGTAGGGGTTAGAAGCCGCCGTGGCCATGCCGCTCCGCTCCCGCCACCCCACCGCCGCCACCACCGCCGCCGCCGCAGCAGCAGCCGCGGCCGCCGCCGCCGCCGCCGCCGCCGCGCCCCCCCGCCTCCCGCCTCCTCCCCCCGCTCCTCCTCCCCCGCCCCGGGTGCCCGCCGGCCCCGCCGCCTTCGCCGCCGCCTCCTCCTCCGCCGCCTCCGCCCCCGCCGCCGCCGCCGCCGCCGCCGCCCCGGCCCGGGGCTGCAGCTGCAAGGCCGCTCGGCAGGGCGCGGGGGTCTCTGGCTGGCCTCGGTCAGCAGCAGCAGTCGCCGCAGCAGGAGCAGCGCTCTGGGGAGGGGGGATAGCTTCTCTGGGTGAGCTCCGTGGCCAGCCCCTTCAGGGGGGGTCGTGGTCTCCCTCCTGGCCCGGAGCAATCGGCTGGCTCCTGCAAGGCTCGCCCACTGGGGCGGGGACCAGTACTTCAGGCGCTCTCTTGGGGCGCCGGGGCTCCGCTGTTCCTCCTGTCCTAAGTCGGGTGAAGACTCTGTCCCAGCACAGGGCTCTGTCCACCTGCTAAGAGAAGGTTTCACCAGAGACAACAAAGGATGAAGCGGTTCCTTTCTTCCTTGGCCAAACTGTGTGTGGCCAGCACTCTGGCCGCTCCTTGTTGGTCGGCTCTCTTCTCTTCAGCAACACATTTCACTGTTTCCACTTAGCATAGTAAAACTTTTTCAGGTCCTTACAGGCGTGGTGGTGCTGGCGGCTCGCGTAGGCTGCTGTTCCTCCCCTCCGGTCCTCTCCTTTAAGTTTGGTTCTGTCCTAGGAAAACTTCTTGCGATGGTGCATTTCTCTGAAGTTGCTATTGCTGGAGCTCTTGGGTGTCTCTGAAACAAGAGTCCCTTTTCATTTTTCTCGCAACACTCACAGTCTGGTGCGACATCTTTCCTTTTGGGTAGAAATTAGGAAACAAATATAACAAGGCAAAAATTGAACAAGAAAAAAAATCTCGAATTGCTCTGTTACCTTGTTGCTGACGGTTGGGATTGATGTTTTATTTTTCCCCCGCAGTTGTCTGGAGAAGGAGGAAGAAGAGTGCATTGGTGGAGGTGGAGACGTGTGTGGGCATACAGGGGATCCTTGATACACTACCAACTCCGGTGGGCACGGTGTACCACTCCTGGAGTGCCCGATGGCGGGCGCGGGCGCGGGCACGGGCGCAGGCGTGCCGGGGCAGAGTTGCAGCCGGAGCTAGCTCTGCGCCCCGGTTCTCTTTCTCCCAGTCTCACTTTCCTTCTCTCTCCCTCTCTTGAGCGCCCGCTCTCGCTCTCGCTAGGATCTGACAGTTCGCTCTCCGTCCCTCCCTCTCAGAGCAGGGACTGTCGAATGTTTACCCTCCGCCGCAAGCGCGCACCCACCACCACACTTTCCCAAATACAAGGAAGTCGAGCACCAGAGCCCCCGCTGATTGGCTACCCGCTGGGTGATTGGCAGGCCTGGAATGACTGGCTTAGGACGTACGGCCCCCCTTCCGGCCGTTCCGATTGGTTGCTTTTTAATTTAGGCAGAGCGTCGTAGAAGCTGGAAATCTGTCGTCCCCCCCCATCTCCCTCCCCCGCGCCACTTTCCCCTCCACGCCCCTCCCCCGCATACCCCCCTCGCCTCCCTCCCCTCCACCACATCTTAACTCTTAGTGTCCGGCCCAAATGTCTGCGTTCCCTTGGCGGCTCCCCGCGTTAGCGATTGGTCTGGGGGGTTGGGAGAGAAATGGAAGAGAAAAGGAGGGGGCGGGGGAGAAAGAGGATCAGAAGGAAAATGAAATGGGGAAAAAAATCGTGAAAAATAGCAGTCTACCCAACCCACCTAGACTGCGTTGTGTCGCATCTCCACCCCACGCCAGAGATTTGTAAAGCGCGCGCCACGAACGTACAGTTCAAGCTAATACCTATAGCCAGATGTGTCCCCACTGGTTTCAAAGTTTCCTCTTCCCTTCACGCGCGGTACCCCATCTCCTTCTTGCGAGAGGTGGGGAAGGGAGACTTGCCTCGCCTAGAGCTGCTGTGGCCAAGCTTCTTGGAAATCCGCCACGGCAACTTTGAGCAGCCGCCGCGCGCCGGCGGCGACCCTCTTTGTTTAAGTTCTCGGATGCCATCATCTGGGAAACCTGCAGCCCTGTACCAGCGCAGGGCCCGCGCGTGCGAGACGGACCGCTCGCTGCGACAGCTCGCTCTCCCCCCCCCCCGCCCCCTCCGCTTCTCCCTCCTTTCCTCCCTCCCTCCACCCTCCTCTGGGATTCTTGCAAGTAGCATGCGTGCCCTTGTGAGTTTGGAGGGTGCCGGTCAACGAAGCCACGCGAGGTATTTGAAAGGCAATCAGCCCGACCTTCCCCCTAGATACTTCGTAAGTGTATTCGACCCCAAGGCCTTTAGAATGCTGTGGCAGAGGCAGCTCGCCCGAAGGCCTGGGGTCCGCTAGCCACATTCTCCCCAGGCTCCACTGCTGACTCTCTCTCTCTCTCTCTCTCTCTCTCTCTCTCTCTCTCTCTCTCTCTCTCTCTCTCTCTCTCGTCGGTTTTTTACTTGCTTGCTATTCTTGGGCATGGGGGCGCTTTATTTTCCTCTTTCTTTGGGTCTTAGGTTTGCGAGGTGGATGTGACCGCTGGCGACAAGTGCTTGCTTTCTCAGCCGCAACCCAGCTGAAAGAGTTAAGAGGCCAGGAGGAGGAGTGCGCCTGGTAGGCGGGAGAAGAGGAGGTGGGGTGGTGTGTGTGTGTGTGTGTGTGTGTGTGTGTGTGTTGGGGGGGGGGACGCGGCCAAGCGGAAACGCCGCACAGAGGAACCTCAGCGAACCAAGAAAAAAGAGAAAGTGGCAACGAAAACAAGGGCAAATTAAATCCTCCTTGGGGATTTCCAATGGACTAACCCAATCCGGACATTCAATAAATACACGACTCTTAATAAGTGTGCGTGTGCTTGCACCCCGCACCTCCAGCTGCAGAGCCAGCAGTCCCCAGCCAGAGCAGCAACCGAGAACCTAACTCGGAGCTGGCGCCGGTGTGCTCCGAATATAAAGAACTGGCCTGCCTTCTCCTCCGATGCTTAATTCCTCTAGCGAGCTCACTTAGGTGAACTCGGTTACAGCCTGAGCTCTCCAGCTCAGCAGCAGCCACGCAGCCTCTGCGTGATCTCGAGATTAACTGTAGACACGAAGCATTTATGTAGGATCAGGTCCAGCTCCTGCTTGCTGGGGTGAAAAGATACCATCGTAGGGACAGACCTAAAAGCAGCAGTAACCAAAGCCCCAAACAGAACGGATTCCCCACCCCTTCCAAAAGGTTCCTTTTTATATTTATGTATGCGTATATGTATATATAAAAAATGGAACACAGATTTCATTGAATAAATCTAAGATCTCCAGGTGCAGACGTTTGAATAGTCGGTGCCAGCACCCCGTGTTTTCCTTTCCTGCCGATTTTGCTTGGATCCGGCTCAAAAACCGAAAGAGTCTCGTGGTTTTGTTTACACTGAATGGGGAGGATAGGAACAGAGCCATGGGGCCGCCTTTCATTAATATACAGTGAGGATTTTGTCTAAATTACTGCTATGAGTTTCACAGTACAGGCTTTCAAAAGCCGTCTCAGGTGGCCTGATGAAACAGGATAGCGCCTCTGCAAACAGATCCACTTTCTCTCTTTGCATGGAGGGTGTGCGCGTTCGGGAAGCCCCCCAAACACTGTGCTCCTCAATAACAGAAACGCACTTCTGTTCTCAGGTCTGTCCCCTTCTTCCTCTCCCCCCCCCCTTTCCAAGTACTTAGTTCTCAAACCGCTCCCCAGCTTCCCCACACTCCCGCCCCACCCCGTCCGCCCCCTCCCTCTGCGGAGTGTGATTGTTTTGTCTGGAAAAAAAAATCCAAAGTATATAACAAGGGGAGAACAGTTAGTGCTGATTTTCATTTGCATACATTTTCATATATTTTGGTGAAAATAATAGACTAGTGAGAACTGGGCTTAGAGGAGTCAGTGTAAAGGGAAGGGTAAGGATGCTTCGGCTCTGGAGAGTAGAGAACATGCCTTCTCCTCTACTCCTCCAGGCACCATATTAAAAAACAACAACAACAATCAAAAACCAAAAAAAAAAAAAAAAAAAAAAAAAAAACCAACAACCTTTGATTTAAAAGTCTAACCTTGGGAATTTGCTGGGTAAGTGTTTTTTGTTTTGTTTTGTTTTTTCATTTTCTTTCTCTCTCCTTTTCCTTTCTTCCTGGTGTATTTATTTATTATGTTCTTGTAGGTTTAGAAGCTTTATTTCACTGCTTGGGAGGAGAGGGGAAGGGAAAGTGTGTCGGAGGGAGTGAGTAGAAGAAATCTGACGTTGCTAAAATAATACATAAAAAGGTGGACTGATTCCAAAAGCCCTGAGAGAAAGAGAGAGAGAGAGAGAGAGAGAGAGAGAGAGAGAGAGAGAGAGAGAGAGAGAGAGAATATGAATGAAAAAGCTATTAATTTTAATTGTTGATCACGGGAGGGATAAACCCTAGAAAAGAGGTGCCTACTAAACATGTAGTATATAACTATTTCTTGTTTGGAATTTCCCCCAAAGAATCAAGGCTGAAGAGGGAGAAGCCTGTCACTGGTGGGGGTGACTGAATTGTGAGTCTGCCCAGATTAGGTTGGGGAGCTCTAGGATCTGCGAGAAGTCTGGGGAGGCTGGCAACTGAAGACAGAGGGCTAGAGGTGAGGAGGCAGTGAAGGAGAGGAGGCAGGAAGTGAACATGCCCCTGGTTAAAGCTACAACTGGGGAGCAGGCGGCTTGCTGCAGCTCCTGGCTCAGTAGTGAAAACCCATCAGAAAGGGGGTGATCAATCACAGCTAACCAGGACATCCCTGTTTTCCACTCCCCAAGGACGCTGGAGATTCAGCATTTTCCATGTTTTCTATTTTTGACATTCAGACCTATCTCTCCTAATCATTATCCCGTTTTTGCTTTTTTTAAAAAAAATAAATAATTCTAGGGTGTACTTACTTAAATAAATATGGCCGAAAGAAATAGCTATGCCAAGTCCAGGCCAGTGTGATTATCTTACTTTAGAGAAATAGTCTGGGGGATGATTTTAAAAGCTTCTTTGATTTGATCTTTTGAAGGAAGCCACATTGAGGCGGCGGGTGGGGGGGTGTCAAATGTCTGGAATTATACTGCACTTTTGTATACAGAACACCTTGCAATTTAGAATTGCTAATTTATTTGGAAACAGTTGATGCTAAATCAATGCAGTGGTTTGTAATGAGGGAGGAAGAGGTGTCAGTTAGGGAGGGGCTCAGAATTACCAGGCTTCCTCCCCTTGTTTACAGCCTTGCATCTGACTGGGGTTAACTCCGTGTGCTCCATTGGACCAGATGCCATATAGAGCTGCTCCCTGAAGATCATTTGTTTCCTTGATGGGGAACATTTCTGAGCAGAGCATATTGGTTGCCATAGAGAAAGAAATAAAAGGAAGAACACTAGTCACATTAAGCTATATGTTTGTGCACTGGGCTTTAGATAAAAGGACCTTGATTCAGCCAAAGAGGAGAAGCCAAACTAGAGATTTCTAGGACCACTAAAACTACCTTTATTTTGTTTTGGACTTTTACAGTTGAAACATATAAGCTAATTTTATTGGTTGTTGTTAATTTTATAGGACATGGTTTACTGAACAAAATAAACTTTGCTTAGCAGTTCACTACTGACTAGTCAGTAGGGGGCGCACTGACCCGCTGTAGCAGGAGCTGAGAAAAATGTAGCCAGTTCAAAGGCAAATCCGTCTTTGCAAACTTGCTAGAACTACCACTCTCACCTTTTTGTGCGTGTTCTAGGAAAGGAGGAAAATGATTGCACAACACAGGATTAAAAAACACTAGGACAATGATCTTTCCCCACACTAGGCATGTCTGTAAATGACCAAGGAGGCCAGAGAAGGCCATTCCTCTCTAGGGAAGTGTGGCAAGTTTGCTTTATAAAACAGGGGGTGGGTGGTGGGTGGGGGTAGGGTGGAGAGAGGGAGGGAGGGAGAGAGGGAGGGAGGGAGGGAGGGAGAGAGGGAGGGAGAGAGAGAATCCAGAACAGTTAGAGACTTAACTGTTATGGTTACAGCATAGGTCACTTAAGAAACTATCTTTCAAACTGCTGCTGGTATGACCAGAAATAAAAATGAATTCTGAGGAAATATATGTAAAAATGGTTCCTTCAGCAGGACATAGTCTCAATTTGGGTGTAATTCAGGGTCTTGAGGATGCAGCAGTGGCCTTGTGATCTTTTACTCCCTTTGATATGTAGTAGCTACTTTCATTTTTACTAGCTTTCGAAAGATTTAACAGTTAGCCTTTGCAGAGAAAAAGAAAATACAAGATAGATAGAGGGTGGGGGTATCTGTGGACTTGAACCTTTTTACCAGAGTTACAATAAAGAGTCTTTATTGTTGCACACAGTTTCTGCCTCTAAGGGGTTTGTGTGTATGCCCTGGAGTGCCCTTGTGTGCACGGGCAAACACATACTCGTGCTGCCAATGAAAACTGGCAAAAAATTCAAAAGTTTTGTAGCAAAGTAGAAAACTTCCTAAAACAGTGACAAACAGAGCAGATCCGAAAACAGAACAAATCCTAGCTGTTTTTGAGGACTTAGTCAGTTTCTCTCAAACAATTTTCCCAAGGAGATTTAGAGAGCTACTAAGAAAGACAAGGCATGAGTGACTGAGAGTGTGAAGCTGGCTTCCATGGTGCATCTGAAGGCACCTGTGAATGAACAAGTCACAAAGCCTGACCTTTCCGATAGCTTTGCAACTCCTCTAGAGGTGGGGGTTGTTGCCACTGGCTTCTTTTCAATACTGATCCAAGCCAACTAGGCTATAGCCAGTAAGATTTTCTTTGAAACTAATTTTAGCAGGTCAGTGTTAGATTGAAGTGTGAGTTCATCCAGGTTTGAAAGATTATAGGAATCATATGCACAAGAGAGAAGCCTTCAGATACACTTAAATCATGTGATTTTTTTTTCACGCTGGACCTTTCGCATTTGGAGTCAGGAAATGCACTGTCAGGTTTTTGCTAATAAAACCAAGTGGAGAATTGAGGAAATTGTAATTTGAGCATAAACACTGCTTTCTTTCTCAGCTCTGCATTTTGGACAAAAGATTTCTAGGAGGGACCCACAGACCGGGACAAATCCCAAAGCTTAGCTTGCTTTGCATGCTCAGGGTATTCAGTGTGTATTGATAGGAAAGGGAACTTTTAAAAATTAATCCATATTGCAAAACACTGGTGAAGCCCTTCCTATGCTTTTAGAGCACATTCTACTGGGTTATAGTTTCTTGGGCGCTGTGATTGTCTAAACAGCTGCCTCCTCTTTCTCACAAATGTATTTGAAAGGACAGGGAAGTGGAGGGAACCATCAGGGTTCTTACAGATTTAGATAAGTTGCAGTAAAAGAAACGGAAAATAAGAGTTGTGGGTAAAGCAACAAGTTAATTTGAGGTGAGCTTCCACTTTTCAGGGACCATGTTGGAATTCTGTAACAACTTGGGGGTGGGAATAACCAAGGTGGGTATGGATTTAGATCCAAAATTCTGGGCAAAAGCTACAGACTTAATTGTTGGGGTGGTGAAATTGCGTTTGCCAAATGAGAGAATGTAAAATATTACTTGGATTAAATGTGCACAACACGAAGTGGATATTTTCTCACTTGCTTCCATTGGATAATGATAAGGTGGCCCAGGAAAGCAAGGACATGAAAGCCATTTCTCTTAGCACTTACACATTAAGCCCGTCCGCTTACCCATAGTCTATATTGTGTGGCCTACGTAAATGCAGAGGGCTCTGGCGCAGTAGTGGCTTTTGGTTAGAAAGGAGAGTTCATTGAGTGGACAGTTGTTTCTTGGTATTACTAAGGCTTTGGAGTATGCACCCCATGCTCTTTTGTATCTCTTTGATACTGATTTATCTGATCTGGAGGACGAGAGAAGAACTTAGATTTCTTCAGACTGGTTTGAAGAAGTAACTATGAACTCAAAGAAACTATGATTCTTTACTCTAAAGTAAGTTCCTTTCCCCTTAAACTACAGGGTATTTTTAATTGTGGAAAATGAATCGAGAAGGCACAGTAACTTAGTTGATAATCCTGTGTGTGCTTGTGGAGCGACCCATTTCCAATTGTTTGCTTACTCTAGCTGTGTGCAGGAGCCTGTCAAGTCTGGCAATGCTCTCTTCCAATTGCTGGGGAAACTGCAACTAATGGATTGCTCTTGCCTGCCCTTCACCATCCTTTCCCGTGCTCTGGGTCATCATGGCCTTTTTCAAATTTCACCTCCTAGGACGAGTAACACAGAGCTCAGGTAGACTAGAGGTGGTGGCGAAAATATTCATTGGCAACAAATGTGGATATGTCCTAGCTAGAAAAATATTACAAGGTAAATTTGGTGTGTGTGTGTTATATATATAAAAAACCCAAAGCCCAGAAATATGAACTCAGCTTTACCAGAGGAGTGTCTGGAGTTTGTATTCTTCGCAATGGTCCTAAGAGATTTGAACTGCTCTTTCCTTTAGGTCCTCCCCCACCAATCATTGCCTCTAAGTTTTACAGCATCTTCTCTGGTACAGAACCAATAGTGCTACGGTGAAAAAGAGAGCTGGTGTGGCATCCTGGAGAGCAATTCTTGTACTTTGGTGCCTCTTTTTTTTTCCCTTGACATTTGACCTTAGCTACTGTTGGAGGAGCTGGGTGTAGATCAGGGTATTTCAGGCTGAAGGCTGTTGCTCTTTTCACATCTCTGCCAAATGGTGCTTCTGTGGCTTTTTCCCTCCTGTGATGCTGCGGCTTTTTCCCTGGGGTCCGACCCAACTCAGTGCCTACCAGGGACATCCCTCCTTTATTGGTATTTTCAGGAAACTGTGGCAAGTGTATTCACTGAGAGTTGGTGCTTCTAATATTCCAGTTTGCAGGAGTATAATTTCAGCTACTAAACTACTTGAAGTTTCAGTGATACAATGAAGTGCCCTTGCTCACGCTGGCTTCCTGCATTTCCGACTTATTTCCAAGTTAAAAGTTTTGTGACCACTATTGCATTTAACATTCACTTTTCTGCCTAAATTTCCTGCAAGGCCCCTGGTTAATAAAGCCCGAGGGGAGCATCACCAGCTCACAGTGACACTAAATAAACACTAAGCATTAATTTAGTATTAAACTAGGGCACAAAAATTACCCAGAAGTCAGGGTATGTGCTGTCAAATGTCAAGGACTGTGTCTCCTTTACTTTTGCCGCCCCCAAACCGATCAAGTAAAACTTCGCTTGGAATAAACATCATTACAATCATCCTAAATTTAAAAAGAAGTACGATTTTATTGGTAGGGTCTTGGAAACAATTCCATCCAGTGTTAGAATGCAAGATTAGACCCCCGCCCCCAGAAGGGTCTGCCTCAGAGACCTGGAGCTTCCATTCTCATGTGGAATGGGGCTCCTATTCCACAGGGAAGGGGTCTTCTCTCCTCCCCCGACCCTACCATTTATGTGATTTGTGGGAGCCGACAGGCACATTTGCCGAATTTAGCAGGAATCTGTTCGGCCTCAGGGCTAAGTCTGTCTTTCTTAGAACGCATTCTAAAGGCATTTTATTTTATTTAGAGTGCAGTTTGCATAATAAAATTAAAAGGCTCCCATTACTTCTCCCTTTCCGCCAGCCGAATGCCCAGAAAGGTCTTTTAGAATGTTATTTGAACATAGAGCGTTGTGCAGAAGTCCGGTTAACATTGCGTTTCCATGGAAAAGAGAAGGGGCGAAAGCTAACCCTCAAAGCGAGAAGGGGCCAAGGTAAAAGGAATAAGGTGGAGAATAAAACCTGGGCGACGTGGAGGGCGTGCGCGAGAGAAGAACAAGGCTACTTGAGGTTGCAGGACCAGATAGATAAACGCTGAGTCACCCAACAGGTCTTTGGGTACACAGGAGAGAAACACAGAAGCCCAGAAAAATCTGGGTGCAAACTGCACCCATCGTTGGGGCCTCCTTCCCGCTTGGCCAGAGGAGCACTGCCTTGGAGCTTGGCACAGCCTGCCTGCCTTTGTCACCCGTTCTGAGTGCGGCCGCGAGCTCCCGCGGAGGGCTTTGTTCCCGCGGAGCGGGGCAAGACCCCTTGCACCACTGCCTCCTTGCCTGCCCCTGAGCTGGGGACCGTGGGGGTGGGGAAGGTGCTACAGAAAGGGGACCCGAGAAGCTCCGGTGGGCAGGGCGTTTGAGCCCGGGATTTCGTTTCTTTGCACCTTTCATAATTGAGCTGTTCTCCCCTCGCAGAGGGGGTCTTGGTTGAGCAGGAGGCGAAAGATCAGCAAAGGGGGCGCCCGTTCTCAGCCCAAAGCTGGGCAAAGAACTCTCCGCGCTTCTGTCCACCGATTTGTATGGTATGCATGCATGCATGCATGCAAGGGTGGATGGTTGCATGGTTGGATGAATGAGGAAAACCACTGAATTGGGTCCTTCGGTTGGTTCGTGCTTTTTACTACTGCAGGGCGTCTCAGATTGGTGTAGCTCGTTAGCCTCTAAGACCAGCTCTCCAGATGCTTTGGGGCCGTGGGTAGGCGTCGTGGATATACCCTGGGGTCAAAAAG
Source organism: Acomys minous (assembly GCF_964271855.1). Lineage (NCBI taxonomy): Eukaryota > Metazoa > Chordata > Mammalia > Rodentia > Muridae > Acomys > Acomys minous. The sequence goes on from NC_140495.1 coordinate 51,678,166, forward strand.
CTGCATAACCACAGCGCGCGAATCTTTGCTATGGAGGCCTGTGGCGAGGGACAAAAGAAGTAGACGGTGGGAGAGAGCAGAGGACAGGCGTGCACTAGCGTTCTCGCCCTCATTCACACACTGAGGCTCAGGCCCTTCCCCGTGAGCCCTCCCTTCCCCCTCCCGCCTGTGCACCTATGGCTCAACGTTTTGAAAGTTCGCCTTCGCAAAACCCCCCTTTCCTTCCCTCCTTTCTACACCGCTTTTAGCTAGCTGGGTGTGAACGAGTGTCACCCTCTCCCCAGCCATCCCCAAAGGTGTGGGCAGATTGCAAGAGTTGCGCCTCTGTTATTGTTTGTCAAACAGGCCCTTTCTCTTGGGAGAGGGTCGTGGGGCATGAGGCGGATCCTGGGCCAGGATTACATTAATCAAAGCATTATTTCCCCAGAGAAGCCCAGCACAAATGAGAATAAATCCTAATAAAATTGGATCGCAGAAAAACGGAACGCTTTGAGTAATCTGTGCTGCCTGATCAAATTCTCACTTTTATAAAATGGGGCTTCTCTAAAAAATTTCTACACACCTCTGACTTTGGCTTGGATGCTAAGTTTGGGAAAGAGGATGCCAGTTGAACTTCTTCAGTGAGGAGGGGATAGGACCACTCGTGTTTGGAGTATCACAAAACCTGGTCTCAGTTTCTACCGAGAAGACACTTTTCGCCAAGTCGGCTAAGCTCTTACTTGGAGAAGCCCAGGGTCCGATCAAGTCTTAAACGATGTCCTTGTATGGTCCTGAACTTGTTCCTTGGGCAACGCGATCCCCACTTTTCTATGAGATCAAAGTTGCAGGGTGAGCAACACCCCGTGACTGGGGGCACGACGTCTACAGGGCGCCTCCTCTCGCTAGCCTAAAGCCCAGCTTGTTTGTGAGCTTCCCAAGGGAGCCATGAGTCACTTCTCAAGGCCAGTGAAGAGCATGTGCACTATTCAGTGACAGGCAGCGAAGCCACGGGCACAGCTCCTTCACGAGATGTCTAGTACTTTCAGGCCATCCCTAGGAAGCAAGGCTCATACTTCATTCTGTTGTGTTCCCCAAGTGGTAGAAAACTTTTTGGTGCCCTGCATGGCTCTTTGACACAGAAAAGAATCAACTCCCAACCCCAGCAGGCTATCTCCCCTGGCATGCTGCACTCGGACTTCTTCGAGCTAGGGGGTATAGAAAAAAAATAATTGCGGACTGGGATGTCTTATGGCCCTAGACGGTGACTAGTGTGACCATACCATCCCGACCCCACCGGAAAGACCCAGCTATAGATCTCTGGGGATGGCGACCTGACCTGGCGAGCGGCACCGTGAGGGCGCCCTCTGCAGGCGGGCTAAGAGAGGGCCCACGCTTGTGCCCAGCTGCGTGGAGTCCCTCAGGGCCCGCGTGCCAGCCGAGCTTTCCCCATGCACCCGCGCGCACAGGCTCAACCCAGGTGATGCGACCCGGCACTCAATGCCCTCTCCAAGGCGAGTTCCCCGCGGCTGCGGGAAAGAGCTACTAAGGACTTACCAGCCCCTCCCCAGACCCTTGCTCCCTCCCCACCCCCCATGCCGCTGCACGCCCTCCGCTGGGAAGCCCCTGCCGCCACCTGCCGCCGTGCGTCTTCGGCCGCAGCCCACGCGCTCCAGAGCCCTTGTGACTGTCTGTTCCCTTGCAGGGGACTCTGCCGTGCGGGGCAGGGCCATCGCTCCTCGGAGGGGGCACGTCGTCCCAAGGTCTGGCGAGGGACGCTTCTGGGAGCAGTGCGTGCGTGTGAGTGAGGCGCGCGCGCAGGGCAGCTCGGGGCAGGGCAGGGCAGAGCCAGGAAAGGCAAGGCAGGAGGCGCAGCAGGACGCTCCGTGCTAGTCGTTTTCTGCCTGCGTGGGTACCTACAGAGCTGAGCCTAGAGTCCTTGGTCTGCACCAAGCTTGTTCTCTACAGTGCATCTCCCTCTTTCCGTTAGGTCTTCGCTGCAGATCCCCAGAGATTTCTCTTGTGGTTCCGGGCTGTTCTGGACAGCCGGCCTCACGTGAACCAAGGTAACAATACTAGCTGGGGACGTAACAGACAGCATCATAAAGCTTGTTCTTGCTTTATCCTAGGGCCCGCGCACCCAGAAGCTAGCTTTAGGGCTTTTTGGTCTTAAGGATTGTGAAGTTCTGATTTTTGTTTTGTTTTTTGTTTTGTTTTTGTTTTGTCTCCCTCCCCCAGAGGAATAGGGAGGAGGAAGGACCTGGGTTTCAGCCCATAATCGTGGTCTGTTGTGCACCATTTCGACTTCCTGGTTCCTTTCATGGGAAATTTTAGGAGGAAGTACAGACACCTACCTCTTTTCAGTTCTGAAATGATGACTCCCCATTCTTCTAGTCTGTGGTTTCCATAATTTCATACAAAACAAGGCCTGTCAATTATCTCTCCATGGGAAAAAGTGGACGAGATGAAGGAAAGTTAGGACAAAATAAATTCCTCTCTCTTATATCATTAACTAGGAACTCTTTCCCCCTCACTCCTGTGTCCCATTCAGTTTGTTCATTTTGAGAAGGGAGAAGGGAGGCAGAATAGGGACTTTAATAATCACACACTAAAGGGTTTTTCTTCTTCTCTGGGCTGTGCATATAAATGCATTTTTATAACACTAGATTTCTGAAAGAAACTTCATGATCCTTGCTTGCACTTGCCCTCTTCTGCACATTTGCATTCAAGGATTGCTAATTATTAAGAAACACCTTTAGTGTTTTTCACTATGAATAAGATCCCCATTCTCCGTTTTGAGCTGCTGCTGTTAACCATAGAAGTTTGGTCAATTGCATATGGACATGCTCTATGCAAATGCATTCAACTGGGACGTGTATAGACCTCGCTATGTACATAAACATGTATGCTTGTGCATATGTATATTTACATCAATGTAAATATGGTATACATCTATTTCTTGGATCAACTAATATTAAATGATTTTTACATAGTTCTTCCAGACCTCTTGTCCTGGAGAAAGCTTCTGAGTAACTGTGACAGACACTAGCTTACCCCAAGAGGCCATCCTAAGCCAGCATCTTGATACAGTATCAGTCAGTCCTTTTCATGAGATAATTTAGAGACAGACACATTTTAACAAAGCATGTTAATGGTGGGATGTTAGTGTTTCAGTGGATGAGCTTTTGTTTGTGGAATCAAAGTTAAGTTTTTCTTTGAATTATTTATCAGGATCTTTGCCCACAGGCTTTCCTAGGAGAAGGTAGATGTAAAGGGGATGGTTCCACTTTTAATTATTTAAAGCAGATGTTAACATAATATTTTAAAACTGGCCTTTTGGAAAACAGGAAATAATCATGTCTGTCAACACCCACCTTTGGGACTGTGAAAAACAAAACCTAAAATATAACTTAATGACTTTCCTTAAAAAAAAAAAAAGTACTCAGTTAACAGTTAACTAAAATATTGCCTGGCACTCCTTTGAAGCTCCTCCTCCTCCTCCTCTTAAGTATAGTACAGTTTGGTAATATACCCCACATATTTACACATGATGTAAATATACATATGCACAAGGGTAGATGTTTATGTACAGAACATAACAAAATATATACATACCCCAACTGAATATATTTGCATAGAACATGCCCATGTGCAGTATACTGAAGTTCTATGATTAACAATGCATTAAATAGCAGCAACTCCAAACAAGAGGAACTGAATACATGATACTGAAACAATTCAAAATTTCTTTTCAAATGTGAATTGGGCTTCTGGTAGCTGACTCTCCAGAAAAGAATAGACTCATAGTACTATTTTAAGCACAGCCCATTTAAAAGTACTATGTGCTTAAATAATGTGTTTCATGCAAAATAAAAATGGCAGCACACTTTAAAAATGCACATTTAAAATATAAACATTTCCATCTAAAGTGAGATAATTTTTTCTTGTCTTTTCTCATACATTAAATCCTATTGTCTTAGATCAGAAGTTAAATCCTGAAACAATGAAAGAAAGAGCAACAATTTAATTTTATTCTCCTTCTTGGAAAGAAATAATTTTTAAGGTAGCTATTTTTATGGTCCTCACAATCTGTAGGAGAACACTGTTAAAGAAGCAAATCTGAAGCATGTATGTATTTGCCCTTTAGGTAGTTTGCATGGATACGGCTGACATATTACGTACTTGCTTCTTTTAAGTGGTATTTTGAGTCTTCAGATTTTTTGGAAGCTTTTTTTTGTTGTTGTTGTTAAAGATTACCGTCAAAATGGATATATTGACATTCATTGGCAGGAGTCCAAATGCTCATTTGGGTTAAACAAATGTAAAGAAGTGTCGGACCTGAATTTTCTCTTTCCAGGGTATTTGTCCTAGTTGAACAAATTAAAATGATAAAGTTTTGAAGTTTCCTGAAGACTCTGACCAGGAACTTTTTAAATGAATGATTTATTTACATTGCTATTATAAAACAATCTTAAGTTTTCATGTTTATATAAAAGTACATTTGCCTTGCAAGATATATATGTTTGGGATGACATTGATTTCCTAGTTCAATTTATCGCTGCTTATTTGGAAGAGCACTTAAAAGGCTCATGACTCACCAGTGATCTCCAAACACTAGTAACAAACATGTGGAAATAAAATTGATTTAGTCCAGTAATTTTTGAATTATATTTCTTAATGTGTTTCAAAGTTCAGAATTAAAATGGTGGCCATAACACAAGTTAAAATAAAAAAAAAAGGAAAAACAAACATTAAGAAGAAGTAAAAACATTTTCTCTAGTTAGAAGTTTAAGATGGGTTGACTTTTTTTGTTTTTTGAGAAAGTTTTCTATGTGCTGCTGTGGTGTGATCTAAGGACAGGGGGACATGTACTAACTTAAGACAGTGAAATGTTCATTCAAAAATTCATCTGAAGAGTCATTCACCACAACATGGGAAAATAACCTTTTCTGTCAATTTAATTAATGAAATGGGTAAAGAACTAGTTAGGGAAGCTCAAATTACACATGTAGAGAGATTTGTAAGAATAAAGACTTTGGCATTCATGGTCTAAAAGCAGACAGAACCATAATATAGCAAATGAAAAAAAAAACCCAGAATGTAGGCATCCAAGATTCCATTTCATTAAAAAATTTGGCAGTTATAGAAAAGGAGGAAAAATGCTTATTAAATCAGGGTAACTATAAAATGTTGACAGATCTCAAGTTTCATCTCCAACTAGGCTCCTAGAAAACTGCAGGGTGTTGGTGGAATATAAGTTATTATGTCAAACAATTTTTTCATAGAGAATTATCGTCTCAATGCCCTCAAATTTAAGCTCAAATTCATAGACTAATCTCTCTTTCTCTCTCTCCTCCCTCTTGCCCCCTCCCTATCTTCCCTTCCATAGCTCTCTGCTCTGCTTTGCATACCCTGTCTGTAAGCAGTTGGGAGGGAGCCTTAAAACCCGGGGAGGCCTTCAGTCTCCATTCTTCCAGGCCAGTGCAAAGCACTCAGTTATCCTGAGATAGAGCATGGCCTCTCAGAGCTTCTTTTTTCCCTCATCCAAGCGACAGCATCTTTTAAAGTCACAATCAGGCAATGTCTGAAGAAGGCAAAATAATTTGGAGAAATGAGTTACTTATTCACGTAATTCAGGTATTTCTGCCTTCCCTTCATCCCTGCTTCTAGAAGACAGTGAAAATTGTACAATCAAAATTTGGTATTATAGGTAAATTTGGAAGATTTGGACTAAGTCTGTCAGCCATTTTGTGATGCTTCCTTCTAGCAGTGTCAACAGAGGTGGACATACCCCATGCCCAGAGTTGAGATAATTTTGTCTGTGGACATTTACCTCATATTTAAATAAAAGGAATTGAGGGGCCCAATTCACCAAGCTTTACTACAGACACTGGTTGAATTGTTAGTAACTGTTCACTTTCCTACTTTGACTCTAGAGAGCACCAATGCACGAATCACAGCATGTTTTGATAGCAAAGGGCCGAACTGGGACCACTAAAGTTGTTTATCTTAAGCTGTGAGTTGTGCTAGCATTTTACGTGGACCTAGTAAGGCTCTTAGTCTCCTTGGATCATGTGACACATTTGTTGAACAAGGCTTCCAGGCTTTTCTGGGGCAGGGGACAGTGTTCTTTGGCGTATTTAAAGGTGTAGCCCTCTTACTTTATGTAGAGGACAAAGTTGAGAGCAGAAGAAAGGACAGGTTAATTATTGTGGGTGGCAATGGGGCTGGAGACAGTTTGATGTAGTCAGTAGGATAGCATGGCATTGAACAGATATGGGTTTAGCTAAAGAACCTTAGGAGAAATTAATTATGGGCAGTTTTAAAAGTGGTGTCTAGTCACAAATATTGTTAAAGGAAAGGGAGCCTGGGCTTTCTGTTGATAAACTTTGCCTTAGTTCTGAGAAACTGCTGGAGAATCCTGTCCCTTCACTCTAATTAAACAGGCTGAACACTGTTCAGCCACACACCGCACGAACACTGCAAGTGTAAATAAAAATGTGTGCAAGGGAGAAGGAAAACCCGTAGATTTCATTTTTGTTACACTTTTAGGAGAGTGGCGTTGGGAGGACTATGAACTGGTAATACTGTCTATTTATTTATAAAGTTGTTTTTTTTTATTATACTAGCAGACATTGTGTTAACCTGGAAAAAACGGCGACCCTCCTTAGAAAATGTTCATGGTTATTTTAAGTTACATATAAACACAGGGGAAAATGTACTAGATTACGTAACGCCTGTACAGAAATGAAATGTATAGAAAGAGATTAGTAAGTAAGTGTACAGAGGCTCCTGTAATAAGTAGATTTTTCTTAGTCACCTTAGTTTTCATTGAGTTTTCAAAAATGTATGCACTGTGAAGTTGTGATGGGATCAGAGGCTGTTCCTCATCCTAGACCCTTTTCAATAAAGTGATCCACCCACAGAAGACTTAAGTCAAAATAAAATGGCACACGTGCTCTCAGGAATGTCTCTCAGTCTAAGTATTAACAAGGTTTTCTAAAAAACAAAATAAACTGCCCCCCCCAAACCAAAGGGATTTTTGCTTTGCTTTCTCTCATTTCTCATTTGAGAGGTAAGGCTGAGTTCTGCCCATTGGCCGTTGATCTCTGTGGAGAGGTAGCCGTGTAATTTCTTTATCTTTCACCTGCAAATTACACACATTATTTTTCAGCTCAAAATAAGCATTCCCAATGAGTTGCATTCAGTAAATGTCTTTCACAGCATTAGTACAGAACTGAGGTACAAAAGAATATTAATCTAATACATTCCAAAATTCAAATACTTGTGATTAATAAGCATTATTATCTATAAATAAGGCCCTAATGATACTTTGGCAGTGTTGTAAACACAAGAATCAGAGGCAATTATTGTCATTATTGCTCGGCAAGCACTTCCCATGAATACCAAATGGGTATTGCTGTCCAGCTACTTGGCAAGTAAGGTCCCTGTAAAGAAACAGATGTTAGCCAATCAGGACTGGCCACTATCAGCTGCCTTTAGCCTCAGCCTTAAAGAAAGAAATGAAAGGAGAAAGAAAGAGAAAGAAAGAAAGAGAAAGAAGGAAAGAAGGAAGGAAGAAAACCTCAAACTCAGATGTTAAAAACGGTTGTGCTGTGATTTTTTTCAAAACCTCCTTCTATTATAAACAAAAAGGCATCTTGAAGTAATGCTGCTGCTTGTTCTTGACACTGGGGAGCTGAAGACAGCAGCGGCCATTGTGCTAAGTGGCAGCAAAAGTCTCATTTGTGAAGCTCTCAGGCCCTATGTAATGAGGGTTCTTTGAGCAAAATCAATTGTGAACAGGAAGTAAGTTACATCAACTAAAAAATGCATCCAAGAGTATGGCTGGGACCAGGGCTGCACCTTTTCTCCTTCCCCAGGCTACTCAAAGCTGCCTTCTACCAAATACTGTTGAGTAGCTGCAGTTTAACTTAAGTCTCATAGACCTCTCTTCACAGGGTCCTGCCTGTGTATCCACTCTATACCCCAGGCCTTAGACATCAACCAAGGATCAAGGGTATCCATGATCTAATTTTTGCTTCGGTTCAATGACAAAAATAAAATTGACATTTTTTTGTGGACATTAAAGTAAGTTTTGTATACATTTCCCCCATAAAGGATCAGTGCATTAACCATGAGGTATGGCTTATTTGTATTGCTAAATTTTTATCTGAGCCTTATGCTTTAAAAGTGTTATAGTTCTGAGTAGTAGGCCTTGGGAAAGCACTGGATTGATGTCTGAGCATTGCCTTTGGGGTAATTCAGAGAGAGGAAGGACTGGCTGTCCTGGGAGCGGAAAGGTAATGCTGTGAAGAGCAACTTCTTTGCTAACTACTGTTGTTGGCTATCAATTTTAGCATGAGTGTGTTCTTAGGGGAAGGCATATCAACCAGCTGGGTGTGAGATTGTTTAAACTCTTATTCCCAATAGATATCTCTTTAGCATCACTTTAAATTGGGTAGGATTTTCCCTTGCCCTCTGGGAATCAAAAACATGCTAAGGTGATTGTTTTCACAATGAACAGAGAGGGGAGCCGTAGGATCTGTCGACATAGGGGATGCTCATTTGGCTCTGTCTAGAACTGTCCGTGTTGCCCTCAGCCTGTGTTTTGCCAAAGGAGTCAGGTGACTGTGCCCACGAATACATGCTAAAGCAATGTGACAGAGGGCATCTGTGTGGGTCTTCACCTGGGTCCTGTCCCCTTTCCTCTCCCTTCTCTTGCATGTTGAATTCTGCATGGATGGAGGACACATTAACCTGCCAGGATTCAGTATTATGTGCACAAGTTCTTTTAGAGGAGATGAGGAAAGGTGAATTATTCTGAATAAAACCCTCTCATTTCTGAGCAGGGTGACTCCAAGAATTTTTATCACCATAAAGCCAATACCGATGGTGGCATATTATTAAATATTAGGAGATTGTGCTAAGAACTTACAATGAGCCAGATACTGATGCTTGAACCTTATCTGTTCTCCTCATCAGACGCTCTCCAAGGTAGATGTTGTGTTGGGGATCAACAGACTGACAGATGCACCATCTGAGGAACACAGGGCTACACCATCTGGAGGGGGCACGTTATAAAGACATTAGGTTTTGAAATAGTGTCTCGTCTGCTAAAGACAATGTCTTTCAATGCAATGGTTTGCTATTTTCAAAATTCTTGTGTATGTGAGGGTGTATGCAATGTATCTCTGCTTTCTGTTCATCTTGGCATCTTGGAGTTCTCCAGACATTGCCCCTTCAGGACGCTTCTGTGTTAGTTTACAAAAACAGTTGTGTGACATTTGGTGGGTTCAGCTTCCTCACCCCATATCAGAACAAAGGTGACAAATGTTCCTAAGGCCTCGTGACCCTTCATAACTACAATCTCCCTGTATCCCAGTCCTTTGTGATAACGAGAACAGAAGAAGGCTCCCATATTAACTTGGCACAACTCTGCTGTGGATGCTGCATTTACATGGAAGAATGACAATTTAAGCTAAGCATCTTGGCAAGTGCCTGGATGCATCTCGACTCTCTCTTGTGCTCCATGTCTGGACAGAAAAGTATTGGCTTCTGTGTATCCCAGAGCCCTAGGAAAGAAGACCACTTTCTGATGGAAAGCAACATCCTTGACCATGACATTGACTGTTGGTACAGGAGCTTTGACTGTCCTGTGAGGGTTGCCTGGGCAGTGCTGATGGAATACATGGAATACCAGTTTGAGTAGTGAGTGCACACTCCACTTAGGAAGGAGCACTGTCCAACCATTCTAGGAGTAATGGCGTTGCTTGGGAAAGAGTGACAGTGTTTCAGAGCCACCTGGTATCACCCACGGAGGGCAGATTCTGAGCAGGTCTTGCGTGCATTCCCTGTCTGGAGGGCCTCAGGACTGTAAGTTGCTGGCTCAGGCATTGACGTAGAGTGAAAAATTGGTTCCTGGTTTGAGAAAGAAAACAGGTACTTTCATCTGGAGCCAATAGGACATAAGCTCAGTCATGGACCTCTGTGAAGCAAGGGTCCTCTACTCATGGTAACAGGGATATGCCATCTGCAGAAACCTCAATTATAACTTTGTTTTACATGAGATTCTCACTGCTATCACCAGGCCCAGAAGGGCAGGATATTATTTGTGAAGCCCAAACTGAAAAGTTGCTTTGCTTTCAGAGAATGACTCTTAACCTAGTTGGGTCATCATTATTATTTTTTTTTGGTTCATTATTTAATATTCTGTCTCATACCAAGAAAGAATTTGAGGCCATACATGGTGATGAAGAACTGAAGTAGGTGAGAGTTTGTAGCTGTTAATGTGTGGCAATGTGTGAGCTGTTCTTAGAGATGTTTGAGCCATATCATTTTTACTCCCCTCTGCCTCCCTCAAAGGCATGATCATCTGTGATCAGACAGGTGGCCTGAGAGAGAAAAAGGCAGAAATGGCTGTGGATGATGGAGACCTCAGGTGTCTGGTGAGCTTGGTGAGAAACAGACTTCGTGGGAGGGAGGCTTCACTGAGCAGCTCATTTAATGGAGAAGGAGATCAAAGGCTATTTAAACCTTTGGGGAGTGCATAGAGGCTGTCAAGGTGAGTGTACATCATTGGCTGGGGACAAGATGCTTGGAATGCCTTATTTGCATGAAGAATTCCAGGACTTGCTTTCTGGACTTGACCTTCTTAGGAGAGGGGAAGTTTAACCTGGCTGCAACTACATGACCTCCTCCAGTGTAGGCAAAGATGTGGCATGCAGGACTACCTCGGCAGGGACATACAGGCCAGGGGCAGGGAAAATAGTGTTCCTCATATCTGTCACTCTTCAGATGAGATTTCCAGGCCCGGGCATAGCTCTGCCTCACTTCTGCTTCTGCCTGGCTTCTTCAGCTTCTGCAGGACCTGGCCTCACAGAGCTGCAGAGAATGCCCGGAGAACAGGACTTGCTATTTTCTTAACAAAAGGGAAAAAAATTACAATGAGGTACCATTCTTGGTAATTGTCATTTATAAACGGACAAACAGAAACCCAGAACATTTTCAGGATGGTTGCTGTGGGACTTGAAAACATTTAACACACATGCACATGCGTGTGTGCTCTCACACAGGCACACGTGAGCATAACACACAGATATATATTAAAAAATGTCTAGAGGAGAATTTACTGGGTGCCTTTCATAGTCTCAATGAAAAGGCTCATCTCCATTCAGATAAATCTTATATCAGAGAAAGCATTAAAATAGTCTTTGAAAATCATTAATGCCAACCACTGACATTTTAGTTGCTGCACTTACTTCCCATAAGATATTTCAACAGTTTGGAAAACATAGATCGCATTTGTTCCAGAAAAATTGATACGTGATGTGATATAGGCTTTACATCTGTTTTGTTTGTTTCCTTGTGCAGGCTAGAGGCAGGTATAGTGAAGAGCACAGAGATGTTCCTTCCATTCAGGGACTATCGGTCCCTGTGTCCTCTCCCACAGTGCTGTGGGCCCAGCTTTTCTCATCTGGTAAATCTGGGTGTGGGATTGAACTGATTCTGTGTTTGGGATTTTTCTGTCATCTAGAGAATCTATTAATGCAGGCATGACTTTTTATATGTGGTTAGATTTTAACTGATAAAGAACTCATGGATAAAGAATACAGGACATTCGGCTGTGTAGCATAAATCAATAAGTGGAAATGTATCCATCGACAACATTTGTATTTCTCCCTATTACAAAGCGGTGCCATCTCTTTGAATACAATACACTTTTATGCCCCATTAAAGCATGCTTGACATAGCTTTCAACTACTTGCAAATGCTGAGAACTTGAAAAACATAACATTTACAAAAGATACATCTGGTGCATATTTATATGACTTGGAATAAGGAGTCATTTAAATACTGCTGAGCCATCTCCATATTAGGAGAAAAGATATTCCAGGTCCATATGTGAAATCGCTAGTGAAATATGTATAGGTTTCAATTTCTCCTGAACATTTTCTTTTTCTTGACACATGTTAAAAATATGAAAATATTGATTAGGGATTAAATCATCTTTTTGAGTTGTTGGAATTGCTTTCCATCAGAACTTTATAGATCACACCATTAGGATGAGAGTATACACTGCAGAGTTGGTAAGTTTTTAAAAAGAAAGATGCTTCCTCTGGGGCAGAACTTCTTAACTTGGGGGGTTATGAATCTGTAAGTCATTAAGAGATGAGAAACCCCTGAGTTGAAAAAAAAATGTGTGCATGTGTGCTTGTGTGTGCGCGCACATGTGTGGTGTGTGATTTATTCTTTTGCAGAGAATGCCTAACTCCAATCAGTAGCTAGAAGAGGTTCGTGATCCTTTTCTTTTGGAAAAAACTTTGAATGAGGAAAACCCCAGTAATTGGCTTTCCTAAAGTGTAGGTAAGCCCTCTTTGCTTTCTGTGGGCCTCCTTTGTATAAAAAATGGTAGCTTAAGGACCTCAGATGTTCTGTCCAACTTGGAATTCAGTGTTGGAAGGAAGTTTACTCTTTCCTTCCTAAATCCTCTATTGGACACCATCCACTTTTGCTCTGTATGGCTGCATTACTTCCTAGGCTGTACCTGGGAAGCTTCTGTGTGGAACATAGGTGACATGGGTCGGCTGAATAGTGTACAAATAGTACAGAGAGATGTAATTGGGAGAAAGCACACCTGAGACTGTATAGCTCTTCTAGAATCATGTGATACAACGTGTGAGACAGACCACTCCCTTCCAGCTCACACACACACTTTAATTCATGTTACGGGTTTTGTTTTTAGCTGAGAGAAAATCAAACTTAAGGATACTGTGTTCTCTGTCACATAGAACAAATAACAGTGATGTAAATGGAAGATTTCAGATCTCCTTGTCAATTTTCTATCTGTTGTCAGTTTGAATGATTTCTAAACCAGAAGAACGCAGAGGATATGCTTTCCCATCAGTTGTGAGCCTAAGGAATTTGGAGCTGGAGTTCTGAGCCAGGAAATGGTCCTGTTTTGAATTCAGAGGCTCTGAGAGGCTGCGCACAGATGCCAGGCTTTTGATAGATTCTGAAAGATTCCACATGGTATTTCAGCCTCAGAGGTCAGACAGAATTCCTTGGAGGAGACTTGGAGAACAGCAGGAGTGGTCTGGGAGTTTTGTTATTCCTCTGAGAGAGCTTCGGATGCCTCCACAGGCTTTGATGACGTGGTTAGCCAGATGCACTCTTCTCATGAAGAATATTCTTCCAGTGGGCATGGGCAGCCTTAGTCTAGAGGCTATTTCTGCATTTCCACATACTTGGCATGATGCAACTCCAACTTCTACAAGGTTCTGGAAGTTTCTCGTTGTACATTTAGTTATTGTGCTATTATATAGACCAAAATTTTACAGCTAGTGGAACTCCCATTGCGTGTCAGTTCTTGAAAGGTTCCTTTAGATTGTTTTAGAGCACTTATGATGTGTCAAGTCCATGTTTAGGTGTGTGTGTGGACCAGGCCTACATGTGTGCTGTACCCCAGATTCCAACCTCAAAGGCCTGGAGCCTTAACCTTTCCTTTTCTTTTTCCTCTCCCACCCACTTCTGTTTCATATTCCAGACAAATAAAAACTCAGTGTAACAAGGGGTGATGGGTTCCGGGTTTAGACTGTTGGGAAGATGGTTTATCAGGTAGGATAATGTTTCAAAGTGTCTTATAGAGCCAGATATCTAAGATTATGGACTTAATATGAATTCTGGCTTATATGAAAGCCATTGTGATACATATTAACAATCCTTAGAGACCAGACAACCTTGACACTCATTAGCAGTCTATTTATTTATTATAAACTCACATCTCTAATATTTGACAACTTCTCATGACGAATTAAAACACACACACACACACACACACACACACACACACACACACACACACATGGTGCGGGGGGAGAGAATGACTTCAGGATTTAAATATAGAGTAGGGGTATATATAGGTCAATGGTGTTGTCCTTACCTCGTGTATATGAGGTCCTGAGCTGCAGCCCTAGCACCCTCATTCCCCTGAAATTATAAACTAAGTTTTAGCAATCACAGAAACAAAACATCTATCTCGATCTCTCTATCTCCATCTATCTCTATCTATATATTCTATATATATCCATAACCTCAAAGGCTATGATTTTCTTGCCCCTTGAAGCATTGTCAAAGCCAGAAATATACTCTTCCTTCGGCACTTTACTAATCAGCACCTTGCACCGTCTTATCTGGTAGAGTGGTACACCCGACTCTGAGTCTACAGCTGGGCGAGAAGGGCAGAAGTTTCAATTTGGACAATTCTCATGTGATATGACTCAGGGCCTCGAACTTACTATGGAGACCAAGCTGGCCTGAAATTCACAGACATCTCTACATTCCTCTGCCTCCAGAAATCTTGGCCATGATCCACCACGCCCTGCAAAGATCTGTTTTGATTGTTTTCTGTGTGTGTGTGTGTGTGTGTGTGTGTGTGTGTGTGTGTGTGTGTGTGTATGTGTGTGTATGTGTGTATGTGTTTGTGTGTGTGTGTATGTGTTTGTGTGTATGTATGTGTGTGTGTATGTGTGTATGTGTTTGTGTGTGTATGTGTGTGTGTATGTGTGTATGTGTTTGTGTGTGTGTGTATGTGTTTGTGTGTGTGTGTATGTGTGTGTGTGTGTGTGTGTGTGTGTGTGTGTGTGTGTGTGTGTGTGTGTTGGTGGGTGTGAGGGCCATATGCATGTAGATGTTGGGAGACCAGAAAGTGGGCACTGGATTCCCTGGAACTAGAGTTACAAGTAGTTGTGAGCACCAGAATTTGGTTGCTGGGAGCTGGGTGCTAGTCCTCTGGAAGAGATGCTCTAGCTGCTCAGCCACCTCTCCAGCCTGTAGTTAGTCACTTTCAAAGGAGTGGATATTATTCTGCCCATTTTCGATGCTGATTTGTCTCCATTTATGGATTTCTAAACCGTCTGCCCACACTTAGAAGATCTGATTCCTTTTGTTTCTCTGGAGCCTGCTAGGATATAGCTCCATTCCTGGCTAGCCTGCAGACCCCACTGTGGTTTGGGGGTTTGTATTCAGTTTTCTACCTAGGAATATCCATATTTAAAAATCTCTGGGTCTGTCTATTGTTGATAAAATCATCAAAGAAGGCAGAGTGGTATCCGTTTTTGCTAGCTGGTACAGGTTTGTGCTGGCTCCTGCAGAGTCCTGCATCTGTCTCTGCATCCATCTCTGCATCCATTTCTGCATCCATCTCTGCATCTGTCTCTGCATCCGTGCATATGTATAGTTAATACCACTTCAGTATCATAAAGACTTTGGGAGAAGTAACATAAGGGCTGTGAGAAGCTCCTTTGAAAAGCTGCTTTGTAAGTCAAAAGTAGGCACCATTTGCAGTGACAGCATTGCTCGGCAGCTGGAAATCCTGATGCATCTGACAATACGGAAGGTGGTGTGGAGAGAAACCGGAAAGGATGGCCAGTGCACTCTTGTGATGCTTTGGGAAACGCTTCCTGGCCCTTCAGCTGTGTTCCCCACTGCAAATTCCCATTGTTTGATTTTGAAACACCATTCTTTCATCATGTCATGTCCTTCAGATTGGATATTTTTATTATTATTTTTCAGAACTTGGCTGTGGTGCACCAGTTCAGAGAAGCTATATATTTGTGTAAGAGGAAGCAGATCTTTCAATTTTGACATCTAGCCTGGAAAATATTCATGCAGTATTTTCTTATGTCTTATGAAAGATGGGTATTTGATGGATATTTCATTATTTATGTGAATTCCTGAGCAGTTTTGCAAAGTAAATAGGAAACAATTCATCTACAGATGCTGTACCACTGTGTTCGTCAATGAAAATCTGAGTGGAGAGTGGGATATTACTTTCTCACATACTCTGGTGCCTCACCTTTGACCATGTCCCCTGGAGGGGGAGACCTGGTGGCACTCAGAGGAAGGACAGCAGGTTACCAAGAAGAGACTTGATACCCTATGAACATCTACAGGGGAAGGTAATCCCCCTCAGGAACAGTCATAGGGGAGGGGAATAAGGGGAAAATGGGAGGGAGGGAAGAATGGGAGGATACAAGGGATGGGATAACCATTGAGATGTAATAAGAATAAATTAATAAAGGAGGGGAAAAAAAAAAGAAAATCTGAAGACCAGAATTCTAGATGCTTCTTTAGATGATATTTAGAAAGTATTTCTAGGATAATTTCTAACCCAGGATAGTTTCAATATTTTTATTTTTGTGCCTATAAAACATTATTATTGTAACTATAAAGATCTTTCCTTTAAAAAAAACCTACTTATTCTCTCAATATTATTTAAGGTGTGAATTTTCTCTTTGGTGTGCCTTGAACAATCAAGAGTTTGTTGGTGACAATGGTTGCTAAAGGAGACAGGGACATGTTCATTTTTTTTAGAGGTGCAATTCACTACAAGAAAAGGTGTGGACCATGAAATTATCCCTCACGCTTTAGGATTTATGGGTTGGCGAGTATAGGAGTGAATGTTTCTATTGTGGATACAAGTCTGAAGAACAGCCATGCTGCCAATCACTCCCATGAGGAAGGAACGGAAACTCATTAATCCTGAGAAAGGTGCATCGTGCACCACATGCATAAATGGCTGGCCCCCATTGGTTTGAAAAGAGTGATACGGGCTGGAGAGATGGCTCAGAGGTTAAGAGCACCATCTGCTCTTCTGAAGGTCCTGAGTTCAATTCCCAGCAATGACATGGTGGCTTACAACCACTTGTAATGAGATCTGGTGCCTTCTTGTGGTGGGCAGGCACATGTTGGGGCAGAATACTGTATAAATAATAAATAAATCTTTAAAAAAAAAAAAAGAAAGAAAAGAGTGATACATTCAGCCAAAAATCATAGTGAGATGGGGAACCAGTTCATTCAGGAAACAGATTCAGTAGGGCTAAATTTTGACACGAGTCCAGGTTAAGCAGCTGTGTCAAAATTGAAGACTAGTATGAAGAAATTATGGGCACAGCCTCCGTGCCTTTTGCAAAGTCGTGGAGCAGATTGGAGACATCTTTTTTAAGGACCTGAGATGAAATCGAGCTTTAGGGGTAGAAAAAAAATGGAAAGACTTTAATCGAAATCTAGAGGTATACAAAAATATTCCTATTTATTTATTTTGAAATATGATGTTTTGAATAATAAATGCTTTCCTTTCTTTGGATTTTTCTGGGCTTTGAGTACAGCTGACGTGTCTGTCAGCACTATCTCAAATGGTGCAGCCTGTACTGTTCTCCTCTTGCCTCTGAAGCCCATGTCAGGGTGTTTTTCAAGCAGCCAGTACTCCTTTACCTTATGCAGGATTCTTTCTGACTGGTAAAGACCTCTATTCCCCTCCTCCATGGGGTGGGCGGTGGTCTGAATGCAATGTCCTCCACAGTCCGCACATTTGAACATTTGGTCCCCAGTTGGTGGATGTTTGAGGAGGCTTAGGATGTGTATCATTGCTGGAGGAAATGTGTAACTGGAGGGTGGTGGGCTTTGACTTTTACAAGACTTGTGCTCTTTCGAGTTGGCGCTTTCCTTTCTGGTTGTAGTTCATGATATGAACTCTTAGCTCTTCCTGCTGTCACACCTGGTGCCTGATATGTTGATCCATCCTGAACTGCAAACCCTAAACCAACAATCCTTCCTTTTATAGGTTGGTTTTAGCCACGATTTTTAACATAGCAGTAGAAACATAGCTTATACACTTAAAAGCAATCTACTTTTGTCCCTCTTATTACCCTGTTTCTTTTCTTCTCAGTGACTTTGCTGGAATTTCTTCTCTGCCTCATTACTCTATTTCCTTCTCCATATTCCTTAAGCATCTTTTGACTATCCTTCCGCCATGGCCCTCTTGTCTCTTTGTTCTCTTTGCTTTTGTGGATGTAGTATGTTGTTTTCCTTCATAGTGGTTTATTTTAAAAATTCTAATATACTGATAAATTCAATTCTACACACACTGATGGAAAACTACCTTCCATACAGTTTTCATTAACATTCCAATTAGATTCAGCTATAAATGTCTTTCCTGTAGTTGCCTACATGGCCTTCTCTTCTTCATGGTCATAAATAGTCTTTTTCTTCTCCCTTTGCTTATTCAAATTCTACTTTATTTGGCAGACTTTGAGCTCATGCTAAGGGGCTCTAGGATGAAATTTCTGCTCAGCTGATAATGATAGAATGTTTAGTACCTTCTTTGAACAGTATGTTAATGGATGTAGAGGTTTGCATGTAAAGTGTACCTCAGCATCCTTCTGCGTTGAAGACTTAGTCCCAAGCTGATGTTCCTGAAAGGTCACTGAACCATGAGGGGTTTGATCTTATTATGCCGAATGTTATACCAATGGGTGTGGCCTGGTAGGAGGTCACAGAGAAGCATACTTGAAGGATATATCTTGTCTTTGGCAACACACTCTTCTTCCTCTTCCTTATATTCTTCTTGTCTCCAGCCTTGTCCCTGCATCCTGTCTACAAGAGCTAAACAGCTCTGTGGTCTGTTCTGTTCTTTCCTTCCACTGTGATGTTTCTTCCTTGATACAGGCAAAAACAATGGGGCCAACTGAGTATGGACTGAGACCTCTGAAACTGTGATCCAATCAACTGACTGTGGCCTGACACCTCTGGAGCTGTGAATGAAACAACTGACTGTGGACTGAGACTCCTAAAACTGTGAGCCAAACAAATGTTCACGCCATTGTTTACTTTTGGTATTCTGTCATAATGATGAAACTTAAACAAATGACATATCCATGACCATTAAAAAAATCAAGCTTTTCTGGAAGCAGATAGATAGATACTAGTTGCTGCTGTGTGTATGTCTCACCTACAGTTCAGTTTATACAGACTGCTGTATAAATGGTCTGAGTAAACCACTGAATTCCCTGCCTCATTCTGAATTCTCGAACATAATAGAACCCAATCCAAAGGGTTTTTTTCTTCAGGATTTTGTACTGGGAATACATTTTTAAGTGTATATTTCTTCTGTTCTTGCTTAAGTAGAGACTGTACAAGCTAGACACAGCAGAGGCTGGGAATGAAAGAAATAATACCACTTGTAGTGTGTCAAAGCACACACATATCATTCACTTTACTGTGTTTTGACAATGTCCCTGAACACTGCACAGACCTGATGCCTTTTTGTAGGAAGCCAGGACATCTATTTTGGCCATGGCAGCCATGTGATTCATTTGGAAAGGAAAATGATGACCATTAAGAAGCAACTTGGATCTGATAAAAGCAATGGCCACTGAGAGGCCAGTTCCATTGTGGAGAATCAGAGCCAGTTAGCCTTGTAAAGAAGAGGAGGTTTATGCTTATTTCCTGAGTTCAGAGGGAAAAAAACCATTCCCTTTCTCCCCTCCCTGTTGTTTTTGGCAAGACCCAGTAAGTCTCCAACTCACAAATAAGGCCAGGGCCAGGTCTTCAAAGAGCCTCTGTGCTTTGCATGCATTAGGGTTTTCAAACCCAGCTACAGCTCTGGTGAGGTGGAGCTTGTGTGGAGGGGGAGTGGGAGGGCAGGCACAGATGGGCTTTTTTCATTTTTTCTTCTACTGCTCCAGTTCAGATACTGCAAGGTACTAACTTTGATGAGATCTAGTTTTCTGAAAAACAATCTGTTAAAGGTGGCTGACACTTTGAGCAGTGCACGTTTAAGTGAGCAGCTCTGAAAGTGACTGGGAGGGCTGAGCCTGTCTTTTTGCTTTATAGCTTAAAGTCAAGCACAGCTAGAAGAGATTCCTGAATTCAGATAGAATTACTGTGGGGCAGAATGGTTTTTACGTCCCTTACTGGTTGTGATACCAACCACTCACCTTTGTAGGAACATTCGCTCTGAAACAGACCTGCTCTGGAAAGAAATTAAACCCTCAGTAGGATTTGTTTCTTGTGGGGTGGACTGTAGATGTTTTCCTTTCTTTGTGACCACAAGTGACTTTAAACATTCATATATGGGCCACTGGTGTCTGTTTGGATGTGGAAAGCTACCCAAACCCAGTGGTTTAAGATACTAGGGGTTATTTCTCACTCAATCTGTAAGTCTATCATGGATCAGAAAGGTCTGCTTGTTGTCATTTAAGTTTCTGGAGTGCTGGGGACTCCTTCTTCACCTGTTGGTGCTTGCCCCACAGGGAGGAGGATCCTGGTGACTATTGTCCTTGCTCCTGCTGCTGCTGCCCATTGAGGACACCTGCCCCTCCTGCTTGTATTTCCTGAGTCAACATGACCCTCCTAACTTTGAAGCGAATGTAGACATTCTGTAATACAGTGAGCCTAGAAGAAAGAAGAGACACGTAAGTGGACTGTGCCATGACTCTCCCACCCTCCACTAAATATCACTGTCTGTAAGGAGTTTTGTTTATTACCATGATGAATGTGGTAAGTCTGAACTTCAACTCCCCAGACAGTCCTGACGTAGCTAGAAGAGTGTGGTCACATTGTGTACATGAGTCTCCATGAACTGAACTTTTCTCTTTGCAAGCTTACAGTGTAACATCTTCAAGGACTCCTGGTACTTTGAAATTCCTTCAGTAATAATGATTATGATGAAGGCAATAGCTATGAAAAAAAAAAAGAAATAACGCATGAAGAAAGATATGTCTCTGAAGTAGTGGCTTGATTTCTGTTTTGTTTTTATATTCTTTTAAGGATGTCCTTCAAATCATAACCAATCACAACATTATTAGGATTGGAAAGATGGCTCAGAGGTTAAGATCACAAAGTCTTCAGAGGATCCAACCTTGGTTCCCAGCACTCGCACTGAGAGGCTCTCAACTGTCTGTAACACCAACTCTCTTTTCTGGCCTCCCTGGGCATCTATGTTCATATGCAAAGACTCACACAGACATATACACAGACAGACACAGACATACACACAGACACAGACAGATACAGGCACAGACACAGACACAGACATACACACAGATACAGACACAGACACACAGACACAGGCATAGGCACAGACATAGACATAGACACATACACGGACACAGGCACGGACATGGACACGGACACTAACACAGACACAGACATAGATATAGACACACACAGACACAGACATGGACACAGACAAAGATAGACATACACATACACAAACACAAACACGGGCACAGGCACAGGCACAGACACAGGCACAGACAGACACAGGCACAAACACAGACATAAACACAGACATAGGTGCAGACACAGACACAGGCAAAGACACAGACAGACACAGACTTAGACACAGACACAGGCACAGGCACAGACATAAACACAGACACAGACACAGACACAGACATAGGCACAGACACAGACACAGACATAGGCACAGACATAGACATAAACACAGACATAGAGACGCAGACAGACACAGACACAGACATAAACACAGACACAGACATAGAGACGCAGACAGACACAGACATAAACACAGACACAGACATAGAGACGCAGACAGACACAGACACAGACATAAACACAGACATAGACACAGACACAGGCAGAGACACAGGCACAGACATAGACATAGACTCAGACACAGACACAGACAGATACAGAAAGACAGATATAAACTCAGGTAAAGGCACAGGCACAGGCACAGACACAGGCACAGACAGAGAAATACAGACATAGACAAACACAGACACAGACACATTCATGTATCTAAAAGTAAAAAGAAAAACAAACAAAAAACAAAAAAACAAAACAAAACAAAAAAAACCTTAAAACGAAAACAACATAGCTGTGATTACCTTAATATCTGATGGATAAGAATTAAGCCTGAGAAAGCATAGAAGTCCTTAGTTTATCTTTTGGGATTTGAAGGTCATGAATATGTTCACTCCACTAGTGATAAAGTGCTGTTGCCATGACTGCAAACACTACCATACTCACCATGGCCCTTGCCACATATTTACTATCTTCAGTACTGTTACCATCTCCGCCGCCATCACCACCACAAACAACAACACCAGCGCTTCCAACACAATTACCATCACCAACATCACTATTATCCTCACTGCCAGCAGCATCATTACCACAGATTCCAATACAATTACCATAATCAACATTACTACCATCTTCATAACTACCACCACTACCACAATTTTCAGTATTATTACTACCATTACCACCATCACCACCATCACCACCACCACTAATTCCAATACATATAACCATCACCACCATCTCTTCTAACTTGGAGAAAGAAGTCAAGGCTCAAAATGATTCTTTTTTTTTTTAAAGATTTATTTATTTTATTTATTGCGTATGAGTGCTTTATCTGCAGAAGAGGGTATCTGATTACATTATAGATGGTTGTGAGCCACCATGTGGTTGCTGGGAATTGAACTCAGGACCTCTGGAAGAGCAGGCAGCGCTCTGAATCACTGAGCCATCTCTCCAGCCTATCAAAATGATTCTTGATTACTGAAATATGCAGAAAGGAGATGAGTATCTTTGCGACAGTGTGCCACCCTGGCTGCCTTGAACTCTTGGGCTTGTGATTATAGGCATGCACCACCACATTCAATTTCAGTGTAGCACTTCATCTTTCTTGCTCCTATTTCAGTGATGTTGTAGGTCTCCTGTACTGCTGAAGGTGGGTGATTCCCACCTCCCAGTTAGCCCCAGAGATCCAGCTGAGGTAAGGACAGTGACACCTCAACTTTTGCCTGTGGCCCCTGTGGTTTTAACAGCCCATTGCAAGACTCTCAGGCTTTGGTGCCTATAAACATCTTGGCTCACTTGGGGGATGGTAGCAAGTAGATAGATTCTGGCTGAGGGCTAATGCCTAAGAGCTGTCTCCTTCCTCCTTCAAATATAAATAAAATAAATAACTGTTATTAAATTTCCAATCATGTTGAATATTTGCGAACAATCCCATGTATCCACCTTACGTGACACATCTCTTGGGGATTTGACCTCTGAATGTTTTATTTCTTCATGGTCTGATAATCACTAAGTAGAATCCCTCCATCTCTCATCCTTCATCATACAGTATCATCCTTTTTATGAGAAGAAACAAGTATCATAAAGCGAAAGGCAATATGTAGGAACACTACCATGCAGATACATGACAATGGGACACCATTAGGACTCCGCCAAGTTCTTGCCTCCATTTTATCGTGAAATAAAAATAAAACATTGTCTTCTAAGCAAGATGGGGAGCATGCTTACCAAGCCCTTAGAGGGAGCAACAGACAGTGCATTGGTTTGGTATGAAGAAATACAGAGAGGAAATAAAAACTATTTTACTGAACCAGTCACGTCCCTGAAGATTGCAGTGGCTGTGCCCAGGACTGTGAGATGGGTACCACCCAGCAGGTCAGCTTCTGTTTATTTAGCTTCTGACTGTCAGCTTGAACTCAAGTCTTTTAGAATTGTAGCTCACTGAATATGTTAAGAGAGTTTCTTGACTATAAAATGAGGCTGTCTCAGATTGTATTTTCAGATAAAAATGTACTTAGCTTGATTATTTGAATAGGCAGATAATATTTTTATACATTCTTTGGAAATTCCTTCAATCCTTTATGTTGGTTAAGAATTGGGTACGTTATAGAGAGAAAGATCATCTATTTTGGTCATGCTAATTTGGAAAGTTCCACTGTGCTGTTTTAGAATGTATTTCATAAGGAAACATTTTTGTAGGCATTAATTTGGAAATCAGGGCTAGTTATTTTCATTTTAGGTTTCTGCCTCTCAGCTCTGTAAATCAGAGCATTCTATTTAAGCTGGGTTGTGCTCAGTTTAATCGCTAGTATTTTCCTTGTGGATGTAGAACTGTAGTACATATTTAACTTTTGTTGTGGCATTATAAAGCCTGGGATATTTGAAATGCAATGTATTACACACAAATGGGGATGCTTTGCTCAAGACAGGCAGATAGTAGCTGTGATGTTACAGTTTGCTGGAGATCAAACACAGGCTCTTAGACAAACCAGATGAATGCTCTACTCTAGCTACACCTGCAGCAGCCCTAACTCTTACGTTTGAATGAGTTCCTCAGTACTATGTTCGAACCTTGAGCTAAATAATTTTATGTGCATTTCCGGTGTATAGCAGCAGTCCTATTTTGTAGTAATTAAAATTGCCACCATTTTACAGATGACAAAATTGATAGTTGACACAGAAGACTTAACTTTCCTATGATCCTCTAATGGGCAAGGCAAGACCCAGAATGCTCCCTCAATGCCAGGCTTGGAGTTAACAAATGTGGGTGGCATCTTTTACAACCTAGGTGTGTATTGGTAGGCATGGATTTGTATGTGGACACTTGAACTCAGGGCTTGCTCTACCGCTGAACTACATACCCAGCCAGATCAGGGTATTAAATCATTGCTTTAAGTTCCTAGGACATAAGATTTAATTAATGTGCAAGTGTGAGGCTTCGGTTTCTCCATGGTAAAAATTGCTCCAGAGAACAGCTGCGTTTCCAGCAAGCTTCCCATAGAAAAGCTAGTGTGTAGTCACTCCCATTGCTATTCCCAAGATGCCCTCACAGCGGTCCCTCCACAAAATTACAAAGTCTAGGATGAAGCCCATCTTTATTAATATTTTTAAACAGTTGCTTTGGTTTCTTCCTAAACCATATCAAGTTCAAAGTCACAGTAAGGGTTGGAGCAGAAAAAATTGAAACGGCTTGAATGTTTAAAGGAGACTCGGAGCGGAAATTATCCTCAGAGTTGGGAAGCAGGCAGAATATTCATAGGAATTTGAGTACAGGATACCAAGTCAGCGTCAAAGCAGTATTCCATACCCATTACCTACTGCTGGCTTTTCAAGGCTGGGCAAGAGAAAAGGAAGAGAGGAGATTAAGCTTCCCTGTCTTGAGACAGGTCTATAACACTGGTCTTCCTTTTTTTGTCGGGGGGGGGGGGGGAAGGGAGGGAGGATTTTGGTGTGTAGTGGTGGTGATGGGGTGCAGTTCTTTAGCTTTTGGTAAACCGTCTTCAGCTCAGCATGGAACCCGTTCCTTTAGTGTTGTGCTGGAGGCAGAGAGGAATCTGTAGCAAGCACTTGAGTAGCATTTTGCAGCCGTGGGAGTCATACCATTTGCTTTGCTCTTTTGATGTAGGCAGCGACTGAAGGACTCACAAAGGTGTAGATTGTGGCAGGCATCATTTCAGATCATAGAATTTTATTTTAAAATGAAAGGGCTCAAAACCCGATGACCTAAATCTTTTTCCAAGGATTAACAAATCTCTCATTTCCCTCCCCCTCTCCCCCAGGAATGCTCCTCATCTGTAGTTAACCTTAGAATTAACATGTAGCAAATTACTGCTATGGTGCCTTTAGTAAGAAATGTGCCTGGTGGTTCAGTTGATTAGAACCCGGTGCTAATGAGTTCGCAGGTTCAGGCCCAAGAGGAGACAAAGCCACCTCCTCTGGTCTCCAAGTGGACAGTGGCCTTCTGGGGAGGATTCAGCACCTTTTTTTTGTAGGTTGTAGGAAAAATAACTAGAAGCAGGTGCATTAAATTAATTTGGAATATGCCAGTGATCCTTTAGGGTACCAAAATGGTACCTGGAGGGCCGCAAAGACTTCTTGCAGGTTGTGTCAGGTATCTTATTTCTTGGGTGTCTGTTGGGGAAACTGACTCACGTGTATTGGAGGGGAGAGCCATCTAGAGGAAGGAGGTTGGGGGGTTATTTCAGCTGCATGCTCAGAAAGATATTTAGGGGAATGAGCTGAACCTCTTAAGCAGAAGGTGGCTCACCAGCTCTCTCATTTAATATAAGCACTCTGGCAACCCATGGGACAGTCTCCCTCCCAGCCAGGCGTCCCTCACAATTTATGTCTAGCCTGCCAGGAGTACGTGGCTCTCATTTATGCATTCTTTCCATTTTTCACTTCTAGCCCCATCTTGGGTATCATCTTTCAGGTCCTGTTCCAGGGCTAAGCCTCACCCAACTGTGGCTGGATGCACTGCTGTCCTCTGAGGCCGTTTGCTGGACCCTCCAGACTCCTGCCCTCACTGATACTTACAAGACGCTTTTTATTGAGTGATCTTCCTTAAGTCTGTCTTTGTTTTGAGATGAGGAGTCACTGAACTATGGAGTGCCTCCTCCTCCTGTTCTCAAGGGATTCTCCCACCTCAGCCTCCACTTCCCTAGATGCTGATACCCTAAGTGTACAGCACCACCCCTGGTTTAAAAAAAATGTTTAGCACTAGTTCCCTCCCACCTAGCAGAGCATATTGCATACAGTTAAGTGTATATAGGCCCCACTTTATGTGCTGTTGTAAGGGTTAGTTTTATTTGAAACCTACAAAACAAGTGCAAGTATGTGGCTCAAGTGTATGACCTGGTAGGGTGAGAATCAGGACAAATAGAGGGCACTGACTGAGGACCAAGGGCAGACAAGGGGTGGGAGAAGACCCCAGAGCAGAAATGCCCACGGTGGAAAGGTTGATGACTTTGGGATCATCAAGGGAAAGGTAAGGTAAGAGACAACACTGGGGCTAGCAACTAGACAGTAGAGAGAATAAGAAGGGAAGGGAGTAAGACCAGAAGTTGAGAAACTGTGAGGTGTACAGGCAGGCTGCCCTCAGAACCAAGTGAGAAAGAAAAACAAACAGCCAGGACAATAGTATTCATTACACAGATAAGGCACGACTCATTCCCAGGTAATTTCTGTGATGCCAAGGCCTCGAGACCCTGAGTTAGGAGATGGATTGTTCACAAAGGACCAACAAAGAGAGAGTCTTCATTCATGGCAATGACAGCCCCAAGAAAATCCCTTGGGTGGAGCTTGGGAAAAATCCACATCTACAAACCACTGCAGGTTTTTCTGAGTCAGGATTGGAGAAGAGGGGCAAGCAGGACACAGGAAGGTCCAGGAAAGGGGTGGGGTGGGCATTGGCTCTGGAAGTCACCATGGTTTCTGCTGAGGAGTTTGAGTTTAACCCAGGGAGCAAAGGTGTGCTTTGAAGTCCACTTGTATTTTACTTTATTATTAAACTTTAACTTGGACATCTGTTAACAGACAGATGACTGCATTTTGGTTCATTTTCATGAGAAGATGCAGACACAGTGGTGAGAACAGCTCAGTGCTTAGCCACGTAGCTGAAGGTGGGAAGTGAAGAGCCATGGAAAGGTTTCCCCAAATGGCTCTTAATGAAGTATTTTCCACAAGTGGGACCTATCTCATGCCCTTATCACCACCCCACATACTAGTCTAGATAGGAATTCATATTTCTTCAGGATATTTATTGAATTACGAAAGACACAGCTGGGCCACATCATCATAAGGTCTCCAGGAATATGTCTCAGTTCTGGCAAGCTATCTCAGAGCTGAGTCCTGGGGAAAGGCTTACAGTGGTCACACTAGGAAGTGTTTGGGTTCCTTCCATTGGCTTCAGAGGGCCTGGCTATGAGAGTCTAGTGAAAAGGAAAGCATTTATGAAGAGCTATGACTTGTCTAATTACTACTTGGAGGCAGCCAGCTTGGGGTAGTATATGATCACTGGACAGACAGGAGATCATTTTTTAAAAATCATTCTTTTTATTTTAAACTTTCATTGATTTTTTTTGTAAATTTCACATCATATGCTCCAATCCTACTTATCTCTCCCTCCCTTCTACTCACCCTCCATACTTGCAATCTTTCCTCAACAGAGGAAAAAAAACTCACTGTGGAAGCTGTAATGTACCAAGGTGTATCAGACAGTATACCCTTTTGCCCACACTTGTTTTGCAAATGTTCAGTGCAATGAGTTGTTGGGCTGGAGCAGAGGTCCCTTGTTTCTGCTACTCTGTCAATTCTGGACCTCACTGGGACTCCTCCCAGATAGCTTGTTGTTGCCTGTGTCCTATAGTTTTAGATCTGTAGGGCCAGCCCTTCTTGTTTTCCAGCAGTTCACTGATGGGGTAGATGTTAGGGTGGGCCAATTCAAAGCTCTCGATCTGCTCCTGAGACATATCAGAGATGGTCAGCCTGCTGGTTCCCATACTCTCAGGGTCAACTCACCTGCAACCACCAAAATCAGGGCCAGATTTACCTTGCTGCCCAGATGAGGTGCAGGGCTCTCTCTTTGGGGTGTTGCAGCTGGTGAGGGACATGGCCAGTGCTCCCACTCTTATGACCCCAGGGCCAGCTCTCCTGCCTGCCATAGATGGTGACAGAAGAGAGAGGGGAGGAAGAAGTTTCTCTGTTATCCTCCCCACCTCCCAGCAGACAAGAGGCTGGGCCAGCTTTCCTGCACTCAGGTCATGGGGGCTAGCTCACTTGTAACCCCCACATCTAGGGCCAGCTCTACTGTCCTTCTCAGGCCAAGTGCAGGGCTAGCTCTCCCAAGGCTAATGCAAATGAGGGGCAGGGACAGCTCTCCTGCTCTCATGACCCCAGGGCCAGGTAAGGCGCAAGGGTAAGGGAGGGCATCTCTCCCTTGCCCATGATGCTGCATGGCAGACAAGTTACAGGGCCAGCTCCCTCCTGTTCATACCCTTGGGCCAACTCACCTGATCCCCACCCCATCAGGTCCAGCTCTACTGTGCTGCCCAAGTGAGGTTCAGGACTTACTCTTCTGAAGGGTAAGACAAGCTTTCCTGTTCTCATGACTCTAGGGCCAGCAGGAGATCACTTTGTAGTCTTTCTCCATGACCTGAATATCCGTAGCCGACTTTATCAGGGCTCAAAAGTTCTGATGTTGGGGCCAAGGGCATCCATGGGAGTTTCACCCTACTCCCATTCCAATACAAATTTGAAGTCGTGATGATTTTTGTATTGAGCTGCCTGTTGACAGATAAGCATCATCTTGGGACCTTTGACCCTGCCTTGTACTTTTTTTTTTGTCTAAACAACTGCTGTGGTCCAAGGATCACTACTTATTTTCTGAAGCGTGTCAGCCTTTTGTGACACACACATGCCATTTAGACTAGCTAGTTTAGCTGTCCAGCTATGTTTGTCTTTCCTGGCAAGGTCCCATTGAGAAGCCTCTGGGCAACCAATTTTTTGCAGTTTAATCAACCAAGTGTAGAATATAGTCTGAGCTCAATAGAGGACCGCAGTCCGAAGGTCTGCTTCTCTCTGTCAGAATGCTAGGCTATGCACTTGGCATTTGTGATCACCCATGACAGACAAATGTTGGCTGGGAACTAGGTGGATTGGGTTCTGTGGTTTTGGAGTAGAAGTCTCTTAAGGCCACATTAGCATCTTTTACATAGGAATGATTTAATCTACCTTGTGATATAGTGGAGAATTGAAAAGAGCAATCATTATGCCCAGGATTCAAAGATGCCCAGGTATTCCTCTCAAGGCTCCATTTCTCTTGATAACAGGACTGCCCCTTCTCCAAATAGAACACCCTTTCACAGTGTCCTACCTACCTGCTGCTCACAGGACATGCAGAGGGATATGAAATGCCTCTGTTTAATTTGTGCTAAGTCGACCTCTCGCTTTAAAATGGAAAGAACGAAATCTCCTGGATCTTGAAACACTGAGCTTTTAAAAAGTCTTCATTGGGCAACAAATGCAGAGAATATTCTTATTAACATATGCTTTTATAAATGAAGTATTATTCATCAAATATTTATATGTAGCAGCCAGAGAAGCCAGCACAGTGATTACCAGGCCTGGGGACATTTCCCAACGTGTACCACGGGATGGTACGCATAGGCAGGGGAGACCCCTCAGTTTTGTGTCATGGTTTTGGGCTCCCACATCAGCAGTGCTTGGTGTAGTTCCTGCTCTGGAACCCACCAGGACTCTCACATAGCTGTAGCTGCTCCTTGTAAGAGACTCCCCTTGAAGCCCACAGGGGGTTCTTTGAATGGAAAACATGCAAATAAGACTCAGGCCTGATGTCATCTTGGAATGAGGAACTGCTCACCCAAATATTAGCTTTTTAGCCCAGAAACTAGGTTTTGATCATGAGATAAAAGATTTCTTCCTTCCCCTTCGAAAGGCACAGTACACCAACAACCAAGGCATCACCAAGCATGCACCCAGGAGAGGATAACCCTGCTAATTGCTGAAGGGACCTAATTAAGCATGAGATGGGCAATGTTGGGCTTCATTTTTTTACCTTAAACAACCAATAGGGTAAACAATTCCAATTCCAGGACGAGTTGCTAAATGAAAAACAAAATAAAACAAAAATCTACCTCCACCCCAAACAATGTTACCCTCTGGAAATATCACTCATCCAGTCTGGTAATTTAGAAAAATATATCTATTAGAGATAGTTAGAGAGGTAGGTATACTTTCTTCCTTCCTTCCTTCCTTTTTTTTTTTGGTTGGAAAAGAAGTCACTCATGAAGCATGAAGCATAAAGCTGCAAACTGTAAGCAGGTTAAGTAAATTAAGTCATGCACTGTCTCTCCCCTCCCCCTTTCTCCAATGGCTTTAAAAGTTAGAGGTAATTTGCAAGGAAAATGCTCAGTTTGAATTGGTTTGTAATATCTGTTAATGATCTTGAAAAAAAAAATCCACGTACTCAGAGTTCTCTCCCCGAGGGAACTCCAGTGTGCTATCGGGAAAATTTCTAAAGTCTGAGGTGTCATTAACTAGTAATTTTCTTGAAGGTAAAAGCCCCAAAAAATTATATAAGGTATACAAGTGCACAGGACAATCACTCTGATGAATAATGTGTGTTTTTCATAATGTTTCATATCTTAAAAGCACAGCAATTGAAAGCCAAGCTTCTAAACTCCAGAGCTGTTTCTGAGTTAGTGTGGTGTAGTCAGACCTTCTGTTTATTTCACACGTATATTGAGTTCTTCTGTATATTTATAGATTGTTGTTGTAAAAACAGTAGTGTTAGCAACAATTTTGATTATATTCCTTGCATTTACCTTTTGGAAACACAAGGTGTAGCCTAAATACAGGCCTACAGGCGCTGCCTCCCAAGGTTAAAACAATAGCCAGCTTCAGAGCAGCATCCTGCATCCATCCAGGAGCCTGGAGTGGAGGTGCGAACACCATACAGGCTGCAGAGCTGTTCAGTATCAGGTACTGGTACTGTGAAACACTATATTATGGAGGAAATTTCCCTTTGACCCTTGGCTGGGGGTGCACAGGAGGCTTTGTAATGGCATGGCAGGGTTGGTCTTGGCTGCTGGAGCCAGGCTTTGGAGGAGGACCTGCATTTTTACTAACTGTTGTATTGTTCCCCACACTTTGACTTGGTGACATATTTGTTGTACACACTGCATAAGAAAGTGCTTTGCATATGGTCTATATTTATTGCTGTTAAAACCCATACTGCATACCAAGGCTAGAAACACAGGAGCCTCTAGTAAGCCCTGCATACTCGTGCTTAGTTTTTGTTTACGTATAACACTTTTACTAATTCTTTGAGAATTTTATATATACTTAAAATATATTTTGTTCCATTCTCTTCCCCCAATTCCTCCCATATCTGCCCACTGATCCCAATTTCAAATCCTTTTTAATAATTAAAAAAATTTTTTTAAATAACCATTGTATTCCAATGCTCTGTTTATATACTCATGAGTGTGGTGCCATCACTGGAGCATGGACCTATCTGGGATCACCCCCTTAAAGAAAACGGACTCCTCTCCCCTCAGTGGCTTCCAACAGCCAATAGCTCCAGGTTAGAATGTGAACTGGCCTGATCTTGTGCAGGCAACCACAGTTGCTGGAACCGTGGTCCTGGCCATGTCCTGTCCACAAGCATATTTTTGCTCTGCTCCCTTTTGACCTCTAGCTCTAAGTTAAAACCTTCCCCTCTCCCTTTCATGATAGTCTCACAGATATTCCATTTATGGTTGACTGCACCATGGACTCTGACGAATTTTGAGCTCATTGCAAGGCATTCTGTCCCTCTGAGTCTAGCTGGACTGAATCTATTTTTCCTGTTTTCTAACTATTTCACACATGCATTTAGTGACATCATGAAGCAAAAAGAACACTTGGATGTTTAAATTAGAGCTTCATTGGAGCTCCACATATGGAGGATGTGAAGAGCCTGCACGTGGGACTCAGTGCTCTGATCTGGCCCTAGCATATAGCATAACCATGGCCACTCATAATAGGGTAAGAAGGAGCAAATGGCTGATATTCTCCATTGCTCCTGGGATGCAATCCTATCTTCTTTCCCAAAGGTATCCTCATGCTGATATTTGACACCGCAGCTTTGTTTTGCTACTGCTTTTTAAGTTCATATAAATGGAACCACAAGGGAGACACTCATGTTTAAAATGTTTTATTTATTAATCACATTATAGCCTGATCCCAGCCTCTCCCCCCTCTCCTCCCAGTCTCTCCTTCATGCTCCATCCCTCCCATTCTTTACAGAGAAAGGTAGGCCCCTAAGGGCTACCAACTCACCCTGGCACCTCAAGTCACGGCTGGACAAAGTGCATCTTCTCCCACCGAGGCCAGACAAGGCATCCCTGCTAGGGGAAAGGGATCCAAAGTCAGGTAACAGAGTCAGAGACATCCCCTACTCCCTTTGTTAGGGGACACACATGATGACAATGCTGCACATCTGCTACATATGTGTAGGGGGTCTAGGTCCAGCCCATGTGGCTCAGTGTCTGTGAGCCCCATGGGCCCAGGTTAGTTGACTCTATAGGTCTTGTTGTGAATTTTTTGATCCCTCCCCCACCGCCCTACACTCCCTTAATCCTTCCTTCTAGTCTTCCTTGAAACTTCCCAATCTCAACCCACTGTTTAGTTGTGGGTCTCCTGCATCTGTTTCCATCAGCAGCTAGGTGGAGCCTCTCAGAAGAAAGCTATGCTAGGCTCCTATCTGCAAGCATAACAGAGTATCATTAATAGTGTCAGGGGTTGGCTCTCTCCCATGGGGCGGGTCTCAAGTTGGGCTAGTTATTGGCTTGCCATCTCCTCAATCTCTGCTCCATCCTTTCCCCTACATCTCTTGTAGACAAGACTAATTTTGGGTGGAAGGTTTTACTTTGGTACATGGGATCAGTATTCATCTGTGTTTGGCTTTCCTTTCTCAATATTATGTTGGTTAT
Organism: Acomys minous; assembly: GCF_964271855.1. Lineage (NCBI taxonomy): Eukaryota > Metazoa > Chordata > Mammalia > Rodentia > Muridae > Acomys > Acomys minous. The sequence goes on from NC_140495.1 coordinate 51,711,030, forward strand.
AATTGTAGTGTACTTCTTCCGATTTTCTCCAGAACATACCGCATACTGCACAGTGTATCCCTCTTACCCTTTATAAATGTTTCATTTGCTTTGAGTTCTAGACAATTTCAGAGAGCTCTGCTGTAAAGTTTTCCTGAGCGCATCTTGCTGAGTGTGCGCATGCATTATGTTTAGTCTATATTTACATGGAATGAGAAATTGCTAAATTGTAGGGCAGAGCTGTTCCATGTTAATACACGGTGCCGAGTCTGAGTACCTTTCCAAGGAGACCGTGTTAGTCTGGAGTGGAGAATGGGGTGGCTGCACAGCCTTGCTCGCGCTCACTAGTTATGCTGGTGGCCTGCAGTGGAAGGACGCCGTGATCTTAGTTCAATTTCTTGGATTCTTAAAAAAAAAAAGGCCTATTTTTCAGGTCTATTGGGTATTTAGGGTGTTCCCTTTTATAAACATTCTTCCCTCGTTGCCTGCTTGGTGTCTGCCTGCCTGTCTGTGTATGTCCATGTGGCCAGGCACATATATGTGATAACCAGAGGAGAAGATCTGGTTACCCTTTCTGTACATCTCTCCCTCATTCTTCTGAGACAAGGTGTCTCACTTAACCTCAACCTCACTGTTTTGGCTGGTTGTCTTGTCAGCATCTCTTAGAATCAACCTGACTTTGCCTCTTCTATATTGGGGCATAGGAGGCCATGTTTAGCTCTTAGGTGGATGCTGGGAATTCCAATTCAGGTTTCCATGTTTATGGGCAAAAGGGCTATTATCTACTGAGCCACTGCTCCAGCCCAGAGTGCTTATTTAAATAGAAATTTTCATCTTTTCTTGCTGATTTGTAGGACATATGAATATATTTTTATATATGTATGGTTTCAAATGTTGAGAATGGTACAAGCCTTCTGAACTTGACTTTTCACTTTCTATATTTTCTGTGGATGGTTAATTTCTTTATTGTTGGTACTTCTGTTATCTGGAGAGAGTTTTTCTTATCCCAAGGCCATGAAAACATTCTAATGATATTTTCTAGTAAGTTTGCTGTTTCATTCTTTACGTTCAAATCCCATCAGCACGGCCTCCACTTTGCTCTTCTTCCTTTATTCTTTTCTGTCTCATCGTTCTACATTTTTCCTCCCTTGTCTTTCTTTTTCATGACCAAGACTGAACCCAAGAATTCTGTGAATGCTGAATGTTCTACACCCTGGAACTGTATTCCTGGCCTACGGCACTGATCAAATTAGCTCTCCTGCTGTGAGTTTCTGCTTCTGCAGCACTCAGGCAGAGGACCATCCTTCCCTAGTAATCTGGGTGGCATTTTTACTCTAAATTTAATACTCCACTCATGCACAATAACGATGTGCCCTTTTCTCTTTACTCCACAATTTCAAACACAAATACAATGCCCTTTTAGCCATTTTCATGCCTCATTCTCATCCTTTACCCCTGGAACTTTTCTTCTATGCAGCACATCCTGTACCTACATTCATATCTTTTTTCAAAGGGGTTTTTGAATGTTAACTAGTCTTGTGTTTTGGATTAAACCCAACTTGGGTATGAGGGTTTTATTTTACATACTGTTGCATGTGTTTTCTTCATTTTTATAATATTTTCTCAATGGTGCTTGTGAACTAAGTGTAACTACAATTTTTCGTAATGTCTTCGTCCATCATGTCACCAAGTTCTGCTTGTAACGTGAGAGAAAAGATATATTTTCTTTATATTTCAGTCAGAGTGAACACACCGGAAGTCTAATCTATCAGAGTCCTGAGCACTTCCCACAGCTCTCTCTCCTTTCAGTCTTCTGTGTATTTTTAACTTCGACTCGAAGTTGGGAGCTGCTTTTGTATGAATTTTGCATACTGGACTGTTTGCTAAGTTTCTGAACGGCACTCAACAGTATTTTTTTGTGTGTGTGAGGCTGGAATTATAAGTAATTCCAACTGCATTTTGATTTTGGAAGCTATGAGCAATGGCCATGAACGTTTAAAATAAAACCTGTGACAGAAGAAATCTCCTGGGACAAGTGATAATCAGTCGGCTAAAACCCATGGTCCTACAGTGAATCTTCAAAGCTAGTTTTATTTCTGACTTTTGACCCCTCAGGCACTGCTCCTAAGAACTATTTTTTATTTTTAAAACACGATCCATTTCTATGTCATGTAGCTCTCCTTTCTTACCAGCTGTCATCCCAGTGCAGAGGCAACCTGTGGTCAACAATAGCCTGGACTTGGTACTGGACAGCTGACCAGATTAACCCCTTGTTGAAAACTGAGGTGCATTTGTATTGCTTTGAGATGTGAATGTAAGATTTGCACAAGTTAACCCATGACCTCTTATTTCAGTCTGTATAGGCTTCTTCTTCTCCTTCTCCTCCTTGCTTTCTTTTGACACAGGATTTCTCCGTGTAGCCTTGGCTGTACTGGACTTGCTTTGTAGACCAGGCTGGCCTCGAACTCACAGACGTCATTCTGCCTCTGCTTCCCAGACAGCTGGGAGTAAAGGTATGCACCATCACGCCCTGCTCTATGTAGGCTTCTTAACCGCATCTTCTAGACTAGATAAATTATTTTTGTGCTGCTGGGGAGTAAATCCAGGACCTTCTGCCTGTCAGGAAAGTACTCTGCCTCTAAGCTACACTATTAGCCTTGAACTGGATAGTTCATAAACACAAGAAATGTATTGCTCACAGTTTTGGAAGAGGGGGAAGTCCAAGATTAAGATGCCAACAGATACAGTGTCTGGTTTGGGCCTTATGAATGGTGTCTGGTTGCTGCATTCTTGCATGGTGGAAGACAAAGAGAGCCAGTTTATGTCCCCCTTTTTAAAAATGAGGGCATTATTTTCATTCACAAAGGGGGAGAGTCCATGATTTTATTATTACCCCAAACCCCTACCTCTTAACAACATCACACTCTGTATGGACAAAATCACTATGCTAATTGGTTTTTATTGTCAATGTCACACAACTAGGAGTAGGTTGAGAAGAGGGAACTTTTTTTTTTTAAGATTTATTTATTATTTGTACAGTGTTCTGCCCATATGTTGCCTGCACACCAGAAGAGGGCACCAGATCTCATTATAGATGGTTGTGAGCCATCATGTGATTGCTGGGAATTGAACTCAGGACCTTTGAAAGAACAGGCAGTGTGCTTAACTTCTGAGCCATCTTTCCAGCCCCTGGGAAGAGGGAACTTTAACTGAAGTATGGCTGCAATCATTTTGGCCAATGGCTTTATCTGTGAGAGATTATCTTAGTTGATTGCTGTGGGAAGGTCCAGCCAACTGTGACTTGTCCCATCCCCAGGAAGCTGGGCCTTGGCTGAATATGAAAGCTAGCTAAATACGAGTCTGAGAACAAGCCCAGGAAGCAGCGTTCCTCCATGGTTGCTGCTTCAGTTTCTGCCCCAGTTTCCCTTAGTGATGGACTGTGACCTGTATGTGTAAGGTAAAACAAACTCTTTCCTCCCCTAAGTTGCTTTTGGTTGTGGTGTTTTTGACAGCAACAGAAGACAAACTTCCACAGCCATTACATGGCTTCCAGCAAGAGGTGAAGATGGTCTTTTCAGAGTGAGCTGTTGAATGACTGACAAAGGACGGATTAGCACATAGACATCCCACTCATAGCCCAGACTATGAGTGACAATAGACTGGCTGTGCACTAGGATAAAACAGAAACTAGAGAAAACACCAGTATTCAGACTACAGCACCTGGCTGTGACTTGTCTCCCCAGCTTGTTTTCTTGATGACTCTAGTCCTTGGTTGTTCACTCTCTTATTCTAGTGTGGCTGTGTCTGTGTGCCAGGATTCTAAGTGTCTTGGTTTTTGTTCATGATGGTCTTTCTTCCTACAACAAACCATCTATGTATTTCTCTTGGATAATCCAGTCTTAAATAATAAATGTAGGCTGTACAGCTTTGCCTCTGTCCAGGTGGGGCTGTTGGCTCTTGTTTCTGCCCATGTATTTGTGCTTGTGGCAGAGCACTGGCCTCCGTGATCGGTGTGGATTTGAAACTTTCTGTGTACTTGTGTGTAAGGGGATAGGTGCTCAGCTAACAGCACATATGATAGCAACCAGCAGCCGCCAGCTCTGAGTTTCGTTTTGTTTCTTTTTATGAGACTGAGATGGAAGTGAGAGGTCAAAGTGGCACAATCAACGCAGAGGTAGGAGGCCAAGACTGGGGCGATTCTGTAGCTCAGTGCTCTCCCTGTGTAACGGAACACAGTACAGCCATTAAAATCCTCTTATGATGGATGCCACCTTTTATTGAACAGATTAGCAACAGGGATCCTCTGTGAAGGTAGATTTCTCTAGAGCAATTTAAAAATTCAAACAAAAAAAAAAGCATCCTGCTTAAAAGGCAAATTGAACAAGATGCGGCCCCTGTCTCTTATTAATAAGAGAGTTTACACAGAAACTCTTTAAGAGGGTGCGTGAGGGATTCACAAGGATCATTAAAGTCTACTAGACATTCACTTTCACTGTGTAAAATTGGCTGTGTCCTCAAGATGGTATCACATAAAAATGGGCTTTCTGAGGCTCTTCTCTGTGAATGGGTCCTGGCTGCACAGTGGGGCCATTCATTTTATTTGGCCCATTTATTGCAAGTACATTCTAAATTTGGCCTTAATTATTTTTCCTTTCACAAAAATATTTTGTGGGATCTTTTTGAACCTTGACTACTTCCTTCTTGCCCCTTAAAACAGAAGCCAGGAGTGTTATTTTTGTTCTCTTCTAATTAAAATAATTGCTTGGTTCCTTTTAACTAGCTTCATGCAGTTATTAGCCTAATACATGGATGGGTGCCATGGGGTGCTTGAGGAACGAAATGAAAAGTGATCATGCAGCTTCACACGAGAAAGAGTCCGTGGTGCCAGTGAGAATGATTTTCTTTCAGCTGGCATTTCAGAAGGGTCTTTCGTAAACCTGCCCTCCCACACCCACATTGAAGACTATTAAATGAAAGAATAGTTCTGTCTCTTTCTGAAGGTGTACAGCCAACACAGTCCGATCTGAAGAGGACCACTTGAAATGCTGAGCACAGCACAAAGACCTGGGCTGGCTTTAATCTCTCCTCCTTCTTTGTCTTTCAGAATAACTGCCATAGAAGGACGCTCCTCCTGCCAATTGGCACTTACCAAAGGACACTGAGGGAGAGGGACAGAGTGCCTAGATACGAGCAATCATCGATGTTAAGAGCACAGTACTCCAACAAGAAGTGCTCAGATGAAGAAATGGTGCCTTGGATGGGACTTTCCTCCAAGCTGGTGCTGTCTAAGGGTTAATAGAATCCCTGGCATGCATCTTCCCTGTTGCCTATTCCTATAGTTAAAGGAATTCCTATTCCTATAAATAAAGTTCTATTGGACACAGACTTGCTCACTCTTTTCTGCACTGTTTATGGCATTAGTGTGTTTGCACAGCCCCAAGGGGCTGCAGCAGAGACTGTATGGTCTAAGAAGCCTAGTGGCTCAGTATAGAAAAAGTTTTGGCTCCTATTCTCTGTCATTTAGTTCAGTCTGTATCTATTAAACACTGCTGAAGAGAGAGATGTGTAGGGATTTTTGTTTGTTTGCTTTTTCTGGATATGGCATCTTGTGCTTAACACATGCTAAAAAATGTTCTGTAACTGTGATACCTGCCTCTTGTATATGTTTTTATAATGGTATTCATTTAACAAAACTGCTCATGACCCTCAGCGAGTAGAAGTAGCATGTAAAAGGAAGGAAGGAAGGAAGGATTTAGGGCAGGAAGTCAGGATTAGTGATAAGGTTCTACCATGGTTAGTTAGCTCATTGGCAGACATGTCAGGCACTTCCTCTGTCTGCAACCCAAGGAGAGCTAGACAGGGCAAGAATTTGTAGACAGATGACATCTTTGTTAATGATGTCTGTACTTTAAGGATGATCTGAAACTCTAGTATTCTAAATGCTGCAGTCCAAAGATGCCATGGTTTTGGCTAGCTTAACCTACATGGTGGGATGCTACCTTAAGATATGGACACACTTTGCCCCCAGCTAGTTGAGAGGACCAAGCGAATCCATGCAACGAAACCATGTATTTTTTTAAAGTCATAAGGTAGTGGTTAATATTATCTATAAAAATAGAAGCATTTTATCATGTCTGTAGGGCATGTGAGGAATAAGGTAGCATGTCCAAGACAAGATGGTAGGTGGCTGATGTGAAGGCTGAAAGGCAGGCAAGTCTCAGCAGCAGGCAAGTCTCAGACTCTGTGTTGCTGTTCTTTCCAATATGCTGTGTGTTTATGTACAGCTTGTGTCTTTTAGAATGCTCTGTCCTGAGCTTGCGTGCTCAGTGGTAGAATTCTTGTCTAGCATTGATTCCTAGCACTGAGAAGAAACCCTCACAACTCCCCAACAGCTCTTTTAGCTCCTTAATTTGTTCATGCATGCTTTCATTGTTTATCATCATTTAAGAGCTGTCAAACAACAGGAAAATACTGAGGTTTTCAGGCTTGTGGATGCTATGTAAAGAAGAGCTGGAGGACTCCGCAAACCATCGTGCTCTTGTACTCATGTCTAGAATCTTCTAGAGATGCAGATGTTCTCCTGTGGATTTTCTCTGTGTGATGGAGCAGGGTGGGGGGTGGATTACTGAAGCTTAAAGAGAGTTGTTCTTTCAGCTGGAAGTTGGCTTGGACTGTGCTCCCAAAGCCTAGAAGAAGAGTCTGGGCCCCAAATATAGCAGGAGGTAGTGAAAACTTTTCAGCACTTGAGGCTAACATTGAGTGTATGCTACTGAGGGGGAATTTGAGGCCATAGGATTCTCCTCGTATCACTGCAGCTATGAGACAAAGAATTGTGTGTTGTCCTGAAGCCTTCATCAGAGTGTGCTGCCCCATAACAAGGCCAAAATAGCAGGCCTGGCCACCATAGACTGAAAGACCTCCAAAGCACTGAAATTCAGGGGGCAGGTCACTCTAGCTATTAGTGGATGGAGATAACATAGGCTTGGGAGATGGAAAGTACGCTATCCTAGGGAATCCCTCAGAGAGAAATGATCCAATACAAACTGTCTAGCTAATCATCACCTGTTAAACATGGCTGTGCCAGAGGTAGGTGCTATCAGCTGGGCTCCCGAACATGGCCAATTATTCTCATTTGATCTTACAATCTTGGAGTCGGTGGTGGCATAGTCAGAAGATGCCTCCACTGACGCATGTGCGTTCCTTATAGAAGACGTGTGTGAGTGACAGTTTCTGTGTTGATATTTGTTCTTTAAATGACACAAGTTTCACATTGTTTTCCTCATGTTTGGTATGACTGGTTGCCTGTCTGTTCTGTCTCTGAAACAAAGGAACAAACAAAATTGCCTGATGGGAAAAAAATCAGAATTCCAGAATCTTTGATTGCACAAGCATCACCTCTGAGGGGTATAGGAGAAAGTTCTACCCTTCACCCCCATTTTCCCTTATCCCTACCTATAAGGCAGGCACAACTTCACAGCCTGAGTATTCTGAGATTTGTCTATGTTGTTTCCCAGCCATGCTCAGGACCCAAGACACTGCTCGTTGGAGACTGGAGAAGTGCAGGTTGCTACCGCACACCAAAGCATATTCAGTCACAGTTAGCAACTCTTCCTTCTTTACCCATCCTCTGCAGTAAGCCTGAACATGTTCATCAGTCTATGTAAGTTTCTCATAGCAGAGTGACTTTCCTTTGGTCTTGGTTACTTTCTTATTGCTGTTGTAAGACATCATGACCATGGCAACTTATAAAAGAAAGCATTTAATTTGGGCCTAAGGTTCCAGAGGGTGGTAGAGTTTATGAGCACTGTGCTAGGGAGCATGGCAGCAGGCAGGTAGGCATGGTGCCGGAGCAGTAGCTGAGAGCTTGCGTCTGATCTACAAGCATGAGGCAGAGAGTTCACTGGGAAGGGCATGGGCTTCTGAAACCTCAACTGTTACCTCAAAGTGACACACCTCCAGCGAGGCCACAACTCCCAATTCTTCTAAACAATTCTACTAACTGGGAGCAAGTATTCAAACTTATGAACCTTTAGGGGCATTCTTATTCAACAGGCCATACTTTCTGTTTATTTCCTAACTTTATCCACTGCACAGGTAGTCTACACCGAAATTCACACTTTTGGACATGTTTTTCAGAGTGGAAGTAAACTTTTTAATGCAGAGTAAATTCCACTGCAAAAGATGTGTGCTTTCTAAAAAAAAAAAACAAATCAAAATACATTCTGTTGGTGTGTCGTCCTCTTTTTTCTTTTTCCTTTTCTTTCTTTCTTTCTTTCTTTCTTTTCTTTTCTTTTTACAATTAAGCAAACCAGAGAAGAGTAAAACTTCTTTGAAAACTCTAGGAATTCTTGTAGTATGGCTTCTATCATCACCCATTCCCACTAATAGCATGTAAATTGGTCTTCCTGGTCTACAAACATTACTTTGTGTTTACCAGCAAAGCAGAGTTTGAGGAAAACCTCATGTGCTGCCTCTCTCATAAAGAAGTCGATCTCAGAGTAGGAAGAATTTGGGGCACAGGGATTGTGGCTAAAAGAAAAAGAAGAAACCTAAGGGTATGCTATCGATGTGCCCAATATCTGGCATGGTACATAACTGCCTTAGTTTTCTGTTACTGTAATAAGCATGTGTGCTAGTCAACTTAAAAAGAGAAAAATACTTATTTTGGGTTATGAGTTTGTTCTGGAGCCTCTGGATCTGTCTGTGGAGAAGCAGCATGGCATGGTGGGAGTTTGTATCAGGGTAGAGCCATCGCCTCATAGCCAGGATGCAAAGGGGAGGAAAGGGAGGGTCCTGGAGCCTCATAACTCACAATCCCTTTCTTTTTTTTTTAAATACATTTTTATTAATTTATACGTATTACATCTCAGTTGTTAGCCCATCCCATGTATCCTCCCATTCCTCCCTTCCTCCCACTTCCCCCCTACTCCCCTCCCCTCCCCTAAGTCTGTGTCTGAGGGGGACCTCCTCCCCCTGAATATGCTCATACGGTATCAAGTCTCTCCTTGGTGACCTCTTATCTTTCCTCTGAGTGCCACCAGGCATCTCCGTCCAAGGGACATGTTCAAATATGGGGCACCAGAGTTTGTGTGAAAGTTAGATCTCCTTCTCCACTCAACAGTGGAGAATGTCCATCGGCTGTCCGGGTAGGGGTTCAAGGTTTTTACTGCCTATTTTTTCCTTGGCTGTTGCCACAGTTTGCGGAGGGCCCCAGGGCCCAGACTCGCCTGTAGTTTTCCAGGACCCACTGGGTCCTTCCATTTCCTCTTTCTCCCTGCTATTCCACTCCTTGGAATATACCCAGAGGATGTACTACTACACAACAGGGACATATGCTCAACCATGTTCATAGCTGCCTTATTCATAATAGCCAGAACTTGGAAACAACCTACGTGTCCCTCTATAGAAGAATGGATAAAGAAACTGTGGTACATTTACACTATGGAATACTACTCAGCTATTAAAAACAAGGAATTTCCAAAATTTGTGGACAAATGGATTGAACTAGAAATTGTCATAATGAGTGAGTTCACACAGAAGCAAAAAGAGCTAAATGGTATATACTCACAATCCCTTTCAAGGGAACATCCACGACAACCTAAAGATTTCCCACTAGACTTCATCTCCTAAATTTTCAATAGTGCCACTCTAAAAGTCAAGCCTACAGCACACAAAACTTTGGGCAACCATTAAGCTCTAGCCTTAGCAGTGACTGGCTGCTGGATCATTTGGCACTGAACCTTGGTACCAAAGGAGCAGATGTCACAGGGCATAGACTTTAGAGATAAGATGGAGAGAGTCTGAGATTGTTCTGCACTTCCGAAATGAGTGCTAAATACCAGCCCCAGTGTCCTTCTAGGAGGAGGGTGGGGCTTGTGGGACACACAGGGGAGGACAGGATGGCCAAAGGAACAGGAGAATGATGTGATCCTCGGCCAATATCCGATGCAGCCATCAGGAGCTGTGATTTCCCAGAAGCTTCTGGGAGAGTCACAGCTGACACCCTGCTTGGAGAGGAAGGACATGGATTTCAGACCCTAGCACTCCAAGAGGCCAAGAGGCCACATTTCACTTGTGTCTTATTTTTTATTTTCTTTTTAGATGTGTCTATAAACTTGGCTGGCATGGAACTCACAATGTGACTATGTGCCCCAGGGTAGCCTCAAACACCTGGGAATCCTTCTGCTTCAGCTTCTTGGGTCATGGGAATATTAGCCAACCACACTGGCTTGCCTTAGTAACAGTGTTAAGAGGATACTCTTCCAGAGCGTACATTGATTTAAGCTAGACTGATGGAGTTGGGAGACGGGGGACTTATCTGTCAGTTCCAACCAACAGTTCTCATAATGTCAGGGAACATGCCTTCTCTTCTTCCTATGGGTTGAGTGGAACTGGACATGGACTTTGATGGTGATGGGGTCTCATATCCTGGAACCAGAGTAGGAGAAGAGGGACCAGACATAGGGCCCAAGGAAAGGGTCTCTGTGTATATTCTGTAAGATACAGTGCAGTGCAGAAAGTGACCAATTATTCTAAGCAGTGTGATGAACGTGGCACTGGACAGGCTGTCCATATGGGAGTCTTAACTCTGCACAGTGACTTTGGTCTTCACGATAACAGTGTGCGCAGATGTTCTGTGCCATCTTCACTGCCGAATTTAGGTGCAGTCCTCTCTGATTAGCTTTTCTTTTGGTTCATTTAAAAAAAATATTTAAGTAATTTTTTCAGATTATATCTCATTTGTTGTCCCCTCCTTTGCTATATTCCCATTCCCCCTCCCTCCCTTGTTCATTCTATTCCCCTCTCCTAGGGGACCCTTGTCCCCTACTACAAAATCACACCCTATCAGGTCTCTTCCTGCTTACTCTTGCTCGGAGTGTCACCAGGCCACCCCACCAAGGGGAGGTGGTCAAATAGGGGGCACCAGAGCTCATGTCTGAGTCAGTCCCCGCTCCCCACACAATTGTGGAGAATGTGCTGTCCATTGGCTAGATCTGGATAGCGGTTCTAGGTTTACAGCATGCATTGTCCTTGGTTGTTACAGTAGTTTGAGCTGACACCCCTGGGTCCAGATCTGCTAGCCTTAATGGTCTTCTTGTAGGTTTCTAGGACCCTCTGGATCCTTCTATTTCCTCATTCTTCCTTACATCTCTCATTTAGAGTCCCAATAGGAAGTCCCAGTATCTATCCCAATCTCTGGCTAAGAGAAGATTTTCAGGGGACATCACTATTGGGCTAGTGTCCTATTATAAGTGAGCATATGCCATGTGTATCTTTCTGGGTCTGGGTAACTCACTCAGGATGATCGTTTTTAGTTTAATATTTTGGTTCTTGCTGAATATAAAACAAGTTTCATTCATTCCCATGAAAGCTGCCTACATATAGTTGAGGATTATTTAAAATAATAATAGTATTATTATTATAGAGATATATAATATATTATTAATAATTATTATTATTACTGTTACTTTTTCCATTTAGTTTTGTGGGGGAGGCTTTGGGGATAAGAGCTATACCAGCCCCCTCGTCTGATTAAGCTGTAGTTATCTTTTAAAACTCAGGATCATAGAATGTACCAGGAATTCAGGAATGGTTTGCTCAAGCAGGAATGATTGCCATTTCACTAATGCAACTAGACACTGGCTTAACTTTGCTTTGTTTTTTGAGCAGCTGGTAGGGTTTTTTTTTTTTTTTTGCCTTATGCTGATTGTTAGCTAAAATAATTGCTCACACTCAAGTATGAGTGGGTATACAGAAGCACACAGTCCTCACCACCAAAGGAACCCATCAGATTGAGTCTGAAGATAGTGCCACTGTCAATGAGAAAGCAATGTTACTACGTTGGCACATTTGAATACCTAAAGTGTTATGTAGCACTGAAGTCTATGGTCAGGTCTCACAGGCTGATCTGTGGTCAGCTGTGCCAGGTGTGTCCTGAGCCTGGCTCTCCACTTCTACCACCTTTCACCTTAAAAGTCAATATGTCTGGGTGTCGTGGCACATGCCTTTAATCCCAACGCCCAGGAAGCAGAGACAGGTGGATCTTCATGAACTTGAGGCCAGCCTGGTCTACAAAGTGAGGCCAGGACAGCCAAGGTTACACAGAGAAACCCTGTCTAGAAAAACCACCTCCACCCCCAAAAGCAAGCTAATATGGAAGAGCCCTGTGGAACGGTCTTGCACTGGTTTGGATTTGATTCCTGGTTCATGAAGCCTCAGAATTTTCTATGAGAAGGACCATCATGACACCAGAAAGGGCCTATGTGGATAGGCACTGCATACTAACTGTATTGCTTTTTAGCAAGCCTGTGAAGTGTGCATCACTGTCTTCATTTACAGAGAGGAAAACACAGTATGGACTCAAAGTGTCATTCCTGGGACATCAAAAAGCATTTAGATTCTTAAACTTTTTCTACATGTGACTTCTGTTTACAAAATAAAAATTTACGTGTCCCTGGGTAACCACCTCACAATCTATCATCTATCTTTCCATCTGTATATCTATATTTATACAAATCAAATATTTACTGTTAGTAAATAATAAAGAAACATAATTTACCGTTTATTACATGTGAAAACAAATTGATGTTCTAGTAAATTGGAAGAGTTAAATTTCATTAGGAATTACATTTGACTCTGCAGGACAGTAGAACAGTGTCAGTGTGTCTCAATGTTGACTGATATTCTTATTTTGTAATTGTTAAGAATGCCACAGAGCAGAAACAAATACATGGAACAAAATGAATGAAGCAACGTCAGAAATTGTTGTAGATTCTGTCCCTACCATTCATGTTAGTGATTTTAATGAAACTCTAAGATCTTGCAATCCAAAGACACACTAGTTTGTTGGTGCTGAAGAGCAACAGTAGGAGAGTGCCACAAGCTTCTGTTTCGCGCATGCTTCTAGAAGAACAGAAAACTTGGCATACCCAGTCAAACGGTCAGCTCATCACATTCAAATCACCACAGCGAGTCACAGTGAGGCCTTAGGAAAGTCACTGTATGTCTTCCCACAATCTGTGAAAGGCTGGGAAAACAGGATCCATGGTGTGTGTGAGGGTCAAAGCCTTTCTAACAGGACTAACATCTGAGCAGACAACAAAGGGGAGAACAGGAAGGCGCTCAGAATCCCCATGACAGAGCTACAAGACCAGGAGTGATGTGAAGGCATGCCGCCAGGAGCAGCTCGCCTGGTGTGCCTCACTGGTGCGGCCTTGAAACTGAGTGCATTGATCTTTTGCATTTGTTTTTCAGGAGGATCTCAGTTCTAATTCTTTCTCCACATACTTCTTTGAAAGGTTACTTGTCACCCCCTTTCTTCTCCCATAGAACAGGTCTCCCACACTTTGGTGAACATATGGCATGGCTGAATTCCTCATTGGGGGAGCTGAGTAAATTTGGAATAGAGTTTTCAAGACAAAAGCCAGTTTTCCTCATTTGTTTCTTTCCCTGACTTTAAAGGTTTACCTATCCAGGAAGATGGAGCCTGAGGTGGGTCTCACTTTATTCTCTCCACTGCCTCTCTGGGCTGGCTAGTTTTATGTTAGCTTGACACAAGTTAGGATCATTCTGGAAGGAAAAAAACCTCCCTCAATTTAGGAAAATGCCCACCAAGGGGATAAGCCTGTTTTTCACTTTTTGATTGATGATTACTGTGGGAGGGTCCCATCCCATTGTGGGTGGCGCCAATCCTGGACAGGTGGTCTTAGAGGTACTATACGAAAGCAGGCAAAGTGAGACATTGTGAAGAGGCCAGTAAGCAGTACCCCTCATGGCCTCTGTATCTATTCATGCTTCCGGGCCCCTGCCTTGACTTCACGTCCTGATTTCCCTAGTACAGCTTACTAGGAGCTGTAAGGTAAAATAAAGCCTTTCCCTCACAAGTTGATTTTGGTCATGGTGTTTCGTTATAGCAATAGAAGTCCTACCTAAGACATTCCCTAGGGAAAGGCCTCTGATGACAGCCTGCTTCACTTAGTCAGAGATGTGCCGCAAAGAACTCTTTCCCTTCATTCATTATCCCACAATCCTATTGCTGGGGACAGAGATGAATGCTGTGTACTTATCTGATTAAACTGCCTGTTATTTTAAATCTATTTCATAGAGACTTCTTCCTCTGGTAGACATCTCGTGACATAACACATTAAATATTATATCCATATCAGAGACTTCCTCTGTGCTGTTGTGGTGTGTGTGTGTGTGTGTGTGTGTGTGTGTGTGTGTGTGTGTACGCATGCACATGCATGCTAATCATACATGCCTGATAATTATTCCACAATTATGAAACAATTGTAGGGCTTAGAAAAACAAGTTTGGCTATATATATATATTATTTACCAGTATTCCAAAAGAACCCAGTTATGTTAAAACACCAAAAATTCAAAGTGCCTGGAGATGAAAAAGCTCAGCTACAAAAGGCTGTGTAAAGCAGCTTTTCCAACAGTGGGGAGAGGGAGGCAGGATGATCTTAAATTTGAGGCTACTATTGGCTACATTTGTAAGATCCCGTCTCAAAAAGCAAAACACCAAACCAAACCAAACCAAACCACGACCCCTCCCCTCAAAAAAAATCAAGGACACACTTTACTTTTTAAAGTCATTCTGTCTGAATGACTGGGGGCAGTTGCTGGGGGCAGTTCAAGGCCTCACTTCCAATCCTATTCCCTCCCGGTTTTGCCTTTAGCAGGGTCGGGGGAACAGGACTGCAAATGTCTCGGCACTGGCTGGATGCCGTCATTGGAACCTCCATTAATCGCTGAGTTCTTTGGCCCCATTTTGCCAAAAGAATAACGCCTCCCCAGAATTACACAAAAATCAATGGCAAAGTTAATTGAAACCCGGGCCTCTGAATGGTTCTCTTTTTCTTAAGTGATGCGTTGGTTGCTGAACAGTGAGGGTGAACTCATAGAGCAGCTTTAACTGGGGGCATGAGTGCATTGATGAGGGGGAAAGTAGAGAGAGATTGTTTTCCAGAGGACAGGGGCAGTGCTTACATTAGGATTTCATTTCCATGTACGTCTTACATTGGGGTGTAGGGAGGGACAGCAGATGAGAAGAACAACCAGGGCATTTTCACAGCACAGCTCGTTGCTCTTTTCTCCTTAAAGACTGACAAGCTCTGAAAGCAGTAGGCCTGGCCTCTTCCTCCCAGAGGGTTCAGAAGGAAAAAGAAGATGGCCAGGGTGTGGGGCATTAGCCACTGGAAAGTACCAGCTTCTTATTCTAACGATGTGTCTGATTCCCTGTCTTTCTAGCCACAGTGATATTGATATGGCACACACCTGGGTTCTTAATTTGGGCTCATGCAATATGCTTTATATTGACAACTGTTTATAACATCACCGAAACACTACTTCGCTGTATTCTCCCATCAATGTGCCAAGACAAATGGGATAGACATGTTTGCCTCTTCAGGAATTGTGCAGGAATTAAAGGGGGGCGCACCTGTGCATTGTAGATTATCCAGTATAGCTATGCCAGAGGTGGAGGGGGGGTTACGGGTCTTCAGAGGCTTAGAGGAGGAAACAGGGGTTGTAAAGTCACAAGCTCACCTTGATGGGACTCCTGACAGGAGGAAGGCAAAGTATACTTTCAGCCAGTTGGGACTCAGTAAGAAGGCTCTGTAGGGTGGTTGTGTTGCTAAGCACATGTTCAGACGCTGGGTGCTGCTGTTCACAGGGGTTCTAACTCTCCTTTGTATTTGTAGCTTCTAAAAATCCAGACAAAGGGCCCCGAAGGGCATCTGGTCAAGCTTTGTGAGAGGAGAAAACTTATCCTCCAATTCCCGAAGCCCTGAAGTCAGGGATTTGATTATGCTTATCATGAGCTCAGCTTCCACTGCTCCAAATGTGATTAGTTTTCTAATTAGTTAATGTCATTACCTGTCATCAAATCCAGACAACACTGGTCTCAAAAAAGCTCCCATGGTACAAAGGCCCACATCTTTCCACTGTTGCTGTCTTTCCATGGTTGAGCACAGTTTGTTGGACAACCCTGGCAACTGTTGCCTCGCTCTTGGTCCTGGGGCCTGGGAAGTTTGGAGGAAACCATGCTCACTGTAATCTTGCATTAAAGGCAGTTTAAAATGCTGCAGCCCCCAGCCTCTCTTCATTCCAACTGAAGCATACATAGATTTTCACTGCAGAGTTTTTAGCCTACTCTATTTTCTTTTGTATGTATGTTGGCTATATTGCCTTAGGCAGAATGGACAAATTAGGGATCAGTTTACTATAGGGAAACACCCTGTTAAGGAATAGTTTTACACTGTGAAAATGCTGCTTGTCTTTTATTCCATAGGCTCTCTTGAATACTGGGCAAGCAGTTCCTTCATTGTCTCAATTCAATCTTTTTATAAAGCTGTTTTTGAATACTTTCAGTATACAAGGATTTGGGATTTTTCTGTACCTACGGCTAAGCTTGACTTAACTGGGGCCTTCCAGTTAAGTCATGCTTAGGTAGAGAAAAGAATGCTTGGATGAAAGTGTGGAGTCTGTGCACTGGACACTTTCCATTTGCCTTTCCTACCCTCTCCCATTTTCCTGCTTTGTGGACAACCCTGGGGCAGAGGGCCATGAATGATGGCATCAATGGTGTTCTTGTTTTCAGGCTCCAGCTGGGTTAGGAGATTAAGGAGCAGGAGAGTAAGCTCAGGGTAATGATGGCCAGAGGGTGACACAATTGCTTTGGGTTTCGTTTTGTGAGGTAGTTTCAGAGCCCAGCCAGAGGAGTAGTCCACTGTCTTCACTGAAGGGGGTGCGTCCAATGGTGGTGGATGTCAGTCCCAGTGGTGGGAGTCAGCTCTTCTAATGCTGGGGACAGTTGTTTCTTCTCAGTGGTGGGAACTGGCCTTTTGGTGGGAAAAGGTTGCCATCATTAGGGAAGAGTCAGCTGGAGGAAACCATCTCCAGGAAACTCAGAGCTCTCTAGTCCTGCCTTGGGGTTGGCAACCAATCAGCACCTTTTTCACTTTACTACACCTGACTTTATTTCTGTAAATAGGTCCTCTGCTTCTCCCTAGTGACATTTTTGAGTGGGTCTCCGAGTGTCCCCCTACGGCCCTGACTGCAGTAGTTGGTTGGAAGGAGTTACATGCTATGAAAAGAAGCATCAATCCTTCTTGCATCTTGCAAGTCACTGCAAGTGATGGTTATTGTCACCTGTTCACTAACTTTCGTATGCCATCAAGCCATAGTGCTCTTCAATTACTTGCTTTGTTTGATTTTGGAGACAGAGTTTCGTGTATCATAGGCTTACTTGAACTCATGACCTTCCTGCCTCAGCTTCCCTTGTACAAGAGATTACCGGTGTGCACCACATGCAGGGATCCACTACAAAAATTGATGGTCCACCATCCTTATATATAAGGTAAGGGAGCCATCTCCATACACTGTGTGAAAGGGACAGCTATGGTTTGTTCAGCTTGTCTATTCTTCAGTTCCATGGTAGGACCTAAAGAATTAAAAAATAATGACCTCCCTGTGCACAGCCTAGGTCAGCATGCTCCCTGCAGCCTGTAGCTGCTGCTTCAGCCACAGAGTGTTCCGAGCCCCCTGCCACCAGCACTGCTTCCACTCGAATGCTCCTCGCTCACCACGAACCCCTATTCCTTTGTGAATAGAGGCCAAGTTATCCTTTCCTCAAACCTGTCAGCTTCATCACTTTGAAAAATATGAGCCTTTCCTTTGCTTTGGAGAAGCTATATTTACATATGTGTTGAGATTGTTTGTGTCGACCAGTTTTTGTTTTCTAAGAGACTTTTTACAGAACTCCTTTGTGGCCAATTGTCTCTGGCCCGAGTCTTCCAGGTGAGCCAAACAAAGTATTTTTCTTCTCTGCATTTAACTTTATTGCGTAGTTCAGGGGAGCAGATCTTAGACCAGAGGTTTGTAGTTCATGACATCTTCTATTTTGAAAATCGGTTTCAAGGACCCAGGCAGTCTGGAGCACGCCCCAGGCTTGCGGGCAGTGTATATACTTACTATTTTCCCTCTGGAAGCCCCAGATGGATGCCATCCGGCCAAGGAGCTTTGTTCTGCTGCTCAAGTTTTCCAGGTCATTCCATGACTTCCCCTCTGGAGAATTCAGGCCGTGTGAAGGCATATGAGAGTTTCCTGTGCAAAGAGCCCCTGAAATGTGAAAGCCTCCACTCCACTTGATGATAAGAGTGATGCAGAAACAACAGCTCAGTTGCCTGGCGATGCTTATTAGTGAGCTCGGTTCCAGAGATGGTGCCGAGAGATTCTGTGTGGACTGGAGTCCGACTGTGGGGAGCTGGCCAGCAGAAGCTCCTTAGTGGACCACATTCACCTCTATGGTATTTTTCTCTGTAACAGATGAAATGAGGTTAATGGTCTTCATTTCATAACAGACTCAGGATTCATTTGATTTAAGTCTAATATTCTCAACTTAGTGCAGCATACTTGAAAAAAAATGAGAGAGAGAGAGAAAGAGAAAGAGAGAGAGAGAGAGAGAGAGAGAGAGAGAGAGAGAGAGAGAGAGAGAGAGAGAGGAGAGAGAGAACATGCCAGCCTAGAGAAGAAATACCCTCAGGAAACCAGCCTGGAGGAAGAGAGTCGAAAGCATGAATGAGCCATTTAGCTTTTCTTGGAAAATGGCATAATTCTCAGATGAAGGAAAGGCCAAGCATTCCCCACATTTTTTTTGTCAGGCATGTTTGCCAATCCACAAGGTACTAGAACCCCAACCAGGGAACCTGGACTGACTTCAGTTTCAGTAATTCAGGTGTTTGTGGCATAGAATAAACACCACCCAGAAGGGAATATCCTGAGTTACCAGAAGTTCCAGGGTGTTATATAATTTTAGCCACATTTCAGCTTTTTCTACAGAAAGAGGTAAGTTAGCCATGAATGACTAACATATAAGCAGAACATTTTACTAGTGAAAAAAAAACACATGGAATCCACCAGTTTGAAATTAATCTTCTGAATTAATTTGTTTTTCTAAAGTCATGTAGAGCCAACTTTAATCCATTCCAATAAATCAAAGAGTGCTTGTTGAGTGGATTTAGTGAAGTCAATTGTGTGAGATCTTAGCCACTGCCAGGGCTATCTGCTATGGGAGGAGGTCGTAGTGAAACGAGTAAGAGAAATGACCATGAAGTGGGGACAACCATACAACATCATAAAAAAAGACAAATGAGTAAGCGAAGGAACAAGGAGAGGTCATGGGTTGCTTGGAAGAAGACATTAGGCAACAGTGGAATGTAAGATAGCCCAAAGAACTCTAACTCCGCAGGAGGAGGGGATGGGTGATTTACTAGGCACACATAGAACACTGAGTGAAACAAAAATAATTTAAATAATTTTGTCAAGCATTTCCTCATAACAAACAAACAAACAACAGACAAACAAAGATCCCTTAGAACTTCACATGAACTTGTGAATTTAACTTGAATAGTATATAATTCAGATATGGTACCATGCTCTGATTTGGGAGGTGATCAGATGGGGTCTTAGGGATGTTAAGTACTTTGGTCAAGAACGCATGGAATAATGCCTCTGAGCTGGGGTTCTCTTGGGAACATGGAAGAAGTTTGCCCACCTGTAATCCCTCATGTTCCCATGTTCTGAAACATGTGCCCAAGTGTGTGAACAACTCTGCATGGCTTCAATGGATAAGGTTCCTCTCAGACCTGGATTTCCCCTCCAATGGGCTGGCACCTACTTGTGTGGCATCCTCATTGGACCAAGCAATGTCTTGTAGCTTCAAGAGCTACCCCAGAGAAAGCCTGGATCTCTTCATTACCACCGCATAATACCATAGTGCTGTATAAAAGGAAAATTGATTTGGCCCTATGAGCTCATGAGTTTCAAGGCCTGGTCAATATATGACCTTAGATTTAACCTTGAAAGATCTAGAACATTCTCAGACTTTCAAGTTAGTATTGTTTTCAGTTACTTGTATTGGATATGTGTAGTACGAGTGCTACTCGATTATTACTGACTTCAGGTTAATATTTTATCTTATTTAATTCTTCTTTCCCCACCATCATTCCACAGACACAAAGAATAGATTCTGTCCTTGCTACATGCCTAGAAACATGCCCTTGTCTTCTAATGGCATGTTCAGATAATGAGTTGGTATTTTAGCTGAGGCCAATGTAAAGAGAAGAAAGGAAGCATGCAAGGGGTGGCATGCCATTCCAAGCACAGAGACAAATACAAGTGCATGCAGAATCCCTGGGGCAAGGAATGGAAAACAAGAAGGAGGAAGGCAAAAAGACCCTGTGTAGGAGACAGGATTTATTCTCCACCAGATGTGAACCTGCAGAATCATTTTAAGCCAGACACGGGTTAAGTCATTTAAGGAATGTTTTATGATAATATTTATTGTTTTGCGGGCAAAGCTCCACGACAGGGTACATTTCTACAGTAGCCCCTGGCCATGGTGCATTGGCCTTTGTGGTTTGAATGTGAGTGTACTCCACAAGGACTGTGATCGAATAACTGGGTCCTCACCTGGTGGTGTCATTTGGGAAGGTTAGAACCTGTAGGAAGTAGAAACTTGTGGGAGGAAGTATGTCACTTTGAGAGTTTAAAGTTTATCTCCACTTCCTCTTTGCTTTCTGTTGATGGGCTGATGAAGCAATGTGAAGAAACGTCCTTGAGCTCCTGTCACCAGGCCTTCCTTGCCTTGATGGACTAGTGTCTCCCCTGGAACTGTATAGCACAATAAACGTTTTCTCTCTTAAGTTACCTCTGTCAGCACATTTTGTCACAGCAAAAGAAATAAAACTTAGTTCGGTAGGTTGAAAAGTTTGCAAACAAAATCATGCAAGAATTTCTGAAACTATATGGCTAAGCTTGTATATAGTTTAATTAAAAATAAACAGAAGCTGGTTCTCTTAAGGCTTAAATTGGAAAAAAGGTTTCTTGAGCAACATGCCGTTCCAATTCCAAAGGGCTGGGGTTGCTGCTTGGGAGCTTGCTCAGTGGTGATGTCAACTTGTCAGTGAGCCTACTTCAGTGGTGTGGGTGAGGCTGATGAAAAGACTTCCCCAGAGGTGCTGACTGCTGCTGCGGCTGAAGGATGTGAGAGTCGTTGCCATGGGGATGGGAAAGCTTTTAAGGGGCCTGGACTTTGGAAGTTCTACTAGTTTAGAGCCAGTAAAGAAGTGGAAATACTGTAATTTAAAATCAAATACTTAAGCATATCGCAACATGTACTTAATGATAACATATATTTAAATTAAACATAATCAAAACAAATGCTTTAAATTACAAATTAAACCTTCCCAGATCGTTAAAGCTACCTATTTTTACAAGCAACTGATACCTGTATTTAAGAGCTGCCATTAATTGAATTTTTCTTTAAATGCTATGGATGGAACCCAGGGTCTCACTTATTGTAGTCAAGAACTTTGCCACTGAGCTTTAATCCCCAAGTATTAATTTCAAGGTGAATTTGCTTGTTACAAGGGCAATATTGCTGCTGGAAAGATGGGTTAGAAGTTAAGAGCATGTGGTGCCCAATTGTGAGGCCCAGAGCTCAGATCCCTGCACCCATGTCAGGTTGCTTACAAACGTGTATAACCACAGCTCTGAGAGGTCCAATAAACGCTTCTGTGGGTACCTCCACACACATGTATATCTACACTCACCTAGATGCATGTACACATATAAAATAACTCATTTGACATGAGCATTAACAAGGAAGGAAACAGCTTGGTTTTCAGGTTCTTAGTGTGATGCAGTCAGTACTGGAGCTCTTTCTCAGGTTGTTAACATCCTCCAAAATAGAAAATTGATTTTTTTTTAAACCACAGAAGTGATGTCAGGGCTTGAATCCATCCAAATTAAGTCTATTTAGAGCAGTGGTTCTCAACCTTCCTAATGGCGTGACCCTTCAATACAGTTCCTCATATTGTGGTTACCCCCAACCATAAAATTATTTTTGTTGCTACTTTATAACAGTAATCTTGCTACTGTTACGAATCATACTGCAAATGTCTGTGTTTTCAGTGGTCTTAGAGTTTTAGGTGATGCTTGTGAAAGGGTCTCGACCATGGGTTGAGAACCACTGATTTAGCGACTTTTCCCTGCCTAAGAAACCTTTCAGAGGTCACTGCCATCATTTGCACAGGAAGAAGTGTTTAGAAGTGCCCTTCCCCGCCTGACTGGCCTTATAGATATGCTGGCGAGAAAGGCCTTCTGCTCCCCTGCCCCCACCCTTCCTCTTGCCTTTTCTTGCCTAAAGGCTGCTTGGGGGACTCTACCCAAGGTGCTGCATGCTTGACCGACCCCAGAGAAAAGCAGGCATCATCAGCTCAGCTGCCTGCTCCCTCTGCCTTAAGGTCTGGGGACTGGGGAGCATTCTGGCAAGCAAAGGGAGGGGGCATAGCCTGGTGTCACACATGGCTGCCTTTCGTATGGCAAAGCTCCCTTGTTTGTGCTTTCTTCCTATGGAAAAAAAAAAGGCCCCTGGAAGGGGCCTGGGGAGCCAGATCAAATGTTCAAATGTACTGGCAGGGAGCCAAAGCTCGGCTTCTCTGCCAGGAACTCCACGTTCTCAAGTCTTCACTGCCGTTGAAACTGATAGGGAAGGTTAATGAGATTAATATGGCCAAACACAGTGGGCGTCTGGGAAGCAAACAGCCAGGTAGGGAGGCCCGGTGTTGGATGAAGGCTCAGTCCACGGTGGCTGGGAACATTGAATAGAGCCCATTCCTAGTAAAGCAAGATTGTTTTTTACTGGACAATTCCTGTGCCTAGGGCCGGTGAAGGGAGTCCTAGAAACCTCTATGTCATTTGAATGTCCTGGTCAGTTTGCGTCTCACCAGCTCTGCCTAGGTTTTGCCACGTGTGCAGTTCTGCAACTGATTTTCAAGGTCTTTTTTTATTTGGAAACGAATTTGAGTGTTTGATGGAAAATGGTAAAATAACATAAGAATGAAAAAAATATCCAACAGGGCATGGGATAGAAAGATGAAATGTCTCTATTGCTGGACATGTCTTGAATAGAAGATTTTTGAGCAAAGAGGAAAAGATGGTTCTCTCTCTCTCTCTCTCTCTCTCTCTCTCTCTCTCTCTCTCTCTCTCTCTCTCACTCTCTCTCTCTTTCTCTGTCTCTCTCTGTGTATATGTGTATGTGTGTATGTATTTATTTATAAGAGTTTTTAAAAATGATATATAAGTGGAAGGACATGAAGGAAGAAGAAGTTTTGGTAAATCTATAAAATCACCACAATTTATGAGAGTTTAAAAGGCAATTTCTTTTAAAGGGGCAAATTCCTAATTTCCCACATAAAAGTATGGGAATTGAATGGTAAATCCTTCTCCGCAGACAAGGCCCCTGAAAGAGGCATGAAAAAGAGTTACTGTTCCCGTCCATTCATGCCTCCTGAAAGCCATGGATGCGACACTGCCCTGGAGCACACAGCCCACGGTTTCAAAGCTGCCGGATGACTTTTCAGAAATGATCTATTGTGGCGCTTTGTTTCGTCCGGGTCACCCTTGTTTTGTTCCGCCTGGGCCGTGTTACTCTTCTGCCTCTGCCATTAATCCACCCTGTCTTCTCCTCTCCATTCAGGGGCACATTTCACTCCTCATCCCGCACAGAGCAGGGATGAAGTGGCTGAGAAAGGCATAGCATCACTGCATGGCTGCTGAGAGTGACAGAGGAAGAAGGAGCGAAGGCGGAGCAGGGAGGCGGGTGGTGCCTTGGGGATACAGGCTGCAAGGGCTCACCTGGCGGTGAGGATGCTTAGCAGAAAAAAGAGGGCCAGCCGCTCCTGATGGGAGCCAGGCAGTGTTGAGTGGTGGCTTGAGCCACTTACGTTTGAGCTACCCAGCTGGGCAGCCTTTGGGAAGGCGGAGCATCCTGGTTCAGGCCTCATGGGAGATAGCCCTGAGTGTTCAGTTTTGGCTTAATCGACCCACTCACAGTTTGGGCCACTATGTGTGGCTCAAGGATTGGCAGGCTGGAACAAAGTGCAAAAGATAATTATTTTAAAGGAAAAAGATTAAGATAAATTAAATCTCAAGCTTACCATTTGGTTAGTAACTCAGATTATGTATGTACCCTCCCGTCCCTTTGGAAAACCTCACCTTATCTGATTTTATCCTACAAGTTGTTTCTCTTTCACCTGTCTCCTGGGCTACTTACTTTTCATATAGTTGGAAAGGACTATCCAGAGGTGTCAGAGGATCCCATGATGACTGGGTTACAGAGTGGTCACAAACATCCCCCAGTATCAGTGGATCTGGAGTGCACCCTTCACACTCCATGCCCAGGAGTTGCAGGTATTCTGTCCATCCTACAGGGACTCCAGACAATGGTGCACGCGCACTAAAAGAGGGGCCTCTGAAGACTCTCCCGTTAGTCACTTGATTTCCTTTAGAGTTGGTCCTGTGACTCCCCCAATTTACCTGGGCCTAAGATACTCAGCTCCGATGTCCTGGAGACAAGAGGCAGCTTCCATCAGCACAGATCCTGTGCCTTGTCTGCTTGCCAGCGAAAAGCAGTAGGCAGAATGACAAATGGGGAAATGACAGGGTCTCAAAAGGGAGCAGAATAATGTCTCAGTTTGCATAGCTGGGTGAATGTTCACTGAAGTGCGCATCCAAGATTAACATTTAAGGTTTTAAGTGGCAGGGTCTAGGGCCATAGCTCAAGGAAGAAGAGAACTTGCCTGGCAAGCACGAGTCCTGAGTTTGAATCCCTTAAAAAGGAGCACCCACTTAAAAAGCCAGGTATAGGAAGCTTCTGATTCAGAGAGGCATTGAAGTCAGAGATCCACAGAGGTGATGCTCTGGCCTCAGCATGTGTGTATATGGGCACACACAGTGGTGCACTCCCATGCATGCATCACACACACACACACACACACACACACACACACACACACACACTCACGCACACTTAAAGAAAACATATTAAAAAATGAACCATCAACCTCAGTGTCCACTCTCATTTGAGCTTTGTGACCGCAGTTAGGCAAATCGCCTACTGTTTTGGTCCCCAGTCTCCTAAGAGAGAAGGAGGATCTGTGGGATTACTTCTGTGGCTGCTAAACATGGATAGGTTTCAGTGTCATGGTAGGTGCTTGCCTAGCATCACTCAGGCTCTTAGCTCAGAGCTGCTGATGCGGGAGCAGGGGTCTAAGACACTGCATGCCTAGCCCGAGCTGCTGATGGCTCAGGATTACACTGTGGGATGCTTTCTCCGAGAACTCTAGAGCCCCATCTGGCCAGACGACTCAATCTTGCCTAGAGTGGATGAGACAGAACAAGGTCGGCCAGCACAGACAGCGAAGTCCTCCTGTGAAATTTGAAGAGGACACACTGTGTCGCCAGCCCTTGACCTTTCCCGAGAGTGCACAGGCACACTGGGCTGACTCATATAGTTTAGAGACACATCTCAATTACAAGATGTGGTGTAGACAGCTGCCCTTATGGGGACAGAGCCTGCCACTAAACTCTGAGCAATTACTTAAAATTAGACTTGTCAAATTTGTTTAGGGCGGCCAGGCAAGTACCTACATTGACCCAATGTCACTCTTCCTGGAGAGACATTGTAATGATTTTGTATATCAGTCAGACTCTTTAAATACTAATGCTGCCTTCATGCCACAATCAACATTCTAGTCAGATGTCATTTTTAGAAGCCTTTGGGGAATTTGCATGCCTTAATTATTCTTCAATATCCAAGCCAAGCATTCTTTAATTGGTGTAAATTGAACAGTGTTCTAATGCAAACAAGAAGAGGACACAGTGATCAATGATTCTGGGCATGTCTATTGGAAAGTCGTTGCTGTCAGATAAGCTAACACAGCTTTAGCGGAAACACTAGTTCACAGAGCCGAGGGACAGTTCTGCTTAAGTCACTGCAGCTGGTATGCACGGAATGAGGTGGCATGCTAAAATTTCAGCATTTGAGAAAAGGTTAAAGAAAATGGAAAAGATGCTCTGTTTTCACACCAGAAATTTCATAGGGTCCTTTTATGAGAATTTAGCCAGAAACAAAATGTTTTTGCCTTTGGCTATCTCCTCTCTCAACTGGAAACAATGTACCATCTTTGTTAGATTGTCAGGCAGTTTTTTCCTATCCATGCTTTGGGAGGGGGGGCTGTAATAATGAGCAACCTTTCTGACCACACACCTGAGGGTGGTGGCATTCTCTGCCACTTTTAACATGATTGGAAAAAGACCAATCAAGCACAATCCTTAAGAACCCCCGGAAAATCCTCATGCACGTGTCATGCTTGCATTTCACTCTTTCTATCGGTTCTCTCTAACTGATTATTTATTACTGATGTGAGAAGAAAAGGAAATAACTGGCCCATCATACATTCCTGGCCCAGATCTGCCAGCCTGGGCTCTGAAAACTGTATTCTGATATTACTTGCGGTACAGTGGGTACAAAGAAAAATAATTGTTTTAATGTCTCTGGTTTGTGATAAAATGTGCTGGTTTGGGGGGGGGCAGAAAGCTTTCAAGTTGATCTGAGTTTGAATTTTAAAGCAGACCAGAGCAGAATTCTTAAAATGGGAGAAGTGGAAGAGAAGGAGCTGTCAGCTTCCTTGACAATCTTTGTTGAATGGCTTAGACTTATAGGCGTTCTTGCTCCTTTGGGTGGCCTGTCTCCACTATCTATGCTGTCACTCATGTGTGTGCCACAGACAGCTCACTGCTTAACATGTGATCTAGCCAGGGGCAAACCTTATCATAAGGCCTTTCTATCTTTAGGGGTTCTCTTATGGAACATATGTGGAGGGACACAGGAAGAATGACATCCTAGATTACCTTCTTGTGCTGTTTTGAGTCTCAGATAACCCAGACTGAGCCGAATTTTCTAATTCTTCCACTTCTGGCATAGATTCAGGTGTGTAAAACCACACACATTTAAGATGGGCAGTTAAAGGACAGACACACACAGACACAGACACACAAAGACATAGACACACACAGACACAGATACAGACACACACACAGACACAGATACAGACACACACACACACACAGACACATACACACACAGGCACACACACAGACACACACACAAGCACACAGATTCAATTTTGAACCAGTTTTAGAAATGACTAGCCCCTGTCATTTGAGTCTGTAGAGGTGTGGGATGAACTAACAGTCTCCTCTTTCTAGTCATCTTTCTGTTACAGATGCTCCTACCTGCCTTCCTCAGCCTTCTGAAGCCTTTTAAGGTCTGCAGGAATATTTGCACGAGACAGGCTGAATGGCAATGGTTCTGGTCTTTAGCACCATAATGTCTCTCTCGGCTTTGAGTTCATTACGGGAAGAATGAGAGAGACAAATAGAATGACTCTAAGGTACCCAAGAGGTCTAATAGTCAAAGTAATGTCCTCTTTCACCAATGGTCATTGAGAAAGTGAGGTAGGCAGCACGCTACTACACCTTATCTGTGGAGTTTTTGTTCATACTCACTCACAAAATGATCAGGTGAATCCTGTGTGTCCGAGCAGCCTGGATCCCTCTGTGTGGGCAGAGCCACAGATCTCAGGTCATGGTGCCAGGCTTGCAAGAAAGTGAGAATGGAGCACAGCTGGGTTCACAGAACAAAGCTCAGTTGTGCATGAAGGAGTCAAGGCTACTCGCAGAGAAGAAAGCGGTAATCACATATGCGGTGGTCAGCTCCCTCCCTCATCCTTTCTCATTAGGACACTCACTAGGAAGCTTCTGGAAGCACCTGGCCCTTGTGCCATGTCACTGTGCTCTGCATCATGTGGAATATTAACTTAGCCACAGGTTGAGCAATTTGTCTTGCTGCCTGTGGCTTGGGTGCTGGCTCCTGTCCCCTCTCTGGAGTCCAGTCTGAGCTCCTCTGTGCCCACCCTTTACTCTAAGCCTTTTATTGAGGTCAATTTCAACTGACAAAATATTCTGGACAAATGCCAGTTTGTGTCCCCACCATGTGACTGCGGCTCAAGACCTGGAAGCATGGTGGAAGAGCTTGGTGCAGGGCCCTTAGCTGGAGTGGACTTGAGGAGTGGATGCTAGTGAGGCAAATGCTCTGAGATCTCATTCTGTAGCTAGGAATGCTAGCCACTGGGATAGGGAGAGGCATTTTAATTTAGTAGTATACCCCGGCAAATCAACCACTCTCCAGCGGAAAGCCACACATCCAAGAATATTTGGGCAGCACAAATTGATCTTGAAGGATTAAAAACAAACAATAAAATAAGACAAAACAATAGGGAGGCCTGGAAGGGGAGGGGAATCAGGGAGCAGCTAGAGGAGGGGCGACTACTATCAAACACAAAGTTTCAAAGAACTAATAAAATAATTTTAAAAAGGAAAATAAATATCCTTCCTGCTCATCTCAGGAGGATGTATCTTTGGCAAGTGCTCTGTGCAGTATGACCTTGAGGTCTGACCCTGCTGTACTGTGGAGCCCAGAGGCTGTACTTTAAGCATCCTTTCTAATACTCACTCTTGCCATATGAACAGAGTCCTTCTTGTTCTCTATGCCCTCCTCTTCCCTTCCTTCCTCTCAGAAATGCTTGTTTTGTGTGCTAAATGTTTTTTTTTTAATGTGGGGCTTCGCAGTCCTTACTAATAAGAATAACACGGGCCCCTGTAAGCTCCCAGTGCCCCACACGAAGCTGGAAGCTCGTATTTGGAGCTACAAACTCACAGTGTGGGACCTTTGTCCTTTTTGCTGAGTCAGCAGGCTTAGGCTGCGTTCCTGAACCGATTTCATCAAACCCTTCTATTTCTCTCTTTCACATCCTCTCTCTTAAAAGGCTCCAGATAATTCTGATTTCTGGCACTTTTGGGGGGAACAGTGTTTAGTTCGGGGTGCTTGCCTTGGAAGGTCTTAGGGCCACCTGGGAAGCTTTCCAAAGTCCTTGTGTCCAGACTGCAGCTGGGCGTGAGACAGCTACTGTAGTGCCTACTGAATACACCTTAAGACCCAAGTGTTCAGGCAGCTACTGTGGTGCCTACTGAATATGCCTTAAGACCCCTGTGTGCAGGGTAGCTACTGTAATGTGTACTGATGTGTACTAAATACACCTTAGGACCCCTGCATGCACGATAGTTAGTATAGTGCCTACTGAATACACCTTAAGACCCCTGTGTGCAGGGAAGCTATAGTAATGCCTACTAGATACACCTTAGGACCTTGTGTACAAGGCAGCTACTGTGTTTACTGAGTATACCTTAGGACCCCAGTATGAAGGGCAACTACTGTAGTGCCTACTAAATACACCTTAGGATCCTGTGTGAAGACAAGGGTAACCTGAGGATGCTTTCTAGAAGACTCCATAACCCACAGAAGAAGTCTCTAGCTGTGATTCCTTGCTTTGGCTGCACAATGATTGCTGTAGTTTGACTAAGTCTCTTCCTTTTTTTAAAAAATTTATTCAGGTTACATCTCAATTGTTATCCCTTCACTTGTATCCTCCCATTACTCCCTCCCTCCTGCTTTCACCCTATTCCCCTTCCCTAGGTCTATGACTGAGGGGGACCTCCTGCCCCACTATATGGTCATAAGCTATCAAGTCTCATCTTGGTAGCCTGCTTATTCTTTCATTGAGTGACACCAGGGCTTCCCACCAAGGGGAAATGGTCAAATATGGGGCACCAGAGTTCATGTCAGAGTCAGTCCTCATTCTCCACATAACTGTGGAGAATTTCTTGTCCATTGGCTAGATCAGAGTAGGGGTTCGATGTTTGCTACTTGTATTGTCTTTGGTTAGTGCAAAAGTTTGAGCAACCCCCCTGGGCCCCGATCCACCCATCATGATGTTCTTCTTGTAGGTTTCTAGGACCCTCTGTGTCCTTCTGTTTCCCTATCTCCTATATATTTGTCTAACCTAAACTCCCAGTAGGATGTCCTCACATCTATCCCAAACTCCTGGTAAATGAGGACTTTTATGGGACATGCCTTTTGAGCTAGTGCCAATTATAAGTGAGTATATATCATGTAAGTCTTTCTGCTTCTGGGTTAACTCACTCAGTATGATCATTTCCAGTTCTATCGATTTGTCCACAAATTTCAGGATTTCCTTGTTTTTAATAGCTGAATAGTATTCCATAGTGTAAAAGGACCACAGTTTCTTTATCCATTCTTCAACGAGGGACACTTAGGCTCTTTCCAGGTTTTGGCTATTATGAGTAAGGCTGCTATGAACATGATTGAGCATATGTCCTTGTTGTGTGGAGGAGCATCTTCCAGGTATATTCCATGGAGTGGAATAGCTGGGTCTTGAGGAAGCCCTATTCTCAGTTTTCTGATATAGCACCATATAGATTTCCAAAGTGGCTGTACTAGTTTGCATTCCCACCAGCAATGAAGGAGTGTTCCTCTCTCTCCACATCCTTGCCAACATGTGTCATTTGAATTTTTTATTTAGCCATTCTGATGGGTGTAAGATGGAATCTCAGAGTTATTTTGATTTGCATTTCTTTAAGTGTTTCTCAGCCATTCACTATTCCTTTATTGAGAATTCTCTGTTTAGTTCTGAGCCCCATTTCTCAATTGGGCTATTTGGTTTGGTGGTGTTTAATTTCTTGCATTCTTTATATATTTTGGATATTATACCTTTGTCAGATGAAGAGTTGGTGAAGATCTTTTCCCAGTCTGTAATCTGTCGCTTTGTTCTGTTGACAGTGTCTCTACCTTACAGAAGCTTCTCAGCCTCATGAGATCCCATTTGTTAATTGTTGATCTTAAGACCTGAGCTGTTGGTGTTCTGTTCAGGAAGTTGTCTCCTGTGCCAATGTGTTCCAGGATCTTCCCCATTTTTTCTTCTAACTGATTTAGTGTCTCTGGTTTTATGTTGAGGTCTTTAATTCACTTGGACATGAGTTTTGTGCATGGTGACAAATATGGGTCTAATTGCATTTTTCTACATGTAGACATTCAATTAGACCTGCACCATTTGTTAAAGATGCTATCCTTTTTCCATGGAATAGATTTGGGTTCTTTGTCAAAAATCAAGTGACTGTACATGCGTGGATTCATTTCGGGGGTCTTCTATTCGATTCCATTGATCAACCAGCCTATTGCTGTGCCAGTACTATGTTTTAATTAGTGTCGCTCTATAGTACAGCTTGAGATTGGGTATAGAGATTCCTTCTGAGCATCTTTTACTTATAGGATTGTTTTAGCTATGCTGGTTTTCCATATGAAGTTGAGAATTGATCTTTCAATGTCTTTAAAAAATATGTAGGTATTTTGACAGGGATTGCATTGAACCTGCAAATTGCTTTTAGTAAGATGGCCATTTTTACTATGTTAATTCTCCCAATCCATGATGAAGGGAGATCCTTCCATCTTCTGATGTCATCTTCAATCTCCTTCTTCAGGGATTTGAAGTTTTTTTCAAACAAGTCCTCCACTTGCTTGGTTAGAGTTACTCGTAGATATTTTATATTGCTTGTGGCTATCATGAAAGGTAGAGTCTTCCTAATTTCTTACTTTGCATAATTGTCATTTGTATATAGAAAGGCTACTGACTTTTTTGAGTTAATTTTTGTATCCAGCCAAAATGCTGAAGGTGTTTTTCGGCTGTAGGAGTTCTTTGGTGGAACTTTGGGGCTCACTTATGTACACTATCCTATCATCTGCAAATAGGGATAATTTGACTCCCTTTATGAGAAACTTTTATTCTGATTTTCATAATGGTTGTATCATCCCATCAGAGGTGAGAAAGGGATCCTCTTTGCCTACATCCTTAAAAACATTTGATGTTATCAATTCTCTTGATCATAGCCTTTCTACCTAAGAAGAGATAGAGTGTCAACGTCATTTTAATTTACATTTCCTTGATGGCTGAAAATGTTGGACACTTATAAAACTACTCCTGGCTCTTTATATTCGCTCCCATTCAAAACATGGTCTCTCTGTGCAGTGTTGGCTAGTATAGAAGTCACTATGTGATTCAGGCAGTCTCAGATTCACAAAGTTCCACTTGCCTCTGTTTCCTGAGTACTAGGGCTAAAGGCACACCCACCAAGTCCTCGTTTCTCATTTTGAGAACTATTTATTAATTTCAACATTTAAGTAAACCGTTTGATTTTTTTGGTCCTGATTTTCCTGGAATTTTATAAGTTATGGATATTTAAAATATTTTAAAATTCTGGATATTACCTGTCTGTCTGAAATATTGTTTGCAATTTCCCCCATTTTGTGGGCAGTTTGCATTTATGAGAGCACCTTTTGATGTTTATAAAGCTTTTCATTTTATGTCAACCCGTAGCTTATTTAAAAGATTTTATTTATTTGTCTTATTCATATGAGTACCCTATTTGCATGTATATCTGCAGGCCAGAAGAGGGCATCAGATCACATTATTGATGGTTGTGAGCCACCATGTGGTTGCCAGGAATTGAACACAGGACCTCTGGAAGAGCAGACAGTTGTCTTAACCACTGAGCCATCTCTCTAGCCCCCAACCCATTGTTAATGCTTCAGGCTTTATCCTGTGTTGTTAGTGTCTTGCCAGAAATTTCTTGCCATAACTATTTCTTGAAGTGTATTCTACAGGCTTTCCTTTAGATGCTCCAGATGTTTGGATTTTACACTGAAGTTTTTGATGCACTTTGGGTTGATTTCTGCACAGGGTGAGATATTCAGATCTATTTTCATTCTTTTACAGTCAGTTGTCCACTGTTGCCAGAACCATTTATTTGCTAGTCTTACCTTTTTCCTTTTTCTTTTCCAGTGTATGATTTTGACACCTTCGTCACACATAGCTAGGTGAAGCTTCTTTGTACATTACACAGCCTCGTGCATTTTGTTTTAGCCACAGAAAGTGGAATAGGACGAAGCCCTGGGCCCACGTCTTGAGTTCTAACAAAATAATTCCACTCTATCCAGATTTCTACTTCGCCTCTCCTAGTCACTAGCTACCCCTGTTGACTTCCTGTTTCTGAGTTTTATAATTTTAGGGTGGTTTGAACCACTTAGTGTTTGTTTGTTTGATTCACACTCTTTTTTCTCAAACCATAGTATCCTCAAGGTTAATCCATGTTGTATCATGTAAGATCTTTTGTTTAAAATGTATGCAGTATTCTATTACAGTTACCTGCCATTCTTGTTTATTAATTCATCTTATAACTGACACCAGGTGTTTCTATTGCTGGGATCTTGAAAATAATATTAAGTAACCATGAGAGTGAAACTGTCTGTTTAAGATCACACTTCTAGCTCTTGGATGTGAACCCAGAAGTGAGAAGCAGATCTTATGGTAGTTAATTGTGGAATCTTTTGAGTAGATACCATCTTTTTTAAAAGAGCTGTCATGCTCTTCCACAGTCCTACTGATAGTCTACAAGGCCCCAGTTTCTTCACATTCTTGTCAGCACTGCTTAGTTTCTGCTTTACTTTTTCTTTACAGGGCATCCTGGCTGTGGTTTTGATCTGCAGCTCTCTGGTGATTACTGATGTATTATCTTTTACCGCGTTCATTGGTCATCTTTATAGAGAGAACTATCAACTCAAGATCTTTGGCTGTTTCTCAATCAGATGATGAAGAAGAATTACTATTTTAGACATTATATTATTTGTTCTCATTTTAAAAATATAATTGGCGTCAAAATTATTATATAATTGAAGATGACCTTGAACCTCTGATTCCTTCACTGCTACCTCCCAAGAAGCATGTGCCACCACACTTGGATTTATGTCGTGTTGGAGACTGAACCCAGGGCTTCTGAAATTCCAGGCAAGCATGCTACTGTCTGAACTACACCCCTGGTCCTTGTAACTGTCATTGCGTTGTACTTTTCATGTTCTTCATGATAACTTCTTACAGAATATATATTTTGAAGGTCTTTTCCATCTAGTCTATGTACTGTCCCTTTGCTCTCTCGACCACTTTCTGTGCTGTGCAGGTTTTGCATGGTGTGGTCCCACTCACTCAGTTCTTTCTCTCATTGTCTGTGCTTTTGAGTTCATATCCTTTGAAACCATTGTTCAATTCCATGCCACAACTTTTCCTCTTGTGTTTTCTTCTAAGTGTTTTATCACATCTGAGTATTAATGTTTAGATCTTTTAGATCTTTTGGGTCAGTTTGTATGTATGCAGTGAGACAAAGGTCTGTATGTGGTTGGATGTGAACATCTGCTCTAGGAAGCCCATCTTTGGATGAAGCCATCCTTGCTCCCATTGTGTGTTCTCAACATCTTAGCTGATTGGGTTTCTTCTTGTTTGAATATAAATTTATTCTCTTTCATTGAGGGAAGATACTTACCTGGCCAGGGAGCATTAGACTGTTGGCTGGTATCCCCTGGGTTTCACCCACAGAAATCTTGAATCTATTTCTTTCCAGTTTCTTTCCTGGCACTCAGTTCCTATTTACTCATCTTTGGGTATTTACTTGAAAGTCTGTATGAAAATTTTTTACCTATGGATCAACCTGCCTTGCCTTATGTAAACCATATTTTCTTTATAAACAAGTCAAACAAAACAACAATATCTTCTAAGGCCCTTCATTTACTGTAAGATGTATCTTCACTGTGTAATTTTTATTTTATTTATTTTACATAGAAAAAGGTCTAATTTGCACTTCCTCAGGATCTCGTAACTCTGAAAAGGTCATATTTTGATAAGACATGCAAGTAACCCAGTTGTTTCACTGTTACCATTTAATGTGTATTCAGCCTTCTGTATACATGGGCTCTATGACCATCATCAACAGCCAAGCATTAAAAATATTTGAGAAAAACCATCTCAGTGTAAAACACATGCAGACTTTCCCATATTACTGTCCCCTAGGTAATAGACTTTCCCATATCCTCTTCCCTTAGGTAACATGTCACACCCACCATTTACATGGAGTTTACTTGCACTTAGCATCATAAGTCATTTAGATTTGAGCATTCAGGAAGATGTATGGAGGTTCTGTGCTATGCCATTCATGTAAGGTGCTTGCATATGTTTGTGTTTTATATCTATAGGAGGATGTGTAGTACTTTTGAAATCAGTTCCTCTTAGATGTTGAGAGGCAGGTGCATTTAAAATATGCATAGTAGAGATTTCTTTTTTTTATTTAATTGATTTATTCAGATTAGATCTCAATTGTTATCCCCTCACTTGTATCCTCCAATTACTCCCTCCCTCCCTCTTTCACTCTATTCCCCTCCTTAAGTCTGTGACAGAAGGGGATATCTTCCTCTACCATATGGTCACAGCCTATCAAGTCTCATCTTGGTAGCCTGTTTATCCTTTCTCTGAGTGCCACCTGGCCTCCCCACCAAGGGGGAAGTGATCAAATATGATTCACCAAAGTTCATGTCAGAGTCAGTCCCCACTTTCCACACAACTGTGGAGAATGTCCTGTCCATTGTCTAGATCTGAATAGAGGTTCAATACTTGACGCATGTAATATCCTTGGTTGGTACAGTAGTTTGGGCAGAACCCATGGGTCCAGATCTGCCTGTCATGATGTTCTTCTTGTAGGAACCTCTGAATCCTTTTGTTTCCCCATTCTCCCATACTTCTCTCACCTAGAGTCCCAATAGGAAGTCCCCGCATGTATCCCAATCTCCTGGTAAGTGAAACCTTTCATGGTACATCCCTTTTGAGCTAGTGTCCAATTATACGTGAGTATATACCATGTAAGTCTTTCTGGGCCTGGGTTAATTCACTCAGTATAATAATTTCTAGTTCAGTCTACTTGCCTGCAAATTTCAGGATTTCCTTGTTTTAATAGCTGAGTAGTATTCCATAATGTAAATGTACCACAGTTTCTTTATCCTTTCTTTAGCTGAGGGACATTTAGGTTGTTTCCAGGTTCTGGCTATTACAAATTAGGCTGCTATGAACATGGTTGAGCATATGTCCTTGTTGTGTGGTAAAGCATCTTTTGGGTATATTCCAAGGATTGGAATAGCTGGATCTTGAGGTAGCCCAATTTCCAGTTTTGTGAGAAAGCACCAGAATGATTTGCAAAGTGGTTGTACAAGTTTGCACTCCCATGAGTATTGAAAGAGTGTTCCCCTTTCTCCACATCCTCAGCAGCATGTACTGTCACTTGAGTTTTTTATCTAAGCCATTCTGATGGGTGTAAGATGGAATCTGAGAGTCATTTTGATTTGCATTTCTCTGATGACGAAGGATATTGAGCATTTCTTTAAGTGTTTCTCAGCTATTTGATATTCCTCTGTTGAGAATTCTCTGTTTAAGTCTGAGCCCCATTTCTTAACTGGATTATTTGGTTTGGTGGTGTTTAATTTCTTGAGATCTTTATATATTATGGATATTAAACCTTTGTCAGATGTAGGGTTGGTGAGGATATTTTCCTAGTCTATAGGCTGCCACTTTGATTTGTTGACATTGTCTTCTACCTGACAGAAGCTTTTTAGCTTCATGAGGTCACACTTATTAATTGTTGACTTTAGAGCCATGGTTGTTGGAGTTCTGTTCAGGAAGTTGTCTCCTGTGTCTTCCCCCACTTTTTCTTCTAACTGATTTAGTGTCTCTGGTTTTATGTTGAGGTCCTTGGTGCATTTGGACTTGAGTTTTGTGCAGCATGATAAATATAGATTTACTTGCATTTTTCTAATGTAGATATCCAATTAGACCAGCAGCATTTGTTGAAGATGATATCCTTTTTCCATTGAATAGATTTGGCTTCTTTGTCAAAAATCAAGTGACCATATGTATGTGGACTCATTTCTGGGTCTTTGATTCTATTCCATTGATCAACAATTCTATTGCTATACCAGTATCATGCTGTTTTAATTACTGTTGCTCTATAGTACAACTTGAGATCAGTTATGAAGATTTCTTTGAAGGATCTTTTATTATACAGGATTGTTTTTAGCTATTCTGTTTTTTTGTTTTTCTATATGAAGTTGAGAATTTATCATTCAAGGTCTTTAAAGAATTTTGTTGGTATTTTGATAGGAATTCCATTGAATCTGTAAATTGCCTTTAGTAAGATGGCCATTTTTACTGTTAATTCTCCCAATCCATGAACAAGGGAGATCGTTCCATCTTCTGTTGTCATCTTCAATCTCTTTCAGAGATTTGAAGTTTTTTTCAGTCTTTCACTTGCTTGGTTAGAGTTACTCCTAGATATGTTATATTGCTTGTGGCTATTGTGAATGATGTAGTTTCCCCTAATTTCTTCCTCTTCATCATTTTCATTTGTATATAGGAAGCTTCCTGACTTTTTGTTAATTTTGTATCCAGCCAAAATGCTGAAGATATTTTTCAGCTTTAGGAGTTCTCTGGTGGAATTTTGGGGGTCGTTTATGTAAACTATCATATCATCTGTGAATAGGGATAATTTGGCTTCCTCTTGTCCCTTTTGGGTCCCTGTAATCTCCTTTTGTTGTCTTATTGGTCTAGCTAGAACTTCAAGAACTATATTAAAGAGATATGGAGATTGTGGGCAGCCTTGTCTGGTTCCTGATTTTACAGAAATTTCCTTGAGTATCTCTCCATTTAATTTGATTTTGGCTACTGGCTTGCTGTATGTAGCCTTTATTATGTTTAGGTATGTGCCTTGTATCCCTGATCCAAAACTTTAATCATGAATGGGTATTGGATTTTGTTAGATGCTTTTTCTGCATCTAAGGAGATGATCATGTGTTTTTTCTTTCAGTTTGTTTATATGGTGGATTACATTGATAGACTTCTGTGTATTGAGCCATCCCTGAGTGCCTTGGATGAAGCTTACTTGGTCATGGTGAATGATATCTTTGACGTGTTCTTGGATTCTGTTGGCAAGTATTTTATTGAGGATTTTTCCAACAATATTCATAAGATATATTGGTCTGAAGTTCTCTTTTTTTGTTGTATCTTTGTGAGGTTTAGGTATCAAAGTGACTGTGGCCTCATAGAATGAGTTTGGTAATGTTCCATTCATTTCTATCTTTAGGAGGAATTTGAAGAGAATCTGTTTTAGCTCTTCTTTGAAGGCCTGGTAGAATTCTGCACTGAAACCATCTGTCTCTGGCCTTTTTTTGTTGTTGTTGTTGGGAGACTTTTAATGACTGCTTCTATTTCTGTTCAAGAAATATGACTATTTAATTTATTTATCTGATCTTGATCCAATTTTGGAAAATGGAATCGATGAAGAAAATTGTCCATTTCCTTTATATATTCAAATTTTTTGGCATATATGCCTTTGAAGTAGGATCTTAGGATTCTTTGTATTTCCTCAATGTCTGTTGTTATGTTTCCCTTTTTGTTTCTGATTTTGTTAATTTGGATAGTGTCTCTCTGCCTTCTAGTTACTTTGATTAATGTTTTGTCTATCTTGTTGATTTTCTCAATGAACCAACTCCTGGTTTTGTTGATTCTTTGAATTGGTCTCTTTGTCTCTAATTTACTGATTTCAGCCCTGAGTTTGATTATTTTCAGACATCTACTCCTCTTGGGTGTTTATGCTTCTTTTTTTAGGGCTTCCAGATGTGTCATTAAGTTGTCTATATGAGATATTTCCAATCTCTTTATGAATACACTCAGTGCTATGAACTTGCCTCTTAGTACTGCTTTCAATATGACCCATAGTTGGGTGTGTTGTTCCTTCATTTTCGTTGAATTTCAGGAAGTCCTTAATTTCTTTCTTTATTTCTTGACTGACCCAGTTATTAAATAGAGAGTTGTTTAGTTTAAACTGTGTGTAGGCTTTTTGTTATTTCTGTTGTTGTCGAAGTCCAGCTTTAGTCCTTGGTGATCGGATAGGATACAAGGTATTATTTCAATCTTCTTGTGTCTGTTGAGGCTTGCTTTGTGACCTACTATATGATCAATTTTGGAGAAGTTTCCATGAGGTGCTGAGAAGAAGGTATAATCTCTTGTGTTTGTGTGAAAAGTTCTGTAGATATCTGTTAGATCCATTTGATTCATCGCATCAGTTAGTGTTTTTATTTCTCAGTTTAGTTTCTGTTTCATTGACCTATGCTTCGGTGAAAGTGTGGTGTTGAAGTCTCTCCCTATTAATGGGAGATTGATGTGTGGTTTAACCTTAATTAATATTTCTTTTAAAAATGTGTGTGCCCTTGTATTGGTGGCAAAGATGTTCAGAATTGTGATGTCCACTTGGTGGAATTTTCCTTTGATGAGTATGAAATGTCCTTTCTGATCTCTTTTGATTAATTTTGGTTGAAATTCTATTTTATTAAATATTATAGTGGCTACACCACCTTGCTTCTTGTGTCCATTTGCTTGGGATACCTTTTTTTTCCAACCTCTTACCCTGTCGTAATGTTTATCCTTGTGTCTTAGATGTGTTTCTTGAATGCAGAATAATGTTGGGTCTTTTTATGCATCCATTTATGTAGTCTGCATGTTTTTATTGGAGAATTGAGACCATTGATGTTGAGAGATATTAGTGACCAGTGACTGTTAAATCCCTTGATTTTGATGTTGATTGTGGTAGAGTGTTTGTGTGCTTTTGTTTTTGCGATGGTGTAGTTATCTATTTCCCATGTGATTTTGGTTGTAGCTGGTCACTATGGGTTGGAGTTTTCCTTGTAATGACTTCTGTAAGGCTGCATTTATGGATAGGTACTTTTGTTGTTGTCATGCAATATGTTGTTTTCTCCATCAATGGTTTTTGATAGTTTTGCTGGGTATAGTAGTTTGGCCTGGCATGTGTCATCTCTTAGAGTTTGGAGGACCCCTGTCCAGGCCCTTCTGGCTTTTATTGTCTCTTCTGAGAAGTCAGATGTAATTCTGATTGTTTTGCCATTGTCTCTTACTTAACCTTTTTCTCTTGCTGCTTTTAATATTTTTTCTTTGTTCTGTATATTTTGTGGTTTGCTTATTATGTTGTGGGAAGATGTTTTTTCCTGGTCTATTCTATTTGGTGTTATGTAGGCGTCTTTTATGTTTATATTCATCTTCTTTATATTGGGGAAATTTTCTTCTATGATTTTGTTGAAAATATTTTCTGGGCCTTGGAGTTGGGCATCTTCCCTTTCCTCAATGCCTATTAACCTCAGCTTTCATCTTTTCATAGTGTCCTTGATTTCTTGGATATTTAGAGTCAGTAATTTTTCAGATTTAGCATTTTCTTTGATGGTTGCTTCATGTTCTATGATTGTATCTTCTAGTCCTGAGATTTGTTCCTCTATCTCTTGAGTTTTGTTAGAGAAGTTTACCTCTGTATTCCTTGCTTTCTTATCTAAGTTCTCTTGTTCCCATTTTTCCTCTGTAAGTGCCTTTATCATTGTTTCCATTTTCATCTTCAGATTTTGAACTGCTTTACTGATTTCCCTCATCTGATTGTATTTTCCTGATTTTTTTCCAGGGCCTCTCTATAGGCCTCTTTTATGTCTTCAGTCTTCCTACATTTGTTTACGGATTTTGTTCATTTCTTCAATTATCATCTTCATTATATGAATATGAGGTCATTTTTTTTGTATTTCAATTGTGTTGGAGTTCTCAGGGTTGCTTTCTTTGGGATGGCTTGGATCTGGATATGCCATATTGTTTCAATTTTTTTTGTTTGTGGTTTTACACTGGCCTTTAGTCATCTTGCTGTCTCTAATGTTGTGAGGTAGCTTCTGGTGTCCTTCACTAGTCATTGAGAGTGGATTGTTGGTGAGTGATTATAGGTCTAGGACCCTTATCTGTTGGGATCAGGGAACTCTTCCCTAGAATAGGTAGGTGAGTTGGTTTCAGCTCCTGGAGGTTTTGCTCCACAGCCTGGGCTCCCCACTGTGTCAGCAGAGGTAGGTGCTGGCGCTCTGCAGCCCCAGGATTAGTTTGAGGTAGAGTATGTGGAGCTGGTTGTCCTGTCTTTGCCTGGGCTTTGAATACTCTGTCCCTGGGCCTTGGTGCTTTGAGTCCCAGGCTCAGATCACCCTAGAGTGCCTGAGACCCTGCTGGCTTATAGCAGTTATTTATGTTTCTGCCGGATCCATCCAGGTAGTGGGGCCTAGGTTCTGCCCTCCAGGGAGAGAGCAGCTACTGCCTTCTGATGTTGGTTGCCTAGATTTCTGCCCTCTCCTCTCAGGCCTTCCCATGCTCTCCCAAGAGTGTGGGAGGCCCTGCTGGGCTTTGGAGTCTGGCTAGGCTGGCTCAGCTCTGCTGAATTGTGCAGGGACAATCTGCTGGGGCTGGTAGCTAGGTTCCTGTCTGGTTCTGTTCAGACTGCGCAGCTGTGGTTGTTCATTCCCGTCTGATCACCTAGGAACTCCTAATGTGTTTGGGCAGCTGTTTAGTTTTCTGCCCTCAGGCCTGCCCAGCTCTCCTGAGAGAGTGGGAGGTCCTTCTGTGCTGTGGAGCTTGGCTAAGCTAGGTCAATTCTGCCCAAATTGCAGAAGGTCCACTGGGGGCAGTTTGCTAGATTATGCCCCATCCTGTTCAGATGCACAACTGTGGTGGCTCAGTCCCGCTGCTTGAGGTGGCTGTTTAGTTTTCTGCCCTATCCA
This sequence comes from Acomys minous, assembly GCF_964271855.1. Classification (NCBI taxonomy): domain Eukaryota; kingdom Metazoa; phylum Chordata; class Mammalia; order Rodentia; family Muridae; genus Acomys; species Acomys minous. The sequence continues at coordinate 51,752,346 of NC_140495.1, forward strand.
CTCGATCCTGCCCATCCTCTCCTGAGACCATGGGATGTCCTGCTGGGCTGTGGAGCCTGGGTCAGTTCTGCCCAACTGTGTAGGAGCAGTCTGCCCAGGCAAATCACTAGGTTTCTGCCTAGGCCCATTTAGACCATGCAGCTGTGGCTAGATAATGTGTCCCAGATGTCCGGGCCCTGTGTGGCACCTGGGGCTTTCTGTGGACTGGCACAGGGGTGGGTGCGTGGGTAGGGTCTGAGGACAGATCCAACCATTTTCCTGACATTTCCACAGGCCAGGAGTTCTGGTGTTTCACTGCCCAGAGTTCAGTACTATATACCGAGTTTGTGCTATAGAACATGGCTGCAGTTTGCAGATGGGTTATGGTCCAAACTCTGGTGACTGGGACCTCATCCTCTGTGCACCATTGGATGACCTGAGGCCAGCCCCACCTGTGGTCTGCACTGTGAGGACCCCTCTCACCTAATGTTCTCCAGGTCTTGCAGTCTGTGGATCCCAGTTTGGTCCCTAGTTACCTTCCTGTAGACCAGATACAGTATGTGTTCATTACCACCATGTTTGAATTCCACTATTCTAGTAGAGATTTCTAACTGTGCACCCCAACCAGTTCTTCCTTACCATAGTGGAACAACATCAGCTTGCTGCTCAGCTTTTCTTGTTGGCCCATGAAGATGAGCAGAGGGAATATGGAAGGCAATGTCACTATCACAAGGCTGTGCCTCAATGAACAGCAACTACATCTGCTTTCATTCTTCTGTATCTGACAATTACCTCCTATCCAGCTGGTCACTGAGGAATAGTCCTCAGACCAGATCCACCAGTACAGGATTCTTCTTATTGGAGATGGACAGTCTCAGGTCCCATGCAGGCCTTCTGAATAATTTTTTTTTTTGCTTTTTAACAATATGCACCTTAAATTTTGAAGTTAGGTAGCCAAAGAGGATGTTGGAGCTAGTTTCACAATGGACAGATTTGGATTCCAGAACAACTATTTGAAGAGCTGCTTCTCCATCTTGAATGCTTGCACAGTGCTGTTAGATAAGAGCTAAAATTTGTGCTGATCTATTGAGATTTGGAGGTGTTTGTTACTCAGCCCAGCTTGCCCTGACTGATTCACCCTGGTACTTGCTCATTTATTTGTTTAACTTTTTGTGATATGGAGAAGAGAGAACCTCCATTGCCTTACCTGATTGGTCCATGTAGGGCATTTTTCTTGACTGCTAGTTGGTGTAGGTGGACATATCCTATTGTGGGTAGTTCCATTCCTGAGCAGATAGTGGGAAGTGAGACTGGGACAAGCCTCTGAGCAGCATTCCTCTGTGGGTTTTGCTTTAAGCACCTGCCTCGAGTTCTTGCCCTGCTCTGTAAGATAAAATGAACTATTTGCTCTCTAAATTACTTCTGGTTAGTGTTTTTATGAAAACAACAGAAAAGCAAATTAGAATGGTCAACTAGCAATGCAACACTTAGTTAATTCTTAACCCTGTTTGCATGTAGCCATATCTATTTCCACTTTTCTGTGAAGTGGCTTCTCAAATCTTTTTTTCCCCTGAGAAGGCTTCATTTTCCTGTAAGACAAAAATGAGAAGAATGTATTTGATGATCATATCATCAAATGCAAGAAATAATTTTTTATTTGATCTCATTTATTCTATAAATCATGACTGGCAGCATGTGGCTCATGGGCTTATCATAGACTTTAGCATGGGATTCATTTTTTAAGTTAAGGTGATTTTCAATGAACATAAAATTAATGATTTAGAGCATGGGATTCTGTCATGTTTAATACATTCAAAATGGCATGCAATTCATCAGTTCCTGTGTTTTAAATAACCCCAGAAAAAGACTTTATTTATTTATTAAATTTTATTATTCAGACTACATCCTGGTTGTTATCCCCTCACTTGTATCTTCCTGTTCCTCCTTACACATTCTTTCAATCTGTCCACTCCACTAGGTGTGTGACAGAAAGGGACCTCCTCCCCCACCATATGGTCTTACTCAGATAGCTTGCTTCCCTTTCCTCTGAGTGCCACCAGGGGGAAGTGATCAAATAGGGGGCAGCAGAGTTCATGTTAGAGTCTGTTCCTACTTTCTACACGATTGTGGAGAGTATGTTGTCCATTGGTTATATCTGAAGAGGGGGTCTAGGTTTATTGAAAGCATTGTCCTTGGTTAGTACATTAGTTTGTGTAGGCCTCTGTGGCTCTGGATCCACCAGCCTTGATGGTCTACTTGTAGGGTTTCTAGGACCCTCTGGATCCTTCTATTTCCCCACTCTCCTATATTTCTCTTACCTAGAGTCCCAATAGGATGTCCTCATATCTATCCCAATATCCTGGTAAGTGAAGACTTTCAGGAGGACATCCTTTTTGGGCTAGTGTCCAATGATAAGTGAGTATATACTATGTGTATATTTCTGGGTCTGGGTTAATTCATTCAGAATGATGGTTTCTAGTTCCAGCCATTTGACTGCAAATTTCAAGATTTTCTTATTCTTAATAGCTGAGTAGTATTCCATAATGTAAGTGTACTAACTTTCTTTATCCATTCTTCAACTGAGGGACATCTAGGTTGTTTCCAGATTCTGGCTATGAAGAATAAGCCTACTAAGAACATAGTTGAGCAAATGCCCTTGTTGTGTGGTGGAGCATCTTCTGGGTATATTCCAAGGAGTGGAATAACTGGGTCTTGAGGTAGCTGTATTCCCAATTTTGTGAGAAAGCACCAGTTTGATTTCCAAAGTGGTTGTACAAGTTTGCACTCCCACCAGCAATGAAGGAATATTCTCCTTTCTCCACATCCTTGCCAGCATGTGGTGTCACTTGAGTTTTTGGTCTTAGCCGTTCTGATGGTTGTAAGATGGAATGAATCTCAGAGTCATTTTGATTTGCATTTCTTGGATATTGAGCATTTCTTTAAGTGTTTCCCAGCTATTTGATATGCCTCTGTTGAGAATTCTCCATTTAGTTCAGGAAGGTGTCTCCTATGCCAATGTGTTCCAGGGTCTTCCCCACTTTTTCTTCTAACCGATTTAGTGTCTCTGGTTTTATATTGACTGCTAAGTATCTTCTGACAGGCAGAGTTTTAGGGCCCTGGGTCCCTCCATGGACTGGCAGGGTGTTCTGAAGTCAGATCTATTCCAGATCCACACTCTGGGCAACACCACTGGGCTAGTAGACACTGATGCTGATGCTCTGTAGCTCAAAGTTCAGTCAGAGAGAGAAAGCACAGGTACAAACTGATAGGCTGTGCTGGGCTTTGGAGACCCTGCCTGCAGCCACAGGACTTTGGGACTTTTTGTGTGTTGGCGGGGTGGTCTGAGGTCAGATATACCTGTTCTCCTGGGTTCTCCCTTGGGCCAGCAGTTCCAGATGCTGGTGCTTCACCACCAACAGTTCAGTCCCAGATACAGAGTCTGAGATATAGAGTGCAGATGCAGCTCAATGGCTAGTATGAAGCCAGTCTCTGGGGACAGGGCACTCATCCTCTCTTGTGCTCTGCACCATGTGGACCCCTAGGGCTATCCAAGTCTTGCGATCTGTAGCTCCCAGCCTGATCCCTAGACTCTGTCCTGTTCATCAGACACTGTGTGTGGTTGGTGCTGCCATCTTAGAACTTCCTTATTTATTTATTTGTTAGTTTATTTATTTATTTATTTATTTATTTAATGAGACAGAATTTGTCTGTGTAGCTCTGGCTTTCCTAGAATTAATTCTAGACCAGGCTGCCCTCGAACTCACGAAGATCCTCCTGCCTTTTCCTTCCTAGTGCTAGGACCAAAGGTGTGCACCACCACTTTCCAGTCAAAGGACTTCATTTGTAAAGTAGTTATTTCTTCCTCCTGTCATCTCTTGGCCAATGGTATTCTGCTTTATTTCTATTGGATTGACATATATATATATATATATATATATATATATATATATATATATATATATTGTGTCTGTGTGTCTGTGTGTCTGTGTGTCTGTGTGTACTGATATGTAACAATTGTTTACTGGGGGAGGGGCATCAGTCCTTGGCTGCTGCCTTCCTCATGGCTGCCACCACATTGCTAAGCTCCTCCTGCTTCCTCGTGGCCTGGAACTGCATTCCCACCCTCTTCTTGATTCACTTGAGTGGGTGCTTGTCCTTGGATACCTGGAGCAGCTCCATGGCTCACCGCTCATAGGGCTCATAGGGCGTAAAGCCTCACACCTCACTGATCATGTCTCCCAAGAACTTGGTGTGCTTGGTGAGGTGCATGAGGCTGTGCCTCGTCTTGCTGAAGTTTTTTGTCACCCTGTGGACCTTGTTGAGGCCCATGGCCGTGGGGTAGGCAGGGCCATGGCTGCTGCTGCTCTCTGATGGTGGCTGCGACAGGAAATCTTCTTGATATTTCAACCATTTGATTTCACATATTTTATGTGACTTTTGTATCTGACTTTCCCACTTCATGAAATATTTTCAAGCATGTCTCAGTACTTCATTTCTTTTTGTGGAAAAGTAATATTCCACTGTTTTGCCCTCATTTTTTGTAAATCACATTCTCTTGAATGTGATCAGATTCATTATTTTGCACTGGATAAAGTAGTTAATGCACATTACCAACAGACTTCTGTGGTCCTGATGCAGAGTGAATATACAGCTTGTAAGTATTAAGATATTCACTCACTGGTCTTAGAAAGTATTTCTTATTTTTTGCCATTGAAACCACTTATGTGAAATGTTACTGTCAATACTGGACATAGGACTAGACTCAGTAGATTTGATATTTTAAAATTATGACCTGATTTTAAGGTTCATCTGGACTAACAAGTATAAAAAGAAAGCTTATACAAAATTTGAAAAGCTCGAGTCACTGGGGAACACTTGCCCTGCCGAGTGGCACAGCATGTCCTAGAGCTATAGATGCAGAAGTGAGTGTTGCTGGTACAGCAGGAGACAGGCCACAGAGGTGACCAGGAAGACGAGAAGAAGCAGGAGTAGAAATGCTGCCAGGGACTTAGGGGTTCTCCCTGGAACTTTGACACCAGCCATACAGAAGAAACAAAGCTGGATTTGCTTCCTACTCCAAAGTAAATTCATGAATGCAGGGATGTACAGAGGAAGCTGGGAACACACTAGCATAAAAATTTTCATAGAAAATCTTGCAAGTATATTCTTTGAGCTTGACAGAAAACAGAGAACATGAACCAATAATTTAATTGGTGGCTAACTGTACTGACTTGTTTTATGTCAATCTAATACAAGCTAGAGTCAGCAGAGAGGAAGGATCCTCAATTGAGAAAACGACTCCATAATATCCAGCTGTTTCTTAGTTAGTAATCAATGAGGGAGGCCCAGTTTACTGCGGGGGTGCTACCTCTGGGATGATGATCCTGGACTCAATAAAAATCAGGCTGAGCAAGCCAAGGGGAGCAAGTCAGTAAGCAGAACCCTCCATGTCCTCTGCATCAGCTCCTGCCTCCAGGTTCCTGTCCTGCTTGAGTTCCTGTTCTGACTGCCTTTGGTGATGAATAGCAATGTGGAAGTATAAGCCAAATAAACCCCTTTCTTTCCAACTTAGTTTTTGGTTATGGTATTTCATTACAGTAAGAGAAACTGTTACTAAGACACTAAACTTCAATAAAATTGCCTCAAATGTAAAACGTTCATTTGGAAAAATTCCACCTGCAGTGCTAAAATAATTGAATAAAATCTGGCAAGTTAATGTCCTCAGCAGAAAAACTGATTCTTACAAATGAGTATGAATCTACAAAAGTGAACTTAGATCAAAGATCTAAGACATAAATTGTGAACATCATAGTGAATGCCTCTGTCCACAAACATATCATGCAATGATATCGATTTAAATGTCATGCGAATTTAAACACCAGATCCATTTGGTTGTTCCCTTGCCTGACAGGATGATAAACACTAGGATCCTTGGTGTGAATATGTAGAAGAAAGACCTCTTTTAGATGCCAAATTTAGTGGCTTAGAAGAGAAATACAGTTTTGCATGATATTCTGAAACATATTTGCTGTTGATCCCACATCTACATCTTGGTCACCTGACTTCTAGAATCTAGATTAATAATGTTCCTTGCTGAATTGGAGATTTGGACACTGTCTCACTGCTTAGTCTCATCAACTAGGTTGTGGAATATTCTGACAGTGGATCTCTAGGAAGTACTTGCTAATGAGGTTGGTAAGTCCAGTGCTCTTCACCAGACTTGTTATTGTGAGTTTCTTCTTCTTCTTCTTCTTCTTCTTCTTCTTCTTCTTCTTCTTCTTCTTCTTCTTCTTCTTCTTCTTCTTCTTCTTCTTCCTTCTCCTCCTCTTCCTCCTCCTCCTCCTTCTATTTTTCTAACACCTTTTGGGCTGGGAGGATTGTTTAGTGGGTAAAGCACTTGCCACTCAAATGTGAGGAAGAGAAACCATGTGATAGCAGATTAGTTGTGGAGGCCTGTAATTCCAGCACTTGGGAGACAGAGACAGAGATTTATTGACCCCCATTGAAAGCTAGATAGCAAGAGTCCACAGAATTGGCAACCTCTGGGTTCAGTGAGAGATCTTGATTCAGAAAAATGAGGTAGAGATAAATTTAGGAAGATACCCAAGCTCAACTCTGGACCTCCACACAGGTGCACACACACATGAAAACAGACATGCATCTATACACACATACATACCATAAAACTTACATATCTTGAGAAATGCTAAAGGTTTTCTGTATCTTTTGCAGTACAGAGAAATGCACCTATTTGGCAACTTGGTGAAAATGGATGGACATTGCTCGCCTTTCACTTGTGTTGCCTTTATATACTCTGTGTTTCTTAGTGTGTGCAGATATAGATATGGCTGACCAAACGCTGAGTGGGTGCTACAGCTTCTTAATTATTTTAGGCTTGGTCTCACTGCCCACAAATATACAAACTTTTTTCTTTCTTTTTTCTTTTTTTCTAAGCACACAACTTGAATTAACTCATCATTTTCCTTCTCTTTTTAAATTAATTTATTCATATTACATCTCAGTAGTTATCCCGTCCCTTATATCCTCCCATTATTCTCTCCCTCCTACTTTCACCCTATTCCCTTCCCCTATGTCTGTGACTGAGGAGGATCTACTCCCCCTCTATATGATCATAGGGTATCAAGTCTCTTCTTGGTAGCCTTGACGGGGAGGCCCAGTGGCACTCAAACTATTTTCCTATTGGCGTGAAGGATAAAGTACATACCAACCAGTTTACTAACTCTTAGCAGAAAAGGGAAGTGAGTTTCACATACCAGGATGTGTGTACATTTTATAAACATGTGAGGGACAAAGCACACATGAAGGGTGCCTGGTTCAGAGTTTGTACCAAGGCCCTTAGGTGAGGCTACAACAGTGTGCAGCACAGAGGAACAGTCTGCTGAACAGAAGATGCATGATCTGCCCTGGACTGGACAAGACTTCTCTGGTTTGCTTTGGTGTAGAGTCTGGCCAAACACACTGGTTTGCTTTCTTTTCAAGTGGAACACATGATGCAGGGAAGCCAATGCTCAGCTTTTTGTGGCAAAACTCACTGCTTGATTTAGCTGAAAGCTAGACTATTGGGCAAGGCATATGATCACGCCATCTCCAGTAGTTTCTCTCTAAAATAGGCATGGAGCCCTGCTAATCCTGGGCCTAGGGGCTGAGCCTAGGGCCTTCAGGTGTTAAAGTTTTCTTCCCCTTGTCTATATCCCAAACCTGGACACGGTCTCTCCAGACTCAGTATGATCTTTGTGAGTTTTCATTGCCAGACACACTTACTCTTGATTGCTTTCTTCACAAGCTCAGAATCTCATTTATGCTCACATCCCCTTTTTCTACCACAAAGAAACTCTCCTCCTGCTTTGGTCTTCTCCTTTTTAAGAAAATAGAATTTGGAGCTGGTGAGATAGCTCAGTGAGTAAAGGCCATGCAAGTGTGGTGATCTGACTTCCATCCCTAGAATCTATGTAAAGGTGGAAGAAGAGAACTCCACAAAGCTGTCCTCTGACCTGTATACTTGCATTATGGCATAGGTATACCACACACACACACACACACACACACACACACACACGCACACACACACATGCACACACTCACACACAGTTACATACACACTCATGAATAAAACAAAAGCTCAAAGATTAGCATTTTGTTGTAGTAAACACACACAACACAAAATCTAAACCTATTTTGAAGTATATACAATTCAACAGTGTCAATTGTACTCACATTAGTCTGTAGGAGCCCTCCAGAACTTTTCTTTCTTTCAGTTGTTTAATTCAATCATTTTGCAGCCTGATCCCAAACCCCTTCCTCCTTTCCTTGCAGTCTCACCCTTACACCCTCCTCTTCCCATTCCCCCTTTCCTTCTTCTCAGAGAAGGGGAGGCCCCTAAGGTGTACTAACCGATCCTGGCACCTCAAGTCTTAGCAAGACTAAGTGCAACCTCTCTTGCTGAGGCCAGACAAGGCAGACCAGCTATGGGAAAGGGATGCAGTGGCAGGCAACAGAGTCAGAGACAGCCCCTATTCCTGTTGTTAGGGGACCCACATGATGACCAAGCTGCACATCTACTACATATGTGTAAGGGGTCTAGGCCCAGTCCATGTACGCTCTTTTGTTTGTGACTCAGTCTATAGGTCTTCTTGTGATGTCCTTGACTTCTTTGGTTCCTTTAATCTTCCCTCCCCCTCTTCCATAGATGTCCCCAAGCTCAGCCTACTGTTTGTCTGTGGGACTCTGCATCTTTTTCCATCAACTTCTAGGTGGAGCCTCTCAGAGCACAGCTACACTAGCCTCCTGTCTGCAAGCGTATCAGAGTATCATTAATAGTGTTGGGGGCTGGCTCTCTCTCATGGGGTGGGTCTCAAGTTGGTCCAGTCATTGGTGTGCCATTCCCTCGATTTCTGCTCCATCTTCTTGTAGGTGAGACAACATTTGAGTATGGGTGGATTGGTGTCCCTCTCCGTCTGCTAGAAGTCCTACCTGGCTACAGGAGGTGGTTACTTCAGGCTCCTTAACCCCTGCTGCTAGAAGTCTCAGCTGGGGTCACCAACCTAGACTTCCTGGAGGCTCTGCTGCCCCAGGGATGCCACCCCCCCCAGCACCAACTTCCTTCCTCTTTCCTGGTCCTCCCCCTTCCTTGCTCTCTGCACACCTGATCCCCACCCTTGTTACCATCCCCATGCCCTCTTCCCCAAGGCATGTTACTTATTGGGGGGCTCCTTGTGACTCTGTCTGAGCGCTAGAATGTTTCTTTTTTCTATTTCTTTAAAAACATGAGCACTTGGATTTTTAGGGGCATGACATTGAATCTGTACATTTCTCAGGGTGTTATTGACAAGTTAAGTCTTCCAATCCATGGACACAAAATACCTTTCCAGTTATTTTTGCTTATTGTCTTTAATTGATGGCTTAGGCAGAGCAGTATACAGAAATTTCTGTGCTTTTGTTATTTCCAAATGTCTTATCTTTTGACATTATTGCAAATGGAACTGGTTTCTTAATTTCTGTTTCAGGCTGCTTACTGCTATACTCTATAGAAATGTGGTGTTAGTTTGGGTCACTTCCGTTATGTAAGAAACTGTCACCTACAAACACCAACACATTTCCATTCCTTGTTTATAACTTGAATGTCTTAAATGCACTTTTCTTGCTTAATTTGCACTGGCTGGAAGTGCAGCACAGTGTTTCATAAAGACAGCAAGAGCTGTTTCTCTGATTGTAGGAGAGGATGTTTCAGCATTTTCTCATTGAGTGTTACGCTGGCTTGGTGCCTTGTATGTTCTTTATGACCAAAGCATAATTTGTATCTATTTTTATTTTGTTAGGTGTTTTATGCCATTAAAATGAGGATCATGTATGTCTCTCACCTTTCACTCTGTTAATGTTCTACCATTTGTTTTATAGTTTCTGGATCCTGCCAGAGATCCTTGGAATTCATCTTCTTGATGCCTTTGGCACCCAGTAAAAATCAGATTAGGTCTTCTTTAATAAATATGTTATAGGTCGTGATATAATAATTTTCAAAGCCATTTCATGTTGTCACATCTACCACCTCAAGCCTCAAGAGAATGCAGTTCTGTTCTTTTATAAACATGTATCCTTTCTTTTACAAAACTTTCCTCCCTTTTCTTTTTCTTTTTGTTATTTGCTCTTTTTAATCTCTTCCCAAATCCCCTTCTCGAATCTCCAACAAACTCATAATGAAGTTGTTTTCTAATCTGTGGAACAGCTTAGAAGGATGGCACAGGGAAATGATATTATAATATGGCCACTGAATTCACACACCAGGCATCAAAATAGTGCCTTTGCACTTGGGGATTTTAAGAGTCTATGAAACTTAAGGTGTGGGTCTTTCTGGGAATGGTGGTGCATACCTGCCACACAAGCACTCACCAGGTTGAGGAGTGTCATGGGCCCAAGGCTAGCCTGGACTACACACAAGTTTAAAAATAAAACCAGAGCCAAGACAAAACAAGCAAAATGGTGGGGCACATAACAGTAAACCTGGTTACTGTTACAAGTGAAGAAACACAGCCAAATGTAACTGCAGATGCAACAAAGTGACCCTAAGAGGTTAGGGCATGTAGGACTTGATTTTGAAAGCTAAGACTCAAGTTTAAGACTGATGGCAACTGTCATACTTTATGATAGAGATGGTCAGCTCCCTACAGAAACGAACACTGAAGAACTGGGCCATAATAGAAGGAAACCCAACCTGGATCATGGTGGAAAAGAGTACAGAGTATGAACACCCTCTTCCTCATATTTGTGATCCCCATGTTCTGACTTAGATGAGATGAAGGGGTGACATGAGCATGAAATTAGAACAGAGTCTGCCAAGTGCCACTCGTAACAGCAAAGGGAATGACAGCTTGTAAGGAGACACTGATTTGAAGCTTTCATTTGGGTAGGAGTCGGGCATGAAGAATACTGAAAAAAAACTTTTTAGTTTGAAAGTTTTCTAGTTAAAATAAATTGACAATTGGATTTTATTCTACTTCTTTTTGAAAAAAAAATAAAAACATTTTTCTTTCATTACGGATAGAGTGCATAGTAAGTGTTTATAACTGTTTACGCTGACAGGGAAACCCTGGATAGCATGGTTGGATGGTACCTGTAAAAGCTGTACACTTCTTAAAGATTAGACTAGAAAAAAATCAAATGACCCCCAAGTTCCCATCTTTCCAGAGACTGCCAAGCTAACAGGCCCAGTGTGAATGTGCCAAAGCCCTGTGTTTGGCTCAGACCAGGAGCTCAGTGAGATCCCAGCCATGATTGTAGGATCTCTGTTGGGCCTCTAGTTCCCCAACCTAGTAAGAGACACACTAAGTTTTCAGTCACACCTTTGACCTTACAGTTAACAAACAAGAATATCTAGGGAGCAGCTGTTGGAAGCACTTATAGCTTGGCTGTTCCCCTCACAAAGTACTTTATGGCAGATGTTTGACTTCACACAGGTCCAGGGCATCAGTGTCAACTGTGCATGCTGTGGTACAGCCACTGTGATTCTTCCACTGGAAAGGTGGATTTCAGACTGTTCGGATCACAAAATTGTAACACGTGATTCACAGTGGAAGAACAAAGGCTTATCTCAGAGTAATTACATGCAGAGTAGTACACGCATAATGTGGTTACACTATCTATCCCTACCCCTGGCTTTCTGTCTCCATGGTACCACACAGGTAGTGGATCCACTATCAACGACGTGCTGGGTGACGGCTTCAAACTGTAGTCTTGTTCCCTAAGCAGTCCAGTGCAACAGCTATTTGCATAGCAGCAGTCTAGATAAGGTGTATTGGAGGATATGTGCAGATTTGTGGAAATTGTTGTCATTTTATATGAGGGACTTGAACATCCTCAGGTTCTGCCATCTCTGGGGATTTTGAAATCAGAATCTGTAGATACCAAGCTACATGTAATATGATCAAGTTCACACCACATGAGTTTTCTAATGTATCTAAACAATGGGGAGCACAGGTGTGAAAAGTCTCATTGTCACTGAAAATTGTGGGGGATTGGAAGGAAAGAAAAATGGCTGGTAGAGCTCTAACCCAAATGAAGGACTCTGCAGGAGGAAGAGAGAATCAACCTTCAGAAACTGGGCTGACTAGATAGTGGGTAGTCATCTGGTGGATCCTCCGTACCCTCCTCTCTGCCTTTCTCCTTGTTCAAAATCCTTGTCATCAGGGTTGAGTCTGTCTCTGCGCGAGAGGAGTCCACACTCAGGTGGAAGTAGCCTGTCACCACTTACTGATAACCTTATCTGAAGCCAGCGGAGGGCAGGGACTGGGTTCTGCACATGTGCCCTATCTAATTTTGTTTTTTATTTCCTCTAATAAAAATTAAAAGCCCAGGAAACAAAAGAGAACACTCCTTCCATGCCTAAAAGATCCCTGCAGGACCCAGCCTGCAGTACTGTCTTTTATTAGTTTTTGGTGAATGACATATTTTCTTACCAGGGTGTAAACAGAGACAAATAGTTTTGATTCTGTTTGCAAGAAAGACTTTTATAAAAAGACTGTCTCTTCTTTTATTTCTGTGTGTTTTATGTGTATTTGCATGTATTTGGAAACATGTGTGTGGCACTTTATGTATATTTACATATATGTTGGAACATGCATGTAATATTTTATATGTATTTGCATGTATGTGGGAATGTATGTGGTATTTTATATGTATTTGTATGTATGTGGGAACATGTGTATGCTGTGTTATGTGTGTTTGCATATCTGTGGGAACATGTGTGTGTTTGCATGTCTGTGGGAACATGTGTGTGTGTATGAAGATGGAGACCTGAGGTTGATGCTGGGTGACTTCATCAGTTGATGTCTATCTCCAATATATGGAAGCAAGGCCTTTCCCTGAACAAGAAGCACAGCATTTCATTGTGGCTAGCTAGCTCCTCCATGGATTTTTCCCTTATCTTTTATGTGGGTTCTGGGGATTCAAACTCAGGTCCTTATGCTTGTGCAGTGATAGCTTTTCTTGAGGAGCCATCTCTCTAGCCCCACCCCCTTTTTTCTCTTGGTGCAGGGAGAAAGCCATTTTCCTTTCCAAACCACGTTCCCCCTCTTTTTTATCCTGCCCCACTTTCCTTCCTTCCTTGGCTCACTGTGTGTCCAGGCTGGCCTTAGACCCTCTGTCCCTTCTTTCTTTGTCTCACTATGTGTCCAGGCTGGCCTTTGACTCTCTGTCCCTTGGAGATGTGCTACCTGGAATTATAGGTACCCACACTATTCTTACTTTTCTCTCTCTCTAATCTGTTATCAGCTGGTGGAGAATTTTGGGAAAACTCAAGCAATCTACATCTGAATACTCATTTCAGGTAATGTACTTAGTCAACAGGACAAAGCCAGAGTTACAGGTGACTTGTGTGGCTGGCACTATCCTAGCTTCATTCTGCTGTTGAGATAAAATACAAACCTAAAGCAATCTGGTGAACAAAGTTCATTATGTGTCCATTACTGAGGGAAGTCAGGGTAAGAACTCAAGTCATGAACCAGAGGAAGAACCCAGGATGAATGTTGCATGATGGATTTCTTATAGGTTCATACTTAGTTAGCATTCTTTAAAAAAAAAAAGATGTATTTATTATATATACAGCGCTCTGCCTGCGTGTACACCTGCAGGCCAGAAGAGGGCATTAGATCACATTATAGATGGTTCTGAGCCACCATGTGGTTGCTAGGAATTGAACTCAGGACGTTTGGAGGAGCAGTCAGTGCCCTTAACCTCTGAGCCATCTTTCCAGCCCTAGTTAGCATTCTTAAACATCCCTGAACCCCTTGCCCAGAGAACATTGCCAGGCCACAGTGGGTGTGGCTTTCCCACATCAATTCAAAATCAAGAGAAATTCCTCATAGCTATGTCCACAGACCAATGTGACATAGGTGACTGTTCAACTAAAACCTTTTTCAGGTGATTTCAGACTGTCACATTGGCAGTTGTGTCGACGGAGTTTTGGCAGTATCCTTAAGCAAGCTACACATCAGTGGAATAACCTTGTGCTTCGAAAAGAAGGGAGGGAGTTGCTTCAGCCTTCTGTCCAAAGTGGACAACTGTTTTTCTTAGGTGAACACAGAAGGTAAAATTCTTCACCATGGGTGAAAGACAGCTCCTACGTGGCTGATCCCCAGGTGCTGCCTCTGCCTTCATGATCTACACTCCAAGATGTGCCTTGTCATTCTCAACTCATCCACTTAGCTTGTACCCACTGGAATGCACACTCGCCATGATGAGTATCCCTGCATGTATTCCCTCATGGGACACTGGTGCAAGGGTCCTGCCCTGGATGAGGGAAGGGCTTGAAGAAGGCTGGATGCAAGAGCGATGAGAGAAGAAAGTGAGGAATGAATCAGGCATGGGGATGAGGAGGAGTTTACAGTCTGATTGACTGGCACTCAGACAGCTTCTTTATTTATAGAGAACTCGGTAGACAGGGATAGACGCACGTTCTTCCAAAACATAGATCAGATCATTTTTGTGCCCAAACATGTGTTTTAACTTCCGCTTGGTCATAATTTAAGTAATCATTGACAAACTGTGACAGAACAGAGCTACCTTTTATAATCATTTTTCCTCATTGGGCCTATAACCCAACTTTTAAATATTGAAGTTTTAAGGGCATATTTTGTCAAAACATTACAGTCTGTTTTCAGGCTGCTAACTCTTGCTGTTTCAAGGGCACTAGGCAGAAAGAAAACCTCCAAGCCAGCCTGGACAGATTGTCATGTCCCAAGCAGTGTATTATCAACTTTTAATAGTTAGAGTGCTGATTGTCATTAGGCCCAAGGAAAATCTTCATGCCAAAGTTGCTGCAGTTACTATTTAATTTCTGCTCTAATACAATGTCTCTATTTTATATATTTGTAGATACACACACACACACACACACACACTGTTATATAGTCCCCGATATGAGTTCACTTTTCCTAAGAAAGGAGGTCTTAATATGTTATTCTTTTATCATTTATTCACACCATTATTTGTCCATCATTATAGGGAAGAGGCTTTTAATTTGATCTGCTGCCAAGTTATCTAGCCTACCACTGAATATTGCTTACCTTTATAAGTTTACTTTGTTTTGATTATCTTGTTCTTGAGACAGGAACATCCAGGGGCAGATGTCCCAGAGAGTATCTTTGAGTCAGAGCCTCACAAGGAGGTCTCTGGCATAATTATTTGAGTCACAACTTCCAGGGCATAATCAAGACCTTCAGGTAGGGACATATAAAGGTATCTCCCTAAAAGTAGGAGGGCTAGTATGATCAGGACATTCCTGGGGAAGCTTAGAAGCAGTACCCCTGGGAGAAGACAAAAGCTTCATACAAAATTTCCCATCAATCCAGTATCCCCAAGTTGTACAAATAATAAAAGCCCCCAACCATGTGACATGTAGAAATTAAGGCCAGAAAGTCTGGGACAGAACCATAGTGATTACATCACTGAACTCAGCTTTGTCAAACAGCTGTGCTGGCTTTATGACATTCGATGTTCCTATTAGGTATGGCTGTGCCACACTGGATCCTGCCCTGAACTCTGCTTTGGCATTTTTCCTTTCCATTACTCCACATTCACAATACACCATGCTGAATAAAGCATCTCTCCTTCGGACTTCCATTTCTTCTCTGTAACATCGCCTCCCTGCTATTAATACCACAGACACTGACAGTGTATGTAGTGGAAAGTTTTGGTGTCTTTAAAAACTCAGTTAAGTTATGTAAACATGATTTTGTTTTAATCCCAACTGTGGAATATGGGCTGGTTCAGATTGTCCACAACAGCAAACTATTTGCCTTGTGTGGGCTCTGGGAGGGCCTCTTTGCCAGCTGCAGATAGTTTAATTTTGAGGACTCTTGAGAGGGAATAAAGGTCAGAGTCCACAGAGAGACAGGGGCTTCGAGAAAGAATAAGTTCTTGGGGCTGTTGATCTGAAGAAGTTGGAGATCTCCTGAAATGAAGACTTGACGTGACCCAAGGAATCCAAAGACCCTAAACAGCAGGAAGTAGCTAAGGAGAACTCTGTCCCCCTACCCTGTAACTTTCTTTATCTTCTACTTGGTGTTGGGATGTCTTGGCAGGGATTGGGGTGGAGAGGGGAGGAAGAAATAGTAAGTAACGCAAATAAAATAAAATAGATGTAAGAAAGGTGTTACAAACGTGCTACTCATGAACTTCATCTTTTGGGGAAGAGCTTGCCTTCATGGAGCCTGCTTAGCAAGAAAGCAAAGAAACACTAAGCACACACCAGGGATGAGGCCATGGAGTGTCCTGGCTAAAGTACAATAGGGGTTTTCCTGCCTGACTTTTTCTACATACTGCGTATAGACTTGTACAGTACAAACCTGCTGTAGAAAAGAGTACCAGTTTACCCAAGGTGTCAGTCAAGGGCTGCAGAACCAGCCGGGCAGGGGCTGTTTAACAGACTCTGAATGAAGTTCCCAGTCTTCAGCACGTAAGGAGGCAGAAGCCAGGAAAGGCAGGCAGTTCTGCTTGTTTTTATAGCTGGAAAGCTTTCTCAAAGACTATTTCTGCAACATTTTCAGGGATAACAGAGTTTCCATGCTGATTAATAAATGAACAGTTTTTATAGACAGGCTCATGACCATAAACTACCTTCCTGGCAACCAATCATCATTTGGATGGATCACCCACGCGACATGAAACAGATGACAGCTCTGTACTTCAGGTTTTTATTTCTATTAAATTCGGTGGCATATGATCTCGTACAAACATTTGTTGTCAATATTTGACAAAAAGTCTGATTCAATCAAGTAAATAAAGCATTAGAAAAAATAATTTCATTCCTTTGCTTAACTAAATCCATTAAGACTCTAACAGAAGTAGAAGTGAGGACAGAGGGTATCCAAGACAAAACAGGGAGACCCATGGCACATTTGCATTTCAAAATTAATTCCTGCCCTAATTATTCATCAGTAGAGCATAAATTAAATAAATACAACTTGGTGTAAGCTCTTAGACACCCACAGGATTCTCCTCTCGAGAGTTAATTGTCAACGAGGCTCACGAGACTCGGCTTTTGCTGTCTTTCTAGGACTGAAGGAAGTTATAAGAGGGGCCGGGAGCCTTGTGGAAATGCATCAGCCTCAAGGGGAAGGGCTTCACACAGGTAGGGACTGTTTGCCACCTGTGTTATGTTTTGAATTTCAACTGGCCCCCACAGACTCATGTGTAATGCTGTTCTCCAGCTGCCGGGTGAGGTGACTTTAGGGACTGTGGAAGTTTTAGGAGGTGGGGTCCTGCTCTCAAGAATCTGTCACTAGTGGGAGGCCTTTGAAAATCGGTCTGACCCTTGGTCTCTGTGCCTTTCTCAGCTCCCAGTGTAATCCTAGCAGTTGTCCACACTGGGGAGTTGCCCTCTGCAACTGTGAGCCAGCTGCGCTCTCTCTCTCTCTCTCTCTCTCTCTCTCTCTCTCTCTCTCTCTCTCTCTCCCTTCCTCTCTCCCTCCCTCCCTCCCTCCCTCCCTCCCTCTCTCTCTCTCTCTCTCTCTCTCTCTCTCCCTCTGTCTCCTTCCTTTCCTTTGTTTCTGTCAGAAATTTTGGTCTCAGTAATAAGGTGACTAATACAATCTGTGAGAAGGGGTGGTGGTGGGTCATTGGAGTTAGCGGGGACCCGAGAGCTGACTGGAAAGTCTTATAAACTTAAAACCTCTACTCATGTTACACGTGATTCCGTGACTCCAAAATGGAACTATAAAAGCAGGAAATGCAGTTCAGAATGGTGTTATTTACCCAGCTTTTTGTAAATACGATAGATTGAATGGCATATTTGCCCCATCTGTTTTCCTTCCATTAGTTCAGGATGCTATAAATACACCGTAGAACAGACAGTTTACACAACAATTTGTTTTTCAAGCGTTTGCAGGCTCCAAGATCAAGGTATTTGATCAAAGTTCCTGATGAGGGTTCTCTTCCTGGTTAGTCAACAGCTGGCTTCCTCTGTCCTTACATGGTTGGGAGACCTAATCGCTTCCTAAATACTCCACCAGAAACTGCCCTGTTGGCAGTTAGGGCTTTAACATGAATTTCAAGGAGACACACATATTCAGTCAACAGCAGCCTCAATCTGTGTCCACAGAACTGCAGGAGGCGTTCAGCACAGCTGGAATCCTTTCTTTGTCACGTAATCAAGCACACATTGTTGGCGATCTCCATCAAAAGCTTATGAAACAACACAATGATACTGAATAACAAACAACCCCAAATCTCAGGGACTTCAATTAAGCATCATCTATGCTCAGGCTTCCTGGGCTGCAGGTCAGCTGGAATCTGGCGGATGGAGGCTGGGCTCAGCTAGGCAACTTTCTTCCCATTATGCTTTGCAGTGCACATGCTCAGTGTGGACAACTCTTGTTTTTTTTTTTTTTTTTTACTCCAGATTTGAGATCAGATCTGTTTCACCTGCTTCTCATTCTATAGGAATCATATAAGAATCATCAGCGGGCCTAGAGCTGTCTGGCTTATAGTTAAGTGTGTGTGTGTGTGTGTGTGTGTGTGTGTGTGTGTGTGTGTGTGTGTGTGTTATATATGTGTGTTCATGTTCATGTATGTACATACGTGTGGCGCCCAGAGTTTAATATATGGCACCTTCCTTTTTTTTTTTTTTTAAGAGAGGGTTGGTCATTGAACCTGGAGCTCACTAAACTCTCCAGTAAGTCCTAGCAATTTTTTTTTGTCTTTGCCCCTTTCAGCACACATGGGGATTACAAGCAAAATCTTATGCCTGAATTTTGATATGCTTGGTGGATACCTGAATTCAGGTCTTTGTGATTTTTTTCCTCATGTAGTTTTCCCAGTCCCTGGTTTGTGAGTTTTTATTAAGTGCAAGTAGAAGCTCATGGGGTGAGGACCAAGCCTCCATATTGACACCTGGTCATCTGCTTTCTCATGGGGTGAAGACCAAGCCTCCATACTGACACCTGGTCATCTGCCTTCTCATTGGCAGAATAACACTCAGGCTCAAGGTTAACTACAGTAGAACAAAACCAAACCCCCATGTACGCCTATGTTTATGTGTATATGAGCCTTGAATATTTGCTGAAAAATAATTCAATCTACACGATTATCAATATTTAATGGAAATCCTTTATTTACAAATTTAAGCATTTACACATGAATTATTTAGTGTGCCTTCCCCCTTTTTTCATTTTCTCCTGAGTTTGTTAATTATCAGTATGTTAGATTAGCTAGAAAATATTTTCTCAGTAAGACAGCTGTGTAGAATTTTTTGGAAGAGCTTGACTTTGAATGACCCTTTTACAGAACAGCCTGAGGGGGTCAGCTCAGGCCTCACCCTGCTGTTTGAGGAAGGGTTTCATGAGACGTGGGTCTGAGAGTCTTATTTGGTTTCAAGGCCATGAGCTGAGCCACCTGGTATAGGCCAGACGTGCAAGGATCCCACCTCCCCAGATGTATGCAAGACACCAGTGTTCTGCTTACAGCGTCACCTCTCCCCTGTCACCAACTGGCAATTCAAGGCAAAGGATGTTTTTCTGATCATTTTGCACTCATTAAGTGCAGCTGTCATAACAGTGAGTGCCAGGATGCATGCAAAACTTTTCTGCCATGTCAAAATATGCCAAGATGCCTTAAAAAAAAGACACAGAACCTTTGAAGCTTATTCTCCAAGAGTATTGACAATTCCACTTTTTTGTTGTTGTTGTTGTTGATGGCAATTCTTCCACATAACCCAGATTAAATCTTAGCCCTGTCTAAAGAAGCATCATCCATCAAAGATATGTCGCAGTGGCATTTGGGGGTTTCATTGTATGAATCCTGGGTCCCACATACAGGTTTTCATCGATTTGACTAATCCCTACTAACTGAAGGTGAGGTGAGACTCAAAAAGAGATGTTATATGAATCAAGGAAATGAACATCTGCTATGTATCCTAATTTCTGGAGTTCCAGCCAGAAACACTGGATTAGCCCTCAGGTGAGAAGATGGGCTAATCATAATTTTTGATATGGTTTTCACAATCTTTCCATGCACACACAGGCCTGCCTGGGAGCCACTGACTAGGATTACAAATGTTACTGTAACTGTAACATGTTACTGTTAGATGGGCCTGCTGAAGAAGCTCTCCTAAATCTTCCTGTGGTTTACTCTGGACCAGACCAAAAGTTGACTTTGGCCTTTCCATCTCTGTGCAACCTTCCCAATACAACCCTAGGCTGGGTGACAGGAGCATTTTTTGTATGTGTGTTTCCTCTGACTTCTTTGCCCAGGTGTTTTGGAACCTCTGCCTCATGGATGCTGGGCTTGGATTTTAAAGGTAAGGTCTGCCAGGTTCAGCATTACCTGTGACCTAGAGAGCTGTTGAAGAAGGACAGGGAGAAAAAGGAAGGGGAGGGGAGAGGAAGGGAGAGAGAAGAGCCATATAACCAGGTAGCTGCAGGGGTGGAGGCACATCTTTCAAGCCCATGCTACTGTATAGACCAGGCTGCCTATGCGTGACATTCTTGTCTTTATCTGTCTCCTCTGCCTCTGTGAGGGCCACAGCACAGGATCCTAGGCATTTGGGAAGCAGTTCTCTCATCAAACACTTATCCTCTGAGTGAAGCATCAAGAACTGCCCCCATCTAGGTACTTCCTTTTTTAAAACATTTTATTTTATTAATTTATTCATATTACATCTCAATGGTTATCCCCGCCCTTGTATCCTCCCATTCCTCCCTCCCTCCCATTTTCCCCTTACTCCCCTCCCCTATGACTGTTCCTGAGGGGGACCTCCTCCCCCTGTTTATGCTCATAGGGTATCAAGTCTCTTCTTGGTAGACTGCCGTCCTTCCTCTCAGTGCCACCTTAACCTCACCCAAGGTTCCGCGGTGGACAGATCCCAGCAGGGAGTTGGGAGGATGCAGCACTCTGCCTTTCTGGACTTTTCTCATTCTTCTGTCACGAGGCTTGGCTACAGATTTCAGTGCCTCAAAGCCAGCTGCGGACACAATCTTTACTCCATCTTCTGGTGCTAGATAATGCTACTGCATGATAAATGTGTTAGAACCCAAGCTGTGCTTCTCCCACAATGCCATGGTGGTGAACAAAACCTACAGACTAGATAGAAATGCTGAAATAGACGACAGAGCTGTGGATGAGAGCCTGGTGTCCCATTGCTATCTCAGTGTGTACTGGAGGCTGAGATGAGATGAAAAGGAGCGAGGTCCATGTAGGTGAGGCTGCACTGAGTGAGGGGTGTTTAAGGGTTCTGGAGAAACCACCAGGAAAGGCATTCTTTGCCTTCCCTAGCCCCTTCCACTCCTTGGGAAGTTAGAAACTTATTTGCTTTATGTGTATATAAGCACATCTTGGCTAAGCTCTTTTAGTACAAGTTGAGTAGCGTTTATCCAAAATTCCTGGGATTCTGTAATATTTGCATGTTCATATGACATGACTTGGGCATGGGACCCAAGTCTGAAAACCACAAAATTTACTTGTAGTTCATGTACACCTTATAGACATAGGCTAAAGGGTCTCTTTGCACAGTACTTTTTAGTTTACCTGTGTTTTTACTTTTCAAAAGAGGTCAGGAGTAGAATTTTCCACCTAGGGCATCATGTCAGCACTCAGAACATGTTGGGTTTTGGAGCATCCTTGGTTTTGGATTTTTGGAGTAGGAATACTCAACATACAGATTGGATTTATTAAATTACACAGAGACAAAGGTTATCTGGCAAACTCTTATCAGTAAGTCAAGAATCACTAGCTGGGAATTATCTACTCTTCAAACTTGGGGAGTCATGTATACAGACAGAAATATCCCAAGACATCCAGTGTGAGATGTGTACCCTGAAGCTGAATACAGCTGCTCTCTCAGGGCTACTGCAGGTGGCCATGTGCAGGTGCAGGGTGGTTCCCTGTGGGCTGAGATATAAGCAGGACCAGCATCCATGGCTTCATGAACCATGAACCATGTTTGGTCTTCTCAGGGTGAGCTTTGATCCTCAGGCTGCATGTGTTGACCTGGCAGAGAGTGTGGAGATGATTGAAGAATCAGCTTTTTGGCTGTGAGTCATGTTGGCCATATCCTGGTCCTTGTCTTACAGTGTCCTTTGCTGTCTCCATTCCTCCACAGTGTCAAGCTGACTGCCATGTCCCTCCAGAATGTCAGCCCACATGCCATCCCTTAGGCATCCACAGCTATTTATTTTAATTATGTTGTTCATGGGTGTCTTAAAAGGACAGTTTATGCCTTTTATATTAAATGCAAAGAATTCACAATTCAATATAATTGAAGATACTTTTTGAGTATTGTTTAAAAAACTAAGTATTGTTTAGGAAGCCTCAAGGTACAAGCAGTTGCCTAGAAAGAGCCCCTGAAGACTGCAGCTCAGTTGAAGCCAATGGCCAAGTCTCAAAAGCAGGGCAGGCAGTGGCCTAGTGTGCTAGGACCACTCCACACTCGGGAGACTTTAGAATTTATCTTTTCATTAACGAATGCTTTGGAAAGTGCACTGTCCCTAATTCCCTTCGTTGAAAGATGGGAACTTTAATGTGCAGTTAATTAAATGTTGTGTTGATTCACAAGCCCTGAGCTCTCTGAAGCCTTAGGGAGGTGGAGGCAGGTTTAGAAATCAAACAACTGGAGGGATGGTTGGCCCCATCTGACCAAAGAGCAGGCAGCATTATTTGCTGTACATGCCCTGAGGCCTTGGAGTCTTCCCAGTGGCCAGGACTGAGTTCTTAGCCCATGATTCCCACTGGCTTGCTGCTCTGTTTACTGGAGAGAGAAAAGGCTCTGAGGCAACAGGTCTGGGCCTTAGGAGCAGGGAGCTGGCTCAGGCCTCTCTCTTTCTGGCTGCACGACTTTTAGATGAGTGTTTTTACTCCCTTCTCCCTTTCCATGATGTTTGAGTCATCTTTATGCTGAGTGGAACCATGTCACATTGGAGTTCTTCACAGCAAACTAAACACCCTGGTTCTGGCTAAAGTCCACAGACCTGTTGGCTTTTTGTACACTGGCATTGACTCAGAGAGTGGGAGGTTACTGAGGTGGGCTGTGTGTGTGTGTGTGTGTGTGTGTGTGTGTGTGTGTGTGTGTGTGTGTAGCACAGTGGCAGCCAGCCTAGGTTAGGGGACATGGTCATCCTGCTGGGGTGGCACTGGGGGTATATGACAAAAATGGGAAGATCTTAGTGATAGAAGACTGAGCGGGAAAACATTTCCTTCCCTCCCTCTCATTTTTTTCCTTCAAGAAAAATTTGACAGACATATAACAATGGTATGTAGGATTGGGGTAGTGTGACAATTCCACACATCTTACACCATCAAATCAACATAATTCACATTTCTGTCTGCTTGAACAATGACTATTCTGTGGTTTGGGGACTCTGATTCTCTCTTTTCTAGTTCCTTGTATGACCCATGATAAGCTGCTGTCAACTTCAGTCACCCTTCTGTGCTGCAGAGCACTGGCTCCCAGTGCTCCCAGCTAGCAGAGCTCTGAAACAGGCAGTGTGCATGGGAAAGGAGTGGTTCTCTTTTGAAGAAAAAGTATAGCTTGCTCCAAATACTGAGTGCCTGTGAACAGTGACAAACTTCTCATCCGTTTGGCCTCAGCTAAAGACACAACTTATGTAGCTAGCAAATGACAACGTGTGGGGTTATCTGCCACCAAAGCCTGCCTCAATCAGCCCCATGCATAGCATTCACACCTGGTGCAAGGGAGCTTGCTTGTCCTCTTGTCACTTGGCACCATGTCTTCCCTCTGGTCATCTTAGTAAGCCCCAAAGAACTGGCAACGATGTGCGGGCTGGAGGCTCAGGAGTGATACTATCTTTCTTATTATGAATAAAAAATTTTAACCCAAGCTGATAAACATATTTTTTCACACTGAATTCATCAGGAATACATTAACATTTTCTAAAAGGTAAAGAGAAAAAAAAAAGGGAGAGAGAGAGAGAGAATTGAAAGGAGAACATTGGGATGCATTTGCCCAATAAGATCTTTGTTTCTCTCTGCTCCTGTTCCTGGGCCAGGGCATCACCCCCATAACAAACCTAGGAACCCATGATCACTGCTGCTGAGCAGGATGGGAGTACATTCCTGGGAGCTCATCCCCGCTCATCCCTGGGATGAGGCACGGAGTGAGAGCGCACAGCATGCTTTGCATAGGTTCTGTGAAAGGATCCAGGCAAAGCAGGCTTTGCAGCACAAGTTATGAGCATATATGGAAAAATCAGTTACTTTCTGGGGTGACATATGGCTGAGTTGGTTTGATGCCCAGCAATCTCAATGTCCCTCCCAGGAGCATGTGCCCTGGCTCCATCCTTTACCCATGGCATCCTGGGGACAGACCTGTACAAGATCACCAGTGAATAAGATCACATCCACCTGTGCCAAGACCAAAGCTGCGTTGGGTCCTGGTGCTTGGCAACTGCTGAGTTCCCTTCTGTGATGATGACTTTTCCTAGAACAAGGGAATTATGAATGGAGCCCAAACCCATCTGTCTGAAACCCAAGCATGGTGACAGTCCACAGTAAACAGCAGGAGTCACCGTGACAATAGAATGGAGTGCTTGCAAAGGATGAACCACTCACCTTGTTCTAATACTGCAGCATGACCCGGACTCACTGCAGGCACATTCACTTCCAGCCAAGAAGACACAAAACCTGCCACCACTCAAGGGTGTGACACTTGAAGGTTCATTCATTCATTCCTCAAGCTGACTGTGAATTTACTCAATGAGCTCTCTTGAAACCAGCTCTGTGCTCAGAATAGGGACACAAGTCAAAGATGATTCAGGAAGAACTCCACACTTCTAGGTGACCTTGAGAACTGAATGGGGCTTCAAGGTGCTGTGACTCTGGGCTGGTTTCTGCTTAGGGCACTTCCTAGACTCCCCACACCTTAGGCAGAGGTCCAGTTCACCCTCACGCTGCTGCTGCCACGGTTGGGACCAGATAGAAACTCCATGACAGAGTTTAGCAGGTTCCTGGGACTCCTAACGCTCAGAGCCTGTTGGGTGGAGAGAACTCCGGAGGAGGAAGGCTGCCCTGGAGTTGGGCTGTGGAGGTCTCAAGTCATGTTCAGCAGAGGGGTGACTCTCAAGTATAATGTTCTCCCAAGTGAGCTATTTTGGCTTGTCTGAGGGAGAGGGTTTCCTTAGATTAGTGTTCCTAAAAGAGTTCTTTGGGAGGTGTTTTTAAAAGTGAATTAGAAGCAGTTCATTGACTTACAGGCTGTAGATCAGTGAGGGGCTGAGAGGTCTGTTCTGTGCTGGAAAGAGAGGGGTGTATTGGAAACAAGGTCAGGGATTAGAAAGGAAGGGAAGGAGGTATTAGAGAGAGAGAGAGAGAGAGAGAGAGAGAGAGAGAGAGAGAGAGAGAGAGAGAGAGACAGAGAGAGACAGAGAGAGACAGAGAGAGAGACAGAGAGAGAGGAGAGAGGAGGAGGGAAGTGGGAGGTGGGAGAAGGGAGGAACGAGAAGGGGGAAGGAAGAAGAGGAGGAAGAAAGGAAAAAACAGTGAGATGGAGTGGGTGATGGTGATGACATTGTATGAACTAACAATAAGAGAAACACGCAAAAGGAGACTTCCTATGGAAAAGGAGCAACCTCAATGACAATGACAAACACACTGAAGTTACAGTCGAATTTTCATGCAGCTAGAATGGCCCCCGTTTTCCACTTCCCCACCACTTTGAAGCCCTTCAATACCCACTCAGTGCTTTTTGTCAGAGCAGGATGGAAAGGAGGCAAAGGGCTTGTCTCCTCTCTCCCCAGAACAGGAATATACATGGTTGAGGCTGACCTAAGTATGAGCATGAGCTAATTTTGTGGCTTCACTTGGTATTTTGTTTGGGCTTGCCTGCTTCACAGTGTGGCAGAGGAGGTTAAGTGACAGAGAGCGCTGTGTGGCTAGCTGTGGACCATAGTATGAGCCACACAGAACATGTCTTTGGTCCTCCAGCAGCTCTGTGGCTGGAGGCCTTTGGAGGCACTTTTCTCTCCACGTCTAGCCAGTTCTTTCTGTACAGTTTCATCATGAAATCTTGGTGACTTCAATCACATTGGCTTTTCATCAAGGCCCTTGGGTAGGTATGTGCCCCCTGACTTGCTTTTACGGATTTAATCATCAGCCAGTCATTAGTAAATGGTTCATCATGCAATGTTCTGTTCCAGAGAAGGAAAGCAGTAATGTTACCAATAAGAGGGACCCAGCCTCCTGTTCTGGCACAAGTATACTCCCAGTCACGTACTTTGCCTAGCTGTGACCTGAGGGGTTAAATCTCTCACTGGCATCTTTCCAAGAATGCAGAAGGGACAGTTCTGAGGACAATGAACTCCTCCACATTGGAGTCACAGCTTTCCTGCCCTTTGATAGTGCATGTCTGGGCCCATGGCTTAAGAGGCCCCATGGTGCTATTTCAGACCAGTTTCCCCATTCCCAAGATCCATGTTCTGGAGCCACGTAGAGAGAATGGCCTCCACTCAGAGCCCTGGACACAGAAAGACCTATCTTGTAGTTCTGTAAGACATTTCAATGGTGCAAACCTCATTTCTTTCTTTAATATCCTTATGAATTTATGATCAAACTTCTTTGAGTGCTCTGCACAGGGCCAGGGCTTGGTTGGGGCTTGGAACTGCTCAACCTTCCTCAAATCTTACCACCTGATCTTAGGATGGAGTACATTTGGGAATCTGTGCTACGCTAAGAGGTCAAATGGCTAGTTCACAGTCCCATAGCTAATCTTGAGTGGGTGCAGTTTTTGAACCCTCATCTTTGGGTTCTAAGCAGAGCACATTGAGGAGAGGCTTAAGGTCTCTGTCATAAAGTCTTGGTTCCCATGACTGAATCTGCTACACTAAGGCACTGTAGTGGAAGAGAGGTTTGGGAATATTAACGATTACTGGAAATCAGCCATTGCATAACTAAGCAGATTGTGCCATGCTTATGGGATACCTTTTTTTCAAAACAGCCATGAGCAACATGGAGTTTTAAGCTCCAGGAACAGCCCTTGATCTAGGAGCAAAAGGCTCAGTTCAAAAGCAGGTGCCCCCTGAACACATACTCACTCAAGTTCCAGCCAGAGAGAGCCCTCCAGCTGTGACTGACTTGCTTGTTGAGGGCTGAGAAGATGGCTGACAGCCTGGGACAGACAGTGAATGACCTAGAGATGTGGCATCAGAGGTCATTGTCAGAGCTGCGTGTCACTGGTGTCTTGAAGTAAAGAGAAAAGGGCAAATGCCCTTGTTCTTCCCCCTCATCCTCAAAAAAGGGATCAAAGACTAACTACCTTTTCCTTTTCCATGAGTGGCTAGTAAAGAAAAAAATCTCCTCTAGAAATAATTTTGCAATGTTTCTGTCCATGTGCTCAGAATACTCGATATATGTGTATTTTATTATAATTTGTAAAATATATAGGGCATTGTTTTGTGACAGACTTTTTTTCTGGGAAGATGCACACACACACCAAACACCCCTACACCTCCCCCATACCACAAGAGAGGGAGTGGACCCACCACAGAGCAAATTACAGATACTACCAGAGTCCAACTTGGTGAACTGATGGGTTTTTTTGGAGTTGCTTACAGGAGCATGCCTGAGGGGTTACTTATAGGAGCAGAAATGACTCAAAGACAATTGCATTGCCAAAGTACACCTCAGGATGGGTGACAGCTCACCAAAGTTGAGAAACTTGGGGTATACTTCACGGCCTACAGTTAACTCAGCAGGTTGCAGAGTGGCTTTTTCAAGTGACTCAGTTGGTCTAAATGTCTTTCAAGCAGCTCTGCTGGTTTCAGAGTCTTTCTTGCCACTTGTCTTGTTTAAGAGTAAGGAGGAATGGGAGGATACAAGGGATGAGATAACAATTGAGATATAATATGAATAAATTAATAAAATATATTAAAAAATAAAAAATAAGAGTAACTCTTATCTCTCTTTATTGTTATCTAATGAAGGAGGGCCCTAGTGAATCTGGTCAGCTTCAGGGACTTCCTGAAGCCATTTAGAGTTGTTTACCTTCTGTCTTTAGGAGCTTCCCTGTGGGATGGAATATTTCGATTTCAGATGGAACTGCTGCACAACAGGAATAGACATGTAAAATATGTTATTTTCAGTAAGATATATTTGCTGTACACTTGGTGGGCTTCAGTTTGGTATTTCAACACATAAAGATTAAATTTTTTTCTGAATCATGTTTATGCAAAGAAACAAATACTTTGAACATGGAATGATAAGAATGAAAGCAAAGGCTAATTTAATTGACCACTGCCTTTGGCAGATGCTGCAGGCTGTGCCATAGAGTTTCCCCCTCAGCATTTTGGTGGGGTTGGTGTCCAAGGTTGCCTTGAATTGGGTCCCCAAATCTGCAAGTCTCTTATAAAAAATGATGTGTTACCTGCATCTAACACACACTCAGTTTCTCATGTACCTTTACATTTTATTTAAAAATTCAAACCCTGAGAAGATGGCTCAGTTAGTAAGGTGTTAGCCTTTTAAGTGTGAGACCCACAATCAAAAGCCAGAAATCACGTGGAGAATGCCAGACACAGAAGTGTGAGCCAGTGAGGTGGTCTGAATGAGCATGGCCCCCACGGGCTCACAGATTTAAATGCTTGGCCCCAACTTACTGGAATTGTTTGGGAAGGATTAGGAGGTGTGGCCTTGTTGGAAGGAGTATATCACTGTAAATAGGCTTTGAGGTTTCAAAAGCCCACAGCAGACCCAGCTTCACTCTCCTTGTCTTATCCTGCCTGCTGATGAGGATGTAAGCTCTGAGCTACTGCTCCAGCAGCATGCCTGCTTGGTTCTCACCACATTCCCCACCATGATGGTAATTGGCTCATTCTCTGAAATTGTAAACAAATCCATAATTACATGTTTCCTTTTATATGTAGTCTTGGTCGTGGTGTTTTTTTTTCAGAGCAACAGAACAATGACTTAGAAAGCCTGTAATTCCAGGCCTAACCTTGTGCAGACTGGAGTATTCCTGGGGCTCACTAGCAAACTGGTTCATGCCAGTCAATGAGCTCCAAGCCACTGAGAGAACTTGCTCAAAAATTAGTGGGAGTTGGAGGGATTGAGCAGTGGTTAAGAGCTGTGTCCAGCACCCATGTCAGGTGGTTCACAGATGTCTGTCTATAACTCCACCTCTAGGGGAATCCAACACCAGTATTCACATTCACATACTATATCCACATAATTTAAAAAATAAAAATAAAAATATTAAAAAGAAATGAAGGTAGATGGCACCTGAGAAGTGATACCTGAGGGATAGTGTTCTGTCTCTGTGGGGACAGGCATTTGTGTACATGTGCTTGCCCACTCACAATTATATGTGCACCCATGAACATGCACACACATACATACACAGAAATAAAATTAAAAGGATAAGTTCATCCGTATATTTAAAACCAATTTTGGATTACTTAAAATACACAATAAGCCCCACGTTATACTATAGCATTTAGTCACAAGTTAGAGACAAAATGTTTACTTTTTTATGGGAGCATTTTGTTGTTTAAGTATTTTCAGCCCTAGCTGATTCAATCTAAGGATGTATGTTGAGGCCAAGTGTGCTTGCATTATGGAAACTAAGGTCTGTTTGTGTTCATGGACTGCTTGCCCTTCCTGATACTGGAAGCATGACTGTGGCTCTGTCGGAGGGAGGAGGGTTCTTGCCAGCTTGGGGCAGGTGTCCAGGAGCTCCATGGTTATTCTGTGTTGTCTTCCGAAATCTTAAGGCAATCTGGCACAAGCCAGAGGGGATGATGCTATATGCTTTTACTCCCAATATTTGGGAGGCAGAGACAGAGGCAGGGATTGAATTTGTAGATTAGGTTTGAACTTCTCTGTGAGTTCCAGTCTAGTCCACATAGTCAGTTCCAGTGGAATCATGCTGTAAAAACCAAGTCAGCAAGCAAGCAGGCAAGCAAGCAAGCAAGCAAGCAGACAATGTCTGGAACGGTATATGTACATATGCTCCAGCAATTAGGACCACACAGTGGAGAAGTTGCTGTCCTGTGCTTTCCTCTGTTCTATTTCTATTTTTGTTATGGATGACTTTGTGCCTTCTCATGAGGAATGTAACCAAACTATCCAAATAAACAGTTGATTTTCAGTTGGGCAGTATGCTGGGGTCAGGACCTAGTGTATGCAGGGCAGGGATGACATGGACTAAGGAGATAGGCAAGAAGGAATCCAAGGAAGGAAAACTGTCCTTGCAGGTAGTTCACTTCCTTGTAGCCTTCTGTCTCTTATACTTCTCCTCACGGGGTCATCTATCAACTCAAATCAGAAAAGAAAGGGGAACAGAAGAAGCAAGCAGAGACCCAGAGTTGGACAGAACTTGGTCAAGAGAGGATCACACTTGATTTTGCTCCAAAGGAGAAAAGATCAGAATGCTGAAGAGAAGAAGAGGAGAGAATGAAGAGGCTGGTGAGGAACGGCAGGGATACAATAAAGCATAGAGGAAAAGGGCCGCCTTAGGTGGCAGGTTTTGGCTCCTCAGGAGGCTGGCTCATTCCCATTACACGCCTTGTGTGTCGGGGCTTAGCACTGTAGCAGGATCAGGGGAGTAGCATGCCCCTGGTTTTTCCTGTACACCCTCTAAGCAGCCTTCCCTAGCTGACTTCCACCTCTTTATGCCAGCTCTTTCTCCTGTGGCCTCCCTTTGTAACATTACCTCTCTGTGTGCACACAGTAGGTACAGATTCCTGCCGCAGCCATGCTCATCTGATCCACTGGTCCTGTGTGGGACCTTGTGATTGGCTGTCCAGAAAGATCCTCAGTGTCCCTAGATAGTGCGCACACCTGCTGTGTGGTGCACTTGTGGTTTTCTAAGCGTGAAAGAGGAGAAACAACCATAACCCCATTTGGTCATGTGCATCCCATGCAATGCTTCAGCCCTCAACCTTGGGAGGCTCTGCCATTGGCCACAGGAGCACACTGAAGCCTGGCCCAAGGGCTGTCTTCTGCGTGGGCAGCTGTACATAATAAGGAAAGAGTAGAAACGCAAAGGAACATCTAATACATGTAGCATCTCCTAGCCACCAGGCTATGTACTTTGCAGATCTAAGGTGCTGTGAGTTTTGTGCCAAGTTGTCATATTCTTTTCCATAGACTAGGAGATTTTGATCAGTGTTTAGTCAAGGGGACCAGTGCTTTGTGTTTCACACATTTTGTTCTCTAAGCCACAGTGTTTTCAGTCTGATAAGGTAAAAGAGTCTCTCACCTGCCTCCGTTCCATTGTCAGTCTTCTGTTTTGTTCTTTGGCTTGCAGCTGTTTTCTGCTTTTGCCTTACACAGAATCACTGACAAGAAGAGCTCTGGAGAATTAGCTAAGAACGGAGAGGGAGGAGAGACAAAAGGTGCCTTTTCCCCCA
Organism: Acomys minous; assembly: GCF_964271855.1. Lineage (NCBI taxonomy): Eukaryota > Metazoa > Chordata > Mammalia > Rodentia > Muridae > Acomys > Acomys minous. Next base: position 51,783,686 of record NC_140495.1, read on the forward strand.
AGAAGCAGAGGAACACAAGGAAAGGCATTAGAAATGGGGTGTAGGCTTGTCAGGGAGCATGCCTACAGATGGCTTCCCTCCCCATCCCTCAGGCTCAGCCAGTTCTTCATCCTTTCTCAGCATCTCTTTGGAGACAGAGACATGAAAGCGAACTGTAGGTCAAAGGCAGGGCTGAGGGCTGAGGGCTCCAGGCTCCTTTGTCCGGAGCCTCAGATTGCCTCTGTGTGTCTGTTTTCCCAAGAAGCAGCTCCTGCACTGCTCACCATGCCACTCACATCGTCCTTCTGGATGACAGCACCACACCTTCGCCATCCCATTTACATTTCAAACTGCCACCCGCTTGCTCTTGATTAATTATTTAGTAACCCACTCCTCTGTAGTGTGTGGGAGCTCATATTTCACGTAAAAGGTCCAATCCTTTTTTTTTTCCTCAACCTTCTTTCCTTGAATTTCATGTAGGTTTCCAAGTGAAATGCCACAGCCTTCTTTCTACTTCCCCGGGTGCTATGCTGGCCCATGACTCCCCTGTCTGGGTGCTCCCTCACCTACCCTAGATTGGAGCCACTCCATTTTCAGTAAGCAACTAACAGTGTTTAGGAAGCACAACTTCAGGGGCTTCCTAGTGTTAATTATCAGTAACGTATATGTAGAGATGTGCAGGGACGGTAACTTCAGAACTCAGGGGAGTTTGTGGTGCTTCCAGCTTAAGTGCTGTTTGCTGTAATGGAGGAATGTTTGCATGCTTTGTCTGAACTTATTTCTGTTATCTCTTTAATGGGAATGAAAATGTGTGTGTGTCACAGTTGTCAGAGGAGCATATGGGCTGGAAAGGGAAAGTACAGTCCCCAAAACTCTGAGACATAATTCTCTCTCAGTGGGAATAAAAGTTGGCACAGAGGCATCCTCATGAGCAATTGGGAGTTTATTATGTGGATACTTTTATCCAGTGCAAAACTTTTCTACCAGTGATGCAGTGAGGAGGCTGGAGAACTCCACCACAAGGGGGAAGTTCCACAGTGCCCTCTGAAGTTCTGAGTTCTTCTTCTGAGGCTTACTTAGCAAAGGATCCTAGGGCGTGTTTTATTTTTCTGTACCTTAGCTCTTTTGCCCAAGAAATGGCCCATTCCTCAAGAAGACACTGTGGGAAAAAGTTAATTTGCTGGGATAGGTAGCCATCTGCCACATGGTATATGGTCAGTAAGTGGTCTTGCTCTTTTCAAAGTCAAACAAATTAATGTTTGTTTATAACTAAGCTGCTACACTCTGCTTTCAAAAGAACAACAACAACAAAAGGTTTTGATTTTTGTAGTTTCATTACTCAGAAGATTGTCATCTCCTAAAGAACACAGAACACATCCCTGATCACACAAGGAGAAGGAATTTGAAAGAGAGAGAGAGAGAGAGAGAGAGAGAGAGAGAGAGAGAGAGAGAGAGAGAGAGAGAGAGAGACAGAGAGAGAGAGAGAGACAGAGAGAGAGAGAGACAGAGAGAGAGAGACAGAGAGAGACAGAGAGAGACAGAGAGAGACAGAGAGAGAGAGACAGAGACAGAGAGAGAGAGACAGAGACAGAGAGACAGAGAGAGAGAGAGAGAGAGAGAGAGAGAGAGAGAGAGAGAGAGAGAGGGAGGGAGGGAGGGAGAGAATTCAATGTGACAACCACCTTCATGTATTCCCTGTGTACTTTGCCACTTTTCTCCCTGTTGTACAGTGTCTGGAAACTGAAATTCTGACTTGGTGGCCAGTTCTGGAGTCTGGAGAGGAAATGTCTGAGGTAGTCTGGTAGTGCTGAATTCAAGTCCACGTGTCTGAATTCCACCTGTAGGCTTGTTCGTGAAGGCGGGGTGGTGATATATGACTGTCTCTGTCTCACAGGATAACTTGGCAGGAAATCCACTCTGGTAACCGCATTCCAACCACGGCTCTCCCATGAGCTGTGCACTCTCAGAAGCGAAGGCACGTGCCTTATTTGCACGCACAAGAACAGCCAAGTCGCCTGCCACCCAGCACATGTAGGCTTGCACACTCCACATCAGTTCAAGCCCCACTAATGTATGAAGTTTTCCAGCCTCCCGCAGATGGCTTCTTATAGAGGTCTGGGCTTGAGCCTCAAATCTTTACTTATTTCTTTAGTTTCATTTCCCTCATTTCCCTTTACTGAGAAGTTCTTAGATGCATAATACAGAAGTAGAGAGAGTGAGCCTTGAACTTGTTGGTAAAAGGTAGCACTGTGTATTTACATTGCTATTAAAGAACAAAATGAATTGTATCTCTCCGTTGACAGAAAAGAAAAAGGAAGATTCTAAAGTGAAGTCAGTGATCCTAGAAGGGTTGGGAGGTTTGCAACTCCTTGACTCCATCTTGTTGGGGCTGCCAGCTGCCTGTGTGGAGAGGCCAATGTAGAGAGCCCTCCTCTGTCAGTTGCCTTCTATGGTAGAGTTGGGGTTTCCCCAGGTCACCCCTGGCTGCCCTGGTCCAGGTCTCCATTCAACCAGACTCTCCTTAGCAAAGGGAAAATGCTTCTGTTAGGAAAACTGCCAGAAGCAGCTCTCAGGGCCTCAGTTTCCATATCTCCTTTTAAAGAGCAGGCATGATGACCTCAGGGAATATCTGTGGAATATGGAGAAAACATCCATAGGCTTAAATGCTCCATGTATGTTAGAAACATCCCTACCAATTGCGTAATCGATGGATCAAATCTGGGGCAGACAGTAGCAGCAGTCTCAGAGGAGAGGCAAGGCCCTGGAGCTTGCCCAAGGAACTCTAACAGCCCTGGGAGGCAGTGGTGTATGCTAGTGCACCACCTGGATAAGAACGCATTCTGCCCTTTTCCTTCTCGCAGCCTCTTGCTGGCCTGGGCAGGCAGCTCAATCTGTTGTGCCTGTAGCTCGTATCAGAGGCAGAGGAACCATCTGAATGTGCTGGTGGCTACAGCCAACCTGGCCCCTTATAAGGAACAGCCCTGCATTTGGTGATCTTTGCAAATCAACTCTCACCCAGGAGGAAGACTGATTAGTACTGGGTGAGTGCTACAGAATGCCAAGTTCGTGTTAAAGATGGCGCTTCTCGGTGAAGGGAGCTCAGAGCCTTTTCCAGAAAAAAGTTTTTGGTACATATTTCCAAAGCATAAGATGTCCTTAGGCCAGAGCCTAGAAAAGCTGAGAGGCTTTGCTGTGTACCTCCCAACCTCTCTCCTTCCTCTTTTAAGGAGGACTGTGAAAACTTTTTCCATGCCTTGGAAAGATGGACAACGGAAGTTCTGCCATTCAATTTTTATTCTGATGAGCATTTAAATAGAAGGAAGATTATATTGATGTTAAAATAATATTAATGCTATGATAAACACTACCCTCCCAGAATAGCTGACTAGGACTATAATGAACAGTTTAGCAAATAAGCAGAAATGTCATCAGTGGTCACATAGGAGGAGTAAGTTTCTACCTGTGGGGAGCGAACAGGACCATGGTTAAAGTCATATCGAGAGCAATAGAAACTTCAGCACAGTGGATGCTTGTCTCTCTACAGAACAATCTTGGCATAGATGTTTAAGGTCCATACTTCCCTTCCATGTGTCCCCTTCCTTTTCTTTGGGAAACAGTGCCTTTCCTGGGTAAAATACTAGCCTCTAGAATTGTGTGTTCTCCGTGCTTTTTTGTTCCTTTCCTAATTTCCATGTGAGCCTGTACGCCCAAGGACCACAGCTTGATCTAATATGGCAGCTGTAGAAGATTTCCATCATACCTGATTCCTGGCAGCAGGAAAGAGGAATGGGGCAGACCTAATAAATGTTATACACCTGCTATGGCAAAAGGAAGTGTTCAGGAGTCAGGACATTCACGGTTTCACTTACATCTCACTGGCCATGCCTGAGTTTACAGTTGTGATTATATGGTCACATGTTGTTGGCCACAGCCTACAAAGAAATGGAGCGTGTGCTAGAGACCTCTGAAGGTCTTGCCATTTGTGTAGCTTCCATCTCTCTGTAAAGTGCCTCTAACATGCCTCATCTGTCCATGTTCCCCAGGCAGTATAACAGATATTCAGTTTTCTCTAAAGCCCTTGAGAGCTCTGTCAAGTCAAAGCAGACTGCTTCTGTCATGACCACCTCTAAATGCTGAATGGTTTCTGTTCTGGTTCTTTCATCACCCACATTTCCCCATTCCCTTATGAGCTGATAATAGAGACACTCATATCCAAGATCCATTTTTTGGTCACTCATAGTTATAGAGAACCATAATTATTGTAGCAGCCAGTGTTTGCCAAGACTTTCTATTTGAACCATAATTATTGTAGCAGCCAGCATTTGCCAAGACTTTCTATTTTCCAGCCTTTGCATTCAGTGTGTATTATTTTTCCTTATCCACTAGTATGGCCTTAGAAAATGAATGATGTTCATAGATATGAGGAATGACACAGGGACATGTCACAGCTAGATGACAGGCCTGAACCCAGAACCCTTTATCTAGGGATAGGAGGATTTCTATCAGGGTGCTGAGACCCCCTGCTCCAAGACAGCACATATATGTTGAACATCCCCTTGCCCTTGATTTTCTGTATTCTTCTTCCTGCTATTTCTTTCTTAACATGTTTCTCATTGTAAAGAGTTTGGGTAATAAAATGAACCACGGTGAATAGAAACACTGACAGAAATAGAGAGAAGCATTTTATAAAAGAGTTCCCCTTAGTATCCTCAAGCCTTTGTTCGACTTAAAGATAAGGTACCATAGGAAAATTTGGCATCAGCCTTTCCCAGGTTAGTTAAGAGAAGAAAGTGGTACTAAACTATGCCAACATTTGCCTTAGCAAAACCAGCCAAGGCTCTGGCATTATTCATAATCACCAAACCTTACAATTAAGTACATTATAACAATCTAGAAAGTCCCTAGAGAGTACTGCACATCCATTCTGCTTGATTCAGAAGTTTCTCATAATATTGGCAAAATAGAATGGATGAATGGAGAAGGCTGGCCAGTCCAAAAAAAACATTTAGATAACAAAGAATCCACACAACCAGTTCTTAGAATTGTGTGTCCAAGACTGTGGCTCATAAAGCATAAAATATTCATCAACTCAGAGGTCCTTGTGAGTTAAGCATAATGTCACTCAGCTATAGAGATTGTTGTCTAGAAGTCCATTTTGGTCCTAAAAAAAGAATGAGTAGATTCCATGATGCCTCCACTGATGGGAACACATTGTGCTGTACATGGTAGTGAATAAAGGGCAATGCAGCAGGAACCCAGTACAACAGATGCCTACACCACAGTTTTATAATGTCCACCACAGGATGGTTGGGATCTCTTCTACCTGATGTCTCAGGGATCAAAGTTCCTTTCATTTGGAGATGTTGTCATCTCAGTACATGCTTCCCAGTGGTTCGCAAAGGCTCCAACCTTTGACTGAAATCACACTCCTTTACTCAAAGTCCATTTGTTGTGCAGCTATTCCCTGTAATTCAACAGTGATTCCCTTTTGAAATGAAAAGGAAACTCAGAGGGTTCATCCCAGGAAGCTAATGAAATGTACAGGGAAGACAAGAGTCTTCTGAAGAACTGGTCACAAGTTGGGCAAGGAGCTCCAGAGCTGCAGCTCTCAGGAACCATCACCATGCTGGCAGGGGCAAGGGAGTGGGGGAGGTTGTTGGTGATGCAGCTACCAGAAAGTCATCTATGCTCTGAAAAGTGACACAAATAAACTCACTGATTCATTCAAGTGGCATCATTTCTTCAGCTGTCAGTGCCCTATCTGGTATGAAGAGTTGCTCTTTTTGCGTTAACCCTGGAAAAGCCAGGCAGCACCAATGGGCAGCACAAGCTAACCTTTATATGCTTCATGCTAAGCATGAGGCATCTTCAATACTTCTGCCAGGGCCAACCCCACTGGGAAGTAGAATGTTTTATAGAAAGACCTCACCACCTGGGGAAAGTTTTGTGAAATGAAACCTGCCTGTGTGCTGTGACTTCCAATAGTGACTAGGGTTGAGTCTGTGTCCTATATTCTGAGCCATTTCCTGATTATGTGACTATGCCAGCTACGGAACAGCAGCTGTGCCTCTAGAAGGGTCTGTAGAAAGTGAAACAACTAGTGAAAAGTGCATGTGGAAAATCTGGCTCCTGTAACCCTCTGTGATACTCAGAAAATTCCTCTCTGTAGAGACACAACTGATTCTGGGATACAAGAAGCTGCACTGTATTTCACTAAAAAAAGAAATGTTCATTCTAAGACTTCCATCTGAGGGTCCTGTCCGACTAATTTCCTTCTTTTCAATGGGGGTGTAGAGGTGTGTCTTCCAATAGAGAGAACACCTTTCCTGCCCTTACAGTTTTTACGGATGTGTAGTCTGTTTCTCCCACAGGGAGTTAGCAGGTCACATCACACATGCCCTGAAACTTTACCTTTGGAAGGTGAATACTCAAAGGACCCTTCTAGGGCCGTTCTGTCACGTCTTCAGATAAGTATCTGTCCAACCTCTCCTTGTCCTACTGAGAAAAAAAAAGACTGGTTATCTAAGCCTTCTTGTGGAGTCAGATCAGCCTCATTCAGAAAAGGAACCAGCAGCCTGTACTTGACCTCATCTCCTAGAATTTCTATCAGTCTTGACCAGAAACTGTGGTTGTGTTAGACTTGCCTATAAGACCTTCATCTTCCTACAGTTATGAACTTTCCTCAAGACCCACTGTGCAATGTTTGTCAGCCATCTGTGCGAGGAAGAGGCCCTGGAGTGGATTTCGAAAGGTATAAACCCGGACTGATAACTTCATCTCCTTGGAACTCATTGTCAAGAATTTGCTATAAAGAAGGGTGGATTAAGGTTGCTTCTAATCACCTAAGCCTATGAATCTTGTAGATTCACTGGTAGATATGAGTTTTTATGTGCTCTTCACGATGGCTTTGTGGACTCATTAGAAAATTCCTACCCTCTCTGTCAAGTTCATTATCTCTAGCTATTACTGAAGACTGGGTAGCTGAAACACAGGGCTAGTCCAGTGGCTGACTTTCAGCTTTCTCCTGCCAAAATAGATTATTTCTCTCACACCCTACTAAGCAAGAAGAATTAGGTATAGGTAATATGATTATTTTGAAACTTCTCAAATGAAATTCTTTTCATAAATGATGTAAGTGAATATTCAATTTATTTAGTACTGGAGACAAATCTGAAATGATAAGCTTGCCAATTGTAGGGCAGGCATCATCCTAATTTCCTTTTTTTACTCCCTAGAACCACAGTAATTTGAAGAATTATAACATATACTCAGACAAATAACCTAGTCAATCCTAACCACAAACTATTTTAAAAGCTGATAATTAAATCCAATCACTGACCCCCAGAAGAGATTTATTGGGAAGTAATGTATGGGTGTCATTTGTCATAAAGAAGATAGGCAGCCCATAGAATTTTGGTAGCCAAAGCTTCTGAACTGGGACTTCCCCTATATGTGCGTCATTACTGTGATAAAACTGAGAGCTGTTTAGTCACTTAATAAATTTTGATTCTCATTTCATATTCATAACTTTTTAATTACTTCTTTCATGTTTTGAGATCATAACATGGTTACATCATTTCCTCCTTCCCTTTCTGCCCTCTAAACCCTGCCTTACACCCCTCTTTTCACTCATTCAAATTCATGGCCACTTTTCTATTGACTGTTGTAACACACACACACACACACACACACACACACACACACACACACACACACACACACACACACCTAAACAAACCTGTTCAGAGTGTATAATGTTACTGGTATGTTTGTTTTCAAGGATAGCCATTTGGTATTGGACAACCAGTTGGTGTAAGGATCAAGGAGTTCACTGTAAAATTGTTTTAGGCAACTAAGGAATGCTCAGAGTGGGAAAAATAGTCTTCCTTAGAGACAATTCATAACTTTTAAATTTCATTTGGTATTTAAAGCCAAATGGCTTTAAATGGCTAGGTTGTATATCCAGACAATGTCCTATGAAAGAACTACAATGTAAAATTCTTCAATATGTTTTTTTGTTTTGTTTTGTTTGTTTGTTTGTTTGTTTGGGTTTTTCAAGACAGAGCTTCTCCATGTCGCTCTGGCTGTCCTGGACTTGCTTTGTAGACTAGGCTGGCCTCAAACTCACAGAGATCTGCCTGCCTCTGCCTCCATGAGTGCTGGGATTACAGACAAGTTTTTTAATTAAACAAATGGCCTAGTTTCAACAATGATTGCAGTCTCATTGGTCCAGATCATTTGATGAATACCTCATTGAAAGGGTGAGCCCCCAATTTCACATGGTTAGATACTTTTCAAACGTTCACACTGCGGATAGCTCAGTTTATATCCTTTACTCTCAAATGAAAATTGGCATTCTCATTAGACTTCTTTCAAAGCAGATCTTTAAAGCTTACTCAACACACATGAAAATTGAATTTTACAAGGTTCCAAGACCAGCCAGCAGGCATTAGCAAAGACTAAATTTCAGTAGAGCAGATCTTCAGTTGTGCAAAGGACACTGCTAAACTTCTGGCTTGGAAGGTATCCTGATGTACCTAATTCTATTTATGAAACTGCATATGTGCTTTGCAACTCCGTTTAGATCCAGCTCTTTCAGTTCGAGATGGAAACCATATGTGTGTCTAAGGGCCTTATGTTTTGCCTTAGAGAGTTTTGGATTTTGTTTTGGTTTCTAACTTGGCATCATGTATAGATTTGGAGGTATCCTGGTTATGTCCTTGACCCTCAGGGTCACCTGGGAATATGATTGTTACTTTTAGTCTTCTTCTTAAGGGGAATATCATTTCTATATTCCTAAGAAGGTACTGTGGCCTTTTTTTTTTACCTCTGAAAGCTGTTATAAATACAACAGATATCTGAAGAAAATATGTACAAATCCTGGCTGACAATTTCATACACAGAAAAAATAGTTTTTTGATTATTGTTTGAAACCATTAAGTCATCTCCCCCACCACTATTTATTATTTCCCACTCTGGTGTGGTCATCAGCTTTTCATGTACCATGGACTCAAGAATGAGGGCCATGCTCCAATGTGACACATAGCTTTTCTCCATATTTGTTGCCAAAACACAGAACAGTCCATGCTTGCCTCTGAGCAAGCAGGTGGTGGGACCACCAGAGACCAACGGAGAGCCTCAATTCGATTCAACCTAGGTCCACTTTCCTCCATTTTATTTTGTTATTACCTGAGCCTGAAAATTTGTAAAAACTAACAAGAGTTTCGTAGGCTCAAGGTTCTGGAAGCTTAGAGCTCCAAAATCATGGTGGTTACATCTGCTTGGCATCTGTTGAGGGCCTGCTTCTTAACACGGTGGAGGATGTCACGTGGTAGACAGATGGAGGGTAGTAACTCCTCTTCTTAAGTGCTAACATCATCACGAGCTCTCCACCCTCATGACCTCATTAAGTCTTAATTATTTCCCAAATATCTTATCTCCAAATTCCATTAGCATATGACCTTGGCAATTAAGTCTCTAACACATGGACTTCTAAGGGATACATGCAAACCATGGGCTCCTCTGATGGCTTCCGGGAGCAGAGCGCTCTGCCTCTCTACCCTGGGCTTACTGAGAGGAGGAACCCATTTGCACTTAAGGTTAGTGTTCTTCGCCAAGACCATGCAGAAGTGCTCAGAGAAACAGCCACCCCTTCTTGTGTTTCTAAAATAAGAGCAATTCCTTATGCTGCTCATGGCTGATTTCAATAAAAACCAGTTTTCTATGCCTTAAAGATGATAAGGTCTGATTGGGAAAGATTGATCAGTTTGGTTATTTGACCTCATGGCATTAGAGTTAGAAGGATCATTAATACTTATTCTATACAGAAATTCTCTATTGGTCTCACTGCTAGGTGCCCATTTACTCTTTGCTCATGAAATTCAGAAGGAAATCCGGTTAATGATAGAGACAATCACTTTAAAATTTCCTCTTAGTGAAAGTGTAGGTGATAAAAATAAGTTACAAAATAGACCAAGATTATTCTGAAGGAAGAAGTGGAGTGAAGCTCCTTTTCTGGCTTACCTGAGAAGGTAGTAGACATTACTGGACATCCTTGGGTATTGGAAGGTGACATTTAGTGGAACTTGACTCTGACTTGACAGAGCTTGGCTTTAAGTCTTTCAAACACCCACTGGTAACGCTGACACTCACTCATATTTGGTCTATTACACAGGTATCCTTTACATGCCTGCTGACATGTTGTGCAGTGACTCTATTCCAAGGCTAATGGCAACTTGCTGGAAGTGACCATGGCTGAGTGACATTACCTGGGTTACCTTGTTATGGTGGAGACAAAGATGATTGACTATGTACAAGAGCAAGGGAGGTGCAGCTAGCCTTTCTGATTGGCTGCTCACTAATTATTCAAGTTGGGGAAGAACCACCAGGATGTGCCAAGGTATTTTAAGATCTCAAAAAGTTAAAATGTTTTTAAACGTAAAAGTAAAAATAGCTTACATATATTTGCATTTTTGTGTTATTTTAGGACTCGTAGTATTCTATTCTATGTTTAGTATTAGGCTGACAAGAGTATGGTCCAAATGAATATTTGAGTATGCAGGACTATTCCAGTAATAGTCCTATGATTAAAAAGCATCTCTGTGCTCTCTCTCTCTCTCTCTCTCTCTCTCTCTCTCTCTCTCTCTCTCTCTCTCTCTCTCTCTCTTTCTCTCTCTCTTCATGTTGTGACATACGTGGAGGTCAGAGGATAACCTTAGCTGGCATTTCTTGTCTTATACCTTGTTTGAAAAAGTCTCTCTTTTATTGCCACACATGGCAATCTAGCTGGTCCATGAGCTTCTGAGGACTCTCCTGTCCTGGCCTCCCGCCTCCCCCTGAGAGTACTGGGATGTTTGAAGGTGCTCCTGGCTTTACACGGGCTCTGGGGATCTGAATTCAGGTCCTCACTGATGTATAGCAAGCATGTTAACTTCCAAACCAATTCCAGGGCTGTGAATGATATTTAATATGGAGAAAAAAAAAAGCAACATGTGAGTATTCTGTACATAGTTTCAATGCAATTCTCCTCACTGCACTGCATGGTTTAATAAGCTGGATGGTTCTATAATAACATTGTAGTCTATGATAATAAATGTATTGATGCTTTTGACAGAATTCTATTTAGTCTTCGCTGTATTTCTGTATTTACGGTTTTAGCAGCAAGGTTGTTATGATCAGACGTAGCTGCTGTAAGACCCACTGAAGGAGCAGCTTCCTCTATGGCCGTTCTAGACTATCACTGTGAGGTTCATTTAAATTTTTTTTCTTTTTGTCTTTTTCTTTGTATTCTTCTCTCATATGTCACATCCTGAGCACAGTTTCCTCTCCATTCACTCCTCCCAGTGGCCATGCACCCCCATTGCCCATCTCCCTCAGATCCACTTCTCCTCTGGTTCCCTTTAGAAAAGAGCAGGCCTCCCAGGGATATTAACGGAGCATGGCACAACACGTTACAATCAGACAAGACACAAACCTTCATATTAGGGTTGCGTGAGTCAACTCAATAGGAGGAAAAGGGTACAAAACTCCATTTATATAAAAACTTATGGCTTTGTACTAAACTGATATAACTCATTGCCTTATGTATCATAGTTCATTTGACCTTCAACATCAGACTTTTGACTCCAAAATACCAGGCAAACCCAGTAGATTTCACACTATGTTTTACCAGGTCTTTAACTATTTGAGATTAATATTACTTTGCTTAAGATTCCCAACATTACCAAGAACATGAGACTCATACTGCTGGCTTTGTACTTTAACTATAGTTAAGGTCTAGGTAACAACTATAGCATATTTGCAGAGGATCGAGTGCAGACTCATGTAGCTCCATGATTGGCACTTCTGTCTCTGTGAGCCTCTACGACTCTGTTTAGTTTACCGTTCAGGCTGTGGCATCCTGGTTTTGTTGACCCCTCTGGATCCCACAATTCTTTCCTCTTCTTCTGCAGGGTTCCCAGAGCTCTGAGGGAGGGATGCAATGGAGATCTCTAATGTGGGCTTTCCCTCCACCTAATGTTTGACTGAGGGTCTGTACATCCCTTCCTATCAGCTGCCAGAGAAAGTCTTTCTGATGATGCTTGAGCCCTTAGGCACTGATCTATAGAGGCTCAAGTTGTTTGTTTATTTATTTACATTTTTTCATTTGTTCACTTTATATCCTGACTGTAGGCCCCTCTCTCCTTGCCTCTTGGTCCTACCTTCCTTCCCTCATACCCTCTCCCTCCTTCTCCTAGTCCTCAGAAAGGGGGAGCCCTTCTCCCCTATCATCTGACTCCAACCTCTCAAGTGTCATCAAGGACTTCCTGCATCCTCTTCCTCTGTGGCCTGGCAAGGCTGCCCTGCAAAGGAAGATACCAGAGTCCATGTTAGAGATAGGCCCTACTCCCCATGTTATGGGACACAAAATCAGACTGTGCTGCCTATCGATTCATGTGTGCAGGGGGTTCTAGATCCTCACCATGCATGGTTATTGGTAGATGCATCAGTCTCTGCAGCAGCACCCTCTTATGCCCAGATTTGTTGGCTTCATTGGTCTCTTTGTGGAGCTCTGACCCCTCCAAGTCCTTCTATTGCCCAACTCTTGCATAAGACTCCCTGTGCTCCACCTGGAAGTTTGGCTGTGAGTCTCAGCATCTGCTGGGATCCCCTGCTGGGTGGAGTCTTTCAGAGGACCTCTATGGTAGTCTCCCTTCCTGTTCCTTCTCTTCAACTGCTTCAGGTGTTTATTCTATTTGCCTTTCTGAATGACATTTAAGCATTCTCCCTAGGGTCCTCTTTGTTTTTCAGCTTCTTTGTGTCTGTGATTGTAGTGTGGTTATCCTGTATTATGTGGATAATATCTCCTTATAAGTGAGTATATAGCATGCATGTCTTTCTGAGTCTGGATTACTTCACTCAGGATGGTTGTTTCTAGTTCCATCCATTTGCCTACAAATTTCAAGATTTCCTTGTTTTTAATAGCTGAGTAATATTCCACTGTGTAAATGTACCAGAGATTTTTAAACAAATTTCTCTTGGAAGATCTCATTCCAAAAGGGCAATAACTGACTGGCTTCAGGGGGCGTGCCCCAAATGACCTCACATCATTGTGCCAGGATGTGTATTTTGAATATTTCTCTCAGTCCAGGTATTTCCATATTAAGGACCAAGATCCTAACATACGAACCTGTCAGGTAGAAGGTACCTCTAAACCTTATAAACCTTAGTGGCATGTGGTGAGTCTGCTTCTGGCTTTAAAAGATGCCCTGTGTGGTCTCAGGAAGCAAGTTGATTGAGAAGGTATGGAAATCATTGAAGCAGCTTCAAAAACAATTGTTTGATAGGCAGGATCCAAGTCAGAAAACATTGATTTACTAGAGCCATTAGAATTCATTAAAAAGTTGATGAAAAAACAAGTGTTCAGCACAGAATTCAGTTGTTATTTGTAGAAATATTTTTACATCTGTGGCTTGTTGTTTTTTTTATGGCTGTATGTAAACTTATTGTGTTTATAGCAAATAAAGCCATCTATTCATAGAGTCCACATTCCAAATCTTTACTAGTAACCTGAGTAATGTATGTAAAGTTTTGCATGAACATAAATACATTTATATAGATTTGAAAAGCTACAAAACCATACCATATAGCCAGTGTCTTGTTTATTAATGTACAAGACAGACTTTGTAGATTTATTACCTTGCATATAAATTCAATTTTTTGGCTTCTTGACCACCCATTTCGTCAACTCCATTCAAGATTCTTAAGTGTCATCTGTTTATAAGAACAGCTATGAAAATGAGATGGCACACAGCTACTTTAATTCCAGGAAAGACATTGCAAGTCTTCTGTTGTGATGGACACAGAAAGCATTGTGATCTGACTAAGAAGAGGCGATTTCCTCCATCTCAAACAGTGAGTTCTCTCCTTGAGCTCTAATGAGCCATTGCAATGTTATGTCAAAGAATGTTCTTGGGGACACTTATACTCCATATATGCACCTGAAGGAGTGTACGTGCCTCTTCATATCTTCCCCCCTTTAATGTATGTCCTTCAAATTCAAGATGTCAAAATCTGATTTGTGACATCATCTACACTTCTCCTTCCAAACCTGTACCTCTGTGAGTGTTCCTTCCTCACCTAGTTGCCAGAGAAACCACACCTCAACCTCCCCCAAAGTCAAGCAATCCATGCACTGCAATCTTCATCATCCATAGGATCACTTATTGTAGAGGCACTATCATCTTGCAACTGAGCTTCCTCTTTTTCTTTCTTTCTTTCCTTCATTCAGATCCATCTTTCTTAGCAATGACCTTGTTTTGTACTGATGCATTTCTGCAATTAAGCTAATTTTATTCCATAAAAGTGAGAGCTTGAACTGGACACTTTAATTTGTGTGGTCCTATTATTCTTCAAGTAGTAGAAGTTCTACTAAAAAGTGTGGCATGGATAAATGAATGGAGTCAAAGTGTCCTCTTGTCCAAGGTCCAAATTATACTTAATATTTCATCTCTCTCTCTCTCTCTCTCTCTCTCTCTCTCTCTCTCTCTCTCTCTCTCTCTCTCTCACTTTTCTCCTCTCCATTTACCATCTTGCAAAGCAACACAAACATTTTGAGACACATCTAGGCATGCCATGTTCCTCAACACTCAACAGTGAATGCTAAATCTGGGTCTCTTCACATAGCTTTGGCACATTCTGACTTCCATCAATTTTTCCAGCCTCATTTCTTTAATATTTGTTTTCATTTTAATACTGCCACTCCATTTATCACCATTCCTATTCTTTCCCCACTTGACTCTTCTTTACCTGGGTCTCAACTTGGCTATCACCTTCCAGGAAAGTTTTGTGGTATTCCAGAAGCTTCATATTTTTGTGTTGTGGCTCTACTGTAATAGCACATGTCATAGCTCTTTGAATTATGACATTGATATGTTGTGTGATTTTTTTTCCTACCCCCTTATAGCTTCTGGGTGGGGGTGTAGAGCCCAGGGACTGAGAGGAAACAGATGATCAATACATGCTACTCAGTTTATAGGGACAGGACATACGGTGATGATGTGGCTCAGGGCCCTGTCTTTAAGTGGCATGTTTGCTAGTGGGCTCATTACTGTGATGTACACCTGAGATAATTAACCTCACAAAGGGAAAAGGTTTAGTTTGGCTCACTGTGGTGAACCCATGAATGATTGGCTTTTAATCAGGCTCTGTGGCATGTAGTTTATGACTGAAAAGTGTGTGCAGGAGTCTCAGTCCCCTCATGTCTGACTATGAAAAAGAAGGAAATGGAAGACAAGGCCTTCACTTTGAGTATTTATGATGCAGTGATTTATGACATCCCTCTAGGAATTACCTGTTAGCAGTGCCAAGGGGAAACCTTCAATACTTGGGCTGTCTGTGGGGCAGGAGGCTTCCAGTCCCTAATGACAGCAGACGGTCAGTCAGTTGGGATTGTGTAGCCTGTGGCCATGTTGGGTCACTCATCCCTGCAAAGGCTTTTCCCAACCTAGCTGCATTTTCTTGGTCCTTCTGGGGCCTTCGATTCAATAGAAATAAGTGTGACAAGGGGAGAGGATCAGGATACACAACAGGAAAAGAGGGATGAGTGAGGGCACTAGTTACAGTCTAGTAAGCGGCTGGTGGGGTCACTGCTTACCTCATCCCAGGGATTTGTGATTTGGCTTTCCTGATGTGTGACAAGTCACCTGTGAGTACATCTTTAACACCGATGGAATATAATCACTGTGCGAAGAGCGCAAAACATCTTTAATGTGGGTCTTAGCTCTGACTATTACCTGATTATCATTCTAGTTCTAGCAAATCAGAGCTATTTCTCCTCTCCCTTCCAGTTCTCTCATTCAGCTTATCTGGCATTGGGACTTCCAGGACCACTAGGTCCTTTTGGTTCAAGCTAATTTTGAGAGAAGCAGATGTTTGTTCAGTATTTGAAAATGTGAACAAATAGCCTTTAGGATTTGTGTTTTTGCTCATTTGCAACTTACAGAAGATTATGTCATTTCTTCCCCTTTAGTATAGATGATTTTTATAATGAACGGTAAAATATATGTGACATCTCAGCCATAAAGCTTTCATGTGAAAAGAGTCTCTAATGTGAGTTGTTTTAAAAAATGTTTTAATAAACTCACATTGGAAACTGTGTCAAACTCCAGTGATCAAAGACATTTTCACAGTTTAGGAAAAGAAGACAGATAACTTCAGACTTCAGAGTATGTCCTAGCTGTGGGTATGAGGAGACAAGCCAGTTCTCCAGCCCAAAAGACACTCACACATATAGATGAAACAAACCAAGCCAGGTCACTGACCTCTGGTTCAGTTTGAGCAGCAACTGTGGGATGAAAATGGTCCATTCCTCTACTTATCACATACTGGCCACTTTCATCACTACAGTGGTCAACATGTGGAAGGCAGATCAGTTCTGGTGCTATGTAAAGCCAACATGTGGATGATCCACACCTTTGTTTGTTTGCTTTTTCATGAAAGCCACATGTTCCCATGAGGCAACCATGACCAAGCACTTCCAGACTTCTTCTTCAATGAGTAGGCGCCACTCAGGACAGATGTCAATAGAGGCCATGTCTTCTGGGCCATGTAGCTTTCCTTATCTGACTCCAGAGTCCCTTGACAAGGCAAGAGGAAAGTGAGCATCCCATGCTGGACTCAGGTGGGAACATTAGGCAGTATGGCTTCTTTGCTCCAAAAACCACAGTACTCACTTCAGTGTGGTACTGGGCTTTGCCTGCCCAATTTATGTTCAATGATTTCCTACCCCCATTTTTTAAGTTTGAAACTTTTCTGTTTGTTTTCTTAAAATGAAGATATTCTACTGCACCCACAATAAAATAAAATACATGGTAGACATTGCAGAAGATAGAGCAACATTTCTACAAGAAAATCAGGCCCAAGGAGCATGGCTGTAGATGCTTGCACAGCCACTATCACACAGTCTGTGTTTTCACCCATTTGTGGCTTCCACAACATTATGCTATTTAATCTAAACACTAGCACCCATGGATAGCTGAAACTATGAGTTCTGGGGAAAGTAAGTGAACAAATTTCTGAGATTTTTATGGTTAAGTTAGACATAAGTAGCACAAATGGTTAATGTGTAATGTCCCACAATTGTAGTGAGTCACATGTCTAAATCTAAATGCTGATAAATGTGTAGGAATGGTGGTATGAATAGTGGGGTATAGGAACAGCCAGCAATACAAATAATGACTCAGATTCTCAGCCAGTTTTCTAGCTTAACCTGACTAGTCCTGGAACTGCGTCCCACCATGAAGCCAGCTCTATCTCTCTACTTCCAGTCACATGCATCCCTTCACCTGCATGTGCCACTGGCAAATTTCCTGTGTCTGAATCTTCTCCCATCATGCCTTTCTCTTTGCCCGGAAGTTCTGCCTTCCACTTCCTGCCCAGATATTGGACGTCAGTCCTTTATTAAAGGGGACAGGTACAATTCTGGAATGCCTTAGGCAAGTGAAGAAGGAACAGTACTAAGATTTTCCCAGCATTTAGCTTTCTGCTGGCACAGAATTAACAATTGAATATATGGAGACACCTTCATACAATGTACCCCAACAGGTATGAGAACTGTTTTAAAAGGGAGCTTAGGAAAAAAAAAAACTTAAAAAGATTGCCATCACCATTAGCTATGATGCCAAGAACACTACAGCCCTGTTTTTAGCTCAGTGAAGGTGATGCCAGTATTTGACAGTGGGGTACCCAGGGACACCTACACATACCAGTGGCCCACTGTGTTCCCTTTAGTTTTTCCTTGCTGCACATGGAGCTAAAATTTTTGGAGGAATAAAACATGGGCTTCACCCACTGTGGTTTGAGAAACTCCCAGTCACATAAAGACAGTTGTTAATTTTTACAGTTAACTTTGACAAATCTCTGCAGATGAGGTAGCTCACTGAAAACAACACCAATTTATTATCATATTGTCAATCACAAGTCCAGAGTAGATCTCAGAGGACTGGAAGCTGGTACTCTCACAACTGCTTCTTGTGAAAGCTCAAGGAAATATTTGTCCCTTGTTGTTTTCAGCTTCTTGTGACTACCCAGAGTCCTCAGCTCAGGGCTACATTGCCGATCTCTGTTTCCATGGTCTCACCTCTCTGATCCGTTCTGTGACTGCCCTTGGTCAACTCTCCATCCTTCCATCTCAGATTCAGCATGCTTGGAACCACCAGAGGATTCCAAGGGGCTTAGTGAGTTCAGGAGGATGAAAATGGTTCTGTAATTGGGCTTAGATAAGTGTGTGTGTGTGTGTGTGTGTGTGTTATGTATGCATGTGTGCCTGTTTGTATGTGTGTTACCTGCCCCTTGTGTAAAATGACAGCTCTGCCCTAAAACCTATGCACCTCTTTTGTATACTTCACACTATTTGTATATTTCTTTAAACAGAGATACAATATAAATGCCATGTTAGACAATGTTAGACTGCAGTCCAGGGAATCATCACAAAAAACAACTCTGAAAATTCACTATAGATACACTAAAATAAATATTTCCAGAGGTTTTTGAAGACATTTTCTACCTATTTTACTTCATCTTTCTATAGAATCATACTTACTGTTGCTCCTAAGACATATATTCCTGTGATAAAAATAGACTAGTAATTAATATGACCATGATTTATCAACATTTAAAATTTTTTTGTTATTTTAAAGATTCACTGACCACGAGATAGGTTAACTCCTGGCAACACCCAGCCTACCTCAAAGAAGATGATGAGCATCAAAGAAGGTCCTTATGGAGACGGCTTCAAATGTGGTAAACCAGCCACTGGACAAAATGTCCTCATTTCTGCCACATACAGAATTCTTCTTAAAAGAGGGCAAGCTTGGATACAGGCAGAGCCCACAGCCAAACTCTACCAAGACAGGGTAAGCAAGTCCTCAATAGTTCCTGTCTCACAAATATGTCTGTCAGATATATTGGGCCAGAAGGCTGAAGATGATGCTCCAACGTTATAGAGCGTTTTGGGTGACTGCTCAGGTAGCAAACTGTCTCTGTCATCTTCTCATTTGGGAAGCTGCTAACCTGCACCCCTTTTATACTCAGGTAATTAATTATATTCCTTCTCAAGTTTCTGTGTATGATAGCTGCCTCTCACTGTCCTGTTCAGGGTGTTATCTGGTTCCATCAGGTCAGGAATTTCATGCTTCATGTAAGCTTTGCTGAGCTTGTGATCTGGAAGCAGGGCCTGGAGGAGAAGCCTCAGTGCCTGTGAGGGCCCTGGGGCGAGTGCTACAGCCATGAACAGGGGTGCCTCAAAGATCCAGTACTGCTCTTCCTAGTGAGTGCCAGGCCTCAGTAAAGGAGATCAGCTGGGGTGCACTCAGCTCTCTCATCTGATCACCACCCTCAAGTCCTGGATTGGTTTGAGTTTGCACTGGGTGGCCGCTGAGTCATCTGAACATTCTGCCGTGCTCTGTCACTTTATCTTATTCTATGACTTCTTATTTAGCTTTTGTATTGATACATTTTATTACTTTAGAGACTTTCAAGACAAGGTCTTGCCACATAGTCTTAGCTAGCCTTTGTGTTGCCTAGTTTTCTTTTTTCTTTTTACCAGAAGGAAAAACTGAAAATATATTTTGATGTTAACCAAAGCAAATTTGATATTAATTGAAGTAAATAGTTCACAGAAATACCCAATGGTAATGCCTCAGCCAGTATTAAGCTACCACAAAACTATGTGCATTTTAAAAACAATTTGTCATGTGAGATAAACAAAGTAACCCAATATAGCATTAGCGCATATGTTTTCAGCAGTTTAAAATAACCACTTATCTATATCCTCACACTTCAGATAACACTGTGGCTTCACGATCAGTTTTCTCTCACAAAGTTTATATAAAAATGTTTTAAAAATAGATTCTCAGTGCAAGGAGTAAACATACAGTGTTTAGAGCTAACAAAAACACATGGTTCTGAGGATGGGCTCCGGGCTTCTGACATCATGGCGCTGGCAGGCAGTGTCTGACGAAGCCCGATTCCTGCTTTGAGGTGGTTGCGTTTTCCTTTTGTGGTCTCAAAGACAGAAGCAGATGGACACATGACTCTCTCCCTCTTCTTATGTGGACACTCATCCATCCAGGGCCCTTCACTGACTGTCTCAGTAGTTCTCAAAGGTCCTGTCTACTCATACTGTCTCATGGAGCATAAC
Source organism: Acomys minous (assembly GCF_964271855.1). Taxonomy (NCBI): domain Eukaryota; kingdom Metazoa; phylum Chordata; class Mammalia; order Rodentia; family Muridae; genus Acomys; species Acomys minous. Next base: position 51,803,844 of record NC_140495.1, read on the forward strand.
AGTTCCGCACGTTAATGGTGGGAAATGTGGTAAGACTCAATCTATCTCATACAAATGCACTAACTGTTAAAGATTGGTATTATAGCTCGCTCTGTGCCCTTGCTCAGCTCATGTTTGGCAGACATGTTAGTGGGACTTTACAGGTGTAGCTTCTGATATTACTAGGAGGCAGTCTCACAGCACACTTCCTGATCAGACTCTAGTCCTTACACTCTTTCTGCCCCTTTTCCGAAATGTTCTCTGAGCCTTAGGTGTGGGAGTGTTTTGTAGATGTATTCACTGGGCATGACAAAGTGGATGGGAGAAGCCCACAAGATCTCAACACAAAGAGCTACAGGCATCCAAAGGAAGCTGGCATCAGGAGAGGTGGCCTTCCCTAGGAAAGAGAAAGTCAATTAGTAGTCCAATGCCAAATGGCCATTCCTGAAAACAACATACAAGTAACAATGTTCAGACTGATTAGGAGATTACACACACACACACACACACACACACACACACACACACACACATGCAATCATACACACACACCAGACACATGCACACATACACACCACATACACACATACCACACACACCACACATACCACACCCACATCCCACCCCACACATACCATACCACATGGATATGCACACACACACACCACACACATACACATATACCACACCACACACACACATCACACCATACATACATGCATACACACACACTAGACACATGCACACACACACACACACCCCACACATGCCTTGCATGCATGTAATAATAATTAGTGACAAAAGAGAGGCCATGAATTTGAAGGAGAGTGGGATAAACAAATATGGAAGCATTTGGAAGTAGGAAAGGGGAGGAATGTGATAATTATATTATAATCTATAAAACACAGAATCCTCATTTTTTTTCCAGAAGAATAAATACTCCATTCAGCAGCTTTGTCCTTTAACAATATACAATAAGTATCTAATAAAAGGTCTTATACTTAGATGGTATTTCATAGCCATAAAACTTTTGGGTCTGTTTTCTCAATATATCCTCAGGTTAGACCAGAAAAACTGATATTTAATTGGTTAAGATTTGATTCCACATTGTGACAGAGAATTCAATGGTACCAGAACAAATTTAGTGTCTGTTTATCATGAACTTAAGTCTGATACTTCAAATTAACACATTTATATGATATGAAACCAAAGCCAGAGAGCCCAAGCAAACCCATGTTTTAATCCTGGCTGTAAAGTGTTTTAGTTACATATCATCCCTGCCTCCCCTATATAGAAAGAAGTCCTCCAAGATTTCTTGACATTGTTTATAATTAAGTAGATTGACGTAGTAAGCACCCAATATGTTATGCTCCCCCACAATCCTGGTTTTATTTCCTCACTTCTCTCAGCTTTGGAGTCCTAAAGTCAAGGTCAAGATGCTGTCGGGGTTGATTTCTGGTGCTGAGGACACATTGTTTTGGCCTGTAGATAGCTGAATTCTTTCTTTCTTTGCAACAGACCTCTTGTTTGTGTGTGTGTGTGTGTGTGTGTGTGTGTGTGTGTGTGTGTGTGTAGTATATATGTAAGAACATTAATTCTGTTAGATCAAAAGCATCCCTATATGGCCTCATTAAACCATAATTACTTCTGTCATGATCCCATCTTCAAATACAACCTCACTGGGAGTTAGGACTTCATCCTACTTTTGAGAGTAAAACAGTCACCAACTCTTTTACATTGTGTCCACCCAGAAGATAGGACATAGAAATATTAGCATGCACTTAGGTTATTGGAGCAAGGTCTCCAGGAGGCATAAGAGGGGACTTGGGGAGAAAGTCACTTATGAGGTGGCTGCAGGTCACTTACTAGTGGACTATCCCCATGATAGTCCACTGAGTTCCTGGAAGGCTTGCTTCCAAAATATGTACTTTTCAGTTGCTCTTGCCAGACTACTGAGAAGATGTTGTGAGCATCTCTGATACCAGAAGACACTTAGTAGGAGGCCAGAGATGTGGAGGAAGATGTGAACAGCCATTGTTATGACCCACCTGTTCTGTGATGCAGCAGCCTGTGGGTAGCCAAGCCCTGCAGTCTTAGAGGACTGAAGTGTGCAGGCATTCTCAGAAGGGTGCAGCTGAGATGGCTTTGCAGGGAGAAGCACTGGCAACACTGCATGCAGTGGTCTCTCAGGCTTCAAGGGTGATAGTCACCTCAGTCCAATCTAGTTGCTATAATAGAATGCCATGCATTGGGTGGTGCCTCCACAACAGAAATATCTTTTATATTACACAGATCAGGAGACTAGAAGTTGAGGGGAGCCTGAAAATTCAGGTTCTGTAAGGTTCTTCAGGGGCCATAGACAATCATCTCTTTGTATCTTCAGGCAGCAAAGCGAGAGTGAGAGCTTTGTGGTGTTCCTTTCATACTGGTTTGAACCAGTATGTGCCCAGGATCTGTACTGTGCTATTTGGTGACCGCTCTCTCACCATGCTCTGGAAGCATACCAATGACTTTCTGGGTTCATCATGAAGGATGATTTCTTGAGGCACTGTTGACTATGCATTCTAGTGTATCCTGCCATGCCATGCTGAACATGCTGGCATCTTTCCATGTCATGCCACTTTCCCTCAGATGAAGACCAAGTTGAGCACAGGTAAATTAAAATCAAAGTAAAACATACTTCATTCAACATATAATATCAGGCTTAGAGAACATGACACATTATGCTACAGCAAAGCTATGGTCAAATGTGACCATGCAACTTGTGTAGTCCATAGGTTACATACCAAAACGTGTAGTTTTCACCACATCTGAACATTCCAACTCCACAGGTGGCCAGCATGGTCATCTAGACCCTATTCCTATTCCAGTTCTTTTAGTCTTTCCAATTTCCTTTTCTGAAAACCATTCCATGAATCTTCTCCAAGTTAGCAAGCCTCTTCCTATCTGCACTAGTCTAAATTCTTTACAAACAGCCAATACCAGCCACTTCCTACTTGTAATGTTTGTATTAACTTGCTTGGAACCTGCTGGACATGGGAGCACACTTCAGGCTGTCTGAAATTTGTGTTTCTCCATTTGTACTTCCAATCAACTCAGATAAATTCTTCCTGCCCTAAATCTGTTTGTGCCCCAGTTTTCTAAGGTCCTACAGTTGAAAGCTCTCTTGTTACAAACTCAGATCAATGTTTTCAGTATTTATTTTGGATTTCTGGCAGGTATAGAAGATAATCATTGAGTAAATCTTTTCCCAATATTTTCTCATACATCTATCATTAACTTAACCTGGGAGATAGTTTTCCTGTTAAGTTAAATGAGAAATAAAAATACATGTGTTCTGGCTTGTCTTGTGTCAGCTTGACACAACCTAGAGTTATATGAAAGGAGGAAACTTTGACTGAGTAAAGGCCTCCATAAGGCATTTTCTTTTCTTTTTTTAAAAAATAAACTTTGATTCTTCCCTTATTCATTACATTCAGACCAACATTTTCTCTGTCTCCATTGCTCCAAGTCCGTTCCCTTGCCTCCCCTCTCCTCTAGATCAACTCCTCTTCTATTCTCTTTTACAAAAAAGCAGGTCTCCTAAGGATACTCACTGAACATAGCTTGACAGGATACAGTAAGACTGGGTACAAACTCTCATATTACTGTTGGATGTGGCAACCCAGTAGGAGGAAAAGGGCTCCAAGCACAAGCAAAAGAGTCAGAGACACACCCAACTCCCATTGTTGAGAATCACACAAGAACATCAAGCTATACAGCTATAAGATATATGCAGATGACCTAGGTCAGACCCATAAATAAAGTGTTTTCTTAATTAGAGATTGATGGGGTTAGGTCAAGTCCATTGTGGGTGGTACCATCCCTGGGCTGGCGGTCCTAGGTTCTACAAGAAAGCAGGCTGAGCAAGCTATGGGGAGGAAGCCAGTAAGCAGCACCCTCTATGGCCTCAGCTCCTGCTTCCAGGTTTCAGCCCTGCTTGAGTTTCTGTCCTGACTTCCTTCAATGATGGACTGTAGTGTGGAAGTGTAAACCAAATAAACCCTTTCCTCTTTAACTTGTTTTCGGTCATGGTGTTTCATCAGAGCAGTAGAAACTCTAAGACAGATATGCTTAGCAACTTATGACCAGACTGAATACAAATTAGAGGGGTTAAAAGATTGCATAGTGATTACAGGAACATAAAACATGTCAACACCATGTTTTAAGATATGACAGTTTGATCCCAGGACATAATTAAGTTCCATGCATTCTATAAGAATCCTTTTTGAAATAAACATTTCAACAGTTGCCGAAATAATAGGCATCTTCTCCCCCTTTCTCCAAAATACTGTTTTTTCCCTTCTGTTAAGAAAGGAAGAAATGCATTTCCTGGTCAGAATGAGTTCTAGAGACATACTATAAATTCGAGTGTGCTGCAAATTAAGAAAGGCAGCCATTTAAATAGCTGACCTCACAGAGAACATAAATTAGAGGGTAATTACTTAAATGTTCCCCAGTTTGTGAAAGGATTTACAACAGGGTCCTCTAAATAGCTAACCCTCTAGTGAATTAAAATTGCTAGTGTGTGCTTTCACCCCTACTCCCTTTTAAGTAACACACCTGTTGCACAAGACAAGGTGTATCTGACTGAAGTAAGGCCAGAGACATTTCCTTGTTGCTCAGCCGACTTTTAGCTGACACACAGCTCAAATTCACCAATCTTCCTCTGAGTCAGCAGCAATGGAAGGCAAGCTTGCATCTGTGTGAGGTTCTTTTCCTGTCTGGAGCTGGGTGGGGAAGAGCTTCCATGAATTTTTCACTGGAGATGGAGTCCAACGAAAGCTGAGTATTTTGTTTTAGAGGCCCAAGCTGCTCTGGGATAAGCCTGTTTGTCCTGCAATTACTATAGAGATGAAGAGAGAGTTGGTGTCAGATGATAAAGCCACCGGAGGAGGAGGAGGAGGAGGAGGAGGAGGAGGAGGAGGAGGAGGAGGAAGAGGAGGAGGAGGAAGAGGTGGAGGAGGAGGAGCAGGAGGAAGAGGAGGAGGCTAGTCCAGTGATATTGGCTGGACACCATGCTCTGTGACCCTCTAGCTTTAAACTGTGCTTTAACCATCTAACATGCTAAAGTAACCAGGAGGATAATTCTTCCCTATAAGGTTGCCCTTAGTGTCTCTATTTATAACTGATCAGAATCCCCAAGAAAGTCTAAATCTCACAAATGCTACTCTGGAGGAGGCTGATCTCTAAAAGTCACAGGGAAACCCCCACATCTTATTACGTTGAAGGTGGCTTTGCTTTTGGTCTGGTCTTAGGCTGTCTCTTTAGCTTCAGCCTCTGCTCTGATTTCCACAGTGATCTCACTGGTTTACATCCCAACCAGCAGTCTCTTTTTCTCGGCACCTTTGACAGCATTTGTTGTTATTTTTCTTTTAATATTTCATATAGATATTTATTATAAAATACTTGCTTCCTTCCATTCGTTTCAAAGCATTTTGTTAATTCTTTGAATATTTTATGCATAACATTATTTACCCGTCTTCCAACTCCTCCTAGATCTGTCCACACCATTCTAAACCCACCCATCTCCTGCCCGCAAGGTTCAGGGTTCTTTGAGGAAGAGAAGATAGAAAGGCTATAAACGCCAGAGGCAGTAGATGACTACAACAAAAAACCAATGTGTTCCAGACAAAACAGGGCAGTTGTATGCTTAAGCCTGCGGTGGTTGAGACAGCATGCATAAGACCTGCACAAAATCAAGCCAGATAAAATTCTGGCATGGAAGAAAGTGGGAGTGAAATCTAACCCCTAGCAGAGGAGCATTGGTAACTGCTGGGAAACAGAGAGCTAGCGTTCATTAATGGGGTGGGCCCTGGTGTGTTGACTGTGCTCCAATGGATAGACACCCAAGAGTATAAAGCACTGCAAATGGACTTAATGAGTTAAAATAATTTGGATTCTTAATGTCTGCTATTCTTACTGGACTGAGGAGGGATCTCAGTGTAGTTTAATTTGTATTCCTCTGATGGGTAGGGGTGTTGAACATTTTTACATGGTTATTGGCCATTTTAATCCATTTTCTGAGAACTGTCTACATTTTGCTAGCTAGCTTATTAATTGTGCTGATTTATTTTATTGAGTTCTTTGTATATGCTAGATATTAATCTTTTATTTGAGGTGTAGTAGCAAAATATTTTTCCCAGTCTATAGGTTTTTGTTGTTTTATTCAATCAATTTGTCTTTTCTGCATGGATGCTTTTTTATTTTTATTATTATATTTTTCTCTCTCTCTCTCTCTTTTTTTTTGAGACAGGGCTTCTCTGTGTAACAGGCCTGGCTGTCCTGGAGTTGCTTTGTAGACCAGGCTGGCCTTGAACTCAGAGATTCGCCTACCTCTGCCTCCAGAGTGTTGGGATTAAAGGCATGTGCCACCTTGCCTGGCATTTTAAAAACTATTTATTTATTCACATTACATCGAGATCATAGCTCTATCCCTCCTCTCTTCCCAGTCCCACTCTCCCACTTTCTCGCCCATTGCACCTCCTAGTCCTCAGAAAAAGGGAACACCACTTCCAATCCACCCCAGATCATCAAGTTCTGCATGGATGCTTTTTAATTCTATGAAATTCATTTGTCAATTAGTGGCATAGATCTTACAGTTTCAGTGTCTCTAGCCTCACATCAAGGTCTTCAATCGATTTGAAGTTTAACTTTGTGCAGAGTGAGAGAAAGGAATCTAGATTTATGTGCATGTTCTTGTTCATCCATTCACAAGTGAGTGTCTAGTTTTCCTAACCCCATTTCTTGAGGATGCCATGCTAGGCTACTCTGAGCTTCTTAGCAGTCATTCCTTGCCCTCCTATTCAATCATGACACAAATGAATAACCTCTTAGGGGAACAGACACTAGGCTGCATGTCTTCATCACTGAATTTCTTTGAGAAGGACATGTTCCCTCTACGTTCTGTAACATGTCAACTTATTATCAGAAGGTAAAATTTTTTGCCTAGTCACCATTAGTTAGTAATTGATATGAACTTGCATTGTTATGAATTAAAATGAAGATATGTATGTGCAAATACATTTTCTGGACTGATGCATTTATTTCTTTTCTTTGGGTAAGATCCTAGTAGAGAGAGCTATGTTAAAGAGCACACATAATTCAAGGGTTTGGGCTACACGTTTCCAAATGTACTTCTACTGCATGATCAGTTATCAATCAGTTGCTAACAACCTAATCCAAAATGGCTACTGAAGGAAGAAGGGCAGGCTGGAGGAACTGTTCTAGTGGAGCATGGAGAAAAACAGTCCTGTAGTGTCATTATCTGCATGTTTGTCATTCATAAGTGTCCACTGCTTCCCAGGCTTTTAGTGGAAACCCAAGTACCCCTGTTGAGAGTTGTACAGTCAAATGGATGCCTTGTCAAAGCCACCAAGGATGCTTGACAGGCATCCTGGAATTATGGTGAGTTATCAATTACAAGTGACACTTGATCTATCTCTGCTGCAATCTCCTCTGAAGGAATTTCTCTCCAGGAACTATTATCCCTGGGAAACTAGAGCCAATACTGCATGTGCAGGAAGCACAAAGGTGTAGTGGGTGTGGCACTAAAGGGAAAGGTGAGAATGTCAGGCTCCTTTCTTTTTCTTGGAAATCTGACTGATGCTTTTCAGCAAGAAGGAAATGGTGTTAGGTACAGATTATTGATTCTGTGGATACATTGCCACCATGGAATACACTTGTCATTTTTCCAGGTTGCTGTTTTTCAGTTGGTTTAACAACTAACGAAGTTGGCAGGGATGAAAGCATTATGCCCTGGTGGCTTCTTGCCAGAGGAGACACTGCTGCCTTTCCCAGGTTGAAGGAAGTCCAGTTCTCACTCATTTCTTCTCTGACCTGATGGATTTGTTGGGCCATGAGTTCAGAGACATCAGTCCTGGCAGAAGCAGTCCAGGCATCCCCTCCACATGCACTACTATGGCTACTTATCTGTGAATGCATGAAGAAGTAGTTAGACTCTTGGGGAGAGGTCCTGGCAAACACTGACAGGATACTCTCTTTACTCCCCTTACTATTTAGTCTTCTCCATAAGACCCTTTTATGAAGATTTGCTCCCCACACGCTCAAGTCCGTTCTGTGAGTGTGTTCCTATTCACCAAACTCCTTGTAATCAGCCTTCATCACCAGGATTTTGATAATGTGGAGAAACCATTGGCACTTCTATACTTCTGCTTATCTCTCTTGTAGAGAAAGTGAAGAAGAAAAACAAACAAAAGGGATGGTAAAAAGAACAGTCTTTAATTAAACACTTCCTATTTGAAGTTCCTTCATTTTCTTTACTAGAGGGTGGTGTGATGGCTGAACCATCAACTCATGAGTGCTACCAGCATCAGCATGAGGCTAATCCATAAACAAACAAACAAACAAACAAACAAGGTTCTTTAATTTTCCCCCAATTTCCCAGCTGTGTGTACTGAGCTCCCTATGAGGCTTGATCTGGGCGTACTTGAGTGCTGGGTACATCCAGCCGAATGGCTTCATGAATCAGGGAACAGCCAGTTTTTGACGGTCAGCTCAGGATACCTGGTGACTTGTTGCCTCACAGTCATACATTTAATGTAGCAGAGGATCTGTAAATATACCAAGCACCCTGCCTCTAAAGGGTGATAACCATATCCACAGGAACATAACCTTGCCTCAAGGTCCTCTGAACTCAGACAGCCATTCTTCTCCTAGAATTTCCCTGAACTCTGAACAGGCATTCCATTCTGCATTTCTTACAGGGGCTGCTGTGTCTCAAAGCCAAATGTTCTTTGGGTCTGGACCATCTGGAGGGCTTTCTATTGTCCTGGGATTCCTTCAAAAGCGGTGGTGGCCCTGTGTAATATTTGGTAACTGGACCAAGATGCTGAAATGAATGTAAAGGCTTTTGCCCTTGAAACTGAAAGAGGCTTCATGAGGAGTTATGGTGTGTTCATGAGGCATCCTATTCTCTTGTGCTTTAGGGAGACTGCCCTTATAGGCCTCAGATAGTGGAATAGTTAAACTTTCAATGGTGGCAGAGGAAAGATCTTTGAATTTTAACTCCTCTATACTGTATCAAATACATATCGGTATCTGCTATTTACATCTTACTTATGCAATGGTGTGGTGATTAGAGTCTGTGGAATAGATTATAAAAGAGTCAGAGAACCAACCTGTCATCAGATGGTGAAGATGTACTTCTAAGTGAAAGCAAATTGTTTCAAGTGAATTATAGTTATTGTAAAGGAAACGAAATTGTCAGGTTGATAGATTTATATTAGGCACCAGGATCTGTTGATTTGCTTCAATAATGAGATTATTCCAGGACCAGCAGGAGTATTTAATATAACCATCTGATTATGATAATCAACATCATTTTTCAAGGTCCACCTTTCTTTTGTGTAGACTAAATGGGTGAGTTGTGTGAAGATGCTGTCTGCATCAGCCCTCTTGTTTCTTTGGAACTATGTTGGCCAAATTTATCTCCATGACTTCATCTGTGAAGCATGGGATTGCTTTTGGTTTGCTGTTTTGTAGGATGCATGGCATGAGAATACAGCTCATGGACCAGCTCCTTTCCTTGTATGTCTGGTCCAGGGAATCCCCACAGGAATAGAAATCGTCACCACAGGGGCTGGAGAGGTGGCTCAGAGGTTAAGAGCATTGGCTATTCTTCCAATGGTCCTGAGTTCAATTCTCAGCAACCACATGGTGGCTTACAACCATCTATAATGAGATATGATGCCCTCTTCTGGCATGCAGGCAGAATACTATATACATAATAAATAAATCTAAGAGAGAGAGAGAGAGAGAGAGAGAGAGAGAGAGAGAGAGAGAGAGAGAGAGAGAGAGAGAGAGAGAGAAGAAATTGTCACCACAAAATGGGGTCAGAAATCTACTTGCATCTTGTCTTCACAACTCATCCCTTGATTGGTGACTTACAATGGCATTCTAGATCTCCAGGAATTGGTGTTCATTTAGAGATAGTATCTAACAATCTTTGAAAGGTTGCATATTTTCCTGTCTTTGTTGCACATATCTGTATGTCAATAGCCATGGACTCTTTGAAATAATGTAAGAAGAGTATATATAGAATACATTGTGAATTTTAACAGAAACCTTTGCCCAGTGTATTCAGGTTCCTTTCTTTTCTTCACACCGTACTGATAATACTGTTCTTTATGTTTCTCACAGGCTGTTATCCAACCAACTTGCCCAAAGCAACTTGAGACAACGCAATGAACTTCTGGTGAATTATTTATTCATTTATTTATAGTGATGGGCCTTGTTTATACTAGGCAAGTGTTCTATCATTGAGCTATATCCTCAGCCTTCCATTTAAAATTTTTAATTGAAAAATTGTGTAGGTATTTTGATAGGGATTGCATTGAATCTGTAGATTGCTTTTGGTAGGATGGCCATTTTTATTATGTTAATTCTCCCGATCCATGAGCAAGGAAGATCATTCCATCTTCTCATGTCATCTTCAATCTCTTTCTTTAGAGTTTTGAAATTTTTTTCAAACAAGTCCTTCACTTGCTTAGTTAGAGTAACTCCTAAGTACTTTATATTGCTTGTGGCTAATGTGAAGGGTGTAGTTTTCCTAATTTCTTCCTCTGCAAGCTTGTCATTTGTGTATAGGAAGGCTACAGACTTTTTTGAGTTAATTTTGTATCCAGCCAATTTGCTGAAGGTGTTTATCAGCTGTAGGAGTTCTCTAGTGGAATTTTGAGGGTCATTTATGTAGACTATCATATCATCTGCAAATAGGGATAATTTGACTTCCTCCTTTCCCATTTGACTACCCTTGATCTCCTTTTGTTGTCTTATTGCTCTGGCTAGAACTTCGAGTACTATATTGAAGAGATATGGAGAGAGTGGGCAGCCTTGCCTTGTTCCTGATTTTAGAGGAATTTCCTTGAGTATCTCACCATTTACTTTGATTTTGGCTATTGGTTTCCTATATATAGCCTTTATTATGTTGAGGAAAGTGCCTTGTATTCCTGATCTCTCTAAAACTTTAAACATGAATGGGTGTTGGATTTTATCAAATGCTTTCTCTGCATCTAAAGAGATGATCATGTGGTTTTTTATTTTCAGTTTGTTTATGTGGTGGATTACATTGATGGATTTCCATATATTAAACCATCCCTGCACGCCTGGAATGAAGCCTACTTGGTCATGATGAATGATATCTTTGATGTGCTCTTGTATTCGTTTTGCAAGTATTTTATTTAGTATTTTTGCATCGATGTTCATCAGAGAAATTGGTCTGAAATTCTCTTTCTTTGTTGAGTCTTTGTTAGGTTTAGGTATCAATGAGACTATGGCCTCATAAAATGAATTTGGTAATGTTCCATCCCTTTCTTTTTTTCTGGAAGAAAGTGATATATTCATGCTAGAAATTTTAGAGAATATGAAGTGTTATCAGTCTGAACTCACAATTTGTTATAGTTTCTCAATTTTCTAAAAAGGTATGTGTGTGTATGTAACTGTGAATAAAGATATGCTTTCCTAAAAATGGAAGATCAAGGTATGGTGTACAGTTTTATGACTATATTTACCATGTAAAGTTTTTGTACGTTTTTGATATCTATAAATTTCTTTCATATTGTAATCTTAATAAACATGATTACTGTTACCAATATTTACTGATTACAAACATAAAAAATAAAATAAGTACTTATTACAACACCACCTAAACAGGTAGAAAATATATCTTACCAGTAAATCTGAGTCAATCCAAGCTCTGATGTTGTGTTTATAATCAATCTGTCCACTCTCACACACTTCTCTCCCCATCTCAGTGGGAACTCTTGCAAATCTTTAACATTTTCTTTCCTTCCCTCCTCCTCCCTCCTTTCCCTTCTCCTCTCCTCCTCACCCTCCCCTTCCCTTTGCCTTTTCCAAACCAAGGGATTAAATAAGTAAAGCACATGATTTGTTACTGACACATACTTTATTTTTTTCCACAAATATTCTTTCTATAAGTCTTTGACATATAAGTTCTCACTGCAGCTCCCAGCTCTCCTCCTTTACCATACCTGGTTATAATCCTGGAAAGAATAAAAATATAACCATGTATTGTATAATGACATTTTGGCCAATAATGGACCGCTTAATATAATGGTTATTCTATAAGATTATGGTGGAGCTGATGAAGTCCTGCTTCCTAATAACATTGCACACATTGTGACATCATAGCAAACCACACTTCTTGCATGTCTGTGGTGATACTAGTGTATACCTACTGCACTGTCATTCATACAGAAGTATAACAAGGCAATTATGCACATCATATAATAATGGATCATGAACAACACTGTGGCTGTTGTATATTCATGACGCTGTGATTGTTATTTTAGAGTATACTTAGGTACTTCATGTAGACAAAAGGTTACTATGAAACCGTGTGTCCTGTTACTGATGTAGCAATGCTGTCAATGTCTCCTCCTCATTTTTTGTTTTGTGGTACTAAGAATGGAATTCTAGGACTTGCACATGCTAGGCAAGTACTCTAGAGCTACACTCTTTGCCTTTGATGTTTTCCGATAGGATGTCAAGGCTCATTCTGGCTTTGAATTTGCTATTCTCCTACCTCCACCCATTGTATGACATGATCATAAGCTGAAGCACAGTATGTAACTTACACCTCCTGCTCACAGTAAGAATGCACATTGATTGACCTGTGGCATCTAAGTTTGTGAAAGTTGTTGTATCATGTTTGCACAATAACGAAATTGCCTAATGATTTATTTCTGAGAATACATCCCTGTCAGTCAGCAGTGCGTGACTACAGTAGGCAGGGACATGTGGAGCATGGGCATCTCCCTGCCAAGAAACAGTCTCAGAAGAGGTTATTTTGGGGGCTTCAATCAAGGCGGAGAGAGCTTCATTTTGTAGTGGAGGAAGGCCTCCTCTCTTTGAAAGGATAAATCAGCAAGATTTGGGGACTGAGATAATTTGAGTTCACTCAGATGTTTTAGTTCCCTATGCCAATTCTTGGTTTTCCCCATTTTTAGCCAATTCTGTAATGTTTATATAAATTGTAAGAGATTGTTAAACTCCCCCTCATGTGTGTGTGTGTGTGTGTGTGTGTGTGTGTGTGTGTGTGTGTGTGTGTGTATCAAGCTGTGCCCTATTCTAATACATTCCATATTGTGCAAAACAGTGGTTTTGCTACCCAAGTAGCTTTTGACTTTATCTGATGGTGAAGGATGATTGGGTTCTTGGGTGGACAAGTGGACAATGCCTTCTGTCCAACATCACCCAAACAGCACAGACTGAAAACCATTTCATCCCCAGTAGAGGAAAGAACTCCACCTATGAAGCTTGAAGAGATGGGAGTGAGACTGTAGGGAATACCAAAATCATATTATGGAATCTAGGCCCAATAACTCATTGGTTCTACCAGGCAGGGAAGTTATATGGGCCCCCTTGCCCCATTTGGCCACTATAAAACTCTAAGTACCTAGCATTGAGGTAGTAGTGGCACCCACTGACCTGTCTACTGATAACTTGGAGAAGTATCATGAGCTGGCAGGCAAGGAGCTCATAAAGAACTTCACTTGGACCCATGCTGTTGATGCTCACCTGTGTTACTGCCATGTGTCATATTCCTGCTCCACGAGACCAACACATCTGACTCTTATCTCTGAAACTGACTTAATCTTTGCTTTCAACCGTGAGACTCCCTTGGCCTCAGAAATTCCTGGTAGTGTCTAGACTTGGGCTGATCATACAAACTGCACTTGCATATGTACCAATCCACATCCAGAGCCTCTTGAACTTGGATTCTTTCTGCAGGCCACATGATGACATATATACTTATATTCACTGCATGCTGTTTGGTGTGTAATATAGAGTCATAATTAATAGCTAAGATGGGAAGAAAAGAACCTGTATTTGTCTTAGTCAGATCACCAAATTAAGTGGGATTATTTAGGAAAATGCTCCTATTGGAGCTTCTGTATTTGTGAATTTATATTTAATAAATCTGACATTACAGAAAGACAAACATGTCTGCTTATGTTTCTGATATAGCATGATTATGGCATCAGATGAGCATGCACATATATGCACTGGCTGCATGAAGAGGCCATAGGATAAGATCCTGTCAGGAACACTATTCACTTCTGTTGAGACAGGGTCTTTCATTGGCCTGGAGCATACAGATTAGGCTATCCTGGCTTTCCAATGAGCCTCAGGGTCCCCTCTGTCTCTGCTTCTCTAACAAAGCTATTACATTTGCACAACACCATCCCTAGTAGTTTTTTTAAAAATCATATTATTCTAAAGTCTTAGCTCAATTTTAATTATTTTGCTTCAAACTTTTTAAGATGTAATATACTTTGATAATTTTTCTCTTTCCCAACTCCTCCCAGATCTGTCTACCTCTCTACCCACCCAATATCATGTTCTCTCTCTGTCTCTTTCTTCATCTCCCTCTCAAAACCAATTATAAATGAAAATCAATAAAAGAAGAAGCCAATAAGACAAAAAATGACAAAAACTCATAATGAAACAAAGTACACACACACACACACACAGACACACACACACCAAACTACTTCTGGGCACAGGGCCTGCTCTGGATTGTGGTCTACACTTACAGTGATATTCTTTTAGAGAAAATGGATTTTTTCCTTGCCAGCAGGTATCAGTTGCAAACAGCTTCTTGGTTAGGGGTGGGGCCCTGTGTCCACTTTTCCCTCTCATTGCTGGGATCCCATCTGGTTTGATCCGTGTGGATTCTATGAGTGATGCTACATTCATGTAAGTTTGTACATATATCAGTTCTACTGTGTCTGGATGACATGGTTTCCTTGGAGTCCCCCGCAACCTCTGGATTTCACATTATTTCTTCCTCCACTTCCTCAGAGATCCCTAAGACTTGAGGGGAGGCGTTGAGGAAAACAACCCATTTTGGACTGAGTGTGGCACACTGTTGTAGGTCTTGGTGTTAACTCTCATCTAATGAAAGAAGAAGCTTCTTATATAAGGTTGAGCAAGACCCTCATCTATGAGTGGAACAGTATGTCACCAGGAGCCATTTTATTACTATGTTCCTATGCCTAGCATTTCCATGTGGGTTCTGAGGACAAAACTCATGTCCTCATGCATGCAGGCACCTGCTATACCGACTGAGCCATCCCTGCAGCCTGAGGCAGTAATATAACAACTCCTGTCATGCTTTAGTTTTGGTGATTTAAGGGCTGCTACAGGAACAGTCCAGAACTTCCTAGTCTCACTTGTCTTTCTTTAAACTCAGTACATGGTCACTATACAGGCTCGCCCTTCTCTCAGTGTAATGAGTTATGCACGTAGCCATTCTGCATAATCTTGCCTTGAGTAGCCCTCCAGTGATCACAGATAACAATAAGACAATAAGTGCAAAGTGACATCATGAACTGTGAACCTTGATGTCCATCCCATCTCCTAACAGTATTCAATCCCAGATATATATATATATATATATATATATATATATATATATATATATATATATATATACACACACATTATGTATCTGAGTGTTTTACTTGCATGATTGTTTGCACACCACATGTAGTATCAAAAAAGTCCAGAAGATCCCATGGAGCCATTACCATGTGGGTCCTGGGAGCCAAACCTGCATCTGCTGTAAGGGTAACAGGTGCTCTTAACATCTGAGTTGTCTCTCCTGCTTTTAGTCCCAGATTCTTAGTTTCATGAGTCTGTTACTTCCTCCAATTAGCTGCATGTAATACACAGAATATCACTGAACAGCGGACAAAGGAGTTTGCCTCAGCCTGATTAAGCAAAGGGTATTTATTGCTAAGTATTAAGTCACTTCTAGAATCATCATACCCACGGAGATTGAGGCTGTTGCTCAGATTTTAGGAATAACTATTTGTAAGACCACGGTCATGTTTCTCCAGTATGACGAGAAAGTCTCACACTCAGGTACACTGACTTTAGCAGTGAGATGGATGTTGCAGTGTCAGATGCTCTTCCTAGTTTATTGTATTTGATTGGTGCCTGCTAAATGATGCTCAAAACTCAACTGGGTGACATAGATTTGCGCTTTCCAGGCTCTGCAGGGCAGGAAGTCACACTAGGAAGAAGCTCTGTTGCATTCCAAATGAGGCAACCAGTAATGTCACTGTAGAACGGGAGAAAGTGGACTTCTGCAGGCTCTCACCTCACCCTCCTAATTTTGATCGGTTCAGTAGATGAAGCTGTGTTTTCACTATTTTATATTCCTCTTGTTCATAATTTTATTTTGGAATTCCTTCCTAGTTTTGAACATGTCTTTATTTTCTATATTTTAATATCAAATACCTATTTTTGCCTTATTGCTTTGTAAGCTCTTTTTAGTGTAAGTTTAACTTTTTGAAAGATTGTCACGCAAAGTTTAAACTTTGGAGTGCTCAGACATTTTACTTTTTCTTTTATGGCTACTCAGTTGCAGTTTAATTTTAAAATTTCACTTTTTACTTTGCAATAATGTAAACATTTAGTAACTTTGGTATAGATTTCAGCTTTTTTTTAACACTAAATCTTTATCTGCTTTGTGTATTGTATATAATATAGATCAAGACTACAATTTCACGTTTTCTAAATGGTGATCCAGGCACCTTCATCATACAAGCATCTCAGTATCCAAGGGAGGTTGATGCCAGGACTCTAGAAAATATCCAAATCCATAGTTGCTTAAGTCCCTATATAAAACATGTAAGTGGCATGGTGGCCCTTACCCTTAAACCAGCACCGGAGGGTGGAGGTGAGAAGTCCTCCATTAAGTCAAGGCCAGCTTTGTCTACATGCCAGTTTGCTGACCAGCCAGGAGAGCTACTCTCTCAAAAAATGTCATAGAGTTTACACGTAATCCATGAAAATCATACCATTAAGCTCTGCCCATCTCTAGATGGCTTGATATAATGTGAAAGCCATGGAAACAGGTGCTAGACTGTTGTTTAGAGAATATTTCTTTCCCTCTTTTTTATTAAATATTTTTTATTTGTTACATATACATTTATATTATTACACATTCATATGATGAACTACTTATAGCAAGAAGAACCATGAAACAATCAGGGATTACATTAATGTTACATTCTTAGTGTTTTGGATATTTGTATTTGGCAGCCTTGAAGAAAACATCTTTCCTATCTTGGAGTGTCTAAATTTCTGAATGTAAATCAATATCTATCATATCTCATTATTATCAACTGAAAACATCTATCTAGACCTAAAACACATTAACCACTATGCAACTAAGCTAAATTGTTAAATTAAACTGTCTAGTCTTCAACCCAATCAGAAACTTGAGAAAGAATAAAATCAACTACCTGAGCATACAGGAGGTACAGGTTAGCAGCTTCCCTAATGAGAAGATGACAGAGACAGTTTGCTACCTGAACAGTCACCGAAATCCAAAACTCTGTGTAACATTGGAACATCATATTCAGCCTTTTGGCCCAAAATATCTGACAGACATATCTGTGAGGCAGGAACTACTGAGGACTTGCTTACCCTGTCTGGGCAGAGTTTGGCCATCAACTCTGCCTGCATTCAAGCTTGACATTTTTTAGGCAGAATTCTGTCTGTGGTAGAAACGAGGACATTTTGTCCAGTGGCTTGTTTGCCACATTTGAAGCTATCTCCATAAGGAGGTTCTTTGATGCTCATCATCTTCTTTGAGGTAGGTTG
Organism: Acomys minous; assembly: GCF_964271855.1. NCBI lineage: Eukaryota > Metazoa > Chordata > Mammalia > Rodentia > Muridae > Acomys > Acomys minous. Next base: position 51,821,523 of record NC_140495.1, read on the forward strand.
GGTGTTGCCAGGAGTTAACCTTTCTCATTGTCAATGAATCTTTAAAATAATAAAAACATTTTAAAATGCCATATTCTGTATGTCTCTGAGGTTTTTGAAGACCTTATCTAACTATTTTACCTCATCTTTCTATAGCATCATATCTATATATTATTCCCAAGATATATATTCTTGTAATAAAAATAGACAGGTAATTGATATGACCATGATTTGCTCAACTAACAATTCACTTGTATAGCTTACTTATCCTAAACAGCCTGCAATAGCACTTTCAAAGTATTGGAAGTAAACCTTGTATTTTAATTGAGTTATATGGGTACAATACCTCATATTAGAGTAGAAACATACATAATGTGTGTGAAAAATAATCTTACATTTTAATTCTATACTACTGTATCTAAAATTAAACTTATTTTTGTACCAATATACAAAATTCTTTACAAATGAATTAAAAATTACTTTGTGAGTAACAAAGCCTTAACTTGAGGAACAGATTCAATAACTTAATTTTTGTTCCATCTTCCCTACATATTTCTATATTCCCCTTTCTTTCTTTTCAATTCCTACCTCCAAACCTAAATATGGAAGATAAATGAGACAAGAGACACCCCTGAGTACAACCTTGTTTTTTTTCTCTAAATAAGACTAATAATAACTTATAACCAACTCTCATTGAAATTAACCCTTTATATCCCAAGAAAGCAACCAAAAACCTATCTGACCCCCTTTAAAGAAAATAGTGTGTTGTTATCTTAAGGTTTCTTCTTGGGGAAATGGTTAAACAAACTACAAATAGCATTTGTGGTCCAGTTTCTAAATGTTGAGAAATTCCAGGTTTAATCAGAGTCCTGTGTGGGACAGTCTGAAATGCTGGACCAATTGGGATTGGAAGCTTTTTCTGAAATCATCCTGGGAGCTGTCTTGTTCTGATGAGGAATAGCAACTGAAGCACTTGGTGCTGGAATATGAAGGATGCAGGATGTCAGTGTCCAGCATGCTGAGATGAATGAATCCTGTCAGGTCTGATCCAGTGTCAGTGTCCGGTTCTTTTGTTCTGAAAGCATATTCTCACAAATATTATACAGTCCTAAAATTATAACAATTAAGGCTGGTTCTTGGTTCTTTGTATGAGCAGAAAAAAAGACATGTAAATCTTCACTCATGCCATATGAAGAATGGCATCTAATAATAGTTCATAGGAATTCTGTAGCCAACAAGAAGCATTGTCTATGCCTAGACATTCATGTCTCAACCAGTGTCAGAGCTATTCCCACGCAGTGGGGTTAGCAATATAAGTTATCTCCTTGTTCTGCAGTTTAAATTCATCATATCCCAATTGCATCTCCCTCCCTCATCCCTTCCCTCTCCCTCCCTCCCCTAGTCCTCTAGAGAATACATCTTAACATGTTGAATGCAGTCACAGTTTTTTTTTTTTCAAAATATTTTCCAACCACATTTTGCTGAATCTTCAGCTATGGAGCCTAGGGATACAGAGGACTGGCTGCACTTGGGTGAGCTGCTGTGTTCTGAGTGACTGTCTATGTCACTTAATCATATATCATCATATATCACATTACTGGTGTGGAACACATTAACCTTTTCATTTCTGCATCAGTTTCACATTTTAGCTTTTTTATTTTTTAAAATATATCTTCGTTTTACAAATAGGTGATCCCATACTAATGTATTGGTAGTAGGTTTTTCATCAACATTTTAAAAATTGTTCTTGTGTTGTGATTGAAACTTAACCATCACTGCGGATAAATCCCCGTACATCTAATGTCTCCACATCCAGGAGCAGGAGGCAGTGTTATTTGATCTCTAACAGTGTGCCTTGAGATGAGGAGCTCTGTGAGCATTTACTGTTTGAGGAGGCCCACAGAAAATGCTCAATCTAACTTTCACTGTCTTTCTTCTTAACTTTAAAAGAAATGTTGCAGTTATTATGAGCTAAGTGGTAATCGATAATGCATGGGCATAGATGACAGCACAAGCAGGAGCCATGCCTGCTGGCTACTTTTATGACAGCTCGAAGCAAGCTAGAGTTATCTGAAGAGGGAACTCAATTGAGGAAATGACTCAGTGAGATCTGGTTGTAGGGCACTATTTAAATTACTGATTGACGTGGGAGGGCCTAGCCCATTGTGCATAATGCTGTGCTGATGGTTCTGCCTTCTATAAACAAGCAGGCTGAGCAAGCCAGGGGAGCAAACCAATAGGCAGCACTCCTCCATGGCCTCTGCATCAGCTCCTGTCTCAAGGTTTCTGCTTGCTTGAGTTCCTGCTCTGACTTCCTTTGAAGAGGAACAACAGCATGGAAGGATAAGTAAATTAAACCTTTCCTCCCCAAACAGCTTTGTTGTAGTGTCTCATCCAGCAATAATAACTCTAAGACACCGAGAGTCTTCACAGAAGCTTCATTTGGACAGCAAAGATGTTTTCATGACAGTTTTTATTTATTTTTATTGTTGCTATTATCTGTCTAGTGGCAGAGAAAACACAATACTTACACTTCATTCCTCTTTTTCTGCAGAGCGCATACCTAAGCATTCTTTCTTCTTCTTCTTCTTCTTCTTCTTCTTCTTCTTCTTCTTCTTCTTCTTCTTCTTCTTCTTCTTCTTCTTCTTTTCCTCCTCCTCCTTCTCTTCCTCCTCCTCCCCCTTCTCCTCCTCCTTCTCCTTGCTTTTTTCTGAAACAGGGTTTCTCTATATAGCCTTGGCTGTCCTGGACTCACTTTGTAGACACATCCTTGATTCTTAAAGAATAGGATACATAATATCACATAATTAAGGTTAAAAAGGATGGATGTATATTGTTAAATGTTTGACCAATTTGGTTATATATATATATGTATATATATATATTTAATTTTTTGTTGAAAAATAAAATCATTCATATTAAATTTCAATTACTATCCCATCCCGTGCATCCTCCCATTCGCCCCTCCCTCCTACTTTCACCCCATTCCCCTTCCCTATGATTGTGACTGATGGCCTTGAATATGATGTTAAGGTATCACGTTTCTTCTTGGTAGTCTGCTATCTTTCTTCTGAGTGCCATCGGGCCTCCCCATCAAGGGGACATGGCCAAATAAGGGGCACCAGAATTTGTGTGAAAGTCAGTCCCCAGTCTCCACTTAACTGTGGAGAATAGTCTGTCCCTTGGCTAGGTCTGGATAGGGGTTGATGAGGTTGGTTATATATTTAAAAATTTTCAGTTAATGGCATTCAGTCCCTGAAGTAAGTTGGCAAGGTAACACTGCATAGATGTTAACAGGTCGATGCTTGTGTTTTTCTTTGGAGCATGATGTCTGCATGCTCTCTGAGGGCTATGGCCAAGTCTGTTTGCTAACCTAGGTTCACAATATACTTGGTACTGGCCTGTGCCCAATACATATTCATCACATTAGCAAATAAATGGCTTTACCTCTGGGGTCTTTGAAACCATGTGATTTGCACGTGGAGCCATACTCTAAGAATCTCTATATGTGTTTGCTCTTCCTGAAGATCCAGGATGTCTACTCCTCTGTGCTCTCACACAGTATTACTTCTACTTTTTTCCAACTAGAAAATTATTAATGAAAGACCATCCCACAAGAAACTCTTTCCTAAGAGGCTCACTAGTGGTGATCGACCTGCCCTTGCTATAACCTATATTATTTGAATTTCATATTGTGCTTTTCCATGTAGACTTTGGTGTAGGGGCATATATGCAGAATAAGGCTCACTTATGCCCTTTGCCTAAGGACCATAAAGACACCATTGCCTGCTGATTGATTTAACATACTCTTCTGGGATTCTTAGCAACCAGAACAGGATTATTTTTGCAGTAAAATCCCCTCGTGAGTTCTTCCTAGCACCAGGCTACAATGGGAAGGAAGGCTGTCGAATGGTTCTATTGCTCATATTTTCTTACTAGAAAACCCAGATTGAAAGAAGAATGTTAATTTTAACCTTATTTTTATTTTTCATTGGTGTGTGTGTGTGTGTGTGTGTGTGATTTTGTGATTTGTATATGTAGGTGCATCTGCTGCTGCAGGGACTTTATTTTCTCCTTCCAGATTTGCATGGGTTCCAGAACTCGAACTCAAGTCATAAGGGTTATGCAGCAAGCTCCCTTAACTGCTGAGCCGTCTTTTTACCCTTGAAAAAGAAATCTTTTGAGGCCTGGCTTAAATTTGAAAATATAATTTATGCATTGGAAGAATGTGGGCTGACTATAAAAAGATGTAATTCTTTAAAAGGGAGGGTGGCAGAACAGAAACATTTTATGAAGTCCCCAAGAAAGCATCTGGTTACCTATTTGTCACACTGGTAGAACTGGAGAGTCAGCGTCTTCAGGCATGCTTTATAGTATCCTTTCAGATCAAGCTGTGAAGACAGGTGCATGTCAGTTCTCCATACCCATCGATAAAGCACAGACAGCTCATGAAATACAACTCTGGTTTTCTGGACTGGGTTTTAGGATATGAGACAATTTAGTATATACTTTTATTAATTTTAAATGCCTTTCTTTTTTCTAGATTGAGGTGATGATATAGTTTAAGAGGGTCAATATAAAAAAAGATGAAAGTGTTAGCTAGGTTGTGGTATAGATATAGAGAAAGAACGGAGCAGGGTCTTTTTATTGGAATCTGTAGGCACTGGGGAGGTAGGAAGAAAGCTATTTGGTGAGTAGTGATTGATGTTAAGAGAAGTTTCTCAGGGTCCTTAGTTTGGCAGAAGAGTCAAGGTAATGTAGGTGGAGGGACATATGAATATTGTTTTATAAGAAAATTCCAAAATTTCTATTTTACCAATAAAGACTCAGGAGCCAGATGCTGGGGTGAAAACTTGCTAGCTCAGAGAGGCAGAGGGAAAGCTCCCAGCTGACCTTCCTACTCATCTCATGTCCTGTTGGAAAAGGCCTAAAAGGCTCACTAGCTCAGTTGACAGCCCAGGAGGAAATGGCCAAAAAGCCAAAGGCCAAAGGGTTGCTAACTCAAAGTCCCCCAGCCCCCTTCCCACCCAAAAGCCAAAGGCCATGGAGCCTAAGAGCTTTAAAGTGAAAGAACTAAATGCAAAAATCCCAAGAGGCCTTTCTACTTCTCCACGCTATCTTAAATACCCTTCAACTCAAAGTCCCTCCTATTCTTTAATCCCTGCCAGCTGGTTTCTTGCTCCACCTCTTGACCTAGGGTAAACTTTATTTAATCCTGTGAACAGAAAGCTCTTGGGTCAAAGGTGTGTGTTAGGGATCAACCACATCAAACAAAAGACAGGTTTTTACAGTTTACAACCCCAGGGATCACATTGGAATAAAATATCCTGCAACACATGAACAAGTTAGAATATTCTCAGCTTCTGTAAAGATTTGATGAGTAAGCCTCCCAGGAGACAGGTTTGAGCACAGGTAACTTTCCACAAGGAGAAACTAAAGCAAGCACACATCTCTTTATTATGATAACAATAATAGACTGCAAGGCATGCCTCCAGGACCTAAATATTGGTCTCATCTCTTCCTTGAACCAATTATTGAATTTCTTTACTTTCTTTTTCCCTACTACCTACAGCAAGAAGAACCATGAATAATCAGGAATTATATAAATGTTACATTCATAGTGTGTTGGCTGATGTATTTGAGGAAAACATCTTTCCTATCTTGGTGAGTCTAAAATTCTGAATGAAAATCAGTATCTATTATATCTCATCTCTATCAACCTAAAACATCTATCTAGATCTAAAATCATCTTAACCTCTAAACAACTAAGCCTGATTGTAAAACTAAACTATCTTCAACCCCATTAGAGAGTTGAGAAAGTATTAAATTAATTATCTGAGTAGACAGGAAGTGCAGGTTGGCAGGTTCCAAAATGAGAAAATGACAGTTTCTTCCTGAACAGTCATCCAAGACTCTTTATAACGTTGGAACTTCATCTTCAGCCTTCTGTCTCAATGTATCTGATAGACATATTTGTGAGGTAGGAATATTGAATACTTGCTTACCCTGTCTTGGCAGAGTTTGGCTGTCAATTCTGCCTGCATCCAAGCCTGCCTACTTTTAGGCAGAATTCTGCCTGTAGCCAAAATGAGAACATTTTGCCCAGTGGCTTGTTTGCCACATTTGAAGCCATCTCCATAAGGAGGTTCATTGATGCTCATTATTTTCTTTTACATAGGCTGGGTGTTGCCACGAAGTAACCTGTCTCATTGTCAAAGAATCTTTAAAATAATAAAAACATCTTTAAAAGCCATAATGTGTAGGTGTCTGAGGTTTTTGAAGACATGTATAACCTTATCTATCTATTGAATCATATATATCTGTTATACCTAGGATGTATATTCTTATACATAGATAATCTAAAAATAGATTAGCAATTGGTGTAACCATGATTCTATCAACTAACAATTAAACTTCTGTTACTTAATTAATTATCCTAAGCAGCCTTCAATAGCACTTTCAAAATATTGCAAGTAAACCTTTTATTATACTTGTGTTGTACTGGTACTATACTTCATATTAGAGTACAAATATACATATACATATATATGTACATAAATTATGTGTGAAGAATAGTCTTAAACTTGATTTCTATACCAGTGTATCAAAATTAAACTTATTTTGCATCAATATACACAATTCTATACCAGTGAATTAAAATAACCTTATTTGTGAGTAACAGTTAAGACTTTAAGTTGAGGAATAGATTCAATAACCTACTTTTTGTTCTATCATCCCAATATATTCCTATATCCCCCTTCTTTCTTTTCAACCCCTATCAGAGAGACATCCCTGAGTCCCACCTCATTTTCTCTCTCTATAAGACCAGTAACAATTAATAACCAACTCCCAATGAAAACAAACATCTATAGGCCAAGAAAGCAACCAAAAGCCTACCCAACCCTCATTAAGGGAATTGTAGTATCGTTCCATTCTCTTAAGGTTTCTTCTGGCTGATTTGGAACAAATAATACCTTTGTAGGGGCCCAAAGAAAATTGGGGAAAATGTTTAAACAAGCTAGGAATAGTATTTATGGTCTAATTTCTAAATGTTGAGAAAGTCCAGTGTGGGACAGTCTGAATTGCTGGACCGTTGGGATTGGTAGCTTTCTTTGAAGCTGTCCTGTTCTGATGAGGAACCACAACTGAAGGGCTTGGTGACAGAACATGAAGGATGCTGGATGTCAGTGTCCAGTACGCTGTGAGGAATGAATCCTGTCAAGTTTGATCCAGACTCAGTGTCAAGTTATTTTGTTCTGAAAACATAGTTTCTCACAAGCATTACACAGCCATAAAATTATAAATACATGAGGTGTGTGTGAAGCACAGAACAATTAAGTCTGGTTTTCTCCTCTTTGTATGAGCAGAAGTAAGACATCTGCATATTTTCATTGATGCCACAGGAAGAATGGTGTGTAATAATAAATCACATCGATTCTGTAACCAAAAGAAGCATTATCTATGCATAGACACCCATGTCTGAGGCAGTCTCAGAATTATTCCCATGTAGTAGGATTAGCAATATGTTACCTGATTTTTTCTGCAGTTTGAATTCTTCAGATCCCCCCTCCATCCCTCATTACCTCTCCCTCCCCTAGTCCTCAGAAAGAGGAGTCCACCTCCCCTAAGATCTGACCTCAGCCTATCAACTCTCCTCTGCACTACCTGTATCCTCTTCCTTTGTGGCCTGGCAAGGCCTCCCTGTCAGGGGAACGTGATCAACTTTAGGGGACTAGAGTCTATGTCAGGAGTATTCACTACATCCCGTATTGAGAGATCCAAAAGGAGACTGTGCTGCCTATCTACTACATTTGAGCAGAGGGTCTAGGTCCACACCATACATGGTCCTTTGTTGGTGCATCAGCCTCTGTATTGTAGTGTGGTTAGCCTATATTAAGTGGCTAATATCTGCTTATGAGTGAATATATTTCCTGTGTGTCTTTCTGGGTCTGGGTTACCTCACTCAGAATGATTGTTTCTAGTTCCATCCATTTGCCTGCAAATTTAAAGATATCCTTGTTTTTAATAGCTGAGTAGTATTCCATTGTGTAAATGTATGGCAGTTTCTTTATCCATTCCTTGGTTGAGGGACATCTAGGTTGTTTTCATATTCTGGCTATTACGAATAAAGCTGCTATGAACATAGTGGAGCAAATGCTGTCATTGTATGGTGGAGCACCTTTCTGGTATATGTTCAGGAAAGGTATGGCTGGGTCTTGAGGTAGAATTATTACCAATTTCCTGTGAAAGCACCAGGTTGATTCCCAAAGTGGTTGTACAAGTTTGCACTCCCACCAGCAATGGAGGAGTGGTTCCCTTTCTCTACATGCTCACCAGCATGTGCTGTCACTTGAGTTTTTGATCTTAGCCCTTTGGACAGGTGGAAGATGGAATCTGAGAGTCCTTTTGATTTGCATTTTCCTGATGACTAGAGATGCTGAGAAAATATTTAAGTGTTTCTCAGCTACTCAATATTCCTCTGTTGAGAATTCTCTGTTTAGCTCTGTACCTCATTTTGTAATTGGGTTATTTGTTTTGTTGGTGTTTAATTTCTTGAGTTCTTTATATATTTTGTATATTAGCCCTTTGTTGGATGTAGTGTTGGTGAAGATCTTTTCCAAGTCTGTAGGTTGTCTGTTTTGTTCTGTTGACAGTGTCCTTTGCCTTACCGAGGCATTTAAGTTTTATGAGGTCCCATTTATTAATTGCCTGAGTTGTCAGTGTTCTGTTTAAAAAGATGTCTCCTGTGCCAATGATTTCAAGGCTCTTCCCCACTTTTTCTTCCAGTGGATTTAATGTGTCTGGTTTTATGTTGAGGTCTTTACTCCATTTAGACTTTAGTTTTTTGCAGAGTGATAAATATGGGTTTTGTTGAAGATGCTATCTTTTTTCCATTGTATAGATTAGGCTTCTTTGTGAAAAATCAAGTGTTCATAGGTGTTTGAGTTTATTTCTGGGTTCTTGATTCGATTCCTATTTCTATAACAGTATCATGTTGTTTTTATTACTGTTCCTCTATAGTAGATCTTGAGATCTAGTATAAGGACTCCTCTGGAAGATTTTTTATTGTACAAGATTGTTTTAGTTATTCTGGGATTTTTGTTTTTCTATATGAAGTTGAGAATTTATCTTTCAAGGTTTGCAAAGAATTCTGTAGGGATTTTGATGAGAATTGTATTGAATTTGCAGATTGTTTTTGGTAAATTGGCCACTTATACTGATCAATGAGCATAAGAGATCTTTCTATCTTCTGAAATCTTCTTAAAATTATTTTTCAGAGATTTGAAGTTTTTTTCCATTCAAGTATTTCACTTTATTGGTTAGAGTTACACCAACATGCTTTATATTATTTGTGGGTATTGTGAAGGGTTTAGTTTCTCTAACTTCTTTCTCAGCCTGTTTGTCATTTGTATCCAGGACGGCTACTGATTTTTTGAGTTGATTTTGTATCAAGTCACTTTGCTGAAGGTGTTTATCAGCTGTAGGAGTTCCTTGATAGAATTTTTTGGGTCACTTATGTATACTATCATATCATCCTCTGATAGTTTGACTTTTTCCTTTCCAATTTATCCCATTGATCTCCTTTAGTTGTCTTATTGCTCTAGGTAGGGCTTCAAATACTATATTGAAGAGATATGGAGAGAGGGGGAGAGCCTTGTCTTGTCCCTAATTTCACTGGAATTGATTTAAGTTTCTCTTTGTTTAGTTTGATGTTGGCTTTAGGCTTGCTGTATATAGCCTTTACTAAGGTATGTTCCTTGTATCCTTGCTCTCTCCAGGACTTTTAACATGAATGGATGTTGGATTTTGTCAAATATTTTTCAGCATCTAAGGAGATGATCATATGTGTTTTCTTTCAGTTTACTTATATGATGGATTACATTAATGGTGTTGTATATATTAAACCACCCTTGAATGCCTGGATCAAGTCTACTTGGTCATAGTGAAAGATACTTTTGATCTGTTCTTGGATTCAGTTTGTGAGTATTTTATTGAGTATTTTTCTATCAATGTTCATAACAGAAATTGTTCTGAAATTCTTTCTCTGTTGAGTCTTTCTGTGGTTTAAGTAGGAAGGTGACTGTCGCCTCATAGAATGAGTCTGGCAATGTTCCTTCTGATTCTATATTGTAGAATAGTTTGAAAAGAATTGGTATTAGCTCTCCTCTTGAATGTCTGATAGAATTCTGCATTGAGTCCATCTGGCCCTTGGCTGTTTTTGGTTGAGAGACTTTCAATGACTGCCTCTGTTTCCTTAAAAGATATAGGGCTATTCAATTTGTTTACCTGATCTTGATTTGATTTTGGTCATTGGTATCTATCAAGAAAATTGTCTGTTTCATTTAGGTTTTCAAATTTTGTGGCACATAGGCTTTTGACGTAAGACCCAATGATTCTTTGGATTTCCTTGCTATCTGTCATTATGTCTCTCTTTTCAGTTATGATTTTGTTGATTTGAGTACTTTCCCTCTGCCTTTTAGTTACATTGGCTAAGTGTTTGTCTATCTTGCTGATTTTCTCAAAGAACCAGCTCTTGATTTTGTTGATTCTTTGAATTATTCTCTTTGTTTCTAATTTATTGATTTCATTCCTGAGTTTGATGCTTTCCAGCCCTTTACTCCTCTTTGGTGAGTCTTCTTCTTTTTGCTCTAGAGCTTTCAGGTGTGTTATTAAGTTGCTGGTATGGTATATCTCTAATTTCTTTATAAAGACACTTAGTGCTAAGAACTTTCCCCTAAGCACCACTTTCATTGTCTCCCATGGCTTTGGGTATGCAGTGCCTTCAGTTTCATTGAGTTCTAGGAAGTTTTTAATGTTTCTTTTTATTTTACCCCTTACCCAGAGATCATTAAGTAGGGAGTTGTTCAGCTTCTATGAGTTTTTAGGCTTTCTGTTGTTTTTGCTGTTCTTGAGTTCCAGCTGTAATCCATGGTGGTCTGATACAAGAGATTATTCCGATATTCTTCTGTCTGGTGAGGTTTGCTTTGTGACCAAGTCTATGATTAATTTTGGAGCAGGATCTATGAGGTGCTGAGAGGAAGGTGAATTCTTTTGTGTTTGGTGAAATGTTCTATAGATATCAGTTATGTCCAATTGGTTCATGACATCTATAGTTTCATTGTTTCTCCATTTAGTTTCCGTCTTGGTGATGTGTCTAATGGGGAGAGGGGGGCATTTTAGTTTCCTACTATTAATGTGTGGTTTCCCATGTATGATTTAAGATTTAGTACATTTCTTTTATGAATGTGGGTGCTCCTGTATTTAAGGCATAGATGTTCAGAAATGAGACATCATTTTGGTGTATTTTTCTTTTGATGAGCATGATGTGTCCTTCCCCTTCTCCTTTGATTAGTTTTGGTTGAAAGTCTATTGTATTAGACACTAGAATGACTACTCCAGCTTGTTTCTTGGGTCCGTTTGCTTGTAATACAGTTTACCAGCCCTGTATTCTGAGGTAACATCTATTTTTATTGCTGAAGTGTGTTTCTTGTATGGAGCAGAATGATGGGTCCCCTTTTCACATCCATTCTGTTTGTCTGCCTCTTTACTGGAGAGTTGTGGCCATTGATTTTGAGAGATATTAATGACAACTGGTTGTTAATTCCTTTTATTTTGATGCTGGGATGCTGGTGGTGGGAGAGAGAGAGAAAGAGAGAGAGAGAGAGAGAGAGAGAGAGAGAGAGAGAGAGAGAGAGAGAGAGAGAGAGAGACAGAGACAGAGAGAGACAGAGACAGAGAGAGACAGAGAGAGACAGAGAGACAGAGAGACAGAGAGACAGAGAGACAGAGAGAGAGAGAACATTATGGATTTCTGAACATGAAGTTAGCCTCCTTGTGTTGGAATTTTCCTTCTTGTATCTTCTGTAGGGCTGGATTTGTGGCTAGGTACTGTTTAAACATGGTTTTCTCATGGAACGTCTTATTTTCTCCATCTATGGTGATCGAAAGTTTTGCTGGGTATAGCAGTCTGGGTTGGCATTTGTGGTCTCTTAGTGTCTACATGACATCCATGCAGACCCATTTGGCTTTAATAATTTCTGTGTAATTTTGACATGCTTGCCGTTATATGTGTCTTGGCTTTTTTCTCTTGCAGCTTTTAATATTTTTTCTTTGTTCTGTCCATTTAATGTTTTGATGATTGTGTAGCAGGAGGATTTTCTTGTCCAATCTATTTGGAATCCTATAGGCTTCTTGTATGTTTATGGACATTTCTTTCTTTAGGTTGGGGCAGTTTTCTTTCCCAAAATGTCTTCTGGGCCTTGGAGCTTGCTGTCATCTCCTTCTTCTATTCCTATTACTCTTAGTTTTTGCTTTTTATATGTCCCAGATTTGTTGGGTGTTTTGTTTCAGGAACTTTTTAGTTTTAATGTTTTCTTTGATTGACATATCAATAACTTCAATCATATCTTCCATATTTGAGATTCTCTCTTCTATCTCTTGTATTCAGTTGTTGTTGCTTGTTTCTGTGGCTCCCATTCTCTATGTTTCCCAACTCCAAGATTGCTTCAGATTGCATTTTATTTATTGCTTCTAATTTCCTTTTTAGGTCTTGAATAGTCTTATTCATTTCTTTCTACCATTTGATTGAATTTTCCTGTAAATCTTTATAGGATTCATTCAATTCCTTCATTTTCATATTATATCATTTTCATCACCTCAAATTTAAAGTTTTCTTCTTGAGATTCATGGGCATTCATATCTCCAGAGCTTGCTGTGGTAAGACCACTGGTTTCTTGTGGTGTTATATGGCCCTGAGTTTTGTTGCTTGTCTTCTTGTAGTGGCCTCCTAGACATTTGGTTGTCTCTGGTGTTAGCAGGCCTAGTGGTTCCTACAATTAGGTCACTGTCTGTGTCCCACATGAGCCAGGCAGGTTGGGAGCAAGCAACGAGAGCTCCCAGCTGAAGGTTCTATGCTAGGACTCCCCAGAGGCCTCCTCATGATTGTGGACAGTGGGTATTGGAGCCTGCACCCAGCTCAGTACTGATGCATTCCCTGTCTGTATCCCAGTTGGGTCAGGCAAGAGAGGAGCATGCTGAAATTTTTCTAAGTCCAAAGCTGCTCAGGTGCATTACAGTCTTTCTTGAGATGGCAGAGCTCTGCCTATCTGCTCTGTGTTCCAGATGGGCCTGGCTGGTAAACAGCTGGGGGGCTACAAGAGATCCAAGCCCAAAGTTTCTCAGGTGTCCCACAGATCTTCTTGAGATGGCAGCAAGTTTGAGTTTTGGCCCATGTCAGTCTAATCTCTGCCTATCTGCTCTGTGTTCCAGATAGACCAAGCAGCTGGGGGACTGAGAAAGATTGGAGCACAAAGCTGCTGGGCTGCCCCACAGACCTTCTTGAGATGGCAGCAAATGTAGTTTGTGGCCCACAGCTGACTCAGCTCTGCCTATCTGCTCTGTGTCCCAGATGGGCCAGGCTGGTAAGGAGCTGGAAGGCAGAGAGAGATCTGACCCCAAAGCTGTTTGGGTGTCCCACAGTCTTTTTATGGAAGGGAGCTAATAAGGATTGCAGCCAACACTGGGACTCAGCTCTGCTTGTCTTCTCTGTGTCTCAGATCTGGTAAGAAGATGTGGGGCTGAGAGAGATCTGAGACCAAAACTGCTTAGGTGCTCCATGGGCTTTCTTGAGATGGCAGGGCACTGCCTATCTGCTCTGTGACCTGGATTGGTTAGGCCAGTAAGCAGTTGGCAAGAAGATAGAGATCCAAGCACAAAGTTTTAAGGGTGTCTCATAGTCTCAAGATGGTGGCTAAAGTGGGTTGTTTTATGACTTTTCTGTGGGTTTGCTGTGTGGTCAGAGGTTGGACCCACATGTATGCCACAGTGTGGACCCCTCTCATCTGGGAATCAGCAGCACTGGTGTTTTGTAGCTCTCAGATTAGTCTTTAGGTTGCTGTGCAGTCATGGCATCCTGCTAATCAGACGTGATGTGTGATCAGCCCAGCCATGTTGGATCTCTCTGAATTTCTTTTACTTTCATTTCTTTCTGAGACTATAAAGAGTTTATGTAATTAGTAGGAACTATAATAAAAAGTAAATTCATTTATGTTTTTAAAGCAGTTTGCTAAATATTTGCCACCATCTTCATTGTCATCATAATTGTTTTCATCACCATCATCATTGTCATGATGATGTAATGTGGACATAAATAGATGACATGGCATATTCATTGTGGCAGATGTGAGAATAAGTCATAGAGACTTGGCTTGACAAAGTTCCAGAGACCTCCAACTGTTCAACATGATCTCTGGACATCTAGAAGAGCTGTTGAGGCTTTGCTTGACAGAGTGTCAAAGATCTCCAGCTGACCACCACTGCCCCCAATATTATGTATGGTCTAGGTATAATGTTGTTTAGAAATCTGCTATTTCTCCTAAAACTGTTTTTTTTTTCTATTTATTTCTCAGCCCTAAGGAAAATCACACAGGGAAAACCTTTTTCCCAAAGAAAATGTTGAAAGAGGGCATTTGGTCAAAAGCTTGAGACAATGATACAGCTTTTTGCTCTGACTGTGAGCACCCAGGCAGAAACTGCATGTAAGAAAGTTAAGACCTTGACATAACAGTACCTGGTTAAATACTGTTACCTGTAGAAACGTTTCCTTAGTATCTTCTTTGATAGCAATAGAAGGTGGGCTTAAATGTCATGTTTTATAGATATTTTGCAATAGAGGACCCCTTGGAGTTAGCCTGGGCTTGGATAGCACACCTGTTGGTCTGGGACTGGAAGCAGGTCAAGTTTTTTCTTTAGATAATATTTAGCTCAAGCTATATTGCTGTGACCATCTTGTAAACACATTGGCTTTAGCCCAGGGAAATTTATGATTAAACTTTCTTGTTTAAAAAAATAGCGACCAGGTCATGCTGACCATTGCTTGGAAATGAACTGATTTTTGTTGTAGGTTACAGAACTTTTTGTATTTCCTTGTTACTCTGTTTATTTTTGATTGCCCTAGTGATTGTAACAATGAAAAAAATCATGATGTAATCTGTAATGAAAAAAACTGAACTTCATTTCAATAAAATACTGAGGTTGGCCCAAGACGAAGGGCAAGCAAGTAACAGACATGCGAGAGTAAGCTAGAGTGAGATAGGGCACAGCAAGAAAAATAGGTAGATGGGTAACAGCAAGCCAGAAAATTAGAAATATGGGCAACAACAAGCAAAAATATAGAAAGATGGGCAACAGCAAACAAGAAGATAGTAGGACAGACAGCAAGCGATACAGAGATGGACATAGATAGAAAAGTTCTCCTAGGCTTTGAGACCTTCAGCTTGTACTGCATGTGCCTGAGTCTCTGAGTGTTTCTTCTTCCTCCATTCCTCAGCCTCTCCTCAACAACTTGTTTCTCTATCTAGTTGCTCAGCTAATGGATGATTTCCCTGAACCAGCCATTTACTGCCTGCTCAGTTCTCCCTACTGAGCATCTACCTGTCTTCACTCCTCTTCACCATTGCTGGAGCTGGTGTTCGGTAGTAGCAATTCACCTCTAATTATGTCTACTATCCAGTCTGCAGGAATGATTGCACAAGGATTCAACACATTTGTAAATGCTGATTCTGGGCTCTTGGTGATCTGTGAAGTATAAAATTTGCTCATGTTTAAATATTAAAAATGTGGTTTTCACAGTGATATAAAACATGATTTATGTATTTAACTTTTTATGTTTGTTAATGTGTGTGTGTGTGTGTGTGTGTGTGTGTGTGTGTGTGTGTGTGTAACACATGCTACAACATGAGTGTGGAGGTCAGAGGACAAGATTGGATCTTTCCTTCTACCTTGTGAGTTCTTGGAATTAACTTGGATCATCAGGCTTGGTATCAAGTACCCTTGCCTGCTGAGCCAGTTCATTGGCTCTGCCTTACATTTTATATGTGATTTTAGATGTTTTTAAATTCACATTTTTATTTTTCAACAAGTATTTACTAAGTGCCTACTATGTACCAAGCAGTACCCTGTTCTCTGCAAGCAACTCATTAAATGTTAGGGTTTACATCACCCTAATTCTGAAAAAGGGTTAAATATTTCAAAATGTGACTCAAAAGTCAAAACTCTCTTCTTCTGGTATATGTGAAGATATGTATTTTAAAAAGCCAAATCTTGAGGTTTTATTTTGTGACATAAAAATCATCCATATATGTAGCTCAATATCAGATGCTGAGATTCATGCTGCCCCTGTCTATAGCCTTTAAACCCTGAATGCACACATTATTGCATGCTGATTTCTAGAATCTATCATCATAGAAATGAAAGGATAAAAAAGAAGAAAATAAAGGAAACATACAAGCAACAATTTATAGTCTGAGCAGGTTATATTTAGAAATATAAATACTATATATGTATATGTATACATTCAATAGCATTGAAAAATAGGCTACCAATTTGAAGGAGAGTGGACAGGGACTTGTTGGAAGGTTTGGAGGGAGGAAAAGGAAGGGAGGAATATTGAAACTAGATTATAATCTTAAAAAAATCATAAGCCTGAAAATTAGGTACGTAAGCTCATCCATAGGATCCCAAGGGGTATGTCCTTACTTGTGATCCAAAATAAAATTCTAGGAGATGTTGAATTTATAGAGAATATATTTAAAAAATCGAAACAAAGATGCAAGCCATGAATATGTTTTAGAGGTTTTTAAATCTTTGTTAAAATAATCTTTCAAGGCACAGAAAACACAGTTGCATCTGTCTCTATTAAGACATAACCTTATATTCTACCACGATTGAAGTTGACATAATTCAGGTCAGGTTTCCTAACAATAGAACCCTGCATCCTGCGAGCCCTAGTCTGTCCAATTCAGGCACTTCCTTCATCAGTTCCTAAACATTCAGCAAGTCCAGTCCAATCCTGTGCAGGAAAAACAATTAAATATTTTAAACAGAGATAAGAGCATCACAAACACCCAGTTTCTATGGCATAGCTAGCTACTGGACATGTAAAGTTTCTAAATGCAAGAATTTATTGCAGAATTTTAGCTAGCCTATGAGGCATTGGTTTTTTGCAGTGGGTGTAGATGCTGGTTTTAAAGCGAAATCCCTAATGCTGTTCATCTTTAATTTTTCTCTTCAGATAGAAAAGAGGCAAGTTGTGCATAAAGGACTGAGTGTAAGCAAATGAGTGTCTTTATGGCTGTAAAGATGTATTGTGAGACTTCTCACAAAAATAGGAACCCAGCAAACAGCCGGGGAGTAATTAGACATAATCTGATGCATGCAACCCGTAAAGGAGGAAGAGCTAATTACAATCACAATACACCGTGCTTAGAGACATATTTATTGTGCTTATTCTTAAGATGTTTACGTCACCCAAAGAAATGGGGCTGCAGGAGCATTTTCATGTAATCAAAGCAGAGACCATCTTCCTTCAGGAATCACATTTACTTCAGTCACTGTTCCCACATGGCAGACAGCACTACAATCTGCATTGACCTCTGGGAACCTTACCTGTGAAAGCTAGCTCTGCTGAAATGAAAACACAACAAACTCATGCCCCTACCCATCTGTCCTCAACCTACTGGAGGTGCAACAAAACACAGACACCGGACGGGATAATTCAAGCACTGGTTGATCAAGGATGGGCACCTGTGGGCTCATGTCCTTATTAAAAGATGAAGCTTAATCCTTGAAATCGAAGCAAACCACCAGGACCTAACAGTCTTTCCAGAACACTTGCCTACATGCTGCCCTCACAGGGACCGTTCATCAGTGGTGCTCACAGAACACCCAACAGTACGGCTCTACAGTACGGAAGTGGAGACTGACATGTACCCTCCCCACTGAGCATGTTGAGCACATCTACCTGTCTTCATCTGGTTTGCTCTGGCATCCTTCTTGAACACAGCTTCTAAGTGTAGAGAAGAGAGCTGAGGCAAATGGCTATTTAGAACAAAAAGTAAAGTGTAAATGACTGTGACTTTACCTTGATTCTGTGGCCAGCTGTTTCTCTTAGGGATGGCTTTTGGGGGCTGGTTACGAACGGACACGGCATGTGTCTGCACTTCTCTTGCTGTGTACAGAGTAGAGGGACATAGACACAGGTAGATGCTTAAGGGGTGGCCTCCCACGCCACTTGGGGCATCGACAGCTATTCCTGGCATTGTGAGTACATGCTTGTTTATTTTATTTTATTGTATTGTGTACAGTAAAAAAGAGTTCAGTGAGAAAGACACTACGTGACCCTGACTGTACAACTTTCTTCTAACAGCAGCCCCCCTACCTTCCAGTGCTTGAATTCAAACTGGCTCCCTGGAGAGGGTAAATCATGAAACATATGCTTAGCCTGAAAATACAGCTTTCAAAGGATGTGCTATTGGAATATGCAATGAATTTTCTTACACTGGAACTTTATCTTTGCCCCAAAGACTTGCCAGAAAGAACTGAATGGATACACACCAGTTTACCCATTGTGGACAGACCAGCAGAACCTGGTGTGGTTGTGATTTTGTAGTATATATTTTTGGGGAGGGGACAGCCACAGCCAGCAGTGTTGAAAGAGGACATTTTTAGAAACGTGAACACTCCATGTTTTTTTCTATTGGAAATTGACCTTTTATCTTAAGGCATTGGAAACATAAGACACATTACTAATCAATAGCTGGAACAGACATGGCGAAAATGTTTAATTAAAACGATGCATGGAATTTCTGTAAGTTTAAAGTCCTAAAGATGTTTAGTGGTCACTTTTTCACAATAAAGAGCTACAATAAAGCCTTTGTTAAGCCTAAAGCAGTGACAAAGACTGTGACAAAGGTATTTTTTTTTTAATACCAGGAATCTTAAGACATAGCAGTCAGTTTTTTATGTGGTTCTTTTTGGTTCTCTTCAACATTTATATTCTCAAAATGTGAAAATAATAAGAGCCACTTTGAGAGTATCACCATATAGTAGGAAAATGAAAAAGAGTATTTAATAAAGCTTCTGTGTCATTTAAGTCAGCTGATGACAAAATGGAAGGCCCTGCAACAAGTCAGGGTCCCAATAGTCAGACCCTGCTGCTGAAAAGATGTACTTACCATGGACAACACACTCTCTACCTGGCATGCTCCAAGGCCATAGAGAGCACAACAGCCAGTACGCAGATATGACCCCTGACACCAGAATGTAGCTGTCCAGCCCAAACTATACTGATGGCAAGTCTTCTTCTCTTCTCTTCTCTTCTCTTCTCTTCTCTTCTCTTCTCTTCTCTTCTCTTCTCTTCTCTCCTCTCCTCTCCTCTCCTCTTCTCTTCTCTTTCCTTCTTTCTCTCTCTTCCTCCCTTTCTCCACGCCTTTCTCTTTGCATGTTCTCACAGTAAAAATAACACATGGATAACACGCCAGCCTTGAGAGAGCACACACTGCTGGGGAACATTACCTTCTGTGCTGTGGAGGATTCATGGGTTTTCACCAGCTGCTTGGCTTTGTCCGGACATGTTCCAGTGATCACCCTGTTAAGACTGGCAATTAAACAGAGTGTTATAGCTAGGAGACCCCAAATTTGATTCTATCCTTTTTTCCTCTTTGCGGAACTCAATTTGATTTTTTTTCACTGTGCAAAGAAAAGTATGCACGGGCTGTGTAGATGGGTGTATGAGGAAAATCCTGACACACAGAAACGAAAGTGTCAGCCTTGTATAATAAAATACAGATTCCCTACCATAGAAGAAAATGAATTTTACAAAGGTGCAAATCCCCCATAGTTGTTTTAAAGAATTGTGTGTTGGAAAATACACCTACTTCCCTGCTATATTTCAACGGTCTTGTCTTTTAGAATGACACAAGAAGTTCCTGGGTGGCTAACCTTTAAATATATATATAGAGGGGATGTTGGCCTCATTTGAAGAAAGGACATGTCCAAATTAGTAAATACGAAAATCTTGCAAGTCTAAAGTATATTATAAAGGGGAAATATAAGAAACATCTGCAAAGTGTTATCAGAATAAAAGGAATATTGACAAAGAGCATTGTGCAATTATTTAAGACAATGCTCTGCGTGATGAAAAGGAAAATGTACTCTACTGTAGGACTATTGGGGTACACAGATTGTTAGGGGATCTGACAATAGACCAGGGATGACCAAAGTTGAGCGACCTAATGACTTGTGACATCTCTTCTTAAAAATAAATCTGATTATGGGAAAGAAATAATACATTTTCAAAATCCCTCACCCAATCGGCAACCCAGATTTCTCATTATTAGTGCGGACAAGTAAATTTTATGTGATGGTTTGTTGTATTTAAAGACAGTGTAAAACTCTCATTGCAAACAGTTGTTTACAGTGCGTTTTTCAGCACTGAGCTGTTTTAAAGCTCAATTGTGCATTTTGCAGATAAAGTGGGAAAACTAACTGAAGGCTGTATTGTAAGCAGTGGTTGCCGTGGAAACCCCAGTTTCAAGAGCTGGTTCTCCATTACCACTTAATTTAGGCTTCCTAATTGCATTCCACTAAATCGGCAGCGACAATATCTGCAGAGCAAAACTGCATGCCCAGTCTAGCGCAAACCTCTTTGAAACAGGCTTTTTGAAAGCCAGGAGCTATAAAAACTCAGCATGACGTGGGGCATATGAGAAACCTGTAGTTCAAATGTACCACTGCCTGCTTTCTCATCCTTGGTAACTTCAGTGCGCTCCACACCAATCTATTAGTTCAGTCTACCTTAAAGATCATAAAGTTCTGTCATGTGGAAACTCATCTGTCCAGCAACACATTGGTGCAAAATAGATTTAATTGTACTCCCAACTCGGTATCATGTCCATCTTATTTTACTACACACCAGCAGGTAGCCTGCACAGTCGCACTTCCCTTGAACTGCCCTTGCTCCACAATGTGAGGAGAACAATGCTTTCTCAGTCTAAATTATTTGCCACCGTTGGACTGAGCAGAGAGCTAGACCGCCCATATGTGACCTGAAAAAAAGGTTTGTCAGAACCACTAGACATAAAAGCGTTCCAATTATCGACCACACTGCCTTGAGAGAGGAGGCAACTAATATGATAGTGTGAGTGACTACGCCAGTGCGGGGCTTCTCCATCACTGTCAGATTACCACCCCAGTTAAACTCTTGTAAATCAGTCACATTATGCTACTGGTGGAAAAAAATAAACACGGACCTATAGTACTCCGGATTCTAGAGGGCTCTCCACAAAAGGACTTACAGCAGATGGATATTCCACTTATCTGAATTTTGTCATGTTTAGTATTTGGTGATAAGTGACGTGGGAAGCGTTGGTAAGATTGAAGTTGCCTGTGATGAGATTCTGAAAGGAAAGCATCTGCCTTTGGTGGCCAAGGAACAGGACAGCCTGGCTCTCTGGCAGGATGAGGGAGGAGGGTAGAGGGGGGACCTTGTGTGTGAACGTCCAGTGGGAGAGGAAGCTGCTGACCCTTGATTGACAACAAAATCCCACAATTCTCGTTTTCTCTTTAAACAACGGATGCTTTCAAGCAAAATGCCTCACTATCTCGGAGCGCAGGACTTCGTGCCAATCCTCCGCACAGCTCATCATTCATTCCCTCACTCGGGTCCTGAGGATTTGGCATCTATATTAGAGGCAAAGAGACTCTTTTGCTCCTAAGAGACAAGTAAATAACTGCAGCGTTTTATCCTCTCCCTGGCGTCGGTACATGTTGCTAACGCAGCCCAGGAGCTGCTGCCAAGCACTCCGCTATTGTCTCCTATCTCCCAAGGTTTTGAATGCCCGTGCCCTCCCAACTGCGGCTCTTCTGTGGGAATGAATGAGGCTTTTTCCAGGACAAGATTTTATGAATGAGACAGACTGTGTATTACAAGGCAAGAGGCTCCTGTGCATTCTCCAGATTAAAAAAAAAAAGCCAGTGTGAAGGAAATCTACTTCCCAGATCCAACAGTGATGTGGAGACAGGAAATCAACGTCGCTGGTGACATTTTTTCCCAGAAAGCCGCTCCAGGAAGTCATGGGACAAAGAGCAGATGCTGAGTGCAAGCCCCAGGCCTAGACAAGCCTGACACAAGGTAGACTGTAACATGCCACCAGGAGCAGAAAGGATGCCCGGTTGCCTGATGCACAGCCTCAGTCGGTCACAGCAAGGCCCCTGCTGTAGGTGTCTCAGGGGCGACAGTGACAGGATGGGTTGTTGCCACTGCATTAGATACATACACAAAACTCAAAGCTGTCTTTAGGGACCATGTGCCTTTAGGGACTAAGGCTAAGCAAATTCCAATGGTAAAGTTCTGGGCTTTCGATTACTGTTGTGTGGACCTGATTAGATTAATCCTTCTGGTCCCCAAACACTGCAGCACCTGGGGCTGGGCCTCAATACTTTTGTGTATTGTGCTGATCTAGGTGGTGAGTGGGAGGGGGCTACGATAACCCTTCTGTTTCATTTTTTCCCTACTCCATGGCTGCATAAATCTAAGTGAGTATGTTTTTTTTTTTAAATAATGTTAATTCATGGGGCCGGAGAGGTGGTTCAGTGGTTTAGAGTGTATGTGTCTCTTGTCGAGAATCAGAGTTTGTGTTCCAGTATCCGCGTTAAGAGGCTCACCACCTCCTGTAACGCCAGCTTTTCCAGGATTTCCTGCTCTCTCCAGGTACCTGTACTCACTCATGCTCATGTACCCTCCTCAACACATACACATAATTTAAAAATTAATCTTAAAAATTAATATCTGCTATGTTGCAGTCTTTTAGTTTGTCTGGAAAAAGCTAATCTCCCTTTTCTAGCTTGTGAAGGAGCAGTCAGCTTCAGGTCTCGGGGTCTCACGTTTCCCTCCCATTCACAAAGCCTAAGGGTCTACATCCCCTACCCCTGCTAACCCCTCCCTCATGAAAGAAGAAAAAAAAAGCATCAAGTTCTCGCTAATTTCCCCTCTGCTTCCTCTCAAAATTGCCTCTGATTTTATCTGAATTCTTCCACTTGCCACTGCTTATCTCTTAAACACCTATGCAGCTAATAAAATAAAAGATGTATGCTTCCTTTTAATCCTAAACAATTAGTTCTGATTCCAAAACATTTCTGATCTCCTTTCCATTCTTTTCAAACTTGATCCCACATCTTGGAGACATAGCTTCAGTACTCCGTAGCAAGGAGAAAATTGCAGCAGCCACAGAAAAAAAATGATTACTGCTGAACACATATCACATATGTTGCATAAATAGTGACGAGGGAAAATTGTTGCTTAATGCTGCTGATAGAATCAATATCGTCTCTGATAACGACATACCTCAGGTTCTATTATCCATCCACAGAATGCCAATACCACATAAACTACAGAAGAATCTCTGTCTAAATTCATCTTTTGTTAATTCCCAAGAGAATCATTGCTCAAATCAGGTACCTGAAAGATCATCTCTGCTCTGCTTGTTCAAGGTCCTCAACTGGTCACCATGCAGCTCCAAGTAATGTGTGTTAGGAAGCATGGCGTTAAACTTATATAAGGTTTTAGTATGCAACCCTGTGGTTAAAAAAAAAAGAGGTGATTTATATTGGTTCTGTGGAGACTCATACTTACTGAAAATGTTTGGCGATTATTCTCTTGGAGCCATAATGCTTAGGACGGGCCTGGAGCACAGGGCCTCCCAGTAATTAATTGCCCTTTGAATAAGCAAATATGTATTGCTTGTGCTTTATGTTTAGGTCTCATTGTTCATTTTTCTCTTTTTCCTTCCTCAGTATTCTTTAAATTAACTGGTGGATTTGCAAATGCTATAAAGCAACCTGTATGCAATTCTGAGCCACTGAAGTTGCCTTCTAAGTGTTCCCTTTGGGAGGTCATTGCGATACCACCAGCTGTGACAACCAGGTTAGCTTTCAAAGTGTCTGCTACTCTCCCAGCGCAGCAGAAGTTAATCTTGTGCACCAACACACTTCTATATAAATACACAGACACAGGCGCACAGACACAGGCACACAGACACACACACACACACACACACACACACACACACACACATACACACAGATTTTGAGTTCTAACCATGGCTTACATATTGGATCAATAGTGAGCCTGATTATATGCCAGGAAAATAAATATTTTTTTGTCTCTCTCCCCTTTTACATAAATCTCTCTACTACATTTGTTGTGCATGGGAATATGGCCCAATTTGTGTAAGAAGATATCTTGTCACAGGGTCAGGCAGCTCAGGTTTATAACCCCCCAGCTGTTCTGAGGGCCAAGGCAAGAGGATAACAAGTTCAACATGTGTAAGGACTACAGTGTATATTAAAGGTCACCTTGGACATCTTAGTGAGACTCAGTCTCAAAATAAAAAGTTAAAAGAGGCCCAGGGATATAGCTCAATAGCAGAGTGCTTGCCTAGTACGTGAGAGGCCCTGGATTTGATCTGTAGGACTGCCTGAAAAAGTCTGCTATATATATGCTATGGCCTTGGGTGAGTGCTTGAAGCTGGTGAGGCAAGGAGCTTTTCCCACGGTGGTGACCAATGTCTGCAGTCAAGTGCCCAACTTCAGGCAACCAGATTCAGTTCTCCTGAAACCAAACTTCTTAGTAAGTTTACATTTACCTCTTTAATTCTCAGGAGTTAAAATGAAAAGCATAAAATTTGGCAGAAATGGCTGTGCACAATATGAAGTTATAGCATTCTCTGTATAGAATGTAGTAAGAAACTTAAGTGGCAGCCACAGAGCACTGAGCTAAGCTGCAACCTTGCTGTCTTGGTGGCTTGTGCGACAACAGGCACTCTCACCCTACACTGCCCGTGGCCACAGCATCCAGCCTTTGTCTCCCCTGTCTTCTTTGCCACCCATGTACTTTGATACGTCTTAACACCAGTCAGCTTTTGTTTGGGGGTCCAGTGAGCATGGCCATTAAGTACTTCCTTTCACACTGGTGTGGTGGTCTTGAGCAGGTGGTTTTGTAAAGTTTAAAGGATGATAGAGAATTACGCCTTAGAGCATCACTATCTTATTACTATTTCTCCACTTTTTATTTCTAACTGGTGTTAAGTTCTACATATTTACAAGGCACACCTTGATACTTCGAAGTATGTGTCTAGTATATCATAATCTGATAAGGGCTAGTGGATTATCTGTCACTTTAAATAGTTGTTTCTGTGGGCAATGTTCAAAATACTTTCTATTAGCCATTTTGACTATACCTGTTAGCTAATATCACCCTCCTGTGCTTTAGAAGTTAGGGCATTAGAAATTATTCCTGCTGTCCTCCAGCACTCTGTAGCTGCTAACTATCTTAAAGCCATTTGGGTTATGATTACAATTGGGACAGATATAGTACTGATGTGATGAGATGACATGTTTCCTTTCCCTTCTCTAACCTGACAGAAAAATACTTGAAACTTTTTTTGCTGGACAGTAGCCATCCTCCCCCAACTGTTTTATATACTTCAGTCACTAGTCACTGGGCAGAAGAGTGGTTTGTTACCAAGGGTTTCTTTTACTGAACTAAGTTGTGCCTGGGCACATGTCATGATGATATAAGTTATTCCTTTTAGCCCTCATTGACCCAGGGCACCGTTCCTCTCAGACCCAAGCAGGAAGCTTCCTCAAAGTGACAGGTGCACTCTTAAGTGAGATGGGCAGCTCCAGCTAGCGGTTAAGTCCCCCGGGCAGGGTTCTTAAGTAGACATTCTCCTTTGGGATGGCAGGGGATGGATGCATCCTTGCTTCTAAGGTGAAGGATCATGCTGAGTCTTTTTTTCCAGTGAAGATATTTCCAATTAGATGGGCCTCTGAAGCCGGGTCCCAAAGGAAGTACCCAACAGACCCGCGTAACATTACTCTTAAGCCTAATAACACCCCAGCCTAAGACATAAGTTTCTAGGTTCCCACAGAACCTTGCAGATGTGCAGGGCTGAGTTCTGAGACCAGGGAATAGCTTCAAAATGTCAGGTGTAATTTCAAGGCCCAAATCACTTATGAAAAAAAATCAAAGGACAGACTGAGCAAACTTGTAAACATTTGTGAAATTTGTAGTAGTGAGTCACAGAAGGGAGATGGCTCAGTTCGCAATGTGCTTGCTGTGCAGGTGTACAGGGCAGAGTTTGATGCTTACCGTTTATGTAAAAGTCATACATGGTGGCATGTACTTATAATCTGAGCTCTGGGGAGGTGGAGATAGTAGGATCCCTGAGACTTGCTGGACAGCAAGTTCCAATTTCAGGGGGAAAACCCATCTGTGGTTGATTGAATGGAAATGTGCTGGAATGCTTGGCCTGTAGAGAGTGCTATTGTTAGGATGTGTGGCCTTGTGGGGGTAGGTGTGGCCTTGTTGGAGGAAGTGTGTCACATTGGGGGTGGGCTTTGATGTCTCAAGCTGCACCCAGTATGGCTCAAAGTCTCTTCTGTTGCCTGTGGATCAAAATGTAGAACTCTCATCTTCTTCTCTAACACCATGTCTGCCTGCCTAGTGCCAAGCTTCCCACCATGATAATAATTGATTAAACCTCTGAAACGGCAAGCCAGCCCCAACTTTTCTCTATGTTTTTCTTTATGAGTTTCATGCTCATGGTGTCTCTTTTCAGTATGAAGCCCTAACTGAGACACCATCCTAAAAAATATTGGTGGGAAGCAGTTGAGAAAATACTTGATGTTGACCACTGGCCTAAGTATGTATTCTCCCCAAACATATACACACAGGGTGGGGCATGGAGATATTAATTGAAAGCTTTTCTTTAGACACCAGATTGGCAAAAATACTTATGTTTGTCAGAACAAATGGGTGAGGCTGTGGGGAAACAAGTCATATCTGGTATTGCTTTAAAAAATGTAAAATGATATCATTGCTATAACAGGGAAATTGGAAACATGTAAAAAAATTATAAATGACTCTCTGGTCAGAACTCTCACTTGTAGAAATTTTTTCCCAGACTGGCAAAAACACAATAATTCACAAAATTAGACATTCTGGTATATTTATCTTAGCACAAAAGTGGAAGCAACACAGGTGTCTTCATTAATTATGGGTTTGTGGGAATAAACAACAGAATGTCCATGGAAAGAAATTCTACACAAATTCTTAGGTTTGGAGATAGGGGCTAAAAAGAAAAAAAGGGGAATATAGAACTATATAGGGACGATAGGACAAAAAGTAGATTATTGAATCGACTCCTCAAGGCCTTAATTGTGCTCACAAGGCACTTTTTAATTCATTGGTATAGAAATTTGTATATTGATGCAAAATAAATTTAATTTTGATACATTGGTATAGAATTCAAATTTAAGATTATTTTTCACACAACACACACACACACCATATATACACACACACACACACACACACACACACACACACACACACACACACATATATATATATATATATATATATATATATCCCTACTCTAATATGAGGTATTGTACATATACTACTCAAGTAGAATACAAGGCTTACCTCCAATACTTTGAAAGTGCTATTGAAGGCTGCTTAGGATAAGTAAGTTAGATAAGTTAATTGTCAATTGATCAAATCATGGTCATGTCAATTACTAGTCTATTTAATTAGCAAGAATATACATCCTATGTGTAACAGATAGGTATGATTCTATAGACAGATAAGGTAAAATAGGTAGATAAGGTCTCTAAAAACATCAGTGTCTGACAGAATATGGCATTTAAAGATATTTTTATTGTTTCAAATATTCTTTGATAATAAGACAGGTAAACTCCTGGCAACACTCAGCCTACCTCAAAGAAGATGATGAGAATCAAAGATGGCTTCAAACGTGGCAAACAAGCCACTGGGCAAACTGTCCTCATTTTGAAGACTGACAGAATTCTCCCTAAAAATAGGCAACCTTGCATGTGGGTAGAGTCGATGACCAAACTCTGTCAAGTAAGGGTAAGCCTGTCCTCAATAGTTCCTGCCTCACAAATATGTCTCTCAAATATATTGGGCCAGAAAGCTAAAGATGATGCTCCAGCGTTATAGAGTTTTGGGTGACTGTTCAGGCAGCAAACTCTCTCTGTCTTTTTTTTTTTTTCAATTTGGAAGCTGCTAACATGTACTTCTTGGTTACTCAGGTAATTAATTTTATTCCTTCTCAAGTCTGTGATGGGGTTGAAGACTAAATAGGTTAGTTTCACAATGAAGCTTAGTTGTTTAGGGTTTGAGATGTTTTTAGGTATAGATATATGTTTTAAATTGATAGAGATGAGATATGATAGATATTGATTTACACTCAGAATTTCAGACTCACCAAGATTGGAAAATGTTTTCTTTAAGGTTGCTAAATACAAATAGTCAAGACACTGTGAATGTAACATTAGTATAATTCCTGATTGTTTCATCGTTCTTCTTGTTCTATTTAGTTTATTTCGTGTATGTGTAATAAAATAAATGTATAAGTAAAAAAAAAGGAAAGAAATTCTACACAGAAATAAAGGAGAAAGGTCTGTCTGTGGATACAGTGTCTGGGTGTATAATAGAATGCAACTAGTAAATAATGGAATATAAATCTTTCATATAAGAAAGAGAAGGAATGTAAACATGTTTACCCATTTGATTATATTTCTAAAATGGAACAGGGGCAGAGGAATTGAGAACAAGTATAAAATCTCTGTATGAAGAGGTGGGCAGAAGCAAGAACTCCTCTTTCTGAATTATCTTCATAGTTTCCAGAGTCAGCAAGTGTTTTTAAAACACACTGAAATGAATAAACATACTGTATATGAATATGAGGCACAAATACATAGACAATAATGCTTTCAAGTGATTTTTAGAAGGCACTAGTTAACCTGTATTTTCAGAAGAAGAATATTTTGTATGAACAGACCAGGAACCTGATGTTAAATCCTTCCCATAATCATATTTCTGGTAGGGTCTGTAATATTACAACATGATTATTTTTCATAATTTGAAGGATAAAGAAGGGGGAAAATTAGAGCCAATAGTTTCTGCACAAAACAAATACAAAGGTAAAAAGCTAAGGTGATAGGAAAAGTTTTTAGATTATGAGTTTTCAACATCTGTATTAATTCATAATTTAAAAATTTATTAACCATCTAGAAGAAAAGGCTATTGTCATAGCCACAGTGACAATTCCTAGCATCTAAAGGTGGGAAGGGTTGAAAATGTACAGATGCATTGGTACATCTTGGTACATGAGTAAGAAAGGTAGTTATCAATAACTCCTGGGCTCATGTCCAATGGCGTACTATACAGTTTTACTATGTTTAGCACTGCTGGCCAAAGATGGAGTAGTGTGAGCATCAGAAGATGATAGCTGAGAAAGTGAAAGTCCTTGTAAAAATAGAAACTTGGAGAGACTGAAAGGAGGTTTAGAAACTGGAGCATAAGGGAGGAGGAGCATGTACACACTGGAAAGAAGTCGCTGATGATAGCAAGGACTTCAACCCCTCACCTGAGCACTGGCAATGGAAAAGGCCAAGCCATTTACTCACCACTTTTGCATGCACAGGAGCACTTCTGGTTTAACAAAAACAGTTTTTAAAGGAAAAGATGGGAAAATTGACTTAGTTAGAAGACCACTATTTTCCCAATATGTAATGACTGACAGGTCTAAAGTCATGTTGGTCCACGAGGGAAGCCATTAAGCAAAAGAATAATGAGAATTCACTGGTGAGCATTGGGCAGTCAGCATCATACCCGCCATCATATAACTGGGTTTGATTGGGCTTCTGATGGTAGCTGATATAGTTCTTATGTTTTCTCTTATACTCTGACACTGCGACTGTCCCAGCAAGAGAAAGTCTAAACATGCAATAATTTTTACAGAGCGATATTGATATTCTATGACTTGTTCTGACTAAAGGATGAGGTGGAAGAAATGCATGAAGTTCTCCAAGCTAGGTCCTATGAGAGCTATAGTTTCTGCCTTTGAACTGAAACCAGCCCCTCTCTGAAGCCATTGTCATAGAAAACTACCTTGAAACCATGGTGATTAGCTACAGCTAGTCACATGTTAAGAACGTCTATCTACAGGGCCGATCACTGAGAAGCCAGGCCATCAAACTCTTATTGGATTTGCCATCCCAGAACCCAGTTAACTGCAATGGATTGAAGAAGTAGCCCTTTCCATAAATGAATTAGAAACCCAGAGCAAGATCCGCAGAAGCACAGAGCCACGAAACAGTGCAGAGGAGATTGTTATTGTTTTACCCCACTTGGTGTCAAGGCCACTTGCTGTGAAGCAACAACAGCTTCATTAGGAGTCAGTGTATTCAGCCTATAATAAAACACAGGAGGGTACAGAAATTATCAGTGATGAAATCAGTAGCTCTAAGATGGGTTGGGACTTTCACCTTGGAAGGAGCAACCATTGCCATTTGAATCTAATGATGTAACAACCAGGCCAAAAGCAGGGCATGAAAGACTCAGAGTTAAACAAATAGTTCAACACTTAACTTTTAAAATAACCTGTATTTTGTAGAATGTATACGTTTAAGGTCTATGATATATACATAATATATACATATATAGGGTATATGCATATATGCATATACGTATATATTATATGTACACACACACACACACACACACACACACACACACACACACACACACACACACACTCCACTTAAATGACTTTATGATGGAAAGAACAGAACATTTCCCGGAAAGAGGCTTTTTTTCCATGACAACTGACTTGGCTGATCTTCAAAACGCCAATGACACATGCCGGAGAAGACCAGGGCCAGTTCTGCACTGCAGGAGGTGGCAAAGGCTGTGAAAACACTGCATGTGAATCTTCTTTGGTTCTTGAATCATGCAAGACACGTGGCAAGAGACCCCAAGACACCTGGGCAATTTGAATATGGAATGAGTGTTACATGACCAAGAATTATTTTTAATTTCTAGGGTGTGAGAATGGCATGTTAGTTATGTAAGAACATGTCTATCTTTTAGATATATATGCTAAATACATAGATGTGTAATGACAAGGTGGATGGAATTTATTTTACAATTCTTCAGCAATTGAAACCAAAAGAAGAGAGAATGAGGACTGGAGAAAGATAAAAAGGGATAAATGACTTGATAACCGTTTATTCAAAGGCTCTCCTTCCTGCTTGACAATTGTCACAATAATAATTTAGGAAATATAAAAAGTCATATAGCTTTCACATTCTAGGTTGAATCACATTAGAATTTGTTTTAGTCTAAAATCATGACTTTCACTTATGAATGAAATAACCCAATTCTTCCAAAGTTATACTCAAACTCAGGATGCAAAAGACCCCCCCCCCCGCCCATTCACACATTAAGACCTAATTTTTTTCTTTTATTTCAACTCAAGCCTGGTTACACAAGTGGCCACTTCAGTCTCCAATTCCCCCACTGCTAGAAGTCTCAGCTAGGGTCACAATCATAGACTCCAGAGAGCCTCCCCCGTCCCAGCTCTCTGGGTTGTTCCAGGGATGCAGCCCTCCACTGATTTCTGTTCTTTCTCCTAGCCCCCTCTCCCAATACCTGATCCCCAACTCCCTATCCTTGATCATATTTCCATGCCCTCTCCCTCCCAGTTCCCTCCTTCCATCCACCTCTGAGGTGTACTTTATTTCCCCTTCTGAGCTGGAGTCAAGCATCCTCCCCCGTGTCCCCTGGTCTTCTTTGGGTTTGTGAATTGCAGCATGCATGTTTATCCAGTACTTATAGCTAATATCAACTTATAAGTGAGTACGTACCATGCATGTCTTTCTGGATCTGGGTTACCTCACTCAGGATGATATTTTCTAGTTCCAACCACTTGCATGCAAATTTCATAATGTCCTTGTTTTTAACAGCTGAGTGATACTCTATTGTGTAAATGTACCACGATTTCTTTATCCATTCTTTAGTTGAGGGACATCTAGGTTGTTTCCAGTTTCTGGCTATTACAAATAAAGCTGCTATGAACACAGTTGATCAAATGTCCTTGTGGATGGTAGAGCAACTTCTGGATATATGCCCAGGAGTGGTATAGCTTGGGTCTTGAGGTAGAAATATTGCCAAATTTGTGAGAAACCACCAAATTGATTTTGAAAGTGGTTGTACAAAGTTGCACTCCCACCAGCAATGGAATAATATTTCTCTGGCTCCACATCCTCACCAGCATGTGCTGTCAATTGAGTTTTTGACCTTAGCCATTATGACAGTATAAGATGGGATCGCAGAGTCATTTTAATTTGCATTTCCCTGATGCCAAGGACACTGAACATTTTTAAAAGTGCTTCTCAGCCATATGAGATTCCTCTGTAGAGAATTCTTTCTTTAGCTCCATACTCCATTTTTATATTGGGTTATTTGGTTTGTTGGTGTCTAATTTCTTGAATTCTTTATGAATCTTGGATATTATCCCTGTCAGATATAGGGTTGGTGAAGATCTGTTCTCAGTTGTAGGCTGTTGATTTGTCCTATTGACAATGTTTATTGTGCTACAGAAGCTTTTCAGTCTCATGTGGCCTCATTTATTTTTTAATTTTTAATTATATTTCCTTTTTACATATACATTTATATTATTACACATAAATAAAATAAACTACATACAACAAGAAAAATCATGAAACAACCAGGAATTATATTAATGCTACATTAAGTGTGGTTTGGCTATTTGTATTTGGTAAAGCTTAAGAAAACATCTCTCCTATCTTGACAAGTGTAAATTTCTGAATGAAAATTAATTATCTATCATATTTTGTGCCTACCAATTTAAAACATCTATCTAGTCTTCAAAATATCTTAACTCCTAAGCAACTAAGCTTAATTGTAAGACTCAGCTGTCTGGTCTTCAACCTCATCAGAGACTTGAGAAAGAATAAAATGATTTACTGGAGTAAGCAGGAAGTGCAGGTTAGCAGCTTCCAAAATGAGAAGATGACGGAGAGAGTTTACTGCCTGAACAGTCACCCAAAGTCTCTACAACATTAGAGTATCATCTTCAGCCTTCTGGCTCACTAAATCTGACAGACATATTTGAGAGGCAGAAAATATTGAGGACTTGCTTACCCTGTCTTGGCCGAGTTCGGCCATTGACTCTGCCTGCATTCAAGCTTGCTGATTTTTAGGCAGAATTCTGTCTGCGGAGAAAAGAGTACATTTTGCCCAGTGGCTCGTTTGCCGCATTTGAAGCCATCTTCATAAAGAAGTGATTTGATGCTCATTGTCTTTGAAGTAGGCTGGGTGTTGCTAGGAGTTAACCTGTCTTGTGTTAAAGAATCTTTAAAATATTAAAAATATTTTAAAATGCCATATTCTGTAGGTCTCTGAGGCTTTTGAAGACCTTATCTATTTTACCTTATGCATCTATAGAATCTTATCTATCTGTTAAACCTAGGATATATATTTTTGTGATGAAAATAGACTAGTAATTGATATGGGCATGATTTGATCAACTAATAATTAGCATGCATTACTTAATTATCCTAAACAGCCTGCAATACTACTTTCAAGGTATTGGAAGTAAACCTTCTGTTATAGTTGAGTTGTATGGGTATAATACCTCATATTAGAGTAGAAATATATATTGTGTGTCAAGAATAATCTTAAATTTGAATTATATATCAAAATTAAACTTATTTTGCACCAATATACAAAATTCTATAACCATGAATTAAAAATAACCTTATCTGTGAGTAACAATGAAGGCCTCAAGTTGAGGAGTAGATTCAATAATCTACTTTTTGCTCTGACATCCCTATGTGTTCCTATATCCCCTCTTCTTTCTTTCCAACCTCTATCAGAGAGACATCCTTGAGTCCCACCTTGTTTTCTCTCTATATAAGACCAATAATAACTTATAATTAACTCCCAATGAAAATAAGCATCTGTAGCCCAAAAGACCGATCTAAACCCTACCAAACCTCCCTGAAGGGAAGTGGGGTGTTTTTCTCTTAAGATTCCTTCTGGCTGATTGGGGTGAATAATACCTTTGTAGGTGACCAAATAAAATTGGGGAAGATGGTTATATAAGCTAGGAATAGCATTTGTGGTCCAGTTTCTAAATGTTGAGAAATTCCAGGATTAACACAAGTCCTGTGTGGGAAAGTCTGAAATACTGGGCCAATTGGGATCAGAAGCTTTCTTCGAAGCTGTTCTGTTTTGATGAGTAACAGCAACTGAAGAGCCTGTGGTGGAACGTAAAAGATACAAGATGTCAGTGTCCAGCATGCCTAGAGGAATAAATCCTGTAAGGTCTGATCAACAGTCAGTGTCCAGTTCTTTTGTTCTGAAAACATTTAACTTCTCACAAATATTATGCAGTACTAAATTTATAAATGTACGAAGTATGTGGAATGCACAGAACAATTAAGCTTGGTTGTCTGCTTTTTGTATAAGCAAATTTTCATTCATGCCATGCAAAGAATGGCATCTAATAATAAGTCACATGGATTCTGTGACCAACAAGAAGCTTTGTCTGTGCATAGACATTCATGTCACAACCATGATCAGAGCTATTCCCATGTAGTGGGATTAGCAATATAAATCACCTGCTTATTCTGCAGTTTGAATTCTTTACATCCCAATTGTAGCCCCCGCCCTCACCACTTCCAGATCCTACCCTTTCTTCCTCATTCACTCTCCCTCCCTCCACTACTCCTCAGAAAGGAGAGCCCTCCTCCCTTAACATCTGACCCCAGCCTATCAATTCTTATCTGTACTACCTGTGTCCTCTTTGTTTGTGTCCTTTTCAGGGGGAAACTGATCAACATTGGGAAGCCAGAGTCCATGTCAGAAGTAGTCCTGACTCCCCATATTGTGGAACCCACAAGGGGACTGTGCTGCCTGTCTACTACATCTGAGTCAAGCTTCTAGGTCCACATAATACATGGACCTTGCTTGGTACATCAGTCTCTGTATTGTAATGTAGTTGTCCCATTTTAAGTGGCTAATATCCACTTACAAGTGAGTATATACCATGTGTTTCTTTCTGGGTCTGGGTTACCCCACTCAGAGTGATTGTCTCTAGTTCCATCCATTTGTCTTCAAATTTAAAGATTTCCTTGTTTTTAAAAGCTGAATAGTATTCCATTGTGTAAGTGAACCATAGATTCTTTACCCATTCTTTGGTTGAGGGACATCTAGGTTGTTTATAGATTCTGGCTATTACGAAAAAGGCTGTTATGAACGTAATGGAGCAAATTTCCTTGTTGTAGTGGAGCGTCTTTAGGGTATATGCCCAGGAGTAGTATGGACTGGTCTTGAGGTAAATTTATACTGAGATAGTGCCAAATTGACTTCCAAAGTGATTGTACAAGTTTTCATTCCCACTAGTAATGGAGGAGTGTTCTCCTTTTTCCACATCCTCACCAGCATATGTTGTCACTTCAATTTTTGAACTAAGCCATGCAGATAGGTGTAAGATGGAATCTCGGAGTCATTTTGGCTTGCATTTTCCTGATGACTAGGGATATTGAGCATTTCTTTAAGTGTTTCTCAGCCATTCAATATTCCTCTGTTGAGAATTCTTTGTTTATCTCTTTATCCCATTTTAAACTTGAATATTCGACTTGGTGATGCTTAATTTCTTGAGTTCTTTATATAATTTGGATATTAGTCCTTTGTTGGATATAGGGCTGGTGAAGATCTTCTCCCAGTCTGTAGGCTGTAATTTTGTTCTATTGACAGTTCCTTAGCCTTTCTGAAGCTTTTCAATTCCATGTGGTCTCATTTATTAATTGCCTGAGCTGTTGGTGTTCTGTTTAGAAAATTGTCTCCTGTGCCAATGAATTCAAGGCTCTTTCATATTTTTTAATCTAACAGATTTAGTGTGTCTGGTTTTATGTTGAGGTCTTTAATCCATTATGGATTTAGTTTTGTGCATGGTGATAAATATGCATCTATTTGCATTTTTCTCCATGTAGTCATCCAGTTAGACCAGCACCATTTGTTGAAGATGCTATCTTTTTTCCATTGTATGGATTTGGCTTCTTTGTTGAAAATCAAATGCTCATAGGTGTGTGGGTTTATTTCTGGGTCTTGTATTTGATTACATTAATCAACCAGCCTATTCCTCCTGATGATCTTTTATTGTACAGTATTGTTTTTGCTATTTTGTTTTTGTTTTTCCATAGAAGTTGAGAATTGATCTTTCAAGGTCTGTAAAGAAATGTCTTGGAATTTTAATGGGAATTTTATTGAATCTGTAAATTGCCTTTGGTAAGATGGACATTTTCACCATGTTGATTCTCCCAATCCACGGACATGGGAGATCTTTTCATCTTCTGATATCTTCTTCAATTTCTTTCTCTAGAGGCTTGAAGTTTTTTCATATAAATCTTTCACTTTCTTGGTTAGATTTACAGCAATATACTTTACATTACTTGTGATTATTGTGAAGAATGCAGTTTCCTTAATTTGTTTCTTAGTCCATTTGTCATTTGTATACAGAAGGGATACTGATATTTTTTTCGTTGATTTTGTATCCAGCCACTTTGCTGAAGTTGTTTGTCAGCTGCAGGACTTTCTTTGTAGAATTTTTAGGGTCACTTATGAATACTATCATGTCATCTGTGAATAGTGATAGTTTGAGTTCTTCCTTTTCTATTTTTATTCCCTTGATCTCCTTTAGTTGTCTTATTCCTCTAGTGAGGGCTTCAAGTACTATATTGAAGAGATATGGAGAGAGTAGACAGCCTTGTCTTGTCCCAGATTTCAGTGAAATTGATTTAAGTTTCTCTGCTTAGTTTGATGTTGACTCTAGGCTTGCTGTAATTGCCTTTATCATATTTACATATGTTCCTTGTATCTTGGCTCTCTCCAAGACTTTAAACATGAATATGTTTTGGATTTTTGTCAAATTCTTTTTCAGCGTCTAAGGAGATGATCATGTGTTTTTTCTTTCAGTTTACTTATATGATGGATTACATTGATGGATTTCTGTATATTGCACCACCCCTGCATGCCTGGGATGAAGCCTACTTGCTCATGGTGAATGATATTTTTGATGTGTTCTTGGATTTGGTTTGTCAGTATTTTTTGAGTGGTTTTGCATCAATGTTCACATGAGAAATTGGTCTGAAATTCTCTTTCTTTGTGTGGTCTTTCTGTCGATTAGGTATCAAGGTGACTGTGGCCTCATAGAATGAGTTTGGTAATGTTCCTTCTGTTTTTATTTTGAAGAATACTTTAAAGAGAATTGATGTTAGCTCTTCTTTGGAGGTCTGGTAGAATTCTGCTCTGAATCCACCAGGTCCTGGAGTTTTTTTGTTTTGTTTTGTTTTGTTTTGTTTTTCTGGTTGGGAGACTTTTGATGACTGCCTCAATTTCATTAGGAGATATAGTACTATTTAATTTGTTTACCGTTTACCTCATCTTGATTCAATTTTGGTAGTTTGTATCTATCAGGAAAAATGTCTATTTTTTTTAGGTTTTCAAATTTTGTGGCATATAGGCTTTTATAGTACTACCTACTGATGCTTTGGATTTCCTCAGTGTCTGTTGTTATATCTCCCTTTTCCTTTCTGATTTTCTTTATTTTATTACTATTCTTTGGCCTTCTATTTAGCTTGGCTAAGGGTTTATGCATCTTGTTGATTTCTCAAAGAATCAGCTCTTGGTTTCTTGATTCTTTGAATTGTTCTCTTTATTTACAATTTATTGATTTCAGCCCTGAGTTTGATGATTTCCAGCCCTCTGGTGAGTCTGTTTCTTTTTGTTCTAGAGCTTTCAGGTGTGATGTTAAGTTGCTAATATAGGACCTCTCCAATTTCTTTACTTTTAAAATATATTTTATTAATTTATTCATACTACATATCAATTGTTATCCCATCCCTTGTATCCTCCCCTTCCCTCCCTCCCATTTTCTCCTTACTCCCCTCCTCTATTACTTTGAATGAGGGGGACCTCTTCCCCCTTTATATGCTCATAGGGTATCAAGTCTCTTCTTGGTAGCCTGCTATCCTTCCTCTGAGTGTCACCAGGCCTCCCTATCCACAGGACATAATCAAATATGGTGCACCAGAGTTTGTGTGAAAGTCAATCCCCTCTCTCCACTCAACT
The DNA here is from genome assembly GCF_964271855.1 of Acomys minous. Classification (NCBI taxonomy): domain Eukaryota; kingdom Metazoa; phylum Chordata; class Mammalia; order Rodentia; family Muridae; genus Acomys; species Acomys minous. The sequence continues at coordinate 51,859,372 of NC_140495.1, forward strand.
GTGAAGAATGTTCTGTCCATTGGCTAGATCTGGGTAGGGGTTTGAAGTTTACTGCTCGTATTGTCCTTGGCTGGTAACATAGTTTGAGGAGGACCCTTGGGCCCAGATCTGCCTGTCATAATGTTCTTCTTGTAGGTTTCTTAGGACCCTCTGGATCCTTCTAGTTCCCTGTTCTCCCATGCTTCTTTCAACTAGAGTCCCAATAAGATGGCTTCTCCTCTGTTCCACTTTCTTGGTAAGTGAAGACATTCATGGGACATGCCTCATGGCCTAGTGTCCAGGTATAAGTGAGTATATACCATTTGACTCTTTCTGCTTCTGGGTTAACTCACTCATCATGATCATTTCTAGTTCAATCCATTTGTCCACAAATTTTGGGAATTCCTTGTTTTTAATAGCTGAGTACTATTCCATAGTGTAAATGTACCACAGTTTCTTTATCTATCCTTCTCCTGAGGGACACTTAGGCTGTTTGCATGTTCTGGCTATTATGAATAAGGCTGCTAATAACATGGTTGAGCAAATGATCTTGTGTGCTGGAGTATCTTCTGGGTGTATTCCAAGGAGTGGAATAGCTGGGTCTTGAGGGAGCCTTATTCCCAGTATTCTGAGATAGTGCCAGATAGATTTCCAAAATGGCGGTACTAGTTTGCATTCCCCCCAGCAATGAAGGAATATTCCTCTCTTTCCACATCCTCACCAGCATGTGGTATCATTTGAATTTTTGATCTTAGCCATTCTGATGGGTGTAAGATGGAATCTCAGAGTTGTTTTGACTTGTATTTCCCTGATGCCTAAGGAGGTTCAGCATTTCTTTAAGTGTTTCTCAGCCATTTGATATTCCTCTGTTGAGAATTCTCTGTTTAGTTCTGAGCCCAATTTCTCAATTGAGTTATTTGATTTTGTGGTGTTTAATTTCTTGAGTTCTTTATATATTTTGGATATTAATCGTTTGTCAAATGAAGGGTTGGTGAAGATCTTTTCCCAGTCTGTAGGCTGTCACTTTGTTCTATTGACAGTGTCTCCTGCCTTACAGAAGCTTCTCAGCCTCAAGAGGTCCCATTTATTAATTGTTGACCATAATGCCTGGGCTGTTGGTGTTCCGTTCAGAAAGTTGTCTTCTGTGCCAATGTGTCCCAGGCTTTCCTCCACTTTTTCTTCTAACAGATATAGTGTCTCTGGTTTTATGTAGAGGTCTTTGATCCACTTGGATTTGAGTTTTGTGCATGGTGAAAAATAGGGGCCAACTGCACTTTTTACACATAGACATTCAGTTAGACCAGCACCATTTGTTGAAGATGCTATCCTTTTTCCATTGAATAGATTTGGCTTCTTTGTCAAAAATCAAGTGACCATATGTGTGTGGATTTATTTCTGGGTCTTCTATTCGATTCCACTGATCAAGGAGCCTATTGATGTGCCAGTATCATGCTGTTTTAATTACTGCTGCTTTATAGTACAGTTTGAGATCAGGTATGGAGATTCCTCTGGATGATCTTTTATTATACAAGATTGTTTTACCTATTCTGATCTTTTTGTTTTTCCATATGAAGTTGAGAATTGAACTTTCAATGTCTTTAAAAATTGTGTAGGTATTTTGACAGACATTGCATTGAATCTGTAAATTGCTTTTGCTAAGATGACCATTTTTAGTATGTTAATTCTCCCAATCCATGAGCAAGGAAGATCATTCCATCTTCTCATGCCATCTCCGATCTCTTTCTTGAGAGTTTTGAATTTTTTTTCAAACAAGTCCTTTACTTGCTTGGTTAGAGTAACTCCTAAATATTTTATATTGCTTGTGGCTAATGTGAAGAGTTTAGTTTTCCTAATTTCTTCCTCTGCATGCTTGTTGTTTGTATATAGGAAGGCTACTGATTATTTGGGGTTAATTTTGTATTCTGACATTTTGCTGAAGGAGTTTATCAGCTGTAGTAGTTCTCTGGTGGAATTTTGAGGGTCACTTATGTACACAATCATATCATCTGCAAATAGGGATAATTTGATTTTCTCCTTTTCCATTTGGATCCCCTTCATCTCCGTTTGTTGTCTTATTTCTCTGGCTAGAACTTCCAGTACTATATTGAAGAGATATGAAGAGAGTGGCCAAACTTGCCTTGTTTCCTATTTTAGAAGAATTTCCTTGAATATATCACCATTTAATTTTATTTTGACTTTTGGCTTGCTGTATATAGCCTTTATTATGTTGAGGTATGTGCCTTGTATCCCTGATCTCTCTAAAACTTTAAACATGAATGAATGTTGGATTTTATCAAATGCTTTCTCTGCATCTAAGGAGATGATTATGTGGTTTTTTATTTTTAGTTTGTTTATATGGTAGATTACATTGACAGATTTCCATATATTAAACCATCCCTGCATGCCTTGAATGAAGCCTACCTAGTTATGTTGAATGATATCTTTGATATGTTCTTGTATTCATTTTGCAATTATTTTATTGAATATTTTTGCATCAATGTTCATAAGAGAAATTGTTCTCAAAGACTATTCTTTTGTTGGGTCTTTGTGAGGTTTAGGTATCAGTGTGACTATGGCTTCATAGAATGAATTTGGTAATGTTTCATCCATTTCTACATTTTGGAGTAGCTAGAAGAGTATCGGTATTAGCACATCCTTGGAGGTCTGGTAGAATTCTGCACTGAAACCATCTGGCCCTGGGCTTTTTTTGGTTGGGAGACTATCAATGATTGTGTCTATTTCTATAGGGGAAATGGGACTATTTAGCTTGTTTATCTGTCCTTCAATCAATTTTGGCAAGTGGAATTGATCAAGAAAATTGTCCATTTCCCTTAGATTTTCAAACTTTTTGTTGCATATATACCTTCAAAGTAGGATCTTATGATTCCTTGTATTTCTTCAGTGTCTGTTCTTATGCCTCCCTTTTCATTTCTGATTTTGTTGACTTGGATACTGTCTCTTTGCCTTTTAGTTAGTTTGGCTAATGTTTTTTCTATCTTGTTGATTTTCTCAAAGAACCAGCTCTTGGTTTTTTTGGTTCTTTGGACTGTTTTCTTTGTTTCTAATTTGTTAATCTCATCCCTGAGTTTGATTATTTCTAGTCATCTACTCCTCTTGGGTGTTTCTGCTTCTCTTTTTTTCTAGGACTTCCAGCTGTGTTGTTAAGTTGCTTATGTGGGATGTTTCCAATTTCTTCTTAAAGACACTTAGTGCCATAAATTTTTTTCTTAGCACTGTTTTCAGTGTATCCCACAAATCTGAGTATGTTGTTTCTTCATTTTCATTGAATTTCAGGAGGTCCTTAATTTTTTCTTTATTTCTTCCCTGACCCAGGTGTCATTAAGTAGAGCGTTGTTTAGTTTCCATGTATGCATAGGCTTTTTGTTATTTCTGTTGTTGTTGAAGTGCAGCCTAAGACCATGGTGATCTGATAGGATACAAGGTATTATCTCAATCCTCTTGTATCTTTTAAGGCTTGCTTTGTGACCTACGATGTGATCAATTTTGGAGAAGGTTCCATGGGGTGCAGAGAAGGTATATTCCTTTTTCTTTGGGTGAAAGCTTCTGAAGATATCTGTTAGATCCATTTGATTCATGGCATTGGTTAAAGCTGTTATTTCTCAGTTTAGTTTCTGTTTCAATGACCTATCCTTCAGTGAGAGTGGGGTGTTGAAGTCTCCCACTATTATTGTGTGGGGATTTATGTGTGGTTTAAGCTTCATTAATAGATCTTTCACAAATGTGAATGCCCTTGTATTGTGGGCATAGATGTTCAGAATTGTGATGTCATCTTGGTTGACTTTACTTTGATGAGTATGAAGTGTCCTTCTGCATCCCTTTTGATTAATTTTGGTTGAAAGTCTATTTTGTTAGATATTAAAATGGCTATGCCTGCTTGCTTCTTGTGACCATTTGCTTGGAATATATTTCCAGCATTTTACCCTGAGATAATGTCTATCTTTATGGGTGAGATGCGTTTCTTGAATGTAGAAGAATGTTGGATCTTGTTTATGCATCCATTCAATTAGTCTGTGCCTTTTTATTGGAGAATTGAGACCATTGATGTTGAGAGATATTAATAACCAGTGACTGTTAAGAGTCTTAATTTAGATGTTAGTTCCAGTAGAGCACTTGCATGGTTATGTTTTTGCAGTGCTGTCGTTATCTATTTCCTGTGTAGTTTTGGTTGTAGCTTGTCCCTTTGGGGTGCAGTTTTCCTTCTAGTACCTTCTGTAATGCTGGATTTGTGGATAGGTACTATTTGATTTTGTTTTTGTCATGGAATATTTTGTTTTCTCCTCAATGGTTATTGATAGTTTTGCTGGGTAAAGTAGTCTGGCCTGGCATCTGTGGTCTCTTAGGGTTTGAAGGATCTTTGTTCAGGTCCTTCTGGCTTATATGGTCTCTGCTGAGAACTCGGGGGTAATTCTGATAGATTTGCCATTAAATGTTATTTGGCCCTTTCTCTTGCATCTTTTAGTATTTTTCTTTGTTTTGTATATTTTGTGCTTTGATTATTATGTGATGGGAAGTTTTTCTTTTCTGATCTATTCTATTTGGTGTTCTGGAGGCCGGTTATATGTTTGTAGGCACCTTTTTCTTCAGATTGGGGAAGTTTTCTTCTATGATTTTGTTGAGAATATTTTCTGGGCCTTGGAGTCTGCCATCTTCTCTTTCCTCAAAGCCTATTATCCTCACATTTCTTCTTTTCATGGTGCCTTTGATTTCTTGGACGTTTTGTGTCAGGATTTTTCCAGATTAAGCATTTTCTGTAATGGTTGCTTCAAGATCTATGATTGTATCTTCTAGACCTGAGATTTGTTCCTCAATCTCTTAGATTCTATTAGACAGGCTCATCTCTGTGTTGCTCGCCTCCCTCTTTGAGTTCTCATGTTCCCGTTTTTCTTCTGTCTATGTGTTTATCATTGAATCCATTTTCATCTTCAACTCTTGAACTGTTTTATTGACTTCTTTCATCTGATTGTTTGTATTTCTGAGTTTCTTCCATTGCCTCTTTATATACCTTCAAAGCTTGAACAGTTTTATCAATTTCCTTCATCTGATTGTATTTTCCTGAAATTTTCCAGTGCCTCTCTATAGGCCTCTTTTATGTCTTCCACCTGTTTGGCTGCATCTTCCTGCAATTGATTACAAGTTTTCTTTCTTTCCTCCATTATTATCCTCATTACTAAGGACTTGAGGTCGTTTTCTTATATTTCCATTGTGTTTGAGTTCTCTAGGCTGTTTTCTTTGGGATAGCTGGGATCTGAAGATACCATATTGTTTTTTTTTTTTTGGTGTGTGTGTGTGTGTGTGTGTGTGTGTGTGTGTGTATGATTTTACACTGTCCTTTAGTCATCTTGTATTCTCTGTTTTTGGCTGGTAACTTCTGGAGTTGGATGCAGGGAGTCTGAGGATAGATTCAGTCATTTTCTCATGATTTTTCCAGGCCAGAAGCTCTGGTGATTCACTGGTCTGGAAGGCAGGAGGCCAGCTCTGTAGTTTGGGTCTCTCACAGCCAGTGATCCGCAGCTCCCCTGTATTCACCCTGGGTCTCAGAATGTGAGCTGAATCAAGCCAAAGTGTCCACAGCATTCTTAGTCCCCTTGTGGCATTGGAGCTCTCCAGGGATTGAAGCAGGTCAGGCAGAGGGGGTCTGATGACCACTTGATTCCTTGTCTCTCTGAGATTTCCTTAGTCTGAGAGCTCTGAATCATCACTGGTCTGTTGCTCCTGGTAGCGTTTCAGGACCCAGACTGCTAGCAGAGTCCAGGTTAGTATCATGGGGCCCAAATTGCACACACACTGAGTCAAGTTCATGTTTCTGGACCCAAACAGGTCTTGAGGCCTAATGCATACACAGTCCAATTAGTTCTGAGTCCAACCTGGATCTTGGGCCCAAACTGCGCACTGAGCTCTCAGAATTCAGCTAAAGTCTCAGGGCCTGGACCACACGCAAAGTCCAGCCAGAGTCTCAGGCCCAAACTGTCAGCCAAGTTCAGGTAGGTTCTCTGGGACCAAATTGCCCCCCAAGTTCAGGCAAGGATTCTGGGCCCAAACTGTACACCAAGCTCAGCTAGGTCTCAGGGGCCGAACTGTGCACCGGGTCTAGTTTGGTTCTCAGGGCACGAGCTTTGAGTTGAGCTTGGGTCACGGGGCCCAAATCTTGCACAGAGTCCCCTCTCCCGCAGTAATTCCCTTTGCTCACCATACCAATTGCCTCTGCTGGAGGGTTCCCAGCTGCAAACCTCAGCCGCCGCTGCTGCAGCTCTGGTCCGAGAACATCCACGCTCCTCCCGTGTGCAGGGGTATGTAGGTTTTCTATATTTTGGTCCTTTCATACTGTGGAGTATTCCCCCTACAGTGTGGTGGGGAGCGTGGTGCTCCTGCTTAAGAATTCCGTGCAATTCCCTGAATCCTTTACTGGAGCTTCTAAACACAGTGTAAGCTGCTCTCCGCCATCTTGGATCTCTCTCCAATTTTTTAATAAAGGCGCCTAGTGATACATACTGTCCTTTTAGCACTGCTTTTATTGTGTCCCATAAGTTTGGGTATTTGTGCCTTCAGATTCATTGAATTTGAGGATGTTTTAAATTTCTTTTTTATTTCATTCTTTATGCAATTATCATTGAGTAGAGAGTTGTTCAGTTTCCATGAGTTTGCAGGCTTTTTATTGTTATTGAGTTTCAGCTTTAATCCACAGTGGTCAGATAATATGCAAGGAATTATTTTGATCTTTTTGTATTTGGTGAGGTATGCTTTGTGACCAAGTATATGGTCAATTTTGGAGAAGGTTCCATGAGGTGCTGAGAAGAAGGTGAATTCTTTCATGTTTGGGTGAAAAGTTCTGTATATATCAGTTAGGTCCATTTGATTCATGACATTTATTAGTTTTGCTGTTTCTCCATTTAGTTTCTGTTGTGATGATCTGTCTGTTGGTGAGATTGGGCCTTTAAATCTCCCACCATTAAAACGTGGGCTTCAATGTGTGATTTAAACTTTAGTAATGTTTCTTTTCTGAATGTGGGTGCTCCTGTATTTGGGACATAGATGTTTAGAACTGAGAAGTCATCTTGATGTATTTTTCCTTTGATGAGTATGAGGTGTCATTCTCCATCTCTTTTTATTATTTTTGGTTGAAAGTCTATTTTACTAGATACTAGAATGATTACTCCATCTTGATTCTTGGGTCCATGTGCTTGAAATACCTTTTTCCAGTCATTTACTCTGAGGTAATGTTTATCTTTATTGCTGAGATGTGTTTATTGTATGCAGCAGAATGATGGGTCCTGTTTTCACATCCATTCTGTTAGCATGTGTTTCTTCATTGTGTTGTTGAGGTCATTGATGTTAAGAGATATTAGTGACCAGTGGCTATTGGTTCCTACTGTTTTGATGTTGTAGTGGGAGAGAGAGAGAGAGAGAGAGAGAGAGAGAGAGAGAGAGAGAGAGAGAGAGAGAGAAAGAGAGAGAGGAGATTCATTTCTTTTGTTTTGGGGGGTATTGGGTTATTTATTTCCTTTGCTTTCCTTTGTAAAGTTACCCACCTTAGATTGGAGTTTTCCTTCTAGTATCTTCTGTAAAGCTAGATTTGTGGTTGTGAACTGTTTGAACTTGGTTTTGTCATAGAATATCTTGTTTTCTCCATCTATGGTGATTGGAAGTTTTGCTGAATATAGTAGTCTGGATTGGCATCTGTGGTCTCTTATAGTCTGTATGACATCTTTCCAAATCCTTCTGGCTTTCATAGTCTCCACTGAGAAGTTGGGTGTAATTCTGATAGGTTTGCCTTTATATGTGACTTAGCCTTTTTCTCTTGCAGATTTAATACTCTTTTGTTTTGTTTTGTTTTGTTTTGTATGTTTAGTGTTTTGATTATTATGTGATAGGAAGATTTTCTTTTCTGATCCAATCCATTTGGAGTTCTATAGGTTTCTTGTATATTTGTGGACATTTCTTTTCTTTAGGTTAGGAAAGTTTTCTTCCATAATATTGTTGAAAATATTTTCTGGGCCTTGCAGTTGGGAGTCTTCTTTTTCTTCTACTCCTGTGATTCTTAGGTTTGGTCTTTTCATAGTGTCCCAGATTTCTTGGATATTCTCTGTCAGGAGAATTTTATATTTAACTATTTTTTTAAACTTCTGTATCCATTTCTTGAGTCATATCTTCTATCTATGATATTCTTCCTTCTCTTGAATTCTCTTGGTAATGTTTGTCTCTATATGTCATGTCCTTTTCTCTAGGGTTTCCACTTCCTAGATTATCTCAGATTATGATTTCTTCTTAGCTTCATAGCTTCTATCTCCATTTTTAGGTCTCCTCCTGTTTGATTAGAGTTTTTTAAAGTGATTTGCTCAATCCTTTCATCTCTTTCTTTGTGTATTCCTGTTCTAGGCTGAGAGATTTATGTTCCTCCTTTAAGGTCTCTGTCATTTGCATAACCTCAGATTTGAAATCCTTCTCTTGTACATTGAGTATGTATCTCAAAATCTTGTTGTGGTGGTGGGACTGCTGGTTTCTCATGGTATCAAATGGTCCTGGGGATTATTGCTCATGTTCTTATGCTGACCTCTTCCCATTGTAATATCTCTGGTTGGAGTATGTGTCCAGTGCCTGCCTGGACCTTGGAACTTTCTGTGGCTTTTCTGGGTGACCTGAGGTCAGATCCACTAGTGTTCCAGACTGTGCTGTTTGCTGGGTGCTAGAACCCACAGACACTGGTGATTTTGCAGTCTCTGCTTTGCTCTGTGCCCTAGGGAGATCAAGAGGTGCCCTCAAGCCAAGCATGTGGCAGTAGTCTTCAGAGGATGTATGCCAGTTTCTGTGGGGACCAGGGACTTTGTTGCTTTGCTGGGTGACTGGAGGCTGGACACAACTGTCCTCCATAGAATTTGGACTCCTTTCATCTGTAAGTCACTAGTACTGATGTTTTTCTTATTCTCAGTTCAGACCTTAGGTTGCTGAATAGTCACTGCTGTCCTACTGATCAAACAAAGTGTGTGTTAGACACCGTCATCTTGAATCCCTTCTGTAGTCTCATTTATTAATTGTTAATCTTAGTGCCTGAACTATTGATGTTCTGTTCAGAAAGTTGTCTTCTGTTCCAATGCACTCAAGGCTATTTCCTGTAATGGAAGTTTTGGTTTCTTTGTAAACTCAGTTATGTTATATAAATGTGCTTTTGTTTTAATCCCCAGTGTGGGATTTTAATTTGGCTTTAGTATGTCCATAGCTGATAATTGCCTCCTGCAGGGTCTGGTGTTTGCCAGCTGCTAACTGTGAAGAGAGGCATGTTCTAGGACTCTGAGATAAATAGGAGAGCCCAGAAAGAGAAAGTCTGGCATAGTGTGCAGTGGTGGCGTGTGGCATGTAGCAGTTTGGAGAGACTGAAGACAGATGGTGTGGTGGCTTGGAGATAGATGGAGAACATAATTTCAAAGCAGAAGCTCAGAGGATACTGCTTGCTGCATTTGCTGTTGATAGAGAATGGTAATGTTCTAAGAGAACCTCATTGATGCTAAACATCTGGGAGAAGTAAAGGGGTGTTCCCCCTCTCTCTACTAATCTTTCTCTCTTACTCAGGGTTATGGAGCTGTTGGAAGGGAGGTAGAGGCTTCAATACCCCAAATAAAATAGAGTTTAAAAACAAGCACCTACAATTGTCTACTTTCTCTTTAATTAGATTTAGTGTATCCTGTTTTATGTTGAGGTCTGTGATCCACTTGGAATTGAGTTTTGTTAAGGGTGATAAACATGCATCTATTTGTATTCTTCTGCATGCAGATATCCAGTCAGACCAGCATCATTTGGTGAAGATGTTTTCTTTTTTCCATTGTATGGTTTTTGGCTTCATTGTCTGTAGGTGTGTGGGTTTATTTCTGGCTCTTTGATTCATTTACATTGATCACCCTGTCTGATTTTATGCCAATACTGTGAATTTTTTATTACTATTACTCCATAGCACAACTTGAAATCAGGGATGGTGATACCTCCAGAAGTTATTTTTCTGTACAAATTGTTTTAGCTCTCCTGGGTCTTTTATTTTTCCATTTGAAATTTAGAATTGCTTTTTCAAGGTCTGTAAGGAATTGTGTTGGAATTTTCATGGGAATTGCACTGAATCTATAGATTGCTTTTGGTAAAATGTACATTTTTACTCTGTTAATCCTACCAATCCATGAGCATGGGAGATCTTTCAATCCTCTGATATCTTTTTCAATTTCTTTCTTCAGAGATTTGAAGTTTTTCTTTCATATGAGTCTTTCACTTGTTTTTCTAGAGTTACACCAAGATATTTTATATTATTTGTAGCTATTGCGAAGAGTGTACTTTCTCTAACTTCTTTCTCATCCCATTTATCACTTGTATAAAGGAGGGTTACTAATTTTTGAGTTAATTTTATATCCAGCCACCTTGCTGAAGGTGTTTCTTAGCTGTAGGAGTTCTCTGTTAAAAATTTGGGGTTTACTTATGCATACTATCATATTATCTGTGAATAGAGATACTCTGACTTCTTCCTTTCCAATTTGTATCCATTTGACCTTTCTTAGTTGTCTTATTGTTCAAGCTAAAACTTCAAATATTATATTGAATAGATATGGAGAGAGTAGGCAGATTTACTCCTGATTTTAGTGGAATTTCTTTGTTTCCCTGACGTCTGTCTCCAAGACGTTTAACATGAAGGGTGTTGGATTTTGTCAAAGTCTTTTTCAGCATTTAAAAAGATGATCATGTGTTGTTATTGTTATTGTTTCTTTCTCACTTTCTTTATATAGTGGATTACATTGCTGAATTTTTGTATATTGAACTATCCCTACATCTTTTGGATGAAGCCTACTTGTTCATGGTGGATTATGTTTTTGATATGTTCATGGATTTGATTTGTGAGTTTTCTATTGAGCATTTTTGCATCAATGTTGACAAGGGAGATTGGTCAGAAATTATCTTTCTTTTTTTTTCAGTTTCTTTTTTTGTTATTTATTTATTTAATAACTTACAGCCTGAACACAGCCCCTGTCTTATCTCCTTACAGTCCCACCCTCATGCACCCCTTCCCCTTATACCTTCTTCTCTGAAAAGAAGAGCATAAGTGGTACCAGACCATCCTGGCATCATCCAAAGGAATTTAACTACATCCAAGAAAACATAGTAAATAAATAACTTCAGACCAGCAAACAAAGGGAAACACTCACATAAAGATACACATAGGCACACACAGACACAGAGAGACAGACAGACAGACAGACAGACAGACAGACACACACACACACACACACACACACACACACACACATACTCCTACCACCACCACCATCAAAATTATAGGAATTAATAACCATTGGTCATTAAAACTCTCAATATCAATGAATTTAATTGCCAAAAACAAAATCAGAAAAAAACCACACTGGCTAACAGAATAGATACAAAAACAGGACCCATTATTCTGCTGCATAAAAGAAACACACCTCAGTAACAAAGATAGATATTACCCCACAGTAAAGAGTTGGAAAAATTTTTCCAAGGAAATGGGCTCAAGAAGCAAGCGTGAGTAGCCATTTTAATATATAATAAAATAGATTTTCAATTAAAATTAATCAAAAGAGATGGGGAAAGAGATTTCATACTCATTGAAGGAAAAAATCTGCCAAGATGTCATCTCAGTTCTGAACTTCTATGCCACAAATGCAAAGGCACACATACTCAAAACAGAAACACTAATCAATTTAAACTATACACTGATCCCCACACATTAATGGGGGCCTTCAATGTCCTAGTCTCACCAATGGACAGGTCAACAAGAAAGAAACTAAACAGAGAAATAATGAAACTAACCAACATTATCAGACAAACAGACCTAGGATATATTGACAGAACATTTCATCCAAACAGAAAAGAATATACCTTCTTCTCAGCATCTCGCAGAACCATCTCTGAAACTGACCATATAGTCTGTCACAAAGCATCAACAGGTATAAGAGAATTGAATTAATCCCCTGTATCTTATCAGACCACCATAGATTAAAGTTGGACTTCAACAACCACAGAAACAACAGAAAGCTGACAAATTTATGGATGCAGAACAACTCTTTACTCAATGATCACTGAGATAGAGTAGAAATAAATTAAAGACTTTCTAGAAAGCAATGAAAATAAAGGCACAACCTACTCAAAATTATAGGACACAATGCCATGCAAAGAGAAGAATTCACAGCACTATGCTTTCATAAATAACTCGGAGAGATCTCATACTAGAAATTAGAAAGGTCTAGAATGAAAAGAAGTAAAATCATGCAAAAGGAGTTGATGGTGGGAAATAAACTCAGGGCTAACATCAATGAATTAGAAACAAAGAGAACAATACAAAACCCCAAGAAACCAAGATCTGGTTCTATGAGAAAATCAATGAAATAGACACACTCTTAGCCAAACTAATTTAAATGCAGAGAGACAATATTCAAATTAACAACATCAGAAATGAAAAGGGGGCATAATGACAGACACTGAGAAAGTCCTGATTTCTTGAGCCCTTACTGCTCAACATGTGCCTTATACATTGTCTTCTGACTTAGTTTGCAGTTGAGTCTAAGAAAGAAGCACACTGCCCATGGGACAGATCTCAGTGACCTTATTACTCTGACTGCGCTTATCAGATTTTCACTGTTACAGAAAGACATTAAAATAATTTCTATCAGTGCACAATTATGTTAGGTTCCAATATGTATGTACAGTGTGAAATATTTATGTCAGATTATTCATGGAAATCTTTGTGACTATTTATCATTTATCATGAAGACTATAGGAATTCTAGTTTTCTGAACTTTCTCATACATTATTGTTATATATATATGACATGTGAATATATATATATTCATTCTACCATGTAACGACACCCATGAGTTCTTCCTAACTAGTTGTATCCCAGTTTTAACCCCATTCTCGATTCTCTTCCATTCACCCAAGCTCTGGTAACTTCTTTTCTATGTTCAATGACCAAGACATTAAACTTGTGGATTATTTATGTAAGCATATTGTACAGAACTTTCCTTTCTGTGTTTAGACTGTTTTATTTAAAATAATGATTTCCAATTCTACCAATGTTGCTATAATTGATAAGATTCCGTCTGTTAATGACTGAATGGTATTCTGTGTGTATATATAACAGCATTGCTTTGGCCATTAATCAGATGATAGACACTTAGATTGTCTCCTTGGTTGTACTGAAATTGACTGGTTTGAGTAACTGCATTGGGTCACAAAATAATGTCAGTTTGGTCTCTGAAGTCCACTTTCCTGAATTTAAATTCTGGCATCACCACTGACTTCACAGAAACATCTTCCTCTGTGTTTGCATCTTGTTTGCCCATGTATTGGTATTATTCACATGAACTAAAGTGTGAAAGCAGCTCTGGTGTCCATAAGTGGATAGATAACAAGTATCATGTGGCAGTTAGACACAACTGAGTATTTTTAAGCCTTAAAAATGAAGGAATTCCTGGCCCATGATGCATCCCAAGTGAGCCTGGCAGACATGCTTGGGAAGCAGCCAGAAACAGCAGTGTATGACTCCATTGGACAGAGAACTGAGGACTCTTCTTCCTGCTGTTTCTTCTTTGCTCTTGGTCTCACACTCTATCCTAATGATTCACTTCTCAGCTGGGGCCACACACAAATACTCCACACACCATTTTGTGGATCTGTCTCACTAGCCAGAGGATCAGGAACAATAGGCCCTCGGTCAGGAGGCTTTGATTTCATACATTGCTTGAAGGTGTACAGAAGTTTGATGATAAATAAGCTGCATTGTGAATTGTCGCTTGCGTTTCAGTAGATGGTTGCTGGAGAGACGCCAGTACTCAGTAATGACATGAATGATGGAGCCCGTTATCAAAGTCTGGTAAAATGTGCATACCACAAAGATAACCATTTTAAACTACTTTTAGAAGTGCAGCCAAGTGGAATTAAGTACTTCTCCACCATTGTACAACTCCAGGGCCACCCACCTCCCGGAGGTTCTTGTTCCCAGCTCAGCAGCTCAGCAGCCAGTGAGCTCATCATCCACAGCCCCTCTTTCATCACTGCAGCATCTTCAGGGCTCATCCATGGTGCAGCATAGGCCAGATTTCTTTCTGAAGGCCGAGCAACATCAGGAAAGGCCAGATCTTGATGAGTTGGCAAGTATGCAGGGTGGCGATGGACATGGCGATAGTTTGAGACTTCTCTGCGAGAAAGACCCACTCTTGCAGGCTGCTAAATGACACTGGAATAAATTGCCCATTTTGTTGCTGCCCGAATGGAGTATAGGTCTTATCACTTGGAAAGGAGTCAATAGAACTTGTAAGCCACAGAAATGTGAAGGACTTATAAGGTCCTTAAACTCTTGTGGACTTTGGATTGAATGTTAGGAGTGTCTCTAGAACTGTCCAATTCTGTCGTTAGATTTTCATTGTGTGGCCATGTTTTCTTACTATTCAATAGGCTCATATCTATTTCAATATGGTGTTGGTCAAAGGAGCAAACATTTATGGGGTTATTAGCCCAGTGAAAGGAAAGCAAATGTGACCTTCCAGGGCTAAGCCCACTATCTAGGGTGTGAGTTTAAGGCACATAAGCCCTTCCATGGGGAACTCTGCATTGGCTGGGTCTGGGCATGTGTACAAATCTCCTGCAGGGATTTCCCCACCTCTCTCTACATAGTTAATATCCAAGAAAAACAACGATGTGTGTAGAACCCAATGAGATTAGACTAAAACCCAAAATAAACAAGGATTTTGATATCATTCTGTCCTGACTCATGTCTTGCATGTTTTAAATTCTCTTGGCCCCATAAACACATTACAGCTAATTACGGCTGAGGCACAGACGGCCTGCGACTGAGTACATAGTGGATTCCAAGGCTAGAAAGCTGAGCTTAACTTCTCCAGGTTGGCAAGTTCACAGTCCTACGCTAGGGCCAGAAACCCTGGGGAGGTAGCCTGAGTAGTTGGCAGCCAAAAAACAGAGGAGGAGGCAAGAGAAACAGAAATCAATCATCGATCTCCCCCATCTAATCCGCATGGGGTTTTGGTTTCCCTATGTTTTGCGCTTTTGTTGTAACAGCTGGAAGGCTGTGCCCTGCCACCCTGATAGTTTCTAGCACTGACATTTTTTTGTTTTGGGGGGGGGGTGGATAACTCAGCTCTTGGAAGCTTCACAAAAGAAACTGGTGAGTTCTCTGACATCTCCGAGAACAAATCAAAGGGTTTCCTCTCCAGTTTTCTGTGTGACACATATTGGTTTTGAAAACCGAAACACAACAGCAAAGAATAGAGAAGGCAGGCCGAGCATGTCAGATGGTGCAGGACTTGGAGGCTGGAGCAGCGCGGGAGTTCGAGGGTGGAGAGGGTTAACTAACAAGGAGATAGCAGCCAAGGCCTTAGGGCCTATGGTACCTTTAGGAGCGCACAGAAACAGTTTTCAGTTCTTTTAAAATGAGAAGAAAAGAAAAAAAATAGGTCAGAAAAAGTATCTCTACACACCAAGTTGATATGTTCATTTTACAACATCAGAAAAAACACCGTTTTTTAATATTTGTTTCTTTGTTTTGTTTTTAAACCTAGAAAGGGGTCTTTTGAGGCACAGTGTCGTGGAAGCCATGTGAAGCTCTGACTGGAACTGTAGATTCTTCATTTTACTGATACCTGGGCCTTAGAAACAACTGTGGGAAATTAGGCTGGATCCTCGCCATTTGTCTTCTTGCCTGTACTGGGCGAATAAGGGAGAGCTGCAGGAACAAGAGAGATAAACGTGATGGCTGTTGTCTGAGAGTCACTAACTGTGAACCCATGCAACTTCTTCCTCCTTTGAAGTCAGTATTTCCTTCTTGTTCACTTCCTTGGCCTACACTGTGGAGCAGCAGGTCCCCATCGCGGAAAAGGAGCAGAGGGGCTCCAGGCCTCAAAGAAGCTGCACTTGACACCCCAAAGGGACTGGGGGAAGCTCTCTGCAGAGCTGGGACCGTCTTCAACTGCTGGAATGGCAGAGGGCATTGGAGTCAAGAGTTCACTAATCCAGATTTGGTTCCCCATTCCTGCAATCCCAGAATTTAGGAGGCTGAGGCAAGAGAATCTCCCATGCATTCAAGGCTAGCCTGTGCTACAGAGTGAGACCTTATCTCAAAAAAGTTAATCAGCCAAACTGATCAAGTGTTACAAGGTAACTTATTCAGGGAACACACAGACTACTTTTTTCTTCTATTGAAAATAGATTTTTCCCCTTTTTCTCCTTTTATTAAAAAGAATACTTCTTCATGCAATACAACCTAATTCCAGTTTGCCCTCCTTCTATTCCCCCCAGCTTCTCCCAACTCTTCTCCCATCCAGATCTACTTCTTTTCTATCTCTCATTAGAAAAGAACAGGCTTCTAATACATAAAAACCAAATTAAATGAAATAAAACCAATCCCATCAAAGTTGGACAAAGCAACCCAACAGAAGGAAAAGAGCTCCAAGAAAAGGCACAAGAATCAGAGATCTACTTATTCATATACTCAGGAGTCACATAAAACACTAACTTGAAAATTATAATCTATATGCAGAGCAATAAGACAACAAAATGGTGGGATACAAAATTAACTCAAAAACATCAGTAGCCTTCCTATATACAAATGACAATCATGCAGAGGAAGAAACTAGGGGAACTACACCCTTCACATTAGCCACAAGCAATATAAAATATTTAGGGAGTTACTCTAACCAAGCAAGTGAAGGACTTGTTTGAAAAAATTTTCAAAACTCTGAAGAAAGAGATTGAAGATGACATGAGAAGATGGAATGATCTTCCTTGCTCATGGATTGGGAGAATTAACATAGTAAAAATGGCCTTCTTACCAAAAGCAACTTAAGATTTAATGCAACCCTTATCAAAATCCCTACACAATTCTTTAAAGACATTGGAAGATCAATTCTCAACTTCATATGAAAAAACACCCTAGAATAGGATGGTTGATTAATGGAATCAAATTGAAGACCCAGAAAGAAATCCACACACATATGGTCACTTGAGTTTTGACAAAGAAGCCAAATCTATTCCATGGAAAAAAGATAGCGTCTTCAACAAATGGTGCTGGTCTAACTGGATGTCTACATGTAGAAAAATGCAAGTATACCCATATTTATCACCATGCATAAAACTCAAGTCCAAGTGGATTAAAGACCTCAACGTAAAACCAGAGACACTAAATTTGTTAGAAGAAAAAGTACGGAAGAGCCTGGAAATCATTGGCACAGGAGACAACTTCCTGAACAGAACACCAACAGCTCAGGCCTTAAGATCAACAATTAATAAATGGGACCTCTTGAGGCTGAGAAGCTTCTGTAAGGCAGAAGACACTGTCAATAGAACAAAGTGACTGCCAACAGACTGGGAAAAGATCTTCACCAATCCTACATCTGACAAAGGTCTAATATCCAAAATATATAAAGAGCTCAAGAAATTAAACACCACCAAACCAAATAACCCAATTAAGAAATGGGGCTCAGAATTAAATAGAGAATTCTCAATAGAGGAATATCAAATGGCTGAGAAGCACTTAAAGAAATGTTCAGAGCAAATCAAATTGACTCTGAGATTCTATCTTACACCATCCAAATGGCTAAGATAAAAAATTCAAGTGACAGCACGTACTGGTGAGGTTGTGGAGAAAGGGGAACACTCCTTCATTGCTGGTGGGAGTGCAAACTTGTACAACCACTTTGGAGCTTTCTCAGAAAAATGGGGATAGGGCTACCTCAAGATCTAGCTATTCCACTCCTTGAAAGAAATTGTGGAGTATTTACACAATGGAATACTATTAAAAACAAGGAAATCCTGATATTTGCAGACAAATGGAAGGAACCAGAAATGATCATACTGAGTGAGTTAACCCATACTCAGAAAGACCCACATGGTATATATTCACTTATAATTGAAGGCTAGTCCCAAAAAGATGTCCCTTCAAAGTATTCACTTACCAGGCAATTGGAATAGATGTGGGAACCTCCTATTGGCACTCTAGGTGAGAGAAGTATGGGAGAATGGGGAAATAGAAGGAGCCAGAGGGTCCTAGAAACCTACCAGAAGACCATCATGTTGGGTGGATCTGGACCCAGGGGTGTCTGCTCAAACTGGTGCACCAACCAACGACAACACACACAGTCAACATTGAACCCCTTCTCAGATCTAGCCAATGGACAGGATATTATCCACAGTTGTGTGGAGAGTGGGGACTGACTCTGACATGAACTCTGGTGCCCCATATTTGACCACTTCCCTGTGGTGGGGTGGCCTGGTGGCACTCAGAGAAAGAATAGGCAGCCTACCAAGATAAGATTTGATAGGCTGTGACCATATGGTGGGGGAGGAAGTCCCCTTCTGTCACAGACCTAGGGGAGGGGAATAGGGTGAAAGAGGGAGGGAGGGAGTAATGGGAGGATACAAGTGGTGAGATAACAATTGAGGTGTAATCTGAATAAATAAAAAAAAAAAGAATAAAAATTGCCATTGAAGCTTCCTGCTTTAAAAAAAAAAAGTGCCTGCACCGTACCAGATGCAGAGCTTCAACTTACCATGGCTGAACCTGATCTGGAGCCTGCACTATCTGTGCCCTCCTGCTACCACCCAACAGAGAAGGTGTCTGGGCCTATTAAGTTTTGGCACACAAAGGAATCTCAATTCATAGCCACCTCGAATCGATGAATTAAGGCTAGGTTCTGAGATAAGAAACATTCGTACTCTAGCTGGGAAGATGTACAGCCAGCCCATTCCTATTAGTCACGAAGGTGTGTGAACTGTTTCCTGACTATATGCTAAGGATGCCAGCTCCGTATTCTGCTGCCAGTAACATCATTCTCCTGCTGGCCTGCCCACCAGACTGCGTTTGCACAGCAAACTGAAACACAGCTTACTGACACTTCTACAATAGTAGGCACAAATTATTAGAATCTAATCTGCAGCTATTCTGGGCAGCACTGCACAGCACCCCTCTCCTATTTGTTGAGCCAATGAGGTGCAGAAAGCTCTTGTCTAGGCTCTGCTTCTGAGCTGCTCTGCCTGCCCATGGCCTCTGCTCATGCTCTACGAAGTGCTAAGAATCCTGCTGTCTTGAATTTTCAACCTAGGCATGGCACCCTTTCTTGACCTCCCACTCCCTGGCTACTCCTGACTGAGCCTAGCCTTGGGTTCCATCCAGGGGATAGCTCTTGTTACTGGCATCTGATCCCTAAGGGCTGTTTTTCATCCCATTGTTCTGACCTGTGACCCCTAAATTTGTATCCTTTGGGTGAGATGTCTCTGTTCCATTGTCAGCTTTTCATAACTGGTTTTAAAGCTTGGGCCTGAATTGCACTATTTTAGGACCTCAAAACTTGGCATTACATAAATCATGAGGGCATTCTGGGAGTTTTGCTCATTGGTGACTATATGGGCATGCTAATGACCCAGGGATTCTTTCTGTAAACTGCTTCCTAGAGGGAGATTGGAATGCCTCATGATTTTATAATTAAGGTCCAGACCTGCCTCCTCCAGACCTCAGAGTCTCATGGAGGGGACGAGGGAGCTGTGACTTAGGAGGCAGGCTGAGCTTCCATTTGTACTTGTTTTCTACATTTGCTTGTCTGTGCGACTGAGTTGGAAGAAAGAACATTGCAATCTAGGGAACCTGTGACTGGCTGAAGTCACAAGCTGATGGCTGCGGGAGTGGAGATTACAGCCTGGATTCTAACTCCAGGTTGCTATTTAGGGGGCTTTCTGCCTGGTCTCTGTGCAAATATAACTGTAACACCAAAACTCATTCTAAGCTTTGAAAATTCAACCTCCACTTTGGTCTAATTTTAAGGAACACACAGTTATCTATATTTTGTACTTGTTGGAATTTTAGAGTTTAGTTGTTGCCTTTGAGTACATACTAAATGTCTTAGAGATTCTGGATCAGTCCCATGGGGGAATCCCACATACTAGAGTGGCCTGTAGTTTTCCCTAAGTGTACCTACAGGGGAGAAACATTTCAGAATTACTTAAAATAGTGAAAGCAAGGGGGAAAAGGTTTTCCTACCTGGGTGCGATTGGGGCCAATCTACCATGTAAAGACACAGCCAGCATTCTTACATTTCCTGTGAGCTCCAGAGGCATTCTCATTTGTTTATTGCCAGGATAAAATTTCCAAGAAATGAATTTCTCGAGTCTTTTACTCAGTGAAGCAAACCTACTTTTCTAGTTGCTGTAGTAAATAAAGACAAGTCAGTGGAGTTTAACAGGAAGACTTTGGAGTGAGCCCCTGATAAAAAGCCCAATGGAAGCTTTTGTCCAGGCTGCTTCATGTCTTTGTACGAAGGAGAATGTAATTGGTGAGGATGTCCATGCTAAGAACTGATGTGTCAAAGTAGCTGATGTGGATTATAAAGCACAGAAAGGAAAACACATAAATATAACCATCAAAGAATGAGCATATAATTGAATCCATCACTTCTGGTAGAAATACATTCATACTTACCTCACTACATTTTTAAACAATTTTAGTTTTGTGTGCTTGAAGGATGCTCTCAGTAGTTGGCATATACATTTTGGGAAGTAGTTTTTAAGTCACTATACAAACTACACTTAACGACACATTTAATTTTATTGCTTTTTAGTTAGGTGTAGGTGTGTGGGTATGTGCATGTCAGTGTAGATACCTGCAATGTCCAGATGAGAACATTAGATAAATCACTTGCAACTGGAGTCACAGGCAGTTATGATCGGTCTCTTCTCGGCTTTGGGAGCCCTTGATATACTTATCAGTACCCTAATTATTCAAGGAGCAAGCACCCTGTACTTCATTCAGGATACAAGGATAAGAATTAGTTTTCACACTTGGGGTGTTTAAAATCCAGCACAAAATACTTTTATGTGACCACATCACTATTTATTCATCTTGATCATTTCAAATGTCAGGAGCAAATTTCTAGGCAAACAAAAAGACAGTTTCTGATGAGTATTCAGGCAGTTAGTCTTGAATTCACATTATCCACTTGATATCTCTGCTGTGTTAGGAGTTACTCTTGAGACAGCTGAAAGGGATAATATTAAAATAGATTAGGTGATTGTATTCAGTGCCTATAAAAAGCTATAATCTAAAGGCCTAGAAAGTTTATTTCTATAACTACTAAAATGTAAATGGACATTCAAATGTACCATTTATATTTTTAGCGAAACATGGCTTTTATCACATATAAACAAACAAGCAATCCAAGATTGTCAAAGAAGTTGTTAGAAGTAGAAAATGACTAATTAAAATAAGAAATACCGGTCTTATTACCCAGCAATGGTCTGGAACTGAATTGAATGCTGTTTGATTTAGGAATTATAGCAATTCATATCTTAAGGGCTCTGGAGTCTTCATCAAACCATGGAAAATGTGGTACTTTAACTATGGAGACCGCGCATGGAGATGGTAGTGCAGGCGTATTCTACCCAGAGAGTCTCCAGGGCTGAGCCAGATCTTTCTTCTATACTTCATCTGGGATCTGCCGTTTGAATTGTCAGCAGACCCTTCTGTTGGGGAGACTCATCAAATTTGAAATGGAGGAGCGTGGTTAGAAATGACAGAATTCAGGCCACAGGGAAGCTAATTACAGTTGGTTTTAATGTCAACTCGTCACAAATTAGAATCACCTGAGAAGGGAGCCACTCTTGTTTTGTTTTTTGCTTTTCTTTTTTTAATATATCTTATTAATTTATTCATATTACACCTCAATGGTTATCCCATCCCTTGTATCCTCCCATTCCTCCCTCCCTCCCATTTTTCCCTTACTCCTCTCCCCTATGACTGTGACTGAGGGGGACCTCCTCCCCCTGTATATGCTCATAGGGTTCAAGTCTCTTCTTGGTAGCATCCTATCCTTCCTCTGAGAGCCACCAGGTCTCCCCATCCAGGCATCCAGGGGATGTGGTCAAATATGGGGCACCAGAGTTCGTGTGAAAGTCAGATCCCACTCTCCTCTCAACTGTGGACAATGTCCTGTCCATTGGCTAGATCTGGGTAGGGGTTCTAAGTTTACTGCATGTATTGTCCTTGGTTGGTGCCCTAGCTTTTTGCTTTTCAAGACAGGGTTTCCCTGTGTAGCCTTGGCTGTCCTAGACTCGCTTTGTAAACCAGCCTGGCCTCGAACTCAGAGCGACATGCTTGGCTCTGCCTCATGAGTGCTGAGATTAAAGGCCTGTGCCACCATGCCCGCCCTGAGGGAGCCACTCATAAAACCCAGCCCCACTATGGGCAGCACCTTCAGGAAAGAGTACGGCTGAAGAATGAGCATCTCCTTCGGCTGTTTGGCCTTCTCTTTTGCCTTCGAGATGGTTTCTCCAGCTACAGCTGCCAATTCCTTTGCTGATAGCTAAACCAGTGTTCTCAAATTCATCCTGGAATGGGAACGTGGTTCTTCAGGAAACGTCCTGGACTCCAGTGCCAGATGGAGACTGTGGGGGCTCAAGCCCTGTGGACTGAGAAACTAGCAGTTGTCACACCCACACCAAGTGAGAGGCAGACACTGTGGGACTACTCTGCCTCCTGAGGAACCAGCCTCAAGGACTGAGCAATGCGGCTTCTCAGCTTTCACATGGGAGTCCTGTTACTACTATTTTTGAGTTGGCTTAATAAATTCTTACACACACACACACACACACACACACACACACACACACACACACACCATTGGTGCTGTTCCTTTAGAGAGCCCTGACTAACAGTAGCAAAGCAACTAGACTTTGCCTTTGAGCATAGAAATATTACATTATAAATTTTATTAGAAAACAAAGATAAGTAAGAAGAAATCAATAAATAAATAAACTTTCTATTTTGGCTCAAAGGTTTATGGTGGCGTCTTGGTGTTTTGTTTTGTTTTGTTTTTGTTTTTGTCTGACTCTCCTTAGTCTGGATGTGCCTTTTTAAAATTTATTTCATTGAAGTCTCATGTGACAACCAAAGCTGGTTTCTGAACCTTTCTGCCTCAGCTGCCTGAGTGCTGGAGTTATAGACCCCAGCCTCATAGACGGAACTGCAGGATTCTTGAAAATAATCATTGTTGGACTAGCTAGATCATGGCCTGTGGGACCATCTATTGGGACCCCCCAATAGATATCAAAATATATAGCTAATATAAAATATAAATCATAACATATATCATATATATATTCTTTCATTGCATCAGTTCTTTTTTTAAAGGTCTTAAAGTTATTTAATATGTACAAAGACTAGCATGATCAGTTTCACTGGTTTGGTAGTCTTGAATAATCCATTTGAAGTTGTTTAGTTTGGCTTAAGGAAATTTATGTTCTTCACATGTGGACTGAAACACTGGTGGTACACAGACCAGACTGTGGATGTGTGGATGTGTGTGTGTGTGTGAGAGAGAGAGAGAGAGAGAGAGAGAGAGAGAGAGAGAGAGAGAGAGAGAGAGAGGGAGGGAGGGAGGGGGGGAGGGAGAGAGAGAGGGAACTCTGATTGAGCTTCCATAGGTGACTCTATCTACTGGTGACCCATCTTGCCTTCAGGTGACTAGCAAGGAGGAAGGGAGGAAGGAGCAAGCTGCATTCTCTCGGCTTTCCCACTCTCGTGACTGTTGACGACCACTCCCGGTACTTGTTGAGGGCATACTTTGTGATAAGCCTGAAGAACAAAACAGTGCACCTCCTCCAGTCTACATTGGTGTGCTCGTCCAGAAAGGACGCACAAATGGCTGCCGACGTATGTGATAGTCACTTTGGAGTGTAGGCACTGAGGCTGGGGAGTGGCTCCTTGGCGTGCACCAGTGTGCTTTAGAGGGCAGGCCATTGTGCTGAGAAGCATGCCTGGACAAGACACCAAGCATGGCAATGGGGAGGGAGGTGGTAATTCAGCCTCCTGCTATTTGCTGTTTCATCTCAGACAAAATCTGACACCCATAGGTCCAGGCAGCTTTTCACTGGAAAAATCTAGAGACTTCAGTTAAAGTAAAAACTGATGCTGCTTAGCTAACAATACTCTATGAGCAATACCCATGGTGTGTATTCTTGGAAAGTTTAGTTTTGACTTTCAGATTTAGCAGTCAACAAATTAAAAGAACTAAGTTCCCCCTTGAAAATATGTTTTTATTTTTATTTTTTTGTCTTCCTATGTACCCCAGGCTGTCCTTGAACTCACAATCCTCTTGCCTCAACTTATGTCTGCTGAGGTCATAGACAGATACACCACCACACCTGGCTTAGTTCTTGTATTCATTGAAAGTAGTTGCCCATGCCAAATCTGTCCAGAACTCAGTTAGGATTAACGTGGAAGCAAATTAAGTGTAATGAGCATGCACTTGTTCTAGCTGCAGAGTCCAGCTGCCAAGCTTGCATGTGGGCTCCGCTGCTGGTCTCTGGGTAGCATGCAGAGAGCCACTGAGCCTGTCTGTGACTCTGTAAGATGCAACAACTGGCAGTGAAGCTCATACACAGAGCTGTCCTGAGATGAACATATAGAAAGCCTTTACATTAGTGCTTGAGATATAGTAAGGATCAGTAAATACTGTTCCTACTATGATAAAGAGAATGGCCACATTTCAATAATTTTATTTTTTGTGTATTTTATGTGCATGGGTGTTTTGTCTGCATGTACATTTGCACACCAGAAGAGGCCATAGGATTCCATGGGACTACAGTTACAGACAGTTGTGAGCTGCTATGTGAATGCTGAGAATTAACTCAGGACCTCTGGAAGAACATCTAGTGCTTTTAGCTGCTGAGCCATCTCTCTAGTACCTAAATTTAAATCATGGAACGCTGGTGAATGCAATTGAAAGAGAGAGAGAGAGAGAGAGAGAGAGAGAGAGAGAGAGAGAGAGAGAGAGAGAGAAACTTTTGATTTAATGAAAGAAAGGATATTTGCCAATGGAGGACTTTGATTAAATTAATCACAAGCAGCAAATGATATCTAACAAGGATGATCATTTTGTCTTGACCTCTTATCCTACCCTGTGACTTTTCTCATTGTGAAGGTGCCTCATGGCACTGTAAGGTTCTGTACCTGGAGGAGGTCCTTTTAGTGACAGTTTGCTTTTTTATTTTGGAACAAAATAGTAGAGAAAATCAACTTAAAAGGAAAGTGGACTCTGGCTCAAACTTTCAATGGTTGTCTGTCCATGGACCATGGAAGTTTGGTTATTTCCTTAGAGCTGTGGTAAGACAGAACATGATGGTGGAGTCTAAGGGTAGAAGCAAGGCAAAAGAACCAGAGGCCGGACATCCACCGTCTCCTTCTAAAGAAACATCCTAATCATCTAATTTCTGTCCTAAGCCCCACATCTTAAATGTTCCCACATCTCTTAAAGATGTCACAGACTGGCCACCAAGCCTTTATGACGTGGATTTTGGGGCTGCTTAAGATCTAAGATACCTTTATATAGATTCTATTTATACTGAGTTTCTACCTACTTTGTGTCTCCTCTGGGGTCTGGGCTGTTCTCCTATTTATGCCGTTGTCTTCTCTGGGATTATGACCTGTCCTTGAAAACCTCAGTGTGGGATGCTGAACCACAGCAGAGGTGTGTCTGTTAATTAGACCTGGGAGTCTAATGTTTGATAAGCCCGGCTGTGGACACAAGCTGAGCACCTAGCTTACTTGTGAGTGTAGCCTCTGATTAAGCACAAATTCTTACTTATGAATCTAGTTGGTCACATGGTACAAAACCTGGGACTTCCAGTTCACATGTTTTGGCACATTAGTATACGATTTTTTTTTTGAGTTTTGGAGGGATTAAATCCTATTCTTCCACAAAGTCACTTCTGAATAAGCACAAAAATCTCTCATGGCCACCACGGAAAAGTGAGGAATGAGGGCAGCCTACCATACATCCTGCACAAAGACGTGTTTTTCCAGAATCTCTTAGACCCAGCCCTGGTGTTATTTATTTTTTCATTCACCTGTATAGTGAATTCACCTAGTAAGTGAATAAATACAATTTTATTCTCTCTTTGATGGATTTCTTAAATTATAGGATTTTAAATCTCTTAATAATGCTTATAGATTTCACTATTCTTTCCCCAAAGTTTAGGGAAACACATTGAAAACCTGATGCATGTACAGTGCCACTCAAATACATTGACATGAACATAACATTGACTCCTATCATGGAGAGATCCATCCTAATATACATTTTGAAAAAAATAGATGGCCACAAAACTTCTCAAAGCCAACACCTGGTAATAAGGTGATTAGAAGTTGATCTGCAGCTGGGTGTAGTGGTGCATGCCTGAAATCCCAGGACTTGCGTAGGCAGAGGCATGCAGACTGCTGGGACTTTGAGGACAGCCTTATCTACAAAGAGAGTCCAGGACAGCCAAAGCAACACGGAAGCTGTCTCAAAAGAAAGAAAGAAAGAAAGAAAGAAAGAAAGAAAGAAAGAAAGAAAGAACAAAGTTGACTTGCAAATTTGACCTAAGTGTTGAATCACTGGAGAACCTTCAAATCTTCAAGTAGTGTACTTGGTATTTTCCTTTGTTCTTTCTGAGTAATAAAATACTATGATTGCTTTGGTAGTCAAATCAAATCAGACAAGCAAACTCAAACACTTAAATTACATAGGTATTGTGAGAATTAAAGTCAAGTGTTGGGTGTAAATGCTGTGTTAAAAATGCTGTTAAAAGTAGATGATTTTTGAGAGGTCCATCCTCTATTAGTAGTTTGGATAGATGTCTAATATAGATCAGCACTATAATACCCTCAAGGCTGGACAACTTTATGGTCACTGTCTAGTGACTAATTATTAGCAAAAAGCCTACACTGAGCATGGATGCTGAGAAATACATTGAAATGATCTTCAGGTTTTAAGAGGAAACCCATTGTATTAAAGTCAACCACTCTTGAGTTGACCAGTAAGATGTCCTCCTGATTTCTAGATGGGAACACAACCGTGTTACATCGAACCATCCAATACTTGCATAAAACCACATTCCTGTAAACTTGCATAGTATTTGAGGCATCCAAGTGAATCCCAGTTGCTCTATTCTGAGCTTGGTGATGGTGCTGGCCAGCTAGCTTGCTCTGGGCGGGCTTGTCTGGCTTCAGCATGGGCAGACAGGAGCTGCTTGCTTCAGCAATGTGCTGTCTTAGGACATTTTCTGCTGCCAGGATTGAATGCCACAGATTAGGTAGCTTGTGAAGAATAAATGTTCTTTTGTCTTGTGATGCTGGATGTGGCTGCGAATCTAAGAGTGTATTGCTGGCATGGGGGAGGGTCTCTGCGCTGGGTCATAGGATGATGAGAGGCCCAGGAGCTAGAACATAACAAAGGGCCCAAACTTGGGAGTTTAGTCCCCCCAGAAATGACATCAACCCATTTAGGGAAGCTGGATCTCTCCTGATCCAGTCACCTCTTTTAACTCTTTACCTCCTAACACTGGTGATTGGGGATTAAGTTTTTAATACATGACTTTTGGGGGGACACAATAACATGCAGCATTTGCCTTCACGACCACAAGGTGAATTTTTCCTCTTTCAACACAACACAAACGATTTGAGGTCACTGCTTAGATAAACCTCAGTTATTTGAGCTTTTCTGTGCCTTCCATATCTGACCCACAAACCGAGAGGTATCAAAGTCCAAAAGCTTTTCCCAATTCCTACATGTTTTTACAGTGAACGTGTAATTGGTTGGGCTTGAACCAGAGTTCATGTCTGCAGTGTTGGCCTCAAAACACAGGGGCCTCAAGGCGGCTTGCTGGTCCTTGCTGTGGAAAATATTTACTTTGTGTTATGTAGGGAAGCTGCCAAAAATACGCTTTTTGTTTATTGGTAAAGGGTCTTGTTAGAATTAAATTACTTAGGAATGTGTCCATTGCAATTAAAAGAGGCATAATGTTTATATTAACATTTTCAACTTTGGTTACTCAGGAGCATCACTTTACATGAGTGTGAATATGCAATGATGAACATGTTAAATTGTCTCATAATAAAACTAGCTTTTTAGGAAAATGTTAGTGTGGTTTTGTGGACCTCTCTGTACCAGCTGCAATGTAATATATTGCTGCTAGGATTTAGTTCCTGTATGTATAAAGTAGTAGACAAAAAATTAAGGTTGGTTTATTTAACTTCTTCATTTGAGCATTCAGTGAGTTCAGAGACTACAGGTGGCTTAAGAACTGACTGGAGAAACCAGACCAGGAAATAATTGTTGGGAATTAAAACCTAAGAATTTGGACTTAAACCCTTTGCCATGAATTCTGGTTACCACACACTGGTCAGGAGAGTTTGCATCTGGGTCCAGCAACAATTCCCTCCGAGTTGCAGACTGTTCTCTGTGAGATGTTCTCACATACATGCTTCATGCAAGTCCCATGCAAGTCTTGACTTGGAACTGCAGAGTTCAGGTCTTTGTTTTCTAGTTACTCAGTTATCTCTACAGGTGCTTTCTGACTCTTAGCATCTTGTTTTTTTGTATTGCAGCTGGGTATCTCCAGAATCTCAGGAGTGCTAGGCAGAAGCTTTAGCACCAAACCTCCCACACTGGTATTGTAACAGAGCATCCTGAACACATATCTCTTACCCTGCTTGCTCTTTGTTAGGTCATAGGGGAGAATCTTCTGTCCCATAGTGGGCAGATGCTACAGACTGGAAATAAAAAAATATTCAAATCTCCTTCTTCAAATTCACAAAATGGTTGGCCTCTGCCTTTCTCTAAGGGAGCTTTATTTCACACTTATTTTCCCATGGAGGCTACACCTTCCCCACATAAGTCCCTTGGAAAATCTGGAAAAAAATCATTCTTATTGCACCACAGGGTATATATTTAAATCAATTTCAGTAAATGTTTGTTGGCTGCTTACTATATTGCAGATACAAGGTGCTGTGGAATGGGGGGTAATTGAGAGAGCTGGTGGATGCAGAAATACACAAAAGTGAGTTGCAACCAATGAGGTTCTGGTCCAGAAAAGTCATATTCACACAGATGCCTGTGTATAATGGGGAGTGGGACTAGAAAAGACAGAAGCTAAAGCACCCTAAAGGAAGCAGGAAGGAAAGTCCAAGGGTGGATGTGCATTACTGATGGCCTTGAAATATGGTTGGGATTCATTAGAGAGCGGTCAGAGTTCCCAAGGGTACAAAACTCAGGGACCAAAAGGATGCTGCTGCTGACAGATGGCAGATGGAGGCACCTGTTCCACAGGTGCATACTCATGTATGGAACATTGGGGGTGGGAGTAAATAGGGATGATGGGACATGAGTGTGCTGGGTCTGGGCAGCCAGAGTCATCAAAGGGATTATAAACATTTTCTTTTCTGAGAAAAATTAGAAACTACTTGTGAGTACAAAGAAAAAATATTAGATGGGGGAGATGCCTCAATAGGTAGGAATACTTCTTTTAAACATAAACCTGAGTTTGGGTTCCTAGCACCTAGGGAAATAAAACGTAGTTATGGCTTTGGGTGCCTGTAAACACCGGCAGGTTAGCCAGCTTAGCTGAAGAATGGTGATCTCTGGATGTGCCGAGAGGCTCTGTCTTTAGAGGATAAGGACCTCTGCATGTGCACCTGTCTGTGGATGTGCGCACCACCACCCACTGGAGATCTCCTACAACCCTCTTTTCACACAAGTGTTTATGCCTCCTTAGAATTCTTATGTTGACATTTTTATTCCTCCAATGATGGCATTGAGAGGCCAGAAGGTACTGAGGCCATTCATCAGGAGGAATCCCTCAAGAGTAGAGTTGTTTCTCTTCTGAAAGGGGCATTGCACCCTTAACCACCATGGCCCACTGCTCAGGGACCAGCTCCCAGAGTCTAGAATCCAGAGGATCTGATGTGGTCATTTCACTTACCTGCCACGCTCTTTGTGGCCCAAACAGACAAATGAGAGTGACACCCCCTCCCCAGATTGCTGTGGGTGTGTTAATAAAACGATGGTATAATCAATTAAAATCACTATCAACAGTAGTGCTGAGTTCTTGTTTT
The DNA here is from genome assembly GCF_964271855.1 of Acomys minous. Taxonomy (NCBI): domain Eukaryota; kingdom Metazoa; phylum Chordata; class Mammalia; order Rodentia; family Muridae; genus Acomys; species Acomys minous. The sequence goes on from NC_140495.1 coordinate 51,889,304, forward strand.
AATTATAAGTGCTCCTTCTGATGCTCATTTGCCTGTAAGGAAGCAAGGGCATTAGGGATTCAGGGACTCCCTGGTGAGCATCTGTTGGAATACTGTCTGTCAAACAGATAGCTAGATCACTTAGCTGCCCTCACTGGGTGCTACCCACATGTCTACACTGGATGCTACATGCATGTCTACACTGACCGCTACCCTCATGTCTACACTGGCCACTCTGAACCCCCAACAGATTCCATGTGAAGTTACAGCCCCAGAACACACAACTTCAGGGATCCTTCATGGAGTTTCTCCCAGAGTTCTTGTAATCGTCAGCCTCGGTGAACTCTGGATGACCCTGAAACCATTTCCACCTCGGCCATATGGGGAGCACTTTATCTGATGGCCTCACCAGGGACTGCTATGACTGGTACTGGAGAGATAATGCTGCGATCGGTGCAAACCTGAAAACGATGATTTGCTTGTGAGTTTACGATGATTTGCGCAGACACTCCTGCTCCGGGTATTGAAGCAGGCTCGTAGGCTCACTTGGTGAGTCACCTGAGAGATACCCACCTGTGCTTCCTCTCCAGGGGAATAATAATAAAAAGCTCAATAAAAAGCTCATTTTCTGAGGCTTCTACCCATCTTTACCCATTTTTAGTACTATGTGGAGAGTTGGTAACACAAAGGACCAAACAGGAGGGATGGTAGTGACAAGGCAGCAGTGTCAGAAGCAGTAGCCATCACATGAGAATGATATTTGAACAGCTGGCATGGATCCACAGAAGGGGGGGGACTAGCCAGATGCTCCACAGTGGAAGAGGAAGCAAAGCTCAGCAACGACAGGCTGAGCTGCACAGGCAGTGGAGTGGTTGGTGCTATTGTACTAACAGACGAAGAAGAGGTGGAGCCAAGCCTGCGTGGAGTCAGCCAGTGGCAGCCTCAGTCATAGCAAGAGAGCAAGTTGAGCTTATAACAAACAGCAGCACCTGTGCTAGTGGCTGTGGCAATAGTTACTGAGCAGTTCGCCAGAGTGGTCAGTGCAGGAACCAGAAGTTGTTGAAATAGAGGAGAGAGATAACTGAAGGACAATAGAGATGGAAGAGCAGTAGAAGAGAACCTAGGGATGTCTGTCAGCTGTGCTGTTGGTCCCTCACAATGGAGGTGGAATTTCAACTTCCTAGAAGTACCCAAGAACTAGAATGCTTGCAGGGCTGAGCCCGCGGCCCGGAGCCCTGCAGAAGAGACTTAATGGCACGGGCACCATCATCAGCTACTGCCCCTCCTCTTCCTCCTCCCAGGTGATCAAAAGCTTTGGACAACCAGCGAGTGAGGAGTTTGTTCTTGTTGCTGTCTAGGTAGAGCAAATGACGCCACCTAATCAAACCATAGCTGGGTGATAGCACATTGATCTTCAGCTGGATGCTCCACTGTCCATCCACCCTGTCCATCCCCCAGCCAGACGTGCCTCCACCATTAGTGATAATAACAGTTGTCCTTTATTTACTTCCAATTGGCTCATGTCACTGGCTATTTCAGATCTTTTACTCTTAAAATTCCATTTCTGTCCCTGTCTAGCCCCTCTGTGCAGTTGGGCTTACTGCCTCTTAGGATGACTGAAGAAACCTAAAAAGTAAAAAGATCTTTCTGTATTTTAGCTTATTTTTAAAAATATATCTCTGCATCCGTACTTCTCTTTTGCTCTGGAAAAATGCCATTTTAAACACAAAAATGCCAAAAATTTAAAAGGCGAAGGCAACTAGTGCTTTCTCAGGCTCTTAAAAAATGAATTGCTAGAAAATATACATAAAACCATGTTCCCCTTTAACAAATCAAAAATATCCATTCTGTTCAGTAAGAATATAATAGTTTAATTTCAATAATTATGTCAATTACTCTCATTTTGCACACCATTAAAAACCTTTTAAAATGTGGTCATAAAAGTAAAATGTTTATTGGAAAAATACAAAAATAATATGAGGGGAAAATAACATGCAGAGAGCCATGGTGAGTAGTTTTACATAGGAACTAGGTTGCCTGGAATCAAGCATTGCTATCTAAATCATCAGCTGCATGATTTACGCTGGGGAAATCATTGTTCAAATATAGATCAAAACAATATCTACCATATCAATTATTTTGTTGCCTGGATAAAATAAGTCTATATTTTTCTCCTTTTTGGCCTCCAGTAATTGTAATTCCCTTCTTGGGATTTTTGCATCTCTACTGTCATGTAAACACGTGTTTACAAACCTGGTAGCTCTGCATTTAATGTGCTATGGCCTGCATGCAACTTAACATTATCTGGTCAGCATTTTTCCAAGCCACCTCATATACTTTGAACTTGAGAGGCTGAAATGCACTCTGTTCTAAGGCTTACTCCCATTTACTTACTGGTTAAATAGGCAGTGGCAATTTTTTTGCTATTAGAAATGGCACTGTAGTGAACATCCTTGTACATAATTCTTTGTTTGCGTCCCTGATGATTTCCTAGGGATACATTCCAAGAAATCTAATTATTAGAGTGAAGGGTAAGAACATTTCTAAGAATCTTCTTCCATGCGGGCAACACACCATACAATGAGCAGTCTGATTCATATTCTTTTCGAGGATGTGGAAATGTTTCCAGTTCCTTGTACCACAGCCAGTTGCTGGGTGATGTACCTGTTTAAGGACTGATCCTTTCTTAGCAATCTGATCCTTCCTCCCTCCAGACATCCCAATAGCAACTCTGGCCTGATCCTGTGTCTAAGAGTGCAGCTTCTAATTCATTTTTTAAAAAAATATCCATTGTCACCTATTTATTTCAACATTTTTGTTTGGTAACTTTTTTTTCCACACGGGGTCTTTCTGTGTTAGCCATGGCTATCTTGAACTCGCTTTGTAGAGCAGGCTGGCCTCAAACTCACAGTGATCCACCTGCCTCTGCTGGGATTAAAGGCTTGTGCCACCATGCCCAGCTTTGTTTGATAACTTTTGATAATCACATTTCACTACTGGGCACCAGTTCTGGGTGTTTGATACTAGTACAGCTAAAACTTTGTTCTTGATATTTGAGGAATGAGCAAAAGAAGTTTGTTCCTGTCCATGGAGTACTGCTGTCCAGTGTTGCTAGGGAAGGAGTCAGGCAAGGATGCTTAAGGGTGCTGACCTCCGCTAGGATGCTTGAGGATGCTGACCTCCTCTAGGATGCTTGAGGCTGCTGACCTCCTCTAGGATGCTTGAGGATGCTGACTTCCATTAGGATGCTTGAGGATGGTGACCTCTGCTAGGATGCTTGAGGATGCTAACCTCCATTAGGTGACGCTTTTCCAGTTCAGACCTCCCTCACTAATATTTTCTAGTTGCTTTGCTACTTGTTTTTCCTTCATAAGATTAATATAGTAACAAGTCTGCTAGTGAATTGTATACTTTAAATGACTACGTGTTCTGTGTGTATGTGTTTAAGCTCTGGAAGAATGTGGACTCACTGCAGAGGAGGGGCCTTGCACTTGTCCTGTGAGTGGGACTGTAGTGTTTGTGGCATTGAGGCAGGTGTCTTGAGCAGGATAAAAAAAATGGAGTCCTGCCTGCTGCTGTGAGTATGATAGCAATTAACATGCTTGTCTAGAAAGCCGAGAAGCAGTTTTTTTTTCTGTGTGTTATGCAGAACTGATTAGGACAAAGCATGCTCAGAGTGGAAAGTGGATGGGGAGTGGGCTGGTCTGTAGGAAAGCATTCTGCAGGCTCTTTGCTGGGCCAGACAGCCGAGAAGAGACTGGAATAGAAAACGTGTGATTTGCTAGGGTGAAAAGCTCTGAGGTCACAGCTGAGAGGTGGAGAAAGAGAAGAGATGGGAGCTGACTCCCACAAGGTCAAAGGAAGAGTCAGATTTAGCAGAATGATGCCTTAGTCACATTTGCTGACTAGTCACCATTAGGTATAACATCATCACCATTAGGTATAACATCATCACCATTAGCTACAACATCCTCACCATTAGGTATAACATCCTTACCATTAGGTATATCATCGTCACCATTAGGTATAACATTAACATTACTTGTTTTTTCTTTAAGCTTTTGGTTGCTTTGTTCAGCAAATCCTCTAGAAGTTGCGACGCTGTGCCAAACAGTCTCTTTGATTTGGGTTTAGGCTGCTCTTTGATTCAGTGGCTGCTTGGCATAATCGGCCCAGTTAGCACACAGTGCCTGCATGCGTCTGATGAGAGAGCTGCAAGGCTATACACTCAATCAGCGCCCAGGCGCTTCAGAGCTGGGGTTTAGGACTCTGATTTCTCTCTCAGTTTGGAGTCTGTACTGCTGGCACATGAATCCTCCTTGATTCTTATCTTTGTCCGTAAATAGCAGAGAGATTGCACATGGAAAAATAGAACAAATCATACTTTCTTTCAAAGGGCAAATTAAACATTCCATAGAATAAAGGAAGACCTGTTAGCGGTGAAAAACGCAACTTTGCTAGCTCCAGAGTGAAAAAAGCATGGAGGAAATTGGACTCAAGCTCGGGCTCAAAGAACAGTTTGAGCATTTTTTTTTTTCAATTTGAGCCACCCTCTTAACCCTCCTGGCAAATGTAAAACCCTAAGTTTTCCGAAGGTTTGAAAATATTCCCATTAATTTTCCATGTGGAGCCCTGTATTTACCAGGGTTGAAATGGAAATACTGAAGCCTAGTGTGAACGGCTCTGCGGGATTCCTGTCTGGGCTGTCTTTCTTGGCACTGTTCAGGGATGCCCAGTTCCTACCAGTCACTTCTGAGCTTTTCAGCTATCGACTGTTTTAAAATCACGGCAAATTTAGAATAAGCAGAGTTTTGTTTGTTTGTGTGTTTGTTTCTTTTGTAACTTACAAAAGCGGGACTATTTCTTTGAAATTTTATATACATGTGAATTTGTGGCTGAAGTTCCAAAATTGTCAGAAAAGGATGAGGAGGTGAGTTGTCTGTAAAATGACTTGGAGCCATCTGCTTTCTCCTTGTGGAGGCACAGGGCAGGTCAGTGCCAATTTGGACAGTTCACGAGCACAGGATTGTGACTTGCCTGTAGAATTTCTAGCTGGAACCACATGGCCTTTGGGATGGAGGCTATATTTGACATTCTGGAGAATGGAAAGGAGAACTCTGATTCATTCATGTACAGCAGTTTGGTGATCACTTACACAGATTCCCAGAAAAGGTGTGGGAAGTGCTCAGGGACCGTCAGCCTCCCAGCCTTGCCTGGTGGGAACGGCACAGCGGTGAGGTGTATGTAGGTCTTCACCACGTTTCCACAGTTGGCTAGTGGCCCTTGCTGAGGACCAGGGTGCAGCAGCAATTCCTGCTCTACTTCAGTTGGCTGAGCAGACAGGCCCTAGGCGAGGCCGGCTCCATCCTCCCCTCAGCCCACATTGGGTTGTTAAGTCTGCGCTCTGATGCTGTTCACTTTTATTTTTCTCACAGCATTGTTCAATACCATTCTCTCATCTTCTGCCTCTATTGTGGGGGCACATGTTTCTTCAGCTTACAAGCAGACATGCTTCCTGTCTTTTGGAGAGGCATCCTTATTCCTTTCTGGAGTAGAAACCCTTATGTGGAACCTCATGTCCTGCTCTCTCTGCCCTGAGATTTGGACCCCTAGAACTATTCACACATAGAACTCCAGTTCTCATCACGCTTACCTTGCTCCAGTTCTCGTCAGACATCTCTTCCTTGGCTTGGCCTTTTCCTCTGGACCCTAGCTTCTCTCTACTTGCCTAAGATCGTATATTGACATTTATTCTTTCTAAAAGTCACTATGGCTGCTTGTGGAGGGCAGAGGACAGTTTATGTGAGTCCTAGTGTTGGAATTCTATTTCCCAGGCTGTTGCTGGAAACATCTTTAACAGCACAGTAATCTCATTGGCTTGACATTTAATACATTGTTAAATGACATTGAGTTGTTTTGTAGGAAGGGTAAAACTAATTTTAGAAAATATGGGGGAAGATGTCATACAATAAAGTAAAAGTCTCCATAATTTTATCTGTATGCCACATTGGGCAAAATCTTAATTCAATTGAACTAGAAAACCCTAATTATATGTTCTGTTTCTTTTATTTAAATGCACATGTTCTTTGTATAGAAGTCTAATGGGGGGACTATCTACAGGGTCTCACCCTCTGCCCCAGCATACCTCCCCAGAGTTGTGTTGATATCTTAGGCACTTGTTTTGGGGATTACCTGCCACAGATTCTTTCAGATTCTAAGGAAGACAGCACAAAATAGCAGCCACTCCTCAATGTCTTAACAATAGTTACCAATTAAAGAGGCAAAAGAAATCCTACATGGGTTAGGTAATTCCTTGAATATACAGGAAACCATTATTCAAGGTTTTGGTAATAAAAGTGCTCACTCTATTATTTTATTTAGAGACTTTATGGAAGAAAAACGCCTTTTTAAATTTAATAATTCTCCTAGTGTCTCAATTGTATAATAAGCTTAGCTGGAACAGAATGCTATTATTTATTCGATTGTGAGGAAGCATAGTTTAGTGGCTAAAAGGAGGGTGCCCCTGGCTTTACAGCTCGGCTGTGCAGCTTATTAACTGTAACTTATTACCCTGGTGGAAGTTGGAGTTATGATTTGTCTTCATAATTATCCTGGTAAGAAGTTGGATGAGTAAGTGATTTTGATGACCCACTGTTAAATATTTGATGGAGAATTTTCCTTTCCTTTTCACAATTCCCAGATTGGCATCTCTTGTCCAGTCAAGTTGATTCCCCTTTTTACTATGTGCTCATGTAATAAGTATTGATATATCAGTTTTTGTTTTAAAATGCCAATACTCTGTTTAAATAGCCATACATCTCTCCTTATAATTAATCATTGCTGTGAGCCTATGAAGTTTGGTGACATCAAAAAAAAAAAAAACAAATATAAACTGACAAAAACATAACAAACAAACAAACAAGCCACCTTTGTATCAACAGATCCTAGTGCAGACCAATGAATACTTAAAAGTACCTGTCAAGTATATGATGCTTTACTTCTGCAAAAGATGTTTATACTTAAACTATATAGGTTCCTATTTATTTCTATTATATTATATCTGTCTAGTCGCAAGGTCCAGTGGTGGTCATTGTTACTTTGTTTCATTGTGTGCCGAGAAGACAGAGGGAAATACAACAATTTGTCTTCTTTACCTCAACATGCATTTAGTCACTTGAGTGACCAAGTCATTCACTCAGAAGTTATTCACTGCAGTGAATGAAGAGCTGTATAATTTAGAGGTAACCACTCCTAAGGAACCATAAAAACATGCTACTTCTTATTACGTGTTCTCACCTGCTGTGAGCTCCTTGGGCTCAGAGGACCTACATGGCTGAGAGATCCCTGGCTTCCACAGAAGTGACTGTGGTTCTTTGAAAGTGCTGTGATGGTTAACTGGGAAGCCTGAAGCGAAATGAGGCAATTCCAGGAGACACAGTGATGACTGAGGCTGGCTGAGGGAGGCACTTAAGGCCGACCAGACAGTGGGTAGAGAGCACCATTTTTTTTTTTTTAGTGTAACTCATGGTTCTCTTTCCTCATTGAGTCAACACTTGCCTCCTGTCACAGCAGCCTGGTGCCTTACACATATTTCCTGCAATACCTCTCACTGACTTTGCTTATATTCATTTTTGAGACCCGAGAACATAGCTGAAAGAATTAAAATGTTTATCAGAGAAGAAAATGGCCTGTCTGTAGATAATGGGCCTGATAATTTACAACCTCTTTAACATCATAGTGCAGAGGCATAAAACATCAAACTCTTCCAAAAGATCTGAGACAATAGTGTGCATATACATGTAAAGTTATTTACTTGGGAGGTATATAAATACATGAAAAAAACTATTACACATAAAAGGTGTTTTAAACTTTCTCAGTGTAATAGATTATAGGAGATAAAGATTTTAAGATTATTTTTAGTCAGGGCAGGATCCAGGGGGATATGAGAGGGACTCTAGCAGAGACTCCTAGTAGCAGGGGTCATGGAGACTGACGAGGACACCCTCTAATTAGACAACTCTCCTGGTAGAGGGAAGGGAACACCAATCCACCCACAAAAACTTCGACTCAAAATTCACCCTGCCTACAACATGTGCAGGGATGAAGGTAGAGCTGATATAGTAAAGATTGAGGGAAGGTCCAACCAATGCCTGGACCAACCCAAGACCCACCCCATGGGAGAGAACCAACCCTTGATACTAGTAATGATACTCTGCTGTGCTTGTACACAGGAGTCAAGTTGAGTCTACCCAGCAGTGCTTTGAAACTGATGCTGAGACTCACAGCCAAATATTGAGCGATGTGTAGGGAGCCTTGTGGAAAGTGGGGGGAAGGAGAAATGGACCTGGAGGTGACAGGAGCTTCACAAGAAGACCAGCAGAGCCAACTGACCAGGGCTCAGGGGGCCCTGTTGAGACTGAAGCACCAACCAAAGACCTCACATGAACTGGACCTAGGCCTCTTACAAAGATGTAACCAATGAGCAGCTCAGGCTTCATGTGGGTCCCCTAGTAAGGAGAAGGGGCTGTCTGTGACATGAACTCTGGTGTCTGCTTTTAGATCACTGGCCCCTGGCAGGAATGCCTTTCCAGGCCACAAGGGAAGTGGACACACTCAGTCTTAATATGACATGATGAGCTGGGGTGGATGGGAAGGGGGCTCCCCGTTTCTGTGGAATAGGAGAGGGGGTGGGGGAAAAGGAGGGAGGGTGGGGCTGGGGGATGAGGATGGATGCAACTGCGACCAGTATGTAAAGTGAATAAACAAATACATTTTAAGAAAGAATTATTTTTATGTATTTGCTTTCTCAAGGGTGTGTGTGTGTGTGTGTGTGTGTGTGCTTGTGTGTGTAGTACCGTGTATACAGCTGCCCACATAGGCCAGAAGAGGGCGCTGGATTCCGTCGAGCAGGAGGGTCACATGGGTGCTTGGAATCAAGCTTGAGTCCTTGGAAGAAAAGAGGGCAATGACTTGGTAAGTATTTAGTGTCACTATGAATTGTACTCCAATTTCAGCCCTCTTCCCCCTTTCCACTTCTGAGAAAGCAAGATAAATATGGAAGTGGAAGATGGCAACCACACAGATGGTGACGTGTGAAATTTGAATGTCTACAGGTTGAGAAGATGGGGAGTTTTGATCTTGAACAGAAGTTTAACATTGCAACCTTATCGACATTGTTGATAAGATTCCCCCAGGAGCAACAATTTCACATCTGCATAAACAGCTTTCTAATAGCGGAAGAAAAATATAGAAAGAACAGACATCACCTGACCAGAGCTAACACTATGAAGCAATCACATCTGAATGAGGATCTTACTTCAAATCACAGACTTGTCAACTTCAAAATGATCTTTATCGTTCATGAGAGACAAATTTAGATTGTCAGGGATAAGATCCTTACTTAATACTCGTGTTTTCTGCCAGCATTTGGGCGGTGGGGGGTGGGGGATGGGCAGGAGGACCTCAGCAAAGAACCAAAAGACTTGATCAGAAAGATTACGTTTTAAAAACACAAAGAAATAGAATAATTGATCCCAAGGCACTCTATTTTAAATGCACTTTAACACATTGTCGCCATCAACTCTCAGTTTCACTTTGAGGATCCGAAAAAAGACTGGGCTCTTTGGAGCTTCATCCTCCCTGCCTCCGAGGCTGTCATCTCTTTTGCATAGCAGAGGGATCCTCAGACTGACAACCTTTACAATGCTTTTCTTAAACTATTCAAAGAATTAGAGCAGATGAACTTCCAGCATGCTAAATCACCAGGTGTTCGTGGTTAATGAGAATAGCTCAAACACACCTTTCCAAACGCAAGGTAGAAAGAGCAAAGGTGTGCTACTTATTTATTTGTAGAAGTAAAGTTTGCTCAGCATTTCTGGTAAATGTTGGACGATTTAGCTCTTAGGAAACCTCACTCAGGAGTGTTTTTGCTGTCTACAATTTGAAAATCAAAAGCAGTAAAACTGAGAAATACAAACACAGACTTGCATGATACTGCTGGGTTTTTTTTTAATTATTATTATTATAACTCTTAAGTTTTATATGGCAAAATGTGGAGTTTTGCTAGAGGGAGCCTTTACAGGTTTTATATGTTCTAAGTCACCTGCTTATTAAAATCTTTTAAAAATATTAATTTGTAAATTTAAAGGAAACTAAGCAAAATTGTCTATTCATTTGAAAGTTGGCAAAACCCTTTAAAAGACGCACAGCCATGTGGAAAACTTCATGTCCCCTGCCTCATTCATGGGAACTTGTCAAAGCCGTTCTCATTTCAGGATGTTTTACTCACTTCTGAAACACAGAGTGGTAGTTTGCTTTCTTACAATCAAAAGTGGAGTGTTAATTTAAGAGCGAGAGAACTGCAAAACCATGAAAGCCTTTGTATTTCTCTCCCGACAAATCAATGGCTAAGGCAGACATGGGGGGAATATGTTCTCTTTCCGGGGAAGGGAAGAGGGTGAGTGAGAAAACGCTAGCAATGTGTCTTCAATGCAGCTGGAGATTGGGGCGGCCCTCCCGTGAGCTGGGTCTTCATTTAAAACTTGAAAACAGCCAGAGAGCTCGAGTTTAATAACAAGTAAGGAGACAGGAAGATCACTTCATACTCTTTTTTACTTACATTATCTCACTAGATTTTTACATAAAACCTGTGAGGGCACCAATTCACTCCCTCCTTACATGTGGATTAAGGAAAGAAAAGAAAGATTAAGCCATTCGCAGCAGTTACTCTGTTAGAACGTCCAGAGGACATACTGCTATCTTGCTTAAATTCAGTGTGGTCACTGAGTGTTTTCAGGCCTGGGCAATGGGAATAACATTTTCTGTGTCTTCTACATGATCTAAAGTAAAGATAAGCAAAGGGAAATACTTTTAAAGTCACACAGGATCCCGTCATGTAGCAATAATGCTGTCAACGCTTTTGGAGTATGTAATTCTGGGTTTATCAATATAAAAAGGCATGTGTGATTTCACACATATATTTGCCAGCCTCTGGGTAGAACACGTCCACCAAACAATCGACCAATGGTAAGAGCTTGCTGCTTCTCACTGTGCAGTGTGTGGTTGCACAGATCAGAAGCAGCTCAACCGTGAAAGGAAGTTTGCTTTCTCAAATGTCCATCTGTGTGTTGTGTGGATGTCTAGTCTTCCCACTCCCCAGCTGGCTCCTCTTGTTTCTTTGCCTATATATTTTAATACATGTAGCATTTTTCTCTTTGGCCACTGCTGCCGTGCAAGCTCAAGCATCTACATTTCATTTTTAGAAATTACTTCTTTTATTGTTTCAAATTATTATACTTACATCATTTCTCCTTTCTTTTTCCTCAGTCGAAACCCTCTCATATGCTCCTCCTTATCCACTTTCAAACTCATGTCCTCTTTTTAAAATTAATTATTGTTACACACATTTATCTATATAAGTGTATATATTCTTACATACAGAAATACAGCCTACTCAGTTGTATAACAGTGCTTGTATGTATGTTGAGCTGAACTGCTTAGATCTTGGGATTTTCAAGCAGATTACATGTCCTTCCCAAACCGTGCTACTTCTCCTCTTTCACCCAATCTCCTCTATACTTTCTTTTTTTGTGGCTTTTAATAAGAGGAACACTCATCAGCCATTTCCAGGTGGCTGCTTTCTGGGCTAATTTCAGGATTAGCCCAAATTGCAGAATTTCAGGATTGCATGCCGTGTGTGTGTGTGTGTGTGTGTGTGTGTGTGTGTGTGTGTGTGTGTGTTTATGTGTGCGTCTGGAGAGTATCACGTGACTAGGCTAGCTGAACAAGTACATTGCACAATTGTTAGCAATAGAACATTGTGGAACACCTTAGCTCACACTGTACAAGTCTGAGCCAAATGTGTAATTTAAAAAATTTTGAGTAGCACATTGGAAAAAAAATCAAAATAATTAGGTGGAATGTATTTTCTTTAACCTATGATATTAAAGAGCCATCATTTCAGTGTAAAATCAACACAAAACTGAATCATCCTATAGTCTTATTTCTGTTCTTTGTACATTGTCCCTGAAATTAGTATTCATCTCATTTCCAGGGCTTAGTGTGATGGTGACAAGACTCCACTACTTTGAGAGGGCAATGCTCAACTTTCTGCCTCTGCTGAGGTGACCACCACTGTTTGAGATGGTGACCATCTCACTTCTGATTACTGGGTAAGGATTTGTGGGATGAGCTGCCTGTTGTCCCCATGAACCCTACCCCTTTGCTGTTAGAAGCCACCAATATTTATGAGTATTAGTAAAACCCGGTTTGTCTATCCTGCCTGATAATTTTTTTTCTTCCAATAGAAAGCTGCTGTGTTCACTGCTGTGTAGCATGTTTTCATTTTATCTGCAGCAATTATTTCTCAGTACCACAGCATTTTTTGTTAGTTGTATCTCATTGCATTTTCTTTACAAGCCCTGCTTTATTTAACTAACTGATGCACCGAGGCACATTTAGAGCTGTTTCCATCTGGTCAATACACTAAGCATGGCTGTGATAACTGTTGGTATAGTTACATCTTCTGGTACAATGATGGTCTACAACATTTCCACTCATGAGTCTTTCCACCTGAGACTTTAAAAGAGGTTTACCATTTTAAATTTATATTTAATACATGTGTGTATGTTTGTGTGGATGTGCACCTGTCTGAGTTTATGTGTACCATGAGCATGGAGGTAACCATGAGACCAGAAAGTGTTGGATGCTCTGGAGTTACAGGTGGTTGGGAGTGGCCTGACGTGAGTTCCAGAAGAACCCAAGTCTTCTGGATGAAAAGCAGATGTAACTGCTGAGCCACCTCTCTAGCCCCAGTGTGATTATTTAGAAGCCACACTCCTGAAGGTAGAGTAACTGGAATGAAGGTAGCAGTTGTTTCGTGACACCGGACAGTGTCTTCTGATTGTTACATACCAGTTGATGTGTCCTGCAGGGCATTCTAATTTAATGATTGCATGTTACTGAATAAGCCTTTTTCTCAGCTTGTGTTTTCTTTGTGAATAAGCTTTTTTAATATTTGAGTTGTATAACTGTATTTATTACTTGACAAGTGTATGATCATGTGAACAGCCTTCCTCTTCCACTCAGCTCTTCATCTTTAATAATTGGTAGCACTTCTGTCTATGTGTGGGCTATGAAAGGTAATATATTACCATAAACACAATATGTTCTGTCATTTTCATTTCTGAGATTACATATAAATACATTACTTTATATAACACATGTAATCTACTTTAAATCTGAACATTTTGATTCTTCAAAAGTAAAGTTGAATAAAAATTCTAAGTTTGTTGCACATCAAATATTCCCTGGTTTCCTCTTCTACAGTAAAAATAGAGGCTTTGATCACTGTTGGCCTGAACTAAAGTAAAACATTATAGAATGCATTTAGCTAAGCATTAACAGATCTGTAAAGACTATGTGTGAAACTGTCCTTTGGTCATGGAACAAGATGTGTCATAAATACTGAACAAGACATTCTACCTTCTAAAAATTTTTAAATAAAATATCATTTGTATACCTTATGCCTACTGTCCAAGTGGGAAATATATAAAACCTATGCAGTATTTCTATGAGAACTATTAAATATTGTCATGCATTTTGTTACTCGTCATGCCTGTTGATAATTTAAATAGAAAACAAGTGAAGACTAGTTTCTTCTTTCCTGTATCACCATTTTTTTGCCTGATGACTGCATCGATTCTTTCTAAAGGATTTTCTTCATTCTAATATGCCTGGTGGTCCCTAATTCCTGTTATCATTCATGCTTGTGGCATCTTTCTGTCATTTCTGGAAAAGTATTGTGAACCCCAGGCTTATTCTATTTCTTAGTGCTTGTATGTCATTCTTAATACACACAGATGATTTGCATTCACTTGTAATCATTGTTATTCACAAAATACCTGTAAAAGGGTTATTATAATAACCACCATTTTACCCATGAGGAAACTGAGACCCAGAAAGGTTAAGCGACTTACCCAAAGGCGTAGAGTGAGCTGATGGCAGAGACAGGAATGCGAGCAAGACTCCGTAGAGGGTGCGCATTGTGCAGCTCTCCCAGCAACAGGGCCTGTGGCTGTGTTCCTTTCTTCTACGCATCACATTTTATTATCCCCTTACTACACAAACAATTCTTTAAGACTGTGTGACATGCTTATAATGCAAGGTTAGAATAATAATTTATTTTATTGTATTTTCCCTTATTTTGAAAATGCACTATTCCAAACACTTGGAAGTGGAAAACAGAGAAGCCATTCAGCCTTTTCCATGAAACAACTGAATGGAATCATTGAAGAATCCAAGAGTGGGTCTTGTCTTTCCCTTAGGGGATGGGCAGTGGAAAGGAAATCCACACATTTTCCTAACCCATGTGCATTTAAATGGTGGGAGATGAAGAAGATATGTTGCTAATAATTAGAAGGAAGTGCCCTGGCTTTAAAGATTTTTGTTTTATTTATTTATTTCTCTATTTGTATGACTGTGTGGTTTACATGTATGTATGTATGTGCATGTTTTCATGTTTGTATGTGAGTGTGTGCGCTTGTGTGTGTATCATGCATATAAATGTATGTACACATGCCTAGGGAGGCCTGAGATTGAAGTCAGTTATCAACCTCGACGACTCTTCTACTTTATTCATGGAGGCGGGATCTCTCAATCAAACTCAAAGCTCTCTGGTATAGCTGCTCTTGCTTTTGTGGTTGTCAGTTCTGAAAATAATGCTGCTTTTCCTAGACATATACTAAAATACGTCATTAGCACACTTTGGGTCATTTTGGAAATTCTGTCCTAATTTAAAGCCAAAATTCATTCAATGATTTTTTTTAATGCAACATAAATCAGTAACCCAAGCAGCAATTTTAAAAATCAAACAGTCTAGCACAACGCAACCCAATGATGTGCTAATCTGAAGTACATACTGCGGAATTATAGTAGAAAAAAATATCGAAAGACTCTATTTTCCATAACTAAAGCATCATATTTACACAAAAGCAGAGAACTCTGCATGCACGGTTAAACACTTTAGTTCATAGTGTACAACAGTCTGTCCGCTGAGCCCAGGTGTGCCAGGCAGCCCTCATGGGTGCTGAGCCAGGTGTGCCAGGCAGCCCTCGTGGGTGCTGACCCAGATGTACCAGGCAGACCTCGTGGGTGCTGACCCAGGTGTGCCAGGCAGACCTCGTGGGTGCTGACCCAGGTGTGCCAGGCAGACCTCGTGGGTGCTGACCCAGGTGAGCCAGGCAGCCCTCGTGGGTTCTGAGCCCAGGTGTGCCAGGCAGCCCTTGTGAGTGCTCAGCCAGGTGTGCCAGGCAGCCCTTGTGAGTGCTCAGCCAGGTGTGCCAGGCAGCCATTATGGGTACTGAGTGGTGTGCTGGCATGTGTGGTGCAAAGTGAACTGTGTGTTCAGCACCACAGTTGTGAAGATGTGCACTGCCAGAAACACTTCAGATTCGTTTTGTATTTGATTTTGAATTAACTCTGGGTGTCTTCTTGTTCAGGAACCCTTTACAGTTGACAGGTGTTCATGACCATTAGTCTATGGGGTTTTGTGACCTACATCTTCAGAAGCTGGGTTTTAGAGTGTGTGGGAACATTGATTCCAACTTGTCCTTCAAGCTTATTTGACTCTCCAACTTTTTCTTTGAGACATTCCAAGTAATAATAATATGACAAAATAAGAATTGTCAGAGAAAAGGACTTTTCAGCTGTAAGTGGCCAGCACACAGAACAGAATGACAGCCCGTGCAATGTTCCTTAATGGTGCAGACACTGCTGTTTTTAGCATAAGCTTTTAGGCATAGTGAGGGAATTCTGCATTTAGGTATGTTCCTGGAAATTAATACCATCTTCACATAAAATAAAAGGCTCAAACTAGGGCATTGCTGTCCAGACTTCTAGCTCTCCCTTCACTTCCGTAATGAAGACATTTTGTCTTTGCAGAGGGTGTCATCCTTGGAATACTGTTTGTGAGTGGTTCCTCAGTTTGAAAGAGAAGGTTGGCTTCTCTTCCTATTCAAATACTAGGGACATAAGATTTTACAGGGATCTTTCGAAAGAACATGCCGGGTGTGAACAAAGTTGGCTTTCAGCCTAACTTAAAACCCCAATTTAGAACACATACCACATTCTTTCAGCCTCCAAATGGTTTTTCAGTAACTCTTTGGCCCCAAGAAGTAATCAATTATTACCCACCCTCAGGAAACTAGTCACGTGTCCAGAGGTAATCAGATTAGCAAGGAACTCAATCCAGCTTACCTCACAAATAAGCTCCCCTGCAAATGTTCAAGAACACACGGTGGTGTAATTTTGTGGGTCTGTAAGGTACACTCCCATTTCAGTGCTATCACTACTTCTGTTTTCTTTTTATTTCAAGGTGTCCTGTCCCCTTAGTAGGAAAAGTAAGTGAGAAGAAATACCTTGGCTCTGACCACTGCATGGAATGTTAACTGAGCACCCCCTGAAGTCCTCAGTTTATCCTAAACCCAATATTCCATTCCTTTTTAATAATAGGGCACTCGCTCTCTTTCTGCAGCTACCCTTGAGCTCCTGCCTCCCTTAGCGAGCCCATTGAGCTGTATGTTGTTTTTAGTTCCGGGTTGTTTCGTGATTGTGTGTCCTATGCACACCAAAGAAAGGAAGCCCTGGAGCTTAGCTAGTGAACTTTCCTCTCTCAGTTAAGCTAGGGCTGACAGAGGAGCAGGAAGGTCAGTGTGTCAGCCTGGCCTGCTGCCCTCTGCTCATTTCTTCTTGTCTCTCTGCGTATAGTCCCTGGGAGTGGGGCGGTGTCATTAAGCTGGGACCTGTGCACAGTTGAGTTTAATGCATACTCTGAGATTTGATTAGAAACAGCAAAGATCCGGTTGGTCCTTAATGGGTGGAGGTCTCCTCACCTGTCCTGTCCTGAGCAGAGGGTTGGCTCTCCCAATGGTCACTTTCATCTCCAAAAAAGTTAGGTAAATAACTGGAGTGGAACAATCAACCCTTCGGACTCCTTGACTTCAAGTTCCTGAGTTTGGAGAGCATGTGACTGTTAGAAGAGTTTGGCAGTCCCTTGCTCGCCAAACCTCTGGAGTTCTGCTTTGAAAACCAGGTATCTGGATTTAGCATCGGTGTTATTTGGGCAAGTAGTTTTATATTAAAAGTTACGGGTTAAAACTCAGTAAGTTTTCATATAAGTTCTTCCTTTCCCCCTCATATCTAATTTTGCTACCCTCTGGACTCTGGCCGAGGGGAGAGGGGAGACTATATCTAATTTAAATAAAACCACAAAGAACAATCTTGAGCCACTTACTTTTTTTTTTCCTTTTTGAAATTGGAAAAAAAAAAGCCTTTTCCTCCTCTTAGGATACTGTTCTGGCTTACAGCACCTTCCAGGGTACTTTGACTAATAACCCATGTCTGTCTTCAGTAAAGAAACCACTTCTATCATTTTCTCCTCTGGTCCCAGACTGACAGGGTCTGGACTAAAACATGTTTTAAAAGAAAATAGAAATCAAGAAGGAAGAAAGATTTCTGGGAGAGAGCCCTTCTCTGAGATGGGCTCCTTTCTCTTCAGGCCAGGGCTGGGCGGGGCTGCGACCTTGGAGTCTCCATGACATCCGCCCACGACCCTATTCATCCCAAGCACCTCAGGAGCCAAGCTCGGCTTCCTTCCAGGCTTGGACCAGGCTATTGTCCCTATTGCCTGACTTCTGCTATGCTAAGTTCCAGCAAGGTGATCTGGAAGAAACAGTGCTGGCTCCCAGGACACGATTTGCCTTTTCTGCGGGGACCTTGGGGCGCCGGGCCTTGGCTCATTGTGCTGGGCGCGCTGACCCGGTCGACTGCGCCCCGCCGGGACGATTGTTCCCTCATTAGGGCGGCCTGAAGCTGCGGAAAGGCAGGCCGCCCTTTCCCACAATCACTGACAATGTGCAGCGGCAGACGTGTCGCAGAGGCGGGTGGGGAGAAATGGAGAGAATGTGCTCGGGATGGGGCGCCCGGAGGTTTCATTCCCACGCTGGAGAGGAGACTCAATGTCCTCACTGCCTAGCAGTGATGACTAGGAACTCCTAGGAAATAGATTAGGGAAGAACCCACAAAGCCCCACACAGAATTCCTAGTTCCAGGGACAGTGAAGGAGCCTGCAAGGGTGGCTGTGCACAGGAACCAACTGTCCTGTGCAAACAGGCTGAAGTCGGCCCTATAGGAGCTCGGAGGTGTCTGCAGGGGCGGGGAGTGGGGGGTAGGGGTGGGGGTGGGGGTGGGTGGCAGGGCACAGACTGGAAAGAGCAAGCAGCTGCCAGTCCCAGGCAAGGCCCTTGTAAAAGATCCTTTAAAAGGAGGCATTCCTAGGAGCGCAGCTGTCCCTTCCCAGCCTGCTTCTGCAGCCAGCGGTCGGCCTCCTGCCCTGTTCTACTTGTAGCCCCAAGTGTGATTCTGGCCATACTCCCTGGTGAAACTGTCTTTTAGGCTAGCGAGTCCCAAAGTCATCCTCGTCATACTCCCGTCCCCAGGCTAGTCTTTCTTCCTGTGGGTCAGGGCAGTGAGGACATTGAGCCAGACAGCCCTTCTGTCTCACCCCACCTACCCAGGCCAGCTCCTTTTGAAAGAGCCTTCTCTAAAACTCAAATGAAAAGCCCAGCTTCAGCTTGAGCTCAGGCTCAAGGGGGAAAGGACAAAAGCAACCACCTTTGTCTCCTCTCTTAGATGTATACAAAAGGCTGTGCTAGGATTCTCAGTTTGTGAAATGCTATTTGAGTTGTAATGCAATACCCGCCCACAAGGGTTGCTTGGAAAGTGAGTTTTGTGCAGGGGTGAGGTGGGATAGCTCTATTTTATAAACATCAGTAACTACTCTCATGTGAATATGGGAAAACGTGTAACAGTTTTCTTTTGCATTAAAATAAAAAAGTTGGTCCCTGTTTGGGGAAGCAATGGCATTTAGCAGCCAATGACTTAAAATTAGGCACTCCATTGAAACTTGCTTCAAGATTAGGGATTATAGAAACACACATTTCACCTTAAAACTTTCCCTAGAACAACACTTATTTGTTTCTTTACTGGAGTATAAAGATGGAACGGGGGCGGGGGGAAGCTCTTTCCATTCCAAGATGTTGTTTGCATGAAACAGCAAAAGATATCAGCTTCTTTACGGTGGTTACAGACACACGTTTTCTAAGTACTTGGAATTAATATTACCTAAGAATGAAGGATAATTTTTGGCTCACAGAAGAATGCAAGTTGAGGTTTTTTGGTTTTGTTGTTGTTGTTGTTGTTTTTCAAGTACCTGAGGTGGCACCTCGTCCTGGTTCTGATCGTGTCTGGGAATGGGCTTTCATTCATCTATGTTAGAAATAAGAACTGAGGTTGTCGGCGAGTGAAACGCAGGGGAGGCTTTAGTTCGGTTATGGGATTTCTGTGCACCTCTCGTTTTTAATCAGGCGGCTTCCTAGTCTCTGTTTATCTGACAATCAAATGCATCATGCTCCCTCTTTCAGAAATATCGCGATCGCAATTCAAAGTTTGTTATGTGTGCTGACGTTTCTGATGACTGGGTTTGGGGGATGTAGGGAACAGTTCTAACTTTTTATTTTCTTGGAGTCTGTAAAATTCCTTGGCTAGTAAATCTGCACTTGATCTAGGCCCAAACATATTTTGATTGTAAATAAAAAGTCTTCTTTCCCAACGATGACGTTCACTGTACAGCTGAGGCAGAGTAATTTTTATACAGGTCTCAGCAATCAATAAAAAGCCATGGGAGGAATGATTTATCTTGTTGGTTACAGAGACTGTCACCGAGAGAAATTGTAAAAGATCAATTTACACAACCTGGTGTGAGAATGCTATTGATATAACATGGTTGATCGGGTTCTGGTCCTCTGAGCGCAGGCATTGAGAAAGGAGCACTGGCCAGCCATAGGCCTGCAAGCCAAGGTCTTAATAGACTGCCTCATAAAGCGCATGCAGCCAATGACCATGGAGGTGGCAGGCAGGCTCACACCCACATTGGCAGAGCTCCGATTACTTCCTTCAGTGGTTGGTGTCAAGAGTCCTTTTTTTTTTTAAAACACACACCCCCACCTGTGAGAACTGTTCACTTGGAGGCTCCCTGCCTTAATTACAAAGAGTCCTTTTAACCATAGGTCACACATCTTGGCTCTCTTGACAGGAAATAAGGAAAGGAGCCTTCCTGGAAAAAAAAAAGCTCAACTTCCACCTTCTCAAATTAGTTAAATGAAGCTTATCAACAGTTGGGAGTTGAGCCTTTGACAGTTGGCAAATTACAGTTGGTACATTAACCATGTTTAACCAATGCAGTTTGGGATTTAAGTGAATAAAACAATAAATAAAGCTTAGGTACCTTTAATGAAATATTTAAAGAAATACAAAGTAAAGTTTTACACTATAGCATTTTACTTGAACATACTCATAAACCTTAAGATGTTTCCTACCGTATAGAAGCACTCTTAAATCTGAGACAGGCATCCTATTCTCAGGGGCCTTTTGCAGGTTTTCATTCTCCAGCTAAAATTCCTTCCTCTGCATTTAGAGCTGTGAGAAGTGTATGGAGTCAAGTCTGTGCACACCATTCTCAAACACGGAAGTTTTCCAAATGAAGACAGACCTTTAGTTGAATTGGTTTATTTTCTGACTTATAGTTCTTTAATGTGATTGAGGAGATTGAATATCATCTACACTGATGTCAGTACAGCAACAACAAACCCCCACCACTCCCGGGGCTTCTGTATCGAAGATCATATTAAGGCAAATGAAGGAACCAAGAACAGACCCAAGTGTCTCTCTATATAAATTATTATATACACAACCACATAGGATCAGAATGAAAGTTGTCATGTGGCCTGTGATACAGGACTAATGAAATCATGAAGGACGATGAACGCTCAGCTCAGATTCATAGCTGGAACTTTAGGAATAAGTTCTTGCATTGTTTATTTTCTAGAAAGTTCCACGTTTTCTTGTATGTATGTGCCCATTTGCTATTTAAAATTTTAAGTTTACATTTTATACACACACAGGTACCCGCGCGTGCACACACACACACATTTTACTTAGAAAATGACTCTTAGGCTTTCTAGACATATTTTTGACAGGAAGAAACCCTGTTTTGTTCATTGCAGTGAGATCAAATTATATTTTAAGTGTCCAACTAATACTTTTTTGTTTACAGAAGGGTGAATAAAAGTGTTACAATTTTTATGTTTTGGTATATTAACATTCCCAATAGTTCATTGCCTTTCCATTAGCTACAACTGGTCTCCAAATCTCTTACTACATCCATTATAAACTGAGCATAAACAAACAAAAAGAAAAACTTTCACCCCCACATCCAGCTTTCTCCACACACACAGCTCTTTGTGTATCAGAGATACCTAGAATCCAGTAGTAGGCAGGTCAGTGCTTCCTGTGATATCTTCATGTCCGCATTCACAGTGCTGAGCACTGTGCCTCAGCACTTTTGCAGAGTGTCTTTCTCCAAGATGAGAAAAATCATTTTTCAGTTTCCTCACATCTGGATAAGACATGCCTGCTCACATCTTGTCTTCAGCCTATGTCTCTTTTTCTTTCAAATGCAGTTTTTATCCCTGTCAATCTTCTGATAGTTACAGGCCCCAAGCTACTCCAGGACTGTCTGTTCTCTAACCCAGTGTTCCCACCCTCACCCTCCCACCCCTACCTCTTAACCAGATCAGCCCCTCCCTAGAATCCTACAGATCCCAGTTAAATGCAATTTCCTGCTTTTGATAAGTAGACTCTATCCAGCCAGAACAAAACAGAACACTCTGATACAATTGTCTCATGACCAAAGACATGAGTAACTCCCACCCTTCAAGTCTCCGTTTCAGCTAAGCAGTAAACACAATTTCTGATTTTCATTCCTGTATTTTTCTTCACACTCTTGGGAATCTTAGGGGTAGTGTCTGCACATGCAAATCAGCCTCCAGTTGAAACCAAGACCCTTAGCATGGGGCTGTTTAAGACAATTCCACCCACTTGGCTAATTTGAACATTTATAGACATTGTTGGTCTTGAAATAAGTTCAATAATCAGAAAGGCCCTAGTTTGAAAGTTTAAAAATTTATTTTTATATGGGACATGACCTTCTTCTGGAGCATGCCTTATCTGCAGGATGTACAATCATCTAGAAACATAGTCTGTCTCTTGCCAAATGATTTCTGCAGGAGCTACTCAGCTGCAACCCCTCCTGGAACACGTTAGGCTCTTATTTGATAATCATTAACACCATTGGTTTGCCTCTGCTTTCCTCAATGTATTTGTGGTAGATATACCCAAATAAAGTCTTTGGAAATGTTGTATAATAGTTTGCATGGTAGGGTGGATGGAGGGAGCTAAGAAATTAACCGACATATTTTTCTTTTATACTGGGGATGGCCTTGTCATCCTGAGAGGAGTAAAAGAAGAACACGAGACACGCTTTGTTCTAAAAAAAAAAACTTGGAATTTTGTTGGTGAGAAATTGTATTGACCACTAAAGAGTAAATAGGAAACTGGACTGAACTGAGAAGGTATTTTTCAAGAAGTTATGATATCATCAAAGGCTGCGATTATATGAAAAAAAGTCAGACAAACTACTTGGTTTAAAGAAAATACTAGAGTGTTGGGGATGAGGAGAAGGTGCAGGAGATTCTGGGGAAGTCAGAGAAGACTAACACAGTCATGAGACAGAGTCTGTGTTATAGACTGGTTAGTGAAGGAAAGCCGGTTAGAAAGATAGAATGTTGGGTTGTGGCCTCTATTGATACATATACCAGATGTTTAATAATGTCCTGTAGTTGAAGAATTGAGCTTGAATATGATGTAATATAACGGAAACCTGTGAGAACACTGGGCAGCAGTTTAATATAATGCAGAAAATAGTATCATCACATTACTTAAAAAAACAAAAAACAAAAAACAAAAACAGGCTTGCTGCCTGCTGGGATGCATGGTAGGACTGGGACAAGTAGATACAGAAGGAGATGGTTTATAAGTCCTGGTGACAGATAAAGGGAGCCTGGATTAGAATGCCAATGAATGTGAGAAAGTGAACATCTTTAGGAGTTTCAGAAATAAATCCTAGCAGCCAGTGGGCAGTATATGAGGGGTTGATGTTACAGGATTGTTACTTCTGGAGATGAGCGAGAAGTCAAAGGCAGGCCCAGCTAGGAGCCTAGAATCACAGTGGTGTTTCTGCAGAAGTTGACATCCTGAGTCGATTGCAGGGCTTGTGCATACCTTGAAGAGGCATCTAGTGAAGACAGTGTAGACATTTTAAATAAAAGTGTCCAACAAAATTGTAGACATTGCAGGGCGCCCAAACCTTTAATCTCAGCTCCTCCAGAGGTCAAGGTGGGGGATTCACAAAGTTAAGAATTGTCTGCACTACATAGGGAGTTCGAAACCAACCAGGGAGAGCTAGCCAGACTCTGTCTCAAATTAAAACGTGGACAAAACAATGGGTCAAGGATGTAGATCAGTGGCAGAACAATTTCCAAGCATGCACAAGGCCTTAGCTCCAATGCTTTGCTTAGTACAGCAAAGTAAAACAAAATATAAATGAGTTAGACTATGAACTGCTAGCCTTTGGTTGAAAATGAACCTTCATATTAATTGATAAACCTAGGTAGCCCTATACGGAAGTGGTATTTGTAAGCATTTAATAGGGCTTTTTTGCAAAGGCATGGGATACATTTAGTCACACTACTTACTCTTTTTCGTTACAAAAGTAGAATATGCAGATCAAAGTAGCATAGAAATAGCACATAAATATAATGTATGCAATTTAAAACGAGGGAAAGGAGTTTTTAGACTAAGTTGAGCTGTCTCATGTTTTTAGAGTGAAGAACTCATCTCACTCTAGCAATTTTTTCTGATGAAACTTAAAAATGTACGGATTGAGCAAAATGAAAATTGCAGTAGCTTTTCTTACTAAACATAGTGCTATGTATTGAAGGCACTCCACACTGACTCATGTTTCATAACCTGGAGTTTGTGGACAGAGGAAAAAAGTCTTCTTAGGAAAAAGGAGTTGTTGAGTCAATGAGAGATATAGTGCACAAAGGCCTCAGGGTCACTGATGTTGGTAGGCTACAAATTTCAGGCATGTAGCACAGCGGTGCTGGTTAGTGGCTGGTATGTCTTGGGAAGTTGTGATAATTACTCAAACCACACTTTATTTTTTTCTTTTTTTTCCTCTTTTTTAATTTTTTTATTAATTTATTCTTGTTACATCTCAATAGTTATCCCGTCCCTTGTATCCTCCCATTCTTCCCTCCCTCCCATTTTCCCCTTACTCCCCTCACCTATGACTGTGCCTGAGGGGGACCTCCTCCCACTTTATATTGTCCAACCAAATTGGCACCAGAAAATATAGAAAATATTTATCTGACAATGTAATAACAATCACACAATTATTGGCAATATTTCCAGATATATTATGAGAAGAATACCTCATGCAAAGAATGGTTTAATCTTACTTCAAACAGATATCTCTTAAGATGGAATGATAATGGTTGAATAAACTGATGGAAGAAAAAGCAAGGATTAAACTATCAAAAATTAAATGCTTAGGTTTGTTAGTGTTATTTCATTCTATTCTGTATTGATTTGGTCTTGGGTAATAGAACACATATGTATTTATGAATTAAAGTAGGAGTTGTACTAGATATGCCATATACACACAGGTGCAAGGATCATGAATACAAGAAGAAAAATATATGTGATGTATATTAGATATAATATCAGGTTTCATTAGAATTTCTGTGACACAATACATTAGTACATTCCTCCCACATTGCTAAGCCTTGACCTTTGCGAAAACTATGCCATCCAGGCATAATAAAAATAACATGAATCCAAAAATATCCAAAAAATACCAGTGTCTTCAAAGAGAAAGAACACTGATGCATGGACTCCATAGAAAAAACTACTTGTACCCGGTACAGGTATTGTAAACAGAGAAGAAAGTGTATCAGCGCAATAGTCAGTTGTTAAAAACCAATCCCTGTAAACATCTAGTAACATTTTTTTTCTTAGAGTCAGTAACCATTGTAAAATCCCTTGATGAGGCTGCAGCACAGAGCCAACAGAGAGCAGAAGAACACAGCCAGGAGGATGGTTTAACCGGTAAAGGTGTTGACTGCCAAGCTTGACGGCTTGAGGCTGATCTCTGGGGCTCACATGGTAGTGGAAGGAAAGTCCTGACTACTGTAAATTGTCCTTTGACCTTCAGATATATGCTCTGGCATGAATGCTACCTACCACACACAGGCACATAGACACACAGACAGACAGCTCCCCCATACATGAACGAATGGATGGATGAATTCATACACATAATAGAAAGAAGAAAAATCATCAAAAACACTATGTAAGACATCTTTTTGGACAGGCTAGTATTAGATCAAGACAATCTGCTCATTACTGCGTTCATTGATTTATAGCATCATGTCCCAGCAGCTTTGGTGCTATTTTATTATTGTAGTAAAGTACATACACTTGCTATTTAATTGTTTTAAGAGTACAGTTCAGTGTCATTCACATTGTACATTACACAAGATAACCAGCTTCTATGTTTAAAACTATTTTGCATTTCCAAATCTAAACGTGGTGTTCATCAAACATTTATTTTTCCTTCCTCTTTCTCTGGCCTTTGGTTTCATTATCACACTTCGCATCTCTATGAAGTTGACTACTCTAGCTACACAAATGCAATCTTGTATATGATATTTGTATTTTTTGTAACTAGCTTATTTATTTCAATATAGTGTCTTAAAGGATTATTGATGGTTTGGTATATCACAGAAGTTTCTTTTTCAAGATGTATATTCTGTATATATATATATATATATATATATATATATATATATATATATATATATATATATATATATCTAAACATTTAGGTTGCTTCCATCTTTGGCTGTTGTGAATAATATTGCCACGAATATAGACATTCATTTTAAGATCAAGATCCTGCTTTTGATCATTTTGGACATATACTTGGAGGTAATGTTTTTCTTTAATAGATTTTTGAGCAATTGCCATACTGTTGCCCTGAGTTTTTATGATTTTGATCCTCATTACCCGTTCCTAGGGCTCTAATTTTTCCATAGCCTAATCATATTTATTTTTGTTCTGATTTTCTGGTAGCCATCCTAGTTGGTGAGGGCACTGGTCCTTTCTTTATGTAATTGTTTTGCAATGTGGAGCTGAAAGCTAAGACCTCACACATGTTCTGTGAGTGTTCTACTGCTGACCTACACCCCCAGCCCCTGGCGTTAGACCACGGGCATCTTTTTCTGTGTGCACTGAAAGGTACACACAATTTTACACAATTTAGTCTCAGACAATCAGATCATAAAGATAAAATGTATATGTGTATCGAGAAAGCACACACACAAATATAAGTAAATCTTAAAGAGAAGTCATTTTTCTTATTTGTGTGTGTGTGTCTAGTGTGTGTACTTTTTGCATCATTTCATACCAGTTCTAAGTTTTCACTTAGTCCCATGGCTTTAGATCAAGCAAAGTGCTCAGACCTCTGTCTGCTACCTTGTATTTTACATCAAGATAAGAGCATCTTTCCCATATTTGCATGAGTATCTCTATCTGAAGGACCCAGACACTGTGGTGGTGCACTATACTTGTTATGTGAGAAATGAGTAAAGGCTACCTCGAGGAGAACATGCAGTCCTGTTCTGTGATGTGATTGGGAAGAGGCTGGGGGAGGGGGCGGGGATGGGAGCGGGGGCAGTTAAAGTTCTTATGCTTGTGAGTCAAACCTTTTCTTGATTTATCTATTTCCTTAGCCTGAATTCTGGAGAGCTTTAATTTTTCTCAGTAGGCCATGGGTTACTGGGTGAGACTTTAAGTAGTATTATTTGCATCTGATATTTGTGTTAGGACAAGGTTTTCAACAACAACACTTGTTCTGTATTAAAGCAAATTAGGACCCTAGTGAGCATGATAAAAGATCATACAATGGTTTGCCTTCCCAAGCTCACAGGGCATACAGCGATGCCCAAATGCAAGGGAGGCTTGCAAGGTGTGCTAAAATCACAAGGATTTTGATAATGGTATTACAGGATGCCAATAGTTTGTCTTCCTTGCCTAGTTCTTTTCAATCTCAAGGGACCAGAGTGGCAGTCACTGAAGTGTGCCCTAATTACAAAAGGGAGACGGCCAATAAACCCAGTTATTTAACAACTTCATTAAAAAAGCACCTGAGAAGGAAAACTTTAAACAGTATCTTATACTTTAAATAGTATGTCTCAGCGTTCTCGATGAAACTTTAGAATCATCACAGTCACCGTGGCAGATATGCTCTGACTCTTACCTAAAAATAATATCTCCCATCGATAGGGCATCTCCTTTGTTTTAACATCAAGAACATTTAAACCTTTCAAAGAGAAGGAGGGTGGGATGGACGGAGGGAAGGAGGGAGGCAGATGCACAGACAGGACAAAGAATTCTCAATGCCCTGAATGTTTAAAATCTCCACCATTGTGTTTTGTGCCTTATGAAAAACTACCAAGCTACAAATTTATCTTTTGCCATTTTTCCCAAAGGAGGCTGACCCAAATCCAACCACGGAAGTGGAAAATTTTCTCTAAGCTTTATCAAATGGCTCCTACCATATCCAGCTTAAAATTAAAAGCTCCCCTACCAGAGGGAATATATGTGCCTTCAATAACTGAAATGTGTTTTTACTTTCTATTACAGAGGTCAAGAGGTTTCCAAACAAACCAAATTTATCAATTATTTAGAGCTGATTTCTTCTGAAGTGGTATTTCTGATATATTATTTGGTGGATAAATTCAATGTTCTAGGGCCACCAGCAGTATTTTATTCATAACAAATTTTCCTTTAAACTGAATTTGCTGAGGCAACTTAATTTCCACTATCGTGTTGGCACTGTAAAAATATCAACAGAACTGTTATGGTGCCTAACTAGTGGGCTTTTCAGGGAGGAAATTTCCGTATAGGTGTGCTTGTTCAGCAACCCTCCCCATCTTCTGTTTATTGCTTAAGAATTGAAGGGCCCTCCCTACTAGAATTTAATTTTTTCTTTCTTTTCCCCCCAGTTCCCGGAATGTTGTTTTCCAAAACTGCAGAGACACCTTTGAAAAACAATATGTTCAACCTCATCATCATCCTAGAAGTTGAAATGAAATGAGGTTGTTGTTAAGATTTTGATTGAAGAGATTTGTTTTTAAACGAAAGATATGTAGGTTTGCACACTCACATGTATGTGCCAAGAGGCATACACATATGTGCCGTCTGCATGTGCGGATGCCTGTGCACTCTGAGGAGGGTCAGAGTCCCTTCTCATGAATATTTCTCGAATCTTGATGGATCACTTGGTTTAGGACTTTATGTTAGAGAATTCAATAACAGTTTATAGACCAACTGCTTTTGATTCTTAACACAGTGCACAGCCCATGTAAATATTATGTTTATTATATACTAACTGAACATATATTGGGTTTCTGCCTGAAGTCTGCCATTTGGTGTATGCAGAAAACATTATAGCTTAGCTCCTAAACTCATTTGAAGCTGTGTTAACTGAAAGCGGCCATCCAGAAGCTGAGTCTTTTCATCTTAAAAATAGCAGCCATCCCAGCTCTACAGCAGTAAGTTTCTTTATACTGGTGAGTGAGACACATCAAAATAATCAAGGCACTCTGTGGAATATCCTGACTTAATGAAAGCAATTTTTAATCACAGCAAAAGAGCAAAGTATATTTCCTTTATCAATATGAGTTTCTCTTTTGTAAATATTCTTGGTATCTGTTTTGTAAATTCAGAAGAGAACACAGGCTCTCCTTCTCTGGTTTCTGTAGCCTATTAGAAATGGAAGTAATGGCAATGAGGGTTTCGAGATGTCTGCTGATAACGAAATGAAAAACAAAGGAGGACCATGAACAGGTGAGCCAGGCAACCCAGCAAGGAGCCAGATGGCTGTGAGGTGGTCTGAACCAAGCAACTTTGACCTCCAAATGACTGGCTAGTTTCCAAGAAGAGCCTGGAAAGTCTTCAGAAGAAAATTTCCAGACTCCTGCAGGTGTGTGTGGAGGAGTGGGTGGTCTCGGGGGCAGTGCCTGGCGGGAGGGGGGGGATGGGCTTCCCCAGCATACCTGAGACTTGTGTGAGTCTCTATGGAAGGAAGGACTCCTGACTTCTCACCTGCACGCTGCTCTGCTCCTGAACATCGTCCACAGTAGGGTTGGCTGTGTACACTGTGACTTTTATTTGCTTGCTTTTCCACAACTTCAGCTTTACAGAGACAGAAGTGTCAAGTGCTCCATGCTGCTGGTGCCATATTATCACTCACTGCTCACACCGCCCAACAAGAAGTTGAGTTGTCTTGGCAGAATTTTTCTGGGGACACTAGGGGATGGAGATGCTTTTATTGCATTAATTAGGCCAACATTATTTTTTGCTGGTGTGTATTTGATGCACAGAACTTGCTTAACACAGGTCCTTTGATGGAGGGAAGGAGCAACCTAGTTGTTTCATCAGTGATTTTTTTTTTTTACCAAGAAAGCCTTTTTTGCGATAAAACTTGCTTACGTTAAATCAGAATATTCCAGAGTGCCTTGGTTACTTTGGTGTGCCTCACTCTCCGGTAGCAAGCATTTCTCTGAAAGTCACAGGCCTCTGAGTTCTTGGTGAGAAGAGGCAACTTGCCCCTATGCAAGAAGATTACATTTTAACTTTTTTACTATTTCTGTAGACTCTAGAGAAATGCAGGCTCTATCAGTTGCTGGAGCACCAGGTTAGTATTTGGTGAATTCTATCTTGCCAACAATCAAGTGGTAATATGGGACAGTTTCTTTTGTTTTTGACTGCTTCTGTTTTAGGAGGTAGTCCTTGCAATTGCAGATATGTAAGTTGGAATCCTATGGTATGATGCATATGCGTGTGTGTGCATACACATACACATGAACACACACATGCATATATATACATACATGTACACACATGAACACATACAAACACACATATATGTATACACATGAGCACACAGACACATACATACACATATGCATGCATAGACAGAGCACTGAGATACATACATACATATACATGTGTACATACACACACATGCATATACAATTCTCTCCCCCTACCCAGTGACTTCAACTTGAAGGTGCCAGGATTTTTATGTCCTTTCCTGTTCTTTATTTACAGAACATTAAATGTTTAGTCTTACTTCTAGTAATCTTTAGATTATGTATAATGCCTAATATAAAGTTATAAAGGATACACAAAGTTGTTACACTGTATTATTTAAGTAATGACCTTAACAAAAGGGGAGAGGCTGCATATGTTATGTGCACATACAAGATTCTAGATTAAAGTTCGTCAGATACGCCAGCATAAAGGTATATCTGATACAGGAAACTAATGGCATTCTGGCTAGACTGCATACCTCAGTTATCAGTGTGTTTCATGTTCCCAGTTGAATAACTTGTGGCTACAGAATAGGTCCTCTGCTTGCCTGCCTGCCTGTCTGCCTGTCTGTCTCTGTCTGCCTGTCTATATATCATCTATCTACTTACATCTATCTGTCTGTCTATCTATCTATCTATCTATCTATCATCTATTTTTCTATCTATCTCAACCAATCTATTATCTATCAATCTGTTATTTATCTGTCATCTACCTATATCATTTATCAATCATATATCGTCTATCTATGTATCTATCATCATCATCATCATCATTTTATTTTCAGTGGGTTGAGAGTTTATTTTAGTTCTCACTTCCAGGATATAGGCCATCACTGAGAAGGAGTAAAGGAGTGAGGAACTAGAAACAACTAGATGTGGCACCACCTTGACAGTGAAGAACAGCAGGGTGAGAACACGTACACTGACTGTTCAGCCCTCTTCTGTAGTTCAGCACAGAGGAGGAAGATGCCTGCTTTTAGCCTGCACATGCCAAGGCACGAGTTTTGATGTCCTTAAAAATCTCCTGTCACCTGGTGCCCTCTTTGCCCTTGTGAGAGTTCTCAGTACTTAGACCATCCAGATGTTTCACTTGAAGATATAAGCCAGCATGGTGAATATAAAGTAGTCTTCCATGTCCACAGTCCTGAATGTATGGAAGTAACTACAAATGACTCAAAGTGTCACTTGCCTGCCAGACCATGATGTTGAGCCTATAATGGGTGAATCTACTAAACATGCACAGATATTTTTCCTTATCATTATTCCCTAAACAATGTAGTATAACAGCCACCATTTAAAAATTTTTTTAAATTATTAATTTATTCATATTACATCTAGATTGTTAGCCCTTCCCTTGTTTCCTCCTATTTCTCCCTCCCTCCCACTCCCCCCCTTCTCCCCTCCCCTATGTCTGTGATTGAGGGAGACCTCCTCCCCCTATATATGCTCTTAGAATATCGAGTCTCTTCTTGGTAACCTGCTGTCATTCCTCTGAGTGCTGCCAGGCCTCCCCATCCAGGGGACGTGGTCAGAAAAGGGGCACCAGAATTCGTGTGAGAGTCAGATCTCACTCTCCACTCAACGGTGGAGAATATCCTGTTCACTGGCTAGGTCTTGGTAGGGGTTCGAAGTTTCCTGCCTATATTCTCCTTGGCTAGTGCCTTAGTTTGAGGAGGACCCCAGGACCCAGATCTGCCTGTCATAAAGTTCTTCTTGTAGGTTTCCAGGACCCTGTGGATCCTACTATTTCCCCATTCTTCCATGCTACTCTCACCTAAAGTCTCAAAAGGATGTCCTCTCCTCTGACCCCACTTTCCTGGTAAGTAAGGGTTTTCATGAGACATATCCCTTGGACTACTGTCTTGATATAAGTGACTATATACCATTTGTCTCTTTTTGCTTCTGGGTGAACTCACTCATTATGATAATTTCTAGATCAATCCATTTGTCCACAAATTTCAGGAATTCCTTGTTTTTAATAGCTGAGTAGTATTCCATAGTGTAAATGTACCACAGTTTCTTAGTCCATTCTTCTACTGAGGGACACTTAGACAGCCACCATTTTTATAGCATAAAGAGTGTACTAGGTATTATAAATAACTTAGGGATGATTAAGAAGGTTATTTATAAAATATGTGCAGATATCTTGTCATTTAATATAGAAACTTGAACACCCTTGGGATTTGGAATACAAAGGTGGTTTTGGGACCCATCCTAACAGCTTCTGAGGAGGCACTGTCAGGACACTATTTCTGTATTAAGTATCTCTTGTGGCCATGGCTGATGGTCATGTACAGAGAACGAGAGACCCAGTGCCTTAGTGGTCTTCATAATAGGGCAAGACATTTGAGAGCAGTAGCCACATGGGACGCACCAGGCCGTTCCTCGCCACCAAGGCTGTCCTGGAGAAGAGGCAGGTCAGAGACTGATGTGCTCTTGAGAGTTTCTACCTTTCAGGCAGAAACTGTATCAGTTACTTCTGTGAGTACTGCCACCTCGGGTGTAGCATATCTTGGACCTTCATGCCTTGCCCTGCTTTAAAATTGTCAGGCAGCCTATGATGGTAAGTGTAAAAGGTTATTTCCTAGGGTTTTTATTTTTGGTTATTCAATTGTTATTATCATATCTTACTATCCTCTATCTTTCTTGTTTTTGTTTTTGTTTTGTTTTGTCTGCTTTGTTTGTATAGCCTTGGCTGTCCTGGACTCACTCTGTGACCAGGCTAGCCTCGAACTTACAGAGATCCACCTACATCTGTCTCCTTGAGTGTTGGGATTATAGGTGTGTGCCACTGCACTCAGTGGCTGCACAAATTAGTTTTCAGAAATTTGACTGCAATAAGGACCAAGGGCATGACCATTATGTTCTGTGAAGATACAACTGAGATGCCAGCTTTTAGAACAATGCTAACTATTTTTATGATTTTTGTCAATATAGTTTCCCTGATAGAGAACATTTTTTCAAGTTAGGGAGACAATAACTTGTATCCAGTTGGGCTTTAAAAATAATCTTTAGAATCAATACAATATTTCCCCATATCTCAGAGAGGCGGGGTCTTATGCTGCTGTAGCTCATCTCTCACAATCACCTCTCATAGTCACCTTCCCATTGTTTTTATCCTATGCTCAATAAGCACATAACATATAATCAAAATCATCTTTAGTTGTATAATCAATAAATAAATAGTTAATTAATGTACTTAGGTACCAACATGAATAGCACATACATCCCCTTCCTTTCAAACCTCCCTTTACACACAAAGCTCTATTAGCAGAACAAATGTCATATTTATAGAGCTTCACAGAAATGCATAGAACCTGTGACTGGGCAAAGGCTAATATGGTGGCCTCTGCCAGTGTTGATTCTTACTAACCCCTTTTTTGTTTATGAATCCAGTTTGATAATCTAGTCTTTAATAATATCCATACTCAGGAAATGACTACTGTTAACATGTAATTCTGCTAATTTGCATTGGTTTGTCAATTTTCTCAGTGAAGTTTTTAGCATATCTGGATTCAAGTTTTATTGATAAATATTTTTACCAGTTGTTATGATTATCCCAACAAGGAGACAAGTAGATACTAGATTAATCCAAGTGTTTTAGAGACAACTTGATAAGTTTCAGAGAGAAGTGTTGATTTTATTTGTAACACATACATAGGAAGCTACACAGTATTCTAGGACTTAGATTGTGGAGACACTAAGTCTTTGTCTTTCTACATGCATGTCAGGCATAAGCCCCACTGCTCTTTGCTGTTTTGAACACCCTTAAAAAATCAGAGACATGCTGAGGTAATAGAACTATCCTTGATTATTGACATTCATTTTAAGATATACAAAATCCAGACTTATCCCAAAGTGCCCTGCCAACAAATCAAACACACACAGACACACACAGTCTCTCTCTCTCTCTCTCTCTCTCTCTCTCTCTCTCTCTCTCTCTCTCTCTCTCTCTCTCTCTCTCTCACACACACACACACACACACACACACACACACAGAGAGAGAGAGAGAGAGAGAGAGAGAGAGAGAGAGAGAGAGAGAGAGAGAGAGACTCTTCAGTAACTTTTCAGTTTTTTCTACCCTGAATTGGGTAGAAGCTTTCACAGAGGAACCACAGCCTTGTACCTGTGTGACACTCTCCAAAGACATCTGCATTTAGGTGCCTAGAAATAGGCGAATTCTTGCCATTATTTCCTTTAGAAAACACTGTAGTTTAAGATCATCATAGTCTCAACAGAGCAAAGCGACAGCCTACAGACTGGGAAAAGATCTTCACCAACCTGTCAGTCATCTGACAAAGGTCTAATATCCAAAATATACAAAGAACTCAAGAAATTAAACACCACCAAACCAAATAATCCAATTGAGAAATGGGACTCAAAGCTAAACAGGGAATTCTCAACAGAGGAATATCGAGTGGCGGAGAAACACCTAAAGAAATGCTTAAAGCCTTTTGTCATCAGAGAAATGCAAATCAAAATGAGTCTGAGATTCCATCTTATACTCATCAGAAAGGCTAAGATCAAAAATTCAAATGACAGCACATGTTGGCGAGGATGTTGAGAAAGAGGAACACTCCTTTATTGCTGGTGGGAACGCAAAGTAGTACAACCACTTTGGAAATGTATCTGGCGCTATCTCAGAAAACTGGGAATATGGCTACCTTAAGACCCAGCTATTCTGGAATATACCCAGAAGATGCTCCAGCACACAACAAGGACATACTCTCAACCATGTTCATAGCTACCTTATTCATAATAGCCATAACATGGAAACAGCCCAAGCGTCCCTCAGTAGAAGAATGGATAAAGAAACTGTGGTACATTTACACTATGGAATACTACTCAGCTGTTAAAAACAAGGAATTCCAGAAAATTGTGGACAAATGGATTGAACTAGAAATGATCATATTGAGTGAGTTCACCCAGAAACAAAAAGAGTCAAATGGTATATACTCACTTAAATCTGGACACTTGCCCAAGGGGCATGTCCCATGAAAGTCTTCACTTATCAGGAAAGTGGTACAGAGGGGAAAACTTCCTTTTGGGACTCTTACGTGAGAGAAGCAAAGGAGAATGGGGAAGTAGAATGATCCAGAGGGTCCTAGAAACCTACAAGAAGAACATTATGATGGGCAGATCTAGGCCCAGGGGTCCTGCTCAAACTATGGCACCAGCCAAGGACAATATGTGCAGTAAACTTTGAACCCCTATCCAGATATAGCCAATAGACAGGACATTCTCCACAGTTGAGTGGAGAATGGTGACTGACTTTCACACGAACTCTGGTGCCCCATATTTGACCACATCCCCTGGATGGGTAGGCCTCGAGGCACTCAGAGGAAGGATAGCAGGCTACCAAGAAGAGACTTGATACCTTACAAGCATATACAGGAGGAGGAGGTCCCCCTCAGTCACAGTCATAGGGGAGGGGAGTTAGGGGAAAATAGGAGGGAGGGAGGAGTGGGAGGGGATACAAGGGATGGACATAACAATTGATGTATAATATGAATAAATTAATAAAATATATTTTTTAAAATGATCATCATGGTCATGTTGACTCCTGAGTCCAGAAGACTGAGTAGATGTCATGTACTTGAGACCCACTTTAGCTGTTGCTCTATCCTCTAAGTAACTCTCCAACTCCTAGAAGGAGTTGCTGTGTGTTGGACTTGCTGTAGAGTACTGTTGTTCCAGACATGTTCTTGCTGTGAAAGAGACAACCATTCTACCTCTCTCTTTCATCAGTTCACCTCCATTTAATCTCTGCACACTCCAGGCTAAGCCTTTGTCTTATGTGAGTAGTGCCAGGTTTCTTGACTGGGCTCAGATACTAGGAGGCAGGTCAGAATGGCAGATTGGCTTTGGGCTTTGTCTTTAGTCCATGGTCCAGAAGATGAAGCCGTTTGCTCCTGCTGTCTCTCAGGGATTGCCATGGAAGAGTCACTGGATTTACGTGTTCTCGGGGACATTGAACTGTCAAAGGACCATCACAGGTTTTTCAGACTCTTTCCCTTTGGTTTCTTATAATGTAGGGGGTCAGCACCTCCATTTAACAAAGGAGAAGGTAGTTTCATGGCTAGCTGAAGGTCTAATTGGAAACAAGGAAAGAAAAAAATAGGTAAACAAAGCTGTAAATGTAACATCAGTGCTTCTCCTTGCTAGAAAGATAATAGGGCAGGCAGAGCCAGAGCTGTATAGAGTTTAGGTTGTTTTCTACTTTAGATGGGTGGGACACACCAGAGATATTGATGCATAGTTGGTTGACTCCTGTGTTGAGGTCACACTGAGCCGCCTCACTCTCAGTGAAGTAACCTGACACAGTCATTGAATAAACTATGCTTGCCTTAATGGAACATTTTATCATGCCATGTTCCCTGGGATCTAAAAAATTAAGGATACACTTATACGAGAAGTACAAAACACTCATGCCATTTAACAAAGATGCGTTTTCCCAAGCTATGATAGCATGAGGTCAAAGGGCAATGCAGAGCACAGCAGAAGTAACCAGAGCAGAGGCACTCAAGGCTTATGGTGATGCTCAGTGATGGAGTACTTCCAAGGGTAGTTTTGACATACTTTGCACATTTGCACACACTGTTGTTGGCCCAGTTGATGCTTTTGTGGGAATTAGGAAAGCATGAGTGCCTTGCCTGGGGATGACCCAGGCCCATGCTTAGTCACAAGGCTTGATTATCCAAGAGGGGCTGTCTTTGGGGTTCTGTTGGTGAGGGTATGGTATCTACAAATGTAGGACAGTTTCCAGCCATCAGTGACAATAGCTGAAGCAGTGATAATAAGTCCTCACAGTAACTGCACAAATGCTACCCAGTTAATTCATAAAATCATCTTGAGGTGTCAAATTTTGATCCTCATTTTAAAATATTAAGGACACAGCACGAATCAAGTGGCTTCCGTAAGGCCACACCAATCCACAGTGACAAGACAAAGACCTCCTGACCCATGCATTTATTCTTTGTAGTTCAGCAAGCATCATCCAGACAAGAGATGTGTATTCATCCATTTGTCTAGTCATTATTCATTCACAATTATGTGTTTTCAAGGGATGGGAATCTGCTCCTTCATCTGCGTTCTGCAAACCTATCATAGCATTTGACATACACTAAGTGTGCAATGAATGTTTGTCACACGAGAGGCAGAAAGCATTGGCTGTTCTGCTCCTGTCATTATAGACATGTTCTGCTAATGCATTTGGCTGCAAATGATAACTGTCAAGCTTTGCCACTCTTTACTGGCTGCCAAAACTGTGGGCGTGGCCAGCCTCATACAGCTTTACAGATCATACCATGGAAGACAGTTCCGAGTTCCACTGGCCCAGGTAAAAAAAACCACTCGGTAAAAAGATGAAGGGTCTGAATGCCTGCTTGGAAAGTGATGAATCTACACTTCCACCACGTTGGAAGACTGGTGTTATTGAAGGCGTGAAATTTTAGAGTCAGGTATCTGAGAATGTGGGCTCCATTTCTGGAAGATGTATGATCATTGAAGTTTGCCGTAGCACATCTTTTCACTCATTGCCTGATAGTTTACCCATCATATCTGTCAGGCTCTGCTAAAAACAGAAAAATAATCTTGGAGGATTCCTAAGAGTAAACTGGCTTGGAGCCCCTCCCCCTGCCATTTACTGGTTTATTAATAACATTCATTTGGAATCCCTGAAGTTGCAAAGGGGAGGAGACTCAGCCTAGCTGAGCTCCAAATTTCTTCAGAAATGTGACTTTCCCTAGGATTATGGATGAAACATCAGGATTCATTAGCCAATTGGGGCAGTCGATCCTCCCAAAAAGGGAGTTTTTTTTTTTTAAATAACTCTCAGTCAGAAGAATGAAATTTGTCCCCGAGTTTATCTTCCATAGGTCTAAAAATATGGGGAGTCAGTCAGTTACACTTATGTGGCTCATAATAATGTCATAATTGAACGATCTATAAACGGCATTATGCAGAGGAATTTGGAGCAAGCACAGCTGAATGCTCTTCTACTGGAATCTTTTCTTTCTCACAATTAAATGTCATTATGAGGGATTCTCCTCTATTTTATACGTAATCAGGACTTGCAAAGTCTCAATATAAACAACATTTTTATTTGATCAGAGTTCATTATGAGAAGCAAGTACTGTATAGAAAAAATGTCTGAAATTACACTGTGGACCAGAAGTCAGAATTTCCTCAGTGGAAGGGGAACATGGCTGCCATGCCAAGCATGCATACCTTTGCAATCTAGCGCATTTCCTTATGTGGCCTTGCAAGGGCTTATAAACCACAGGAATCAATTTCTTTTAAAAACACGTTTTTCAGAAACTTATTACGCACTTTAGAGATATATTATATACCTTCAGCAGCAAAAGAAGAAAAATTACAGGTGCAAAAGCAGCCCATTTTTCTAGCAGCTGAAAATGATGCTGTGTACTAGTCACAGGGGAACAGTAAAAATTACACTCTGACAGCAACAGGGCAGAAGCCCACAAAGGCACAGCCGAGCGAGTGGCATGGCCAGGGAGTGTGCTAATAAATCAAGATAATTCTCTGCCTGCCTTGAACTTAGACCCGGCTACAATTCACTGGTACAGCAGCAAAAAGGAAAAAAAAAGTCTGTTAGTGGAATTCAGCTTCACTGGGGGGACGTGATTAGTCACTGGGCAGATTGAGCCTCGATTGCATCTAAATGGTCCACTTTATGAACCATTTATCTTCTGCTCGGACCATTTTCATTACACCAAAAACTGATGCTGAGCCACCAGCTGTAAGATACAGCCTGGTGAAAATTAATAACCTTTTCTCCCCCCTTCTCCAGGACTCCTGCATATGTGAGCAGGAGCATTTATCCCTGTTTTGTTGCTATTTGCATCCCAGCATCCCTGGCAGTCTTTCAATTTTCTCAAGTCTCTTAGCCTTTGCCCCCTGTTTCGCTTTTGCAACACAAACAATCCATCCTGTGCATTTAAAATTCTCTTAGCGCCCTGACATCACGATATAGCCTTAGAGCAGGGAGCAGTTTACACAGAAAGGGCTCTTATTAATTCCTCTGTCCTGCCTTCCTGCTAAAATATAGGGATCTTGAGATTACTGCTGGGTCCCTTAAAGACCATTTAGAGCTGTGCAATTTAAAAAAGGAGACCTTTATTAATACCTGCTTAGGCTACTGACTGCGGGGAGGGCAAAGGAGGTCTGGCTGTGATGGAAGATAGTCTCTTAGTGAAACAGAGTCACGTGACCGATAATTCAAGGCAGCCTATTGAGCTGAGATATATGCTGATATGATTACAATAACATACAATGAAATTATGGAGTATTAATGGTGCTTAACCACTGTCGGGCATTAAGCAGAATTAACACGAGTCTTTTTCTGGGCAGACGCAGTTTTGATAGGGCTGATTAAGGATTTGGCTATCTAAGGAAACTCATTATGGTATTAATTAGGACACAATGAACCCAAACTGTGTTGTTTTGGCGTATTTCGCACGGGGCCACGTGTTTGGTGGGAAGCTTGGAGCTCCTCGCATCAGCCCTGGAGTTTTTGGACGCCATACAAGTTTTGTTTTCCCCAACAGATTCTGTAGCATCTTCTGTCTTCCCTTTTCCTCTTTTGGAGGATGCCAAAATGATTTTGGTAACTAGTTGTATTGATCCCTAATGAAGGCCAATTCATTGTTAGAAACGCTAATAAGTTCTCAGAAAAATATTTTATGGCTGTGGATGTTTTTGTGACATTTAGGAAATTCTTCAGAAATTTAAAAAAATATGTAGCATGTAGGCATTTGATGGAATGACTGTGTCAGTTACATGCATATTTGTGAGTATGTTATGGTTTTTACTGTCTTCCTTTAGTATAACTTACAGGGAGGCAGGTCGGGGAATAGTCACTACTTTTTCCATCAAAACAAACTCTTTTCCCACCACATTAGCATTTAATAAGGAAAGACATGACTTTGGAGCCATGAACTGATGTTCTATGCCTGAGAGGATGCTTAGCAAAGTGATTTAAGGAAATGACTTTGAGATGTGTATCATTTGGTGGCAGAGACCCCAGAGATGCCAAGAGTTACAGGACAGACCACCTCTGGAATCAGCATCGGTGTAGAGAGCCCACCTTGAGCAGGGAGGACCATCCACTTCATGATCTCTGTGTTTTCATGTGACAGTTACAATGATCTTAGACTGAGCTACAGTTTCTGTGGTGACTAAATGGAACTGGTGGGCTATGTCTATTTCTGTGCATTATTCTTGGCCACTGTCAGCCATCTAGGTATGCATGATCTGTGTGCCTGACAACTTCTCAATGGACTATGTGTAGCCAAGGAGAAGTGTAGGCTTCAGAACACTCAAAGACATCCACCAAGTTCCTTGGGCTTAGGGGTTTTCCTACAAGAGTGGCTGAAAGCATGGATGAAGCCATTCTTAGATGTCTTCCATCACAAGAAGACAGCTTCCTTATTAGAGTATCTTCCACCATGGCAGAGATTAACAACCAAGGTGAGAAAAAATGTTGTGTATTAATATCTGAAACTGAAAGACAGCCTAGGGAACTTGGTGCATGGAAATAGAATGCCCTAGATATCTGATATTATTCCTGGATTTAAGTTGTAGTTCAAAAGTCAATAGAGCAAAGACAACTTATTATCTTTTTGCAAAATAATCTAGATGTACCTGCCTCTAGTTAGGCAGTGCAAATGGTTGTGTTTGAAAAGATTTAGGCTATAACATTGAACTTGCAGGTGAGCATGGCCACTGACCTTGGTTTGCTGTGCTGATATCTATCCTTAAATAAGGTGATGAAACACAGGGCCAACTCTGAAGGATGTCTCCACTTTGCTTTACAAATTACTGCAATGTGGATGTTGCCATCTGGGAAAAAGTTTCATTAATTCTCCATTTGCATTAATAATTTTTGCAAATGGTTCATAATTGTGATGTATAATTTATGAACCCACATTGTGGACATATTATAGGTTTCAGAAAATGGTACTTTTCTATTTATTTGCTCATATGGCTAGTGGAAGATCAGCCTGTGCTAGAAGCAGTTGAATGAAAGTAACTGATATACAGAACCTCAGTGGTTTCCTTAGACAAGGCCCTGAGAAAAGGACCAAAGCGGGTACAATTTAGAAGGCACCTGACTTAACAATCAATCAGTCACACTTGAGGCAACCTTGACTTTAGGATGATACAAAAATGATATTCATTCAGGAGAAATCAAATATGACTATGAATATGAATCTTTTCCGGGGATAGTGCACATAGTCAATCTCCCTTTGGCAGTGTTGGGTAGTGACAAGTAGCCACAATTCCCACTCTGCCACTCAGCCATGATGGAGAACAGAGCAGCATTGTCAAGTTGAGATGGCCAGCCTGCTAGGTACCATGAGTTCATTTTCTAATTAGAGTATTTTGAACTTACGGTGACTTTGTTGGAATGCAATCAATGTATGTCAAAGAACATTTTCATAAGCAAATTAAATCATAAGCATGGCTTATCTGGTGTGGAGTGGAGCAGAGGCAAATGCAGATGTGAGGGAGGGAGTTAGAGAATGACTACATCCTCCCTCTTCCAGATAAGTGTCAAGGTGTTCCTTCTGTCGATCTGCAGAGGGATGTACTGGCAACAGGTCCAGTGGCCATGATCTGCAGGGGTTAGGAGTTAGTGATAGAATGCTCTCTAGCATCTTTCCATAGGCATGGATGGATCAACACAGAAGCTTCAAGGAAAAAGAAAGGTTTGCTGGGAAACTGCTGGCGACTGAAAAAAAAAATCCCTTAAAAGAGACATTTCCTATGCTTCTGGAAGGGTGTAATTTTATATCCTTCACGTAAGGATAGGTTAAGGGCCTCTAACAAACTGTTATTTATATAAATCAATTTGAGAAGTAGATGTCTGAAGCCATTCTTGGAAATTGTGCATGAGTTAGTGGTGACACTGGGAGATTACAACAGCCAGCAAATCACAGCTTGCCTATAACAGGAATCAGCCAAGAAATGCAGTAGCCACATTGGTTCATGCTTATTGAATTCTTTTACATTTGGAAACAGTGCACTGGCATGGAGATATGCAAAATGGAAAGCAGCCAAACAAAGGTAGTCAGGCGTCTCAAAAACATCAATACAGCAGGAAAATCACTGACCACTGTATAACTCTAAAGGACCTTTGAGTTGAATGGAGGGGGTCAGTGCAGGTCAAAAGCAGATATTCAAGTGGGGTCATGGTGAGATTTTGTAGTAGTCACGCCTGGGATAAGGAGGCACTGATAGAACTACCAAGGAGAAGAGACCACAGGCAAAATATTGGCCTGTGGCTCTAGTGTGCCTGGTTCTGGGAGCTGAGTCATGAGTCTAGATAAGTAACCACGATGGAGATGGAGAAAGGGCTTGAAGAGCATGTTTGCAAGGGTGGCTGCAGCTGTGATAAGTTCTAATATGGAGAAAGATATGAACAGACAAGTGTGTCGGGAAGCATCCTGGAGCTAAATATGGTGGGAAAATGGTAGCTGTATTTTCTAACTCCTTATAGCTTCCAAGTCCTTAATTTTAGACTCTTGTGACATATCTTTGGAGATGTCTCATCAGCTTTTCATTCCTTTGTCTATATATCTTCTTTCCCCACTGACTAAGGATTTCAACATAGCTCACATCCTTCTTTTTGGTCTTGTCTTCCCTATGGTCCTGGAGACTTCAGTAGTCATGGAATTTAATGTTTTTCATCAATACAGGCTCCACCCATCTTGGTCTTCAACCTTTCTCTTGCTAGCAGCACACGCCTACTGCCATCAGAACTGGCTCTCCTGCTGACATCCTAAGCACTTGCTCCCTCCCCCTTCCCTTCCCCTACTTGTTCCTCTTTACTGCTTTTAACTTGGCCTTTGAATTTTGCCCTATATTTCCACCCATGGCCACCCATGGCCTCCCAGGGCTTTATTTCCTGTCCAATTCAGCCAGACTTCATGGTTCATTACTTTGAACTCCCCCATGTCACCCCCTTTGTTTTCTTCCTTCCTTTTCCTGCTCTGGATCACAGGCATCTCTTGATTAACCCATAGGCTTTTCTGTTCCTCCTGAGCCACAGACTATTTCTGTAGCTGGGTGTCTTGTCTCCATTCTCTTGATGGTCACCATCATAAGCTGTAGCACTTTTAGGGATTTTCTTCTCTTTTACTAGGAGAAATGGGAGCTTTTAGCAAAATGGGCCAACTTCCTCTTCGTAGTGATCTCCATCACTCATGTACCTTCTTCTTCCTTTGGCTGCCCTTTACATCTCTACCTTTCATTTGCATTGACTCCTACAGATTCTGAAGGTCTCAGATCAGCAAGTTCATCTGAGGCCTAGGCCATCATTTCCTTTTCTCAGCACTCTGCCTTCAAGTGGCTTAACTCCATGGATGGCTATCCTGGCAACATTCTCTCCTCCAGCTCTTGGAAATTCTCAAGTACTCCTTGCTCTCCTTAGCAATCTCTAGGTTTGCTTCACTTTGAATGCATAGATGACTCTCTTTTCCATCCTTTTCTCTCTTTTGTCCATCCTTTACCTGCATTCTCTCCTTGATTTTCATGAGGCATCTCATCTCCTCCACATACTTTCCATAGAATCAGTAATAATAATTTTTATATCACTCTTAAAATGTATGTCTTGAGTTCCAGTTAGATATGTTAAATTACCTCACTGATTTTCAACCTTATAGTTGGAATCCCATGAGAAGCTGTGAGGCTGAACCCCAGGTAGTCTTAGGGTGGCTTTGGGAGGAGGGACACATCTGTGGTTTTTGTGACTCTTTACATGATGATGGACACAAAGACTTGAGAAAGACTGAATTGTGATGTGGACATTGCTGCTCAGATATATACCAACTACATCTTAAGCTAACCACTTCTCCCAATGAATGCTATCTCTTTCTCTGTGGATACACTCTAGTGTTTTCTATCTTTTTTTTTTTCAAGTTCTTTTTTTCACTGGGTTATCTTTAATGACAAAACTTGCCATTATCTTAGGTCACTTCTTAGCTAAATCTGCCTGTGTGTTCTAATCCTTAA
Organism: Acomys minous; assembly: GCF_964271855.1. Taxonomy (NCBI): domain Eukaryota; kingdom Metazoa; phylum Chordata; class Mammalia; order Rodentia; family Muridae; genus Acomys; species Acomys minous. The sequence continues at coordinate 51,933,278 of NC_140495.1, forward strand.
ATATCTATTATTTCCCCTTCTTTCCATACAAATACCACTCAGTGTCTACTCACTCTTGCCTGAATTGTCATAACAGACTTCTTAATGAGTCAGTTTCCCATTTGCCTGACCCTTGCCACCTCTACACTCCTAGGGAGATGACAATAAACTCTATGTGTTCTACAAATCTTCCTCCTCAAACCTTCTGGTGGTTCAGCACTGCTGACAGAATGGCATTGGCAAATTATGAGTCTCAGCATTAGACCCATGGGTTTGCCCGTGCCTCTATATCTGTCTTCTGCCTTCTCTCTGCAGGAGTCAAATAGCAGCAGCCCTGGTCTAATGAGCAAGGGCCACTACTGCAGGAGGCTTGCTGTTATACACACTTGCAGTCACAGTTCATTTTTAGACAAAATACTTTTTAATCCAAGTTATTCTTATCAAACTATTAAACAATGCTAGGAACTAGAGACTCAAGAGATGAAAAGGGAGTGTGAAAGAGGAGTACAAATAGAGAAGAGACTGCAATATTGCTGTTAAAATACAGATGTCTAGTGAATGGATAAATTAATTCATAAAACAGGTCAGTTCACCTGGAAACTAGTTAATAGCAAAAGAAAGCAAGAGTTAAAAACTTGAATTTTCATCAGTGACATGATATTGAAGCAGATATTAATTAGGAAAATTTCCTGAGAGTCAGTCTGTGCATGACTGTATCTCTTGGGATTTTTATTTGTCTATCAGTAATTATATTGGACTTTAGAGGGTGATGCTGTCACAAATTAACATGGATGTGGAGTCAACTGAAAAATGTGTGCCCATTATAAGTCACATGCTGTTCTAGTCCCTAAGGGCTCTCATTGGTCTGTAAGCACAGTGATCCTTACAGATAATTTTAAGTATGAGGTGAGTCCATGGTGCCCAAGAAAAGAAGGACTTATATATTTTTTAACTTAAATATTATATCTGGAAAAACACAGATACATACTCCATTTGCAGTTCTTGAGGTATAATAGTGTCTATTTAGGAGGTAATTTTAAAGTCAACATTGAAAGAAGGAGGAAAATAATAAAGAGCATTTGGGCATTCTGGCTGTCAAGGTGGGAAATGCAATTTTACTTTCTAAAACCAGGAAGACCCGTTGGCTAGGGGCCATTTCTCACTCATCCATGCATCTTCATCACCAGGTTTGCCTCATAGCATTCTGGATGATCCTGAAATTCTTTTAACATTTAAAAACAGTCAAGAAAGTAAGATTCATGCAAAGTTCAGGAAATTATATATTATTTAGCATGTGGCTAGTTTTCGGTTTACTAGGAAATCAAAAGTATATAGCATGCGAGTAATTCAAACTATATAATTTAAAACTGTGTTTGGTCCTCAATATAAAGAAAATAAAAATCTCTGTGGTAATGCACTTATACACAATGAAGTTCTAAGTATTTATTTGAAAGATGTTGGATAGAAAGAAAGGGAATAAACATACAAGAAGAAGCCTAAACTTTTCCCTTCAAAGGTTCACCCTCTCCTCAAGTCATCAAACAGGACAGTGCGTATGTGAGAGTGCTTGACATTAAAACACAGCCTGCAGGTTGTAGTTTAGCAAAGAGTGGGTTGTATGTTTGCTTGTTACACTGTGTCTCCTTTAGGTTTGTAACCGCAACAGTTTTCCCTTGGAGATCGCAGCAGCATTTATTTCAAATCAACGCTGGAAATTAAATGATAACCCTCAAGGGGAGGGTGGCGCTTGCAGAACTATGGCTCGCTATTAGAATGTCCTTTCATGTTGCTGCTCAGTACTCCATCCAGGGTTTGAAATTAATTAAAAGATATCCTTTCTCTAATCTTTAGATAATTAGCTTCAAAGATTTTCTTCAAAATGTTGTAATAACTTTATCTTTTATGTGTGAATTCAGAACTGTTCCTATCCAGACAATAATAATCCAACAGTAGTTTGCAATTAAAGGGAAAGAGGATGTTGTCTGTCATTTCAGTGCCTGGGTACCAGTTTAGGAAGAGAAGTATTCACTACAAAGTGTTCATAGATTTGCATGCAAGGCTAAAGGATAGACAGCATCCCATGTAGATTCCTAAAACTAGGATGTGAAAAGTGCCACATAAGTTCTGTTTGTAACTAGGAAAGAGAAAGCCAGATCAGAGATAAGATGCTAATATATGGGATTATTACTGGATTCAGAAACTACTGAATCCAGACTAAACTGTCTACTTTGTCTATTGACTTAATTCAAAGAGAAAAAAAATGAGAAAAATAGCTTTCATTGATCTGAAAAAAGTTCACATAGGTATAGGATCAGTGTTTACAAGATGGTTTTGTTGTTTTTGTACTTGTTTAAAATCTTCATTTAAAGGAAGTCATTTTTTGGAGATTAATATAATTATTTCCCCTTTCCTCTCCTCCCTCCAAACCTTCCCATATACCCTTCCTTGCTCCTTTTCAAATCCATGCCCTTTTTTCACTTATTGTTGTTTCATACATGTGTATGTATATATGTGTGTAAATATATATGAAGACACATACATATACATATGTGTGCCTGCACATGTGTGTAAGTAAAACCTACTCAGTCTGTAAAATGTTACTGTGTGCATGTTTTCAGGGCTAGCCATTTGGTATTGGGCAATCAGTTGGTGTGCTCTCCTCTGGGGAAGACTATTTCTCTAGCTCCCAGCCTTCCTCGGTTGCCTGTAGTTCTTTGTTGCTGTTTCTAGGAGACCCAGCAAAAGTGGTCCCCATTTTCTTAGGCATTCTTCCCCCAAGAGTCAGCATCTGATTCCCTTTTTCTGAAATCCATGTTGTTCTAGTTGGCAAACCGAAGGGAGCAGAAGTGACACTTTAAGACATAGCAGACCAAGTTCTGAGGAGTCACAAATCATCTCTGCCTGTCTCCAAGGATGCTCATTTCTCATGGGTTTTAGAATGTAAGGTTCTCCTACTGACCCATGCTGGTGTGGAGAGAAGTCAGATTCACAGGAGAGGCTTCCAGCTGGTCCCTTTTCAGCTTTGTCAGATTGAGTACCCGAAGGGGACCCCACCACAAGCCTTGAGAAACAGTAGCTAAATTGTGGTGTAGGCTTCTGAGTTCTATGGATGGTTCTAACTGGAACAGTAGGTACTTTGAATATTCATAAAAGTTTGTTCTGGGAGGAGGAGGGTGAACCATCATCAGTACCTGGAAAGTAAGGTAAGGGTAAGTAAGTAAGTAAGCCAATGTCTGGCTAACTGGAACCTGGGATTTAAAAAACCTGGGGTCCTTGGATGAGATGTTGGCATCCTGGGGTCCTTTGCTGCAACAGCCCTTGGTTTCTCCCCCCCCCCCCAAACTGCAAGTTATTATTCCCCATTTCTTATTTTCATGTTCATAAAAACTAATGTTGATGGAATTATCCTTGTAGGACCAGTCCCACTAAGTACAGATAGTTACTTAGATTTGTTTATTTATTTATTTTTGAAATCTAGTGACTCAGAAAAAATCCAGTGCTTACTATGCAATACTCACATGGTTATTGCTATGTGGTTATGGCAATATGCAATCAGAACAGGGCTTCTGTCAGACTTCTAGAGACTTACAGAATAGCAGGGACTGAGGTAACGAAATAAGCAAATGGATGGTGTCCAGCTGAAAGCCTGAATCAAGAGAAATGAGTATATAGCTGTGCAAATTTAGGTATGTGATTTCTTTATACTAGGAGTTTTATTTTAGAATTGGACATCTTCCTGAACTATAATATCACACTTCCTATACTTGGTTCTGTGGAAAAAGACCATTCACTCTTTAGTTTACGTCCAACCTGCTATACTATGGGCCTGTTTCCAAAACCACTTTTAAAATCCTAAAGGCCAGAAAAGCTGGTAAATGTTGGTCAATTCTTCCACTTCCCATAGCCTACCTTTCTATTGATTAGTTGATTGATTGATTGATTGATTCAGATTGACTGATTTTTATGTGTGTAGTGTATGCCCGTGTAAACATTTTTGTTCGGTGTCTTTCTCTACCTCACCTTTTGTTGACAGGTCTTTCAGTGAAGTTGGAGTTCACTGGTTGGCTAGGCATCCCCTGTCTCCTGTTCCTCATCCTTCTTCATGTCAGTGCTGGTGATACAGGCTGGCGCTGCTGTGTCTGGCTTTTACATTGGAGCTAAACTCAGGTGCTTATACTTGCCCAGCAAGGCACCTTACCCACTAGGCCATCTCCCCAGCTGCTCTGTGACACTTTTAACCCTTAGACAATCATTATTTATTCACAAAAGTCCTTAGAAGATACTGTGAACAAAGCACCATGGTGGATCCACAAAAAGAAAAAATATTTAGAAAGCTCATGAACTAATAGGGAAGAAAGAATAAACAAATAATTACAATCCCAGGCAGTAAATGATGTGGTGAAATTAGACACAAGTGCTAAGGTTACGGATCTCATGCACAATATCAAATGCTTCAGTCAGTAGATTGATGTTTCCACATACAGGTGTGATGGATGACAAAGATATCATCCCAAATCGAGCAGAAAAGACTTAGTAGAAGAGCCCAGACAATTAAATACCTTTTGGGGAAAAATAATATTGGCACCTCAGCTCAGCTTGAATTAATGAATAAATTCTAGAAGACAAAAGCAGTAAAATTTGGAAAACTTACAGTGAACTCTGAATATCAGAGGAAGAGCTTAAAATATGAATAGGATCACTGTTACAGTTGAATAAAGTTCCATTGTGTGCATGCACTGCATTTCCATTTTCCATTCATCCCTCTAGGCTGGCTATACTTATTTGCTATTGTGAACAGTGCAGCAATAAACATAGATGTGCACATATCTCAGTGGTAGGGTGTGGAGACCTTTGGATGTATGCCAGGAGTAGAACAGCTGGGTCATATGGTAGTTCTATTTTAAGTTTTGAATAAACATTCATACTGATATTTGTAATGGCTGTACTAATTTTCATAATCAGCAATGAATACTAAATGTACCAGCCAGGGTACAGAATTGTAGAATATATATATATGTATATACATGATTTATTATACTGACATATAAATTACATACATATATATATATATTCATAATACATCACACATATGTGGTTTACTCTCCTGACAGGTTATGGCCCAGCAGTCCAACAATGGCTAATTCATAATGAGAAGGCCAAGCATCCTGTAGTTATTCAGTCCATGACACTGAATGTCTTGGAAGTCCCAATCTGGTACTGGAGTCCTGGGTAATTCCTCAGGAGCTGCTGATTTTTAGTCTCTATATTAGCATATTGAAGAAGTTGGCCCTGCTACTGATGAATGAATGTCATAGGAAGAGTGTGTATAGCAGACTGAAGCCAGCTTCCTTCTTCCATGTCGTTTCATGTGGGCTGCCATCATAAAGGGTGGCTCTTTCTTCTTCTTCAGGTAATCTAAGGAAGTGTCTCACAGGAATGGCCTGCAGTTTGAATTTTTGCTGATTCCACACCTGGTCAAGCTGACATCCAAGATTAGCCATGACACTAAGAAAATATCAATAAATTTAGTTACTTGAAGATGGAAAAATGTGCAAAATATGTGTCAAGAAAAACTGCATTGTAGAAAATACTTTTAACAACATAAAGAGTAACATTTATTACTGATAACAAGCTCATTTGAATCAATAAAACGTCATCAATAGAAAATTGGCAAATAAAATGAAAAGACAGAAGACACATGTAAATAGTGCATAGCATTTAGAAAAACTGTCCATTCCCAGCAATTTTGGAGTTACAGTATAAGTCTGATTAAACTGGCAATGACTAAAGAACCTTTAAGAAATTTATTTTTACATGGGGTAACAATCATATAATGTAACAGTTACCATTTAAAAAAAACTTTTTATTAATTTATTCTTGCTACATCTCAATGGTTATCCCATCCCTTGTATCTTCCCATTCTTCCTTCCCTCCCATTTTCCCTTATTCCCCTGCCCTATGACTGTTCCTGAGGGGGATTACCTCCCCCTGTATATGCTCATAGGGTATCAAGTCTCTTCTTGGTAACCTGCTATCTTTCCTCTGAGTGCCATTTTAATCACTGGTTTTCTGGGGGGGGGCATTGTTTCTGTAGAAGTGAGTAGTTCACATTATTACACAAAACGCTTACAGTATTTTTTATCATGCGAAACTCATACTTACATACCCACCGACAATAGCTCCCTATCCTTCCTCCCAAGCCTGTGGTCACCACCATTCTATCCTGTATTTTACTTTATTGAGAAAGAATTTCATAAATCCCAGACTGGCCTTGAATTCCCTATGATGCCAATGAGAAATAGAATCATGTGTCCTTCTGCTTTCCAAGTGTGGGGATCATAGGTGTGTGCTACGATGTTGGGATAGCTCTTAGCATAATATTCCTAGGGTCTGTCCACATTGGAGATGATGAGAGGATTTCCTTCTTCAAGGCTGAATGATGCTCCGTTTACTTTATCTGTTACTCTTTTTACCCCATCTTCATAATGGGGCCTTTGTGTTTTTCTGCTTCTTGGCTATTGCAACTCATGCTGCTCAGGACATAGATGTGCAAATATGTCTTCCAGATCTTATCTTCAATTCTTTCTTCAGTCCCTTCAAATGCACAACTGAAAGTGAGATTGTTAGATCAGAAGCAACCCCAATTCTACTGTTAAGTTTTTGGGCCTTTTGTTCCAGAGCATCCTCTTCAGATATATTTGCAAAATAATGCCGATTGTGGTATCAAGAAACTCTGTAGAAATAACACACATGAATAAACCAATCAAAAGGTAGTCGTGTCTTTGTATATGCAGCAAATATACAAATAAACACAATACCACTTATAATACAATATAAATATTTATAGAAAGTATGTTTAAAACACAGCCAAATTTATTGGTTTGGTGATGTATTAGTGAGTTTTGTTTCTTCACATTTGAAAGTTTGTGACATATTTTCAGTGTTTCCAAATTTGTTAGCATTCCTTTGTTAGAAAAACACAAACGTGAAAGCATCATATTCTCAACCAGCTTATGTGGGTGGCGAACACGTTTAGAGCAATCATTTCCTTATCAAACATTTATTTACTTCCACTGTATATCGAGCACTGTTCCAAGTGCTTAAAAGGGTGTAGTGATAAAACAAGACCCCTGCCAACTGTAGCTTGCACTTGGCAGAGGGAGACGAGTCAATTAAATAACACGTTAGATGATGATGGATGCTGTGGCAAAAGCAAAAGCAAAGCAGGAGATGAAGAAACAAAAACAAGAAAGGGCAGGGGTGTGTGGTGACAGGAGGTTAGGGAAGCTGAGAAGATGGCGGAAGTCATGTGATTGCCTCCTTAAGACAGTGATGTATGAACAAAGATTAATCATGAAGGGCTCAGGGGAAGGGGGCTCCACCACACAGATCTGCTCTGCCAGAGAAGTGCTCTGTGGCAGGTGATGCCCTGGAGTGGAGCGGGGAGGGTGGTAGACAAGGGCCAAGGTAGACAAGTCTGGGGAGGCACAGGAGGCTGAGCAGGCTCACAGGATTGTTGGTGTCCATTGCTAAGAGCAGATGGTCCTCAACTAATGATGGCTGAACTCTACAATTTTCCACGATATTGTGAAAATGTATCCCAGCCAGCCAGTATTCTGTATTTTCACTTTTAGTAAAGTTTTTAAATAAACCACAGAGTTAGTCGTGTCTGTTTTCAAATAAGCTAGGCATTAGAAGATTTTTTGCTAATGTATGTTTTGTGAGAAGAGCTAAAGTAGACAAGGCCAAACTAGAATGAGTTTAGTGTTTTCAGCTTGCAATATATTTAGGAAGATGGGACCCCATCATAAGTCAAGACAGGGCCTCAAGCTTTGCTTTTCACTTTGACTTCAAGGGAAGCTATGCAATGGTTTATCTTGAGTTCTGCTTCAAAAGTCTTCTTGACCTAGACATGGGTGCAGGATCCAGGTATTTTTCTTATTGTGTGACCAATACAGTGATGAGAAAGGATGTGGTGGTTCAAATCACAATGAAAGTGAGGAGAAGCCAGCCTGGCAATCCGTGTCGGGCTTTTGAGCTAGGGTTTTAGGACAACCTCAGGCTAGCCTCAGACACATCATCTCACTTCCTTATCCTCTTGAGTGTTGGGTTACCACACATGCTACCACATCTGGAACAAATTCTGGATACATCTTGACAGTAGAACTAGTGGAATTCCAAGTGGTTTGGATGCTGGCATGAGAAAGTGAAAGGTGACTAAATGTTTTGCCAGAGCTACGGCAGTTGATGGCAGAAGTGATGAGCAGGGGTGGGGATAGGTAAGGTAAATGCTTCTAGAAATGGTCAGGAGGTAGGTATGGAGAGGAAAAGGGGAAGGACTGAGAAGGATGGGAAATAGAAATGCCAGTGTTGTGTCCCATCACATTATGTTAAAATATTTTTTACCTTTAGTTTTAATTAGGTGAATATGTATGCATTGAAGTATGGGTTTATTCATGTGGAAGCAGTATGTGGAGAGGCCAGAAGAGGGTGTCAGATCTCCTGGAGCTGTGGGTTAACCAATGTGTGTGCTAGAACTCAAAACTCAGGTCCTCTGCTAGAGCACAGGGTGCTCTAAACCCCTGACCCACCTCTCTAGTCCCATTTCCCTCCCTCCCTCCCTCCTTTCCTTCTTCCCCTCCTTCCCTTTTTCCTTCCTTTCTTTACCTTTCCTTTTCTTTCCTTTCCTTTCCTTTCTTTTCCTTTCCTTTCCTTTGTTTCTTTTCTTTTCTTTTTTGAGTCAGGAAAAAAATCTCACTGTAAAGGCCTGTTGGGCTTAGAACTCACTATGTAGATCATGCTGTGCTCAAACTCACAGAAATCTGCCTCTCAAAGGCTGTGGTTTTAAACACATATGCCACTACTCCTGGCACAGGCAAGCATCTTCATCTAGGAGGAACGGGTGAGCCTGTGCAGAACAGGAAAACAGTCCACCTGCCCGCTGCACCTAAAGGTCTACAGAGGAGCATCAGGATTAGTTGACCTGATCACTTGAGTTCTTCTGGGAAGTGGCAGTATTCACAGCTGGAGCCTGAGGCTGGGACCATAGGAATGGCAGCTTCACAGACTGGCACCTCAGTCACCAATGTGAGAAACATACCACCAATTCTTTGTAATGAAAATGAAACTTATTTTTTTAACAATAGATCTTGTTAGTAATATGTCAAATCACTTGATCATACCTAGCAGTGGTATAACAAAAAAACAAAACAAAACAAAACACTAATACACTGGGTAGAGTTGAAGCCAGGGAGCAAATACAATTGTAGTGGGAGTTTCAATTTCCTTAAAATACAACTATAGCCATGGGGCATGCCTGTAATCTCAGCACTAGGGGAGAGAGAGGCAAGTGGATCTTTGTGAGTTTGAAGCTAGCCTGGTCTAAAAAGCCAGTCCAGGACAGCCAAGGTTACATAGAGAAACCCTGTTTCAAACAAAACAAAATAACAGCAAAAAAAGTCCATCACCACCACCACCAATAACAACAACAGCAACATCAAATTCAGTTATGCTATGTAGACATATTTTTGTTTTAATCCCAGGTGTGGGATATCAGGCTGCTTTTAGATTGTTCACAGCAGCAGACTATTTTCCTCCTAAGTGCTCTGACATGGGCCTGATCTTTTCCATCTGTGGATAGTTTAACTCTGGGGCTTCTGATATGTTATAAATGCCAGAGCCCAGAGAGGGATGGATGCCTCAAAAGAAGACACTGTTGCTCTTCACTGCTGCTCCTGGTTGATGTAGCAATTTGGTGAGAAGTAGATGTTGGCGATATCCTGAAACAAAGAACCCAACGGCCCTAACCAGCAGGAAGTGGTCAAGGAGAGCTATGCTCGCTCTTCCCAATAACCTTCTTCCTCTCCTACCTGGTGTTGGGGTGTTGGAGTGTTGGAAGGCATTGTGGTAGAGAAGGGAGGTAGAGGCATAAGAATCCCAGTAAAATAGATTAAAAAATACATGCTAACATACAATAGGAAAGTAAAGGCCAATGTCCAAGCTTAAACCTATAATGCCATGAGATGTATGTACCACTGCCCTCTAAGTGATACCAAACTTTCCACAGCAGATGTGAAGTCCATGTCTTCACTACTAGGAAACGGAACATGGTACAGGCCACAGGTGCCTCCTCCATCACTAACTGACACACAAGGATGACGGAGATCAACCACGCAGCCTAAGAAAAGCCAGGATTTTCTCATACTTAATAAAAACGATAAGATTTTTATTGCATATTACTTTAAAGCAAATTTGCTAATCTGATGTGATACAGAAGACCTATGGAGAGGTTAATATAATGTGTCAGTGCCTGTGACATAATCAATGACTAGAATTTACACATCATGACAGTGGCTTTGGTGATCTTTATGTCATTTTCTGATAGGCATGACATCAGTAGCACAGGGGCATGGGTGATAGCTCATGAGGGACTTTGTAGTCCACAGACAGTTTTGAGTCTTAAAACACTGGTTCAACATATGGCCTTGGTTTGTTCCTTAGCTTGAAGATACGGCTACTTCTTTTCCAGCTGTGAATTTTATTCCCAACTGTGTAGTGCATGTCATTAGTGGACCACTTTGGCTGAAGTGGCTGTTGGGTCCTTGAAGATGTAAGACAGATACAACACTGAAGGCCTTCAAACAAATGAAAATTTACCAAGTGGCACATAATGATGTGTTTTAGGTTTAGTTAATCTGTCAAAATCTTGGGCTGATGCCTTTGGCCTCCCATTCTGGGGAGGTGGATAGAGGGGAGCTGTGTGTTGGTAGGTGCTTACAATGGTAGGACTTTGCTTAGAATTGAGAGAAAGTTGGTTTTTTTTTTTATTCACTTTATATCCCAAATGCAGCTCCTCACCCCTCTCCTCCCATTCTTACCCTTCCTCTGTTTTTCCCCCTTTCCCTTCTCAGAAAAGGGAGGACTTCTCCATATTAACCCTTTCCAGCACATCAAGTCACATCAAGACTGAGCACATCCTCCTCCACTGAGGCCAGGTAAGGCGGCCTGCTAGGGGGATGTGATCCAAAATCGTGGAACAGGGTCCATGTCAGAGACAGCTCTTGCTTCACTTGCTAGGAGACCCACATGAAGACCAAGTTGCCCACTGGTTACATAGGTGTAGGGGGCCTAAGTCCAGACCATACATGCACTTTGGTTGGTGCTTCAGTCTCTGTAAGCACCAATGGGCCTAGTTTACTTCACTCTATTGGTCTTCTTGTAGATTTTGTGTCCCCTCTGGGGCCCTCTATCCTTCCCCCAACACTTCCATATGACTCCCTGCACTCCACCCAATTGTTTTGATCATCGCTAAATGAAGCCTCTCAGAGGACAGCTATGCCACAGCTCCTGTTTGTAAGCATAGTAGAGTACCATTAATAGTGTCAGGAGTTGCCTTTCTAGGATGGAGTGAGTCTCAGGTTTGGCCAGGCATTGGTTGGACATTTCCTCAATCTCTGCTCCCTCTTTATCCCTACATTTCTTATAGGCAGGGCAAATTTTGGGTAGAAGTTATTGTGGGTGATTTGGTGCTACCCTCCATTCACTAGGAATCCTGCATGGCTAGAAGGTGGCTACTTCAGTCTCCATGTGTTGTCCGCCCCAACCCCAGGCATCTCAGTAGAGACATTGCCATATCCTCCTAGAAACCTACCCTGTTTCAGGTGTCCAGCTTGTCTCAGATATGGTCCCCTACCTCAGTTTCCCTTCTCTCTCCCATCCCTCTAACCTCCCCTTCCCATTCTACCTGCATCTGATCCTCAATGTTGTTTCCCTCCCCACACCATCTTCTACCCATTTTCCTCTTTTCATCCACTTCCACAGCCTATTATATTTCCCCTAGTGAGTGAGATTCAAGGAGCCTCCTTTGAGCCCTCCTTGCTACTTAGCTTCTTTGGGTCTGTACATTGTAGTTTGGTTATCCTGTAATATATGGTTAATAACCACTTATAAGTGAGTACATAGCATGTGTTTCTGAAATTTTCTTGCAAATTTCAAGATGTCCTTGTTTTTAATAGCACAATTTCGTTGTGTAAAATGTACCACGATTTCTTTATTTATTCTTCAGTTGAAGAACATCTAGTTTGTTTTCAGATTCTGGCTATTATGAATAAAGCTGCTACCAACATAGTTGAACAAGTGTCCTTGCAGTGTGGTGGTACATCTTTTGGGTAGATACCCAGGAGTGGTATAGCTGTGCCTTGAGGTAGCACTATTCTCAATTTTAAAGAGGTGGTTGTATTGCATTTTAGACCAATTTCCCATGAATATTCAGACCAGAAATTATGATGGCACTAAAGATGAAATCTATCTGTCTCTGTATTTTATTTGTGGTTGTGACACTTGCTGTGTCACCTAGAACAATAACCATCTTCCCTTTCCTTCTGCAGCACCTTCTCTCTTCCACCCCAAGAAGCTGTTCAAGGCTTTTAAACACATGCAAACTAAAGTGTTATGGAAGTAAGCAAAGCTACTTCCTAGCTTCACTGGCAGCTGACAAGGAAGGTGATCCAAAGGCAAGATTTTGACTTTGTGTTCTTCCCACATGACGATGTCTTGTTTTCTTTTTTCATCTTAATGTTCAAGCATGCATGACCGATGAGTGATTGCTTATTATAATTTATGGTGTTTTCTTGGACAATCAGCCCACTTTGGGCAGATTATAACCTAACAATGCAGCTTTAGAGCTAGTCACCTCTTCCTGTATGCTATGACCCACCTGGACACCCTGTATTATATGCAGGTTCAGCACCACCTGCTGAAAGGGCTGTGTGTATCTTGCTTGCGTTCATTTACTCTGTAAAATAATTGACAATATAACCAACATTCATGTTTACTTGCATTTTCCCACTACATTTGGGTGATTTAGTGAAAGAACATGTTTCATTTTGTAAAACAAAAGCTCCAATTTAAGAAACACACAAGTTGAGAGGGGAATTTGGTCTGCATAAAGTTCTGCTGTTAATGTCCATGTTAATGAAGGATTTGACATGTTTCAAATCATTGTAAGCATCCCTCACTGTTTCCCACATAATATTTCTACTTCAGAAATGAGGAACTAGGACCCAAGAAGTCTCAAATGATTTCCTTGAGATTATAAAGCCATCAAGTAGCAAAATTCAGGGCTCCAGATGAACAATTTTTCTTCTTTGAATGTGTTAAGGCACCATAGAAACGAGTATATCCACAGGGTTACATTTTCTATTTTGAAGTGGCAGGCTGCAAGCAAAAAGCCCTCCTTGGGCCATACTCTTCACTCCCTTATGTAGTCTCACAGAAGTAAGCATTGGCCTGTTCTTTGTCTTAGTTAGCTGTGGTTTGGCTCTTAAATGTTTCTGATACAGTCAGATAGAGGGCCTGCTCAGAGACACTGTAGAACTTGCTATGTAGGAGCCTTGTTGGAGGAAGTGAGTCATTGTGAGAAGGCCTTGAAGTTTTAGTTGGTATGACTTCTTGGTCACTCTCTGGGTCCTGAATGACCATCTGGTGTGACCAGCCAGCCTCCAGCTCCTGCCAGCATGCCTTCCCCACCACGGTAGAATGTATCTTCTCCGACATCAAGACAGAAGAAATTAATCCTTGTTCTTTTTTGTCATCTATGTTGTGACAACAACAAGAAAAGTAATTAATGTTGAAAACTGTTTCCCCAATGTGGGACTTTTGCTGTGATAAACACAACTGTGTGGTTCTTAGGCCTATGGGAATAATTTGTAGGTAGAAGATGGAAGATTTTGAAGCACTGGGTTAGAAAAATTGCCAAATACTGCAAGCAGAGCTTAATAGGCTGTTATTGTGGCAGTATGGAGCAGCAGAGGATGAAAGACATGCAAAACGTGGAAGCTAAACTCATGGTGTTCCAGGGGGAACAAGGGCTCCTTTGGTAAACTAGGCTCTAAGCCACTCATACAATATTCTGTAAGGGTTTGACTGCATCCGACCATGTCCTTAGACCTTGAGGATGAATCTACAAGTAGATTAATATGTATGGTAGTGGAAATTGCAAGTCTGGATAGGACTCGAGGTGTTTCACAGCCATTGCTCAAGACTCTTACCCAGGTCTACAGTGAAAACAGCAAGAGATAAGGCTGAAGGATGTAAAACAATTGGCTTTTCGAAGAAAGAGGTTAAACACATCCAGACTGCAGCGAAAGTATATGTTGAAAAGAGGTTCTAATTGTTAAAGAGAAATCTCCTCTGTGCCAGGAAAATAGGGAAGGTTCTGAGGGTAAAACCTCATCTCTATCAAAAGCTACCACTTGTGAAAAGAGCCTAAACTCAGAATGCTGTAAGGTCTCCCTGCTTTTTGAAAGTGTGTTTTCCCATGAAATTCCCACAGAAATTGCTGAGACCTTGATTAACAAGGGCCCATATCCATCCCAAGCTAGCAATAGAATTTGACAGCCTTGTGGTGTTGATTTTGTAGGCAGGAAAGATGCAACGTTGAAAAGATCATGGACCCTTACTTCCTGCATCATCAGTTGGTCATTAGCATATGGGGGCTGGAATTACAAAGCTGTGGTTTGAAAGAGAAATATCACCCCACTGTTCATGAACCTGAACAGTTGCTGCTCAGCTGGTGGAAATGTTTGGGAAGGTTGTGGAACCTGACCAAGTGGAGTGGAGCTTTTGCTAGAAACAATGGGTGTGGACCTTGCTGTTTTATATCCTGGTCCTACCTCCTGTTTACTGTATGCTCCTGACTGCCAGTGAAGTGTGACTAGCCTGCCTCCTTACTGCGCCTTCCTTACCATGGCAGAATGTCTCCTCAGACTGTAAATTCTTACATTATTTCTTGTCAGGAATTTTCTGCTTTTTCTTCCAGAGCCACAATAAGTTCCCTTCATTCTTACTCACTTCTTATTTCCTGAAGCTATTTTCTGCTTTCTGTTTCTACTTATGCCTTAGTTACTTCTCTGTGGTTGTGATAAAACACCATGACCAAGGAAACTTAGACGAAAGGTTTTTGGAGGCTTATAGTGTCAGAGGGTTAGAGTCTATAACCATCATGGTTGGAGGACATAGCAGGAAGTAGGCAGGCATGGCTCTGGCTTAGCAGCTGAACCGTCATGTCTTGATCTGCAAGCACAAATAAGACAGAGCTAGTTGGAAATGATGTGAGCTTTTGCAATGTCAAAGCCCACCCCTAGTGACATACCTCCTCCAACAAGGCCACGCCTTCTAATCCTTCCCAAATGATTCTATCAACTAGGAACCAAATATTCAAGTATATGACCCAATGGGAGCCATTCTTATTCAAACCATTCTATACATGCGGTTGGGCAGCCATTTGCTTGGATTTGAACCCCAGACCTCCAGATTTAAAGCCTTGTCATTTACCAACTGAGCCACAGAAGGTTCCTGACACTTATTTGGAATTGAACAGTACTTTCTAAAGTGGGATAGGTGGCTCTTAAGACTGAGGAACCTAAGGAAACTTACAAGCCTGAGGAAGTTCTGAAAGTTGTAAGAGTTACAAGCCCCCTCCTTGAGGCTGTATAAGAAACAAACAGTTGATTGTGGGAAAGAAGACTTTTCAGTAGGGTTGCCTTCAAGTTGGACAGGGACTCCAGGGAGGTAGCTTCCAAGCATGGCCACTCAGGCTACATGGGCTTTTTAGTGCTGCAGTTGCATTTGAGTTACTCATACTCCTATAAACAGTAATCCTAATAAACTCAGTAATTCACCAAGCTAGACCTTAGTAGGATTATTTCTTTAGTATCTCTTAGTGACATATTTCTTGTCCCATCTCTCCAGAAAAAGTCGTATAATAATTGTCTTTTAATTATTGCTATTGAAAGAGAAAAAGTTTCTATACGATTTCTGAAGGTTGGTTGGTGTGACTCATTATAAATCATGTGTTAGATGTTAATGCTAGGAATATTTGCCTAGCCCATGATGCTGTCATTTTCTCTGCTATTGATTACAAGTGGGTTATAGTTGTATGCACTGCACTTACGTCTTTGACTCTCAAGTTTCTCAGAGGGTAAATATATTTGACATCAGTGTCTTTAAAAAGATGATTATGCTGAAGTGAGGTAGATTAATGCAGGACCCTAACCCAGTGCAATTGGTGTCCTTATGACAGGAAGATACACCAAGTGTGGAAACACAGGAGACTATACAAAGCTGCAGTTGAGGCATGGCCGTTTGTGGGCCAGGGAGAGGAGCCAGAGGGCTGCAACCCTGACCACCTCCAGCATTATAGGAAATAAGTTTCTGTTGTTTAAACCTCTATCTTGTCTTATTTTTGTTACAGGAACTTCATATATCATTTTGGAAGAAACTGAGTCACCGTGCCAGTTGGTGCCATTGATGTCATGATCCATCATGGCAGATATTTATCAACCACACTAATTGTTTCAACCAATGACTCTTTGTTTTATTATGTTTGCTGCCCTCCACTTTCTGTTTGTGACTCTTTCTGCTTGTTTGAGTTTAGTTTAATATTTTTATTTCTGTTAGATCTTAAGACTTGAATTGAGACATTTCCACTTTTTTTTAGTGTAGGCAATTATTTAAAGTTTCCTTCTGACAGCTGATTTAGCTTCATCCTATAAGTTTTATTGTATTTTATAGTAAATTTTCATTTATTTCCACTAGTATTTAACGAAATATTCTTATAGCATTCTCTCTGCTTTTTGGATTATTTAGGATATACTCTGTAGTTTCCAGGGCTTTGGAAATTTCTATATTATGAGTCATCTTCTAGTCATCATCTTCATCCCTTGTGGCTGAAGGACACATTCTATATGATGTCAATCCTTCTAAGTTTGTTGGTTGGTTTCCTGTCACCAAGGACATGTTACATATTGAAGTATTTTCCATTTCATGGGCATTTGAAAATGACATCCTATCTGCTACTGGGCAGTGTAAGGATTGGTAGTCACTTTTTATCATTATGTAACATCACTCTCTTTCCCTTGTCACTTGCCTTGCTATGAATTACATTTCATCTGATATTCCTGTATCCATTCCTGCTTTTCTTTGATTTGTGTATGCATAGCATAACTTTTTTTTGCATACTTTTACTTTCAATCTATCTATATTGCTATATTTGAAATTATTTCTGCATGGATGGCATATACTAGGACATATTAGGCTGAATAATGAGTTCTAAAATGTCTATATACAAATAACTGGGTTCTTTGAAAGTTACCACTAATGACAAAAGAGGCTTTGCAGATGTGACTGAAGAGCTTGAGGTGACAGATGATCACCCATCACTCAGGTAAATCTCAAAATATATTCATGTCTTTAATGAGAGGAAGACAGAGAGCTTTGCCAGAAAAGAGAAAGTTATGTAAGAGAATCAGAGAGGAATTTGAAGATAATTGTGTGCCTGCTGTTAAAGAATAGAAAAAGGCCATGATTTAAACTCAAGGAATCATGCTGAAAAAATGGATAAAGCACTTGCTGTATTGTCTGTATCATCTGGAGAATGATCTTTGGTAGTGATTTTTGGCTTTGAACATGAGTTTATTAAGTATTCAGCAAACAAAAGCAAAAGAATAAATAGCATATAATGGGTAAAGAGGAGTGACAGATAAACAGCAAAACATCATCTAGTCACAGGTTGACAACACCCAACAGAGACAACTATAACAACCTAATAAGAGCAAACAAGTTTGACATTGTTAACCATAACCAGAGCTTCCAAACACCCAGTTGAAACTGGCTGGAGAAGGTGAGACCATCAACTAGAGTACCCAGCCGAGCTTCTCTCTGGCTTCCTTTTCCATTGAAGATATTATCATGAGATAAGCAAGAGCAACATCTGTTGGAAATGGTTCACATTCTAGATGTTCTCATGGGCACAATATTTTAATATGCATAGTTGCACTTTCTTCCTTTCCCAGTTATAGACCAAAGGACAGACTGACCCAGGACAAGAGGTTTTAAAGGTTGCTTGACATAAGTATTGGGTCTGACAAAGGGAGCAACCTGCAAAGCTTAGATAGCACATGCCAGTTTACCAACATAATTTACCTTACACCATGAAAGCATAAGGAAATAAATTGTAATCCTTAGCAGGTACGTAAAAGCCACTCACATGTAATATCATTGGTCAAAAGCTGAGATTGAGTATTCCTGGGACAAGTCCTAATGACAAGTTCTGTGTTCAATAAAGATACATTGCCTCAAAGAATAAGTTGGAAAGCAATCAAGGTAGATTCCACACATTATCTCAACCCTCCACATATAAGTACACACTTGAATGCACATCTAAACACACACATGTGAACATGGATACACAGTCAAGAATGCTATTAGGACATAGTGAAGCAAGACACAGACTCCCTCTAAGAGCCCCCTTTGGGAACATGTCTCCACTGTGCTACCAGCTCAACTGCTTAAAGACCTGGCCTCTAGACCAATAAGAGAATAAACTCCTGACACTTAACTCTCTGAACAATCTCAATGTCACATTGAGTCCTGGTGTTTGAGCTTCTCTGCTCTTCCAATGTGTGTTTTTACATAACTACCATTTATGGCATATTTTTCAGATATGTTAGAGCTTATGCCAGTAGTTACATTTTTTGTTTTTTCATTTTCTATTTTCTTTTTCTGTCTTCTTACAAATTACTGGTGTACTTTTATACTGCCACTGAAGTGTATTTATACTGTTTCTGTAGCATTGGTTTGCTGTTATACATGTTCTACCACTTATCTGCTTATGCTGGGAAACTATAAAAATCTTATTTCCTTTCCTAGCCCTTTACTGTCCCCATCTATCATGCCACATTTGAATGATTCCTCCACATCCAGGTAAAGAAAAATCAAAGATATGATGATTTCTTCTGTTTTTAAAAGTATTTAGGAAATACAAGGAGAAAGAAAATCTACTAATTTCCCATACTTGTCTTACAATGTTTTCTGTTCCTAATAAGGCCTTTATTTTATCATTTGCTTTCATTTTCAGGTCACTTCTTTAGCCACCCTTCACTGAGAGTTGGGTTACTAAACTCCCCTACATTTTCTTTACTCAAGATGCTCTGAGATTAGCTGTGACGTTGCAAGCCCGTGGTCTCACCTGACTGATAGAATCTCCTGGACCCATACATTTGAAACCACCTTGGAATAACATAATGAGACCCCATCCTGCCCAAAGTTTTGATTTCTCTATTATTTCTGAGGGATCGTTTTAGTGCAAATGGTATGTCACCCATAGGTCTCTGGGATTTGACTAGTTGGTCCTTGGTGGACTTGGTAGTGGCTCTTTGAGGGAGAACTCAGAGATACGGCCTTGCTAGAGGAAATATGCCACTATAAAGCAGAATTGCAGGTTTCAAAAGTCTTGTGCAAATTTGAGCGTCTCTCTTTGCCTTCTTGAGGTTCAATAAGTAAGTTCTCAACAGTTGCCGAGCTACCTCCACTCTGCCACCATAGACTCTAGACCTCTGAAACTATAAGACCAAAGTAAAGCATTTCTTCTGTATGTTGCATTGGTCATGGTATTGGATCAATAGATAAGTAATTAAGACAATTTTTTTTCTAGGTATTGAATTCTGGATTAATAGAGCTTTCAGTTTACTGAAAAATGTGCTGCCTCACGAGTGCTTTTCTCTTTCTGGATCATTTTAATTTTTTTATGTCTTTAATTTTTAGAAATTTAATTATGACTTGTCTTGATATGGAATTATTTGGTGTATCCCGTGTCTTAGTCAGTGTTCTATTGTTCTGAAGAAACGCCATTAACGACAGCAACTCCTATAAAGGAAACCATTTAATTGGGGCTGGCTTACAGTTTCAGAGGTTTAATTCATTGTTGTCACAAGGAGAGGATGGAGGCACACAGGTAGATGTGCTGGAGAGAAGCTGAGAGTTCTGCATCCTGATCCTCAGGCAGCAGGCAGAGAGGCACTGGGATTGCTACAGGCTTTTGGAACCCAAAGCCCACTTCCAGACACACAGTTCTTCCAACAAAGCCACTACTAATCTGTCAGTATTGCTATTCCTTGATGACCAAGCATTCAAGTGCCTATGGGGGGCATTTGTATTCTCACCACCATGGTCCTGCATTGAGTTAACCCAGTGTCTTGAATCTGTAGGCCTTATAGCATGTAGTTAACAGTTAAGGAATGCTGATGCCATATGTACACAGTGACTGTGGGGACCCGTGCCAAACTCTGCCATGTCACAAATCCTGTGCTTAGGCTGTATGCTGTGACCTTCAAGTTGCTGACCTTTACCTCACCATGAAGTCTTGTGCTCTAGGCTATCCTTGGACTATTTACCTTTGAAAGAAATAGAGAAGTCTCAACTTGGAACCACTCAGAGGATCTCAGAAGTTCTTACAAGGAACTACTCAGAGAACTAGGAAGTTCTACAGGGAGCGATTTAGGCTATTGCATTCTTGCCCGGAGGCTAGGGTGAGTGAGATAAGAATACATCCTATTGACCCTGCCCTATATATGCTCCTGCTAGTCAGCAATAAAGTGAATCTTGATCAGAAATGTCCTGACTTGATTTGTTATTTCTCATGTCTCTGTATCCTACTTTCAATCCCCACTCCCTCTTTCAGGTGAACCCTGATTCAATTTTTTTCCGTGGGCTGGGACCACGACAAGCGACCCTTACAGGAGTCATTATATTCCTTTGCTATGGCCTACAACTATAATGTGCTGCTGATGGTCTGCTAGTCTCTGCAGCCCTGACTGTGGGCTTTCTCCTCATCATGGTGGGAGTCTCAGCTGAGAGGTTCAAAGACTTAACATCCATTGAAACAAACCCGAACCACCAACGGAATGGAGTAGTGGTGTACCAGCTCTTCACCCTGCCATATTGAGATAACTTTAAGACAACTGATTAGCTAGAATTTTCCTCCTGGCTGAAGGTCCTTCTGCCCATTGTGGTAGGAGGTCAGATAATGCACAATTTATGGACTGGCTCTCCTTGTCTGTCTCGTTTTCCCATTCTTCATCTATGCTTACAATACCTCCAAAACACATGTCCTGGGTCTTTCTCTCAGAGATTGCTGTGCCTCTTTTACTCAACGCAGCCAGCCCTCAAGTAAGGTTCCTTAGAGCTCTGAGAAGATCACAGCCTGGGTGTCTTTGTGTCTTTGTTGACTGTGCCTAGTCTTTCAAATGTGTTCCAACTTAAAGTTAGAAGTGTTTGGATCATGGCTGTTTTGCTAGTTTACTGTATGACGGTGGCTATTGAAATTCTCTACATACTTATCTTCAAGATGAATGCAGAAATGCCCACTTCTTGGTCTGAGAGACTTAATGGGATAATGAGTTTAAAGTGTCTGTATTAATTGCTAAATTTCCACACATATTAGCCAATGCTACTACCATCACTTGTGCCACAACTACCTTTACTTTAGCTTTGTAAAGGCTCCGCTTTCTCAACCTCTACCAGCCTTGCTCCCTCTGGCCTTCCCTTTTGGCTTTCCTTTTCATCTCTCTTCACTCTTCTTGTCTGATCACGTAGCTTCTATTTCTCCTGAATCCAGCTCTGACCATTCTCTTTCTCCAGCCTTTCTTAAACCTTTTGGTCATGAACCTATATTTTTACCTTGCACTGTGATTCTTACTGCTATGTTTACAAAGCAGGGCCTTGCCATACCCACCGCCCAAATGCATCTTGCTCTAGTCTCTTGCCTATTCCTATTATTATGAAAGGCAGCATCAATCATACAGATGTCAAAGTTAGCAACCCTGAGGCCAATTGTAATGTTTTCTTTCTTTAAATAGTTCCTATTTACTAAATAACCAGATTCTATAATTTCTATTTTACATGTCAGTGTTTTCTGACTGAAAAATGCAACCCATGAATGACCTCTTTTCCATAAGAAGATTTTACTGGATACTGGTGAATTGAGGTTTTTTGGTCCTAACTTGCCACAGCTCCCTTTCCACACCAGAAAGAAGGCCCATGAAGACTGTCTATGCTGAGATTTATAAGCCTGGAAAATTAAAGTAAAGATCTTCTGTTTAAGGATGATGTGCTATAAAGAAAATAACACATATATAACAGTTATTTCTATATTGTTTATATGTATGCATTTGTAATATATTTTATACATAATACATTAATATATTAATACAGATAACTAGTAATGTTATAGTTTGACTATCCTTTGAAACATTCTTTATACGTTCGGGTGTTGAAGGTTTGCTTCCCAGTGATGGGGGGAGTTGGCATTTCTTTCTTCTCTCCTCATTGCTCTTGTCTGATCTTGTTGGAACCTACCTTGAAGAAGCATCACTTGGGAATCTGTATCTGGCCCCTGCTCTCTTCTTGTCTCTCTGTTTCTTATTTACCATGCAACAGGTGGCTTCTGCTATACACTCATACTGCCATAACATTCTACCCCACCAGGGACCCAGAATCAACAGGGCCAAACACCATGGAGTAGAAGCTCCAAAATCACAAGTCAAAATAAATTCTTCCTCTTTCTGGCGTTTTATCAGACGTGACAAAATTTTGGGCTAATATCATTATTTGCAAATGCTGTGCATGTTAGGGCTTTGTTCTTCTTAGTTGCACAAAACTTTTTTTAAAAATCTGTGTTCTTCTGGGTAATAAGCATGTCTTGGATACCACTTTTCTTCATTATTGTTTCAAAGCTGAAAATTCTCATTCCTACAGCTCAGCAGTTGATAATTGCCAAATAGCATGTGATTTTCATTGAACCAAGAAAACAAATTTAGGTACACTATTTAAAAGCCATATAGAAACCTACTATTTTGCAACCGAACATAAAAATATAACTTATCTTTAAAAAGACTCTGAAGGGAAACATCTTGCATAGAATAAGCTGTTCTTAGAAACCCATGTATTAGAAAAAACAAAAACCAAAAAAACTTCTTTAGGATACCTTTAAACATTGTTCATATAGGTTCCAGAGGTCTTCCAAACAGCACAGGATCTTGCAATTCCTCCTGTTTGTCCACTATAACTAGGTAATAAGACCCCATTATCGAAGATGTCACATACGTAGCATGTATGTTATAGAGTAAACAAACTGCATCCAATCTAGAAGCTTCCTGTCTACTGAAGAGTTTTCATAGTTACTAAGGATGTCAGGCAGTCTACTGTGGGAGCAAAGGCATCAATAGTCTTGACCGGCTATGCAGCCTATGTTTAATGAGACCACTCTGCAGGGCAAGATGTGCCCATCTGTGCAATAGTGGCACAATAGTTACGGGGATATGCAACTGTTCTTCTATTAATGTTCAAGAAGGGAATTCATTCCTGGTACTGTAATACTGTAATTTCAAAAACCCAGGGCAGGGGAGATCACAGGCTATAATGGAGGAATTGAATATCATTGTTTAGCTAAGTTGACACGCTGCCAAGCTGACTTCTAAATATCCATTTTTATATCCATAGATGGACACCACTTGGTGCCTTAATCAAGAAGCCGCTCCTTTCAGTGACTGGCAGATAATGTAGAGCCTCATGGCTGAAGAAGGTGTGAGGATAAGTGACAAATGAGTTCTCAGCCCTAAGTAGAACATTTATACCATCTCTCCCAGGCTTTAGGGACCACTGGAGAAAGAGTTGAAAGAACTAAGAGCCAAAAGACAGGAAATGACACTCTAGCCAGGAACTTACCACATCTGAGGATGCCTGCACTGAGTTCCAGTGAGTCCAGGGATGTTTGCATCAGTTACGTACCCACCAACGATTCCACCAGGCTCCAGTGGACACTGCAAACTCAGTGGTTACACCAATGGCCTTGGTTCGACTAAAGGGATCATAAAACAAAACCAAAAGCCATGAAGTTGAGAAAGGACTGTGTAGGGAAGAGGGTGAGAGTGGGGTTAATATCGATGAGGAGAAAAGAAACAACCTAGGGAGATAGTAATCAGATGTATGAAGTTGTCAAATAACAGAATTAATCAGTAAAAAAAAAAAAGGAAGCATACATAGAAAGACTCACAGATACACATAGGCACACTCTCACTCACACACATATTATATCAGAAATAATCTAAAACTATGCTGAAATATAAGCTCTATTTAAAAAATTATAGGAGGACATTACCATGACTTTAATTTGAGTTAAAAAAAAAACTAAATGAATTAAATTGACTTCGGTGATAAAGCATTCTTTGTAATGTAATTGGACATTACAGAACTAGAGAGTGCCTCGACTAGGCGAGGGTGTAACATTCTCTCTCAGCTCCTTGGTGCCACACGAACACACTCCCAGGAAGGGATTCCACCATGAGGAAAATGCAGACAAAAATAAACCTGGTGACCTGAAGGACCTGAAGAGGCAGGATTTTGTGTGGCACTGATAATCTTTTGAGTAAACGGCGAGGATGTGTTTTGTGGTGTGTTCAAGGCACAACCACTGTAACATGCAGGGGTGCTAGGTCCCTGACAGTGTCATATTAATTTATGGCAAGTAAACAGCCATTACCAGGAATCATAAAAGGGATAATTAATGGTATTGTTAGCTTTTAAAAAAATAGAAAATAAATGGCCACTTACTAGTGGTTTTGAAATGCTAATGAATTGCTGTGGGATCACTTCCAGTGAGTCATGTTTATCCTCCAAAGCCAGTTCTGCAAACACAGTATAGAATTCTCCTGCTGTTGCTCCTAGGTTGACCTTTCTAGTATATTCTAAAGGGAAATGAAAGGCTGTCCTTTGAAGACACCCTTTATGGTGGTCTCAGGTGGGGAGCTTCGTGGCAGGGCAATATGGGTAGAAATCCCTCTTGGGGCATGGCATGCTAGTATTTATAATTTAAAAATGTAATAATAACAATTATTGGTGTGTGTGTGTGTGTGTGTGTGTGTTTGTGTGTGTGTGTTTGTGTGCGTATCACATTTTGAGTGTGGAGTTTAAGACAGTTATAGGACTTGGTCTCTTTTCTTCCACTGTAGGTATAAGGGACACAACACAGGTGGTCAGGCTTACAAGGCAATCATTTTATCCCTGGTCCATATCCGACCTGATTGCTTGTATTTTTTAAACAGGGAAGAAATTGATGTACACATCAGCCATGCCATGGGAATTAAGAAACAATCGAGTTGTGGGCTGTGGAGCCAACATGAAGACACAGGTTCAGCCCTAGAATCCGTACAACAAACAAACAAACAAACAAACTGGTGCACACACAAGCAACCTCAGCCATGGAGGATCAGGAACAGTTAGATCTTGAAGCAAATCTCCAAGCCTTGGATTGCAGTGAGAGACGGTCTCACAAAACCGTGTGGGTAGCTCCTGAGGAAGGGTATCTAAGGTTGACCTCTGACTTCCAAACAGTCATGGACAGACATGTGGACTCCACCCCAGTAACACAACAAAACAAAATAGTGGACAAAGGAAATGGGGTTAGTCAACTACATTTCAGAGTCAAGACATCACCTTCCTTTCAACTGTTAAGAAAAACTTCTTGCTCTGGTCAGGTCAGCTTGGGAAACACTGCACAAGGGACTGTTGTCTCATGGGGCTCAAAACTTCTGCAGCTTCAAGCATTAGTTATCTGTAAGCAGTCTTGAGCATCTTGCTGTTCAGGTCCAATTCTCCTATGTTCACCATATGCATATTCATATTTAGAGAGAGAAAAGGCCCTTTTCCTGTGTGTGTATCTCTTTCTCTCTTTGTCAGTCTTTCCTGTTCCCGTTCCCTCAGCAGCTGACCTCCAAGACAGAGGCAGAGGGCTCTGTCCATGTTCCTCCAAGAGCAAAGACCAGCATATTAGCTCACCGTGACACCCAGTCACTCAATCTTGCAGCCTTGCCTTGGTCAGCTGTGATGAGGTCAGCTTACTGAGGATCCAATAGAGAAAGTAGCTCCTTGTAACTCATCCTGGTCAGGAGGAAACAGTATATAGCCTTGTCCAGTCCTGTGGTTAGAGGCTTCTCAGCACAGATTTGCTCAAACACTCCCCGCAGGCCTGTCTCTTCCCTGGGTGGGAATGTTTGCCCTCAGTTCACAGAGTTTAAGAGTTAGAACTGTTGTGTAGCCCTCTCTGCTAGTGTCAAAGCCTTACTGTTCAGCACTGAGGAAATCTCAAGTAAACAGCCTTTTCCCCAACCTCCTCTGGCCCAGGAAAACCAATTATGAAAGAGCACAAAAGTGCCTCATGCAAAACAAAGAAACAACAGACCCCAGCCCAGGAAGCAACCATACTTGGCATAAGGTTACTAAAGTGTTTTATTTGCTAAGGCCCAATGCTGGAGAGGGTTTTATTGCCACCCCCCCCCACTTCTAAATTAGCCAAAGCCCTCTGCTGCTTGGGAACAGGGGGTACCAGGAGCCCCTGGGTCACCTAATCTATTCTTCTCTTGCTTCCACAGTGAAAGGAAAAACTGCTTTAATTGCATGGTTATCTTTAGAAGAGGGGCCACAGAAGTCCACATTTTGAGTATTTGTACATGGCGCTTACCAACTCCAATTATATATATATATATATTTGAGATATAAGCAGTTCAGTGGAAAGTGGCTCCATTTTCAGTCTAGTTTTAAAACTCACCCATCTACCTTTGAAGTGGAGAAAGATG
Source organism: Acomys minous (assembly GCF_964271855.1). Lineage (NCBI taxonomy): Eukaryota > Metazoa > Chordata > Mammalia > Rodentia > Muridae > Acomys > Acomys minous. The sequence continues at coordinate 51,959,725 of NC_140495.1, forward strand.
TCTTAGTCACCATCCATTCCGTATGGCAAAATGTTAATCAGAAGAGTTTATTTTCTGCACTAACAAATGTTTTTTTAGAGACTTTTTTTTAACATTTAGACAGAACTTTTTAAAAAAGATAAATTAAGTCAAATGGTAAGAAATTTCCCCAGGGATCTATATTTTCATCTACAGGATACTTTGGGTCTCTGAGGTGTTCCAAGAGGGCACAGCTCTACAGACAGGAGAGGTGGCCACTGAGATGTGAAGTCAAAGAATCTCTCCTCTAAGGGGATTTCTTACAGCCATAAAATGGGCAAGTGGTAGGACTTGGATGTGTGGTTGTGTGGCAGAGTCCTCACCTAGCGCATGCAAGAGCCTAGGCTCCATCTCAAGCAATGAAGCTGAAAAAAAACAAGGGCAGATAATGATAAACAGTAGCAAAGTAAAGAATTAACCAAACAATCTAAGCTCCTTAAAGAAGCTCTTGGCCAGCACTCTGCCAGTGCATATGAATAACCAAGAGCCATTTCTCCTGGGCTCTGATCAGCAGATTTGATATATGGATTGCGATCAATTTTTTCTTATGGCAAATCTATATGTTATTCTCTGTCTTCATTTGGTGCTATTTGCTGAGTGGCTGTTCCTCCGGGCCAGAGGTCGCTCTCTGGCAGTGGAGGCAGCCGTGTAATCTTTTAGTCTCCATAAGAAGAGTGTGAGATATTAAATCACACTTGACGTACCTGAGGCCCAGCAACTTCATCCATATTTTATATGCTGTAAATTTAATACCACAGCACTTTTTAGGGTGATGTATTTATTAACTGGCTGGGGATGAGCAGTAGAGAAATTCAGTTTGTTCAGGAAAATAAAATGAAGACAGTCTGACAAGTTTGAGAAGTAAGCACAATGGCTATTTATTACTTTTTAAACACACAGTTTGTTGAAATGTCTTTAGCAGTGCTTGTTCAATACATGCAGAATGCTTTCTGAGTCATCCCAGCTTGATTTTTTTTTGAATTTTAATAAAATCCTCTTTTTAAAAAGGCAGTCTGCTTCCCCCACCTACAGCGGCTCAGTTTCCAGCAGTTGGCCTAATGCTTTGTGGGAAGAACAAGGCTTTGTTCTGTGTGAACGACCCTGCACAACTGTGAGAAACTGAGTCACACTGAGACTTGCTGTAGTTAAATGCTTGCTCTCATTAGGTCAGTTTTGCAGTTAGAATTATTGAGAGAACTGCCCTCAGTGTCTTTGGAGCATAGGTATAGACAAAAATATTTAGAAGGCAGTTTGACAGCATAAGCATTTAGCAAAACAACCATAGCTCTCCTCCGGGGCATGTGACACCCCAGCCATGAGCTTGAGACCAGGCTGATTGTAGTAGACATGAACTCCCACATGTGGACTCTGCTCTTAAAAGGATGCCTTTATTACCTCCCTTCCTCAATTCTCAGGGAACTGTGTGAAAAAGTAGAGAGAAAGATTTTAAGAACCAGACGTGGTGGATGATACCAAGGAAGTTTTGTCTTCTAGACACCATAGGGCTGGTGTACACTGGAACTCACAGATACTATGTCAGGAAGAACCCCAGCACCAAGAAGGAGAAGTGGGTACAAAGCTCCACTGCTAACTAAGAAGCTATTTGCAACTGATACTTGGTGGGAGAGAGACAATCTATTAACTACACTACAGGGCAGACCCCATGCTGCCTGTAGTTCGCCAATACACAATGGACTTCATAACTCTTGTATGCTTTTGTTTGTTGTTTTCTTTTTGCCTTTTTGTTTGGCTGTGTTTTAACTTTTGTGGGAGATTGAAAGAGAGAAAGAACAAAAAGTTAATTGAGAATGGGTATTAGGAGAATGCTGAAGGAGCCAGGTAAGTGGGAAGAATATGATTGGAATATATTGAATAAAATATTTTTGAAGTTAACAAATTAAAAAAAAATATTAGCCAGGTATGAGCGAACATGAAGCAAGCACTTATTTGTCATGATTGAGGCTCTAGTCTACCTCCCTACATTTAAAAAATCAAAGGGACACGTTCTTTTCTAACAGATTTAGTGTGTCTAGTGAAGGGAGGGGAACACCAACCCACCTACAAAAACTGCTACCCAAAATTTACCCTGCCTACAAGATGTGCAGGGATAAAAACAAAACAGAGATTGAGGGAATGTCCAGCCAATGTTTGGGCCAGCCTGAGACCTACCCCATGGAAGAGAGCCAACCTTTTATACTATTAAACACACTCTCCTATGTTTGCTGAGAGGAGCCTAGATTTGGGGTCCTATGAGAAGGTACACCCAGCAGACGATCCAAACAGGTGCAGAGACTCACAACCAAATATCTTTTGAATATTTGGGAGTCTTGTGGAAAAGTGGGGCGTGTGTAAAGGGACCTGGAGTGACAGGAGCTCCAAAAGAAGACCGACAGAGCCAATTAACAAGGGCCCAGAGGGGCTTGTGGAGACTGAAGCACCAGCCAAGGACCATGCGCAGACTGGACCTAGGCCCCCTACACAGATGTAGCAGATGGGCAGCTCAGGCTTCATGTGGGTCGGCTGATAGGCATCAGAAGATGGCATTTCTAAGGACACCTGAAAGGCCCCATTCCTTACCTGGCAAGGAGGTTCAAGGGTCTTTATTGTACACCATGGGACTAGAAAAATAGTTTCCCAAGTGTGTTTAACTCACAGGAGCACCTGGGCATCCTGGGGCATTGTGTTGCCATGCCCACCTGAGGTGCTGAGTCCTATCTCTGTAGTGGGCGCAGCAGCAGCAGCCCACGCTTCCACAAATGCTCCTGCTACTCCAGCTGCCTACTCAAGTTTGAGAACTGCTGGACTCCAGTTGTCATGAACTGTAAACAGATGTTGTGTCTACAATCTCCACATCCTGAATCTGTCCATCCCTGACACAGAACAGACTTCTGGAATGATCTACCATATCACAATCCTCTGGGAGCGAATCCATATTTGAATGAATTTAGAAAATACCACGCTGCCCAAGTGTATTCCAATGCCAAGTTCAAATCTTGTTTTGTATTACTCAGTATATTGAAATTATCTCTTACACTGACTTTTTGGAAGACAATGACTCCTGCTTTCCTTAGAATGAGGAAGTCAAGGAAATGAATATGCTTTGAGGGAAATAAAAATGGGTATTAGGAATCACCCCACCTTATTAGGTATATTTTTGATGATACGTATATACATGTATATATGTGTTTATATGGCATGTGTACTGAGTGTATACCTAGTGACATTGGAGGCCGGAAGAGGGTGTCAAAACCCCTGGGATTGGAGGGAATTTTTTTTTTTTTTGGTTTTTCGAGACAGGGTTTCTCTGTGTAGCCTTGGCCATCTTGGACTCACTTTGTAGGCCAGGCTGGCCTCGAACTCACAGCGATCCACCTGCCTCTGCCTCCCGAGTGCTGGGATTAAAGGCATGCATCACCATGCCCGGCTCGAGGGAAATGTTTTGAGCTGCCTTGTGGGTGCTCAGAATTGAACTCAAGTCCTCTGTAAAATCAGTAGTGCTCTTAAACTATGAGCCATCTGTGCATGTCTCAAGAGGTCTTTTAAAACAGGGATTCAGGTATATAAGCAAGTGCTATTTATTACCTGTAGTGACATCTAGCCAGTTATTTATTTTATTTATTTATTTATTTATTTATTCTTGTTACATCTCAATGGTTATCCCATCCCTTGTATCCTCCCATTCTTCCCTCCCTCCCATTTTCCCCTTATTCCCCTCCCCTATGACTGTTCCTGAGGGGGATTACCTCCCCCTGTATATGCTCATAGGGTATCAAGTCTCTTCTTGGTAACCTGCTGTCCTTCCTCTGAGTGCCACCAGGTCTCCCCCTCCAGGGGACATGGTCAAATGTGAGGCACCAAAGTAAGTGAGAAAGTAATATCCCACTCTCCACTCAACTGCGGAGAATGTTCTGTCTATTGCTAGCCAGTTATCTTGATCTTTAAATGTATACATATTAACCCATGTTCATATGAACTGCAGGAGCTGGGGGGAAATGCCCATATATGCATGCAATACACAAATATAAATAGTATATACATTATAAATTTGATTCATGGGCTGCACAGAGATACACACACAAACTAGACAGGACTGTGATAGAACACAGCACAAAACAACAACCTACCTAGTGCCTATTACAAGGGTAGTTAATTTTCTGTCAATTTGATACAAGCTAAGGTCATCTGGGAAGAGGGAACCTTAATTAAGGAAATGACTCAACCTGATTGGCCTGTAGGAAAGTCTGTATTTAACATATTTGCAGCTTCAAAGTGAAAAGTAAGTGATATGAGTAGGCAGTGTTTAAGCACAAAGCTGGGAGCAGTGCTCAGATGCATCATCTCTTCGTTCATGTTTGTATTAATTAACCTTGAGTGAATTAATACAAATCTCTGTGCTTCACTTTATCTGTAAAATGACACCAATAAAAAACGACCTATTAAAGCATTAGAAATATTAATTGCATTAATATGGTATAAATACTAAGGGCTAAAGAAAACCTTACTTTTAAACATTAATGTCATTGCATTCAATGCATGTGTAGTCTTCATAATGTGTACTGCTAGGTTGTAGAGGAATCTAAAATACGGTTTACGTTTCTTCAGTGTTTCCATCTCAAGAGAGAAGCCTTTAGCCTGTACTGATATGTGCAGGCATGAGTCCAATGAAAGGGGGTCTCATCTGGGTTTGCTGCTTAAGGGAAAGTATCTAACTTGAGGTTCTAGAGGAGGAAAGAAGCTTTTTCCCTGCAGACTTGTCCCATCATGCACTGACTTCCAAGGTCCTTCCCCCACATATTGCTGTGTGAGAAGCACCCTCAATGTGCGACTGTATTAAAAGTTTGTACTTTTAGGGGAACATCTGGGCGAAGCGAGGCAAAGAGAATAGGACTCTAAAGTGGTAGGCAAAGAAGAGATACTGGGCACAAAAAGGGGTGGCCATGTGAGAGTTCATTAGATGAAGCAACTCACAAGCTAGGCAGAGAGGCCTCACCAGAAATGATCCTGTGAATAACCTGACTTCATCCTTCGGAACTGTGAGAAAATGTATTTTTGACATTTAAGCTCTGCAGCCTGTGGTACTTTGGTATAGGTGCTGGAGCTAAGAAACCCGTGCTGACTAGAGACTCTGTATCTTTCGTCCTACTGCCATCCTCTGTCCTCTGCCCCACAGCTAGCAGCAAGGTCTTAGGAAACGAAATTGCTCTTCTCCCTTAAAACCTGGCAGGTGTGAATTTTAATGCTTACAGCTCTTAGGAAAAGCAACTACTAACACTGAGTCCACTCAGTATGGGATCCATACATATGACCTTTGGGAGTGGAGATGTTGCAAATGTAAACAAATTAAATGAAGGTAGCGCTTGATCCAACAGGGCCAATAGTCTTATAAGAACAGGGAAATTTATATATGGCTACACAGGAGACTGCCTTTTGAAGAGGGTAGACAGAGACTGGGGTGGCATGCTTGGTGACTAAGGAACAATAAGCTTTGCTGGGAACCACAGGAAGCTGAAGAAAGCCAGAGGTTCTGCCCCTGGTCCCAGAGGGAGTAGGACCTTGCCGCCGATTTGATTCCAGACTCCAGATCCATCAGAGAAGAAGGCACTGCCCCTGAGTTCAATAAACTACAGATGGAAATAACATGGGTTCAGGGATGATAACATTTGTTATAAATCAAAAATTGCAATAACCCCACACAGTACCCAAAGACTTGCAATTTGAAAGGATGATAGTTAACAAAAGGAGAAAATTAGTATATAGTTACGCCTTTTATATATAACTGTGGGGTTATACTACTTTGTAGACAATGATCTGAACACTGACATTATGCATCTTAGGAATCTCCTGAGATGTTGGATAGCTAGACTCCTCTCGATCAGCTGTACTTGAGGAATCCAGTTCCCATGTGTAACTAACTATTGTAGCTGGTAGGGAGATGTGAATAAAACCAACCTTACCCATCCTGTACTGCATCTATATTTTATGGATTTCCTCAAAGTTTTCTCCAAGAAACTGCATGCTTAGGGCTTGCTCACACAGCACTGAGGCCCAGTACCCAACACTTAGGGCTTGATCGCACAGCACTGAGGCCCAGTACCAGATGCTTAGGGCTTGCTCACATAGCACTGAGGCCCAGTACCAGATGCTTAGGGCTTGCTCACACTGCACTGAGGCCCAGTACCCATCATGCTTTGGAAGAGGGACTGGAGCTCAGGGTGAGGACACATCTCCTGCCCAGAGAGTGCAGAAGACAGTGTGCATGTGGATGCATGCATGTGTGTTTGTGTACATGTGTGTGTTGTGTATGTGCACTTGTGTGTGCAGGTCCACATACCTAATGAAGAGGAGAACATAGGGACTCTTTCTCTGTTGTTTTCCACGTTGCTTTTTTTTATTAATTTATTCAAATTACATCTCAATTATTATCTCATCCCTTGGATCCTCCCATTCCTCTTTCCCTCCCACTTCCTCCCTACTCCTCTCTCCTATAACTGTGACTGAGGGAGACCTGCTCCCCCTGTATATGCTCATAGTGTATCAAGTCTTTTCTTTTTAAGAGTCTTTTCTTCAATGTGACTCTTGCCATTTCTGATAGCCTGCTATCAGGTGAGCTACTGTGACAGGATTTTCTTAACCCCTACTCCCCACTCTGAGTGCTTCTCATTGATGTGGATGCTGGGGAATTGAACTGAGTTTCAACTTGCTCCTGCAAATAATCATGAAAACCAAAGTTCTAAAGCATCAATCCTCTTTAGCAGGGATGATTCTGGGCCATATTAGATTAGAGTCATGTCAAAGGTAAGAGAGGCTTCAAGGAAACCCCACCATGAGTACTTTCCCTGGAAACTTCTAGAAGTGTTTTAAGTTTTGTATCTGGTGGGATGATATTTGGATACTAAAGTATTTGATATTAAAGAGATATTTGATCAGTGTGAGCCTAATATAAATATGAAATATTTTTGTGATTCATAGACTCCATATACACACAGCCTAATAGTAGATCTTGTAATATTTTTAATAGCTTTGTTTATAAAAAGTTTGTGTTCCTACCTATGACAAGCTTGTATTAGGGCTCTCACAAGTGTTCAGAGTTTGCCACATTTCAGGTGGTACAGTTTTGGATTAGGAATTTAGAAGATTGTCAAAATCCCCCAAGTCTCCAGTGTAGCATTCCATGGAAAATATTGGTGTGAAGGCCAAATCCATTTCCACAAGAATTTTATTTTATTCTAAAACCATCAGAAGCAGTGGGTTGGCTTTTGAGCAAGCACATGGAATACAGTCCTGTATCTACCTGGTTGGGAACAGATCTCTCTGTAAGTCTACAGTGTTCTCCGTTTAGTGAGGTGGTAACTCATTTAGCCAAAGACAAGGGACACAGACGGTAGAGCTGGTAGCTGAGAGTGATGTACTGTGGTTGCAAGGAGAAATGCAGACCCCAAAGGTGCAGTGGTCTTCTTCATTGGAACCTTCACTGGAACACCTGAGAAAGCTCATCGCTTTGTTTTCTGTGTCTATAAGTAACTGGGTGACACCTTGTACTTACTGAATGGAGTTCTGTCAATCAGAGGCCTGGAAATCCACATTTCTATAAGCAGTCCAACTCCCTCTCCCCTGCACATTCTCTCTCTCTTTCTCTCCCTCTCTCTGTCCCCCTCCTCCCTCCCTCCAGAAGTTTGAGAAACTCTGAGCTATTCTTGTGCTTGGAATGAGGGGCCAGAGCCTACCTTTGGTGTGCTTCCTGGATTGGACCCTTGTCTCATGTCATAAGACACCAAGTGTGGTACATCTGCTAAAGTCATTTCATTTTTTATGCAGGAAGATTTGCGTAGGGGAAGGGGAAGGTGAGAGGGAAGCGAGACCAAAGAGAGTGGTGAAGAGGAGAGGTGTCTGAGATGAGAAAGGCAGATGAAGCAGAGCAGGACATGAATGCGCACTTGAAGCTGCAGGAGAGGATGTGTCCAGGGTGGAATGAAAGAAGAGGGAAGACATCAAAGGCGCCGGCCTCCTGGCTCCCCGTGTTCTTGTGGTCACTTGCATCCTGACACTTTCTAACCCCTCTACTTTAGGGCGCAGAAAAGTTCATATGCAAAGTCAAGGTGGAAGGGACGACAGTCATGCATAAGTGATTTATGCTCTTCTACTTTGAAAAGTGGTGAAAAAAATCCCCCCCCTCCAAATAGTGAATGCAAAATGCAGAACCAACCGGCAGCCTTTTAATTCCTTTATAATTCAACTTGAATTTGTGAATCAGAGTCTCTTGTCCATGTTGAAAAACCTCCTCAGGTGATTTTGATGTGCACCCCCACTTAATAATCCCCAGCTAGAGCGTCTCAAGGGTCCTTTTTAACTCTGACAATCGATTTTCACTGAGTCTTCACAGAACAAATGTCACAGGTGCGTGGGGAGGGATTTCATCTTGCCTTGGATCTGAAATAGAAGGTTCTGAGCCTTTCTTAACACGTAGGCCGGGATCCGGATTCCTTCCCACGGTGCCTGAGATGCACTTTGCTCTGCATATGGCCTATTTCAGATTTCGAATGGGTTTAGGAATGTCCCTAGAGGAACACTCTGCATTTGAAACAGGACAGGGTGGACAGACTGGTACTAGTTCTGCGGACACTGGGACTTTAGTGGCCAGCTCCCCACAGAGCTTGGTGTCCAGAGGAAGTGAAAATTAGTGCCCAAGTTATAATGGGCTCTAAACAGGAAGAACAGTAAAAAGACAAGTGCCGATGACGCCCGAACCTCTTGGCTTTTGATCAGTGGGCTGAACTGACACATTCTGGCACAGGCACATGTGGGACAGCAAAATGCACAAAGCCAGGCTCACAGCAATGGCTGGAGGGGGAGGGGCTGCTGGAGAGTTTGCAGTGGAGCCTGCTCATAGAGAGTGCCTGGGTCTGCCCACGCCCCACCACTCAGTGTGCTAAGGGCACAGGAATGGAAGATGCCAGGCGGCTTCTGCTTTCCTTGGGGACAACAACTAGTGGCCCTACATCAGTCTTTTTCAGTTTACTCCAGGCTTGTATTTTTAGTAATCTTTACAGTTTTTTAGATTTTTGAATTGACACAATTTATGGCGCACAACATGACATTTCAACACACTTATGATACAATGGTCCATCAGGGTAACTGGCACATCTGTCTGCTCAGTACACACTGTCTCTGTGTTGGGGACACTTAAAGCCATCTCTGCCAGCTTCTTTGAGATACACAGGCCAGCACTGCCATACATGTGTCACCTGAGGGGTGTATGTGGTGGGGGGGTTGGATGTGTATGTTGAGAGAAATATGTGGGTTTATGTGTATTGTGTGTGTGATGTGTGATATAAGGAGGATGTGTAAGGTTGTATGTGTCAGTCAAGTGTGGACAAGAGGTTGTTGTATTGTGTGGGATATATGGGTTTGTCATATGAGATGTGGGGAGATTGTGAGTATCATGTGAGTTGTGTGTATCACGTGAAGTATTTGTGTGTGTATTCCATGTGGGGATTCTGTGTGTTTGTGTGTGTGCTATACTTGATGTGAGGTTCTCTCTCTCTCTCTCTCTCTCTCTCTCTGTGTATGTGTGTGTGTGTGTGTGTGTGTGTGTGTGTGTGTGAGAGAGAGAGAGAGAGAGAGAGAGAGACAGACAGACAGACAGACAGACAGACAGACAGACAGGGAGAGATAAGGTGTATATATGGGTTTTTTTTTGTGTGTGTATGTGTGCCATGTGTGGTGTGCGGTCCTCTGTGTTTGTTTGCCATATGAGGTATGGAGATTGTTGTATGTGTGTGTCCTTTGAGGTGTATGTAGGTTTGTGTGGCATGTGATGTGCATTCTATTCTGTGCAGACTTCTCCTTGGCTCAAGCTCACCACAGCTCAATGGCTGATGGTAGAGCACCTGAGGACTGATTCAGGGCTCAGAGTGAAGCTGGCAGTGGAGCACAGCCTGATCTGCAAGCCTGAACACCATCTGCTCCTCTCCCCTTTTGTGGGCTAGTTTGGACTCTGAACTTGATGTGTAGTGGGAACACATTTCATTAAAGATGTTTGGTCTTTGCATTGGTTTTAAGTAGAAATAAGTTTGTGTTCCCTTTGCTCCTCATTCTTGTTTGTCTCTTCAATTTCTTGTGTTTAAAAAAAATATATATTTTATTAATTTATTCATATTATATCTCAATTGTTATCCCATCCCTTGAATCCTCCCATTCCTCCTTCCCTCCCATTTTCCCCTTACTCCCCTCCCTTATGACTGTGACTGAGGGGGACCTCCTCCTGTATATGCTCATAGGGTATCAAATCTCTTCTTGGTAGCCTGCTATCCTTCCTCTCAGTGCCATCAGATACACACTTATATCTGGACACTAGCCCAAGGGGCATGTACCACGAAAGTCTTCACTTACCAGGAAAGTGGGACAGAGAGGAGGACATCCATTTCCTTTGTAATGTTCCTGCCCTCTCAACTGACTGATCAGTTAAGTGGACCTTCTGAACTGGGCCCTCTGCTGGCTGGGTGAGGATGACAGGCACGTGGCTCTTCACCTGTCTCATGTAGCTTCTGCAGCTGTCTAGTTACACAGACCAGCACTCTTCATTCAACTTGACTACATGTATGATTCCTCAGGCATTTTGGGAAAATCCTAATGTCCATGGCCAAGCCTAATGAAAACTAATTTAATATTTTCTGTTATTTCCTTTTTTTCTCCTTTTATTTTTTTATTGAAAAGTGAAATCATTCATATTACATCTCATTTGCTATCCCATCCCATGCATCCTCCCATTCCTCCCTCCCTCCCACTTTCACTCCATTCCCTTTCCCTATGACTGTGACTGAGGGGGACCTCCTCCCCCTGAATATGATGCTAGAGTATCAAGTTTCTTCTTGGTAGTCTGCTATCCTTCCTCCAAGTGCCATCGGGCCTCCCCATCCAGGGGACATGGCCAAATATGGGGCACCAGAGTTCGTGTGAAAGTAGGCCCCAGTCTCCACTTAACTGTGGAGAATTTTCTGTCCCTTGGCTAGATCTGGGTAGGGGTTTGATGACGACCGCATGTATTGTCCTTGGTTGGTGCCATAGATCGAACAGAACCCCTGTGCCCAGATCCGCCCATCATAGTGTTCTTCTTGTAGGTTTCTAGGACCCTCTGGATCCTTCTATTTCCCCATCTCCTATATTTCTCTCACCTAGCATCCCAGTAGGATGTCCTCACCTCTATCCCACTTTCCTGGTAAGTGAAGACTTTCATGAGACATGTCCCTTGGACTAGTGTCCAGATAGAGGTGAGTATATACCATTTGAGTCTCTCTGCTTCAGGGTTAGCTCATTCATTATGATCATTTCTAGTTCAATCCATTTATCCAAAAATTTTGAGAATTCCTTGTTTTTAATAGCTGAGTAGTATTTCATAGTGTAAATGTACCACAGTTTCTTTAGCCATTCTTCTACTGAGGGACACTTAGGCTGTTTCCATATTCTGGCTATTATGAATAAGGCCACTATGAACATGGTTGAGCATATGTCTGTGTTGTATGCTTTTCCTTGTGTTTCTTAATGTTCCCCTTGATAGCAGTGTACACATAGCTACCTATTTAAGAACCACAAACAAGTGATCATGAGGCCTCATTCCTCCTTGAGGGACTACTGTCAGTTAATGGTTACTGGGAAAAGGGAACAACATTATTATTATTATTATTATTATTATTATTATTATTATTATTTTTAGTGGCATAGACACCAGAAAGTTATCCACTCTTCAGTAAGTAACTTTATTCATGTTCATGCAAGCAACTTGAATTGAACTCCGTGGAACACCAGACATATACACACACACACACACACACACACACACACACACACACACACTCCACACAAAGTAGGAGGGGTACTTCTTGGGATAAAGAAGGTTTACAGGGGAAGAGAGACAAACATTAAAGGCAGAGATCTGAGAGACAAACTGCAGTGCTCGTCATCTGCTTGTGTCCTGTGTGTTCTTTGAATTAAAGCATCTTCACCTTAAGTGTACAGCTGTGTCTTGCTCCTCCTAGATGTTGGGGAGGAGTGAGGATGGGCAGAGGTCTCCTCATAGATGAGACCTCATTGCATCATTGCTCTTGACCTCTCTGTCATCAAAGCTTCAGTAGAAGCTGCTGGCATGTGGCAAAAGGGACTTACTTGAATCAAACTTGCCTGTGTTTCTCAGTTATCATTTTGTGAAGGAGCTAATGAGGGCTATATTGCCCCAAAGGTGGGCAGAAGCAGTGTTTGTAAGATTGCAAGAACCTGTCCCACTGTGAGCTCCAGCCTGACTAAGGCATATTCTAAGATTATTTATTTTCAGGGAAATAGTCATAATGACATATGAGGGGCTGTTTATATTGCCCAGTGAGTGTTTACAGTCCATCACTATGAGCATGGATCAGATGATGTTTTATTGTTGGTGCTGTTGCTGTTGCTCAAAGACAGCGCTCAAGATTGATGTCTACTGACTTGTCAACAAACTCGTATTGACATAGTAACTAACTATGAACTTCTGCCTACAGTGTGGCCATGAATGGCTTCCTTTGCCACAGTGTTCAACGGTGTTTCATCACAGGCTTTTCCCCAACATGTATCCACGGTCTTATCTACCCCAGTGCTTCCCTTGATTTCTGAGCCTGTGCAGCTTGCTCTGACTCACACTAGCTCTGTGGCATTTATTTCCCCACACCAGAAACTGGGCAGTTTTCCTCACCCTTGGGTGATGTAGATTAAAGGTGAGGACTTAAACTGTTGTCATCAGGGCTAGAAAGGTGGTGCAGTGGTTAGGAGTATTCGCTGCTCTTTCAGAGGACCCACATTTGCTTCTCAGAATCTACATCAAGCAGCTAACAACTGCCTATAACTTTACTCAAGGAGGATCCGATGTCTCTGGTGTCTAAAGGCATCACACTCATATTCAGGTGCCACAACTCCATATACATATAATTAAAAATCAAACAAGTCTTTATAAAGTGTTTATCATCACACCAGCCCCTTGCCAGGCATTGATGCCTTCCTCAGAGCTCCTGTATTATGAATTCTCTTCTTGATTTTTAGAACAAGAAAACATAAGCTTCAGATTATTTTAAAACAAAGTGGCTATGAACATTGTTCCCTCTTTATTTTCATTCTTTAAGACACTTCTAGGAGGAAAAGAGCTGATGACAAATTAATTAACTTCTTGTGGATGATAACATTTAAGGATTCAACCAGTTCAAGGGCATCAACTCTCTTCTGTAAGAAAGACTTCAGGGGAGCCTGAGCCTCCATTGTGACCTCATCAGGGGCAGCCAGAAGAAAATGAGATGCATTGAAGTTTTGACTAATGTATTTTAATAATCTAGCAAAATATAGATGCAGTAGGACCTACAGCTGGCACGTAAATAAACACCAGAACCTGGGAGCCAGGAGAAACAAGCAAGGATGAGCTGTGGGAAAGGACAGCAGAGACACCTTCAAGATGTGCTTCTGCATCAGGAAGTAGATCTCCAAGGCTGCCTTTCCAGCACTACCTTCCTATTTTACAGAGGTGTTGACCAAGGCTCCTCCCACTGTGTGGCAGCTGAGAGTGCTAGCAAAGAACAGAAGGACTGCTCAGGTGGTCTGTCCAGAGGAGAGGAGGGAAGAGAATGCGGTTGCTTCTCATTAGCTTGCTAGGGTGCCTGTGTCAGGAGGTGGGGGAGCTAAGCCCAGCATGAAGGTCAGGAGAGGCATGCTAATCTTTAGATGAGAAGTCCTTTCCACAGACAAGAGCCTCTTTACTTCGCAAGTCTACCCGAGAAGCTGTGCATGTAAACAGAGTGGCTATTTTTGTTAAGCAGAGCTTAACTCTTTCTGAAACAGCCATTTATTTGTGAAGACGATTTTATGTTAATTTAATTATAAGAAAATTGAAAAGTGTAATACATTGTTAAGCCCTTAAGGCCGGTTAATCTATTTGGATTGTAACAAATATAATTTTTATTAGCTCAGCCTATTTGGATGGTAACGAGTCTAACCTTTCCATAGACATTACAGACTCTGAGTTATGGTCCATTTTTATGTAAAACCAGCCTTGAGTGGAATAAGGGAACATTCTTTTATCTGTCACTGTGTTATAGAATCATTATATTAATGAGAGGAGAATCAAGCCATTCCTATTATCTCAGAAGCTTGTGTCTTCTCTAGGTGTGATTGAAAAAAGGCATACAGGTAGTTATTAGAAAAATGACCAGCCTTACACAGAGGTAAGATATTTTGAAACTGCCCTTGGGTAAAATATGTTGATTATTAAAGGGAAAGTTAATCATTTTCTACCTAATCAGGCTATCTATCCAGAACCACTAATCATGGGCATAGTTGAGTCCTGGACCCGAGAGGCCAAGGAAGGTCTCCTTGGTCTCCTCTCTCTCCTCCTCACCCTGTTCTTCACCTCCCTCACGTCCCTCTCCTCCTCTCCTTCCTATTCTTCCTTCCTCTTTTCTTCCCCTTTCCCCCTTTGCATCTTCCCCTTCCTTCTTCTATTCCCTGTTCCATCTCCCGTTCTCTCCCCAATACTCTATTTTACCTGACAAGACATTCCCGGGCAAGTTAAAAAGGCTGTCTTGTCTTCTGTTCTGCTTTCCTTTAAGGCAGACTGTCTGTAGGCCAGGTTAGTTGTAAACTCACAGTCATCCTCTTACCTCAGTGTTGCTGGTCCTGGCACTGTAGGTGTTGTTATTAGATATAGCTTAATAAACAGTGTAAATAATGGAATGAGATTCACTAGTATTAACATTATTACATTAACTCTTCCAAATCTTCGTACAACTCTTTTTCTTCACCCCAGTTTAATGGAAGAGGAAGCCAAGCCGAGGCACTTCTGACACTCACTGAGGCTGAGCTAGAACCTTGTGAGGTATATTAACATTCCATGGCTGTAACAAAATACAGAAGACAAGTTACAAAAGAAAAACATTTAACCTGTGCTCATGCCTTTGGAGATTTCAGCTCATAGCTCATTGTTCCCACTGCTGTGGGACCTGTGCTGAGTGAGGGTGCATACGTGGTAGAATTGTAAATGGAGGAAGCTGCTTACCTCCTGACATCCTGGAAGTGGAAAACAGGAATAAGCAGAGGCTAGATTTCTATTATCATCTTCAAAGTCATGGCTAGATGACTTAAGGTATCCTGTTAGGCTGCACTTCTCAATGCTTCCACACTTGGACTCTAGTTGGTATGGAGAGGCCCAGCCTGTAAATAACAAATCTTCGGGGGGTATCCAAGATCCTTCAAAGTTGTAACTATAAACCCCCTTTGAACAGTTTCCAGGGACTCAAAAAGTCAGGATTAGTCCCCATATTACATTGTTATCATTCAAATAAAGGGCGAATCATGACTTTGGAAAAAGGAAAAGATTTTCAATCTCTGATGCTCATACAGCATACAATGTATATTCTAGACATTTCTTTATTATCAAAATTTCAGGCTCCACTAAAAATAGCAAAATGTAAGCAATTTTAGTGATCTATGTAAAGTTTGGGGGAACGTCAACCTAGGAATCCAGGGACATTGGAGAGCATCAGGCTGGAGCTACATGCTTGGCCATTAAGTGAGGACATGGCAGCTCACAGAACCTGGGAAACCTTTGACGTGAAAGCAGGCCTCTGGAAAACTACTCCTTAGGTCAACCAGGTTATCATGAAGAACTTTTGTCACAGTTCCAAAAGATGGGCAGGCAGTGCTGTATCTACTTTGTGGACGGGAACTGGACTGTGCAAAGTGAACTGCTACACTCACAGTGATGCTACTCACACGCTCGGGAAAAATATTCTAATACACTTGGCTTCCTTGTGACCTTGATCACTAGAGTGATGTTCCAATGACAGAAGTTCATTTCTCACAGTCCACAGCCTGGCCAATCAGTAAGAGGATTTACTTCCTAACTGATCTACAGCTGAATGTGATGGTCCCACAGATTCATGTATTTGGGACCACCCCATGGCTTTTAGGTAAGTGTAGAATCCTGTGGGCTTTTACTTGATCAAAGGATGGGTCACAGCACAATAGCTTTATGGGGATGTGATGAGCAGTAGGCAGTGGACAGACTTGGGAAAAGCAGGTCTACAGTCATGTCCTTGGAAGCTGCATAATGGCCCTGGTATCTTTCTGCATTTTATTACTCTACTTTCTGTGGACTATGAGGTGAGCAGCTTCTACCATATGCTCTTGACATCATGATGCTTTCCCTCGATGCAGGACTAGAATAAACAGGGTCAAAGACTAAGGACTAAAACCTTTGCAAATGTGAGCTAAAATACATGACACCTCTCATTAATATTTAAGCAGGCATATTGTCACAATGGCGCAGAATATGACTAATAATTATGTATTTGAAGTATCACTGTTTGGTGGAAGAAGCCAGCTAGTGACTTCTGACCTCTTATTAAGGACATTCATCTCATTCACAAGGCCCCACCCTCTTTACCTAAGGTCATTCCCAAATCACCCGGGCTGTTAGGATTTCATCATATGGATCACACACGTGCATGAATGCACGTACGTGCACATGCGCACTCGCGCGCGCACGCGCACACACACACACTTTAAAATATTCACGTCTAGCTAAGAATCCATCGTTTTAATTTACAGCTTTGAAATAAAAATAGCTGCTCAGTTATTTTGCCACTTGTTTGTGTAGATAAGAACCCAGCAAATTTAAATCAAGGTGTTTCCTTCACATAGAACATAATTTTTCTTGTTTCATAGAGATATTGAGTCAGAATTTTGTTAATAATAACATTATGAGGAAGTTACGTGTTCTATGGCATTCTGATTGTTCTTGTTTGCTTCTCTCTTTGTTTTTGAGTTAAATGTAAATTCTTTAAATTAGCCTCCAGGGATCTTACACCAGCATTCTGTTCGTTCTCTCTTGTTTAGGAGGCATAAGATGGCATAAAGGCTTCACAAGCACATTCCAGGAACACTGGCTTGTATTCCTAAGAACCTATAGCCTCACTCATTTGTTTGGGACTCAGAGATGAAAGCTGCCTCTTCCGAGCCAGATTCACATCTTTCATGTACTCAAATATTCATTCACTTGGTGAAAGGTTTTTGGAGGTCTGACTTAGTGCTAAATCCCACATGTGGCTTTAAAGACATAACCATGAATAAGTTGGCCAAGGGGTTAGTCTTTTGCTCTGTTTAGTGACTTGACATTTTTGGGGACTTGTACACAGAGAAGGAGATAGAGGAGTAGCCAGGCATACTCCACAATTAACCATTACTATAATAAATACCTGAGAGAATAGACTTATGAAGAGAAATAAAAGTTTACTTTGGCTTGTAGATTTACTTTATAGATGTAGGTTCAAGGTCTCTGAGCCTTGCTGCTCTAAGCATGTGCTGAGGTACAAGTTCCTTAAAGAGTATACCCCCCAATGACAACCTTCTCCTAATATATCCAACTCAAAGATCCTCAGTGGAGCCAGGTTAGGACCAAACCTTTATCATTTGGACTGTTGGAAAACAGAGGGTCCAAACCACAGCATTTAGATTGCTTGACCCATAGGCTCCCTGTAAGGCTCTCAGGCAGGCATGGCCTAACACACAGGGGCAGAGGGAGTCAGTCATCAGGATTGCCTAGCATTTCCATGCTCTGAAAACTATGCAGGGACAGAGATACTCCACATCTCCAAACCCCAGGCAGTGGCCTTTGAGGCTCCTCTGTGCATGCTCTTGTGAAAGCCAGAGTTAAAAAAAGAAAGCAAAGTTGGTTGACAAGAATTTCCACCACTGACAGCTGATTGCTCACCATCTTGTCAAAAAGTCTCTCCCTACCTCCTGAAATCAGATGTCTCTTCTTTGTTCGCAGGTATCTTGCAGGTTGGACCAGTAGTGCTCCTTTCAGACTTCATGCATCTACACACTGACTCTGCATCCACTGACCATCTGCTTTGAAGCCCTGAGTTCCCAGGAGCCTCTGCAGTGTTCAGAACGGAGCTCACTTCTTCACTGAGTGCATCCTCCTCCTGTAGCTGTCCTAGGTAAATTGACCTGCAGCCTAGCTTCTTTCTGATTGGCTGTGGCTCCTCTGATTCTTCAGTGGTGTGGCTTTATGTTCTGTTCATACCCATTAGCTCCCTCTCCAACACCTAGAACATGCTGGGAATAAGTGAGAAGAAACTCTTAGAGTTTGGGATTGCTCAGTTCTAGGTTCAATGGGAAGGAAGGAACTGGCTTCATCCTCACTTCTGGCAGATCTGCCCAATATAGGGTTCCAGAACCTGTTGGTGCTGCTGCCCTCCTGTTGCTAGGCCCTCAGGCACAGGGGCCTTGGCCATGCTTGTGTGTGTGTGTGTGTGTGTGTGTGTGTGTGTGTGTGTGTGTGTGTCTGTGTGTGTGTCTGTGTAGCTGTATACAGGGGTAAATGCCAGGGACAGATGTCAGAGCCAGGGTTCTGGGATTGCTATCTCTGTGCAGTCCAATAATGGGAAAGCGGTCACCTTCCTGAGGTCTGTGGAATGTACTAGTGGGAGCACAGTAGCCATATATAGTCCTGGCATTTGATATGTTGTGCGGAGTAATGGAAAATAACAAAGAGCAGTGGAGAAACTTGGGGCTCTTTCACTAAACATCATCCTGAGCAGGAACTGTTTCTCAAAACTCCCCCCTCCCACAATTCGTTTACCCTTAATTTCTTCAACCAATGGAGGCTGCCCCTATATTGTCTTACCTGTGCTTGGGCTTGGGGACATCAGCAAAAGTGCTACATAGAGGAAGCTGGCGTGTTTAGTTATCTTTCCATCTTGTAGCAAAATATCTAAGCCATCAACTCCTGAGAATTTATTTTGGATCTCAGAGATTCCGAGGTGCCAGGTCATTTGGGTCTGTTGTTTTGGGTCTGAGGAGAAGCAGGGTACCATGATGGGGATCACGTGGTAGATAATTTATTTCACATAACCAAAGAAGGGGCATAGAGGGGCAGTGTTCCAAATCCCCATGAAAAGAACGTCCCATAATGATCACTTCCTCCCATGAGTCTCATGCTTGGTGATAAAGCCTCCAATAGAGGGATGCTGAGGGTATAATAGCTTCAAACCAGGGGACTGGTAAATGAGTTCCCAGGAGTTGCTTTGAGACAGTAACAGGTCAAGATCACCAGGGCTATACTCATGCCTCTGGTGGGTGTTAGCTTCCTAAAAGCAATTGAGGACACTTATGTGAAGCAGAGTCAAGCCAGCAGAACCTTCCAAACAACCCCAACAAGTATGAGAAATGGCAAAAAACTTAAGCTCTCTACTGTTTGTTTCTAAAAGATGAGACCTTATCTCTGCAGTATATACTGTGGTATCTGAGCATGTGTATTCAGCATGTCAGAATCATGGCAGGTGAGATGTGCTCCCCTCGCCCCAGTGTTCGCCTGGTGTGTGCCAGAGCTTCCCACCCTTATCAATTATTTAGAAACACACTGCATTGCTGTAGCCCATCGCCACTTGCCACATGCACCTCCTCTTGCTGTGTCCAATGTCTTTCCTTCTCCCTCTGTCTGCTTGTCCCAGTTACTAGTGACTTTAGTTCCTCTTTGCTCTTCTAAGAAACAAACTTCTTAGCTTCACAAATGAGCAAGGCTATATGGTACTTGTATTTCCATGTCCGGCTGATTTCATTTAACATCGTGTTGTCCAACCCCAAGCATCGGGATTTCATTCTTTTCTAAGGTGAATAATATTTCAGGGTGTATACATGCCGTATTTTTACATTCACCCATGTGGTGGTGGATATCTTGGATAATTCTGTATCTCAGCCCTGCATGGAGAGCTATAATAAACTCTGAATTGTGTGCCTCTGTGCTACTGTGATTTATTGCCTTCAGATATATAGCCAGTGATAGGATTGCTGGACCGTATGGCTTCACTATTTTCAGTTTTTTAAATGGGCAAATGGCTTTGATGTGGTTTGTTTTACTCCTACTCTGTGCCTGACATTTTAATCACCATAAACCTGCAGGCATATCTCTCTCTCTCTCTCTCTCTCTCTCTCTCTCTCTCTCTCTCTCTCTCTCTGTATGTGTGTGTGTGATTAGTCCTATTCAAAAACAAGAAGCAGAGGCACCTGGCCTCAGTAGCTTCCTTATGCCTTGGATGATGGACTCAAGTAAGGTTTTTACACTGTTTGTTACTCATCAGGGTTTGTTTTTTTTTTTTTGTCACTTTGCTTCTAAAATTTCGCCTAGAAAAACTTAAAGTTTATCCTGGAAAATATAAATTTTCCTCTTTCCTTATTCCTTCTGGATAACAAAGCAATTCAAAGATAATTTTCATAATGTATTTGGTTCTCTATATAATCAGGTTTTATGCCCATGTGTTTAATCAAACAACAACATTCAAGTCATTGCTGAGTGCGCTGTATAGTGAGACTTAGGGTGGATGCTTTCACATTGAACAGATGCAGATCTTACTCTTGGCGTTATTCCTTAAGTAATGCAGTATAACAATTACTTAATTACTTACATAGCACTTACATTTGTAGTGGGTGTTATAACTTATCTAGAGAATATTTAAAATGCACTAAAGTCTATGAGATGGTTACATGTGAAAGCCTTGCTATTTATAAAAGGGACTTGAGCATCCATGGATTTCCATGAAGTGAAGATGTCTTAGACATGCTCTCTTATGAATGCAAAGGGGTATTTACAGTCATCCTACTTAAAGTAGCAAGACATAAATATTCCACAAACCAATGTTTTGCTTTGTTTTTTGGTCACTGATGTGTAGGATCCTTTGTAGGGTTTTCAAGGAGTCTGGATACAGTACATAGCCTGTCCATGAACATGGACAACCTCAGGGAACTGAAGCATTCCCAAGAAGATGGTAATCTCGGGGGCAGAACGTGTCTATGCACATGGGCAGTATCAGGGCACTGGCTGGACATTGGCAGTGGCTGCGAGAGTCATGCTGAGTTCCAGCATTAAGACTTAGGAGGCTGTGCAGGTGACAAGATCCCTGGCACACAGCAAGCCCCACAGTTTCTTTTTTTTTTAAATACATTTTTATTAATTTATACATATTACATCTCAGTTGTTAGCTCATCCCATGTATCCTCCCATTCCTCCCTTCCTCCCACTTCCCCCCTACTCCCCTCCCCTCCCCTAAGTCTGTGTCTGAGGGGGACCTCCTCCCCCTGAATATGCTCATACGGTATCAAGTCTCTCCTTGGTGACCTCTTATCTTTCCTCTGAGTGCCACCAGGCATCTCCGTCCAAGGGACATGTTCAAATATGGGGCACCAGAGTTTGTGTGAAAGTTAGATCTCCTTCTCCACTCAACAGTGGAGAATGTCCATCGGCTAGTCCGGGTAGGGGTTCAAGGTTTTTACTGCCTATTTTTTCCTTGGCTGTTGCCACAGTTTGCGGAGGGCCCCAGGGCCCAGACTCGCCTGTAGTTTTCCAGGACCCACTGGGTCCTTCCATTTCCTCTTTCTCCCAGGCTTCTCACACCTAAAGTTTCAATAGGATGTCCTCCCCTCTTACCCACTATTCTGGTAGGTACAGTTTTTCATGGGGACGTACACCTTGGACTAGTGTCTCGATATAAGTGAGTATATACCATTTAGCTCTTTTTGCTTCTGTGTGAACTCACTCATTATGACAATTTCTAGTTCAATCCATTTGTCCACAAATTTTGGAAATTCCTTGTTTTTAATAGCTGAGTAGTATTCCATAGTGTAAATGTACCACAGTTTCTTTATCCATTCTTCTATAGAGGGACACGTAGGTTGTTTCCAAGTTCTGGCTATTATGAATAAGGCAGCTATGAACATGGTTGAGCATATGTCCCTGTTGTGTAGTAGTACATCCTCTGGGTATATTCCAAGGAGTGGAATAGCTGGGTCTTGAGGAAGCCCTATTCCCATTTTTCTGAGAAAGCACCAGATAGCTTTCCAAAGTGGTTGTACTAGTTTGCATTCCCACCAGCAATGCAGGAGTGTTCCTCTTTCTACACACCCTCGCCAGCATGAGGTGTCAGTTGAGTTATTGATCTTAGCCATTCTGATGGGTGTAAGATGGAATCTCAGTGTCGTTTTGATTTGCATTTCTCTGATGACTAAGGAGGTCGAGCATTTCTTTAAGTGTTTCTCAGCCATTTGATATTCCTCTGTTGAGAATTCTCTGTTTAGCTCTGCGCCCCATTTCTCTATTGGGTTATTTGGTTTGGTGGTGTTTAATTTCTTAAGTTCTTTATATATTTTGGATATTAGACCTTTGTCAGATGAAGAGTCGGTGAAGATCTTTTCCCAGTCTGTAGGCTGTCGCTTTGTTCTCTTGACAGTGTCACCTGCCTTACAGAAGCTTCTCAGCCTCATGAGGTCCCATTTATTAATTGTTGATGTTAAGGCCTGGGCTGTTGGTGTTCTGTTCAGGAAGTTGTCTCCTGTGCCTATGAGTTCCAGACTCTTCCCCAGCCCCACAGTTTCTGAATGGTGTTTTGTTTCCTACTGCATAGTGCCTTCGTCATTCTTTTCCAGTAAAATTCCACTCAGGCAAGTGCCTTGGCCTGGACTCAATTTAGTTATGTTCAGCTTTGGGGGGTTATGGAAGTGAGTTAATAGAGCCAATATTTTCTGTACTCCCATAAATATAAGAAGTATAAAATTACTTCATAAGACCTATTGTATTTTTAGATAAAAGAATAAGCAATTGCCTTAATAATCTGTGGCTTGGAATGATACCTAAGAAGAGATATGTCTTAAAGGGACCAGCTATGGATGAAGGTGAGGGTCACAGACAGAAGATTATGATTCCGACGTGGCTTGTCTACACTGAAAAGACTTCGGTGGTGTGTGCGACTCTTCATTTTGAATAACCCATAAGGATGAACAATAATACCATCTCTAAATTAGCATATTGTTTTCTACTGGTATCATATTTTAAGTAATTTTTAGCAATGACACTCTCTTATAAGGAGAGAGTGGCTGTAAAATACCCTACAGATGCAGCAGCTGAATTCCTTATACACATGGGCTATTTCCAGGCTACTTTCTCTGCATATCCCAGCTGTGCATCTTACAATGATTTTCCTATAAGCTCTATGATCACTTCCACACAGCATCAGGATTCATCTGTCTTTCCAGGTAATATGCCCAATTCTCTTTTGTATAACTCACTCTTGCATGTTTGGGCCGTTCTCAAGTTAAGTAAGGATTTCTTAACACAAATGTTGTGGAGTAGAACAACTGCTGAGTGACTAGAAATGTGTGGTGTGTACAACTCCGATATGAAATGACCATGCAAGAGCTCACCATGCTCTCATAAGGATACTCGATTTAAGATTTTGGATTTGTTTATTTCCTGAATGTTCTATTCAATATTTTTAGGCAGTGGTTGGTTTCAAGTAACTGGAACCATGAAATATGAAACAACAAACAGGGACTCTCATGTTAACATCCATTCTTTTCCTTGATGGAATAAGAATGAAAGATCAGGAAGAATTAATAAGTCTAGTTAGTGCTCCATCATTTGAGAGTGTCTGTGGCACAGGATAATCTGTCACCATGGCCAAGTAGGCTTCCCAGATGTTTGGATATTTATTGGCAAGTGGTTTTCTTGGATGAGATGAGCATTTACCTTAGCAGACTCTGGGTGAAGCAGATTGCTGTGCACAATGTGGTGAGCCTTACCCAGTCAACTGAATGAGACTGTTGTCTGCCACAGGAAAAGGAATCCTGCCAGCAGATGGGTCTGTGAAGCTGGGCTTTTCCGGCCTCTCTGATGTTGGGAAGAGAGTGAATCTTAATCCCTAGCTGCACGTGTCTTCTAGTAATGTTTTTAAGAGCAGAGAAGCCAAAGGCAAATTAGGTGAAACTCAAGCAGAGTGTTGAAAAGAAAAATAAGATGTTTGGCTAGGAAGTTGTTTCTCAGTATCAAGGAGTCCTTATACCCATATTTCTTTCTGATAACAAAGAAGTTATATTTGGCTTCTGCCAAATGGCTCTGTATCCTGTCTACTTCTGGGACTGTGCACTGTCTGCCCCACAATGAGAAGAAATGATAAAGGAAGGAATGCTGGTCTCTCAGAGGTGTGTGTGTGCGTGTGTGTGTGTGTGTACATGTGTGTGCATGTGTTTGCATGTGTGTGCATGTGTGTGTGTGCATGTGCGTGTGTGTGTGTGTGTGTGTGTCTGTGTGTGTGTGTGTGTGTGTGTGTGTAGAGAGAGAGAGACAGAGAGACAGACAGAGAGAGAGCAAGAGAGTATATGAGGATAAAGTTTTAAAAATAAACACAGAAGGGAAGTAGTAGGGTGGAGGGAAATGAGAAAAAGTATTAAGTTTCATATTTCTAACATGAAAATTGCTAAGGGAAGTATCAGTATCCTTCAAAGGGGAAAGAACACACACTTGAAAGGGGCAGGATATGAAAAAGTGGGGGCCAGGCCAGGAGCAGAGCAGGAAGCCAGCAGATGCAGGCCCTGGGGAAAGTGGATAAACAGTGCAGCGGGGCCCAGCTGGGGGAAGAGTGTTCCTGAGGACCAGGCATCCCTCCGTGGGCGCCCAGACACTTGAGAGCTGCATGTGGAAATCGAGATAAGCCAGGAGGCACTTTCTAGTGCATCCACAAAGAGCACAGATGTGAGGGGAGCTTGAGGGAGAGACAGAATAAAGACATTAAGAAGTTGGATGGAAAGGGGCGCATGGCACTGAAAACCAACCAGAGTCCTGGGTGACTGCAAGAGCAACCTGGCCACTGTCCCTCAGCTGCCCTGGTGGAGTGTGTGGGGATTAAACTAAGGCTGTAAAAAGACTTGGCCCAAAGGATGTGTGTTAGAATTGTGCCTAGAAGCGGAGGAGAAAATACTGCTTAAGCTGCATGACAGACATAGGAGGAAGCAGAGGTCTTTCCAGTGGCCCTGCTGATGACAGAGGGACACATCTACGCTCACTCCCAGTCCCGGTCTTAGCAATTGTTATTCCTGTGTATAAAAAAGGCAAACAAGTGGGGTGTAGACGTGAATGTTAAGAGGCTGAATGCTGTCTCAAGGGTGAGTTAACGTTGGAAGGAGGAAAATGCTTGCTTTTTCTTTATTTATTGATATTTGAACATTTTAAATCTCTTTTCTTTGTAAGTTTCAAAAAAAAAGGTGAAAGGGGAGGGATGGAGGGAGGGAGAAAAAGGGGTGGGGAAGTAAAAGAGGGAGAAGAAGAAAGAATGTCGAGAGACAAGAATGGAGAAGGAGATGAAAAGGAGGGGGAAGACAGAGATAGAGAGGAAGAGAGAACGTGTTTCCAGGGTGGGTCTGCATGGTGGTGCTGATGCCCTCTGCCTGCAGGTGAGCAGCAGCAGGCACATACTGTCCCTGGGGACTTTTTTCTTCTCATTTAATGTCCTGGGAAGGGACTTGGTGCTGTGTGTTTGCTTCAGGGCTGGTAAAGGGAGAGGCTGCCTCAGACCCACTGGGCCACTATCCAGGCTTGTATAGTGCTTCAATTTTAATTAAAGTGTTTAAATGCTGGCAGGTCAGTATTGTTAGGATGGGTGCCTGATTAATTGGTTGCTTCTTTGTTACAGCTATAAATGGGATGTCATGAGGGTACATGTTAGAATCCAAACAACCCCCTGTAGAGTGTGGGAGGAAAAGGATTCCAGGGCCATCCGCTCCATTCATTTGAAATGTGAGGTAGCAGAAAAAGCAAACTTTGCCCTGGTCATCGGTAACCTCACCCAAAGGTGACCCAGGTCAAAGTTGCTGTGCAGTGATGGATGACTGGCCAGGACCAGCAGCCTTACATACAGAAATGATTCTCCAGGTAAGGAATTCCACTCTCAGCCAGCCAAATTAATAACTGTGCAAATTAAAAAGGACGCCAGAGCACTAAAGAAACATCTGGTAACCAAAGTCAAAAAGTAATGATGATGATGACAAATTGGGAGAGACAAAAGAGATTTCTGCTTGAGGCAACTTTCCACCCAGCTGCGCCCTTCCTCCAGGAACAGTCAGTCACTTGAGCCATCCCTCTAATGTGGGGACACTGTAGGGTAGATTTCTGAGTCCAAGTGACTGGCTATTTAGGCCGCTGGCCCACAAGAAATGTGTTAGCAGGCTCTGGACACTGCTCAATTCTTATAGTTCAGGGTCTCTCAGCTTGGAAGCCTGGACATGGGGTCAGATGGGGTCTAGCAGAGGGCTATGCAGCCTACCTACCTGCTTTCCACCCACTGACAGATTCCATCTCTTCCCCTCCCCCACCTGCCTTTCTGAAATAAAATGTCCTTTAATACCCCACATTCCATGGCGGCAGAATGGAGCTGCCTGGGCTTTCTGCCTCCTTTTAGCTCACTGAACAGCAGCACCCTTCTTAGGAGGCCCATGATGCTGGACTCACAGCGCTGCCTGCAGGGAGGTGGGGCAATGTGTCTTAGAGGATTGTTTTGCACAGTCTCCCATGCTGAGTCATCATTGGGGTTTAACTGTACCCAGGGAACCATACACTACACAGAGTAGTGGCAATTGCCAATCCCTCTAGAAAATTCAAACTGTGGGCCTTGCAGAAGAAACACGGGCTTGTGTTTACACTAGCATGCAGTTTGCTATTGGTCAGATTTCCTCTTTGTTCCCTTGCACAGAACATTTGAAGGCTGACTATGGGATGCATAGCTTTGGTTTTTGTGAATCCACTCACAAAGAACACAATTTTAAGCCATGATAGCAGGGCGTCTCGTAATTAAACATTTCAGCGCCCCAAGGTCTTCCCCAGGAAAGACCTGTTGAGAAACAACTCACTAATCATGAATTGTGTCCTGGATTCCTGAAATCAGCTAGCTATGTTGTTTTGTTATTAAAGATTGAGGTACAGTTAGTACTAGTCTTTGAATTTATACCTGCCACCTGGGAACATTCAGGCCAGCAAGTCACTGTAGCAGTTTTCTTTACCTGAGTGTTCATTTCTTAGAGGTTGAATTTTGCTTCCTTTCTCCCTTCTTCCTTACTTCTGTCTGTCTGTCTGGTTTTTGGAAAGCTCTACAGCCCATACTGACCTCAGACTTCTATACAGTTGAGAATGACCTTGAACCTCTTGTCTTCAGTTCCTGAGTTCAAATGCTAGGATTACAAGCACGAATTACCTTGTTTGTAGAACTGAGGATTAAACCCACTGTTTCGTGCATGCTGAAGAAATATTTTGCCAATAGAACTAAAAATCTAGCCCCTAAAATAAGTTCTTTTCATTCTCCTTCTGCTAACCACTCTCTAGTGATATGACAGCCACTTGGCCAAATGAGGTGCAGTGACGGTGAGATGCTTGTGATTTTGTGTGTGTTAGATTTCTCATTGCCTAAAGAAGTCATTGCCAAACTGGTTGCTGCTTCTGTAAATAGAAACAAAATATAAAGTTAAATCAGTCTAACACAAAAGCTTTTGAAACTGCCGTACCTATACTACAGGGCTCTCCTAGAGTGTCTACACTTCCAGTTCACTAGATTATGAAGTACTAAGAACACTGGTGTTGGGGCTGAGAGATTGCTCACAGACTGCTCTTCCAGAGGACCCTGGTTCAGTTTCCAGCACCCACATGGCAGCTCACAACTGTCTGTAACTCCAAGATCTGACACTCACAGACATACAGGCAGAAAAACACCAATGCACATAAAATAGAAATAAGTAAATTACTAAAAAAAAAAAAAAAAAAAAAAAAAAGAATACTGGTGTTATTGGAGGTTTGGACTGGTGCCTACTTAGGACCTTCACCTGTATTTTCTAGTGTCTTTGGTATAGAAAGGTACTCTGTATGCTACCAAAAGACAAATGTAAGCACCAAACCAGCCACAAGCCCTTTGTCTTTCCTGCAAGTTATGCTTGTGGGAATAACCAACCTATATCTGATTTGACTTACAGCCCACTCTGAGAGATAGAGCCCATACATATCACTGCTTGGATAACCAAGAACCAGAGCCTAGATATCACAGGGACCAGGGTATATTACTTATATATTTATATATCTATAATAGTAAACATACAATAATATAATATATAATAAAATAATACATATTTGTAATAATAAACATATTTATAATATATAACATACACATATATATCTATGTATCCTACATGTTCTTTGTGCATATATTATAGGTTCCAATTTGGCGCTTTTATGGGACCACTGAGTGTGTGAATGAATCTGTCTCTGATTTCCGTGTCTTGTTTTGTGCTCTTTGCCTTCTGTTTGTCTGTCTTGTCTAACTCCAATGTGATAGTTTTTGCTTTATCTTATTATATATTTTGATATATTTTATTATTATTCCTTAAAAGCCTCTGTTTTCTAATGAGAGGCAGAAAGGGAACGGCTCTGAGTGATCCACCAGGGGTGGAGCTGCACTGGAGGAATGGTCTCCCTGTTCAAGTGTGGAGAAACTGGGAGGAGTAAAGGCAGGGAAGCGTCAACCAGGACATGTTGTGTGAAAAAAATCTATTGTCAATTAAATAGATTATTAATATGTTAAAACCATAATGAATAGACACAACCACTTGACCTATCCTCTAATCTCGCTGTCCAGTGGACCCAGGGCCCCAAGCTCAGGTAGACACACAGTGATACTTGTTGGGGAGCACAGCGTGACAGAACTTCCTAAGACTTTAGAAGATATCATCTATTCACTCAAAGATTTCCTTCTCTAGACAGTCCTAGCCTCTCTCGTATCAAACAGTTGGAGGAGAAATGATTTCCTGCCCTTAAAATACTCATCATAGATATTTCAGAGCATTTGAAAAATAAATCCATTAAAAACATGACACTCAGCACATCCACCGTGTGTGCTTTGTTTGAATTCAAATGTCATCAGTTTACCCTACTTGGTTTTGGGAATGTGTCATCCAACATTTCCTATAACTGACCACCTCAAGGCTTGCCTTCTATTTTGATAGGAGAGGCAGGACATGCAAAGGCCTGTCAAAAATTCATATCAGGCACAATAACCAATGCCTCCAGATAAGTACAGCAGACATTACAAAAGGTTTGAATGAAACTTTTGATACTTGTGAAATGCTACTATGCAGTCTTTTGAAATCCCTCCAGCCTTACCATAATGCAGGCAGTTCTTCTATCTCAGATTACAGAGGTGCAAAAGGTGCGAATGTATTTACTAGTAAGCATAAGATTGGCCACACTAAAATTAAGCTCTATTTTAAAAATACACTGTGTATAAGTAACACTAAGTATTCATCCATGTGTATAGATTAACTGAGTGCCCCAGTCCTACCTGCTGAGCCACATCAGCCTGTGTGGAAGCATACACTGCTTGCCTGGGAAGTAGAGGAATTTTTCATAGAGCTTTTATCTGCACTGTCTCTTGCTGAGTAATCAGGGTTGACCTGTGCCCAGGGAGCCATGTATTACACAGAATACTTGTGATTGACAAACCATCTAGAAGATACAAAATATACATCTTGGAGAGAGTTGGCTATTTTGTGGGGTTATCAAAACATCACAGAACTGAGCAGCAGCCAGGGCTGGTCCATCCTATCATGTCTCTCTCCCCTTTCACAGAGGAACTGCCTCCATTTTCAGAGAGGTTCCAAGGAGAGATTCTGACTGGCCACTTAGTTGTCTCTGTCACATCAAATGATTCGCTTCTGTCTTGATTTAGAAATTTCCCTATGACGTCTGTCCTGTTCGAAAGACGCTGACAAGCAATAGGTCTTTCACGGCTACTGCTAAATGATATTTATTGTAAGGTGACTATCAGATCAAAAGGCATTTGTGCTGATTGGCTCTGGGCCATTGCTGGCCAGCCAGAGAGCCAGGTTTTGCGGAGCTCTGAGAACAGTTGCTCAGATATGGGTCAGTAACTGTATAAACTTCCATCATGCCGATTGGTTAAGAAATCCATTTTGTCCACTGTAAACTAAATGAAGATGTAAGGTTAAAAGACAGATATGATGTTCAATAACTGAATCGTGGGGCAGGAAAATGCCTTAGGTGAACTGCGCTACACACCAACTACGGTGGA
Organism: Acomys minous; assembly: GCF_964271855.1. NCBI lineage: Eukaryota > Metazoa > Chordata > Mammalia > Rodentia > Muridae > Acomys > Acomys minous. The sequence continues at coordinate 51,989,703 of NC_140495.1, forward strand.
TAATGGAAACCACTGAGTGTTTTTAGGAGAGAAAAGTGTACAGTGTTTCACAAGTAAAAACCACATAGTTTATAATTAAGGAACAAAAGGGAACAGAGTTCAAAATTGTTCAAAAGGAAGCAATGGGAAGGTATGAGGAAGTTGATTTAGGTAGTACAGATGAGACTTGATAGGCTGAGGTCAGGTGTTAGGGGAGTAGTGCTCCCCTTTCTGAGGACTAGAGGAGGCTACAATCAGGATGTACAGTGAATAAATTAAAACAATAAAGCGTTTAAAAATAGAAATCCAGAAAATTAGAGAAGTTGGAGAAATGTCATGGTGATTTCAGGGCATATTAAAGTAAACCTTTACTGGAGTTGTTCATTTTCACAGTTTTGTCAGGAGTCATACATTATTCACCTTTTGGTTACTTGATCAAAATAACTGAGACTAAGTACTTTATAAAGACACGGCCTTCATTTAACTCACAGTTATGAGGGCTTCTACTCCAAGCAACCTAGGGTTAGGTCTCGCTCTTCTATAACACAGTGTTGGTGGCCACCTCACTAAGACTGTGGATATATGAGAGAGATCACAGACCAGGGAGGAAGCCAGAGAGTGACTAAGGTCCTCTGAGAACTATGCTAATTGTCTTCATGAGCTCTTCTTGTCCAAAGACTTAGCAATCTCCCACTGGGCGTCACCTTAAAGGCTATTATAAGTATTGCCGAGCAGGAGACCTATTTGTCACACTTGAGCCTCAGCTGTGTGATGAGCTTGGGGTGTGGCTCTGGGAAGTCTCGGGTGGCATGTGGATCCTGCCTTAGTGTGCCAACCAGCCCCTTTCCCCTCTCCCCCGACACCGCCGCCTTCTCTCTGCCTTTCTCTGACTGGAACGATGAGTCCATCATTAGAAACAGCTGCAAACAGGCTCTGCATCCAAACCCTATCCGTGGAAATCAAGGCTGCTGTGGTGAGCCACCATCTAATTTTTAGAAATTCTTGTGCAGGAATGTGTCCTCACCCATGTCTCCAGGCACTGTGAGTAATGTTGATTTATTAGTCCTGTAGAATCCCACTAATTAGCGCTAATGACAGGGGAACCCATTGTGGGTTGTAGAATTTTGCAAATTAGTGAGTACATGAGTAAACAATCAAAATCAGGAGTCTTGCTCAGGAAAATGTCCTCTTTTTTTTCTACTTATTTTGCCAGGAAGGTCTTTATTGTTGATTGTTTATGATAATTCTTCATCTTCTGTGGCTGCCTTTGGACTTCTTTAGAAGGGGCGTTTGTGAGGACTAATAGGATAATTCTGAGAAAGCATTTGAGCAAAGGAGCAAGACATGGGTGGGGAAACACCTTGTGAAGCCATGGGCTGGAGGAAGGAGGCAGGTGTGTGGGGGCACTGGAAGTGTGAATTTACTTGAGAGCAACAATATCGTCACTATTAAGTGCCTAAAAGATCAGTCGTCTGCCTCCTTTCCCTGGGTTGTCGAGTGATTAAATGCTTTATGCAAGCTGCTGTGAATAGCTCCACTATCAGGTAGAGTTTTAGTCATTTTTCTATTTTTGTGAGAAAAAACCATAGCCAAGGTGACTTACCTAGAGAGGGCTTTCTTGGCTCATGGTTCTAGAGGAATAAGAGCCATGACAGCAGAGCAGAGTCATGGTGGTTGGAGCACGAAGCTGAGGCCTCACATCTAGAAGCAAACAGGAAGCAGAAAGCATGAAGTGGAGATGGCCTGAGTCTTAGAAAGCTCACCTCCAGTGACACACTCCCTCCAGAAAGGCCATACTCCCTATCCTTCCCCCAACAGTGTCATCAGCTGAGAGCCAAGTATTGAAATGCTATGGGGGACATAGCATTCAAACTACCACAGATGTCCCCAAGAAGCAACCCTTGAGTTCTGAGCTATTGAAGAGGTGAAGCTCACTAATAATGGCGCATAAAGACTTCATTTTTAAACTAATTATCTTTTTCTACTCTTGGAATTAGATGTTTGTTATTTTGTATTAGATTCAGGAAAAATCTCAAGGAGAATGTTTGGAGAGTGTCCTATAGGGAAGCACGCCTTAGTATCCCTGCGCCAGGCACTGACACGGGTTGTGAATAAAGTCGGGCTGCAAAGAGTTAGTCTGCTAACTGATGGAGTTAGGGGTATAATTAGGAGTAAAGAAATGTAAGCCTAAGGTAGATGTAAAAGTACGCTGTAGAAGGTGGCAAAGCTTTGCATACTTCAGAGTCAGCACCATGGCATCATAGAAACTGGACGTGGTTGCAGTCTTAGTTGATGGCAACTCTGGTCAGCTCAGTTCCCCAGGCTGGGAAGAAAACTTAAGCTCAGGTGACCAGAGCCAGGAAGCAGTTTTCCACGGCGTGGTAAATAGAACGGTCACAGCAACATCCCACATTCCAATGAGTACACTAGGCATCTGCGTTAGCACCTTCTAGTCCACTGAGTTCCATTTTCCATGTTTACAATCTAGCATCCTTGATTTGCTGCAGAGCAAGTAGAAGGAAAGGTTTCAGCCACGTCCACAGTTGGGCCTGACTGAAGTGATTCCTCATTTCCCTCCGCTGTCCCAGCATCCCTGGGAAGACATAGAGCTCCTGCCTCCAGCAGCAGGGCAGGTAGGTGGCTATACACAGCAGACTCATGAAGACTTATTGAGATTCTCCATTTGAACTGGAACACAGAGATGAGGTACATGTCTGACCTAAAATCTCAGAAAAATTATTAAATCAACTTGTGCTTTGGGCTATTAAATTTTGAAATGGCTGTCTGTAATTCTGACCAACTGACTGATGGTCTAACTAACTAACTAACTAACTAACTAACTAACTACTAACTAAAAATTGCAGTGAGCTTTTGGGTTTCTACATTTCCAGCCTTCCCAGCTGTCACATGTGCTTCTCCACATCCAGGTGAGGGCAAGGCTGTTTGCTTTCGGTCTTGAGGGATCAAACAGTTTTAAGGCAGGTCCACATGTGCCAGGATTTCTACTTCTTTGGTTTGTTGAAAATAAATCAACAAACATAAAGAAGGCACAAAATATAATGGCTACTATATAGAAAGCTTCCTTTATGGTGTGATTGGAGGTTATACCTGGGCTCTCTTTATTTTTCTATGTGAACAAAGGTACCCAGGGGCTAAGGAGATGGCTCAGCTGCTAAGGAGTCAAAGTGCTTTTCCAAGTGACCAGGTTTGCTCCCAGTACCCTTTTTTGGTGGTTTACAATTGTAATTCCAATCTCAGGGCATATGGCTTCTTCTAGCTTCTTCAGACAGCCTCTAAAAATCAATCAATCAATCAAATAAAACAAAATTATCATCATCACCACCACCAAAAGTAACCAAACCACACACACAAAAAGCCGTAGAAATAAACACAAAGATCCAATTTCCAGATCCTCTCTGTGTCTAGAACATATTTCAGAAGTCAGTGCCCAGGTAGTTACAGCATTGTTAGAGACTGCCCGTACTGATGCCCATACTGCTGCTTGTACAGCCGCCTGTACAGTGCCAGGGTATCTTTTTTTTTTTTTTTTTTTATGCTGTGAGGTGATTCACAGTGATGAGTGACTACGGGTCCCTAACCCATTTGTGTTTAACTCATCTAAACATTGTCCAAGAATTTCATCTGATGTTCTGTGTCTGTTTAACATGGGTTGTTTCTTGGAAATCAAAATATTAACAAGACCAAATAGATCTCAAACTAAAGGGTGTTGGTCAGATCCGATTCCATGGCTGCACGGGTGCTAGAGAGATCCAGAAGGGGAGATACTGATTTCTTATCCTCAGGGATGGAGGGATGGCTCAGCTCTTAAGAGGATTTGATGCTCTTCTAGAGGAATTAGGTTCAAATCTCAGTACCCACATGGCTTATCAACCATCTGTGACCCCAATTCCAGGGGATCTTGGTCCTCTTCTGACCTCCTCCAGCATCAGTCATGAGTGTGGCACACAAACATACATGTAAGCCAAACACTCATACACATAAAATAAAACAAAATAAAAGTAATCGTAATCTAATTAATCATTTTCATTGTGTGATGTCACAGGTCACACGTTCTTTCCTTAGTGACCATTGGATTTCTGTGAACCACCTATGAGCAAGAGTCATCATAGAGAAAACACTTCAACTCCACACCCCTCATCTCCGGCATCTTAAACTAAAGTTTCACCTTGTTTTTATGGATATGGGTTACATATGCTGGGCAACAAGATGCCATGTGCCCCTCTGTGGGCATTACAGAAGGGGTTACCTAGCACTAATGACTATGACTTCAACTGGAGTCATAGTTTTACAATTCCCCAAAGGGGTCAGGGTACCAAAATGTCAGATTGTCTTGTGTGGAAAACATTAAAATACCAGCAGAGCTCATGTGTGCTTTTTATACAGAAAGACATGGTATACACAGTGTACACATACACACACAAGGAAGCATCTGATATGGTAGGAACAGGGTTCTGGGAGTGCAACATGCCAGTATCCACATCTGGATGAGTGTACCTGCCTCTCCAGCAGCCCTGTCCCATTCACATGTGTCTCCTGAGTTCCAAGTTTGAGAGACTTTGTTTTCCCCAGCAATACATGAGTTTGCAGGGTTGTTGGGTTGAGCATTTGCAGGTATAGCTCTCCATGTGAGCTCTAAAAATGGATTATTATTATGCAGAATTATTGGCATTCTGAAAGCTACTGCTGTGGGACTAAGCACTGCTTTCATTAAGGAGTTGCACGCATTCTGTGAAAGTGAGTTCTGCCTAATTCCAGCTTGAGGTTTGTGGAGCAGCCAAAGGACATGAGCACCAACAAATAGGAAGAGTGTGTTTGTGGGCAGACAGAAGTGTCGCTGAATAGGCATGCACTCAGCAATGTCAGAAGTCTCAAGGTGAAGACCATTGTCCAGTTTGCAGGAAGTGAGGCTATATCCCATACCTTCCTCTTCTCTTGGCTGTGGAAAAAAACAAAGGCTTGTCTTGTGAGGGATGGTTGCAGTTTTTCACTCCCATTCAGCTTACCATTGGGAGCGTTTCTGGTGCACACCACAGAAAAGAATGGGAGCATCTTATAAACAATATTATGCTGTATACTGTCAGTGTGGCTTAGGCATCCAGAAATAAAGGAAGTAAGAAAGAAGACTATTTGGTCTCAGTGTCTTTTGCTGGCTGTGTTGAGAAGTCCCAGAGAGAAGCCATCGGTTTACTCTGCAAGCATTCTGGAGCTCTCTTTTTTATCCAAGACAGGGCACAGACCCTCTAGGCCAACAGAAATAGGTTAATAGAGTCATGGGTATGTCCTTAACATTGGAATTCATCCTGCTGACATACTTGTTTCTCAGTTACTCTTCCACTCACACCAAAACATTCTAAGAAACATTCCAGGACTAGAGAAAAAACATTGTCTTGGGGAAACTTTTTTCATGTGTTCCTTGAAAATAGTGTCTGTGTAGAAGCAGTATATGTAATTATTTCATGTAAGCAGAAAGTTTATCTAAAGAATGTGTTCTGGGTCAGGAAGGGTTCAGTGGGGTGATAGATGGAAAGGCAAGGTGGAGGAGGGAGTGTGGGGAGGGAAAACTAACACTTAACAACCTTTGAATGAGCCATAGGGAAATGGTCTACTGTAGTTGCTCCCAAAAATGTATACATATATACATCTAAAAGCAGTTTAGTTAGAACCACCCTCTAATAGGGGACAATGCCTCCTCAGACAGTATAAGCTATTAAACAACAGTCCCGGTGCCAGGTATGGGTTACCTCCATCCCAGTTGTTTGTCAATGGAACCCATTAGTTCCCCAAACAACACAGTATATTGCCATCTTTCTTAGTTACCCTGCAGAACTTGATAGTATGACTCTATTGCCAAAGACAGCATATTCCTAACTCATAAGACAGGGAGAAACCAAGCTAGTACTTACCTGGAATCTTTGGTCATACTGGCTAGCTTTCACAATGCTAGAGGGTTCTGTGCATTCTATGTGAGGAGAAAAGTCATTAACAATCTCAGGCAGCTGGGTGCCCTACAAGGTACAATAACCATCCGGTAATGTATACCCACAGATACAATAGTGGCAAAAATATTCTGAGAGTAACCAACCACTTTCTGCTCCACAGAATGTAACTCTTGTGTGGTACTGTTACCTAGACCAAGAACCTGTGGCTGGGTAGGACATAGGCTCTAGGGGAGAACATATGACTATTAGTCTGATAAATGGGTATCTATTAAACTCTTTACTAGGTAACTATCTTTATATTCATAGTGTAGTTCAGCTTTCACCCTCTCATCAGAGAATCTTCTTTTTGTACTAGGTGGTGATTAATATAAAGATTCTCAAGGATCAACACAAAGAGAATATGATACTGTGGAATGGTGAGCCTTAAGTGGGATTCTGAAAGTACCAAAAATTCTACTAGAAAAATTATTATTTTTCAGAAAACTGGTCAACTTGTACAAATCAGTAGTTTTTTTTTTTATATATATTAACACAAACACACTGAGAAAGAGATCATGGTAACACTCCCATTCAGAATAGCCTTAATATATATATATATATATATATATATATATATATATATATATATATATATATATATATCTCACCAAGGAGGTAAAAGTTTTTATAATGAAAACTTAAAATCTCTGAAGAAGTAGATTAAAGAATAGTCTAGAAGACAGAAAGACCTTCACTCCTCATGGATTGGTAGAGTTAATATTTTGAAAGTGGTCATCAATGTAATCCCTCTGACATTTTTCACAGGACAGGAAAAACGCTAGCACTCATATGTAGGGAATGGAGATGTGCAAGCGGGAGGGGCGATGAGTAGAAGTGGTGACTGCAGGGATGGAAGATCAGTGGCTGTAAGCATTGGCAGTTGGCTATTAGGGGTATATTTGGGGTGGTTTGCAGGTAACCCGGCATTTTGATTCAGAAGCCATTGTTGAAAGTAGAATTGTGAATCTGTATTAATGTGTTCCAGGCTAACTTCTATGATATTAAACATTAGTTTGAGATAAAGATATTTGTTGTTTTTAACTTGTTATCCACTTAAATGTAAAACATGCTCAAAGAACTGTGTTGGTCTAAGTCCCCTCCTTTGGAATCTCACAGCTCTTATCATAGGCCACAGAAGTTGGTACCACATCTAAGCAGATACCATCAACACACTTCCATCTCTCTGGTATGTTCTAATGGTCCATTTATTTTTCTTAAAAGCCATTTATTTCCCAGAAGACAATGCCCCTGCATCTCCCTCTATTAAAATAGCATCTAAGCCCTGGGTTCTAATTACCTCCAGTTGTAGCTTTCTGCAAAATCTCTTGTGCTACATGGACGAAAATCTCCTTTGCTCTGCTATCTTTAGTTGATTTAACTTTGCAGATCTCATGATCTGGTCCTAAAGAGGTAAGGGAAAACATTTTCTTCCCTAATGACACCATCACTTAAGAAGAAAGTGAATGCTAAGAGCAGAACCTTATCCAGAGGAGATGCTTGAATGAACTCAGAGGAAAGTGATTTTATGGGGGAGAGGGAGACACAGTGGTGTGGAGAATAAAGAATTTCAAGATGTGGGCTGAGGGGACAGAGACAGATCATAGGTCATTTGGGAGGATTAACTGAATTTTCTGATGGCTGCAGGATACCAATCTTGTAAAACACCATCTCACTTGAATCTGGCATCAAGCAGCAAAGACAGGAAGTGTCCTTACAGGACAGGCTGAGATACAGAGAGATAGCAGTGGCTTTGCAGAGGTGGCTTAGCCATGATAAAAGGAGCTAAGGTCATATCCCAGACACCTGCCTGTCACAGCCCTGCCTCTGCATGCAATGCGTCCTGTCTGTCATCTCTTTCTCCAATCTAGGATGTTCTGAAAGCTCAGCATTTACACTCTATGAGATTTGCTTGTTTTAATTCAGGGAACAGCAAACTGGATGATGTGACAAACCTGGCCCACCACTTTATTTTGTAAATAAAGTTTTGTTAGCACATTTCCATGTTCAACCACTGTTTGTACTGTTTCAGCTGCTTTTTCAATATAAGAGAGTGGAAGGGCACATAAAGCCTGGTGATTTACTTTTGGCCATTTGCCTACTCCGTCTTAAACTGTGAGGTTGCAGACAAAATAAAGCAGGTTGGGCATCCTAACCCATTCTCATATAAAGTTCTTGCTTTACAGTGGAAGCACACTTTCAGAGAAGCTGAGGTAACTTCCAGAGAAACTGAGGTACAGATCTAATATGACTCCACCTTCCAGAAGATAGCACAGCTATTCAAAGCTGCACTTACCTTGATTTCTATTTTTTTCCATGTTTTTCAGTGTTAAGAGGGAACAGAAGATGACTAAGGAGAATTTGGTGACATTCAGGAAGCAGTTCACACAGACTCTGTGAAGAGTAGAGCCTGCTAAAAGCTTTGCATCTGTCAGGAACACAGAGAATGTGGGTGGCTTGAGGGTACGGAGTCAGAAAAGACGAGGGGCATCATGACTAAAAGACGACAGACACAGTCTCTAAGGACTGGGTTTCTGCACCCCAGGGGCAGCAGCTAATTTGTCCCCCATCCATTAGTCAAGACCCCAGGGCCCCAAGGAAGGACATCTGTTTCTATTCTTTTGTCACGTCTGGCAGAGGCATAGGGCCATCCCTTGGGCTGGCAGCCTCCCTGGTGTTGGTAGCTCAGCGGGTGTCTGAGGTGGCAGGTCCTGCTGGGGCACATCTGTCCCTCTCTGACACTCACACTGCTAATGCCTCCCTCTCGTGATAAATGCAAATTGAGCTGCTGCGTCCAGACACGTTCGGCCTCATTAGCAGGTACACTGCGATTGGCCCAGCCGATCCTTCTGTTCTAACCTCCATCACCCAGGGGTCGCTCCTCCTTCAGCTTTGCTTCTGCGGAGGCAGGTGGAGTTGTAGAGCTCAACAAAGACAGATCTTTCCAGAAAAAGAATGGCCAGTGTTTCTCAAGGTCATCTTCTGTCTAGCAGGCCAGTGCCTTCTGGCCCCAGACTGAGCAAGCCCTGACCAGAGGGGACCCAAGTCCTGAGGGAAACTTCTGGCCCTTGCTGCACCTTTTAGGGCACACTGGTTCTCTGCTTGTCAGCCCTGTAGACAGAACACAGGGCGCCATGCATTTTTAATACGTATAAATCCATGCTTGTTATTTAGAAACTTACTTTGATGAACAACATTATCAAATTATCACAAATCATCACATTTTTGCTTTTTCTTTTAGTCAACTAAACTTATACCCCTGAAGTTTTCTCTCTTGGCCTAGAAACTTAATAGCATGGAATGAGTCTGAATCTTCTCAAATGTTTCATAAGGACATTGTGCTATGGAAAACCAGGAATCCAGTTAAAGATGGTGTTTTTGTAAGTAGAAAATCCCCCACAGCCCTAGGATCTGAGAGGTTCAAATATTCTTTCTGTTAAAGATTTTAATGCCAATAATTTGTTTGTTTCATAAATAGAGATGGGCTTTAATAGTATAAGATACCAAGGGGTTAAATGTGTGTGTGTGTGTGTGTGTGTGTGTGTGTGTGTGTGTGTGTGTGTCCCCCACAGCCCTAGGATCTGAGAAGTTCAAATATTCTTTCTGTTAAAGATTTTAATGCCAATAATTTGTTTGTTTCATAAATAGAGATGGGCTTTAATAGTATAAGATACCAAGGGGTTAAATGTGTGTGTGTGTGTGTGTGTGTGTGTGTGTGTGTGTGTGTGTGTGTGTGTGTGTCTCACTTTGTTGATTAGGCTGGTGTTTCTGCTTGGATGGAGAGGTATCCTGGGACTCAAGAGCCCAGGAACCACACAGCTCTGAGGTGAGACAGTACTGCAATGGAAGGGCAGCCTGAGGCACAGGAACCCAGGGACCATGCAGCTCTGAGAGGCGGCCTCCTCAGCAGAGACATTGGAGTTTCTGGGGGAGGGTACCCCCAGATGAGCTGAGGAGCTCAGGAAACTCAGCCCCAGTCCTCTTCTTCATTTCTTTGCTTGTTTCTTGGCTTCTTCTCATGAAAGTCACATGAAGCAGTAATCTCATAAAGGAGATTTATTGGGAGGGAGGGATCCAGAGTTGACTGCCTCTGGCCCTCCATCCCTCAAGAAGACAGTAGGAATCTGAACAGTAGGCAGGGCTTATATAGGATTTCTTAGCGGGTGGAGCTTTCCAGGCCTGAGATTTACAGGGTAAGGATTGGTAGGCTTTCAAGTCCTAAGCTTGGGAGATCTCAGGGATTGGTATGATTTCTCTTGTAGAATGGGGTCTGGGCACTCTCCCAACCTTGGGGCTGGGAATGACAGTTACAACCTTAGAAAATGACCTTAGGGCACTTAGGAAGGCCTGGGGGCAGGGGTCTGGCTGCTGGAGTTCCTTAGGCTGGGGACTTGTCACTTTCCTTCCTTGATGGTTTACAAAGTTCACAAAGTATATAAAGTTTACAAAAGGAGTCTTGCTGCATGAATCTATGTGAATAGCCAACACGGTGTGTCTATGTTTTCTTGATAAAGGACAATTTTGAGTTTTTGCATCACAATTCTACTTTTCAGAAAAAGTAAATGTAACTAAATTCTCAGAACCTCTGTGCATTCTTCTACAATTTCTACAACATAATTAATGTGAAAAATTGCTTTAGCAATGTAGTACACAGTTTCCTGGTGGTTAGCTTTGTGCTCTCTTTTTTTTAACTTTATTTTTAATATAAATGAGCTCTCTCTAGGTTTCCTAGGCTGGTCTAACATGATTGGAATCAAACAGTTCTCCTGTCTCTGCTTTCTGAGGCTGGGACCATGAGTATCAACTCAACACCCAGTCTGCGCTTATTTTCACTATATCAAACACAACGATGAAAACGAAAAAAGTTTCTATTGACTTTATGGATGATTGAGAGTACAGGTGTTTGCCACAGTGACAGTGTGAGGTAGTTCCTTGTGTATTTGCTAATGGCCTCTTTATGGATTAGATTAAATATTCCTCATCTTTTAATTGTAGTGCAAACATAGTATTTGCACTGTATTTATATATTATATTTGTTTAATTTTTTCTGAAAGGTTACTTGTTCCCTGATAATCAGGACATTGTGTAGGTTTTTTTAAAGGGCTCTACAGAGCCTGCTACATGCCTGTCCTGGGAGACTAGATATACAGGGAGAGAAAAGGGGGAGCTGTCTGAAGGAGACTTGGCTGCTGCGGGAGAAAGCACTATGGTCATGGGGCAACAGACAGCCCAAAGACTGTCCAATGTCTCACAAAGTTCACTTCGACCTGTCCTCGCTGCCAACTCCAAAACAAAGGAGTCCAGAACTTCATCTGCCTTTCTTTCCTTTTCTTACTCTGGGGGCAGAAGCCAGGGAGCCTTCCTGCACACGCTAGGCAAGAACACTACCTGAGCACACCCCACCTTCACGTTCTCCTGAAAGCACTTAACATCTTAGGGTGGTTCTTGGAGTGACATCACCTTCTCTGCCTAGTGGGGCCTCTAGTTGTCTGTTCATTTATCTCTCTGCTCTGGCTATGCCAGGATGTTCAACCATTGCAACCTTAAAACTCTGCTGTGGCCTTTCCTCCTACCAGCTCTCTATGTCTTGAATTTAAGTCGTAAACCTCTAGGACTTTTGTGGTTTTTCTTCTTTCTTTTCTTTCTTTCTTCTTCTTCTTCTTCTTCTTCTTCTTCTTCTTCTTCTTCTTCTTCTTCTTCTTCTTCTTCTTCTTCTTGTTCTTCTTGTTCTTCTTGTTCTTCTTGTTCTTCTTGTTCTTCTTGTTCTTGTTCTTCTTGTTCTTGTTCTTCTTGTTCTTGTTCTTCTTGTTCTTGTTCTTGTTCTTGTTCTTGTTCTTGTTCTTGTTCTTGTTCTTCTTCTTCTTCTTCTTCTTCTTCTTCTTCTTCTTCTTCTGTGTGTTCTCTCAGATAGGTCTCTGCTTTCAACTAGTTGATGCACAAATGTGAAGTGCTATCCACCAAGGACTCTTCAAGAAACTGTTTCCTGCAGCCCTGCATTCCCTTGGAGCCCGCCCCTACAGGGGAGTCCCTGCAGGTAACAGAAAACAGTATCGCATGGGCTGGGACTGAGGACATGGCCAGAGATCTGGAAGTCAGCCTTTCCTAGGTGGCCTACAGGCTCCAGAAGACCACTTTCCCTCCCAGAAGAGCCCATTTCATTCCTCACTCCAAGGGAAAGATGAGGAATGGAAAGGAAAGAGAGCAGGTGTGTGCCAAGAAGTCACTCTTTTCCCTTCCTTGCACAGCCTCCTGGTATGAAGATTCTACTGCAGTGTGGAGAGCTGTGCTCACCCATGAATGCCACAGATTCAACTCATCGGACCAAATGGAAAGTTCTTACCACCCATTATCACCACCCGCAAGAGCCGCAGAACCCTGGGCCTAGAGCCCAGGCCAGGTTTTAAGCCAGTTTTCTCACTTGAGGTTGAATGACTGACTACCTTTTCTTAAACCCTTAATTTTATATAACCCAGTTTCTTGGAAGTCTGTCAGAGGAGCTGGGCTAAGGCACATGGTTTTGGAAAGAGAAGGGTGCTTGGTGGATTAGCACAGGGAGGCAAATGTGTGGTGCTAAGTTATTTCAGGTGCTCTGGTCACAATCAAGTGAGTTCTTCAAGATGTCAGAGAGGCAGATGGACTATTGGTACAGACTCTGGAAACAGCCTGTCGCTTGAGGTTAGTCTGTTAGCTTGTGGGCTGTGGTGGCATCCAGCATGTGTTGAGAAAGTGAGCTTGAATGCCTGTGAGGAGATAATGCCGGTGTGAAGGAGCAGGATACACGCTCGCAAGTGAGGGTGGTCTCAAGGGGGTTGTGTATTGCAACCTGCTGATCCAGGCCTTTAATATCTGGTTAACACAGAGAGGAAAGGTTGTAGGTGTTCCCAGGCCAACATATCCATTTATTGGGCAAGCAATGGAGGCCCAGGATTTCAAGTGGACCTACTCAGCATCTCTTTGCATAACAATCTAGCCCCTGGGCCTCTGGTCCAGCCAGCATCCTTTCTGTTTCTGCTGCAGGTTCCTGTGGGTGCAAACACCACTGTGTCTTCTTCTGCAGGTTCACTGATCTTCTTTTCTTCTACTGCTTAATGTACCTGAGCCCCTATTCTCACATACATGACTAGTCTTAGTTCTAGAGGGAGAAGCGCTGTGCTTTGCACATATCAACTACTCGATGCATCTTCAGCAAAGAGATAAGCTCTGTTGTCTACCACAAGCTGAGGGGTAGACAATTTTGGTATGCAATGGAACAATGGACGCCCACACCACACTGTCATGGACAGACAACCCTCAGTGGCCAGTGGACTGGCGTGTGCCCTTATTTCTTATGATGGTATCCATTTCTTTTCAATATCTATTTGGGAAAGACTGGGGCTTGTATTTGAATGGTCCACCAAGGGATAGAAAAGTTAACAGCGTGTCTGTGAACTAGACTGTATCTTTACCTGAGGGTACCAAGATCCAGTCAGCTGACTCTGTAATCATCTGTGATGTGATTTCTGAGTGTTTCATGATGCATGAGAATAAGCAGAGGACCGAGGCCTCCTATAATGGGAAGGGGGAGCACATTAGCCCTGCCTCGCTCACACAGAAAGGCCAGACTGCCCAGCATGTGGGGTGACTGAAGCTGGAGATTGTCAATGAGCCACTTATTGGCCTTGCACTTCATGGCCTTGTTCTTAACAAACCCAGTTTGTTCAATTACAAGATGATTGTGGGTTCCTGTCCTTAAAAAACAAAACAAACATTGAATCCCTAAAGCCCGGTGGCACTCACAGAAAGGATAGGCAGGCTACCAAGATGAGACTTGATTGGCTCTGACCATGTGGTGGAGGAGGAGATGCCCTTCAATCACAGACCTAGGGGAGGGGAATAGAGTAAAAGAAGGAGGGAGGGAGGAATGAGAGGATACATGTGAGGGGAAAACAATTGAGTTGTAATTTGAATAAATTAATTAGATAATAATTTTTAAAGTAAAAAACAAAACAAAACAAACAAATAATTCTCTTCTCTAGAGGCTGATGCATTTCTGAGAGTTGGAAGTCAGCCTAGTGAATTTCAGGCCAACCATGATACATAGTGAGTCTCTGTCCAATAAAGGAAAAGAAAACAAAAGACTGACAAGATGGCAGTGAGACCACACTTTGAGGTCTTTGCTTAGAATAAATATTTGATGGTTGACTGAAGGTCCAGTGGAGGGAAGTGTCTATCTCGTTGCCTTCTGACATGTTCTAGTGGCACTGTCACGTAGTCAGTACCCGAGTAGGATCCATTGCCTATGTTGAGTTGGGTCTTGGTTTGGGCTTAACCTGCAGTCATGACCAGGGAAGAAGCTATCATGTCTATGATTCTTATGACATGAAATGCTACATCTCAATGTCAAGAACTGTTTTAATGTGGCTTTGCAGCCTCAGCACCAAACTGATCCTTCATGATTCTTTAGACATCTCTCTTGCCTCTGTCATTTTCTTTCACAGATGGACCTCCCACTCTTCTCTATTTACTTCCTTCAGCTTCATTTCTTTCCCACATAATTAAAAGGGAAACCATGAGCAGATGAGGAACAAGTTCCTAGTTCATTGCTTCCTTCTAGCTGTGATGTATGTGAATAATTTTATATTTATCTGCATTTACAAAAGCAGAGAAGATAGAGGCAGTCAGAGAGAGTGCCATGATAGCTTGAGATAAAGGTAAATAAATTCTGTAGAAATTTTATTCACAAAATAGACATATTTCAAATTTTAATGAGGAAATACATTTTGTATGCCCAAGTTCAAAGCTAAATAAAGAGCAGAAGTAACAATATTTGTGGATTTTACATTTATTAAAGCCAGGATAGACAGGGATAATAGCTATCTCAATATTTATGATGCAGTTGCTTCTACATAAATATTAAAATGAGACAGTTATCATCAGAACTATTTGTTGTTTATATTTGCTTTCAAATTTTAATGAACACAAATGCTACTTATGTGGTAAAGTTCAATACTCAAAAATATAACTCATTTGTCCATTAATGAATGTAACTGTGGAGCTGTCATGGCAAAGTAAGTTTGTAAAAGCTAAATAATGATTTAAGAAAATAGGACACAGTAATAGCACACACTTGTAATCGCAGCACTTGGGAGGTGGAGGCAGGAGGATCAGGACTTCAAAGTTACCCCCGGCTACAAAGTAAACTTGAAGACATCCTGGGTTACATGCAGCCATAGCTCAAATTAATATACCCCTTCCAAAATAGGGGAAAGAACTTATTTCTAGGCATATGGAGTAGATATACATCTTCTCATACAAATACTTCTAAAAGCCATGGACAGTCATACTTAAAAAGGAAAAGCAGGTACTCAGCAAGGTAGGGAGAAAATCAGACTGATTCAGGTCCATGAGAATTGAGGAAGGACATACAGGTGAGGATACTAGGATTTCTCTGGCTTTGTATTTCTTAAAATGATATCAGTTGAGTAACCCCTCCCAGAATCCCAGGAAAAGACAAAGGACCAGAAAAGTGGCAGTCTAGCCTAGCTAGAAAACTTCCTGATAATAAATGGTATGTCCTATAAACACATTCAGGTAAACTGTGATCATATCTCTCCTGTTGGCAATGATTGCTGTTTTATAGGTTATGGTAAAGTGCCTACCTGACATACAGCTCTGGATGCAGTGACCAAGGTGAAGAGGACTCTGATGGCAGTGACTACTCCCATGTCCCAGGTGGTGATGACTTACTTCAATGCATTGTCAATGGAGAGTTCTTGGTGAGCCTTGTCTTCCAATACCCTCTACCCATTCCTAGAGGCATCGAGAGTGGTCCAGCAGAGGATCATGGCTTCTGTCCCATTCAGCAAGGTGACACCTCTAGCCCTAGTGGCTTCATCAGTGCTACAGAAAATTATCAATAGCCACCTCTGTCTTTCCAGCAGATGTCAAGGCAGTTTAGAGGCAGATCTCCCAGCAGTAAAATGACCTCCTTGGGGAGTTAAAGGAGGAGAAAGGCAGTGGACCTTGACTCATACAAACTTGACAAAAATGGGTCAGGCTCCTCTTTGCTCACCAGAGAATTTCCAGAGGAGGCCAACAGTAATACAAGGCTTGAATCAGAGAGGATCTTGGTTTTTTAGAAATTATTATTTAATTTATTTATTCACATTACATCCCAATCAAAGTTCCTCTGCCTCCTCGCCTCCCAGTTTCCGGTCATGTCCCTTCCCCTTCCCCTTCACTTCAGAGAAGGAGAGGCACCAATGGCTACCAACCTGTCTTGGCACTACAAGTCACAGCAGGACTAGGTACATCCTCTCCACACTGAGGACAGACAAGGCAACTCAGCTAGGGGAAAGGGATCAAAAGGCAGGCAACAGAGTCAGACACGGCTTCTGGTCCAGTTGTTAGGGGAGCCACATAATGGCCAAACCACACATCTGATACATATGTGTAAGGGGCCTAGGTCCAACCTATGCATCCTTGTTGGTTGGTAGTTCAGTCTCTCTGAGCCCCCATGGGCCCAGGTTAATTGACTCCACAGATTTTCTTGTTGTGTCCTTGATGTCTCTGTCTTCCTCAATCTTTTCACCCACTCTACCACAAGACTCCCTAAGCTCTGCCCAATCTTTGTCTGTGGATCTCTGCATCTCTTTCTATCTGCTGCTGAGTGAAGCCTCTCAGAGGACAGTTATGCTAGCCCCTGTCTGCAAGCATGGGTAGGCTATCTTCAATGGGCTGGGTCTCAAGGTGGGCAGGCCATTGGCTGGCCATTCCCCCAATCTCTGTTCAATCTTTTACCTGCATATCTTGTAGGTAGGAAAAATTTTTGATTGAAGGTTTTATGGGTGGGTTGGTGTCATTATCCCTCCATTGGCAGTCCAACCTGGCTATAGGAGGTGGCCACTTCAGGCTCCATACCTCCTCTTGCTAGAAGACTAGGTAGGGTCACCCTCATAAGTTCCTGTGACATTCTCTTGTCCTAGGTTTCTGGCTCATTCTAGAGGTTCCCACCCACACCAATTTCCATTTTCTTTCCCAGCCCTCTCCTCCCTCCCTACTTTCCTCAGAAGTGATACTCCCCTTTCCCCTCCCACACCCTCTCCTACTCAGTTCCTTTCACTCTCCACCTCTGATGTCTATTTTACTTCTGCTTCTGAATGAGATTCAAGAATTCTCCCTTGTGCCCTCTTTGTTGCTTAGCTTTTTTGGGTCTGTGGGTTGAAGCTTGGTTATCCTAAAATCCACTAATAAGTAAGTACATACCATGTGTGACTTTCTGGGACTAAGTTACTTCATTTAAGGTAGTATTTTCTAATTTTATCCATTTGTCTGCAAAGTGCATGATGTCCTTGGTTTTAGCCCCTGAGTAAAACTCGATTGTGTTAATGTACCACATTTTTTAAAATACATTCTTCTGTTGAAGGAATCTAGGTTGTTGTTTCCAGTTTCTGGCTGTTATGAATAAAGCTGCTACGCACATAGTTAACCAAGTGTCCTTGTAGTATAATAGAGCATCTTTTGAATGAGTTAGATCTATTTCTGATTTTCTGAGAAACCCCTAAATTCATTTCCAAAGTGGTTGTACAAGTTTGCACTCCCACGAGCAATGGAGGAGTATTCTCCTTCCTCCAAACCTCGGCTACATGCATGATCACCTGAGTTTCAGATATTAGCAATTTAGAAGGATATAAAATGAAATTTCAGAATCTTTTTGAAATGTAGATCTCTGATGAGTGAGCATTTCTTTATGTGCTTCTTAGCCATTGGATATTCCTCTTTTGACAA
The DNA here is from genome assembly GCF_964271855.1 of Acomys minous. Classification (NCBI taxonomy): domain Eukaryota; kingdom Metazoa; phylum Chordata; class Mammalia; order Rodentia; family Muridae; genus Acomys; species Acomys minous. The sequence continues at coordinate 52,007,444 of NC_140495.1, forward strand.
TTCTCTTTTTAGAGCTATACCCCATTTTTATATTGTGTTTTGTGGTTTGTTGGTGTCTAGTTTCTTGAGTTCTTTACATAATTGGGATGTCAGCCTTCTGTCAGATATGGAGTTGGTGAAAATCTTTTCCCATTCTCTAGGCTGCTGATTTGTCCTATTGACTGTGTTGTTTGATGCACAGAAGCTGTTCAGTTTCATGAGGTCCCATTTATTAATTGTTGATATTAGTACCTAAGCTGTTGGTGTTCTGTTCAGGAAATTGTCTCCTTTACAAAGGAGTTCAAGGCTACTTCCTACTTTCTCTTCTATTAGATTTAGTGTACCCACATTATGTAGCAGTCTTTGATAAACTTGGACTTGAGTTTTGTGCAGAGTGATAAACATGGAATTATTTACATTCTACATGCAGAAACACAGTTAGACTAGAACCATTTGTTGAAAATTCTTTTTTCCACTGCATGGTTTTGGCTTCCTTGTTGAAATTAAGTGTCCATAGGTGTGTGGGTTTATTTCTGGGTCTTTGATTTGATTCCATTATTCAACTTTATGTTTTTGTGCCATTACCATGCAGTTTTTTTATTACTATTTCTCATAGTACAGCTTGATATCAGGAATGATGATATTTCCAGACGTTCCTGTGTTATAAAGGATTCCTTTAGCTATCCTGGGTTTCTTGCTTTTCATTATGAATTTGAGGATTGCCATTTCAAGGTCTGCAAAAAATTATGTTGAAATTTTGATGGGATTTGAATTGAATCTGTAGATTGTGTATGGTAAGATGGCAATTTCTACTATGTTAATTCTACTGAACCATGAGCATGGGACATCTTTCCATCTTCTAATATATTCTTCAGTTTCTTTCTTCAGAGACTTGATGTTCTTATGATACAGTTATTTCACTTGTTTGCTTAGAGCTACACCAAGATATTTTATCTTATTTGTGGCTACTGTGAAAGATTTTTTTCCTTTAGTTTATTTTTCAGCTTCTTTGTCCTTTGTATATTGGACTTTTAAGTTAATTTTGTACCCAGCTACTTTGATGAAGATATTTTTTAGTGGTGGGAGTTCTTTGGTAAAATTTTTGGAGTCATTTATGTATACTGCCATATCATCTGCAAATAGTGATATTTTGACTTATTCTTTTCCAATTTGTATTGTCTTGCTCTCCTTGAATAGTATTATTGCTCTAGCTAGAACTTCAAATACTATATTGGATAGATAGGCAGACTTGTGTTGTCTCTGAGCTTAGTAGAATTGCTTTGTTTCTCTCTATTTAATTTTATGTTGGCTACTGGCTTACTGTATGTAGCACTTATTGTGCTTAGGCATGCACCTTGTATTCCTGATCTCTCCAAAACTTCTAACAAGAAGGGATGTTGAATTTTGTCAATTTTTTCAGCATCTAATGAGATTATCATGTGATTTTTTTCTATCAGTTTTCTTACATGGTGGATTACATTGATGAATTTTTATATATTGAACTACCCTTGCATCTCTGGGATGAAGCCTACTTGACAATGGTGGATGATGTTTTTGGATTCAGTTTGTGAGTATTTTACTGAGTATGTTTGCATCAATGTTCATAAGGGAAATTTGTCCAAAGTCCTCCTTCTTTATTAAGTCTTTGTGTGGATTAGATATTGGGGTGACTATGGCCTCATAGAATGAGTTTGTCTATGTTCGAGGAATATTGGTATTAGTTCTTCTTTGAAGATGTGGTAGAATCCATCTGGCTCTGGCTTTTTTTTTTTTTTTTTTGTTGCTTGGGAGACTTTTAGTGATTGCATTATAAGACTATTTAATTTGTTTTGTTGATATTTGTTTAGGGTTGGTAAGTCATATCTATAAAAATCATCCATTTTGTTTAGGTTTTCCAATTTTGTGGAGTATAGACTTTAGAAGTAAGACCTAATGATTCCTTGGATTTCCTCAATGTCTGTTGTTATGTCTCCCTTTTCATTTCTGATTTTGTTAAACTGGATATTGTTTCTCTGCCTTTTTGTTATTTTGGCTAATGGTTGTCTATCAGGTTATTTTCTCTCAAAGAATCAGCTCTTTAATTCATTGATTTTTTATATTGTTCTCTTTGTAATTTATTGATTTCAGCCTTTAGTTTGATTATTTCCTACAGTCTACTCCTCTTGGGTGTGTTTGCTTTTTTGTGTGTGTTAGAGCTTTCAGGTGTGCTGTTAAGTCTCTAGAATGAAATTTCTCCACTTTCTTCATGAAGGCACTTAGTGCTATCAACTTGTATCTTATTTTTTTATATTTTATTTTTAAAATTAATTTATTCATATTACATCTCTACTGTTATCCCATCCCTTGTATCCTCCCATTCCTTTCTCCCTCCCCTCTGTCTGTGGCTGAGGGGGACCTCCTCCCCCTCTATATGATGATAGTATCTGCTTTTATTGCGTCCCATAAGTTTGGAAATGTTGTACCTTCATTTTCATTGAATTCTAGAAAGTCTTCAATTTCTTTCTTTATTTCTTCCCTGACCCAATGATAGTTGGAGTAGATAGATGATAAGTTTCTACAAGTTTGTAGGGTTTTTGTTGTTTTGTTGTTGTTGAAGTCCAGCTTTAAGCTATGGCAGTCTGATTATGTATAATGGGTAATTTCAATTTTCTCGTATGTGCTGAGACTTTTTTGTGACCTACTACATGGTTAATTTTGAAGAAGGTTATGTGAGGTGCTGAGAAGGTATATATATATTTGTGTGTGTTTGGGTGAAAAGTTCTATGGATATCTGTTAGGTCCATTTGATTTATAACATCTGTTATTTTTATTATTTACCTGTTTAGTTTCTGTGTAAATTACCTGCCCATTGGTGTGAGTAGGGCATTGAAGTCTCCCACTATCAACGTGTGTTTTAAGCTTCAGTTATGTTTCTTTACAAACGTGGGTGCTCTTGCATTTGGGGACATAGACTTGCAGAACTGAGATGTCATTTTGATGAATTTTTCTTTTGATAAGTTTGAAGTGCCCTTCTTCACCTGTTTTGTTTAATGCTTGTTGAAAGTCTACTTTACTAGGTATTAGAATGGTTACTACAGCTTGCTTCTTGGGTTCATTTGCTTGGAAAATCCTTTTCCAGACCTTTATTCTGAGTTAATGGCTATCTTTGTTGCTGAGGTGTGTTTTTGTATGCAACAGAATGATGGAACCTATATTTGCATCTATTCTGTTAGCCTGTGTCTTTTTATTGGAGAATTGAGTCCATTGATGTCAAGAGATATTAATGACTAATTAATTAATTGGTTAATTCCTGTTATTTTGATGTTGGTGGTTGTAGTGTGTGTGTGTGTGTGTGTGTGTGTGTGTGTGTGTGTGTGTGTGTGTGCCCTTACCTTCTTTTGGCTTGATGGTGTGGTATTATTTATTTCCTGTGTTTTCTTGGGTATAGTTAACCTCTTTGTTTTGGAATTTTTCTTCTAGTATTTTCTGTAGGGCTAGATTTGTTGGTAGATATTGTTTAAATTTGGTTTTGTCATGGTATATCTTATTTTCTCCATCTGTGGTTATTAAACAATTTTGCTGGGTATAGTAGTCTGGGCTGACACCTGTGGTGCCTTAGAGTCTCCAATATGTCTGCCCAGCCCTTCTGGCTTTTATAGTCTCTGTTGAGAAGTTGGGTGTAATTGTGATAGGTTTGCCTTTATATATAACTTGGCCTTCTTCCTTTGCAGCTTTTAATATTTTTATTTTTCTGTACATTTATTGTTTTGATTATTATGTGGTGGGATGATTTTCTTTTCAGCTCCAATCTACTTGGTATTCTGTTAGTTTCTTCTATGTTTATAGGCATCTCTTTATTTAGATTTGGAAAAAATTTTCTATGATTTTTTTGGAAGTGTTTTCTGGGCCTCGGAACTTGTAGTCTTCTCCTTCTTCTACTCCTATTATTCTTAGGTTTGGCCTTTTCACACTGTCCCAAATTTCTTGGATGTTTTGTGTAAGGACCTTTTAAAATTTAATATTTCTTTGACTGACGTATTGATTTCTTCAATCTTATTTTCTATTCTTTAGAGAATTTCTTCCATCTCCTGTATTCTGTTGGTGATGCTTGTGTTTTTGATTCCTGTTCCCTTTCCTATGTTTTTCATATCTAGGATTTCCTCAAGTATTCCATCATTGAGATATTTTCAAAACCTCTTGATTTTTTGTTATTGGTTATTATAACTGCTATTTCTAAAACATTCTGTTCAGTACTTATCTGTATCTTCATTTTTTCGTGCTGATGCTATGTTTCATTTATTTGAATCTTGCTTATAGCTATTTGTTGAAGTATTTTATCTGATGCTTCTCACACCTTTGTTCTATAATTCCAGCATACTTAGCATCTTTGAATTCTTGATTGGTGATTTTCTTTTCTCTTCTAGTCTATACTTTTTGTATATGTGCTATAAGTCATCTTCAGTTAAACCTTTGAATATTATACCAACAAGACTTTCAGATTTATGTCCCATGAGTTCCATTGTCCAGTCTACAGTTCTGCCTACCTTCCTGAGGAGCCCTTACCAAGGAGTCTTGCCAACACTAGGAACATCCAGATTAGACCCCTTTCTGCCAATAGCTTGCCTGTCAGGTCCTCCTAGTGCACACCCAACAGTGGTAAAAAAAATCCCACCCAATTCCCTTGGCTCCATATTCTGGCCAACACTGTCTGCATCCCCTATGACCAGCCTGCAACAGAGCCAACCATATCACTAGAGGCCTGCTTAAGAGCACAATCAACAAGAACCAAAGAAATATGGCACCACCAGAGCCCAGATACTATACTACAGTTAGCACTGAATATCCTAAAACAGCCAAAGGACAATAAGATGAGACCTGAAAATAGAAATAGAAGTGATTTAAAAAAACCACAAACTGAGGAAGGATTAGGAGGCATGAACTCACACCTCAGTCCATAGGACCAAAGTAGAAACAGTTAACTGGAAATAAGTGTGAGCTTTTGAATCTGCAAAGCTCACCCCCAGTAACAGGGCTACACCAAGTACATGCCTCCTAATCCTTCCTAATTCTTCCCAAATAGTCCCACCAACTGGGGACCAAGCATTTGAATACATGAGCCTATAGAGGACATTTCCCTTCAAACCACCACAATATTAGAATAACCCAATAAACATATTTTCATGCTAAGAACCTTACCGGTATGTGAGATTAATATTATGTAATGATTAAACTGATTAAGAGTTAATTTATCTAAAGTACCATGCTGTATTAAACATTTACATATCAAAAAGCTGCAAAACACATGACAAAAAGACACATGCAGAAGTATCTGTGAAGACCTCATAACCTGCCCTGAACAACTAATGGAACACCACAAATAGTAGCATATACTTCAATAATATTATCAAGTACATGATCTAATGGGCAAATGTTGAAAATATATGTGACTTTTCCTGGTAAGACAGGAAGAAACTATAATTATGCAAGATATGACATCAATGGCAGTACAAAGAAACTGTTCTATTAAAGTCCAGTATGACAAACCAATGAGTTTATTATAGTTCCCTAATAAAGTGTAAGGTTAGAGGTTACTTAGAGGGACAAGGATCAAAACTCCCAAATCAGCATGGATAATGATTCACAAAAGCTCCAGTCCTGGGGGATTGCTCAACTTATAGGTAGAGCTACAGTCTCTTCTCCCTGGTAGTTCTTACTGTTTCTATAAACTTGAGAAGGAACATTAGGGGTTCTGTATGTTTCAGGATCATATCAAGATTGTGAGTTGTTTGCTTCTTGAGCCTTGTAAGTTTTCTTTGATTTCCAAGTCTTTAAGGATTCTCCTTCCAGGTTGGGATGTTTAAATTCAGAGAAAATCGCTCTATAACAAACAATACACAGGACACAGGATATACCTGTTGTTCAAGTGTTCCTAACATAGTGACCAAGAACACTGGATGGTGAAACACATCTCATAATTGGGATAGAGTAAAAACATAAAGGATATTGTTTATGTCTTCAAATCAAAGTATAAACCCACAGCAGAAAAATCTTCAGAATGCTAGAAACTAAATGAAGTTTAGTTTCCATCAAGTAATCTCTGGACCAGAAAGGGCTTCTCCACATAAAACAAACCAATTGTTAACTAAAAGGAAAAAAAAACTACATATTTTGTAATGTAGCTAAAGTTGTGCAGACGGTGAACTCTGTAGGAACATCAGACCAAGTGACATAAGGGAAAATGTGCGAAGCCTATAGATGACATTACCAAATGGTATTTTTTAAAAGGAGCAGCACAAACCCAGAGCAAGCAAAATGGAAATGATAAGAACATGTGCTGACAGACAAAACCGAGACAGAAACATGTGAACAGTGAAAGAACAAAGCTGGTACTTTAAAATATCAGAACAAGATAGAGGGCAAGCATGTCCCTTGTGAGCTCCCAGAAGATTCTAGTTCTTTTTAGAAGAGTTCTTCTAACATTCCCTGGGCTATTTTACATTGATTACCTTGTCATCTGCAAGCTGGGGCATTGTCCTTCCTTCCAAATCTTCCATCGCCTTTCTGAGCTGTGTTTGAGAGCAGAAGGAGACCAGGAACCCCTCTGCACCCTGCTCCCCTTCCCAGTTCCAGCTTTAAAGGACACTGGATGCTCTCCATTCCTGAGTATTTTGTTAACTATGGATCTTTCGCTAGTAAAAAGTCACCAGGCTGTTTCCTCAGACTTTATAATATATATTATGCTAGGTGTGCTAGGCATTGTTTTGTTCTGCATAATTTACATACCTTGTTTTTTTGGATAGGAAATGAGACCTAAATTCCTGGAATAAAACAGTCATGGTGTATGAATGTAAAATTCAGTATTATGAAAATACTTGTCAACTAGAAGATGGGATAAAATATGAGGTGTCATTTGACCAAAGAGAACAGAAAATAGCAAATGAGCATGTGCAAACATGTGTAGTAAAAGGGACCATGTGAGAACTGTGAACAAAGACCCTCGAGATCTCACCACACACAGAGGAGCTAAGACACAAATGATGAACACAGCCAATGCTCACAAGGGCAAGAAGTGACCAATGGCTTCTGAAAAGGAAAATCACTCAGTTGGTCACTGTAAAACCAGGAGACTCTCAAAACCCTAAAATGTGCTTCTTGTCTGAGTGACCTAGCAACCACATTTCTGCATATTTATTCCAGAGAAATGGAAACCTTTGCCCGTATAAATTACCTTCCTTGAATATTCACAAAAGTTTCATGTATAATATTCCTAAACCTGAAACCTGCAAATATATACCCCAAAGGGCAAGTTTAAGCACGTGTTGTGAATCCATGCCATGGGATACTATGTAACAAATGGCTGCTCTGTTGGTATAGGCAACAGCTCATACAGTGTGAATGGAAGAATGCTAAGAAAGATAAACAGGCCAAAAATCACATGATATATAACTCTATTATATAATACTTGTATACTCACAATATTATAGACTCCCAAAATAGATAGTAATATTTAGTGGTTTTGGGGGAGGAGATTAAAAATGGTAAGGAAAAGGAAAGGAGATAGTAGCAATGGAATAATATGTGTGTGTGTACGCTTATGACACAACTTCAGTATGTAGCCCAGGCTAGCCCCAAACTTATGATTCTTGTGTCTCAGACTCCCAATTTATTGCGCATTGAATAAGAATGTCCTCTAGTCTTATAGATTTGACTGCCGGGCCACCAGAAATTAGGATGTGTGACCTTGTTGGAAGAAGTGTGTCACCAGGAGTGGGCATTGAGGTTTCAAAAGCCCATCCTAAGCCCAGAGTCTCTCTCAAGGATGGTGGACCAGGATGTAGCTGTCAGCTATTCCTCCCACCACCATGTCTGCCTGCATGCTGCTGTACTTCCCACCACGATGACAATGGACTAAACTTCTGAAACTGTAAGCAAGGTCCTGCTAAATGCTTTACTTTATTGAGTTGCCTTGGTCATGGTGTCTTTTCCTAGCAATACAACACTGAGTTAGACACAAGTGCTTCAACTACAGGCACGAGTCCCCACAATGAATAACTCCATGTAATGACTGTGGCCTTAACAACACCACACACCTCAGGATAGTTCAAGTGCTTTTCAAATCAATAGAGGAAATTTCTGCTAATTATAGATGTCTCTTAGAGGTTGAAGGTAGGTCTCTATGGCTGAGGATATCACACACTTTGGACACAGGACTCAGAAGATTAGAGATGAATCCAGCCTTAAAGCCACTTCCTTCCTGTGGTCTCGCTCCCACGATATCAGAAAGTACTATGCAAGAAGCCAAAGGAGGTCCTTCTGAGTTGTTCCACCTATGAACCACGACAGTGAATGACCAGCATTGCATGGTCTCTATACAGATACGACAGTGGCGCTCACACGTTGGTGGGAACCAACAGCTGTCTAAGCAGACTTAACGCTTAACCATGCTTGCTGGTAGAAACCTGGCCAACTATCCAGAGGTCATGGTGTGCTACCACTAGTTTATAGACTGGCATAATTCCTTAGCCACATTCTAAATTCTCTCCTTATATTCACAGATAAGAGTAATTATGACCTTTCACCAAGGAAGCTTCCCTCTACAGAAAACGGAAACCATGGCAGAAAACAACTGGTCACCGTGCGGACACTAATGGATTGTGAGGATCCTAGCACCAGAGGAAACATCTGTAACACAGCTCCTGCATATATGGAGCAGGGAATTGAGGAAGAGGAGGCAGAGGATTGCAGGAGCCAGAATGCCAGGAAGTCGGCTGTGAGATTGCCTTGATGATATTGCTGAATAAACAAGAACGGAGCAACCACAATATCAATAGACATACTTATCTGGAGGTGGGGAAATCTCACTAGGTCTCACTCCAGGACAAAGAAGTGCAGGCAACTGATGACTGTAGGGAGAGGGAGACTTCAACTCCTCCAAGGAGGAGCCATCTTATTGATAGTGAGGGTTGATGTAATTATATTTAAATTTAAATGTGTTTTGAAAAAATATCTTATAGGACTGTGGGAAAATTACAGAATCAGACATATGTAATAGTACTAATGATTTCATGAATTTGACCTTATACTTTGATTGGCAGACATAACCTCTCAGAGAAACTCAGTGAATTACATATAGCCTGTTTTCACTGTCTTCACATACTTGTAAATCAGTAACTACTGAAGAAGAAAAGACATTAAAAATAAATAATATGAAAAAATCATTTTATGTTCCCTTACAAGTATAAGAAACATTTATATGCAAATATATGCTACTTCTCCTAACCCCAGTATTACTACCATAGATTATAAACAAAAATTAATATGGCCGAATGAGTGAAGAATGCCTGGCTTACAGGCTGGACCATAGAACCCTCAGCTCTAAGTTGGCCAGTTCTTCTTTGGAGCTCTGAACATTCACCTTTGGTTTCATAGCAATACAATTACCAAATCCTTGTGTGGAGACTTGCTCAAAGACTAGAAGAGGAAGTGCCAGCCTCTGCTAAATGTTCCTCCGAGGGAACTTCCAAAACCTAGATGGCCAGCGACTGAGCACACACATTTGCCAAACAAGGAGGCTCCCCGCCCCCTCGAACAAAAAAAAAAGCCAATGCAGTCAGACCTCTGTTTGAGCCATACCATATAGGACTGAGGTGCCTGCAGCAGATGCACTCTAAAGTCTTTTGGCTTGTGGTTCCAAAGCAAGCCTACCTTCTGATTCTTATTTCTTCCACAAAGCCTAGAACGGTTGACAGTGTTTTTCCTCTACAGTGACTCAACAGCACCGAACATCCTTCTGTCCCATGTGGCCCTTTCCATCTGAGGAGAGATTTCGAACTTCCCCTCTCATGCACAAGTCATGCTTCCCAGAGTGTGATCGCTGTCAGTCAGCTCAAACACCAGAGACCATCAACTTTACAGGAGATACTTGTTTGAGCTTGTGTTTCAGAAGTTTCCGCCCATGGCTACTTGCTTGTATTGCTTTTGGACCGGATGCAGGGCGAAATATCGTCGCAAGGAGAATCACATAGCAAAGCGCTCACTTCGTCAGACCGGGAAGCAGGAGACACACAGTAAGGTTGGGAGTTCCAGAAGCTCCTTCAACACTTCCACGACCCAGCTTCCTTGCTTCATGTCCCACTTCCTGTTCTGCCACCTGCCCATACAGACGCAGGACCAAACCTTTAGCACGCAGCTTTAGGGGGACACTTCCAAACAGTACCCAAATATATGTCGATTTTCTGAGTTCAGGAACAGATGAAGGGTGAACCTGGAATATCATGTGTTCACATCCATGCCACACTTTTGCCTGTCCAAATGGGACTTGGGCTACATGACCGATTTGTGATTATTTTTTGAACACTTTATTAGATTTTTCTCCCTAATCAAACAAAATCAGCACCCAGGGCTGCTCTTACAGAAAGGGACAGCAGTCTGTATAACTAACCACAATTAGAAAGATCCCTATTGACAAGAGGGACTACCAGGCTGATGGTGACCCCTGCAGCTTCTGGGAAGTTAACCCTGTACAGGCTTGACTGTGCAAACTTAAAAAAAAATATTGCCGTTATCAAGGTCATGTCATACTTGGGATGATATCTGTGCCACGGAGAGAGATATGGCATCTTTAAATTACGGGCAATGCAGATAAAGAGCTGGGCCTCTGCCAAGGTAAAAGTTGTAAAACTGGATTGATTTTTGCTAGGGCTCGCAAAGGGTTCCCCAGAGCCAGTATGCAATGTTGAAGTATAATAATTGATAGCCTGAAAATATTTCTGAGAAGTGTCTGTGGTTAGTGGAGAGCCCTGCCTGAGATTAAGCGAGCCTCTGTTTCAGCGAACCCCAGAAGCAAAGTGACCCGAGCACCTGGGCAGCTTCTGACGTGATGTGAACCCCTGGCTGCTCTCCTTCATGCCTCCCTACCTCTCCCCTACCCAGTTCTGCCACCTCCTCCTTCACTGCAGAGGCAGAGAAAATGCTCTTGGCCTTCAAATAGGGGCATTTGTTAAAAGCTGTTGTGGAGAAGTAATTATCGGACAATCAGACCTGGATGTGTGCGGGAAATCGCACTGGTTAATATCACCTTGGCCATCCCAGGGGGCAGAGGGGTCCATGCTAATCTGACCCCTTCTCAGCCTTGACTTGGTGGGCTGACCACCCCAAGCTGAGAGTGTGTGTTGAAATTGCTTGGGATTCAATTGAACACATTAAAATTTAAAAAGGATTTAACTGAAATTTTTCAATAGCTTCTGCGAAGGGGGATAATTTATTAGCTCAGAGTAAATTAAAATCTCAAGCAGGGTAAAGACTTCAGAGATTGCTTTAGTACATTTTATATGCCTTCAAAAGAAATGTTCTTTTAAATGGTCCAAAAATCAGCTAATTTTGTCCTATTTAGCAAATTACCTCCTAAGGCCACAATGTTGAAAAACTTAACAATTATTTTTTAAGCGAAAAATAGAGGAGGGATTAAAAAAAAAATTCATACACCTTCTACAGGAAACAACCAAACCTCAAATTGCTATGCCTTTTATGTGTCACAGTTAGGATATTTTTTTTTCTTTCTTAATTCAAAAGTCAGTGAAACCTTGGCGCTCTCTTCTGCCAGGCCACACGGGGACCTTTTCTCTGCGTGGTGAGTGCTGGTGAGGAGGGTGGAAGGTTAATGGAGAGGCGTTGAGGCGGAATCCCAGAGCAGCCCGATAATTTATATCTTCACTTCAGGCGGTGATCACTTGTGGAGCACAGAGGCCAGAGAGCAGAGTCAGACCTGTTGCCTCGCTCAGCTCCGGGGGCCCCCTTCATCCCTATAGAAGATTGCTTGCTCTGAGTCAGCTGCCGATGAAAGCCATCCTCCCAGATCCAGGTGACAGGCAAGGCTGAGAAGGAGGGGTTCTTTTCTCTCTTACTTCACTCTTTCAATTAAAATAAAAAAGACTCCTCTTCTTTGAGGAACTCACCTGCAGTGGTCCTCAGGGTGGAGGGCATAAGTGACCTTTTGGGGGTACCTTTTAGATATAGGCAAGTTTGAAGTCACAGTTATGATAATTTCTAAGCCCACTTAGAAACAAACTGTCCTGTAAAATCACTGATACATCCTTGTGCTTAAAGACTAGGAAATTTACAATGAAATAAAGAATAAGAGAAGCATGAATTAATTAGTCTGAGAAGGTTGTTCTTTCTTTTCATTTTAGTCATCCATCCATTAATCTATCCATCCATCCACCCATCCATCCATCCATCTATTCCTTCTCTACTTAAACCAGTCTGTCCTCACTGGGCCGTAAGTTTGCTTATTCAGCCAGGCAGGGCAGTGGCACATCCTCCTTCACTCTTGCTTATTCTTATCTCTCTAACCCTGATGTTAGTGTCTATCTTCCTGACAGGCTTTCTACACGGTTTCTGGGATGTGAACTTAGGTCTTGTTGTTTGTGTAGTAAGCATTTTACCCACTGAGTCATCTACCTTTTTCAAATGAAAACTAAATTATGTGATTGCTAAGTCTCTATTCAGGGACATGTGAAACTCAGTCTCATGAAGTAGGCTGTGACAATATCCCCAAGACAGATGGTACTTTCATATTCCTACAACCACATTCTAAAAGGTTCCTGTTTCTTCTCTGGGTATGCCAGAAAGATAAGAGGTATCTCATACCACAGAATTATTAACTAACATGAGTCTTGTGTCCCAGTGAGAATCTGTACAAATGGTATTGGGCTATGGCTGGTTAACTCGAAGAGTGTTTGAAACTTGGGGTTTTTCCAGGGGAGACATATGACCCATGAAGATCTCAAACTGAGCAAACACCTATTAATATTTTGGCACTCAGACTGTAAGAGGTCTTGTTCAAGAAGACTGCTCAATTCTCAACTTTCAAAGTCTGCTTGTGTAGGCTAGAGATCAACCTTGGGAGTCATTCTTTAGGTCTTGTGCACATTTTTGTTGAGATAAGGTCTTTCCCTAGCTATGAACCCTCTAAGCAAAGCTAGACTAGCTGGCCCATGAGGCCCCCAAATCCTCTTGCCACTCTGTCACCACCGGCTGATGTTGGAATTCCAAGTGAGTGCTACCATACTTTACTCCCTGGTTTGGGAACTGAGCTCAAGTTCCCATGTTGGCTTGGCAAACACTTTATAGACTGATCCATCTCTCCAGCACTCCAGCACTGACCTTATGTGTCTTGATGCTATTTGTCTTGTGTTTTCTAGTTCATGAATATCTATTATCTTTCAAATTATTTTCCTCTTTTTTGTTATTTTTTATTTTTATAACTTATTAAGTTGAATTGTTAGAGAAATAGCTTTTAATAATTACTGGTCTATTTGGTCCTTTTAGATTTTTGATGACTTGTTCATTTCCTCTTTTCTTTGACTGTACTAGTTTGGTGACATTTTTCTATTTTATCCTCTTCCTTTCTAAACTGGAATGAAATGTAGACATTTTCATTTTGATTTTTATAAAGATTACACTCTAGATAGGTTTACAATGGGAAACTTAGAAAGAGTAAGCATTACAGCCCCTCCACCAATGCCCCCTTCCAACCTTCACACACAGCCTAAGATGTGTAGTGAAATATGAATATTTTAAGGTGATTTTCATTTTTCCTTAAAGAGGAAATAACACACATTCTATAAATTGTATAAGCTTCCCATCCCAGTAAAACTGGCCAAATAATACTGCTAAATATTAGCAAGCATATTTGATATAGTGGAGTTTGAATTTATTAACATTTTAACCCTTGATTGGAAGAATAGAGTCCGTTCTCTTCTCTCTACTAACTGGCATCTTGAATTTTTACCTTAACCCCTTCAACATAGTTGCATATATTTCATCATGCAGTTTAGATCCATTTGTATTTGCTTACTTACTTACTTACTTATTTATTATAATTTATTTGCATTACATCCTGATTGTTATCCCCTTGCTTGTATTTTCCAGTTCCCACTCACCCTCCCTCCTCTACCCTATTCTCTTCCCCTAGACCTCTGATGGGGGAGGGGGACTTCTCCTTCACCATCTGGCCACAGCCCATCAGGTCTCAACAGGATAGCCTTCATCCCTTTCTTCTGTTTGCCCACAGGGTCTTCCTGCCATGGGGCAGTGATCAAATCATGGGCACCAGAGTTCATGTCAGGGGCAGTCCCCACTCCCCCCACAGCCTTAGAGGATGAACTGTTCATAGGCTGTGTCTGAACATGAGGTCTAGCTTCTTTGCATGCATTGTCCTTAGTTGGTGCATCAGTTTGTGCAAGCATCCCTAGGTCTAAATCAGCAGGTCTTTTTGTTTGTTTGTTTGATTTTGTGTTTTTTTTTTTATTAATTTATATGTATTACATCTCGATTGTTAGCCCTTCCCCTGTGTCCTCCCATTCTTCCCTCCCTCCCACATCCCCCCTTCTCCCCTCCCCTATGTCTGTGATTGAGGGAGACCTCCTCCTCCTATATATGCTCTTAGAATATTGAGTCTCTTCTTGGTAACTTGATCAGCAGGTCTTGATGGTCTCCTTGTGTAGCTCCTGAACCATATGGGTTTTTCCACTGCACCACTCTTCCATATAACTCTCAGTACTCCTCCCAGAGTTCCACTGCAAGTCCCAGTTTCTTTTGGGGTCCCCTGCTTGGTAGAGTCTCTCAGAGGACATCTGTGTTGGGCTTATATCCACATATAAGTGAATATATGCCACATGTGTCTTTCTGGGTGTGGGTTACCTCACTCCAGATGATATTTTCTAGTTCCATCCAGTGGCCTGCAAATTTCATGATGCCCTTGTTTTTAATAGCTGAATAATATTCCATTATGTAAATGCACCACAATTTCTTTATTCATTCTTCAGATAAGGGACATCTAAGTTGTTTCCAGATTCTGGCTATTATGAATAAAGATGCTATGAACACAGCCTTGTTGTATGGTGGAGCATCTTTTGGGTATATGCCCAGGAATGGTATAGTTGGGTGCTGAAGTAGCACTATTCCCAATTTTCTAAGAAAGTACTAGACTGATTTTCAAAGTGTTTGTAAAATTTTTATGCTCTCACCAATATTGTCTTTTTCTATCTCTTGAAAATTCTATGCCAATTACACAACATATGTGATTATGTGCCAGGTCTGTTACACCAGCAGGTAGGGCTGGAACAGGAGGAGACTCAGGCCCACCGTTTCATCTCCCTGGGGGCTGAGCAGGATGGTGAGTGTCACCCAGAGGAAAAATATAGAGTCAGGGGTCTCGTCAGAGCAAGGTCTTAACTTTATTATGACATGTTTCTCTTATATAGAGTATAGGGAGTGGGCAGGGCATAAGGTGTCAGGAGATATGATGTCTCCCAGGACATAAAGTGGTATGATATTGTGGGACCAATTTTTTTGTGTTATGTGGCTGTTAGCAGGCAGGGTTTGCACCAGGATGTGCCCAGACCATGCTGAGTCATTCTTATGCAGAAGTATTTGCTAGAGACTGTTGCTGAAACTCAAGCCAGGCTCAGATCTGTCCTCATGGCCTCAGAGGGCTGACTGATTTGGCCATGGGGCCCAACAATTATGTCCACCCATCACACTTCCCTCTAATTTCTACTCTGTCTCTTTCCAATCCTCCTGTCTTCTTTTTTACTTCTTATTAAAAAACCCTGAGTTCAATTAGTGCTGTACATATATGTGTAGATTTGAGGCCATCCGTGGGGCATGGACAACCTACCAGTGGCCTTATTAACCACGATGGGTGATTTTCTCGCCCTCAAAAGCAATCAACTCCTTATAACTCCTCCATTTTCCTATGGATTGGATCTCTGGGGCTCATCCTCCATCCATCCTGAAATTTTGACTCTGCATGGATTATTTATGGCATATATTAAGATCAATGATTCTTTTCGTAAATAACATTTGAATTAAATTCATAGAAATATATTCATTAGAGTTTGGTTATGGCATGAGAGACTATTTGTACAGTAGTCTCTAAATTTTGACCTGAAAATATCCTTATTTTGTTCCCATATACAGGTGCTAGTTCAGTTGGGTATAGAATGACCCTTTATTCTACTTTTTTTTTCATTTTTTTCTCCTTTATTAATTTATTCTTGTTACATCTCAATGGTTATCCCATCCCTTGTATCCTCCCATTCTTCCCTCCCTCCCATTTTCCCCTTATTCCCCTCCCCTATGACTGTTCCTGAAGGGGATTACCTCCCCCTGTATATGTTCATAGGGTATCAAGTCTCTTCTTGGTAACCTGCTGTCCTTCCTCTGAGTGCCACCAGGTCTCCCCCTCCAGGGGACATGGTCAAAGGTGAGGCACCAGAGTATATGAGAAAGTAATATCCCACTCTCCACTCTACTGTGGAGAGTGTTCTGTCCATTGTCTAGATCTTTTGGCTCTTTTAGACTACATGAGAGTCTATAGTGGGTACATTTGAGTTTTCCTTTCAGACAATTTTTCTTTTATTTCTTGCTATTTTAAGGCATTTTGTTTTCAAGCTTCTTAGCTTTGATATGATGAGTGTTGGTATAAAATATTTTTTATTTGTTTGGAAATTGTGGTGGGACTTTATTCAGAAGCTTCTTGTTTTATTCAGTTCCTTGCTTTTGTTAATATGGTGGAAACTTTACTAGATAAACAGGGGATATTATTTTTCTTTAACTATTTTTAATTTTTTACATCTTTGTATATGTGTGCTATATTCTTAGTGATTTATTCAAGCTAAATTCCAATTCACTGGCTCTTTTGTAAACTGTGTATAATATGCTTCTTAACGAATCCTATGCTTTTGTTTTGAGTCAGGGTCTTTCTGTGTAGTTTTGGCCATCCTAGAACTCACCACATAGACCAAGCTGGCCTTGACCTCATAAAGACCCATCAGCCTCTATCATCCAAGTGCTGAGATTAAAGGTGTTTATGAGTTTCATAAATCCAGTGTTTTATAAATACTGTGGTTTATAGTGTTTCTAAGTTGCAGAAGATTCACATAGGTGTGTAGAGCAGGACAAAAAAATTGTTACATAGGCTTCTTTCTTCCTTTACAAAGTCAGTAATAATGACTGTGGCCAATGAAGAGTTGTCATGTGATTCCAAACAGATGAATAGCATAGGTGACACAAAGACACAGAGTTAATGTGTCTGCATATGCCAAGTCTTCTCTTTAGCACTTCATTTCCTCATCTAAGCTAATGGCAGCCAAACCCTAGAATAGTAGCGTGCTTGGTATATAATTAAGCCATTTTGTTTATGAAGAGTTCCTGTTAGAGGAAAGAGAATGTGCTCAGACTAACTTGAATAGGATGGTTACAGGAGGCCTTAAATGCTTTACCTCCCAAGTCCATTCTGTAAGTAGAGAGTAGCTGAGGATAAAAAACAATGTTTTGTATGTATTAAGCAAGTAACAAGTCTCAGATAATTTTCCAAAGAGTTTTGTAAATTAGCAAATTTCATTATCCACAAAAACTCAGGAGACATTTTATATTTCTGTAGTGACCTTGGTAGTCAAAGGAAACTGAGGCACAGGTCACAATCCACACAGCAAGTGCACTTGGATTTGCGTTTTAAACCTTAACCTTAGCATCATATTTTATAACTCATCCTCTCCTCAGAAATTATCCCTGGTGTTGGAGAAGGATACAAATCTTGTGGTCTGTGTGCACTAGTGGCCCATTATGGATACAGCTGGGTTTGAGATGAAATGGGAGTGGGAGAGGTACAAGGGCGTAATTTAGGAAGGCCAATTTTGAATATAAAACACTTTCTTTGTTTCATCTAAGAGGGTAGAAAGCATTTTCCCTTTCCTACTATAATTTCAATTGCATTTAACTATTTGCTAATTTAATATTCCTTTTCCTGCTTGTATTAGAGAGAAAGGGTCCTGTCTCAATCTTTTAAGGGCAGATATTATAGGTATGTACCACTACATTCTACATCGACTAAATAATTCACTAAAACAGGTGCCTCTTGTTTTCTGTACAGTGAAAAGCAAACACTATTTACTTGCAGTGCATGACATCTTACCACTGTTCTGTCTGGCACCATCTCATTTGATGATGCATTTTCCAAGGATGTAAAAGGGAGGACAGTTGCACAAGGTGGTCATAGAAGGGAGCTTTCTGAATGCTACCCAGTTCATTATTAGCCACTAGGGGCTCCCAGAAGGGTGGGTCTCTGGATATGACTGATCTGTAGAGAACCAGCCAAATTCTTCTTGCATCCTACCTCCTGGAGACACATTTTGTGGACAGGTGGCTCATATTGGGAATAGTCTGGGGACATGAATGAGATAAACACTAAGTGGCCCACATGGGCACTGAACCTCTAACCTTTGCCTCATTATCATGGGGCTTCTACCATCTGAGCTTCCCTACCACCAACTAATGATGCATTCCATGGAGGCCTGACAACATCAATCACACTTTCCAAAGCAAAACTCACCACTCTGAAAGTACGCAGTGCCATCAGCACAGAGGGTTCACGGGAGAATGCAAGTTATGTTCGTGGACGGCTGACATGATGTTTTTTCCTACAGGCCATTTATGCTTTAGCACTAGGTTTTCAAAGGGCTAGAAGATGCTTAGGAGTTTGCCTTAGTTCACTCATACTGTTTATTTTTTATTGTTTGTGTTGGGAGGTGCACATTCATGCCATAGCGTGCATGTGGAGGTCAGGGGAAAACTTGTGTGGGTTGTGCTCTCCTGCTACCACATGGGTCCTGGGACATGCTTCATGGCAAGTCCTTTACACACTGAGATACATTTCCAATCATTCACAGTTTGAAGGTATCTGTTTCTTCTTCTGTACTCTTACCAGGGTAGCTGCAACTTGTGATGTCAATAGCTCATGTAATGAAACTCTGAGTTTTCTAGTAGGAGTTGTATTCTTCTGCCTCCTCTTTAAAACACTCTTCTTTCTTTATAAATATAGTTTTTAATTATTTAAAAGTTCTATGCATATCCAGATGTAGTGGCTCATGCCTGTAATCTGAGCACTCTGGAGGCAGAGGCAGGTGGATCTCTGTGAGGTCAAGGCCAGCCTGGTCTACAAAGTGAGTCCAGAACAGCCAAGTCTGCCTCCAAAAACAAACAAACAAACAATTCTATACATGTATATGATGTATTATATCTATCTACCTGTACCGGTTAGTTTGGTCTCAACTTGACACAAGCTAGAATCCTTAGAGTAGAGGGAGCTTCAGTTGAAACAAAGCCACCAGAAGACCCTGCTGCAAGACATTTTCTTTATTAGTGATCAATGGCGAAGATTCAAGCCCATGTGGGTGGTGCTATCCCAGGGACAGTGGTCCTGGGTTCTATAAGAAAACATTCTGAGAAAGCCATGTGGAACAAGCCAGTAAGTAGCAGCCCTCCATGGCCTCTGCATCAGCTCCTATTTCCAGGTTCCTGCTTTTTTGAGTTCCAGATTTCTTTGATGATGAACTGTGACATGCAAGAGTAAGCTAAATAAACTTTTTCCTCCACAACTTGCTTTTGGTAATGGTGTTTCATCACAGCAATAGGAACCCCAATGAAGACACTGCTATGACCTCCCTCCAAGTCCCCCAGTACCAGCACCCTCCCAATTCCATGCCAATGTTTATTCTTCACTTGTTATTAATAACTCCACTGCTCATATGTACATGGGTTGAGGCTTTACACTGGGACATGTGAAACCACTGGCACCATATCGTTAAAGGAGAGTTGCTCTATCTCTTTTAGCAGATATCAACTGCCATAGCTCCTCAGATCATGTAGGGTCTCATAGACTCCTCCTCCATCCATATTAGAATTTTGACTGGCTTGATCTTGTAAAATCATGTGCACGGTACCACAGCTGCTTTGAGTTGATGTATGCAATAGCTATGTCTTATTTAGAATTCAGCATTTCTTAGCTCTTTGTCAATATGGTGGCTCTTATATTCTTTCCATACTATCTCTGCGATGTTTTCTGAGCCTTTAATTGGGGGAAATTGACTTAGATGACCTGTACATAGCTGAGGATCCAGTGTTCCTACATACTTGGCACTCTGGTCTGTTGTCTCTGCGTTAACCACTGCAAAATGAACTTGCCTGACCAAATTTGAGAGTGGCACAAATGTGTGGGTTTAAGTATAAATATTTAGAATGTGGTGTGAGAAAATGATCATTTTTTCAAAATAACAACAGTAGGTTCCCACATAGGGGCTATGATCTTCCTAGTCATAGGTTTTGGTCCAGGTTTAAAATATAAGAATGAAACCTATACTGAGGAGCAAGCTCATATTTCATCAGAAATGGTTGTTTACTCTCATGCCACTGTTTCAGCAATGGGCACATCTTTCTAGCAGGTCAGTATTATAGCATGCAGGGCCAGCAATGGAGAAGACTATTGATGCCTTTTCTCTTCCAGACGTGAATGTTTTCTTGGGCACTATGCAAGCAAACCAGAAAGTCAGCTTGAGATTGGTTTCTTATTTCCTATGTTGAAAGTAACGGGTGTCTTCAACAACAGGGTCTTGCCATCTAGTTCTGAGCAATGGCAATGGCTGGTGCTATTTTGGGTGCCTCTGGGACCTCTCTGACCATAGGGAGGTACCACATGCTTAACACTGAGACTGGAGTTTTCATTTAGTAACATGCCTTCTGGAAGCAGCATTGTAGAGCCATGAAGGGCACTGCTGTTCAACCTCCCTTTTAAAAGTATGTGTATCATATATATTTTAATTAGCCTACAGAGCAGTGGATTTTCATGTCTTGTTCATGTTTTACTATAGCTTCAGCTAACCCTCTATCTCTCCTGTTCCTAGTCACTTTATTTCCACTCATATTTTTTACAAAATCAACTATAGCCTCCTCCTTTAATATAACCCATACCTCACTGTTTCTTATAAATGGATTTTATTCCTTGGGCTGAAAGTTAATAGAGTTATATCTATGCTTTATCATCTACCTCTATATTGGTTAAGTCTTCCACCACAGCCCATTTTCCCAGCTGCCCCTCCCCTCACCCCACCCCAGTATTTGAATCTTTCTGCTTTGATAGTCTTCCTCTTAATGTTCATTTTTTCAAAGTATTGCTAATTTCAGCCAAAAAAATTGACTTTGAAAGGGAGGAAAAGGGAATATAATTCAAGTACTTCTTGTTCTAACACACATTTCTCCTTCTTCTTCTACTATACATTGTCTTTCTTGTTCTAACATACATCCTGAAACCTCCTCAGGAAATTTCCCATTGGAATATGCAAATAACATGACGTCAGAATAGGGAGATTCACTCTCATGGCAGAAAATGTGAGTTGTGTTTCGATTTACCTTTACTTTAGATGCTCCAGCTATCAAGGCATCCAGCCCGTGTAGTTGCTCATGTCTAGTGTCCACATGCACTCTAAGTTGTTCCTTATGTAAGAAAGAACATGCCACACTTATTTTTTTGAGTCTTGGTGTTCTTACTCATAACAATTTTTTCCAGTTTCACCCTTTATCTGCAAATTTCATTATTTTAGTTTTCTTTTCATCTGAGAAACCTCTCATTGTGTATTTACGCCAAATTTTCCTTATCCATACACTGGTTGGTGGAAATCCTTGATGATTCCACTCCCTAGTTATTGTGACTTTAACTGCACTAAGTACAGCTCTGGTAATATTTGTGTAGTACCATGGTGTAGTAAGAATTTTGGAATTTTGATTTTTTTAAACACAAAAATATTATAAGAATATGGTTTTGTTTTAATCCCAGGTGTGGAAATATGGAGCTGCTTCCCAGATGCTGACTATGATTTGCCTCATCTTCTAGCAGAGTCATATATTTTGCCAGCTGCAGATAGTTTTCTGCTATTGTGTGACATTTAGAATTCTGGGGACTTTTTAGAGGGTGTATAAATGCTAGGGTCCTAAGAGGTGTGTGGTGGGTTGTTGATTTTTGTTGGCTGCTGTTTTTAAGTAGTCATGCACAAAGAAGAAACAACAAGAAAGTAGATATCCTTACCACGAAGATCAAACATGGTCCAAGGAGCTCGATAGCCCTAACCAGAAGGAAGTAGTCTAATGATAATGTTGCACCATTCCGACCAATGACTTTACTCAGGGATCTCTTTCTTTTCCTCTCAAATCATTTTTCCTCTCTTATCTAACCTTAGCAGGTTGAAAGTGAAGAAGAAAGGGGGTGGAGAAGAGTGGAAGAAAACAGAACCCACGAAGTAGCAAACCCCTGCAACACTGTGGAAAGTCCTTTAGGTATTCACTGTACCAGAATTCGCACCTGTTCTCAAAGCTCTGGCTTGGAAGGTTGGGCATGAGGATCAGGGGACCTTTAGGACTCTGAGATTTTAGTATAACAATATAGAAATATTGATGTGTGTGTGCCAAAGAGCATTTTTTTGATGGAAAATATTCACACTTTTCTTTAGCTTCTCAGAGTTCCTTGTGACTCAGTCTGGAGATCTGTGACCTCCAGTGAATAAACATGCTTTGAGGCAAGAAAGTCTTTAGCATAGAGATTATTCTAAACAGAAGTTGGTTGTCACATGATCATAATGAAAATTCTTGATGCTGATATTCAAGTCTTATATTCCTGGCCCTTGACCCCAGAGCCTTGTATACGTTATGCAAGCATTCTACCAGTGAGCCACAACCAAGGCCTCACACATCTTAACAGTGGACTTAAGATGGGCTGACACATGTAACAACCTCCCCCTCCAGTGTCTGAGACAAAGTAAGTGTGTGTGTGTGTGTGTGTGTGTCTTTGTGTTTGTGTGCGTGTGCATATGTCTCTCTCCTCTCTCTCTCTCTCTCTCTCTCTCTCTCTCTCTCTCTCTCTCTCTCTCTCTCTCTCTCTCTTTCTGTGTGTCTTTGTGTCTGTGTGCATATGTGTCTATCTCTCTGTGTGTGTGTTTATCTATGTGTGTGAAGAGCTGTGTACATTTTTATGGAATTCATGAGCCATTCACCTTTTGCTGTTGCTAAGCACTCAGGCAGGAGAGATTGGCTCTCATTTTCCAAAGTGTTGTTAGTTTTAGCCAGCACAGTAAGTATTTGGAGACTTATCAAATTTCTGGAACGTCTGTAGTCTAAGAAAATAGGTCATTTTGCTTGTAGGCTTCTCAAGAGACTTTACTTACATGTCTTTCACTCCTTGTGAATTCCTCATTCTACCGCTCCTCATGTCCTTCTAGAACCTTCTTCTTCTTCTTCTTCTTCTTCTTCTTCTTCTTCTTCTTCTTCTTCTTCTTCTTCTTCTTCTTCTTCTTCTTCTTCTTCTTCTACTCCTCCTCCTCCTCCCCTTTCTTCTTCACCACCTCTGGATGCTCATTGTGATGCTGTGACAAGAATCTATGGCCCTCAGTGTGTGGCCCCATCTAGTGTCAGCATCAACAAAGACTATGCAAGAAAATTCAATTATCAGGTTCCACTCTACATCCAAGACACTGGGGGCTCTGGAGATGGGGCTCTGCAGTCCTCCAGAAGATTCAGATGAATACTCGTGTTATCATTTACTGGTGTCTTATCATCAATAATTGCAGAATAAGTAAAAGAGCAGATTAGGTGAATAATTTTTTCACATGGTACCTGGTCTGGATGAAGTCAGATGTGACAGCATTTGGATAACACAGTAGGATCTATATTTAATTGGGGCAATGGTCAGTACTGCTTGAGAGTCTCTCAGTCTTGGTATTTCAAATACATGGTATCCAGTAAAGGAACTGGTCACATAGGACTGGAAGAGCAGAGATATTAACAATATAAAGAAGGACTAGGGGAGGCATGATTCTGAAGTGCATTCTACATAGACTCATCCAGAGCTTAGATAGATTTAAACTCAGATCTTACATCTTTTTCTCATGCTCATAAATGCAGCCTATATTCACTGTATTCAATGCATTCACTGCCCCCACAGTTCCCAAGGTAGACTACCCTTCCACCAGGAACCCATTGAATCCACACACCTTCTCAGACTTTAGAGGAGCCCAGACAGTTTTTGTCAATTGGCCATTGCAGGTCTAATTTCTGATACTACCCTGGAACCAGGAACTGGAATGTTCAATGGGCATACTTTCTGAAAAATTTCACCCATTGGACGGTTACTTCTTTATTCCTTTTTGTCTTTGTTTCTTCTTCCCATCCTCTTCCTCCTTGCTTCTCCAAAGACACAGTAGATCTGAAAATGGAAATAGTCTGATGGGACTTAAATTTGTTCTTCTTCCAAGCCAAACTACAATTATATATTTTGCCCTAAGGTCTGAGATCTGTATGATGTATCATATGGATGACCAACTTGATAAGCTCTAGGGATACCTCATAGACCAACCTCCAGGCACCCTTGAGAAGTTATTTAGACTAGATTAGTCCCTGGGCATGACTGTGATGAATAGTCTTCATTAGGTTTACTGAGGGGGGAAGACCTATATAAAATACTGGCTCCCTAGTCTTCCTTGGGTCCTGGACTACCTTAATGTATGACTTTCTTTGCCCTGTTACTATAAAACTCCATGAAGCAGCTTCCAAGTGGAAATATGGACTCTGGAGTAACTTAGATCCATATATCCTCAGCCATAGTCACACACATTTGACTATAGAATAAACTATTTTTTATTGCACTTAAAGTGAGAGCATTGTGATTGTGCATATGTGTGCATGTCCACAGAAGAAGGAAACGTCTGTGCTTCCAGGAGTCAAAGATGATCAGATGAGCTGAGCTGAGATGTGATAACAGCCCTTTGAGGGGTGCTCAGAATCCATGCTTCCTTCCAAATATGTATTGTTAATCAGTGAGCAGAACCATCCCTCCTCAAGAGATTCTTTGGCCTGAACAAAGGACGAAATGAGTGTTCTGCTCCTCCAACTCTCCACATATAATTATCTATAGTGTTTTAATACTCCTTCTGTGTCTGCTTATGTACTTCTTGTGGAATTCTGTAACGTTAGGTTTAGGGGCAGTTTTAATATACTATTCCTTTTCTCAGCTTTGCACAAAGAAGTGCTGGGTATGATACCACAGAGAGAGCAGCTGGACCTGAATGTGGCTAAAAGGACCACTAATACTTAAACAGGTTCCCATTACAGAACGCTAAGGAGTTTCATAGAACCAAGAAACAGCAAACACATGACAGGCTGGGCTATGGAGTCACATCTGTCTCTCTAGACTTCCTACAGCATGAAGAGAATGAGTTTTACAGGACAGACACAATAATGAATGCAAGGGAACAAAGGATGTAATCTTAAATTACCTAAGTCTGAGTCAGTACCCCAGAAACAGACAGGAATCCTAATGACCCGTTGCAATGGGGACACTTAGCACTGTGATAAGCTCAAGAACAGCATGTGCAGATCTCTGATACTAGTGAATATATATTAATAAAGTCGGATGCCTCTGAATATTCAAGATTCTTTTGAATGAGCCAACCACAATGGCTGACATTAGACCCACTGTCAGGCAAAATATGCTGTGGGTGGGAGTGAGAAAGAGAACCAGCAGGGGCTTTACATCCTGCTCTGGCCTGGCAGACAGATCTGATTGGCTTCTCCTAACTCCTCTCCTGAGAGGCTTCCCCAGTGGAGCAATAGTGAGGCAGATAGACACGGAGGGGCGCCTCACCCACAGGTGATGTAGTCCGCTCCTCCTGGTAAGAGCAGCTCATTCTGTCATACAGCAAATCAATCTCAGAGCGTTTGGTCATTGGCAGGGAGCGAGCTCACAGGTCACGGTTTCAAATTCAGGTTTGTAATAAGTGAAGAACATTATCTCACCTGGGAAAGACTTCAGATGACCCCGTTTGGCCTCATATAAAATGAGACTTCACTTGCAGCTCATTTCTTCATAGGGCATTTCTCTGCATTGCCCAGAGAAAGCTGGCAGTTAACAGACAGAAATGGTGGACACTCATACCAGGTGTTACCTTGGCCCCGTGATGATGTCATGTAGATGGCAGCAGCATGTCTGTTCTGGTCTCAAGGATGGAAAGCTGCAGCCATCCAAATCATCCCCAGGGCCCCTTCCCAAGCACACAATTCAAACTGGAGAGAAAGAGAGAGGCTTGGTTGAGTGAGAGACTCAAATTAGCAACCAAACATGGCTCTGTTTCCTAATGCTCATTCAGACGGAGGTTTGACGGCTGGAAATTATTGAAATGAGGCAGATGTCAAGGGATGCTGCAAACACAGCTCCTTCCCAGCTCCAGTGCTATGTGCCTACAGTTGCAGTATCTCCGGAAATACCCCTAACATGGTGGAGAGCATTGAAGTACTTGCTGGGGAAATTTCCTCTTTGTGACTGAGATGAACAAATGGAGATTGTTTAAAAAGGGCCTAGATTGAGGCCAAATTTCAGCATACTAATTATTTTTGGAGAGAGAGAGAGAGAGAGAGAGAGAGAGAGAGAGAGAGAGAGAGAGAGAGAGAGAGAGAGAGAGTTCGTTCTGCTCTACAGTTTAGGCCCATGGCCCTCCACTGCCTAGGATTTCAAGCAGCCTTCTACCATAGCTGGGGCTGGTTTCCATTTTCAGTCCAACAGGTATTTGTGAGGTGAGGAACATACAAGCTTATATGTGAGGCTCTGGTGCTCCTGTATTGGAAATACGGGCCCCATCCCAGGCTTTCCAGAATCTGAAAGCATGCTGGGAGACATACAGGTGCCTTTCTTCAAATATACAGTTATGAATCTGATTTGCAGTGTTTTGTTGACCCCAGGACTACATCATAAGGAAAGGACTCAGCAGCATTTCCTTCATGGGGCAGAGGGTGGCATGAAGTCATCTGGAGGTGACAAAAGTGGACAGAGACTGACAGTATAGCACCTAAGCACTAAGCCACCAGGAAGTGCCTGAGACAGATTTCAAAACCGGAGGTTTCTTGAGTACAAAATAATTGCTGTTATTTGACCAGAACATGTCTAAATGCAGTGCAGAGTTTTCATAGGATATCTTTGAGTTCAAAAATGCTCCCAGTAAAATTTGGGTACCTTCCTTTTGCAGTACTGTGGCCTAAAGAGAAGGCTGTATGCCTCCTACACAGCAGAAACCAAAGAAGACACTCACCTTCTTTCCCTGAGATTTAGAATAACGAAGAAGACTGGGACAGGTGGAGAGACATGAAGACCTCTTCCTGAAGGCTGCAAGGGCTTTTCCACACCGAAGAACATAAGAACACCAGGTATCCAAGGTAGTACCTGACTCACTGTCCCCTTACATACTGTGCAGAAAATTAGTTAGAGATTGTGTGCATTCTTCTGTCCCTTCTTTATCATTAAAGGACAAAAAAAAAACACTTTTAAATATAATTTTAGGTGTTTTAAGACATGAGTTTTTCAATGTGAAACTTTGAAGTACAAAGAAAAAAAATATATATACCTATATACCTATATATATGCATATATCCCTATATATACATATAGTCCTACACACACACACACACACACACACACACACACACACACACACACACACACACACACAAAATGATGCTTAATGCTTAATGCTTTCACAGGCTCCCTTAGTAGGGAAATGTCCCCATACTCTCTCTGGTGTTACCTGCTACTGGCTGGTCTTAAGTGCTGGTTGTTTATGTGTTTGCTCATATTCTTTTCTACTCCACTCTAGCTCTCTCAGATGTAAGGAATATGCTTGAAATTCAACATGCAAGGAAGTTTGTTATCAGTTGTGGTAGCCTGTCCCATTACAGATCTGTTGAGTAACTGACTTCTCCAGACAAGCACAGGACGCTCTAGTGGCTTCAGTAGGGCCAGCCACAAGTAGTTAGAATCACATCGCAGCAAAGTGGTTATACACTTTTCATTTTCCTAGAAAAATATGCTCAGAATTTTTTAAAGCCTATAATGTGGTAGGAGTTATGTAAGTGAAGTTTATTCTAGTTACGAAGAAAAATTACTGATATCTTGGAAATTCAGTTGTGACCAATGTCTATACAATGAATAGAATATCCATACAGTGTTTCTGGAAGCTTTCACTGCACAAAAATGCCTGAATCAGGAACATACCAGAAGAACTTCCCACAGTATACTGTGCTTATAAATGTGTTCACTTCCTTAATTCCATGGTTTGGTGCTATGAGTTTTATATCTATAAGTACCAGGCCAGGTGCTCAAACAGCACTCGGCTACAAAACAGATTAGAATTTGGGGTTCAGTCATCAAAGTTGTGATAAACAACACTGGGCGTTAATGCAGAAAACAGATTGAGCTTTTTAATGGGACATCAAATAAGAGTTTATTAGCATCTATTAGGTTCCACCCGAACCTCAGGAAGTAGCATTAATGAGCATCATATATCAGTCTGTCTGTTATTAGATAACAGTATCCCTTAAAACCAGCAAGCCATACAGTACTTTATACTTTTTACCTTTATCTTTAGAATTAGCTGACATTCTATCCTGTTACACTGGCCTTACTATTAGTAATAGTGAACCAATTTATAAACCCATTAGTGACACTTTTTCCAGAAGATAAAAACAGTCAAAATTATCTGGCAGCAATTAATCTTAATGGCTGTATGCAGTAAACAGCAATGGGCTAATTCCAGTTCTGTCAGCCCCATCAAACAATCCCGCATTAGGCAGCTTTTCAGTGATCCATTAAGCATATTCAGAACAACAACAAATTCAATGCTGAAGGCATATGCACTAAACATTACAACAGTGATCTTCTGAAGCCATCATTATCTCTTAAATAGTACTTCCCCCATGTATTATCATTATGCTGTACATTAGAAATACTTTGATTAAACTCCCTTAATTCATAACAGACAGCTGCAGACCATTTATGCAGTTAGTCTCAACACAACAGCTATTGAGGAAATATAACAAATGAAGGCTGTAAACTGGAAGTCATTACTATGAAAGATGCGGGTTTTCTAGGCCTCCTAGAGCAGAGTGCATCAGGATGGTCTTTGGGCCTACGATAATGGGGAGGAGGCTGTTAATGACCTTCTACTTTCCTCTACCATCTGCCCCAGGAGAGCCATGCTGGAGGCTGGGCGTATGATCCCTTCAGGCTAGGCCATGTTTCCTGCATATTGACCAACCCAAGGATTTTATAGAGAGGAGGCAAAGCCTTGGTTAGCTTGAATGTCCCAACTTTACTACACAGAGTAAATGTTTTGGTTGAGTAGAATCTCAGTGATTTCAGAGTCCTTACTCTAGAGCCCAGAGGAATTCTGCTGTGTGTCCTTAGCAATAGCTTCGGGTTTCTTTTCTAACAGGCTGTAGCGCTGCCTTTGTGAGTTTGGTCCTTTGTGCTTGAGATTACACAGTTAGCATAAAAAATAAAATAAAAAATAAAAAATAAAAAAGAAAGGAAAAGGGATAAAAATTCCTCTACCAAATTTTTCCAGAAACCTTTTTGTCAATGTGCTTTTTTAAAATACCAATTCAGAATTTATTTGATTTTATTTTCGCATATTAACAATATTCCTCTTCAAGTTTACAAGGCCACTTCCAGTTGTACATATCAAATTTGCTTGGGCAGAATCTGATGAACAAGAAATCTGCATCAATTTCCCAGCTACTATACCTTCCCAGACCCTTTCCTTCACAGGTAGAAACCATAAACATGCCATGAATAGGCTCTATGTGCTGGGAGCCTTTCCTCCTTCAGCAATCATTTCAAAGCCCTCACCACAGACACCGTGTCTACCTTCTGATGAACTGGCCAAGTAATTAAAACATAAATTTGGAGCCCCTTCACCAACTCTGACAGTACTTGCTGCTTTCAGGGTTAGCCTTAAATGAATTAAATACTGATTCAAAATGTAAGTCCACATCATTGTGGGGGGATACGGCTCACCTTTTAGAGTGAAAAACCAAACCTGTGGTGGTTTAAGCTGAACATCCGAAGAATTTGCCACATGGTCACGTGTCCATGAACACAGAATTACTCGTGTGTACTGCTCCATCTCCTTCAGTTAATGCTGGTTCAGGGAGACCCTGTCCTCCCCTTCCCCGTCCTCAGGACACAATGATTTTTAGAGGTGACAGCCTTGGAGAGCTTTTCTTACTTTTTCCATTTTTGCCTTAAATCAGTTTGAAAAGCACAGATGCAGTGATGGTGTACGGAATCTTTCATTTTTGAAGCACTGCACAGGGACATGGCTGGTCATTTCCACGGCCACATATCCCAGTGTTGACTTTGAACCCCACTCCTGCTTTGCAACAAGATTTTTCACCCATTCTGAAAGCTCTTTTCCTCTTGAACTCAGGCAAATGAGCTAAAAAGCCCCCTGTTCTGGATGCACATGCCCTGGACCTTAGACACCCGCAGCATATGGGCACATAGCAAAGGCACTGAGACCCTGGAGAGCAAGGAGCCCTGTTCAGCTGATATCAGCTCAGCATGCCCAAGCCTACCTGGCCCAGTTGTAGGTTTCTTTCTTACTAGAATAAGTGTTGCTTCAGAGAAAGGCAGCTTTAATTTTTTTATTCAGAATATATTTTAGGGTATTTAAAAAATCCTGTTTGTACTATTTTGGCCTCAAGATTAATGTGTGCCAGGAAAGAACAGTTTGTAAATTGGTTATGTTGCCCCTTGATTTTGATGGTTTACCGTAAAGATACTTTCTGTTGACCAGTGGCTAATGGTGGGTGTAGTCAGGTTTGACGTTGATTCTTGCTTTTCACTCCAAAAAACTGAGGTTAACAGTCTTCCTATAAAAAGTTTCATGAGTGGCAAAGAAGGTTTGCCTCATGTCGTAATTATATTTTTGCACTTGATGCTAAACATTTAGAGAATTGAGAAATGTGCCAATTGCCTTGCCTGTAGAAGGGTGTCTTTAGCTCTACCACAATTCAAGCTCTTGAGTTCTACATATTTATGTTTACAAAGGTTGGTTCCTGCCCTCAGTCAGGGGGCTCCAGACATAAGACTGCTTTGGGATCTCAGTATATTGTTCCCCAAAAGGGCTCCATTATACTAGTGTGTATCTATGATGAATATAAATGTAGATTCCACTTGAGACTTCTCCTGTACAATCCTTTTTACTCCACTGAATCTGTAGGACTGAAGTGCTATGGGCTCTGTGAAAATTAGCCAAATATCAGTGTAGTTGGTAGGTTGGTGAGTCACAGCTACTGAAAAAAATAGGAAGGTTATAACATTGACTTCGAAATCCTTTGAAAGAATTGACCTAATGTGTCAATGCTTAAGAAAATACACATGGCTTAATTGAGGCTGTAGAGGAAGATGTTCATCCTTGCATGCATGTACAGGCTTGTATGCTGCTAGTCATAGACACTTCACCTTATAATATTGCAACAAACATTCCAAGTTCCTGTCCCTCTCCCTATCAGAGCCTGCGATATAGACAGGAGAGAAAGGAAAGGCCCCATGGAAGGTATGGGCTCTCTTGCTGGATTCCATTGCATCAATTTTAAGCAATGATTTGCAAGGAGAAAAATTAAATCAGATGGAAGGAATTGAGAAAGAGATGGCTTCCTATGAATTCCTCTTAAGAACTGAAAGCAGTATATATGAGACAGATAAACTGAAAAAAATAGGAAGCAAGAAAAGGGGAAAACAAAAGGAAAGGGGCAGAGCAGAGAGAAGAAAAAGGTGTGAGAGGAGGGGCAGAAGAAGAGGTGGCACAGTATTGGAGGTGTCCTAGCGTTAGGGCAGCTGAGTACTAAATTACCGGAAAACCTCCGGCACCTACTCCTTGCTCTGGTACAGTGGAGAACTGCAGACTGCTCAGATACACAGTGCAGAAAGCTGGCATGCTGTCACAAGCCTGCAGTCTCAACATTTGGGAGGCTGAGGTAGGAGGTGTGAAAGTCTGAGGTTAGCCTGTTGTAGCCACACACACACACACACACACACACACACACACACACACACACACACACACACAGGAGAGTTAGGGGAAGGGACAGAAAGACTTTAGAGTATAATATATAGTGAAATTAGAGATGATTTTATTGTATTTTCATGTTCACAAATGCACATAAATTTTAGAATGAGCCTGTACAATAAGTCATTATCTTTTAGAAAACATCGTCCACCCTCCCACCACTGCTTACAGCTTTACACAGTTGCTGCAAGTGTCGATTCATGCTTGCTTGCTCCTGCTCTGCTCTGAGCTCCTTGCCCTCTGTTGCTTTCCCCTCTTGAGCTTTGGTCTGGACCTGATGCCACTTGCTTTGTGTTTGAGTGCAAGATGGCCATTCCCATCGGACATTTGAGGGTGGCTGTTCATTTCCGCTAAGCTTGACTCCTGTTGCCGACCTCTGCATCCTCATTGCCAGTGATCTTAAAGGCTCAGCAGCTGGGTATAGCATGTCAGAGAGTATTGAACGACTCAGTTCTCTGAGGGTTCCCAGGGAAGGATTTATTCTGAAAGAGGAGGGGTAGTCATTCACCCAGGGCAAGGCACACTACCAATTTCTCCTAAGGAGGTAGAGTGGCTGGTTCACCAAAGGAAAATAAAGAACCTCAGCCAAGCTCCCCACACGCCTCCCTCCCAAGGCCAAGTGCCTCCTGAACCTTCCTCTGGATCATTAAGACAGCAGCTCTGCCCATGGCAGGCTGAGCACAGAGTCCACCCCATAAATGTTGTTGACCAGCTTACTTCTCAGACCCTGTCAATGGGCCTTTCATTCCTGGGAACGTTAGCAAATTCTCTGAAATAGCAATGCAATATTGAATGTTTTTCCTAAGTCTTTGACTGAAAACTTAGTGAGGAAAATTGGTGCACTAGTCTAAGGCTATTAAAAATGATGTTTAAAAAACTGTAATGACTCTGGGAACACATGAGCTTTCTCTATATTCATTCTGCATCAGGTACCCAAAGCCTCGTCCTCCACCTGGGATTTATTGATGGGCTGAGCCAAATGAGTTAAGTAAATATTTAGTGAGTCCTCAAGACATTAAGCACAATGCTAGGAGTCTAGGAGACAAACAATGATGGAACGTGGGCCTTGTGTTCAAGGAATGCAGAATAAGGTGGTCAGCAATGAGATGTGATATGAACTCTTGATTGTGAATTTTAAGAGAGACATTTTCATTTCTACTTATTAGATGCTTTTCTTTCAACTGAGATGAACTATCCCTCTTTTATTCAAATGTCCATTTTGTACCTTTTTAGCAAGATACACTTTGTCCATTGGTACAGTGCCAGCTTAAATCTTGATCCACACATCTCTCAATAAATGTTTACCTAATGACTGATTGCTATGTGCCATGAATTGATGCAAGACTTATTGAGATGCCAGAGAACAAAAGTTCATTACAGACATACATTTTAGTACGCACACTTACATACAATCTCATGCATAACCCCATGTATGTGGATTAGGCACTTGGTGTCTGTAGGTTTTACACCATAAATTTAACTAACTACAGAAAAAAACCTCATTTTTAAAAAACCTATATCTGTGATGATTACATACAGACTTTTCTCCATTATTATTCCCTAACCAAAATAGTGTAGTAATTATGTATATTGTCTTTAGATATTATAAATACTATAGAGATGATTTAAAAAGCTACGAGGATGTGAATCAATCCCTCACAACATGTGTATCTATATGTGCATGTGTGCACATATTGTACATATGTGGCCATGCATGTATGTATGCATGTGTATGTTTTATGCATTTGTAAAGAGTGCAGCCACACAGCTTTTCCTTGTTAGGAATGGATTAAAGCTGTGAAGAGAAAGCAGGCCCAATGGAAGTGTTGGAGGATGAGGGCTCTCCTGAGATGGAATGTGTAATGCAGGCAGCTTGTCTGAGTGGAGCCTTGCCAGTGTCTGGGGGAAAAAACACCAAGTGCAGGGTGCCCAGCAGGTGCAGAGGCCCAACCAGGGTGAAGAGGGAACTGATGAAAAACAGTCAAAAGGCCCACATGTGTGTGGCAACACGGCTGAAGGGCGAGTGATTGGCAGGAGGCAACGTCTAGAGACGAGAGGGGCTGATCAGCCTGTGCTAGTGATGTTGCTCACATTTCAGCTGTGGAGCTTTTGGGGCACAGAAGCAACCTAATTTGACCTTCATTTACAAAGACCATTTTGAGGCAAGAGAAATGCCTCAATAGTTATGAGAGTGTACACAGCTCTGGTGGAGGACCTCAATAAAATACCAAGAACCCTGATCAGGATCACAACTGCTTGTAACTCCAGCTCCATTGGATATTTGATGACAATGGCTTCCTCCTACACCTGCAGTCACCTGAACACACACACACACACACACACACACACACACACACACAGACACACACACACACACACACACACACACACACACACACACACCTAAATAAATAAATAAAAACAACCTTTAACTTTTAAAATCACCACTTTGGCCACTCTGTAGGAAATACTTTATATTCCTCTTTCAGAAAATGAATACATATCTGCTCTTTTAATTTTAGTCTTAGACTAGAACTTACATGAACACACTCTCTTCGTTAGTTAAAAGTGAATGTCTAATAATTTCTCATTGTTATCAAAGGCAGTTTCTACCTAGAATATTGAACTCAGTAGAAGTACAAACCACATGACAGCTGGACCCCCAACCCTGCCCCCCCCCAGCAGTGAGGTTCCATGTTAGAAGTGTCAAGCTAGTGGTTCACCACTTGGCACTGTGAACGATTTAACACCAAGTGGACACTGGCCTTGGGACCTCTTCCCTGGCATTCATTTATTGCACTATGCCAGATGGCGCTGTGTGCAAGGCTCAGGGTAAGACAAGAGGGTGAGTACTCACATCCCTTTTGAATGTTCAAAATTCCTTCAAGTTCCCAATGGCAACTACCTCATGCCCTCACAAATCTACTCTTGATTGGAGGAGCGGCTTACCTCAGGCCACACCTGTCCTGAGGGCATCCCATGTCAGCAACCGGATGATGGAGGAAGTTCCAGCATACTCTCTCCAACATAGAGCAACTCTGAAGACCTATTCCAGCTCCAGAGCTCTTGAGGTTAGACTGTACCCAGTTGAGCCATGCAATGGCCGAGCTTGACTTTGTGTCCCAGCTTGTTCTATCCTCCTCGGCACTGTGTGTCCCCACAAGTCTTTCCCTTCAACCTCCTGCCTGTAACCATCTCTATCTGTCTCTTGGGAATATAGTTTGAGACTACCATTGTGTAAGGATATAAAGTATCTTTGATGTCCCATATGAGCCCAGGGCTCTTGTCTGTGTGCTGAGAGGCTCATTTCCACATAAGACCCAGGGGAACTGCAGGCCGGCAGGGACTCTAGGAATGTTCCCAGTGCAGTCTCCGTGTAAGGGCTGTCTAGGTCTGAGGAGAAAGGTCCTGCTGTAAGCTCCTGAAAATAGAAGGAGAAAGTTGACCATGTAGCAGTGTTGATGGGAAACACAGACAAGCACTCTAGGAGATGCTCATTTACAATGGGGGAAACAAACAGACAAAAAACAAAACCACATTCTCAATGAACAACCTTGCAATTCTTAAAACCACAGCAATGTTTTATGTGCTGGCTGTTTTATCATAACACTACATTTTTTCCTTGAAGTGCTTTGAGAAGAGAATGTTTCTCTTCTTGATACTAGATTTGTGGTATTAAGCAAGTGGCTTTTAGACACTCAAATTACTCTGTAAAACAGGGGGTGGAAATAATAGAAGCTAGTTTCCAGCTTCTGTTCTGAGAAGTTCACAGGAATCAACTGCTGGGAATGGCGTCCTGCCCATGATCGACTGTTTACAATTGCTATTGTTACTTAAGTACATTTCTCCCAGAAATACACAAGTGACAAATTTTGAGGTGTGTGGCCTCAAAAGCCAGATTCAAGTACCACAGATTTTATTCCTCCTATAATGCTACTTAGATGACCATGAGCCAAACAAAGTAGAAAGAATTTTGAGATATCTGCTATGCCCCAGTAGTAGTATATTTGGATGTTTCCGCAATTTCTAGCTATCAGAGCTTCAGGGAATAATTTGTTAGTCATTTTATTCTTCATGCCTGTAAAATGGACACAGAATAGTGAAGTATTCAGGTCTGTGCAAACTGCTCACCATAATGATCACATAGATGGTGTTTAGAGACCTGCCATTGAGGGTCGTGAAGAAGTAGCCACAGTTACCCTGACATCATAGTGGGCCTTCACATGGGATGGTGACACCCGTGCTTCGGTGATGACTGGTCTGCCTCTCCAGTTGACCCTCATTCACTCATGCTGTAAAGAAGCCTTGCTTGATTTGCAGACAAAGCAGAGGCATACTCTGTGGCTGAGAAGTAGACATCAAGCCTGGGTTCCACATGGTTAGAATGGGACCAAACCCCGAGACCAGTTGTTTTTCACGCTGAAGATGGACTTAGGGCTCAGATCAGCAGAGCCCGGCTCCTGGCTCATCTCAGACCTCACATTGGATTACTAAAGGCGGTAAGTCCTAGCACACCTGGGCTGTAAGCACCCATGAGGCATCGGCAGCATGAGTCTTCCAGCGTGGGGTTCTCTGAGCCCAGGAACTGTTCTGAACCAGGGTTCCGCTGCTCTGTAAAAGTCTTCATTCCATTAGCATGACAAACAAATGTAAAATTAAGAAATTTGTTTATTTTAGTTCTTATAGTAAGTCACATTTTGAGTAATGTTTTAGAAGAGTTTCGGCCTCCAGATATCCTATGTCTTTGTTCTCTGAAGTGGGTAAAGATGCTAATCAAATAGTTACAATGTAGTACAAAGAATTCTTTCAATATTTGGATGGCTCATTACATTTTATTTAAACCTTATTATTCAAATGTATTAACAT
The DNA here is from genome assembly GCF_964271855.1 of Acomys minous. Taxonomy (NCBI): domain Eukaryota; kingdom Metazoa; phylum Chordata; class Mammalia; order Rodentia; family Muridae; genus Acomys; species Acomys minous. Next base: position 52,044,052 of record NC_140495.1, read on the forward strand.
TAACATCAAGAAACGAGTGACCTTGTGGAGATCTGAGATTCATGTCGGCAACAAAAAGAAACTCTTGTAATCTCTGGGGGAAACATTCTTTAGAACCACAGGTAGGGAGAACAAAAATATTATAGGTTAGGACTGTTTACCTTGATGTTTTTTCCAGCTTCCATCACAACAAAGTTTTACTGTAAGTTAGGTGGCAGCCAGGTGAGTCACAGAACACATAAGGCTGTATTCGGTAGCCCTTTCATCATCGGTCCTACACTAAGGCCAGTAGTTAGGGTGCTCACAGTGTGGAAAGAAACCTAGTACAAGTCTACACTCTTTCCTGTTTCTATCCAAGAGTCACACCAAACACTAAACTATACTTTGTTCGATCTTAAAAAAAAATTATTTAAATAACCACCCACTCCCAGCTCCCATAGCACTGCTCTCTCGGTTTCCACTTCCGTTTTGTTTTGTTTTTAAAGCTATAAAGCTACAACCCTGTTTACATTCCGGTGAAGTATTTTAGCAATTCATAGCTAATTTATCAATGACCATGCAGCTGCAGACTGTGCAGTTTTAAAAAAATATACCTCGCCCTTCGTGTTTACATAGTCTCTGAAAGCCTGGGGTAGTGCAGGATGTGTGCCCCCAGAGTCATTAGGAAGGTCCACCAGAGCGCCAGCCTGTGATGGCAGAGAGATGTTTGCATTATAGCCCAACACATCATTAAGGACACAATTGTTATTTAATGTGGCACAATCATCTTTCTACCCTTCGTGAAACCCACTTAAGTAATTACCTTCTTAGCTCATTGGCTTTGTGAGCTGCCTGCTTAGAAAGGGTTATATCTAAGGAAATGTTAGAAACCTGCCTCACACATTATCTCTTTAAGCTGGATTGTACTTACTAACATATTCAAGGTGAAGATCTTTTTCCCTACTTCCCTGAAACAGTGAAGGAACTCCAAGGTAAACCAATGCTTTAGAGCACCGGCAGGCTTTCAAGAGACTAAGAACATGCTACCCGAAGGCTCATCTGCCTCAACCATCCTAAAACAAACAAACAAACAAACAACAACAACAACAACAACAAACTAGGACCTGCTCTGTAGCTTCAGCTGGATATTCGTTTACACCAATCAGTTTTTCAAAAAATCAAAGTGAAATACTATTTTAAAATTTGCCCTGGCTTTCTCTTTTTAAGACATAATATACTTTAACAAAGCTCAGATAGCTCACTAAGCTGCCACGGTGCCTTCTAACTGCTGTAGTTTTGAGGGCTCAGTTTGATTTGTCTAGATATTAAGATGGAAGTGTTAAAGAATGCTCAGAACTTATTTTCAGAGCTCATTTAAACATCTTTCAAGAAGATTTAAAAAAAATGACGTGTCCGCGATGAGTCTGCAGAGATTTTGAATCATTTAAAGAGAGATGAGCCCAGGCACAGAATGGAAATCACTTGAAAATGCACATCTGCATTTTAAACTTTAGGCTCCCTCTCAAAACACACCGTGCAATTGTGTTTACTATAAATACAGTGAGGTAAGTCTGAAACACCTTTATCTTATTTGGCCGCTCTGTGTCTGAGCCTCTTTGTTTGAACAGAAATGTCAGCTGTATTTTACTTTATTATATAAAAAAGTTTCGGAATTTAATTAAGGGTCAAGTACCAGCAGTAGATAAATGCAACAGCTAAAGCATATTTCTGATCACTCTGAAGTCTGCAATCATGAAAATTATTATCATTGAGTAGAACTGGTCCCAGTGATGGTGCCTGGGAGATGGATTCTGTGTTACTCAGCCGTCATTTACATAATAATGGGTTCCAGTTCTCATCAGCACCTTTTGTTTGTACAGTGCTTACTGCTACAGTAAATTGTCAAAATGTCATTCCTCTCCAATCAGCCAGAAAATATCAACAGTAAACAAGGCGCAGGAAGAAATTCTCTGATTTGAAGTGTAGCATCAGAAGAGAGGGGCTGAAGTCTCCGTGATCACTTGAAACATGTTATTGTGGGGTTTCCTGTATGTAATACAGCCACCCGGCAAATGAAAACCGCCTCTCTCTCTCACCACCTCCACCCAACCCCTTTAATAAAGAAATACCACTCTGTCGCTGAGGTCACTGAAACCCTCAGGACCATCTCTGGGCATGGATAGATTTGTCATTGCCACCCTGTCCCCTCTTCCTGGGATCAGCCTTTCCCATTTCTAGCAGGGTATGTCAGATTCAAAGGGCCTGGGTCTGTACAGTTTTCTTGTCTATGTCTAGTCTTGATGCTTGGCCAGTGTGACTGCAGAGAATGAAGGAGTTCGGTGTGAATTTGGCCCAGGACCTGGCTGCCATCAAACAGGGCCAAGGCTGAATGGCATTCATCAAGTGCCGAAGGGAAACCTCTCTTTTCTCAGCTGTAGAGCAAAGTTCAAAGCTGAAAATTTGCCCTTCATTTTCCTAGTTGGCTCTTGTTGAACTCTGAGGCCTGGCACCAAAATCAGAGCTGTAAATTTTGGTCATTGGGTCCCTGTGTCCGGTTTCAGAATTACTACTACTACTACTACTACTACTACTACTACTACTACTACTACTACTATTATTATTATTATTATTATTATTATTATTATTATTATTTCATCAACATATTTTTTTGATCTTGAGGGAAACCTCTGCCGGATCAGGAGAGGTTGCGGTGAATTAGTACCCGCAATGTCTTCTAACCATTATAGTTACCAAGTATGTTAAAATTAAAGACTTCACATTGTGTTTGAAATAAAAATGAATATAGTGGCACACTGCCAAGAGTCCCAGAAACCACTCTTGTGTGGAATTGAAACATTTGGCTCATATAATACTTAATTTATTTTTATGAAATGACACGTTATATAAATGTATATTTAAAATAGAGAGGCACAACATTTTTTTTCAGTAAATTTCTTTGTTTTCTGTCTTATACAGCTACACATGGTTATGGCATAGCTAAACAGAACAACAACAACAAACAACAACGACAACAAAATAAACCAGTAAGTTTTCCCAAAATGTTTTTTTAAAGCAACGTATCCTCTCAAATATTTCAAAATACAACCCTGTAGTAAGGCTGCCTGAGTCAAGGCTCTGGGAAAAAAAAAAGCAGGAGTTTTAGAATCCATTGAAACGAAGTGTTGACATCAGGAATATTCTATATTGCTTTCCATATCTTGCCACTTTATTTTGCTTGGCTACTTCTAATTTTGCACCCCTTCCTCACTTCTCTTTGCAAATCCAACATTGTCCGAACTGTTTAGATTAGGAAGCCTGGCTGAATGGAAGCGCTGCAATGCTGTGGTGATGCATCCATGAACGGGGTGGGGGCGTGGGGCACTGAGAAGTCTGGCCGCGCAGAGAAATAGGGCTGATCAGCAGTAATTACCCTGACACCTCATGCAGTACGGGGAATTAACTCCCAGGACTTTGGGCTGAATGAAGAAGTTGATGTCTCTCGCTGTGAATGCATCACTGGCTGAACCCATTACCAGCGCAAGCGTAGATGGGAATTTGCTATACACTCTTTTCTTGGGTTGGCAATGTTGAGTGCTGTACAGAAAAATGAGAAAGTAATACAGAATGCTGCAGCCACAGCTATGTGTATTTTTGTTAAGGCCTTTTCTTTTTGATCCCATAGCCTTTCCATAATATGTAAATAAAAGTGAAGGGCCCTGGCAACCATTGTCTGGAAAAACAGGAGTTTATTGTCATAAAGAGGAGGTTAGTCTGTCACTGAAGTAGTGGAGGTATTGCAGGACCGACTTATAGCAAGGGAAGTGCTGGAAAACACAGAGCAGAGGGAAACGCTGCTCAAAAGGCAACTAGTTAGCAGCTGCCACCATGACCTTTAACTGCATCCATGGTAACTGGGCTAAAGATGGAGTTCCATTTTATTATTCTCACACCCACAATGTTAAGCTTGTGAATCCCATTGCAATTTAATGGCTGAAATCAGAAGGCAGATCTGTGTTCATTGGACCAGTGCCGATACCCTCTTAGCTAATGAGCGCAATAAACATTTTCATGCCAGGAAGCCAGTCCTTGTGGAAATATCATGACATACAGGAATGTATACCCAAACACAAAGAAATGGTCAGTAAAGCCAGTCTTTTATGTGTATTTGCATATTCCAAGGTTCAAAGCCAACAATCTTTTAAGAAAAGGAATAATAATAACATTAAAAAAAGACTGCTAGACTATTAAAACCTGGGTCATACCACAAAGCTTATTGTGGATGACCAATCTGAAGAATTAAGAATCTGGAGCCTATGGCTGTAGCTGCCCATTCTATTGTTTTTCTTAACGAATCGTATTATTTATTACTGTATGCTTCCTTTGCTGTGGCTCTTGTGTGCTGGCATCTTTCCCCTGACCATACACAGTGTGGAACCTCCAGTTGAGAAAACAATGTACAAACAGGACCCACTTTTTTGCTACCAAGGAAGATACTTTATTGTAAGTTTGCCCTCAGAGCTGCTTCGTTCACAGTTTCTCAAGAATTGATGAGAACAGTCCACTCTCACTGTCACGGGAGCTGGATCTTAAGGGGATGTGTGGAATATGTATTGTTTTTTTTAAGCCCCAGAAGAAAATGATGATGCTAGTTAACCAGCACTAATATCACCTCTCTGGACAATTTAAGCAAACACACACACACACACACACACACACACACACACACACACACACACACACACATACATTTAAGTTTAGCATGAGCTGGGAACAGAATCTGAGCATTTCGAATTACAAGCAGCCAATCTCAAAGATTTAAGAACCATCAACATAGCATAGGAATTTTTAATTCTAACTTGTTGGTCCTCACCTTTTCATTAGTTCTTTTCACGAGACGTATTCTTCCCCTGTGAAGCTCACAAGCGTCAGTGGGCAGCTTGTATCAGAGGCTGACAGCTCTCCTTAAAGCCCATCAGATTTGTTCTAAAGCTCAAATTTATGAAAGTAATCTGAATGCGCGCTGCAAAAATTCCCACCCTTTCCTTTGTTTTACCTCAATAGTTCTAAAACACCCAGTAACATTTTGTTTTTGGTTCAATTGTTTTCTGAGAAGAAATGGGGCTTAATTAGTTTCCTTATTATGAACAATATATGCTTTCCTCCTGGAAATGCTCCAACTGGTTTGCCAGTAGAAGCCGCCTGTCCTCAAAACTACAAAGGTCAAAGAGGAAGTAATTTGGGTGCTTCTTATCTTTTAAAACAATGTCATTCTTCTATCATTACCAGAGAGCTTGAGGAGGGTTCAAAAAAAGGGAAAAAAAGACGAGACAAAAGAACTGAGAACTCAGAGAACTGAATAATCACACCTGTTTATTTGACTTCTGAAAGGGCAGGATGCGCCTCCATCAGTTAATAAAAGATGTTCCATCAATTTAGACAATTATACCAAAGATTAAGGATGTCATGCAGCTGTTGAGATCTCCTAGGTGACATTAAAAAATAATACGCTTTGGATCACATCATATATTAAATGACAACTGCCAATTTTTGAAAGACTACTCAAAAATCTTGCCTGAATGACAATTTTGAAGTTGAAACACTTTGTTCTTAACAGTCAAATTCATTGACATGAAACTGCTGCTTCTTGACTCAGGAAATGTGGCTAATAAGAGCTGTTCTGTTTATTGGCGTGAAAGTGGGTTGTAATATACAGTGTTTACAGCCCCGCATCTTTGCTTAATTAAAGCACACATAGGAAATGTTTTGCTAGCACATTGCTTGCTTTGAAATAGCTAAATATGACTTACATTTAAATATTTACCATCCCTTTGACTTGGTTTTCGTTATTAGGTTCAGAACAATTGCATTTTCTATCTTTAGTCTAGGAAAAACTTATCACAGACTGTCATTACCTGTCTGACCGTAGCCTCCAGAGGAAAGATCATTAGGGCTTATGATAATATGGCCCACCCCAACACTGTGGAACATCAGAGGCTATAGGTAAGTGCACCTGTCATTCACAACTCCCATTCCCTTAGCATGCACAGTGGTGTCTGCTCATCTTATAGACTGCTATACAAGCATCTACAATAACAGAGGGGCTGACAGGCATCACTGTAGGGCCAGAGAAATGTGCTATCATTTAGCTACCATTGTACAAACCTATTGCAGATTTCAGACCTGGGTAGGCTGATGCTCTCTGGACTCTCCATGAAACCTTATCTCAAGAAAGTCCCTTGTTCATTATTTGGCCCACCTGTGAAGTCTCCTGAACCCAGTGACGACGTGAGAAGCTTATCAAACTAGAACTCACGCACCAGTAAGGAGATCTGGAGATTTAGGAAATGAATGAGATGTCACTGACCAGTCTGTAGACTCTGTCATTTCTAGGGAACCTTGTTTTGGTCACTCACCCCAGACTTGCATTTTATCCCTGTTATGGATTACTGAGTCCTATTATAAAGTTTATGTATTGAAAACTTAGTCTCCACAGTTGCATATTGATTGTATTGGAAGTGGAGGGCTTTGGGAGGCAATTAGAATTAGCCACGTTTATGAGGTTGGGGTCTTGATGATGACAGGAAAATGGAAGACCTGAGATAGTACCCCTGTTTTGGCTTTCTTTATGGTCCCCTCTGTTATGCTAGGACACAGCAATGACAGCCCTCAGCAGGTGCCAAGCAGACACTATCACCGTGTTCTTGAGATTCCTACCTTCCAAAGCTGTGAATTGGATAAACCTCTTTTTTTTTTTTTTTTGGTTTTTCGGGACAGGGTTTCTCTGTGTAGCCTTGGCAGTCCTGGACTCACTTTGTAGACCAGGCTGGCCTCGAACTCACAGCGATCCGCTTGCCTCTGCCTCCCAAATGCTGGGATTAAAGGCGTGTGCCACCACCGCCCGGCAGGATAAACTTCTGTACTTTACAAATTTGCCAATTTGGTATATTTTGCTAAGGCAATAGAAAAACGACAAAGACAGCTCCCCAAACCTGGTTTCTGCTCCATCACTCTGCAGCATTCTCTAGCTCCTGTCTCTTCTTCTTGACTTTTCCCTCTATACTGTCAGACACAGCATCAAACACTTCTGGATTGTTTGCCATGGCTGTGGATCTTTCTCACTTCCTACTTTTCAAGGTCTGGTGCCCTCCACAGCATATTTTTGCTTATGTAGAAAAGTGACACCTCCATTATTATCTTCAGCAACATAACATTCTTTTATCAGCAGGAAAGATGGGATTTTACACATCTTCTCCCTGGGCATCTCTAACTAGCCTCATTTAGCCCATATGCCTATCCTATGTGGAAAACAATTCCAGAAGTTTAAATACATTTCCAGAAACAGGAAGCCATTTTGGTCAGCAGTAATAGAAAGACCAACTATGGTGATGGAAGCACGGCCCTTGTTGCAGTTCTGTGGTGTGGATGCCGTGGTCGAAGCATCCTTAGCTCCTAGGTAACATTATTTTCTGATGTCCAATTAGAGATCCCATGTCTTCATGAGTTTGATTATTTAGAGGTGTGAGACAGCATTCAAAAGAATTACAACATTCTTGGAGAATGTCTTCCAATCGATTTACTGACCCTTTAATGCTCACTGCAAAGCATCGATGATAGTTCTGTGTGTGGAGCCTCCTTGTGCATGCCCATTATGGGATGTGCCTGGGAGTGATTATTTGCAGTGTTCACCTAACATTTATTTCATGGTCCCATCACAGTGATAATCAGAAGTAAACCCGTTGACTCAGTTGACACATTTTGGAGGCAAAATCCTCCTGTAAAAAGTCATCAACAGAAAGGGAATCAAAGATCAGAAGTTTTCTTTAGGTGAGTTTCTATTTACACATACACATCTCCCTGATTCTGTTTTCTCAGAGAGCAAAGTGGGTGATAATGGAATTAATACAAAACATATTTTTCATTTTTAAGAACAGTTTAAAAACAGAATATAATTTTATTTTCCAGATTTTTAAAGTTAAGTATTACTATTAATTTATTATTTGCATGATGTGTTTTGATGCAGGATTCAAGGATTGTACTTAGGTCATCAGGCTTGTACAGCAGGCATGTTGCTGGCTCATATTTGGCTTTTCCCCTCTTTAGTTTTGAGCATTTTCCAAAATTAATTTATGCATATGTGTATGCGTCTGCTTGTCTGCAGGTGCACAAAAATGCATGTGAGCACTCTTGGAAGACGGAAGGGTGTTGAGTCACAATATGGGCAGTAGGAGCAGAGCACAGGTCCTCTGCAAGAGCATCAAGTGCTCTTAATCACTTAGCCGTCTATGCCAATTTCATTTGAAACCACTGCAGGGACTCAGTTTATATAGGACTTCATTGTATCTCTGTGTACAAGAGTCTGGGTTGTGTGAGGACAAAGACAAATCACAGATACTGCCAGACCTCTTTCCCAGAAAGACAAAAATCCCAGAAGTTAGAGAAACAGCTCTGGATCCCCGAGGGTCTTCCCCGCCAGTGAGTGTGCTCTGCTTGGGGAAGAAGAGACACCCTGCAGAAAGCTTTAGGAGAAAGGCTGGTAAACAGGGAAAGGCAATTTTCTTAAACGTATCAGTTCTCAGACTCAGTTGGAGAAACAAAAGCAACATGTTTGAGATGTGGCAAATGATAAGCTAACAGGGGAAAGCTGGGAAAGCACAACAACTAATGAGAAGAAACAAAAGAGAGTTGAGAGTCACGGAATGGCTTTATGGGGATATGTCAATAACGTCCAGGAACTGAGCAAACACACAAACCCTAGGACCCTGATCGTGGAGTAATAAATAAGGCAATTTGCATGCACCGCTGCTTCAAATGGAATTGTATGGGAAGCAAACTAAACAATAATTCAAAATAAAAAAATCATCCCATCCTCAAATAAATCCACAGCTCCCCTTATCAAGTAGCAGAGAGCACCAACAATTCCATACAGTGTAAGGATGCCATTTTAGCAGAAGGTCAATTTAAGATGCAAAAGGACTCATACGTGAAGAACGATATGTGTTTCTGCAGCATAGATCACACCCTAGAATGCTGTGTTAAGTGCCAGGCACATTACACTCCTGGTGTTATCGTTACTGGTTCCACGATGGAAGTTCAAAAAGACAAGTAGGTCAAAGAGAGAAAAGTACTACAGATTAGACTGGGCTATCTATGACAGTCCTTAGGAATCAGAACACCAGACATTCCCATTTAAAATAGGTCTGATGTAATGGAATTTGAAGGTGTGTTTTGTTCTCCTCTCTGACGTATTTGGAACTGTTACGATGCAAGGATTCTCTAAGTGTATCATGCTAATGAATGCTACTGTTTGTTTTTGCCTTAGCACACAAGCAACTAGATCAGTCAGGTAAGTCTGATTATTCCATCCTGCACAAAAATAGAAACATACAGACAGGGGAAACACATCAGATCAGATGCACTCTAGAACCAGGCAATGCCAGACAATTTGTGCTGACACCTTAATTAGGACATGTTTTCAGCTGGCCAGTCTTTCCGAAAGACCTTAATTGTTTGCGCTCAGAAATGCTCTCCCATTCTTACGTTGTTTTTCCTGTGATTCCAAAGGTAGTTTAAGATGGTAATAATTTGGTGTGGTCAAAGAAAAAGGTAGTTTAGATTTATTTTGTCCAACTTAAATATAAAAAATTAGAAGCAGAATTGTGTGTGTGTGTGTTGGGGGGGGGGAGGTTCACGAGCAACTGGGGGGAGGCCAGATGCAGCCCAGTCGTCAGGAACTGTATTTTGAGAGCAGATCTTTTATTGGGACCTGGGGGTCACTGATTAGGCTATGGTATCTGGCCAGTACACTTCCACCCCTCTAGTCCTAGGGTGACAAGCACACCCCATCTCTTCTGAGTTCTTATGGGGCTACTAGAGATCAACTCATGTCCTCATGTTTGCAAAACAAGCACTTTCCTAAGAGAGTTCTACCATTTTTGAAATTTTCCCAATACATTACGCTAGAACTTTGTATCTACATGTGAGTTGTTGGAATTCAACTATATTATTTCTACAAATTTCAAGACAAAGTACTTTGAGGTAAGTCTCTATCTACTTTGTGCATAATGATTGATAGGGAATGCCTGGTGTCTTCCTATGGCTCTTCCTATGGCTTTGGGCTCTCCATGAGCCTGCACAGGTCACTTTGAATAAGAATCTGCCATCAACATCCAGGAAATTAATCCACTGGCCTTAGTGTCTAAATATGAGAGGATATTGACTCAGAAGCCTTGATCCATTCCAGATGGAGAGTACTTTATTGAAAATTGGTACCATTCTGTGGTACCTGGCACTCTATGGTACCTGGCACTCTGTGACAGGGTGTAAAGCATGTCCTTGCAATGCTTTCAATTTTCTTGCTTTTCTTTTGAGCTGAAGTAACTCAACTGTGTGTGTGTGTGTGTGTGTGTGTGTGTGTGTGTGTGTGTGTGTGTGTATGTGTGTGTATTTGAAGATGGCTAAATACTGTATTGGCACCATGAGGTTTCTTGATTTATAATATATATTATTGTTTGTTACTTTGTCAAGAGTGGCTTCTGCTATGTCAATCTCTCTGTTTTCGTTTGCTTTCCCCTGTGCTGCAGAGCACACTGGGAATGAGTCATGTGTGGCAGTCTAAAGTTAAATACTTTTAAATTAAATATAATGACGATTTCAGCTCATTTGTATTTTTCTTTTTCTTTTTTCTCTTTTTTTCTTTATTTTAATTTTGCAATTTTTTGTTTGGTTTCTTGAGACAGGGTTTCTTTATGTAGCCTTGGTTGACCTAGACTCACTTTGTAGACTAGGCTGGCCTCTAATTCATAGATATCTGTCTGCCTCTGCCTCTCAAGTGATGGTGTTACAGGCATACACCACTGTGCCTGGCTAAGATATTAGCTTTTAATAGCATTAATCATATTGCAAATACAGAATAGTTATATATGACTAGTAGGTACCAATATGAGAGAATGAATAAAATGCTCTGCAACTTTGCTTCTTTCTAGATAGTTCTGTGTTTGTGATTTGAAATGTGGGTCAATTTCACATTTCAATTACATAATCAAGTCTATTTCCCACTTCTTGATAAATAGATTTATTGCTATGGAATAAGCCTTAACTATCACTGTAGCAACAGAATATCTGAGAACAGGTGATTTGTGAAGAGAAAAAGTTCTTTAGTTAAAGCTTCTGAAGGTCTAAAAGCAGGGAATCAGAGTCCCCCTAGCTCCTCCTGTTGGTCTTGTATGGCTCAACTCACATGGAAAAAAGAAAGAGGAAGGGGCCATGTGCAGACAGGGCTGGGCACTCAAGATGGCCTCCCATTACTGCCACCTACATCAGTGCAGTTTCAGAGAGGCAGCCTTCTCAGTGGAACAGTAACCCATCTTAATGACCTAATCACCTCTTAAGGCCTCATCTGATCACTGCTGCACAATTGAGACTAGATTTCAATGTGAGTTCTGGCTGGAGCATTCAAACTGCTACAGACAACAGGCAGGCTGCCTTTCTGTGATGACAGCCAGCTCTCTCCAGATAGAGAAAATTATCCGTTGATATAACATTTACATTGTGTTAGAAAATACAAGGAATGTACAGAAGATTTAAAGTATAGAGGATAATATACCTGAGATATAGGTAAATGCTCTACTGTTTATATAAGGCACTGGAAGACTGGACAGGAGTAAGCAGTCTTACTGACTTTCAGTACTACTAACTCCTTACGTATTGATACTGTTATTACAACCATTGTTGTTCACGGCAAGATTTACAAGTGCTTGGGATGTTTAGAAAAGATAGAATTTAAAGTTGTGGGTGTTCTGAGTCTCTTAGACATATCTGTGGCTGGAAACACAAAGCTTCTGAATACACAGCGCAGGTTCTGGTTCCTAGATATCATGAAGTAGCCTGGTAGGACTGACTCCCCTATGTTGATAACAATTATAAAATTGACCTAATTTAATTTAAATGGACAAACAGCCACATAAGTTGGAGTAACCCTTAAGAGATGGAAATTAAGAAAAGATTTGAGGGAAGTGTGATACAGCCAAGAAAAAGTCATGGCAGCAGGACTGAATGCCGGTGGGTGACTGTCCCAGGCCCTCCCTACCCAGAATATGGCTTTGGTGGTGGGAAGTCGTAGTCAAATATACTTGAATGTCAGGATACTGTTTTGGAGGCTGGACAAGCAGCCAAAAATCAAGATATAAATTATGAAGGGATGTGGCTACAAGAAGAGAGGGCCCTAAGCCAGTGCCAAAACTTTTCAAGTCCTTCGTTCTCTTCAAACAGTGAGTATTAGGAGATCTCTGGAAACCTGGAAACACAAAACAAGACAAAACCAACCCCTATCACTCCTACTTCCATCATCATTACCACCATCACCACTATCACAATAACCACCACAGTGCCCAACAACAACAATAACAAAACACTCCAACACCTGAAAGCTGAAATAATTCAATAAGAGTTTATAGATGTTAACATATTACCTAAACACAGATTTTAGTTTGAGTAGCCAAATTAACATTTTGATACTACAAAAATGAGCCTTAAAAGGTAGTAGATTTGAAGCTTTCTAATAAAGCTAAAGAACGGAGGAAAACAGTTCAGGAAAATAGAGATTTATAGGTCTACAGAACACCATAAAGCCTCCTAACAAATATGCAACTGTAGATAGAGTTCTGAGTTTCTATGCATGTTGTCTTCAGTGTCTAAAACTGAATTAAAACAAAGATACTAAATGTGCTACAAAACAAGAAAACATGGTCTACACCAAGAAAGACACCATCTAGAAGAAAATTTCCCCAATGTAAAGAAAGAGATGCCTATAAAAATACAAGATACTCTGAGTGCTACCAGGTCTCCCCCTCCAGGGGACACGGTCAAATATGAGGCACCAGAGTACATGTGAAAGTCATACCCTACTCTCCACTCAACTGTGGAGAATGTCCTGTCCATTGGCTAGATCTAGGTAGGGATTCGAAGTTTACGGACTGTATTGTCCTTGGCTGGTACCATAGTTTGAGCGGGACCCCTGGGCCCAAATCTGCCTATCATAATGTTCTTCTTGTAGGTTTCTGGTGACACTCAGAGGAAGGATAGCAGGCTACCAAGAAGAGACTTGATACCCTATGAGCATATAAAGGAGGAGGAAGTCCCCCTCAGGCACAGTCATAGGGGAGGGGAGTAAGGGGAAAATGGGAGGGAGGGAAGAATGGGAGGATACAAGGGATGGGATAACCATTGAGATGTAACAAGAATAAATTAATAAAAAAAAAAGCAAAAAAAAAAAAAAAGGAAAAAAATACAAGATACTTACAGAACACCAAATAGATTGGATAAGAAAAGAAAATCCTCCTGCCAGATAATAATCAAAACATTAACATACAGAACAACAAGAAATATTAAAAGCTGCAAGGGAAAAAGGCCTAGTAGAATATAAAGCCATACCTATCAAAATTATACATGACTTCTCAAACAGAGACTCTAAAATCCATCAGAGCCTAAGGAGATGTCCTTTATACAATAAAAGAACACAAATATCAGACCAGACTACTATACCCAGCAGTTCAAACACACAGATGGAGAAAACAAGATATTCCATGACAAAACCAAATTTAAGCAATATTTATGCACAAATCCAGCTTCGTAGAAGATACCAGATTAAAAACTCCAGATTAAAAACTCCAGCCAAAGGAGGTTTTAACTACACCCAAGAAAACTACACCAAAACCAAAAGTTGAGAAGTACACAGATAGACAAACAGACATACGGATGTGTATACACACACACACACACACACACAACACACACACACACAACACACACACACACACACACACACACACACACACACACACACATACACACTACCACCACAGACATCATAACAGGAACTAACAATCATTGATCATTACTATCTCTCAATGGACTCAATTACCAAATAGAAAGACAGAGGCTAACCGAATGGATGCAAAAACAGCATCCATCATTCTGCTGCATTCAGGAAACACACTTCAGCAACAAAGATAAACATTACCTCAGAATGAAGGACTGGAAAAAGGTTTTCCATGCAAATAGACCCAAGAAGCAAGCTGGAGTAGTATTTTAATATCTAATAAAATGCACTTTGAACCAAAATTAACCAAGAGAGATGTAGAATAACACATCGTACTCATCAAAGGAAAATTCACTGAGGTGATGTCTTATTTCTGAATATCTTGGTGGAACTCTAATCAATCAAGTGAAAAACCTGTATCACAAGAAATAAATTTGATTAGATATCAGAAGATGGAAAGATATCCCATGCTTATGGATTGATAGGATTAATGTAATAAAATTACCATCTTACCAAAAGCAACCTACAGATTCAGTGCAATCCCCATCAAGATTACAACACAATTCTTTACAGACCTTAAAAGAACAATTCTAAACTTTCTATGAAAAAAGAAAACACCCAGAATATCTAAGACAATCCTGTATAAGAAAAGAAGTTCTGGAGATATCACCACCTCTGATTTACTACAGAGCAATAGTAATAAAAACTGTATGGTATTGACATAGAAACAGACTGCTTGATCAATGGAATCAAATAGAAGACCCAGAAATAAATACACACTCCTACAGACACCTGATTTTTGACAAACAAGCTAAAACCATGCAATAGAAAAAAAAAGAAAGCATCTTCAACACATGGTGCTGCTCTGAATGGATGTCTGCACATAGACAAATACAAATAGATTCATATTTATTACCCTCTACAAAATCCAAGTCCAAGTTGATCAAACCTCAAAATAAAACTAGATACACTAAATCTAACAGAAGAGAAAATAGGGAAGAGCCTTGAACTTATTGGCACAGGAGGCAATTTCCTGAACAGAACACCAACAATTCAGGCACTAAGATCAATAATTAATAAGTGGGACCTCACAAAACTGAAAAGCTTCTGTAAGGCAAAGCACACTGCCAATAGGACAAAACAGCTGCTAACAGAATTGGGGAAAGACCTTTACCAACCCTGTATCTGACAGAGGGCTAATATCAAAAATATATAAAGAACTCAAGAATTATACACCAACAACCCAAATAACCCAGTATAAAAATGGAGTATGGACCTAAACATAAGATTCTCAACTGAGGAATCTCTAATGGCTGAGAAACACTTGAAGAAATAGTCAATGTCCTTAGTCATCTGGTAAATGTGAATCAAAACAACCCTGAGATTCCATCTTGCACTGATCAGGATGGCTATGATCAAAAACTCAAGGGACAGAACATATTGGAAAGGTTGCTGTAAAAGGGGAATGCTCCTACCTTGCCAATGGGAGTGTAAACTTGTACAATCACTTTGGAAATCAATCTGGCTCTTTCTCAGAAAATTGAGATTAAATCTACCTCAAGACTCAGTTATACCACTCTTGGGCATATACCCAAAAGTATTCACCTAATAACAAGAACACTTGTTCAACTATGTTAGTATCACCTTTTTTTTTTTGTAAAAGCAAGAAACTGGAAACAACCTAGATGTTCCTTAACTAAAGAATAGATAAATGAAAATGTGGTACATTTACATGATGGAATACTAGTCAGCTATTAAAACCAAGTAAATCATGCACTTTGAAGGCAAATAGAGCTAGAAAATATCATCCCAAGTGAAGTAACCAAGACTCAGAAAGACAATCATGGGATGTAAACACTTAAAGTTGATATTAGCCACATAGTACAAGGTAACCACACTACAATCCACAGACCCAAAGAAGCTAAGTAACAAAGAGGGCCCAAGGCATGATACTTGACTCTCACTCAGAAGGGGGAAGTAAAATAGGCATTGGAAGTGGATGGAGGGAGGGAACTGGCTTGGAGAAGCGATGAGTAGGGGTTCAGGGTGGGAATTAAGAATAGGGAGAGAGGAAGAGAGAAGGTTGGGTGCGAGACTAGAAATTGGAGTTGGAGGGCATCTCTTGGACATGTCTGAGACCTGGGATAGGGGAAGATTGAGTAAGTCTATCAGGGTCACTCTATCTGAGACTCCTAGCAGTGGGGATATGGAGACTGAAGTGGCTACCTTCTGTAGACAGGCTGGACTTTCAGTCGAAGGATAAGGACACTAACTCACTCACAAACCTTTGACCCAAGATATGTCTTGCCTACAAAATGTTCAGAGACAATGATGGAGTAATGATTGAGGGAATGGCCAACCAAAGACTAGCCCTACTTGAGATTTATCCCATGGGAGAGAACCAGTCCCTGACACTGGTAATGTTACTGTGCTATGTTTATAGATAGTAGCCTAACATAACTGCTCTGAGAGGCGTAGCCTGGCAGCTTATGGAAACAGATACAGAAACCCACAACCAAGTATTAGACAGAGCTTGGGGAGTCCTATGGAGGAGTTGGTTGGAAGGTTGGGAGAATAAGAGAGGTCAAAGACTCTACAAAAGTACCTAAAGAGCCAACTAACATGAGCCAATAGGACTCACAGATACTGAACCACCAACCAAGGACCATGCAACGACTGGCTGTTGGCCCTCTGTACGTGTGTTGCAGATGTGCCACATTATCTTTATTTGGTTGCCATCAGCAACTTGAACAATGTTCTTCTCTGACTCTGATGTCTGTTTTTGGATCGTGTTCCTCTAACTAGGCTGCCTTGTCAGGCCTCAGAGAGAGAGAGAGGATGTAGCTATGTAATATGCCAGAGCAGGTTGGTACCCATGAGAGACCTTCCCCATCTCTGGAGAGAAGGAGAGGAGAGACTAGGGGGGAGGGATGTGGGAGGGTGACCTGGGAGGAGAGGAGGGCTGTGATCAGGATATAAAGCAAATAAATAAATTAATGGAGAAAAAAAGACTCCATCAGTGGAAACAAACCTTGACAATATTATGACAATCAAGTGACCATATGTGTGTGGATTCATATCTGGGTAGTTTTAATGATATTATAAGTATGTTTAAATATATATGGAACAGGTATACACAATAAGTGAATGTATAGACTCATAGCAAAAAACAGAAATCATACAGAAAGACTAAATGGAAATTATAGAATTATATCATAGAAAAAATAGTAAGATAATTTTAATAGCTTTTGTAGTAGTTTTGGTTACTTAACAGGATAATGTTAGTAGAAAGTTAGTAGGTTTGAAATCTTCCAATGAGAAGTAAGCTAAAGAACAGTGAAGAAAAATTCAGGAAAACTTTACCAGTAATGTTAGCACACACAGTGGGCTTTCAATCCCATTTCCCTAGCTGGACTGCCTTGTCTGGCCTCAGTGGGGAAGGATGCTAGTCCTGCAGTAACTTAGTTCTTCTCTTCCATCAATTAGGAGTCAAGAAAATGCACCCAAAATAATATTTATTGTCAATCTGATAGATACAGTTCCTCAGTTGAATTCCTTCTTCTTCTAGGGTGACTCTACTTTGCTTCAAATTGACAAACACCAATCAGCACAAGGATATTAATCAAACTGGCATTAGCGTACTGCAATGTAACACCTGGAATGCACAATGTACTAAAATGCAGATAGAATCATCATCAATGTTAACTTAGTTAGGTTTTTTGGCGGGGTTGTGATAAAACTATAGCCAAAAACAATGTTGGGGAGAAAAGGAGGTAGGAACTTAGAGCATAAATTGAAGCAGAGTCCATAAAGGAATGCTACTAGTCAGCTTACTTCACACGGTTTGTTTGTTTTCTTGTACAAGCCAGGAACACCTGCCCAGAGGTGGTATCTTTACCAGAGGCCTGAGCCCTCCCACACTAGTAATTGAACAAGAAAATGGCCACAGATATGCCAGCAGGCGAGTCTAGTGGAAGCAATTCTTCCGATGAAGGTCTTTCTTTGTATCTAGTTTATATCAAGTTGACAAAAGCTAGTCAGCTCAGTTGCTTACGTGTTTGTCTATAAAAATGTTTCAAATGCCTAAATTTGTCCTTTAATGTAAGATATCCTCTAAAATATATTATTTTAAATTTAAAGAGAATTAAATTAAATTTTAAAAATTGAAAGGGAATTAAATTAAATTATGTCATGTAATGTTTTTCCTAAGAATCATGTTTTATATTTTTGGAGTACAGGTAGGAACATTTAGGGAGAGTCAACCAAAGTATCTTCAGTATCTTTGTAAAAACATTGTAATGGTAACCAGGGGATCCACAACATCACTCCTTAAAGAAGAGGTTTCATTAAAATTTACACCAAAACTAAAATGTAATTTGCTTGTAGAATTATACAGTTCAACACAGATATACTGGTCAAAAATCTAGGGTTGATACAGCTGTAAGATGGCAAATGAGTTAGTGCTAGCTAGACCAGTCTACGTTAAAGGCACAAGTAGTATGTCTGCATCTGGCAGAAATATAAAATGAAAAACATTTGATAAGATAATTTGTTAGTATGTTTCATAAGTTTTGGGGCACATCCTCTAGTCACTTTTAAAAATTGCTGCCCAAAAAGTTTTGGTTGTATGCTCACCACTCCAGAAAAGGATTATTGGTAATAGTTAAAAGAATGATTGTAATCTTATTAGAGACTGTTAGTCACATGGGAACAAGCTCAGGATGTGTTGCTTAGCAATGAAAAATGTTTCTTGACTTTCAGTGGGATTATATTGCAATATACCTGTCATAACATGAGAATATCATAAGGTGAAAATGCAGTTAACACAATAAACCTGTTAACAAGTGTGGGTCTGCTACAAAGACCACTTATTACCCCAGTCACCTCCCCATGTTACTAGGTGATGGTGACAGGGCTATGGGGAGTTACCTCCACTACCTGAGAGAGACAATAATTCAAAACTGACTGATAATGTAGTGCTTTAAAATTAAAAATAATCCTAATTTGGGGTCTTTCTAATGTGCATTAGTAAATCAGAGAAGGAGGACTGTTCTTAACTCTTTTCTCCTTGACTTGTTTTGTTTTTTGATTTCATTTACTAAGTCTTCATTGAAACTATAGAACATACCACTTCCTCATTAATACTGTAGATCAATTATGGCCAATTGTGTTGTTAATATGAAAATTAGCATGCAGTGGAGAAGCCAGTGCTTTCCTGCATTCCGTGTAAAATTCTATCTATTACTGCCACCAATAACTGTTTCTTTTTTTTTATTTAATTTTTTTCTTTAATAATTTATTCTTGTTACATCTCAATGGTTATCCCATCCCTTGTATCCTCCCATTCTTCCCTCCCTCCCATCTTCCCCTTATTCCCCTCCCCTATGACTGTTCCTGAGGGGGATTACCTCCCCCTGTATATGCTCATAGGGTATCAAGTCTCTTCTTGGTAACCTGCTGTCCTTCCTCTGAGAGCTACCAGGTCTCCCCCTCCAGGGGACATGGTCAAATGTGAAGCACCAGAGTATGTGAGAAAGTAATATCCCACTCTCCACTCTACTGTGGAGAATGTTTTGTCCATTGGCTAGATCTGGGTAAGGGTTTAAGGTTTACCGCCTGTATTGTCCTTGGCTGGTGGCTTAGTTTGAGCGGGATCCCTGGGCCCAAATCTGTCTATCATAATGTTCTACTTGTAGGTTTCTAGGACACTCTGGATCCTTCTACTTTGCCATTCTCCCATGCTTCTCTCATCTAGAGTCCCAATAGAATGTCCTCCCCTCTGTCTCAGTTTCCTGGTAAGTGAAGGCTTTCGTGGGACATGCCCCTTGGGCTAATATGCAGATATAAGTGAGTATATACCATTTGAGTCTTTCTGCTTCTGGGTTAACTCACTCAGTATGATCATTTCTAGCTCAATCCATTTATCCACAAATTTTGGGAATTCCTTGTTTTTAATAGCTGAGTAATATTCCATAGTGTATATGTACCACAGTTTCTTTATCCATTCTTCTACTGATGGACACTTAGGCTGTTTCCATGTTCTGGCTATTATGAATAAGGCTGCTATGAACATGGTTGAGCAAATTTTCTTCTTGTGTGCTGGAGCATCTTCTGGGTATATTCCAAGGAGTGGAATAGCTGGGTCTTGAGGAAGTCCTATTCCCATTTTGCTGAGATAGCACCATATAGATTTCCAAAGTGGCTGTACTAGTTTGCATTCCCACCAGCAATGAAGGAGTTCCTCTCTCCCCACATCCTCGCCAGCATGTGGTTTCACTTGAATTTTTGATCTTAGCCATTCTGATGGGTGTAAGATGGAATCTCAGAGTTGTTTTGATTTGCATTTCCCTGATGATTAAGGAGGTTGAGCATTTCTTTAAGTGTTTCTCAGCCATTTGATATTCCTCTGTTGAGAAATCTCTGTTTAGTTCCAAGCCCCATTTCTCAATTGGGTTATTTGGTTTGGTGGTGTTTAATTTCTTGAGTTATTTATATATTTTGGATATTACACCTTTGTCAGATGTAGGGTTGGAGAAGATCTTTTCCCAGTCTGTAGGCTGTCGCTTTGTTCTCTTGACAGTGTCTCCTGCCTTACAGAAGCTTCTCAGCCTCGTGAGGTCCCATTTATTAATTGTTGACATTAATGTCTGGGCTGTTGGTGTTCTGTTCAGGAAGTTGTCTCCTGTGCCAATACGTTCCAAGCTCTTCCCCACTTTTTCTTCTAAGTGACTTAGTGTCTCTGGTTTTATGTTGAGGTCTTGAATCCACTTGTATTTGAGTTTTGTACAAGGTGACAAATATGGGTCCAGTTGCATTTTTTTACACATAGAGATCCAGTTAGACCAGCACCATTTGTTGAAGATGCTACCTTTTTCTATTGAATGGATTTGGTTTCTTTCTCGAAAATCAAGTAACCATATGTGTGTGGATTCATATCTGGGTCTTCGATTCAATTCCACTGATCAACCAGCCTGTTGCTGTGCCAGTACCATGCTGTTTTAATTACTATTACTTTATAGTACAGTTTGAAATCAGGTATGGAGACTCCTCCAGAGCACCTTTTATTGGACAAGATTGTTTTAGCTATTCTGGTTTTTTTGTTTTTCCATATGAAGTTCAGAATTGAACTTTCAATGTCTTTAAAAAATTGTGTAGATATTTTGATAGGGATTGCATTGAATCTGTAGATTGCTTTTGGTAGGATGGCCATTTTTACTATGTTAATTCTCCCGATCCATGAGCAAGGAAGATCGTTCCATCTTCTCATGTCATCTTCAATCTCTTTCTTTAGAGTTTTGAAATTTTTTTCAAACAAGTCCTTCACTTGCTTAGTTAGAGTAACTCCTAAGTATTTTATATTGCTTGTGGCTAATGTGAAGGGTGTAGTTTTCCTAATTTCTTCCTCTGCAAGCTTGTCATTTGTGTATAGGAAGGCTACAGACTTTTTTGAGTTAAATTTGTATCCAGCCAATTTGCTGAAGGTGTTTATCAGCTGTAGGAGTTCTCTGGTGGAATTTTGAGGGTCACTTATGTAGACTATCATATCATCTGCAAATAGGGATAATTTGACTTCCTCCTTTCCCATTTGAATAC
The DNA here is from genome assembly GCF_964271855.1 of Acomys minous. Lineage (NCBI taxonomy): Eukaryota > Metazoa > Chordata > Mammalia > Rodentia > Muridae > Acomys > Acomys minous. Next base: position 52,065,419 of record NC_140495.1, read on the forward strand.
CCTTGATCACCTTTTGTTGTCTTATTGCTCTGGCTAGAACTTCGAGTACTATATTGAAGAGATATGGAGAGAGTGGGCAGCCTTGCCTTGTTCCTGATTTTAGAGGAATTTCCTTGAGTATCTCACCATTTACTTTGATTTTGGCTATTGGCTTCCTATATATAGCCTTTATTATGTTGAGGAAAATGCCTTGTATTCCCGATCTCTCTAAAACTTGAAACATGAATGGGTGTTGGATTTTATCAAATGCTTTCTCTGCATCTAAAGAGATGATCATGTGCTTTTTTATTTTCAGTTTGTTTATATGGTGGATTACATTGATGGATTCCTGTATATTAAACTATCCCTGCATGCCTGGAATGAAGCCTACTTGGTCATGATGAATTATATCTTTGATGTGTTCTTTTATTCGTTTTGCAAGTATTTTATTTAGTATTTTTGCATCGATGTTCATAAGAGAAATTGGTCTGAAATTCTTTTTCTTTGTTGAGTCTTTGTGAGGTTTAGGTATCAATGAGACTATGGCCTCATAGAATGAATTTGGTAAAGTTCCATCCCTTTCTATCTTTTGGAGTAGCTTGAAGAGTATTGGTATTAGCTCCCCCTTAAGGTCTGGTAGAATTCTGCACTGAAACCATCTGGCCCTGGGCTTTTTTTTTTTTTTTTGGTTGGGAGACTATCCATGATTGCTTCAATTTCTATAGGGGAAATGGGACTATTTAGCTTGTTTATCTGTTCTTCACTCAACTTTGGCAAGTGAAATTGTTCAAGAAAATTGTCCATTTCCCTTAGATTTTCAAATTTTGTGGCATATATGCCTTCAAAGTAGGATCTTATGATTCTTTGTATTTCTTCAGCGTCTGTTGTTATATCTCCCTTTTCATTTCTGATTTTGTTGATTTCAATACTGTCTCTCTGCCTTTTAGTTAGTTTGGCTAATGGTCTGCCTATGTTATTGATTTTCTCAAAGAACCAGCTCTTGGTTTTGTTGATTCTTTGGACTGTTTTCCTAGTTTCTAATATGTTAATTTCCCCCCTGAGTTTGATTATTTCCAGACATCTACTCCTTTTGGGTATTTCTGCTTCTTTTTTTTCTAGGGCTTCCAGTTGTGTCGTTAAGGTGCTTATGTGCGATGCTTCCAATTTCTTTTTAAAGGCACTTAGTGCTATGAATTTTCCTCTTAGCACTGCTTTCAATGTATCCCACAAATTTGAGTATGTTGTTTCTTCATTTTCATTGAATTTCAGAAACTCCTTGATTTCTTTCTTTATTTCTTCCCTGACCCAGGTGTCATTTAGCAGAGAGTTGTTTAGTTTCCACATACGTGTAGGCTTTTTGTTATTTCTGTTGTGTTGAATTGCAGCCTAAGCCCATGGTGATCTGATAGGATACAAGGTATTATTTCAATCCTCTTGTATGTATTGAGGCTTTCTATGTGAACTACGATGTGATCAATTTTGGAGAAGGTTCCATGGGGTGCAGGGAAGAAGTTATATTCTTTCTTGTTTGAGTGAAAGGTTCTATAGATATCTGTTAGATCCATTTGACCCATGGCATTGGTTAATGATGTTATTTTTTGGCTTAGTTTCTGTTTAAATGACTTGTCCTTCAGTGAGAGTGGGGTGTTGAAGTCTCCCACTATTATTGTGTGGGGATCGATGTGTGGTTTAAGCCTTTTTAGCAGATCTTTTACAAATGTGGGTGCCCTTGTATTGGGAGCATAGATGTTCAGAATTGTGATGTCATCTTGGTTGACTTTACCTTTGATGAATATGAAGTGTCCGTCCTCATCCCTTTTGATTAATTTTGGTTAAAGTCTATTTTGTTCGATACTAAAATGGCTACGCCTGCTTGCTTCTTGTGACCATTTGCTTGGAATATTTTTTCCCAACCTTTTATCCTGAGGTAATGCCTATCATTATGGGTGAGATGTGTTTCTTGAATGCATAAGAATGTTGGATCATGTTTAAGCACCCATTCAGTTAGTCTGTGTCTTTTTATTGGAGAATTGAGACCATTGATGTTGAGAGATATTAATGACCAGTTACTATTAAGAGTCTTAATTTTGATGTTGGTTCCAGTCGAGCGTTTGTGTAGTTGTGTTTTTGCCATGGTATAGTTATCTATTTCCTGAGTAGTTTTGGTTGTAGCTTGACCCTTTGGGATGGAGTTTTCCTTCTAGTACCTTCTGTAAAGCTGGATTTGTGGATAGGTACTGTTTGAATTTGGTTTTGTCATGGAATATTTTGTTTTCTCCATCAATGGTTATTGATAGTTTTGCTGGGTAAAGTAGTCTGGCCTGGCATCTGTGGTCTCTTAGGTTTTGCAGTATCTCTGTCCAGGCCCTTCTGGCATTGATGGTCTCTCCTGAGAAGTTGGGTGTAATTCTGATAGGTTTGCCATTAAATGTTATTTGGCCCTTTTCCCTTGCAGCTTTTAATATTTTTTCTTTGTTCTGTATGTTTTGTGTTTTGATTATTATGTGATGGGCAGTTTTTCTTCTCTGGTCTATTCTATTTGGTGTTCTGTATGCCTCTTGTATGTTTATAAGCATCTCTTTCTTTAGATTGGGGAAATGTTCTTCTATGATTTTGTTGAGAATAGTTTCTGGGCCTTGGAGTCTGATATCTTCTCTTTCTTCAATGCCTATTATCCTCAGATTTCTTCTTTTCATTGTGTCCTTAATTTCTTGGATGTTTTGTGTCAGGAGTTTTCCAGATTTGGCATTTTCTTTAATGGTTGCTTCAAGATCTGTGATTGTATATTCTAGACTTGAGATCCGTTCTTCCATCTCTTGGATTCTGTTAGAAAACCTCAGCACTGTGTCATTCGCCTTCTTCTCTGAGGTCTCACGTTCTCGTTTTTCTTCTGTCTGTGTGTTTATCATTGAATCCATTTTCATCTTCATATCTTGAACAGATTTTTTTTATTTCTTTCATCTGATTTTTTGTATATTCCTGACCTTCTTTTATTGTCGCTTTATAGGTCTTCAGATCTTGAACCGTTTTATTTATTCCTTTCATCTGGTTGTTTACATTTTCCTGAAAATTTTCCAGTTCCACTCTATGTGCTTCTTTTATGTCTTGCACCTGCTTGGCTGCGTCTTCCTGCATCTGATTTCCAATTTTATATGTTTCCTCCATTATCATCCTCATTACCAAGGATTTGAGGTCATTTTCTTGTGTTTCCATTGTATTTGAGTTCTCTGGGTTGTTTTCTTTGGGATAGCTGGAAACTGGAGACGCCATGTTGTTTTGGGTTTTTTTTTTTTTTTTGCATATGCTTTTACACTGTCCTTTAGACATCTTGCCTTCTCTGTTTTTGTTGGGTAACTTCCAGAGTTAGGTGGAGGGAGTTTGATGATAGATTCACTTGTTTTCTCATGATTTCCGTAGGCTGGAAGCCCTGATACTTCACTGGTGTGGATGGCAGGAGGTTAGCCCTGTCGTTTTGGGCTCTCACAGCCAGTGATCCTCAGCTCCCCTTTGCTGTGGGTCCTCCAATCGTTCTGGGTCTCTGAATGAGCGTTGGCTCAGGCCAAGGTATCCACAGCCTTTTGGGTCCCCTGCCAAGTCCAGCCAGGTATACTGGGCCCGAAACATGAGTCGAGCTCAGCTAGATTCTCAGGGCCTGAACTGTCTGCCACAGCAGGAGAGCTGCGACTGTGCTGAGCAAGCACCTAGGGTGGAACTGAGCGCTCTGTCCAGCTTGCATCACAGCGGGAAAACTGCGGATGCGCTGAGCTGGTGCCTAGGGTGGAAGTGAGTGCTCCACCCAGCCTGCATCACAGCAGGTAAACTGTGACTACGCTGAGCTGGTGCCTAGGGTGGAACTGAGTGCTCCACCCAGCCTGCATCACAGCAGAAGATCTGTGGCTGTGCTGAGCAAGCACCTAGGGTGGAAGTGAGTGCTCCGCCTAGCTTGCATCACAGCACGAAAACTGTGGCTGCACTGAGCTGGTGCCTAGGGTGGAAGTGAGCACTCGGCTCAGCCTGTTTCACAGCAGGGGAGCTGAGCCTCATGCAGAATTCCTTGCTGAGCTGAGCCAGTGTCTCTGCAGCACAGCTCACTGAGAAAACCCAGGACTCTGGGGCTGAACTGTCTGCCGAGTCCAGTTTGGGTCTCAAGGCACCACGCGACCCAAATCCACCACACCAATCGCCTCCACTGGAAGGCTCTGAGCTGCAAACCTCAGCCACCGCTGCTGGTGCTGCTGGTGCCGCTGGTGACACTGCTGTCTCTGCCGCTGCAGCTCTGATCGAGAAAGTCTGAGCTCCTCCCATGTGCAGGGGCAAGCAGGTCCTCTGCACCTTGGTCCCTCCAAACTGTGGAGCACTTCTGCTGCCATGGTGTGGGGACCTTGGTGTTCCTGGCTCAGAAATCTGTGCAATTCCCTGAATTGTTCACTGGAGCTTCCAAACACGGTCCACACTGCTCGCCGCCATCTTGGATCCTCACCAATAACTGTTTCTATTTTGTGGCTGAGGGGTTGAGAAGAGCTCAAGACTGATGTGCCCAAGCTCACACAAGGGATAACTTGGCAAAACTGAGATTTGAACTGACACATCCCGGGAGACAGGAAGAAGTCCCCAGTGAGTGTTGTTGATAGGATTGTGGCTATGCTGAGGATCCCAGTGCTTCAGACCCATGGGAATGGCAAGGCCTTCCACCATTCTGAGTACAGACGGCATGAGCAACTGGCCTTCAGCTAAAGCAGCGCACAGAAACTACCAACCACAGCCTTCTTGCAAGTAACTGAAATATAGAGGCCTCCTACTGAGAGACTAACCCAGCTCTTCCCCCATTCAGCTGTATGTGTGTATGGGTTTTTAAAACCATGCTGAGTTCCCAGGCTGCTGGTACATCTTCCTCAGAGTACTTGTCCTACCCAGTTCCAGCGTTTCAGTGTGTGTGACTCTACTTTATTTATCCCCTCATTGTTGTAGTCAAGTTTCCGGGACCCAGCTTTGTAGGTGTTAGCAGCAGCCTGGTGGCTGCTCTCTACACCAGAGCCACCCAGGTACATGCCCGTTAGTCACATAAAAGAGGCAGCTGCTACACAACAAGTAAAGCTTCCAGCAAGCTACCAAGGAAAAGCAAACCCAAAGCACTGGGGCTTTCTGGGTTTCTGTGTGCATGGGTAGAATTGTGTTATTGTGGAGAATGGGTTCTTGAAGAGTTGAGGATATAGACTGGACTTTTCTCTAAGACAAGGCTGGGACCGAGCCCTCAGAACATGGAACAAATAGTGGAAAACCCGGTCTTCTGCATCTAGGGAAGGTGGCCATGTGGGCCTGTGAGAACAAGAAGATAAAGTTGAACCAAAGATCAGTCGAAGTCGGGGAATAAGGCAAGGTATTCCATGAACAGGGTGTCCTAAGTGCTACTGGAGACCCGGAGGCTCCTGTGATTACTGTATCCCTGACTGTAGACTCTACTCGGGTGCCAGGCAGGTATCAAGAATACTCGGCTCCCATATGGGTGCTTCAGAGGGAGGTGTGAACATGCAGGCCTGCAAGTCTTAAAGAATTCCAGAGCTGAGAAATAGACCAAGGTAGAATAGTACAAATATAAATCCATTATAGAAGAAATAAAAAAGAATAGAATAATCATGAAAAAGCGGTTTGATTATATTTATGAGGTGAATGAAAGAATGCTTCTAATAAGAAAAACAAATATTTAAACATGATCATTTAAATATATTCATGTAAAATCTTGGGACTAAGAAGGGACTCACATAAAGTTGGATGAGAGAAACTATGATTAATACACTTATGAAAAATTATAGAACTGAAAGTTCTGGGATTTTAACCCGTATGTATTCATGTATATCTTTCTGTGTGTTGATGGACTTGTCTACCTAGCTATCCATCCATATGTATATTGTTCATATACTCACTTAAACATGTACAGAGATTAGTAAATAGATATTTTCTTTGCACTTGTAATATAATTTTATGTGAAGAAAATATTTCCTATAACTATAAGCCTGTAGGCTTATGGAGAATACATCAGGAAGTTGTGACAGAGATCTAACAGGATCCAGGAAATGTAAACAAAAACAAAGAGTAGATAAGTAATGTCAGATAAAACAATGGATGAAAACTTTCCAGAACTGATTTAAGTATAAGACAATTTTATTTAATTAGAAGGCACTATTCAACCCAGAAGAGACTGGAATGACATGCTCAAAGTAGAGAAGGAAGAAATTTAACTCTTACACCAAATGGCGCTAATGAAATCCATCACCATTGGGATGCCTTTCAGAAATTGCCAAAAGGCGTCTTTGGAGCTGAAGCCAAAGACTAAGGATTGATAACATTGCATTTTCAGAAGCATCAAAGCTGATAGTCCCAGGATCAGGGTACTCTATGACTGCAATGTTTGTTTATAGTTTTGGCACTAACAGTAAATTTGAATTTAAAGTCTTTATTTTTAAAAACCTATAAAATAAGTTGTCATAAGATGTGTACACCAAAATGATATGAATCCAGACATCAAGTCCATAAAATGCAGAGGAGAAAACAAACAGGTGAAGCTGTTGTGAGACTCAAACTGAATCTTTATCCACATGAAGCTGATTGTTTTAAGTACAGGGTCCTTATGTACTCACAAATCAAAATCCTGAGAAGATTTGAATCATTCCTCTAATAAAATCCATCGAACTGCAGAACAAATATCAGGTAATGTCCCAAACAAAGTCTCTACAACACAATCAGAAAAATGAAAAGTTAAACTAGCATTCTCCTATAAAACACTTCCTTCTTTTGGACATGTAGATATTGGATAACTAATTAGGGAGGTCATCCCTGGGAAAGACTAATTCTCTATTTGTTGTCTGTAGCTCTTTGTCTAGAGGTGGGATGCCATGAAATTTTCCCTTCTGCGTTAGTGTTTCTATTGGCATTGTCACTGTTCAGGTCCTGTTTATACAGCCATTTCTAAGAGACACTGTCTCACACAAGACTTCCTGGTATTCAGGCTTTTGCAGTCTTTCAACTCCTTGCTCTCTGTTGTTCCCTGAGCTTTAGGTACAAGAGCAGTGTTGAACATGTATCCATTGGGCCAAGGTTCCCCATGATCCATTAAACTCTGCATTGTGTCCAGTTGCAGTTTTCTGTAATGGCTTCCATGCACACTGTAATGGTTTTCATGCATAAAAAAGAGAAACTTCTTTGATAAGCTGTGAAAGCTACATTTATCTATGGGTATAAAGATAAGGTTTAGAATGTAGAAAGGAATTATGTTGGCCTAGTAGATTCTACAAAACATTTAGAAGGAAATTCATTATAATTCTCCATTAATATTTACTCAAGTTTGAAGAGGGATGAACACTTTCAAGCTCATTTTATAGGGTCAATATTACCCCATTATTAAAGCTCTACAAGGATTGCAGCAGCTATGGGCCAATGTCCTGGATAAACAAAGGTATACACATCATAAAACACTAGTAAAACAAATTCAACACTACTCTAAAAGCATTGTTCATCATCACCAATTGTGATTTATTTCTGGAATGCAGCAATGAATCAATATTTTCAGAACAACAAATATGTTGCAAAGCATTGACAGAACTGGAATAAAACATAAGATCATCTTATAAGATGCAGAGAAAGCATTTGTTAAAATTCAACCTTGCTTCATGATTAAAATAAACTCTCAACAAATTAAATATAGACGGAAAATACATCAACACAATAAAAGCTATGGCACTAAGCCCACAGCTAACACTGTACTTGAGAAAGAAAATCAAGCTTTCTGCAATATTTGCAGTGAGGTAGGGTGGTTACCTCATTACCTCTAGTGAGCACAGTACTGGCACTCCTAGACAGAGTAGTATTGTAAGAGAGAGAAAAAAAGAGGAAAGAAATCCAAATAGGGAGAGAAGAAGAAAAAGGCAGCCAATAGTCATACACAGAATCTAAAAGAAGTACTAGGGGTGGAGGGTGACCTTGAAAGAGAATGTCTGACTGTAGTTAATGTGTGCCAGGGTAATGCTTTTGTGAGAATAAATAAACTGTTAATCGCATCAGAAATGGCTCATAATATTCTCAGATAATTAAAAAATATTATGAAATGTTATAAAAAACAAATGGGAACTGTGTTGAGAAGTAGAAGAGGACAAGGGGCACAATACAATAGGACCGTTAGCAAAGCTGACTTCCTGTGTTGAGTGTGGGGAGAAAGCTGCGCACTGCATGCAGGGATAGGATCAAAAGAGTGAGCTCATAATGCACAGATCTTTTGTTTATAAGAATCAAATATGTCAAATATATTCATATATTTTATTGAAAATAAAAGAATAGAAATAGATCTAGTGAAGTCCAAAAGTTGGTGTAGAAATGTTTAGTGTTGAATAAATTGTTATTATGCTTAAAATGTCATTATTGTAGTGATGTCACTGTGGCAAAGAAAGGGAATTGTATATTTTAATGGTGGAAGACACTATCCAGGTGAACATGAATATTTACTGAGTCACTTAGTGTTGGGCATAAACCTGGGGACTTGTGCATGCCAGGAAAATGATCTGTCCTTAGTCAAATATCTGATGTACATATATGTTATTTTAGAGCCAGAATAACTGCATCTACGAAGGATAAAGAGTAATGTGTATACCCCACAACATCCCACATTTTTGCCCTGGAAACTAAGAATTTTATAAATATTTTCTTCTCCCAATCCTGCTAGTTATCCTTCTGAGTCAAGAGAAGCAAATTTCTTTCCAACTGCATTTTTTATTGTTGTTATAGGTTTTCAATTCTGGCTTCCAGCCAAAATGGAGAAAGTGAGAAAAAGCATACCCCAAGCAGTTAAAAATGAGCCAAATACATATAAAATGATGGGAAAAGGGATATTAACATTAAACCATAACTGGCCAATGACCATGTTGTCACTTTGCTTGCAGAAGATCTACCACCCACCATTTGAAACCTTGGGTATTCTACAAATACTAGGCTGCCCTCCTAGCTCATGCATGCCTCAAGGGGGGAGCGATCAATTATTTTCAGATTCCTGCAATAGAAAAGAAAATTAAACATATACTGAAAGTATGCCCATTTTAAGATCTGTAATGTGAGCTCAATTTTTATTGGAAAAGATGTGTGAGAAATCTCTACCCATCACAAGGAAACTGGGAGCTGGAATCCTTTCTGGGACTTGAGAGTATTCTGGCTGTGTAGCAAAGGAGTGTATTGTTGAAAAGTATTATATATACATTAAAAGGGACTTCTGACTTAAATATACCTTCAAATATACGTGGCTGTCACTTCCAACCAAGAACACCACAGAAAATATGCAATACATAATAATAAATTGGATATGTGCTCGTTATAGGTCAAAGATGAGGGTGGGATTTTCTTTAGCCAGAGTCCGGCTTTGCAAGTTAGGAAGATCGGGGCTTTGTCTTTGGCCATTAATGTATTTCTGCAGTAGAATACACAAGATTAACTGATTTATAAGATTGCAGATTTATTTTTATAGTTTTGGATGCTGGGACATTCAAAATCAAGGAGCACATACCTGGAGTGAGTCACATATGAAGGAGGTGCTTTGCCTGGGATGTCCCATGGTAGAAGGCAAGAAGACCAAAGAAGTTCACAAGAAAGCTTGTAATGTAAGCCACAGTGTTAAGCCTCCCTGTAGTGTGTGTGTGTGTGTGTGTGTGTGTGTGTGTGTGTGTGTGTGTGTGTGTGTGTGTTCATATGTGTGCACCTAAATGTAAAGGCTATAGGCTGATGCTTGGAGTATCCATCTATTGGTCGGGACCTTGTTTGTAAGGTAGGGTTTCCCAGGGAACCTGGAGTTTAACAACTCAACTGGGCTTACTGGCCAGGAAGCCCTTACATATGCTCAGTGTATGGGGTACAAAGGTGCATCACCATGCTTGCCTGTATTTTTATGTGGACACTAGGATCCTAATTCAAATCCTTATGCTTGGCCTGTTATTGCTTGATGATTGAGCTATCTCCCTAGGCTCAAGCTCCTTTTGCAATCTGGGGATCAGTTCATCATGAGGTAAGTGAGACAGCCTTCCCTTAAAACACCTTTGCACTGGAGTTAAGTTTTCAACACACATTCTTTTGGCTGGAGGCAGTTGTGAAATTTAGCACTGTTCCATGTATTTTATCCCGTCTGGTACAGGAATTTACAATTTGGGTTGCAGTGGAATTTTTCTAGTTCTTGTGTGAATATTGATTAAATAAAATGATGGTTGCTGGCTAGTGGGGTTCTGGTCTCTACCTTCCTACACTTCTTCTTCCGCTGGTGTTTTACATATTTGCTGTGGATTCATGTTCATCTTTGTTTTCTGCTGCTTCTCCTCTTCCCCAAGTCACCCTCTAGGTGCTCCCAGAAGGAGCACAGCCACTGTTGGTGAGAAATGCAGTGCTCAGAGCCAGTGCAGTCACCATTCATCCATCTGCAGGCACCGCAGGGGCCAGTGGCCAGACCACCACTTCCCAGTTCCAGGTAAAAATATTTTCTTTACCATGACAACCCTAGACCAAGAGTAGAAAACCCAAACACAGTTAGCTTTCCACACAGCCAGTTCATGTGAAATATATTAATATGAAGTACAAAGGTGTTTTTGATTGTGTCACTTCCAATAAGTATACGTTTCATATAGAAAAACACAGGGTGTAACATACCTTGTCACACCTCCAAAATTCTTAAAAGATATGTCTTTACGATTCCTTATAGTTAATAACATGTTTGGTTAACAACAATTAAATGTCATTTATTATAGCACCTGATTTGTATATACTATTTTGAGTAAGAGGAAGAAATTTACATTTGCTTGGAACAAACGAACAGTGAATATTTGGTATAAAATAAGTGTTTGTGTGATTCAAATGCCTTGAGTTTAGGATTTCTGAGAAATTAATATATTTTTTAAAAATCCTGAGCTCAATAAAAGGCTTTGTGGGATATTGTAGGTAGCAAAATGTCCATTTGCATTTTGACCTTGTGGGCAATCCCCAGACTTTACCGTCTATTTGAATGTTTGTGTGTTTTTTTTAAGGTAACTTCTGGGACTAACCATTTTTAAAAACTCAGAAACTGTGGCATCTATAAATAGCTTTATAGCACTATACAAGGTGAAAGAAACCAGTACTCCATTGAGTACACAATGGATGATTTTAAATTTCGAATAAAGAGTTTAAGTGGTGTTTTTTGTTTCAATAGTAAAATTAAAAGAAACACACCACAGAAGAGAAGCAAAGAGATGCTGCTCTGATAGCTGGATTCCTAAGGAAATCTACAGATTTCATGAAGATGAGCATTAACACCATGCTACAGAGCCAGCAAGGTTTGGTTGCTGTCTACCCAGCCATTAGGAAGTACAAGAAGCATCGAAACACACCGCGTCCAGTGTGTGCTAAGAAGTATCAAACACACATTGTCCCCAGTGTGTGCTGCCATTGGTCTTCACTGGAATCCCTGCTGCAGATCATTCTGCACAACTTAATTAGCGAAGTTAAAATTAAGATGAGACTCCAGTGTGTTTAGAGGAAACAATTTCTGCGAGAGGACACTTCATTAAAACATTTAATAATGCAGTAATTCTTGCTTATCAAACAGCTCACTAGGAAAAAAAAACATTTTTGCCAATGAATAAAATGATTCAATGTAAAATGCTTACCTGTTCTGGAAAATCCCAGATAATCCTGCTATGGTTGTGTACTCAGGCTGGCTCTGGCTGTGTGAGTGTCTACAGCACTGTTACAGGATTAGTGATGGCAACACTCATTGAGCACCTACTGTGTGACAAGCTCTTTGGAAACAACAGTGAAATGGTTAAAGTACATACCATTCGTCTCCTATTTTGAGTCAGATAATAAACTAAGATGTAGTTTGTTTACTTCAACCATCACTACAATTAAGTCTAGGATTCTCTTTACCCAGAAAGAAATTCTTTAGTCTTTTAACTGTCACCTTAATTGCATTGTCTCCCTGGTTGTAGACAGCCATTTATGTATTCTTTAAAGCATTATATCTATACTAGATATTACATTAAAATACAACTGTACAATACCTGGCTTCTGAACAGGCTTTTCGTATAACATATTTTAAGTATGTATCTACATCATACCATGTACTAGTATTTCTTTTCACTGTTGACTGGTACTCTGTGATGTGGATTTTATTCACTTACCCATTAGTTGATGTTCATTTTTGTTGTGTCTGCTTTATCTTATTATGATTACTATGAACATTAAGGCATACAATTTGAGCAAATATATGCTTTAATTTTTTAAGGTTTTTATAAGCATTAGTAATTACGTATAGTGGAGCCTCATTATGACATTTCATACCTGTATGTATTTGCTCATATTTTACTTCCATCATACTTTCTTGCCCCCTCACCTCCCTTCATTTCCTAAACTATTCTCCTTTGTACTTTTTTGTTTTCTTTTATAAATGACTAAGTGAGCTTCATTAGTGTTGCTCATAGAATATGTATAAGGAATTGTTTACAGGAAAATGTGGGACCTTACCATTGGTTACCCTACTGGAGCTTTTCCCAGAAAATCATAGCAGCTTATGACCGCAGGAGTGGCTGGGGCTCACCAGCCCATGTCTCATCCATTAGAAGATTCTGACAGGCAAAATAGTGTGCAAGTAATCTCAGTTGCTATATGCTCAAGAGTAAAATGGCCCTGTGGTGACTGGAAATCAGTATTCTACATCACTCCTCAATCTTCCTCATGAACTTATATTCCTTCTGTGATGTCCCCTGAGCATGGAGGAAGTGCTTTTGATGTCCCAGTTATGCCTATAGTCAGTTATACTCAGCATTTGGACGAGTTAGTAGTATCTGCAGTTATTGCCACTACAAAAGGAAGCTTCTCTGGCCAAAGCTGTCACCAACACTATGGCTATATTTATTTAGATAGCAGTGTAAGAGATTCATAATGTAAATTTATCAAAACAACAGCAATGGCTCCTCTAGGACCTTTGATATTCCCAGGCATGGGATTCTAACCAGGTTTGTACTACAAAATCTGAATGTCCTCCAGTTACATGTGCATCACATCCAAACAAAAAGTGGTTGGCTTCTCCCATAAAAGATATGTGAGTATTACATCAGTGAACGTGTCTTTCCTTGGTGCTTGGTAGTACTACACACCGGGTTCACAGCTGAGTGTTAATGACAGTTCTTTCATCAGCCAGCATAGCATCTTCCAGTACTATGTGTGCTAGTGCCCAGGTAGAAAAGTTCTAGGCCAGTTCTGGCTTGATTTCTCTATGCCCTGTGACCACATCATGGGGTATCTTCAACAGTTCCATCTTACTAGCTATTTCTGGCTATCGTAATTGCTTATATTGTTTCTGTGGCCTCAGAGTCCTCCATGTTTAACATCCCTGGAGGTACCCATCCCTGACACTGGGAGTTTCATTTAATAATCTATAGTTACTCGGAGCATCTGTCTTTATCTATCCATGCAAGCTATCTCCACTCTAATTCTTTTTAATTTTTAAAAATTAGCATACCAATGATCAGTTTTGAAAAATACAACTTTTCACATACGTCTTGTTCTGTCTAGCACCTGCCACTTCCTTCTCTATTCATTGTGGCTAGGGTAGTGAGTGTGATTGTGTTACTCTGTGGTTTGGATATTTATCCTCTAGTAATAGCTGATGTTGAGCAGCCCTCCTCGACCTGTTTTCATCCATATCTCCTTTGGAGAGATTTCTACTCAGCTCTTTTGTCTATTTTTAGTTGTGCTATTTTTGTTTTTATTACTTACTTCTAAGATTTCTTTATTCTGAATGCATTCTAGATATGCCTAATATTAGAGATATGATTTGTGACTCTTTCCTTTGTCTTATGTTTTCTTTCTATTTTTATGATGGTATTCTTTGAAGCACATTTTTTTAAAGAACAGATTTTTTTTCTTTAGTTGCTGTGTTTGGAGTGTCACATTGTAGAACTTACCATCAAATCAAAGGTCACAAAGATTTAATTCTATGTTTTTGTTTTTGTTTTTTTAAGTTTTATAATTTGAACTTCTCCAACTTTGTCTTTGACCCAGTTTGAGTTAATTTATGTATGTAGTATGAAGTAGGGGTCATGTGTTACTTTGAGGAGAGAATTTATTCCCTCAAGGAGAAGATACATTTTCTTTTTAGGAAAAAGTGTTTTCTGAAAAGCAGTGTTCATTTGACAAAAATTACTTATGTTGTGCTAGGCATATTTTCTCTGAGTGAAATAACCACAATTCTTAGCTTTTAAGGAGGCCTATTTGTCTAATAATAGATGTAAACAAATTAGTATAACAAAGTTAAGTGGCTTACAAACTGTAGGAGAATGCTTTATTAAGTTGTCAGAATGAACTGAGTTCAATGACTGGAAGGGAGTACAAAGTACCCAGGGCTATGGTGGAGAGGTTCCAGGCGTATCAGTGCAAAGGCTCTGAGGTGGGAGAGGCAAGAGGAAGCCAGTGTAAGTGCAAGAGGAAGTGCTTGGATTTGAGAAGAGATGGGCACCGGGGAACCTGTTACTTAGATTGGTGTGGGTTTCAGCAGCCATATTGGCACAAGGCTAGAAGATCTGGGAGTAGTGACCCAAGACGCAGCCACAGTGGTAAAAAGTGGAGACCAGGCAGTCAGAATGCAGTAGTGCAAGCCAAACAAGCAGGTTGGGTCTAAGGCCATAGCTCTGAGGATGGTCATTGTCTGGGTATATTCAGACGTTATAATTAATAAATGTGAGATGTGGCTAAAGAAGGGAAATCTAGGAGAGCCATTCCCTTGTAGAGGGCATAACCTATACACATTCCGTCTGCCTGCTGGGCAGTGGACAGGTCACAAGGTGGATGTCATTTGAAGATGAAGCTTACAGGATATGATATGTGGTGACTGTATTTCCATAGTTCTTGCCTTATAGCTGGCTTTGCTCTAATTGTGTCAAAAAGGAGTTTGGAATAATAAAGATGAAAGAGTGTTTTTAAATATTGTGGTCCTTGAGACTCCAGAAAATGAACAAAATTTAGATCTCTCTCTCTCTCCCTCCCTCCCTCTCTCTCTCTCTCTCTCTCTCTCTCTCTCTCTCTCTCTCTCTCTCTCTCTCTCTCTCTCCCTCTCTCTCTCTCTCTCTCTCATAACCTTCTTTTCTCCTCACATCCCTGACCACTCTTTCTCTTACTTCCCACTCCCCACACCAAGGAAGACATTGTAGAATTCATCTTTAAGGGCAGGTCGTTGAAACTAACTTCCTTCCTTTCATGACCTGGAGCTTGTGCAGAGATTCCCTGACCTATCTTACATGACCGAAGGTCATAAATCCCCTTGCTCAGGAGGGGTCCTGCTCCCTATTAGGAGAAAAGAGCACCACACAGGGAGGCCATGAAGACTGCATGAGGGATATACACCCTAGCTTCATGGAAAGGGAAGGTCCTGCTCAGGTTCCTCTGAGACCTCTCCCTATGAATCCCTTTGCATAGCTTTTTGGAATACATCTTATGAGGATCTCATATCAGGTATGGGAAATGTGGCCAAGAATCCATGACTGGGGAGGCCATATGCCCTAGTGTGAACCTAATATAGTTATTTTGCTAAGGGAACACAGTATCAAACTGCTTTCTAAATATGTATCTCTATACCCATAGTTAGTGCAGCTTCTAGGCACTATAGCAGAAGAGACTTTGTGTAGTCCCATAACTAGGTCAAAGGGTAATGATTAGAGACTGCAAAGCTGCCAGTCCTAAATGTCACATCTCTATAACACACACACTCACATGGTATTTATGAGTGAATGTCATGAAGGATGGGTTGGTAAGACTACAATACATGGTGGTCAGGGAGTTTGACGTCAGCACTTGATGGCTAGCAAGGAAGGAATAGTATTTGTCTGCAGGGTGTGGGTCTCTGGTAGGCTGCCCATGCTCCCGTGGAAGGCACTACGCCCACACATATACAGCTAGATTGGAAGGTATATAGAAGGTATATAGATGGGTTTAGAGACAGGGAAGAGAAGGGGTAAACTATGTAATTATAATCTTAAAAAATAAAAATAAACCATTTTTTTTAAAAGGAGAAAAATGTGGGAAGGAGACTTGGAGGAGGTGCTCACCAGGAGGAGAGAAGAAAAAAGTGAGAGCAATGTGTGATTGAAGTGATAGAGATCCAATTTTATTATATTCTCCTGCAAGTGGTCATGCAGCTTTCCATTGAAGATGCTGTCTTTTCCCCAGTTTGAATTTTGTCATTTGTATCAAATTTCAGAGGACTGTAATTGTATATACTCATTGATCTACTTGTGGGTTTCTTTTGAGTACTGTGTTGTTTTAAATCATGATTCCTTTCTGTCACAGTTTTTTATCTTTGAATTAAAATATAATTACATCATTTCCCCATTTCCTTTTTTCTACTCACCTCCTCCTATCTACCTCCCTTGCTCTTTCTCAAATTTGTGGATTTTTTTCTTTAGGTGTCCACACAGACATAAATATATATATAAAAACAACATAAAATATATAAATGCAACCAAGTCAGGCCATATAATATTGTATATAAGATGTTTTTGGCGTAGCATCCCTAACACTTTGAGGAGACACAGTATTATAGCAGGGTTACAATCTTTTCAACACACATCTACTATTACCTCTGAGATTTAGGTGAAGAGGTGTATTATACATGTGTCACTTGAGGCTGGAAACAACATAATTAACTATTCTCTGCAATTTCATTGGTTCTGGTTTTCTGTAATTGTCTCCATATGTTGCAAAGAGAAGTATCTCTGTTGAGTAATGAGAACTACAATGAAGAAAGCAGTTAGAATTCTGCTGGTTTAGTACAATGGTGCCTGTGGGTTCTCCCCCAGGACCCATGGCTTCACTAGTCCCAGGTAGTTGGCTAAGTTTCAGGTAGCAAGCATCATCTACCTCTTGTTGTGTGAGTCTTAAGTTCAGCCAGAGATCTAGTAGTTGCTGCCAAGATATGTGTGCCACCATTACACCTTAAAGGTCATTCTGCCTTGCTGGTCATAACTGGGTAGCACTACTGTCTGCTGGCCTTCTTGGAAAGTTTACATGGAAACTTCTAGTACCATAAAACCTAGTTCTCAAAGAGAAGGCATTAGGTTAGATGGAGCTCAGATTCTATTAGTTCTGTGTGCGAAGGGCATAGAGTCTTCAGCAATGGGACTTCCCTTTAAACTCTGGGAGGCAACTAAAGCAATAAAGCAATAATAGTGTTCAGTGTTTTCTAAGTCTATTCGACTCCTCTAACCAATGACTCAAAATGGGGTTTGCCATATCTGGTAATGAGGTAGTTTATGGCTTTTGGGTGCAACATTGTCAACCCAGGTGGGGAAATTTCATTTAAACTCTGTATGTAATGTATATACAGACG
The DNA here is from genome assembly GCF_964271855.1 of Acomys minous. Classification (NCBI taxonomy): domain Eukaryota; kingdom Metazoa; phylum Chordata; class Mammalia; order Rodentia; family Muridae; genus Acomys; species Acomys minous. The sequence goes on from NC_140495.1 coordinate 52,082,775, forward strand.
TACATGTGGTATACGTAATTTTAGTTAAATATATATTAATATTTAGTAAGACATTCTTACTGTTATTTCGCCCTCTCCTCTTTCCTTCTGTGTTACTTCTCTCCTTGCTACCTAACTAAGCTCTCCTCCATTTTTCCTATCTCCACCTTTTGAATCATTTGTATGTTTCTCTTCAGCTCTTTATTGCATATGCCCTGCAACGCTCCCATGTTCCTTTTAGTTATTTATTTAGTTTTTGTTGTTACTCCAAGTTATACACTCACATCTGAAGATTGGAGCTTGGAGCCACAGATGAGAGAACACATGCAGCATTTGTCTTTCTGAGTCTCAGTTAGCTCACTCGGTGTAATCTTTTCTAATTCTATCCACTTTCCCACAACTTCCAGGATTTATTTATTTCTTTTTAAAATTTTAATATTTTATTAATTTATTCATATTACATCTCAATTGTATCCTCCCATTCCTTCCTCCCTTCTGCTTTCCCCTATTCCTCTCCCCTATGTCTGTGTACTGAGGGGGACCTCCTCCCCCTGTATATGCACATAGGGTACCAAGTCTCTTCTTTGGTAGGCTGTTATCCTTCCTCTGAGTGCCACTAGGCCTCCACATCAAGGGGACATGGTAAAAAATGGGGTACCAGAGTTTGTGTGATAGTCAGTCCCCACTCCCACTCAATGGTGGAAAATGTCCTGTCCATCGGCTAGATCTGGGTAGGGGTTCGAAGTTTACTTCTCATATTGTCCTTGGATGGTGTCATAATTTGAACAGGACACCTGGGCCCAGATATGCCCAACATAATGTTCTTCTTGTAGTTTTCTAGGACCCTCTGGATCCTTCTCTTTCCCCATTCTCCCATGCTTCTCTCACCTAAAGCCCCAATAGGATGTACTCCCCTCTGTCCCATTTTCCTGGTAAGTGAAGACTTTCATGGGCCATGCCCCTTGGGCTACTGTCTAGATATAAGTGAGTATATACCATTTGACTCTTTCTGCTTCTAGGTGAACTCACTCATTATTATCATTTCTAGTTCAATTCATTTGTCCGCAAATTTCAGGAATTCCTTGTTTTTAATAGCTGAGTAGTATTCCATAGTGTAAATGTACCAGAGTTTCTTTATCCATTCTTCTCCTGAGGGACACTTAGGCTATTTTCATGTTCTGGCTATTATGAATAAGGCTGCTATGAACATGGTTGAGCAAATATTCCTGTTGTGTGGTGGAGCATTTTCTGGGTATATTCCATGGAGTGGAATAGCTGGGTCTTGAGGAAGCCCTATTCCTAGTTTTCTGAGAAAACGCCAGGTAAATTTTTACAACTGAGTACGATCCCATAGTATCCACGTGCTATGTTTTCATTACCCATTTGTCACCTGAAGGACATTTGGGCTGTGTCTGTTTCCTGGTTATTGTGAATATCGCAGTAATGAACATGAATGAACAACTGCCTATATGGAGTGTGATGTCAAGTCCTTCTGACCACATACCAAGGAGTCATACAGGGGTCATATCAGAAATTTATTTTTAGCTTTTGGAGGATTCTCCACAAGAATTTCCCAAGTAGCTGTACCATTTGCAATGCCACCAACAATTAATGAGCATTTCCCCTCCTTCCCATCCATCTCCAGTATTTGTTGTTGGCTGTTTTGTTGATCTTTGCCATTCAAACTGGGATAAGATGAAATCTCAAAGTTGTTTCGCTTTGTATTTCCTTAATTGCTAGGAACAATGAACATTTTGGCATATCTCTTAGCCATTTTCATTTCTTTTTTTTTTTTTCGAATCTCTGTTCAGATCCATAGTCTATTTTTTGAATGGGTTATTTTGTTTTTTGAGTTTTTACATCTTTTGGATTCTGAACTTCTATTAAATGTGTATGTGGCAAAGAGCCTCTCTCATTCTGTGGGTATCCTTGTCACCTGGTTGATTTCTTTTTTACCTGTGCAGAAGCTTCTTGGCTTCATGAAGTCAAACTTGTCTATTCCTTGCCTTCATTCTGGGACAGAAAAAGTCCTATGCATAAAGTCCATTCCTACAGCTATGTCACATGGAGCATTATCTATGTTTTTTCCAGAAGTGTCAGTGTTTCAGGTTTCAAATTTATGTTGTTGATCCTGGTGTTAGTTTTGCACAAGGTGATAAAATCAGGTATAATTTCATTCATTTGCATATAAACATCTAGTTTTTCCAGCACCATTTGTTGCATCACTGTCAAATATAAATGACTGTTTTTTTTACACTTGTATTTGGGTTTTTGTATTTTCTTACATTAGTCTATATGTCTGTTTTGTGCCAGTGCCATATTGGTATTATTACTAGGGCTATTAAATATATATTGAGATCTGGAATGACAATCTCTCTAGCATTGTTCCTTTTGCTTAGAATTGTTTTTGGCAGTTTGGCAAACAATAAAAAATGAAACCCAAAAACCAAAACTAAACCAAAAAAAGCCCTGGATCTTATGTGGTCCCACATACATTTTAGGATAATTGTTTTCTATGTTTTGAAGAATGACATGGAAATTTGATTTGGATTATACTGAATCTATAAATGGCTTTTAGTAAAATGGTCATTTTTATAATATTAATTTCACTAAGCAATAAACATGAGATGTATTTTCCATTTTCTAATGTCTTTATCTCTTTCTTAAATGGTTTTAAACCTTACATTATAGAAATCCTTTAACTCCTTAGGTTTATTCCTAGATACTTTATTTTTTTGAGGCTTTTGTGTTCATTTCCTTGAGGCTTTTGGAATAGGAGTGTGTCCATGATCTCTTTCTGTATAGTTGATGTTGTACAAGTTGATTCTGTTACCTGACACATTGCTGAAATTAGATTTCTTTCTAAAACTTTTCTGGTAGAATTTTTGCGACCTCTTATGTATAATATGTCATCTGCATATAGGGTAGTTTGACTTTTTCTTTTCCTATTTGTGTACCTCTAATATTCTTCTTCTGCCTTTTTTCTGTAGAAATTGATTAGTATTGTGCTCAGCACAATACTAAAAATGAGTGGAGATAGTGGACATACCAGTTTTGATCTTATTGTCCATGCGGTTGCTTCAAGTTTTTCTCCATTTAGAATTATGTTGGTTGTGTATTTCTTATACGAAGCCTTTGTTGTGTTGAGGTTCCCCCAGCCCTACTTTTTTTAGTTTTTTTTTCATGAAAATGTGTAGAATTTTATCAAAAGCCTTTTCTACACTTTTGAGATGATCATGCTATTTTTTATTTAAGTCTGTTCATGTGACTTATTATATTTATTGACATGAATGGTAACCCATCTTTGCATCCCCGGGACAAAGCAAACTTGGTTATGGCATATAATCTTCTGGATATATGTTTGTATTCTCTTTGTAAGTGTTATTTTCCCCTCTTGACATTTGAATCTATGTTGATCAATGATATTGGCCTGTGGCTTTCTTCTCTTTTCTTCCTTTCTTGTTTGCTTTAGGTTGGCATGGCTTGGCTCTTCTCTTCCTTTCTTGTTCGCTCTAGGTTGGCATAGGTTCTTTCCTTCTTTCTTTCCTTCTTTCATTCATTCTTTCTTTCTTTTTCTTTCTTTCTTTCTTTCTTTCTTTCTTTCTTTCTTTCTTCTTCTCCTTCTTCTTCTTCTTGTGTGTGTGTGTGTTTGTTTGTGTATGTGTGTGTAGGTGTCTGTGTTACTTCATTTGTAATACTGGCTTTAAAAAGAATTTTATGACTATTCCTTTTTATTTTAAAAAGTTTCTATTTTAAAATTTATTTTAAAAGCTGGGCATGGTGGCACACGCCTTTAATCCTGGCACTAGGAAGGCAGAGGTAGGCAAACCACTGTGAGTTTGAGGCCAGCCTGGTCTACAAAGTGAGCCCAGGACAGCCAAGGCTAACACAGAGAGATCTTGTCTCAAAAAATAAATAAATAAAAATATATAAAAAGTAATTTAAAAATCTTTGAAATTTTCTTTGAAAATATGGTAAAATTAGATGTTTTATTACTTTTTTCTTTATGTTTGATTGAATCTGTTTAAGTTGTTGATAATGTATTGGATTGATTTTTAGTAGTTTGGATTAATCTAAAACTTGGTCTATTTCTTTTTTATTTGTTAACTTAATGACATATGGACATTCTCTTATGATATTCAGATTATTTTTTGTGTGTGTGTCTGTTGGGGGGTTTCCATGTTCAGTTCTAATTCTGTTAGTTGGGCCAAGGTTCCTGTCAATCTTAACTTCTCTAAGAACTGTCCCTGAGGTTAGTTAACTCCCCATATTGCTTACTTTATTTAACTTTCATTAATTTCTGCTCTGATATTTTTTTACTGCCATCTATGGGATTTGGATTTGATTTGTTTCTCTAAGTGTTGGAGATGCATCATTAAGTCATCTATTTGTGTTCTTTCTGGTTTTTAATGTAGACATTTAGAGCACTAGTTTCCCTGGTAGGACTGCTTTGGGCTGTGTCTTCATGTCCATTTAGTTTCAAGAAATTGTTATTTCTTTATTGATTTCTCCTTTGACTCAGCAATAAGTTGTTTGATCTCAATGAGTTTGCTTATTTACTAGAGACTTGTTTTCTTTCAATTTCTAGTTTTTATTGAGTTATGGCCAGAGAGGATACATGTAGTTATTTAAACCTTTCTGAATTTGTTACGATATAGTTTATTTCTTACGATGTGATCTATTCTAGAAAAGTTTCCTTGTGCTGCTGAGTGTAATACACATTTCTTGGTGTTTGGGTGGAATCTTTGCAGATAGTTATTAATCCATTTTATGAATAATGTGCTTTAATTGTTCTGACAGAGAAAGGGAGAAATTGCAGTCACACACTATTGAGGGGTTGATGTTAAAATGTGTCTTTAATACCAATAGTACACTTTTTATAATATTGCCTGCCCCTAGAGTTTGACACATATATTTAGTATTATCATGTCTTCTTGACTAACTGTTTCATTGGTTAGAATGAAGTATCCCTCTTTATCTCTTCTGATTACATTTGAGGATTATGTTGCTGTTGTTGGTGTTTTCAAGTATCAGAATAGCAATATGTGCTTGCTTCCTGGTTCCGTTTGATTGGAATATTTGTGCATCTTTGCACTCTAAGGCATATCTATCTTTAAAGCTGTGTTTCTTGTAGACAACGGATAGATGGGTGTTGTTTCTTGATCCACTCATCAAGCCTGTATCTTTTGATTGGAAATTTGAGGGCACTGTGTTTAATGTTATTATTGACAGGTGTGTGTTGATTGCAGTCCCTGAAGTTTTACTTTTGTTGTTGTACTATGTCTTTCAATAACTGTAACTTCATTTGTTCTCTTTCTACAGTTTCTTGCTAATGTTTATTCCTCTCTCATCCCATGGTTTTGCTCCTAGAGATTTCTTTAGGCTTGGTCTTCTGGATGGACATTTTTATGGCTCTTTTTATTGTGGGAAATTTTTCTTTTTCCTCCAAGTATAACAAATCATTTTACTTGGTACCTTAGTATAGGTTTACAGTTCTGGAATTTTAGCACTTGAAATACATTGCTTGGGAATCTTTGAAAATATCTACTCAGAAATAGCTGTAGTTTCCCTTTATATGTCACATGCTTTTTCCTTGTAGAGCTCAATATTCTTTCTTTGTCATGTACTTAATGTTTTAATTATGATGTGGTGTGGGGAATTTCTTTTCTGGTCTTACTTTCTGTTCTGTCTGCTTTTTCCATATGCATGGGTCTTTATTTTCTTAGTTTTATTCTATGATCTGATCTATGACATTGACCTAGGATTATTCTTGCTTTTCTGTCTGAAATTCCAAAATTTAGCTTTTTCATAGAACCTCACATTTCTTGCATGCTCCACCTTCTCTCTCCATTTTTGTGTTTTGAATTCATATAAATTTGCTTACTCAGTCTGTTCACTCTGCTTTATCTTCAACTCCTGAAACTCTGTCTCTTTCATATAGGGTGCGTACCTTGCTCTTCGCCTGGAGTTTGGGGTTAAGCATGTGGGTTGAGGAAGGCACCTTTGACAGGAGGATCAGGCAGAGTTACTTGCCTAGACTAAAGCACAAATGTTATTTGCTGGGTGGAAAAGTTGGGTGTGGTGCACCAGGGGTCGACAGGTAGCGACCAGATATAGCTGAAGTCTGGGGTTTGAAAGCAGAATAGGCAGAGGTGGCCAGGGGAGGCTCCAGCACAGTCTGTTAAGAGTTTTTTGGTTCTGATAAAAAAGCATTCACATACTTTGTATGAAATGAACTGTGCTCTGGATGTATGATAAAACATTTTGTTTTGTTATCTTCTGTACCATCAGGTTCTTGATAGATTAGTTGAAGGACTTGAAAAAAGACAAGTAGAAGGATTGGGTGACTTTTACCTGAGACGGATGATATAAGAAACCAATCATCATTGCTTACTTTCAGTATAAGGTTTGATTAGAGCTCATCAGTGAATCGCATATAGGCAGGAGGGCCTCAGCCTCTCTTCCTTAGGACTCCATCTTTCACTAGGAACCTGCTCGCCTGGGAGCTTTCTCTTTTATCTTAGAGTAAAAAACTTAAAGTCGGCTATGTGAGTGAGGAAATCTTCAGATTCCAGGAGGATGGGGCATTCAGAGTGTGTCCTGTGCTCGATGAGAGGGAAAGAGTCTGGCTCTCTAGAGCATAAGCCAAAGGGAAAACCAGGCCAGGGATGCTTTGTGATTAGGGCCTATAAAAACCTTTGTTTGGTAACATGTTTTGTCTTTTCTCAAGTTCAGTGCCCAACTTTATAAGGTGGAAAACGAAAGCCACTTTGTTGTGTCTGCTCCTGGGTCTGCAGTGGTCTTCTTCAGGGAGGGTCATTGTTTCTCACAGGATTCACAAGTTGGGCTGGTTAAGGGTAATGCTAACTGACTGTACTTCAGTTGCTGCTTTAGGTTTCTTCTCTTGAAACTGAAAGTGAGGCAATCTCCTTATGAGGTGAGATGGAGTAATTTGGGTCACAGTTTCAGAGGTTCCTGTCCATTGGAGACTGACATGCAGCTTGAGGAGTTGGTGCTGTAGTGTGTCATAGTGGCAGCATGTGGCACATAAAACCACGACATCATATCAGGAAGCAAAGGGGAAATGAGGAAGGGACAATGATACTGCAATTCCTCTTAGGGATACTCCATCAATATCTTGACGATAGTTCACGAAAACCCACTTCTTAAAGGTATCACTGTCTTTTAAAAGTGGACCAAGTCTCCAAAATGTGAGGGCTGGTGGGGAGTAACATGTAAATCATGACAATTGTTACTTGTAAAATTTGAAACAATGCGTTTCCAAGGAATTTCTTTTTAATAATGTATGTTTAGCAATAACTGTCCCCTAAATTTAATATTTAGTAAATTATTCATTTTCCATATGTATGGAATATATAGTTTTCTCACATGTATGTATATATGTATACATATGTGTGTGTGATATGCATGTATATGTAGGCATGTCTGTGTGTGTCTATGCCTATAGAGGACTATGGCTGATGTTGGAAAGCTTCCCAGAACACTCAATCATCTTATTCATTGATCTGAAGGGAACATCCCATTTACGATTGAGTGTTCCAAGATCTCACAGTCACTGTACATTGTCCAGCTGTGGGGCTTTGTATTTGATTCCATATTCTGCAGGATGGTGATTCTCTGATGATGTTTGAGCAAGTCACTAATCTACGAGTATAGTATAATATTCGGAGCAATTTTATTGCTATGTTCCTCTATCAGAGCAGTAGTATTTGGTTTTCTCCTACTGCCACTGCTTATCTAGTCTCAGATTTTTTATCACGTGCGCAATGGTGGGCATGTTGCTTATCTCAGAAAGTTAGCCCTATTTCCAATCAGACAGTGGCTGTTTACACTCACAACTTTTGTGTTACTATTGCACCAGTGTAACACGCCAGCAGCGCCTCACTCTAGATCACAGGGTTTGTAGGTAGGTTGGTATTTATCTTTCTCCTCTGGTAGTGTGCAGAGTCCCTTACAATCCATTGTCAATACAACCCATTGTCCATTACAACACTTGTCAATACGGGTGAGAGCTCTAGGTAGGCATCCTCTCGACCTCTCTTCAGAGGTACTCACTATTCTTGAAGAGGGCCAAAACCCAGTTCCAAACACCACATCACATTGTTCATAACCTGCCATAATATCAGTTCCAGGAGTTCTGCTGTCCTCTTCTGGCTCCCCAGGCACATGCATCCACACATATCTGCACAGAGGCATACACACATACACATAGCTATTGGATGTTCCCATGGTAGAGGACCCAGATTTGTCCTGTTCATCGCTCCCAGCAATCTTTATAAACCAAAGTATGTGGAAACTATTCAGTAGTTGTTGAAAGAAAGAAAGAAAGAAAGAAAGAAAGAAAGAGAGGCGGACAGAAAGAATGAATGAATAAATTCATCAGCAGATTCCTGTGGATTCCTGTCCACTTTCAGAAACTTTCAGAAATACTGTCTCTGAACTTATTTTCTGGGCAGTTTTAACAGCCACAACCAAGATTCAACGTTTCCCTCTGTTTCTTTAAATGGTTCTGACCCTTCATAGTGTTCTGACCCTTTAATAGAGTTCCTCATGTTATGGTGACCCCCAACCATAAAATTATTTTTGCTACTACTCTATAACTGTAATTTTGAGACTGTTATGAATATTATATAAACATTTTCAGAGACATAATATTGCCAAAGGGGGAGTGAACCAAAAGTTGAGAACCAGTGAAGTAGAAGCTATGACTGCTGGCTGGGTCATTCGGCATTTTCCCACCATTTGTCAGGGAGCCAAAGAAGCTGGGGAGCTGTTGACAAGGCTGTAAACCAATTACCCTGCTGAGGACCTGACCAACCAGATGCCCTTCTCTGAACCCTTTAGAATGTACTGAGGCGTGGTCTCATTGTATAGCCCAAGCTGGCCTCAATTTATGGTGATCTCCTGATTTGCTCTGCGGCTGAGCTTGCAGACCTATGCTACCACACAGCCGGCTGTGTTCCTTCACTGTTGCTTCAATAGTTAAGCTTCTTTGCTAAGCTTTAATTTGGAGCTGCTAGGAAAGCAACATGCTTAGTTTTCAGATGGTATGCCCAAACTAGTACAGTAGCCCCTCCCTCCTATTCTTAGCATCAGCATTCTGCAGCTCAACTTTGGCTTTAAAATATGAAGTGGGAATTTTAGATATAAAGAATTTGTAGGTTTCTAGGACCCTCTGGATCCTTCTACTTTGCTATTCTCCCATGCTTCTCTCATCTAGAGTCCCAATAGGATGTCCTCCCTTCTGTCCCAGTTTCCTGGTAAGTGAAGGCTTTCATGGGACATGCCCCTTGGGCTAGTATGCAGATATAAGTGAGTATATACCATTTGAGTCTTTCTGCTTCTGGGTTAACTCACTCATTATGATCATAGGCAGATTTGGGCCCAGGGGTCCCGCTCAAACTAAGGCACCAGCCAAGGACAATACAGGCGGTAACTTTAAACCCCTACCCAGACCTAGCCAATGGTCAGAATTTTCTCCACAGTAGAGTGGAGAGTGGGGTCTGACTTTCACATGAACTCTGGTGCCTCACCTTTGACCATGTCCCCTGGAGGGGGAGACCTGGTGGCACTCAGAGGAAGGATAGCAGGCTACCAAGAAGAGACTTGATACCCTATGAGCATATGCAGGGGGAGGTAATCCCCCTCAGGAACAGTCATAGGGGAGGGGAATAAGGGGAAAATGGTAGGGAGGTAAGAATGGGAGGATACAAGGGATGGGATAACCATTGAAATGTAACAAGAATAAATTAATAAAAAATAAAAAAAGAATTTGTAAGTGTTCAATAATAATTGACAGGACAGTGTGTCTCCTTGCATCCCACTCAGAAAGTCTGATTTTTCTTTGCTCAGCACACTCACATTGGATACCTCCTGCTCACTGGTCACTTGGTAGCTGTCACAGTTATTGGTGTAGTGATAGGCTGTCAATGTGCTTGTGTTTAAGTCATCCTTACTCCACTCATTAAAGGCACAATGTAGTGATGCTGACAATTCAGGCAGGCTACAGAGAGCTGTGATATGCCTGATACAAGTGAAAAAGATGAAGTTATCACAGGCTTGTGGAAACAACCATAGTGTATATAAGACTGCATACTGTCCATTGCTTCAGATATCCACCCAAGTCCGTGAAGCACACTCCTGTGGATCGGGACGAAAGTTTTACCTACACAACCGTATCAATTTTCTTTAGGACTTTTCAAGTACAGATCCCTTCCCATATATTGTGGGTAGTGAACTAAAGCTAAGAACCTGCAGCAAAGGGCAGCCTTTGGGGCAGAAAACTCTCATAGATGGTCTTTTGTCTTTGATGTCACATCCTGTCCATGATGCCATATCAAGAACATCTTAGAGTTTCCCAGGGCTTCCAGGTCAAGGAAACATCCCTGTTTCTAGGGTGTCTCCACCACTTTGCCTAAACCAGGCCATTCTCCAGCAACTGCAGCTCAGGGTCACTTTAGCAATTGGAAACAGTGACAAGGCAGCAAACTGTTGGCAGGGGAAATCCAGACAGAAGGTAGTTTAAATGGATGGCTCTGCAGAGGCCAAAGGAATTTGAAACAGAATTGACCTGGGTTTTTGTTTGGCCAAATCACCTTTGTAAAGAACTGAGATGTCCAAAGAATGTCCAAACTCTAGATCACATTTATAAAATATGGAATCAGGAATTCTGAAGGAAGCTTGTCTTCTCTGGTGGGGAGAAACTAGTTTATTTCGACAAAAGAGTGCCTCAGATTCCCAAGTCTTTAGAAATATCGCTATGCTCCCACAGCCCAAGGAACTCTTTACCTGGTCTTTACTCATGTATTAGGTAAAGTCAAAACATCTCACATATAATTTACATAACTTTAAACTGTATTTGACTTTTCAGCCCCTTAACAGGATGATGTTCTGTCTTGATAAACCCACTGCCAAATGGAAAACTAAGTGGAGAATATGTCAACACTCCTGCCCTTCATGGATACACATCACAGCTCACTGGAGGGTGACTTTTTCCCTTGAGGATGGCAGGGATGACTGTGAGCCAAAGCTTGCTGCTGCTACTCCACAGTCTAGTAAAGCACTCTGCAGCAGAGTTAAGCACTCAAATTCAAAAGGGGAATGTAGTGTCTTAGTTTGCTTTCTGTTGCTGTGATAAACACCACATGGAGGAGAGTTATTGGGTTTACATGTCCTATTCACAGTCCATCCCTGAAGGAAGCTGGCATAGGAAGTTGAGGCAGAAACCAAAGTGGAGACCGTGGAGGAAGGTAATGTCCTGGCTTGTTCTTTTCTTTTCTTTTCTTTTATTAATTTATTCATATTACATCTCAATTGTTATCCCATCTCTTGTCTTCTCCCATTCCTCCCTCCCTCCCATTTTCCCCTTACTCCCCTCCCCTATGATTGTGCCTGAGGGGGACTTCCTCATGGTGTTGTAGTCCACATAGTCTCAGGTATTACCAGCCTTTCCCATTGCCTGTGGGGTGAAGGCAATATTCCCTGGACTGGATCTTTGCTTACTTCTCCTCCTGTGGTCCTTTTCTGCAAATGCCCTGTTGCTGTCCTTGGCTCTGGCTCTACTGAGATGCTTCTAGCTTATGTACATGGTAGAAACTGCTTCTCCCTCCACCATAGAGGTCCTGTGCCTTGTTACCCTCTGTCCCTATGTTATTTACTCACCCAAAGCCTAATCTGCTTCTGGCTAAATGCTGCTGAATCTTCCTTCTTCTAGCATGCCTCTTACCAGTGTCAGTAGACTTCCAAAATCCCGTGGCTTCTCAGTTCTTCTCTAAACACAGCTTGTTCAAAACCCCTTGTTTTTTGTCCTTTCTGTTGTCCTGCAGTCATTAGGGCAACCCATGTGTTTTCAGGACCTAGGTTTTTATTGCACAGGAGTATAGTATAGATGAAGAAGAAGAAGAAGAAGAAGAAGAAGAAGAAGAAGAAGAAGAAGAAGAAGAAGAAGAAACCACTAGTGACTTCTGCTTCCACAAAGTTTGGAGGTAACACTGATTCCCCAAATGACTTGCTATAAGATTTTTAAGATGAAACTGATTTTGCATTAGAAAATTAAATGAGGTCAGGACCACCTGTTTTCATGGTACATTTATACTATGGAATACTCCTCAGCTATTAAAAACAATTAAATCCTAAAAATTTCAGGCAAATGGATGGAACAAGGAATGATCATCCTGAGTGAGTTAATTCAGACCCAGAAAGATGCACATGGCATATACTCACTTATAATTTGAAACTAGCCTAACAGAGATGTCCCCTGAAAGTCTTCACTTAGCCGAATATTGGGATAGATACTGGAACTTCCTATTAGGACTCTAGGTGAGAGAGGTAAGGAAGAATGGGGAAACGGAAGGATCCAGAGGTTACTAGAAAATGTACAAGAAGACCATTAAGGCTCGCAGATCTGGACCCAGGAGGGACAGCTCAAACTGCTGTACCAACCAAGGTCAACACATGCAGTAAACTTAGAACCCCTATCCAGATCTAGCTAACAGACATGACATTCTCCACAATTGTGTGGGGAGCAGGGACTGACTCTGACATGAACTCTGATGCCCCCTAATTGACCACTTCCCCTTGGTGAGGAGACCTGGTGGCACTCACAGGAAGAGTAAGCAGGCTACCAGGAATAGACCTGATAGGCTGTGATCTTATAGTGGGGGGACAAGGTCCCCTTCTGTCACAGACCTAGGGGAGGGGAATAAGATGAAAGAGGGAGGGAGGAGAAATGGCAAGATACAAGTGAGGTGATAACAAATGAGATGTAATCTGAATAAGTTACTTAAATAAAAAAATTAATTGAGCCTATTACTGCTATTGAATCTTTAAGAAATCATTTCTGTTTCCAGAGATTCACTCCATCTATTTATAAAATAATAAATATGATGAACATGAGATGAGGAACCCACACAGTATAAGAAGCGAGTGGACTCCCACAAGAAGTCTCACACATGTACATGTACACATACAAATAAATGTAACTTTGAAATTAACAGCAGTGATGTTTTATCACAATATATCTGTGATTTCTCAAGGCTCACCATCCTGTCATGCATATTACAGTGGAGTCCACAGAATATTCTTAGATATAACATTGCGTGTCATTCCAGGACATATGGCATAACTGTGCATCTGACAGGCATCTGATAGAGCCATCTCTTCCTCTGGAAACAGCCTGCTTATACCTTTGCTTGCCTGCATATCAGCCTACCCTAGCTGTACTGGTAAAGGTACCAGTGCAAAGCAATGTTGACATCTTGTACATAAACCATTACCATGGAAACTTCCAGGTAAGTGGGAAAAGGAGGTACTGTGGTCTGATTCTTTGCTATGCTACATTATTAGCTAAAACAAAAAGGCTTCTAACTCCAGTCTGTGAAGACAGTGAGTAAAGGACTGAAGAAGGAGAGGTGTGGGCAGAAGTATAGAAGGTTTGCTTGAGCAAGAACTCACACAGTGGGTCTGCTTGCTGAGGAGCTTGCCATAGTCTGTTGACTTAGGAACTCACATAGTGGGTCCTCTTGTTCCAGGAGCTGTGTCTGTATCCCTCAGGTTTTCTCCCAGAGCTGCTGTCAGAGAACCAGCAGGCATTTTTAATACACAGAGTATCATTTCCAGATTGGCAAGTAGACCATTTCATTTTGTTTAGAAACAAATACCTAGGATCTGAAGGTAGTATAAAATTTTCATATTCAACAATGGTTGCAATAACTAGACACACAACAAAGCTATAAAAGCTATATAGATGGCAGGTACTGTGGTAAGCATGTGGCTTTCACTATTTAATTTTAATTTTATGTCTTCCCCTGGAGAGAAGGAACTTTTGCTTCACTTTTCCAGTGTAGGAAAAATGAAAGAGAAACATTTCCACCTTCCTTCTGGATTTGGGTAGCAGAGTTTGGGAGACGGCACCGAGCATGACAGTAACAAGCTGTGCCTGTGTGGGATGCAGACCTGGAAGGACCAGGTGTGGACAGGAGGCAAACCAGATTCTTAAATCATCAACTTAGAAGTCACACTGCAGCTGGCTGTTTTCGTTTGCATTTCTGTCTCTTCTGAGTTTTTCATAGCTGCCAAGGCCGGAGGAGAAGGTGGGGATTTTAGTGGCCACTCTAAACCACCAGACCAAAATACGAGTCAGAAAATCAAATACTGTAAAACTGACTTTGCACTAGCAATACATTCAGTGAAGGCCAAAGGTAGGCAGAGCACTTGCTGAGAAATGTGAGGACCAGTTTGCACTAGCCTTAAGGATATGAGCCTTGAGAAGGTAATTCTTTGCTATCTCTTTAGCTTGGTTCTGAGATGTCCTCCAATGCCCCATGACTTAGAAGGTGGGATCCCCAGCTCCTTGCCGCTAATAAGAAGTTTCAGGCAAATGGAGCACACCTTTGAAGGTGATTTATCATTTCTTGATTTTTGGCTCTAAAATCTGCTTCCCCCCATGAAATACTAATATGCCCAAAATAGCAGAGTTATTGTAATCCAAATTGGATTAGAACACCTGAAATAATCTTTTTATTTTAAAGTGACCGTCCCAAGTATTTTCTCATAGCAACAGAAAGGTGTCTAATACATTCCTCTTTTGAAGACAGGGAAACTGGTTAATCTGAGGAACACAGCACTTTGCCAGATCTTTGCTTATGCATTTGGAAGTGCTCACACACAGACCTTTGCCTTAGCCTTGGGTGAGGACAGCCATGCCCAGGGTAGTCTGCAATCTTAGTCTGGCCCAGGCAGAGGAAAATGGGAGTTCCTTCCAGGACAGTAAATCTTGTTATTAGACAAGCTATGCCTTTCTCTTCCTTGAGGTGAGAGCTGTCCTGGTGGGTGGAGACAGCTGTAGACTGCTCTTAGATATTCTACCAGGACAGCAGCATAGCCACATAGGCCACCAGGAGTCCTTTCTTCTCCCTGGAGTGTGGGGAAGGGGACGGACATGTACACTCTCCCTTCCAGCTCACACCTTTGCCTTTTTCCCAAGCTCTGCTCTCCTTTGGATGATGATAACATCTCTCACCCCTTCAAACAGAATTTGCAAACTGCTCATGTGGAGTAAAAATATCCAGGCCACCTGAAGTGTGGGCAAACATGAGTGTGGATATTATTCGGACGTTCCTTCTCCCTTCAGTAACTGACCTGCTGCCAACCATCCCCTTGCAAAGACACAGCCAGCTGGTATGTATGAGTGACACATGGAACCGTAGACAGAAAAGCAGATCTAATCATTCTGGCTCACACAGTGCACATGCCATTTCTGAAAACTTCACGATGACTCTGAGACTCTGATAGAAGATATCTTTCTGTTGGTTTGAACACAATGGTGTCCAGTTTGTTGTTGTTGTTGGCATTTTACAGGTTTCTTTTCATATATTCTTAGGGGTCTGTGATGTGCTGATGTTCCCAAACATGGAAACCAGATCATTCTCTTCACTCTTCTCCTTGTCTTTCAAGGAGCCCAATATTAAGTAAGTCAACCAGTAAGTGCTTCCTTCCAATAAAACTGTTGGTGATCTCTGAGGCTATAAAACGAAGGTCATATTGAGTTTGAGATCACAAAGAAAATTCCTTGGGAAATAAACTTTCTGAGTGATAGCAAGTGTGCCTTGCTAGAGAAAGGCACAAGTCAGAGAAGTCCAAGAGATAGCCTCATCACCCCAGCATCAGTGGGAAATTCAAATTCATAGGCATTGTTAATGGCAGAGCTCCTGGTGATTGACATGCATTGCTATCTTCGAGGAAATGTCATTTCCAAAGTTAAATAACTGGAATCTCTATGGCCATGGGATGGCTCAGGTGGAGGACCATACACAGCAGGGGGCTGGTTTGGCATTTAACTCTGTTACACCAACACACTGAACACAGATCTAAGAAAAGTAAGAGGAAGAAGGAAAGAACCATGGAGGCCATTCTATTGCATAGAAAACTGAAACCACACTGCATACAAGGCAATCAGCAGAAGGAAAAGCCCTATCCCATCTTTAAAGACTGGGAAGTAGGAAAGTTTTCAGGAGAATAGCTGGTGTGACTTGAATGAGATAGGGGAGCCATTGCCTGTTTTTCAGCATCTGGGACATAATTTCTACCTGGGCTTGCAGTGTTCTTCTGTGAGGAAGGGAGAGTTCAGAAAAGCAACTAATGAGTCATATTCTAGCACAGGCAAGTCAGTTGCTCAGCTTGTCTAATAAGTTATTAGGAGACCAAAACCAGTGCAGTGTTAAGAAGCAACCAAGGGCTAGCCTTTTCAGTATTTGGACAAGAATTTGTTCTTTGAATTTTGTTTTCCATTAACAGAAGAAATTAGGCCCCCAAACGAGTGTTTATAAGGACTGATTTTTAACATATGTATATAATATATTATATAAATTATATTTTGGATTAATACAATAAATACTCTGAATTTGTGTGGTTTTGATGGATGAGAAATATTGTACCCAATTGTGGCTATGAAACTTATGGAAGGAAACAGTAAATGAGATGCCTATTCAATGGTCTTGGAATTACTACTGCTTTTTTTTTTTAATGAACAGTTGCATTAAAGAGTGTGTTTGGGGCTAAACATGAATGTAGTTCAGAGTCAGAGCATAGCATATCTGAGGCTTCAGCTGTACAAGAAAAAGAAGAAAGAAGAAGAAGGAGGAGGAGGAGGAGGAGGACAGGAGGAGAAGGAGGAAGAAGAGGAGGAAGAGGAGAAGGAGGTAGAGGAAGAGGAGGAGGAGGTGGAGGAAGAGGAGGAGGAGGAAGAGAAGGAAGAGGAAGAAGAAGAGGAGGAGGAAGAGGAGCAGGAAGAGGAAGAGGAAGAGGAGGAGGCATAGAGATATTTTGGCATGTTGCAATTTGCTTGGGACTTTAGTTTGGCTTCACAACTGGAGTCATTTCATAGACACTGATGGAAGTCAGACATTCCAAAGCAGCTGTGAATATTTCTTCACCTCTCGTTCTGGTGGTGTGTCTTGCTAGAGAAAGTTACACTGGGCAGCCAGGAATTGCTTGGAACCTAATTGGAACATAGCTTTATCTTACATACACTGACACTCTTCAAAACTGTTAGGTGAAATTTCCAGTTATTTATGGCTGCCCTGAATATTTCTCCAAAACTAGGTTCTTGAAAACATTCATTTTTATGATGCGTGCAGATTCTGTGGTAGGGAGTTCAGAAGGGACACAAGAGATGTCTGTCTGTTCTGCAGAGTTGGAGGCTGTGCCTGGGCAAGATTGGTACTCTTCATATTTTTGTCTATAACCCTTGGTAATTTGAAAGGTAATTTCACATTTATTTTTACATAAAAAGAGAATAAGATATATATATCTTATATATATATGCACATATGTGTATGTATATACACACAAATAATGCTTTCAAACTCAAAACTACAAGTACTGAAGGATCATAAAATTAAGAGCCATCCATAAAGAGTAGAACCTTTGCTATTTTCTGAGACCATGGAATAGAACTTTTGAGCACTGAAATGAGCCAATATCCAGAGTCCTATCTGCAATGGTTGATGGAAGAGTGGAAAACTCCAACACTCTGACTTCATATAAATATTACTTCTCTCAGAACACTAAGACTACCACTAAGAACAACTTGTTTTTTATGCTTGTTTGTTTGTTTGTTTGTTTGTTTTTAATTTGTTCACTTTACATCCCAATTGTAACCCCCTCCCTTGTTACCTCCTAGTCCATTCTTTCTCCCTCATCACCCTCCTCCTTCCCTTAGTCCTCAGAAAAGGGAGTCCTCCTCCCCTAACATCTGACCACAGCCTATCAAGTCTCATCTGCGCTGCCTGGCATGGCCATACCACCAGGGGGAAGTGATCCACGAGTGGGCACGAGAGTCCATGTCAGAAGTAGTCCCTACTCCCCATATTGTGGGACCCACAAGGAGACTGTGCTTCCTATCGACTACACCTGAGCATAGGGTCTAGGTCCACACTATGCATGGTCCTTGGTTGGTGCATTATTCTCTTCAGCACCCCTATGTTCTGCCCGGATTTGTTGGTCCCATTAGTCTCCTTGTGGAGCTTCTGTCCCCTCCAGGTCCTTCTATCTACTAACTCTTCCATAATATTCCCTCCAGTCCACCCTGATGTTTGGCTGTGACTCTCAGCATCTGTTTTGATCCTCTGCTGGGTGGAGTCTTTCAGAGGACCTCTATGGTAGGTTCCTGTCAGTTGTTTATTTTCTTTTTCATCTATTCTTGGAGAACTTCATACATATATATAATGTATTTTGATAGTGAACCCCAGCCATCCCATCTCCAGCTTCTTCTGGAGCCCTTCCCAATGCATCTCCTCCCGCCCTTGCCAACTCCACATCCTGTTCTCTTCCCTCACTGAGTCTACTTAGAGCTGCCTGTATGTACATGGTGTGGGGCCATCCACTGGAGCATGGGCACCTACCTGCAGGCACACCGTACCCCAGCACCCATCAATTGCCAATAGCTTTTATGCCAGGGTTGGGGCCTGTGACCTGTCCCTTACCCATGGAGAAAGGTTGACTGCCTTGAACTTCTGTGTGTCCCATGCAGACAAGCACAGCTGCTGTGAGTTCATGAGTGGAAAGGCCAGGTTAAGTCCAGAAGACGTTGATCTGCATCAAGCCTTGCCACCTCTTTGTTCAAAGCAAATTGATGAAAAAGTAACAAGTTTTTCTCATAAGTGTTAAAGAAAAAATCATATCTCATCCTATTATAATTATTTTCATTTTCCCCTTTTTATTTTTTTTACTACATCTGTGATTGTTAGATGTACTTAACACATGCGTTTCTGGGTATTGCCATTTTTCTTTGACAGATGGCAAAGAGAATACATTATGTAGAGCACAGGCTTTAACACTTTGTAAAGTTCATTTAAATCATGACTTATGAGACATAAACACCTTTTGTATTTAATTTGCACAAAGCTTGGTTTCGTAGACTGGAAGCAAAGGCAGCAACAATGAAAGTCCATTTCATGAGGTGGGCAGGTGGACCAAAGGAGGACATCCATGGGCTGACTCAGGAGTGCCTGGTGAGTAGCGCCTCTTACAATCAGCTCTTCTTCATAGCTTTGTCTATTTCTTCACCTGTCATTAACATGCTTGTATGGGTTTTTTGGTAGTGCCTTACAATACCAGGAAACAACAGTTAAGTATTCCAAAGAAACTAATGCCAGCAGACGACAGACTCCTTCCAATAGCACTCACAGGCTCTGAAATCTAGCAGCTCTGTTCTGTGTCTGCTTTGTGGGACTCCTTACTGGAGTTGCTTGTCATTTCACAATATGTATTGATCCTTGAAGATTTGAGTTTCTATCCTATACAATTGTTCTTTAGCATTCATAACAATAGTTATGATAAAGGCTTTAATATTCTTTTTAACCCAACACAGAAACTATTAGAATGGAATGGTTGCTCAGACATGGAGAGTCAGTTTTCCTTAATGGTGCAGCCTCTTATGTGTAGACCACTCTCTAATTAAACGCAACACCTCCTGATAGGAGCTTTACAAGAAAAGACCAACAGAGCCAGCTAACTAGGGCCCAGAGGGGCGTCCTGAGTCTTAAGCACCAACCGAGGACCATGCATGGACTGGACCTACGACCTCAACACAGATGTAACCAGTGGGCAGCTCAGACTTCTAGAGGGTCCTCTAATAATGAGAGCAGAAGCTGTCTTTTACATGAACTCTGTTGCCAGCTTTTTTATCTCTTCCCACTGGCAGGCTACAGGGGAAGAGGACAGGCTCAGTCCTGATGCAACTGGATGAGCCTGGGTGGATGGGAAGGGGGTGCTCTCCTTTTCTGAGGAATACGGGAGGGGAATAGGGGAGAAGGAGGGGGACTGTGAGAGGAAGTATGGGGCTATGACCAGGATGTAAACCGAATAAAAAAAGCAAGCAAGCAAGCAAGAAAAGCTACACCCCCAAGAGTATACAGAAAACAAACTACTTATTGGGGGGAAAAAGGCACCAGGTTGGGTAGCAAATGGGGATCTCCAAGGAAGTCAGGGAAGAGTTGAACATGATCAAAATGCATTGTGGGAAACTCTAAAAGAACTAATAAAAATGAGATGGGGAGGGAAGTAGAGATAGAGGTGGGTGGGGGGAGATTTGTCTGTTCCAGATGGGAATAAAAACAAGACCAACTGCAGTGTGATCGAGACTAGATATTTCTGGAAATGATATCAAGCATTTAAAACTCTATTTCATGAACAATTACATAATTTATAGTCCTCAAATATATGGAATTCAGGATGAACAGATACAATGGTGATAGTAAAATGATCAGTGGCTGTTCTGTTTGGGTTAGCAAAAGGAAAGAATGTGGTGAGATCAGTGGACATTCAGGCCCATTAAGCAACCCTCTGTGAAACAGGGTGGCCACATGTTCTTACAGGTTCCTCAAAAGCCACACAACAGAAAGCACCAAGACCAACATTCAACACAAACTCAGGGAACTAACTTCCATCTTAGTGAGGTGTTTGTGATTGTGTGTATGTCTGCATAGGAACACATGCATGTATATGCATGCCCTTGTATACAGGTATATGGGAAATCTTTGTGCCTTTTACTCAATTTTGCTGAGAACTCAAAATGACTCTTAAAAATGAAAAAAAAATAGAAAGGTGCATCATGTAGATTTCTTTAGCCTGTAGTACAGAAAGTGAAAGCTTACCACCCAGCACAAGAGCTTCATTGGGAGATGCCCGCTAAGGAATCAAGGGTTCAGTTAGCTGAAGGATTCTGGTAAGGACAACCCTGCTGAGAGTGCTGGGAGTGCTTCACAGAGATAGGCATTAATGTCCCTCTCCAGGTAATAGTTGCAGTTTAGGAGGCAATAAAATGACAGGAGAGAAACAGCCAAGAAAATCTGAGCTGCCCTGGTTATCTATGCTAAGAGGCACTCACGAATAAACCTTGCTTGGTAGCACCATTTGACTTGAGGAGGACATATTTTGGCTGAATCCTGGGTTTGGGCCATCCTGCCTTTCCCAGAAAGAGCTAACTAAGGAGGGAGACCTCTGATAAAAGGTTGAGAAAATGTGACCCTTGAGAAAAGGTTCAGAGAACTGAACACATACAGTCCACAAAAAAGAAGACCCGGGGGAGACATAATGTCTATTTTCCTCCAGGAAAGTGGCATTATAAAGAGCATGGGGACCAATTATTGCCATTAGTCAATGGGGGACAAAACAAGAAGTAATAAGCTTAGATGTGGTAGCGCAGATCTGTGTTACATGGTAGTAAGAATTTAACACCAGCAGATAATAGAGATGGCTAGGGACAAAGTGTGGGGTTGAACAGGCAGCTTCTCTAGAGATGGCTGACCTTGAATTTAATGCCTTGATTAAGTGAGGTTTTAAACCAAGTCCTCTCTGGGGTCTGTAGGCTGATGTGTCACTCGATGCTTTCACTCCACTCTCCTTGCTTTGGGGATCCATGCGAATGCGAACATATCTATATGTCTGACGTTTTCCTATTGTACGTCTTTACATTGTAGCATCAAGGGAAGGAACGCTTCTTAAACACATGTCAAAATACATTTATTATTATCTGTTATTAGAGAGTTCAGTGTACTGCGTCACAATTCACAAAATGCACAGCTTCCATCAGACTGAAGTGTTTGCAGAGACATAACATTCAGTAGTGTCTAACAAGCACATGACAGGAACATGAAAACATGCTTTCTAGGAATGAAATCTCTCTCTCTCTCTCTCTCTCTCTCTCTCTCTCTCTCTCTCTCTCTCTCTCTCTCTCTCTCTCTCTCTCTCTCTCTCTCTCTCTTCCAGCCAGGCAACAGAAAAACCCTCACACCTAGAGCTAATGAACAGGCAACCCCAAGCACTTACCCCCTACTGAAGCTTATTGTAATTTTATCAACCTTAAGATTGGACAAGCTTACTGAATTATTTCTCTACTCTCTCATTGGCTACAAAGTTTCTAGCCCTTGATACATCTTTTCTTCGAGCCATTGGTTGAAGGTGCAGTAACCAAAGCTTCATAATGACTCACTTCGCTCTTTGCTTTGGAAGCACCCCACATATTTCCTCAGCAGCACACCCGAATCCATCTAGTACCCCAAAGATCTGGATGTGCCATTGCAGACAGAATTCAACTCTCAATTTCTGTGGCATGCTTAGCTCTTCTAACTTCCCTTGATCCAGATTAATATAGTCAACCTTCCAGTCTGAAAGCAGCAAAGAGATTTTAAAAGTTCCTGTAATGTTGTTACGGATTTGTATTTACCTCAATGCTTTGAACTGCCAACTGTTCATTAAAACAAGGTAAATTGGAGTAAGACATAGAAGAGAGTATTTTCCTACTGTACAACGCAGATCATAGTAGTGTAACTATAGATAGCAGTCTCAGCCCTGTGATGAGATGCAGATGCAAGCATGTCTCTGAGGGGACTTATACTTGCTTTCTACTCCCAAAGCTGCTTCTCTGAGCTCAGGAGTTGCGTAAGTTTAGGTGAGGACCATAGGCCAGATGTAGAATAATTCTATGTTTAAAGGAACACATATACTGAGAAATGCTCTTACAGTATTATTTGAGCCATATTGGGCACGAATTTAAAATAGGACAGAAGTTCATTTCAAAGTCTTCAAGCAGGGTATGATAGTTTCAACTTCCCAGGTCACAAGGAGGGGGTCAGTGTACATAATAAATCTCCACCTATATTGCCATATTATTTGATTTGTGTAATTAATTTTTTTCTGAAATTTCATTCTATCAAAAACCTGATGAGTATTGTGAGAAGGCATGACATGGCATCGTTGCTTAAGTATGGTGTATTCTTAACAAATTTTATGCTGAGACTTGATGCTCCATGCAACTGAGAGACCTTTAGAAGGCTCACATTCTGGAGTTCATTCTCACAAAGGAATAGATGCCATTCTCACATGGAGGCTTTAGCTGTCTTGACAGCAGGCCTTGGTCAGTTATTTAGCCTGCTCTCTCCTCTCTCTTCTTCTAGGAGGATCTGCTGATTTTTCATGTTCTGCCATGAGTCGAAGGAGCAGAAGGCCCATGACAGACATCAGTGTGATTTGGACACCATGCTTTTGGGTTTCTCAATCTGTGAGACAAGACAAACTTCTTTTCTTTAAAAACTGCCTGGGCTGGAATATTCTGCTATGTAGAGAACAGACTGGGGCTCCTGGCACAAAGAGCACCGAACTAGGAGCCCAGAGAGGTAGGCCTTTGTATTGTTATTGGACCAGGAACTTTAGCATGAAAAGTCCCTGGGCATTCTAGTCCTGTTTGTACCCAGCTGCCCCTGGAGGCATCTGCCTCTGTGTTGGAATCCAAATACGGTTTGGATAGTTTTTCCAAACTCTGGTTATTTTTCTTGTGATGATAAAACATTTTCCTTGGATTTTTGTTTCGTTGTTTGTTTGTTCATCTTTTTTTTTTTTTTTGCTTCCTGCCCTGTGTGTTTGTGAAGTCATCAGCCTCTATGATGCCTCTAAGTGTGGTTAAACATCTGAATCACCATGGAGCCTCGGGCTTGTTAGCATCCAGATAGTGCTTGAACCTCCATGTGTGGAATCCTTCCTGAGACTCCTGGGGACACAGGCTTGTGAAGAGGAGCAGGGCCACTCCATTCCAAAGGCATTGGGTGCAGAGGCCTGATCAAGCTAGGTCCCAGCACCGAGCATTCCCTAGCTGCTAAGAATTAACTGTACAGCACTCAGGGAGAGTGGAGTGCTAGTAGAGTTAGGTGTAGAAACAAGGGTACCTGTACCCCGGCATGTGACTCCCTTGCATTAGCCAGCCTTAAAGCAGACAAAGACTACTGTGTACTTATTTTCTTCTTATTTTACCAGGAGAAGAACTTAGTAAGCATCTTTACACATGGATGAAGTATGCCTGTGTAGCAGCTGGAGTGACCCAATTGACCCTAAGAGCTTTGACAGGTTTTTTAGACTATTTTGTGCACTGCAATCCTCCCTCGTCCCTGAGAAGATTTGCTTACAAACCATCGTCCTTGGTGAGCTTTGGTTTTAGATACAAGAGCCAAGAAACTTCTAAGGAGCCAGACTTTAAAGGGTGCATTTGTCCTTCCCACACATTTATGCCTCTGAACACCCAAATTTCACACATACAAGAGAGATTTCTTCCCAGTTCAATTGAGGAAATTATTTAGGGTAAAAAAAAAAAAAAAAAAAAAAAAAAAAAAGACGAGACCTCTGAATTCTGCCCGGTAACTTCAATAGGCGGCCCTCTGTGGACAGCAAAGCTGATGGGGTATAGAAAAGGTAGCACACTGCTGCCATTAACTAGGAGTTAGCACACTGGCCTTCGCATGCTAAGAGAAGTGTGCTTTCCTGTTTCTTCTGCATTTGTTGTTTTCCTTGCCTGTGTTTTAG
Source organism: Acomys minous (assembly GCF_964271855.1). Lineage (NCBI taxonomy): Eukaryota > Metazoa > Chordata > Mammalia > Rodentia > Muridae > Acomys > Acomys minous. The sequence goes on from NC_140495.1 coordinate 52,107,126, forward strand.
ATACAGGAATATGAAAAGTAGGTAAGCATGTGTGCATAGATGTTTATCATTTGTAAATAACGTGCAAATTGAACATGCCATTTCTCTGTCAGCTGTGATGGAAATGCTTGATGTTAGAATGTGTTTCTCTGCAAGGGACCATCTTTGTGTTCCTCTCACACCATCTTTTTGCTTTTAGTGCTGCTGGGGGCGGGAAGAGGGGACAAAAGGGAGATGCCTAGTGTGAAACTGGAGAACTGCAGAGTCCTGATGGCAACTTTCTTCTCCAGCAAAAATCTAGTAATAAGCTACAGGAACATTACTTTAAATAGATCCATAGCAGAGCTATAAGAGAGGAAAAAAATAGCTTTTTGTTCTTCTCCGGCAAAAAATATCAACTTCAGCTTATATTTCAGGACGGATATTTTCACTGTCAGTCCCTGGGACTTAAAAGTAAAGTGGAAATCAATCTCAGATGGATTATCTGTGTGATATAAACATGTGGGCATAAAATGTATAGAGACTACATATGGCAGGCCCATCTGACATAAACAAGTGGGGCTGAGAAACATACATACATGCTCTGATTGATTTGTTAGCTTCGTATGTGAATGGAGCTGAAAGCCTGAGCTGAAGCGTGACCTGAGATAAGCCAATGCATACAAATACGCAACGAACCCAGATAACACAAGAATAACACCAATTAGAACAATTGTGACAACTTCTAGTCATCATGAGGTATTGTTTCAGAGCCCTCTTCAAGCAGGAAAAGCTTCCAATTGTTCTTAAATCCACTGGTAAATGATTCTACAGTTGTGGATGTCTGTCACAATAAAGCTTTGTCCTTCATTTGTATTCAACTGAGAGCGCAGGGCTGCAAAGCCAGGAAGGAAAGTTCTATGTGGCTTTCTGTTGGACAGGTTGAGTGGCACTTGTCAGTAAGACCCTTCTTTTGTTTAATTATATAACATACATCTTTTGTAATTCGTTACTAAGCCCAAAGCACAGAAGTCAAAGAATTAACACTTTAAGGAAGTGTCATGAAGTCCACCAGCTAAAGAATGAACATCCACTGCTTGGACCTTAATAAATTAATTTCCATGTCTTTGTGATCTACCTGAACAGAACAGAAATTCATATCGACATTTTTTCTATGCACCAGTATAAAGGGTTATTAGAAATCCACTTTCCTGAGCTCTAGCATTATGGTTCATGCACACAGCATACTCTGAGCATGAAGAAACTGGTTTTCCTGTTTTGTGTCTAGGGCACCTGGCTCTTGTGGCACCTGTATTCATCTTCTCTTGGTTTTCCCTTCCTCATGGTGGCTACAGAGGTGGGGAACCCTGCTTTCCAAGCTGTACAGCTGCATTCAGGAGACTTTCGGCTTCTTTTATATCTTCACTTCCCCAGGATGCTTCCCACTGTACCTTGTTACTGGTGAGTTATGAAGGAAGAAGTTCCTGCATCTGCCTCCCTCACAAGGCAGAAGTGTATCAAAGGACTCTTCTGTGACTTTTGTGTTGTCTTTCCATCAGGATGCCAACCACATGCAAAGTGTGCAAACAAGCAGAGACTGAATGGTGAAAGCCATTTCAGGACGTACTAGCCTGTGGCAACACCAAATTTCAGGCTTATCATAGATTCCAGGTTTAATCATGGAGATGTGTCATGCCTAAGCAGTCATAACTGTTTATTAGGAGGTCCTGTGACGTTCACAAGCTCATGCCTCCTCTACTTTCTGTGCTCCTCGCTTCATGAACAAACCAGAAGCCACCAGACCCCATTGTTACTGTCCACACATGGCTATCTTCTTTCTGCAGCCTTCTTTTAAATATTGCCCAGTTTGTTTCTCTATAACCCTCCTTTGGCTAATTTACACATTCCAACTGAATGTCAACATCAGTGTAGCTTCATGAGGTAAGGCCTCATATATCTTATCTCCATGTTTGAAACTGGAGAAATGATATCTAACCTAAGTGTTTATAAAAGATGTGGTTAGATAATTTCTTATGAAACCATAGGCGTAACGATACAACTAAACAGTGATATATGCTGACATGTGACTCGGAATCAGCTGATTAGTGGCAGTGCTAATGATCTCTAAGAGTAGCCACAGATGTGTCTTTTTTCTTCTCACTTGTCTTCTTCCCCAGGTCCTCAGTCTACATGACAGTAAAAGAAGAAGCCTCTTTAGTATCTCTCAGTTTGCTTACCTATCAGGCAAGGAAGGGCAGGACGAGGTTATGGAGTGGACACTCCCCTCTGACTGTGGCCAGTCAGGACTACCATGTGTGTTACAGACACACAGAATTGGGTGAACAGAATTTTATTTGCAGGACTGAGTTATTTCTAGAGGGAAACACTGTTGCTTTGTGGTAGCAGGGTCTTGAGGTTCTACTGACCAAAGATGTTTACATTAAAAGGCAACACACACCCAGAGCTTGCCAAATCTCACTAAATAAACTGAGGAGTTTGAAGGGACACTTAGGCATCTCAAGTGCAATAGGAGAGCACTGCTCTGGGCTCAGTTCTCTAAGTGGAGAAAACAAGTTTCCTGTGGAATTGAGCATAAGATCAAATGAATCTCTTCATGATTATGGTAAGACTGGCCTGGAAGGAAATCTCTTAAAGTATGGTGAGGTCATGAAAAATTTGGTGAAATAGGGGAAGATAGTTAGGGACATTGGACACAAATCAAAGAGGAGGAAGTGAAACTAGGCCCCTAAACAAAGATAGAGCTCAGGAGATCATCATTCATCTAGGAATGAATATGTGTTCTTCTCCCAGAGTCTGGGTAACTGCAGAAAATAGTAAGACAGAACCATGGTCAAGGCCACTGAATTTTGGAAGGACGTAAGTGGATGGGCACACACATTTCCAGTTGGAACAGTAACCTGAGATTGCCAGGACCTGCTGCTCAGAGGGGCTTTGCAAGAGGTAGTGGTGGCCTGGTCTAAAATGAGGGATGGGTACTAATTTTCTACATCTCCAGTGACAACCGAAATACTTTCTGCTGATAATCAATAAAGAACCTCAACAGACAATTTTATTAAGCAAAGCTGGAAAAGAAAAATATGTGATCATTTCTTTGCAAATGATTACACAAATAAGCCTCCTATTCTGTAGAGTTCAAAGAACCAACGTTTTCAGCAAACTCTTTATTTGCAGTACCGGGAAGCTCCTGTGATGGCCAGTGTAGGGAGAGGTGACAGATGAAAACAAAAGCAGCTGCCTGTAATGCTTTCCAGCAGATCCACATTTCTTCTACCAAGGTTGGATACGTAGGCATCTCTAGATGGATTTGGGGAAACATGAGAGATAGGGGATGGGAATCTGTGTTCCAAGGATACACAGTGAAAGTTTCCTAAGAGAAACTGATGGGAGAATGGGAGGGCAGACCAGGCAAAGAGCAGACAGCAGGTAAATAAGCCACATAGCCACTGAGAGCTTAGGAGGGCAACTCAGACTTAAAGTGCTCCGTACTCATTTAGAGGGAAGATGAAACTGGGCATTTTTTGCTGGGAGATCCAAGGACTTTTCCTACAAAGAGAGCTCGATGTACAGGTGAGGAAGGCAAGGAAAAGAGATGGAGAACATGATAAAACACTTCAGAGAGATCTGAGAGAATCCCTTTATTAACCATGATCTACACAAAGCCGGTTGGATTTGGAATCTGATGCACAAATTATTTTTTCCTAGAATTATAGACTTGCACAAGGTGCTTCAATTCATAGAGATGGGCTTGTGATTTTGATGAAATGAGAATAATGGTGCTGCTCCCTTGTGAGATTGTGAGGTTCGAATGACAAAATGCGCCCATACACAATAAGCAGATAATTCAGGTTAGCAACACGAGTATTGATTTCCATATACCTAAATAATCACCATAGGTATTTAATTGGGCGACAAGCAAAAAGCATGAATACATGGAACTTGTCTCATTACTTGAGGGCAAGCACCCAATAAGGCTTTTTGAACTCAGGACCTCTTTGATCTGAACTGTTCAGGGAAGCACTTCAGCCTTCATCCTGTTTCAGGTGGGAAACAAAAATTCTGGGAACACTGTGATTCTTTGTTTACATAAAACACCAGTATACTATGGGACTTAGTTCCTTATCTGTAAGTGAAAGGCTTTGACAAATAAGATCCAAATTCCTTTCCAAAGTGTACTATTATTGTATTATTTGGTGCTTGCCATTATAGGATGGATTAATGTTAGAAAAGTAAACTTTCAATTATAACAAGGGCATCAATCTCCTACTTCTCGGCTCATAACACTGCTATTAAACTAGGTTACAATTGTAAACATGAAAAGAAGACTGGATGTTTTATTTAGATGATGTAGTAAAGTGATTCAATTATACTCTTTTGTTTTTTTAATTTTTAAAATTTTATTTTATTAATTCATTCATATTACATCTCAATTGTTATCCCCTCCCTTGTCTCCTCCCATTCCTCCCTCCCTCCTATTTTCCCCTTACTCCCCTCCCCTATGACTGTGACTGAGGGAGACCTCCTCCCCCTTTATATGCTCATAGGGTATCAAGTTTCTTCTTGCTATCCTTCCTCTGAGTGCCACCAGGTCTCCCCCTCCAGAGGACGTGGTCAAATATGAGACACCAGAGTTCGTGTGAAAGTCATGTCCCACTCTTCACTCTACTGTGGAGAATGTCCTGTCCATTGGCTAGATCTGGTTAGGGGTTTGAAGTTTATGGCCTGTATTGTCCTTGGCTGGTGCCATAGTTTGAGCGGGACCCCTGGGCCCAAATCTGCCTACCATAATGTTCTTCTTGTAGGTTTCTAGGACCCTCTGGATCCTTCTACTTTGCCATTCTCCAATGTTTCTCTCATCTAGAGTCCCAATAGGATGTCCTCTCCTCTGTCTCAGTTTTCTAGTAAGTGAAGGCTTTCGTGGGACACGCCCCTTGGGCTAGTGTGCAGATATAAGTGAGTACATACCATTTGAGTCTTTCTGCTTCTGGGTTAACTCACTCATTATGATCATTCCTAGAATAGATAAAGAGACTGTGGTACATATACACTATGGAATATTACTCAGCTATTAAAAACAACGAATTCCTGAAATTTGTGGACAAATGGATTGAATTACACCCTTTTCTAAAAAAAATATTCCATCATAATGGAACCCTTGTCTGCCACACTGTGCCCCATATTCAAGAAATTATTAGAACAATGAAACACTTTTGCAACAGCGGAAAATTTGAAAGATAACTATATAAGTGCCTCCAGTTTCTAGATATTTTATCTTTGTAAGTCACATAGACCATCAGTCAGGCATATTCCCGTTAAGATGCACTCATGCCCTCTGAAAGACCTCAAAGACTGTAGGGTACGGGATCCCTGAAACAATTCTAGAGAAATTGGACTGTATCGTCGCATTGACAGTGGTACTTTGATGGGGCATTGCTCTTGCCTCTGCTGTGGGATTTATTCAGTACTTGGGTATGCTATTATGTGTTCACAAATCATTTCCTCAGGAATCTGAGTAAATAAATGCTTCTACACATATTTAAATATTAGATTTAAAATATGAAGATTAACAAAGCAGGTCTAAATTTAGGATATAAAATGAATTTTATTACATTGTTCTTATATTCAGTTTATATACACTAAGACATATATTGTTATTTAAGTTTCATAGTTTGATATTCTTTTTTAGTAAATTCTCAAGACATAATTTTCCATTTTAAAAACTACCTTATAATTTTTTCTTCTATAATGTGTGTTATACCAAACCTTGAGAATTAGTGTCAGCTGGGTAAAGAATAACCTTGAACTCAGACACCAATACTTTGTCCACAGAGTATAAAATTAAGATGAGCGAAGATCAGAGATAACAACAATGAAAACAAGCAGAGTACCAGGAAGTAAAGTGGATAAAAATATTGTTCTAGAAATTAAAATTGCATTAGACAACTCTTCAAAAATTCAAGATAGGCATTTTGCTTTTGAGCTGCATATAAATACCTTAATGGGAAGCGCTCATTCTCTGGCCCTCAAAGAGGCCCATGCTACAGTAGGAAGGAGGCAGAGAACGTGGGAGTTTATTGTCCCAATTCAGAGGGCTGAGGACAGGTTACAAACACAGAATCTGTTTTTACAACTTTAAAATGATATCATCAAAATTACCCTGGCTGAAGATAAGACAGCAGAGCAGAGGTGCAGAAGATTTTCTTAATTTATGAAGGAGTCAATAGCAAGACCTTACTCCAAAGAGGAGTCTCATAGGTGAGCCAGTTGTATGTGGTAGAGTGGTAGAGTGCTTGCCTGGGTTGCAGAAAACCCTAAGTTCACTCTCTTGTACTGGAAGAAAAGAGAGGCGTGCATGGCAGTGTGGTAGTCATACAGTTAATTTAGGATCATCACCTCTGAAAACCAATGAAGTGATTTACTGTTTACATTATCGTGAAAGAAAAAAAGGAAAATATAAATAAAAAGAAAATGCCATGGTAACAAAAAGGCACCAAGTTCATCACTAAGGAAATGAGAGGGAAACGGGTCACTGCTCCGTGATACAGTAAGGCAGAATGCATTCGAAACTGGAAAATGGCAGATAACAAAAACAAGAGGGGCTTTAAAATATGACTGACATGTTCACCAAATGCTTGCTAAGCTTATCTCAGATTTACGTGCTCCAAACATAAATAGATACCTTTGAGGACTCAGAACAGATGAATGAGAACACAGAAGGAAGAGAACTGAATACACTTTTATTAGTCTTTAACAGGTCAGATCTGACAAAACCAATGCTAATTTAATGTCTAAATGATCCAATGAAATGTAATAGAAATTATATTACACATACTATGTGCCTAGTATGTCATATGGTTATACTAGGAACAAAGGAAATGCCAATATTCTTTACACAGGAAGGCCTCACAATTCTCTTATAATGGGACAACACGAACCTAACCACAAACCCTTCTACCTACAACTTATCCCGTCTGTAAAATAAGCTAGAGAATTAGCAGCACAGAACTTGTGGGAGTGGCCAACAAATGCCTGGTCCAACTTGAGGTCCACGAAAGGGAACCTATGCCTGACACTGCCAGGATGGCCAGGAAGCCCAGAGACCTTAGGATAGAATCAAGCATGACTGCAAAAAAAAAAAAATCAATGTAATGATTCCTAATGATATTCTGCTATACTCATAGATCGATGTTAGCCCGATCTTCATCATAGAGGATTCTTCCGGCAACTGCAGAGACTCACAGCCAAACTCAAGGAACCCCATGGGAGAGGCGAAAGAAGGAATGTAGGAGCCAGAGAGGTGAAGGACACCACAAGAACATGGCCCACAGAATCAACTAAACAGGCTCCATATGGGCTCACAGAGACTGAAGTGACAATCAGGGAGCCTGTATGGGTTGGAGCATATACCTTATGGTTGTGTGGCTTGGTGTTCTTGTGGGGCTTTGACAATAGGAGTTTGTGTGTGGAGGTGTCTCTAACTCTCTGCCTGCTCTTAGGATCCCTTTCCTCTTACTGGATTGCCTTATTCAGCCTTGATGTGAGGGTTTGTGCCTAATCTTAAAATAACTTTGTTATGTCAATTTTGGCTGCTATTCCCAGGAAGACTGCTCTTCTCTAAAGGGAAACATAAGAGAGGAAACTGAAGTTAGGATGTAAAGTATGAGAGAAGGAAAGAAGGAAGAAAGAAGAAAAGGAGGAAGGAAGGAAGGAAGGAAGGAAGGAAGGAAGGAAGAAAGGAAGAAAGGAAGAGACAGTTAATGTTTTTAGGGTCCAAACTGCTCAGCTTTAATCATTACTTTGTTTTGGTATAGCTTTTTAAGACCATTCCACGAGTAGAACTGTTATGCTCTGGGATAGCTGAGGGTTTTGACTCATGTTATGCTATGGGCTTCTTCATGATCATCGGGAAACTAGACAAAAATGATGCATGAATATTGTTAAATAGTCTATCACAAAAGAAAAATGAATGATACCTTTGGAGTGCCCTACACAAATCTTTTAAAGATGTACAGCAATCTTCTCTCTGGAAATAAAATTATTGACTTAAAAAAAGAAATCCATGGTTAAGATGTAACAAATATAAAAATATATCTTTAAATAAATAAAAGGCACAGTTAGTTTAAACTATAACAAATGCTTGATACCAAAGAATAACACAACAACAAAAACAAAACACAATCAAAGCATTAAGTTAGAAGCATGAGATTAAACAAACCAGGGGCTGTAGAAAAATAACCACTATGATGCAAATATAATTGATGAATAAATGAGGAATTTTTTTAAAATAAAAAGTATTACCCATAGGATCTAGTTTTTTTGGATCATAAAACAAAATTGAGGACATGTGCTACCAGATTCAAATTTAAATTTATGAGAATAAAGTGTAACATTTTGTTAATGATTTTAAAATCTTTAATTAAGTGATAAGAATGTTTACATAGTAAATATATTTTATTTTTATATTTCATTTCTGGAGTGTTTTCTCTTATTATTAATGTATCCTGCTGTTCTGGGACAAGCATCACATTTTAATCAACTTTTAAGATAATTAAGTGGAGAAGGCATTTAGGCCGCCTTCATTATCTTGCTGGTCCTGAATGGGTTTGGTTATTTTTATGCTTTTATAATTATAGGAAATTTTATATAGTGATAGATTTTACTAACATGTTTATATGTTACTGGACCTCGGAAGTATTATCTACAGTCTTTCAGTCAAACTCACAGTATGTCTCCATAGCATTTTTGCATGTTATTTCAAGTTGCTAAATTTTTGATGGATTCTTTTTAAAAAAAAGCTACTATGAAGCTTATGCTTTCTTTCAATATTTATAATGCATAAAAATATTTCATTGTTTTCTTATTTGTTATTTTTTTACCTTATATCCGGATTGCAGCTTCCTCTCCCTTCTCTCCTTCTGGTCTCTCCCTCCCCCTCCTCTACCTCTGGATGACTCCTCCCCGTCTCTCCTCAGAAAAGGGAAGGCTTCCATTAAATATCAATCGCCTTGGCCTATCAAGTTGTAGTAAGATTAGGTGCATCTTCCTCTACTGAGGCTCAGCAAGACAACTGAGTTAGGGGGAAAGAGATGCAAAGGCAGACAATGTAGTCAGAGATAGTCCCTGTTCCTATTTTAGGAGCCTCACATGAAGACTCAGCTGGACAACTGTTACATGTGTGCAGGGGGCCTAGGTCTGTTGCACGTGTGCTCTCTGGTTGGCAGCTCAGTCTCTGTGAGCCCCTATAGGCCAAGGTTAATTGATTCTGTACCTTTTTTTTTTTTTTGTGGTGTCCTTGACCCTCTTGGCTCCTTCAAAAAAACTATTTCTTAGCATATTCATCTTATAAGTAGTTATAGTTGTCAATACTTTAAATTTACAAGAAAATTTTCTTGGCTCTCATTCAAATGATAAGCATGCATTAAAAGTTAATTTTGATAAAACAACATGTAATAAAACTTCTGAAAGTTAGTCAACAATATTGTTAATATATCTTAATGGAATCTTGAGAAAATGCACAGGTTTCATCAAGACAGAAAAGAGAAAAGAGAAACAAAGGAAAACTGAGAAGATGGTAACTTTTGAGACTGATATCTACTTACCAATATTTACCCTAGTAATAATTACTTGGTTATACATGTCAATCAAAGAATAACAATTGGCACTGTGAAATATTTAAAAATGGATCCAACATTATACTATCTGCAAGAAACTCACTTCAAATCCAAAAGCATATGTACATGTAAAGTAAATGAATTGTAAAAAATAATGTGTAAGTATTAACTTGGAAAATTAAGTGTGACCACAGTAATAAAAGATAAGCCAGAATACAGGACGAAGTGAAAACTGCCCAGTAATGAGAGGATCTAGGATCTAGAGGAGTGACTCACTAGTTTAGAGTGCTAGTTGAGGTATGAGGATTGGAATTCAGATCCAAGCACCCCAGTGGGGAGCCAGATATGGTTCTGTGCATATCTGTAACTATAGCACTGAAGGGAACAGAGAGATTCTGGGGCTTACTAGCTCCATTCCGATTCAAAACTGCAAATTCTAGGTTCAGAGGGTGACCCCACATCAAATCAACAAGGTGGAGAGTGATAAGAGGGGCACATCTGAGGTATTGCTCTGGTCTCCACACATAAGCACCAGTATGCGTAGCACACCGTCACAGACATGCACATATGCTCACGCACATATAGCTCACTCACATGCACACATGCACACATGTACAAATAAGGCATAATCACACTAAACATAAAAGTCCTAGGTATATGCAACCTCACCCATATGTCAGAACTGACAAAGGTACAAAAAGACGATAAATGTACAAGCATAATTTCAGACATCAAAAGCTCTGTGAATAATCAATCACCTGATCTATAAGAGAAAAATCTGCCTGTATCTGGAAAAACTGAATAACACTATAGACTGAAAAGAGCCTGAAGAATTTTTTTTAAAGAAAGGCAAGATTCTGAGTCACAAACAAGTCTACTCTCTTAAAAATGAAATTGTACAGACATGTTCTCTGTCCCATAATCTTGCACAGTACTGAAAATTGCCCAGCACATCTGTATATGAATCATAGCTTAAATAGAAAGTAAGAAATAGAACAAAAAAGACAAAATATTTTTAAATATCTCAAACTTTGTGAGGTGGCAGTGAAGTAGTGTTGAGAGAAATGTCCATAGCATTAATACTTGCATTAGAAAAAAAAAATCCCAGGTTAGTAGATATAAATTTCTACACTCAGACTCGAGGAAAGAAAGAAAACAGATACAATAAACAAGTTGAGAAAATGGAGTACAAAAGCAAAGCAGAAGTAAATGTAATTGGCACAGAAAGCAGAGGGAAAATAAGACAAAAATTAGGCCTGACAAAGATAGGAAGACAGATACCATCAACATAAAGGGTGAAATGAGTGAGGTCATAAAAGAACCTGTAACCAGCACAAAGGAGAAGGGACCATGAATATAGTTCAGTGGTAGAGTTCTTACTTAGCTGGTGTAGTCCCTGAGTTCAGGCTCTGGCACTACAAACCGAAATGAAACAAGAGAAGAGAAAGAAAAAGTAAAAAGGAAAAGTAAAGAAATGGAGATGTTAGGGGATAGTCTATGATACCTTATAGTCATTATTTCAATGATGTAAAAGAAACCTAAGTCCTCAAAGCTACAAACTTAAGAAAAATCAACACAAGTGAAATAGGCACAAACTTCAAAAGGTTTTGTATTGGTAAATTAAAAAGCTCTCTATTGGGACTCTAGATGAGAGAAGCATGGGAGAATAGCAAAGTAGAAGGATCCAGAGGGTTCTAGAAACTTACAAGAAGAACATTATGGTAGGCAGATTTGGGCCCAGGGGTCCCGCTCAAACTATGGCACCAGCCAAGGACAATACAGGCCATAAACCCCTACCTAGATCTAGCCAATGGACAGAATATTTTCCACAGTTGAGTGGAGAGGGGGTATGACTTTCACACGAACTCTGGTGTCTCATATTTGACCATGTCCTCTTGAGGGGGAAACCTGGTGGCACTCAGAGGAAGGACAGCAGGTTACCAAGAAGAGACTTGATAGCCTATGAGCATATACAGGGAGAGGAGGTCCCCCTCAGGAACAGTCATAGGGGAGGGGAATAAGGGGAAAATGGGAGGGAGGGAAGAATGGGAGGATACAAGGGATGGGATAACCATTGAGATGTAACAAGAATAAATTAATAAAAAAGAAAAAAGAAACTTCAACACTTGATGGTTTCACTTGTTGGAATCCAAAACAAAAAACAAAAAACAAAAAAACCACACACACACACACACACACACACACACACACACACACACACACACACAAACAAAACCAAAAACCAAAAGACAAAAAAACAAAGCAAAACAAAAAAAAACTAAACAAAAGAGAAGCAACATCAACTTCTTCTCTTTTTCAGAAGTTGCCACTCCTCTAAATCCATGAGTACTTGATATCAGGTACCGAGGATCAAAACTTAACAGACCACATCGCTCAGCAACCCGGTCATTTACAGCTGCAACAAAACACTAATGACTTGAACTCAGAAATGAATTCAAAGAATTATGTGCCATGGCCAAACAGCATTTCTTCCAGATGTACAAATTTAATTTGACATTCAGGAAACAATCAATGCACTCAACCACATCAACAAGTTGCAAGAAAAAGAATGATATGGCTATATCAAATAATGCAGGAAATCACTTGACAAATATCAATGTTAGTCATGATTAAAACGCAGAAAATTGGCATGCTTGGGAACTTCAATTTCTTAAGGATAGACTATGAAACAATCTATAGCTGCCATGATGTAGAAGGTGAAAGTCTGGCTTCTTCCTCCCAGGACCAGAGACAGATGAGCTGTTGGTCCCAATGCACACGATGCTGAACACGCTAGCCTGAAAATAAAAGCCATGGATGCATCTGAATGAGACAAAACTCTATTTCTAGCTAACATAATTTTCTAAATAAAAAATAATAATTTCAATAGCATTTTTCAGGAATAACAAACAAGTTCTGAAAGTTTCTAGGATACAAAGTCAACATAGAAAAAGAAGTCAAAATTTCAGGAAATAGTAACAAATGATTAGAAAGCTTAATTATTACAAAGAAAATGAAATGGTTATGAATCTAACATAGCATATATACAATTTCAAAGCTGAAAATTATTCATTCCTGGTGAGCTAAATCAAAGCCCTAACTAAATGAAGACATATGCAGCATTTCATGGAATGGAAGACCCAACATATTAGATATTAATTCTCAATTTCTTCTGTTGGTTTAAAGTAATTCATATCAAATTCTGGCAGTGGTTTCTACAAAATAGACAATTTTCATTTGTATAGAAATTCAAGGCCCTAAACTAAAGTAAAGAAAATTCTTTAGAAGAACAAAGTGGGAGAACATGGCTGAAGTAATTACAGACAATAAGGTATAAATCAATACAGGGAAAACTCATAATAGAATAAATCAGAGAAACCACAAGATGGTCCCATGCATGTGTGCTCAACTGAATTTTTATTGTTGTTATTGCTTTTGCTTCAACATTTTTATCATACGCTATGTTTTGATCACTTCCCCCTCCTCCAGCTCCTCCCAGATTCTCCCCGTCCAACTTCATGTACCTCAAAAATAAAACAAAACCATTGTGAAAATAAAAACAAACAAAAAAAACCAGTAAGGCAAAAGAAACTCCAAAAGGAAACAAAAAGCCCCCTGACATACACAAAACATGGATTTTTTTTTTCCTGCTGACCGACTACCTGGACATGGGGCTTGTCCTGAAGGATAGTTGATATATGAAGTGAAGATACATTAGGGAAAATGATTTTCTATTTGCTAGTAAGTGTCTACTACAAAGATGCAAAACTATTTAGAGGAAAAGTAGACATTTTATTAAACACTGTTGGAATGATTGGCTATGAAAGTGCAAAATAATCGAATTTTACCCTTGTTTTTCACCTTACATAAGAATGAAGTCAAAAGAAGCCATAGACTTAAAGATGATGTGACATACCAGACAGTATTAGGAGACACAGGTGTTCTGAATGGCAGGTCTAGCAGAGTTCTTGGATATCAGGTCAGAACCACAGTGCAACTTAAAATGTGTCAGAAACTAAACTCTGACTGGGGGAAAAACACCATCAGGAAGACGAAAGGCATGCTACAGAGTGGGCTGTAAGATTTGCAGAGGATGTAATGGGAGAGATAGAAAGAAACAGTTTAATAAAGATGATAAAGGTGGCAGATAGGCCAATGAGGATGCTTGGTACTATCTGCCGTTAAAGAAGCCCAGATGCAAACCATGAGGAGATAGGTGCACACACCTCGGGGAAGGTCACAAATAAAAAACTGTAGTGTCACCAAACACCAGCAAAGGTGCAAAGAAAACCCATCATCCCCTGCTGGTGGAAATATGTATACAAGAAGGATGTCTGCTAATTATGTGTATACAGAATCATATAATCCAGATTGTATGTTCTTTTAAAATATTTGAACAAAAATATGTCTACAGGACATAAAAATAAAATTTGTGCCAAAAATGCTAAAGCAGTTTTATCACTGTAGTTGCAAACTCAAGGCAACTTGTATGTCCTTCCACAGGGATATGCTTTAATAACATGTGGTACATCCACACTATGAAATTCTATTTGGCAACAAATAGGAACAAGTGCTTATTACCAGAAGCCATGTGGATGGATTTGAGTAAAAAAAAAAAAAGCTAATCTCAGAAGGGTTAGCAAATTTATGATTCTGTTTGTAGAGCATTCTTGAAAAAGAAATGACAAAAAAAAAACAAAAACAAAAAACAACAACAACAACAACAATGAATTAGAGAACAGAATACTGGTGTGGCTGGCAAAGTTGCCCCACTGACCTTCAAGGTGAGCTTTTCTTTCATTGGGTTGCCACAACATGTGACTCTAGACTTGTTAATGAACTGTGCAGAGCATCTGCAAATGTGTGTTCACAACTCCAAATAAACTGAAAGCTTGACTGATTGTTTTTCATGTACGTTTCCTGCGTGTGTTCGGCTGACATGAAATGCTACCTTGGGAAACTGGGCAGATATTTATGCTACATCGTGTATAGTTTCTCGTAATTAGGCCTGAATCTATAGTGCTCTTAAGCTTTTCAAAGATTAAAATTAAACTTTGGGAATCTTTTGTAGTAATTTTGTGGGTGTTCTCTATTAACATGATATTAATGGATGTTCTGTAATGGACCCTTGACACATTCTAGAAGCATCAGGCAATGAAACATTTATACAAATAGTGTTGGAACAATCAGATATCTTAGCTAAAAGAATGACAACTACAAACTTGGAGGTCATCAAATTAAAATATCCTGCTCCTTAAAGGCATGCTGAGTAGGTGCAACCTCCCAAGAGTTGGCAGAAAATGTCCCTGAAATGTGGATCAGAAATAAGACTTATATCCCAAACCATCTTAAAATATTAATTATCACTTATAATAAGAAATACAAGCACTTTAAAATGCATTTTCATAGACTCTTTCATTCAAAAGCCACCTACCAAGAAACAGAGCTTCCATGATCACCAAAGTAGCTACAGTTGAAACTACCCATGAGGATGGGAGCTCAAACTTTCACTTGGCTAAGAGAAAGACTGTCTCACACAGCAACCTGGGAGACAATTGTCAGCTTTCTTCAAAGAGGCAAACCCTCTGTCTTATGAGGTAAACCTACTGGTTGGGATTTACAATGAGATAAAAGGACATCGGAAACATAGGTACATACAACACTATTGTCAAGGTCACACATCAAGTCCTGGCTGGAAATGATGTGCTAACAAGAGACCTTTTCTTAGATTCAAATTCCTGTTCTACTGATGATTTTTCCTATGGGTGAGTTAGGGTTGTTCTTTCTAGTCTGGAAATGCTCTCTTCTCAACAAATCCTTTTCTCTAATACTTTTCCATTCCTCTAAACTAAATTTTTCCTTCTCCTCAAGATATAAGTCTCAAAACACATCCCTGCTCATGGACACTGCACTTTCATTGTTCGCCAAACAAATGTTTTGGTTTCACTATCTTTCAAAAGTATCCATGTTAGTTTTCTGATGCGAAGTAGTGGCTTTGCATGTAAGCTGCTTCTTACCATATACATTTATATATGTATGCATATCTATCTATCTATCTATCTATCTATCTATCTATCTATCTATCTATCTATGTATCATCTATGCGCATGTGCATATATGTGAGTGTGTGCACTATTTTCATGATCCTAGGTTGACTTGTGCTGTGCTACCACTGTTGATTTAACATTTTCTCCAACAAGCATTCAAAAAAATCTATCTCCTAGTAACTGTTTTGTGTTATATAGATAGGATGTGGTCCACTGGGGGTGTAAAATAAAATGCCATTATTCTCCTTCTCATCATACTCATTATCTTCTTCCTCCTCCTCTTCATCATCATCAGCAGCAGCAGCCGCAGCAGCAGCAACAGCAGCAACAGCAGCAACAGCAACAGCAACAGCAGCAGGATTCCTGTAAGGCTAGCCTGTGTGAAAGCCAGAACTCAGGACAGAGGAATCCATGTAACTGCTCAGTGATGTGCATAATCAGCTGACACTAAAGACAAAATACTTAGAAATTGATAAGTAGAATATTATATACATGCCAATAAAAAAACCCACAAAATATGTCTTGAGTATTGAAAAGGGCCAGGCATGGTGGTGCATGCCTTTAATCCCAGCACCTGGGAGGCAGAGAAAGGTGGATCTCTGTGAGTTTGAGGTCAGCCTAGTCCACAAAGTGAGTCCAGGACAGCCAACACTGTCTCAAAAAACCAAAAAAAAAAAAAAAAAAAAAATATATATATATATATATATATATATATATATATATATTGAAAGGGGATCCTAAAATAGAAGGCTATCTTAATCTTTGAAATTTTCATTGTGTCCTCTGAAACGTGGCCCTGACAGAGTTCTATTCAAACTCTGGTTCTAAAATGAAACAGAAAGAAGCTAAAAAGACCACTCACCTGACTCAGGTATTAGAAGGCACTAATTTAAGTTCTTGAGCATTTTTAAATTTTTAAAAAGTGATTTATTTGTTGTTTTGTTTATTTGTGTGTGTGTCTGTGTGTGTGTGTGTGTGTGTGTGTGTGTGTGTGTGTGTGTGTGTGTGTACTTGAGTGAGTTTATGCATACCACATGCATGCAGGAACCTGTGGAGTGGAAGGCATTGGATTCTCCAGAAATGGAGTTGAAGGTGGTGGCGAGCCATCATGTAGGGACTAGGAACCTAACCCCAGTCCTCCGCAATAGCAGCAAGTCCTCTTAACTACTGAGAACTCTCTCTAGACCATCTTGAATATGTTTTTATACATGAAGCTGAATTCTAGAGTGGAAATTGCTCTGGTGCCCTCAAATAAAGAGGCCAATGGAGTGTTAAGAAGTTGGAAGGACACAGCTAAACCACCAGTGAAAATGTTAAAATATAGGTAGTTACTGTGAGCTAGAATTGGAATTCTGAGGGCAAGAGCCTGATTGCCTACTACTAAGAAGAATCAGGAAAAAAAAAGGTTGCTCCATAAACCAAACTGTGACTCCTCCACAAAGTGGACACAGGCAAAATAGCTTTGAAAACCAAGCAGATAAAACAACAGGTCCAGGGGAGCATAAGGGAAGGAGGAAGGCAGCTAGGCAAGCTTTTGCCAAAGGGTAGCAAGAAGGCATCATGCCAACACCAAAGGCTGCGTGATCATGGCAGAGAAGAGCTATTTCACAGGGGCGACATTTAATGGAGAAGTTGCCTCAGTGTTGTGAGTAGCATCTTCTCTATGGTCAATCCTCAAGAACCTCATAGAGCTCATGTTGAAGACCCACTGTCTTCTGAAGTATCTGACTTGATTGTCATATGTAAGACACTTGTCTCCGGGATATTCTTTCAACATTAGGAGGTATATGTCTAATTTTAACTTGTGATATCTTCTTCCAAGTCATTCATTGACAAGTCTATTGTTTCTTTCCTTATTTGGTATCCCAGCTCAGAAACAGCTGCTTTAAACTGAGCCAGTGTGTGTGTGTGTGTGTGTGTGTGTGTGTGTGTGTGTGTGTGTGTATGCATGTGATTATTTGTATATGCTTATATTTGTGTACACAGATGCCCATCTCTCACCAGTAACAATTAACAACCCAATATGTGATGAATGTCTTCAAGTAGAAAATATAAGCTATGTACCTGAAGGAAAACCATTAGCATATTTAAAGAAAGGTGTGTCCTCTTTGCAGGAGAAGGTAGACTGAGATGATCACCATGCTAAGTGTGATAAGCCTGGCGTGCTTTTTCAGACTGACTAATATAAGAGCAGACATCATCCGATTGTTGTGAGCATACAAACATATCTACTGTGCTTCCCACTGTACTGTAAACTTGAGGCTTCAGGGAGCCTGTGCTCTCATAACTAGAAAATGGACGTTGCGAAACCAGAGTGCTGTCTCAGGCCACAGTCTCTGCGGCTTAGACACTATCATCTCCAAGGCATGCCTGTGTGTACAGTCAGCCCTGTTGACCTGCTTTGCTTGCTTCACTGTAGGTCCCCAGGGCCCATCCAAATTCTGAAAACAGGAAACAGGAAACTACTGAAATAATACACACATTTTTAACTGGGTGCCATTCCAAAGAGTGGGGCAAAAATCTAGCACCTTCCAACCCCATCCCTCCAGGAACATAAGCCATCGCTTTGTCCTGTATGTCCACTAGGTATACCTCGTCTACCCACGATTTGCTTAGTACTTAATGTGTCAACAAATTGGCTCACAGTGTTTGTGTGGTCTTGTTACCTAATCTTTTTTTTTTAATTAACAGTGACACCAAACAAAAAAAAGAGTCATGGCAGCTATTGTTACCCTCTTATTATACCTAGTTGTAAATATGGGATATTATAGAGGTACAAGTATAGGGAAAAACATTAAGTATAGGATTTGGATCTAGCCAGACGTTGAGCCATCTGCTGGAGATATGGGAATATATTTTTCATAGACAAGGTATAACTTTGTAGATATATGTATATATCGTGTGTATACCATCATGATTGGAACAATTTGTAAACTAAATTTGGATTTTAAGAAATATTAGATTTGTCCTTTGAAAAGGCTTGCTTGCGCTCCCCCCTTCTCTTTCTCTCCCAGCTGCTAATGCCAAGGCCTGAGAAGGCGGACCAAGCCCTGCTTCTTTTGAGGTGTGTGTGTGTGTGTGTGTGTGTGTGTGTGTGTGTGGTGTGTGTTGTGTGTGTGCGCGCGCACAGCCCTCAGTGCTCCTAATTACCTGCCACGCCATAATGAGTGCATCTACTGTGTAGACCACTGTGTCCCTTTGGTAGTGTTGGGGCCTTCTTTTTTTGCTTACAATGACAATCAAACAAATTTTGCCATTTCCCGCCCTCCAGGAATGAGTACATGGCATCTGGAGAAAGCAGTTTTCAGCAAGTCAGAACACCCTGGCTTACATTCTGTTCCATCTATTAGTGCCTGACACTACGTGATTATATAATCCAGCTTCATTTTCTCATAAAAAAAAAAAAGAGAAGGATGGGAGAGGGAACCCTGAACACTGTGGGTGGAGGGCATGCGCTGGGCCGACTCATGCAAGATCCAGCCTGGGCCCAGTGCACAGTAATAATGGGTGATACAGGTACAGTGGAGTTTCCTTTCTACTGTACTGGGAACAACCATATTTCCTTGCTTACTGCTGTAGTCTGTTCTTTTATATTTTTATGAGACTATAACATCCTGGATTAAAATATTGTCTTGCACAGGGAGACCAAAGCCCACAAATATACTGTTCTGAAAATTAAAATAGGGTGATTTTTAAAGTTTTTTCCCACAGAAGTATGCTAGCAATGCAACCCTGACAAGTTTTATCCATGTAAAGATAATGCTAGTTTTCAATTTCAGTATTTGGCCACAAATAATGATTTACTTTTTTTTTTTTCTTTTTGAGCAAACGGTATCTGTTGCACTCCAGCACCCTGCCCTAATCTCATAAAAAAAAAAATCACGATTTATTTTTAGAAACCATATAGGAAAAGAAACAATAGACTTATAAAGGGACTGGACTAAATCCCGTGCTGGATAAGGCAGCCTGGACCCGCGAGTGCAGGCCTTGGAGGGAACCCATTGTTCAAGGGTTAATTTACAGACCAAAGTTTCCCCTCATAACCACCCGTGAGAACTACTGTGGTATTTTTTTCCCTCCCTTAAAAAAAACCACAAGGATACAAAGGGAAATCAAGGAAGGGACTGGTAAAGGTGAAGTCGACACTCAACTAACGTTCTTATTTCAGAAGTAGAAAGAACAGAGATTTCTTCAGCCTATTTGAAAAGCTCAAACTTTGAGCTCCCTGCCAAGGAGCCCAGCAGAAACTGACAACTTGACATCTCCCCTGTGTTCCCAGCTCCGGGTTTCCACGAAAATCCTGGAGATGCTGGATCGGGGAAGATTGTGGAGCCTTCAAACAACCACTCTTTTAATTTGCCCTGTGTTGGTTTCCACAGGAAACAAAAGTGGGAACTGTAGCCGGCAGCAAGCAACTGCCTCGTTAGAACCATCCCTTGTCAGTTTAGCTGGGGCTGAGGCTGGGATCCTAAAGTGATTTTCTTTCTTTCTTTTTATTTTTTCTTTCTTTTTCCCCCCAAAGGCCCCTTGGCTTCTGAGGATGTGGAATTTTCATTCTGGAAAGCAATAAAAATGAATGGAAAGAAAGTGAAAAATTACTTCCAACATAAAGTGCTTATACACCTTCGGATTTACTGTTTTTTCATGCAAAAGGCTTCTCGTTTCTCTACCTTGTGGTTTATGCATGAGAACTGAAGCCTGTTTTATAAATGGGAAAAGATAGATCAAACAGAAGAAACTGCATCCTTGGAAGGTTAAATCTGGATCGCTCTGGTGAGCCTCCTGCGGAGCCCCTTCCTCCAGGCCTGCACCCCTTCTTTATAGAGGCGACTGCGGGAACACACAGCCTGCTGTGGGGACTTAGTTTGTAAACCTGTCACTTGAGCAAGAATAGTATTTAAAACTTTACCTTTGAACGGGATTTCCAGCACCAACATAAAGAAGCCTGGGAGTCAGAATTCCGAGGGGAGCAGGGCTTTTGTTTAGGAGAATTATACGACGTCAAGTTCCAAATGGGATAGGAGTCTTGCCTTACATGAAGAAATTATCAGAATAAGATGGTTGAAAATCAAAACACAGAAGTGGCCTAAACTGATGACATTACTTTCCTTTAGTCAACAGCTCTCTACTACATTTTTTTTTTTTTTAAAGAAGGGAGAAAACATCCCGGCTTACTGTAAAACAGAAAGAGCGATGGAAAAGGATCCATGGAAGAAAGGATTTGCTGTGCATATTTACACAGTGGCGAGCAAATCTATCAGATAGCACGCTCACGCTAGAGAGAAGCCACCACACGCTGCCCCTTCTCACACCTTAGCAGGACATCTGCGCTGCTCCAGTTTCACTTTGCACCTGAGGCATCAGCGACCCCAGCCTGGACCTCAGCAGAAAGATACGTCTTTCTTTTCAACTCTAACATAAAAATACATTATAATTTTTGCATTTAATTTGTTTTTTTTTTTTTAACTTTGGAGTACTTATACTTAAAAATGGGCTCTTTAATTTTTATTTGCTATTCTCATCCCCTGGGGGCATTGGCATTCAGATATCTTGCTTTGAAAAAAAAAAACCAAAGAAGAGGTAATTTTTGATAAACATATATCTGTTTCTATGTGAGATATAAAATTTTGAGAGAATTTATTTGAGTCAAGCCTTGAGGCTGTAGCAAAACTAAGTATCACAATTCAAATGTAAGAAAAATGAGAAGTTTGAGACTTAAAAGGGGCACAGGAACACGAGGGACGGTGACTGTAGTCTGATGCTCCTTTCAACAGTCTGCTAAGCAGATGGTGCCTATGTAAACTACAATAGTGGAATAGTGTTCTGCCTCTTCCTCCTCCTCCTCCCCCTCCTCCGTCCCCTCCCCACTCTCCTCCTCCTCCAATTCATAAACACTTTTTCTTTATTTCTTTATTTTTATTTTATTTCTTTATTTATTATTTTTGTTTTGGTTTTTCGAGACAGGGTTTCTCTGTGCAGCCTTGGCTGTCCTGGACTCACTTTCCGAACAGGCTGGCCTTGATCAAACTCACAGAGATCTGCTTGCCTCTGCCTCTCGAGTGTGAGTGTTAGGATTAAAGGTGTGAACCACCATTCCCGGCTCATTAACACTTGCCATGAGTTTTTTATGGAGCATACATGAGGAGTACACTCTGATAATAGTTTAATACAGATACACCCAATTATATATCGACTTTAACTAAGACCTGGCTTATTCTCTCTCCCTACTTGGAATAATGTCTAATAAAATACAGTGTGCTAAGAGACAGGGCTAAGAAGACATTATTTCCCTGCTCAACATCAACAATTACAAACAGAGGCAGCAAGGCAACAGAATGGCCAGAGAGCATCCAGAGTGGGATGCTAATGGACATGGAGGGCTGCCCACTACCCACTCTCTGCCATTAGCAACACCACACGAAGAGCAGAACTACACAAACATTCAATATTTTATTAAACAGCCCATTTTAGAACGTAAATCAATAAACTACATCTCCATGGGCTATTCAGAAGAACAGTGTAAGAAAAGTCATGGATTGTCTGCCAACTTTTATCTTGGTCATTTCTTGTGTCTAGAGCTATGCTCTTTAATTATTAAAGTGTGGTATTAATGAGTCATGCAATCCTGGAAAGAAAGCTAGTTTTATCATTGCATATGCAAGGCAAAAAATTTTATATAGAGAGTATACACAGTACAGATGTACTTGCATCCACCTTCCAAACAGCTAGCACCCCAACTTCCCCCTCCCCTACTTTACAGCTGCTCAGTCTGCAAGAATGTGCAAGAAGTAATTTATCTGAAATGGCCACTATTGTTCTTGATTCTGATTTGCTTCCAAAAAAGCCAAATAATAGAAAGCATTTTGAACGTCTATTTTGTGCACCTGTTGTGCACATTTATGAAGCTGTGATGATTTCCATTTACGTCAGATCCCTTGACATGCCTTTCATGCATCGCAGTGTTGCTTTGCTCAACAAAATTCCAGGATGCTAGAAACCAATGCTGTCCTTAGTTTATTGACAAAATGGCAATGGCAAATGCCATTGAATGATGGGAATCCTATGCCTAGGAACAGGGGCATATGAACCTAACTGCTATTCCAGTGGCATTTAGCTCACATGAATATATTTCAAACAGCTTGAAGGCACTCAGTAAGAATATGAGATGTTCATGCTTCTCCCTTTAGCAGGTCCTAAGAGTCACCTTTTGTATAGTTGTAGATTCACCTTTTCTCTTTTTGCTTTTGGGCTCAGAATCTTGGAGGTCTAAACTTTTTTTTTCCAACTGTGTGTGGGGGCCGGCTTTTGGTTTTCTCTTTTTCTGATCAACTCCAGAAGGCCTGTGCTAATGCACCTGCCACTTGTAACCATCTCCCTAATTTGCATTTCACAGTATGTCCCTGACAGACAGTTCTACCTGTTTCCCAGCAGATTGACCTAAGTTGCTTTCTGCGTGCAATGACATCATAGCTCCATGTAGACGAACTTGCCAAGAGATGCTGTGATGCTCTTTGATGAGGTGACCTCTCCCTACATCTGCACAGCAGCAGAGGCAAGTGGGCTCTGCATATAGGAAACGTCCTCTGAGACCTGCTAACCGTCTGTGGGGTTTATTAACGTGTATTATGGAGGGAATGAAGCCCAATAAATGGTCCACATGCCAAGTGCAAATGATCAATGCCAAAGCGAAGGACCTTGCAAACTTTGTGTATCTTTAAAACCTAATATGTATGCTGGACTCCATTAGCAACATTAATGAAAGATGCTGCTTTCAAAGTTGACTCTTAGAGGCTTGCTCCAAGGAGGAAATTCTCAGGATATCCGAGGCTCTGCCCTGATGTCTGATCCACATGCCTTGCTCTGTCCCTAACACAGCCTGAACCTCTCTGGACAGCCCCAACCCTGGGAAGAAAATCAGTTTTCTCCATTTATGAGCAGCTCTGGAGTCTAGGAATGCGATGTATCCTGTTGAAGTCAGGTCACTGGAGCAGAGCAAGGCAAGGTACAGGGGGAAAATGCAGACAAAGCCACTTTCTGGGATGGAACCTGTGTATAAACATAGGCCCCTGTTTGGTTTAATGCTTTCTTGTTAGGTCTTGAGGTCTTTCTAATTCATGGAACAAAGTGTCCTAGTTCAGGGTCTTTTTTCTTTTTATGACAAAACATTAAAACCAAAAGTAACTCATGGAGCAAAGAGTTTATTCCACTTTTCAATTCCCATGTCATACCTCATCACTTGGGGAACTCAGGGCAAGGACCCCACGCAGGACACTGGAGGCAGGAAGTGAAGATGGGGAAGAGTACTGCTTTCCAGCTTGCTCCTCATAGCTTGCTCACCTGGCTTTCTTAAACAACGAAGAACCACTGACCCGGGGGTGAGTGGTACCCTACCCCATGGGCTGAACACTTTGCATCAATCATCAATCAAGAAAGTGCCTACAGGCCAATCTGAGGGAGTGATTTTACCAGTTATGATTGTCTCTTTCCAGATGACCCCAGATTTGTGCCAAGTTGAAAAACAATAACAACAAAATGACCTCAAAACCCCAAAAGCAAACCTCCAACTGACTAGTACTCAAGGAGTTCCTTGCTTTCGCTGTGGACTGGGACTCAAGCTTTGCTGCTGTTCCTAACTGAAGCTATGCTTTACAGTCAGAGTGCTGACTGAAAAACAGAAAACTCATTTTTTTAAATGGAGAGTGTTCATGATATTTTGATGCACATATGTATGGTCGTGACAGCCTGCAGTCTTTTGGGTTTTGTTTGAATTTTCTAGGTTTCTGTGTGTTTTCTCCCTTTCTTTGGCCCTAGTTTTACTTCATCCACTATCCACAGAGGAAAGGATAGAGAAGCAAGATGAACTTGAGTAATGTGTGGTCTCGGGCCTTCAGCATTCCCTAGCTTCTTTCTCTCTTTTGCTTTTGAAATACTAATTCTAATCCTGCCTTGTTAGTCAGTAATAGAAGGGTGGATTGCAACTAAGTTAGCCAGTCAAAACTTGCCACCAGCTTCAAGTTAGATACTTGGTAAAAAAACAAAACAAAACAAAACAAAAAAAAAAAACAAAAACAAAACAAAAACAAACAAACAAACAAACAAAAACCAAGCAAGCAAGCAAACAAAACCAACCACCAACAAAAACCATCCCATGCCTGCTTCTTAGTGTCTCAGGACCTTTTGAAATGACAGCTAGCTTTACCTTCCTGAATTTGCAAAATGATGGTGCCCACATGTGGCCTTCACTCTTAGCACACTTGGAATAAGAGTGTTGTGGACTCGACCCTGGAGCTTTGTGGAGTTTCCTTGCAGCTCCAGAGGCAATACCAGCATATAGCAGAGTTCTGTCCTGACACTAAGGACACAGAGGAAGGTCATCAGACCTTTGTCAGGAAGAGATCCCATTGTAAATACCTTGGGCTTATCATTCATAAACTGATGTATCAGCGTTGGGTACCACTTCATAGCCAGCAATGAGGAGAAAAAAATAAAGCTTCTATAACCTTCAGAGACCTCTTAACTTGAGTGTGAACACATGGTTTCACCCTTTAAAGCTTTAACAGTTAACTTTGGGCAAATGGTCTAGATCAAGTGTGAACTCACAGTAGCTACAGCCAGGATGGCTTGTGGAGGGCATCAGGGGATCCATGGGAGATGTCAGAATGCAAATCCCTCTGTCCTACAGAATAGATGCTAGGCACGGCTCCATGTACCAAAACAGAACTGTATGAAAGGGCATTATAACCTCTGTATCTAAGGAGGCTGTCATATTTTTTTGGAACATTCATATTCTATTCCCCTTTGAAAGCCCACTTCCACAGTATGGCAGAAATACGTTAAACACTCATAGTTGTCAAAATCTCTTATGACCAAGGTTCTTGTGAATTTTATCATTTCATATGTTCAACTCAAATTTTCTTCTACCAGTTGGATAATAAAAACTATGGTATCATGAAATTAACTTGTCTTTTGATAATGGGAAATTAAGTCTTTCTTAAATGATCAAATGAAGTAACGTACATGAAAGTGTTTGAAATTATATTTATATAGGTAGTATTGTCATTATCATTGTAGACATAATGTCTACATTGTTCAGGTCCAAGGGTAGAGTTAGTCCCTTGAACTAGGTGTAGGAATTACAATATTATCAGAAATTTTAATGCCGTATTTTCTGAGAAAATCTGAGGTAAAATTCTCTGAGGTGCTGCTCCTTCAGAAGAGAGCCATTTGACTCCATTTTAGACAGCTAGCAGTGTGCAGGGTCTGTCATGTGAATTTGTGGTTCTCTGTCTGCTGGTTTTAGCTTTTCTCAGAGTGTTAGCATGTGCTGGGATTCTTGACCAAACACATTCATCTTCAGGAGAGTAGTTCACTTGTGTCCCTATGGAGACAGTGCAGCTCACTGGGGGAGTCGCCCTTGCGGGCATCCAGGTTCCTCTGACTTCCTCCTGGGCCTCTGATGTAGAAAGTGTACTGTGTGTCTGAATGTATTCCGAATGTGGCCAAATCAGTTCTTTGGGTATTGGGGACAGTCTCATCAGCAGCACACTGCTAACCGCTGATCAGTTCAGCACACAGCAGAGGAGGTTAAAATTTCCCTCACAACACCATTCCTGAGCAATATCATATGAACATTGTCTCAATCAGTGAGTTTTGAGAATAGACTGCATGAATGCTGGCCTGGGGCTGTGGCTCATTAGTAGAAGAACCTGTCTGACATGTGCAAGGTCTTGGATCAAATCCTTGGCACCAGGAAAGGGAGGGGTGAAGGATACTTACATATAATTGTCTGAAGTCTCAAACATATACATCCTTGTGTACAACCACAAGTTTTTTGAAGAATTGTTCATCACAAAGGGAGAGAAAAGAATCTTACCTTCCTAAAAAAAAAACCATCAAATTTATGTGTGGAATCAGTTAGGTGGAATGAGACATTTTTACTGCTTTAGTCAGACTACAGACATGTGGTATTATGAAGAATGTTAAACTCAGACACACAAAGAGTTTGTTAAAGAAAAAAGGGAGTAGAGATTGAGAATAGCACACGAGATACCCAAGACAAAGCGCTCCTCTCTCTCTCTCTCTCTCTCTCTCTCTCTCTCTCTCTCTCTCTCTCTCTCACACACACACACACACACTTCAGAAACACATTTTCAGATATACATACACATACACAGGCACACACATTCACACACGCATACAGATATACATACACTTAGAGACACACAGGCATACATATACAAACTCAGGCACACACACAAACATACTCACACTCAGATACTCTCATACTCAGATACGTACAGATATACACACACACTCAGACACACACATATTCAGACACACAACATACTCAGGGACACATACACACAATAAGGTATACATACACATATTCAGAGACATACATACATATATACATACATCCTCAGACACACACATAGATGCACACACATATTTAAAGACTCACACCCTCAGAGAGATAGACATAATCACATACACGTATTCAGAGACATACATACCAATTTACATAATACACTCTCATAGACACACAGATATATACACACACACTCAGACACACACAAACTTATACATACACTCGGAGACACATACACAGATATACACATACATATATATACCCACGCTCAGAAACAAACAGAGCCATGCGCGTGCACTGAATCACACACACAGATGTACATACACATGCTTAGAGACATACATAGATATCTATACACACACTTGGAGTTACACCCAGATATAAATTCACAGAGACATACATACACATACTCAGAGACCCACACAGATATACACCCACACAGACACCTAGACACACACAATTAGAGGTACACAGACACATGCATGCGTGGATACACATACACACACACACACACAAGTACATGCACACACACACACACACACACACACACACACACACACACACACTTCAGAACAGAGACAGCACCTCATGTGTTGAACTCTGTTTGCCTCTAATTACTGTCTCTGTGAGCAGGGGTGATGGGTATAAGCCCTTGTCATGAGAAAGGTAGAGAATATAGAGGGAGGAAGGAGAGAGCACTTGGTGTCATCTTCATGGTGGACAAATGACCTACTCAATGCAGATGTTCAGAACAGGAACTCTTCTAGGAGTGCCTTGGATACTGGATACCTGACTGTCATCCAGCCTCTAGTTCCTTTGTTCAGGAAGTAGCCTATAGGTGAATCTTTGCCCGTCATCTCTTTTCTATTCTTCTAGTAGAAAACTAAGACTGGGTAACTTGCATACACAAGATGTTACTGCCTCCTATCTGGATACGGGGAGGTATGGTGCTGGCAAGGGCCTTGGCAGCTTTAATGCATAAAGGGAATAAACTGAAAGAGGACAAGCAGGTGTGCAGATAAGACAAACACAGTGGCCCGTGTAGTCTCCTAAAAACAGAAACTTAGCACTTATCAATGACCTAGTTGCCTCTTCAAGGTCCCACAGGCACCACAGCGGCACCTAAGTTTTAATGTATGACTTCGAACAAACTATGGCAAGATGCATGTTAGTTCACAATATATCTTTTTTTATTTATTTTTAAAAATACATTGTATTAATTTATTCATACTACATCTCAATTGTTATCCCATCCCTTGTATCCTCCCATTCCTCCCTCTCTTCCATTTCCCCTTATTCCCCTCCCCTATGACTGTGACTGAGGGGGACCTCCTCTCCAGAATATACTTTTTTGTTTTTGTGAGTGTGAGTATGTTTATTTAACCCAGAACATTTCCCAAGAGAGATCAGTATTCCATGCATATACTATTTATTTTTATTTTTTGAGTGACAGAATCCTTATGGTTAAAAGAAGCCTATATAACCACATCCACGCTGCCACATTAACTTACAGAGAACCTGGAACTAAGTAAACGACCTTTCTCTGAAATTCTCTCCCAGGTGACACGATGAACTCCCACAGACAAAGAGAAGTGACCATTTTGTCTCACATATTTATGCACATCTACGTTGTTTGGCTGCTGACACATGGCAGAATGTTTCTCAATTGCTAATCAAATCTGTTCCTCTCCCTCTTCTAACTTCCTCTCTCGTCGTCCATTCCTCCCATCTGCTTGCCTTTTAGGAAAGAGAGAATATGCACACCAAGCATGCCCCAATAGCTATGTTATTAAAACGTCACTTGCCTGGTTGCTTTAACTTTTACTCTACTGCAAAGCTGAGTGCCGCATGACACAAGATATTGGATTCTATGAATCTCAGAAAAATGTCAGCTTCCCAGGTGGAAAACATATATCTTGGGAAGGTGTTTCTTGCCAACAAAACTGTCTCTTTGGAGCTTTCATCAAAGTGTTCAGAGGCCGCCCCAGATGAGAAGCAGAAATATTTCCAGATGATCCCATGATCTTTTGGGCAAATCCTGAACTCTGTGGAGCAGACCTGGGTGCCTTTTTTCCTCTTCTGTCCCAGGTTGATTGGAAGTTTGAGCCTATAAAAGCAACCAAGGTGAACTCACTCATTCACACAACAGGGTAGATGGCTCACCATAGGGTGCCCTTGATGGTGCTCTGTCCACTCTAATTTTAAACATCCAAGCAATGGGAGTCCCACCACTTACCTCACAAGATTACCCTACAGTCTAATAGACCTCAGCATTAAGAAGATTTTCAATTGGTAATTGGTAATCAACCTAAATTTCCCTTTTCTTAATTTCATGCCATTACTTCAGCCCCTATCCCCTTGTTCCACCTAGTTCCTCACCCTCATTAGTGTTTGCACTCTCCACATACTAATAAATAGGGGACAAAAAGAAAGCTTTCATTCATGTCATAGCTAGACCATGCGTAGTTATTTTTTTTTTTTTAATTTAGGTCACTTCTCACCTACACACTTTTTCTTGAAATACTTTACTTAATATTAAAAGATTCAGGTATTTTCTCAATAAGAAAAATGAAAGAGGTCTATAAATGGAAAGCAGAGCAGTGTGTAATGGGCTGGCGGGGAATAGATGCATCCTTAATGTGGGCAAGTGATAATGGTGTAGTCAGACCCACCTTCTCCTGCCCTTCGCATGAACAATGCTGGGACCATTTGGGTAAAGTTTTTGTCCCCTAGTGTAGTTCCATTTTATAGTCATTCTTCTATATGTAATACTATATAACATTAACTATCACATACATAATATGTGCACAATACTATGTAGTATATAAAGTATTGTTAAAACTTGTATCACCTCATGGATATACAAAACATTGCAAGGTAGTCTTTCAGAGAGCTAAGCCTCAGTTCATGTTTTATTTATAGCATAAATTGCTCTTTTTAAAGTTCAGACCATTTCGTGCAGTTGGTTTAATGGTACAGTCAAAGAGACTGTAGTTTGGTTGCAAAGCTTCACTTTGCTTTGTTTTAGAAACTGAGACTTCCATTTGACTGCGTTCAATAGTTCCAGACTTTCTTTTTGTGGTCATTTCAGAAATAATAAACACTCCCCCTCCCCAATGATCAGTCTAGAGCTTTCTAATAGTAGTTGAGTCAGCCTGGATCCTTCAGTCACATGACACTCTCAGTTCTGTTGTCACGAGTTTTAAGCCAAATATCTGTTGACATTCAACCTGAATCATGTTTTACAAGGCCAACCATGCTAGAAGAGCAGAGCTGCCTTGGACATCTTTGATGGAGTTTTCCTGCAAACTACATCTGGGAACATTGTGTGCTATCACTCACCGTGGTTCTCAGCCTTCCTAAAGCTATGACCCTTTAATACAGTTCATCATGCTGTGGTGACCTCCAACCACAACATTATTTCATTGCTACTGCATAACTGTAATTTTGCCACTGTTATGAACCATAATGCAAGCATCCAATATATAGAATAATTGATATGTGACTCTTAAGGGGGTCACAACCCACAGGTTGGGAACCAAAGTGCTATAATGTGGCAATCTTTGGTTCCAATATAGTGGGTTTCTGCTGTTTATTTCATCTTCTAGAGACCTCTGATGGAAATCATGAACATTTGCTGCCGTTTACAGATTCAGCAAACCTTCAGTCTTAGCGTATGAGCAAAGACTAAGTGAGCATTCACTATCTGTATTTTTTCTTCCTTAGGCTGAGTGGTAGAAGGTCTAAAATGTTACAGCAATTTCTAAGAATGTCTTGTTCACATGTTTTTGGCATCACAATGCTCTTTTAAGTTGAAAACAACTGAAATAAACTTTAGCCAACTTAAGCATACGGGAGGCAATTGGCTGAGATACTCTCTGGCATTTCAAAGAACACAACATGAGTTGACCAAACAGGTCTATGGAAGGCAAAGAAAGCTGGCCAGAGTCTAGCTTCCTGGAACAAATGTAAAATGTATGCATTTATGCATCTTATGCCATGTCATTGAATGCATCCTGTTCCAACAACTTCAGCAAGCCGGCTTCTATGTTTATATTCTACATTCCTAGGAGAGAGACATTGGCTCTATTTGGGCCCCCATTGAGCTTGGTGCATAAACTAGACCATGGATTTAGACACCAGACATTGGCAATACATTTGGGCTCACTTTTGTGTGTTAAATATCCCTTTAAGAGAAGGGGAACTTGCTGGGAGAAATCCATACAGCAGAGACCACCAATTCTCTGGACTTAAAGTTACATTACACGGAGCTATTGAGAAGTTTAACTTGTCTTACGCAATCAGCTTTTATTCGATGTACCATTACTTTTTTTTTTCTTCTGAGATTGACATATGCAGTCTCTAAATTTGTTTTCAGTCATTGAGCAAAGACATGGAGGTGAAAACCAGGAATCTTTCAGATGTACCTGACCTTCAAAGTCTCAGTCACTGTAGTCCTTGCACATAAGATGAAAATACAATCGACTTTCAGTGTTTTGGTTGCAGCTCATCTAGGCTTCTTCCCAAGCTCTCAATCAGCCCAGAGTGAGGATAGGGGAAAGAAATTAATTAAATGTCCAATCAAGTCTCTAGCTGTCATGCCTAATAATTTAAGCCGTCGTTCTCAGTTGGTGTTCATTCTTCCATTTGGATAAAAAGCGCAGTCTCATGTTTTCTTCCTATACTCCTTTGGTACTTTAAGATAATGTTCAGGAAGGTGGTAAAAAGTATGTGCAATTTATGGATCCTAGTGGCTATAGGAACAAATATAGATTCCTCCATTCACAGTGTCCATGTGTCATTTTCGAACCTTGTCACTCAATGTTTTTTTTCTTTAAAAAAATTAAAGAAGTGCTTAATTTTATGTGTGCAGGTGTTCTTTCTACATGTACATCTGTGCACCACATGCATTCTTGGTGTCGGAGGAGGCCAGAAGAGCAAATTGGACCCCTAGAACTGCAGTTATGAACCTGCAGTGAGCCACTATGTGGGTGCTAGGGGTTGAACACACTGAACCCAGGTATTTGTAACCACTGAGCTCCAGCTACCCCCACCTCCATCTTTATGAAGCCTACACAGCCACTCATGAGATGACTCCAAAGGAAGGTCATTGTTCAAAAGAGAACCATAGCAAGCAGCGTGTGGGACTGGTAAGAATCTGACCCTTTATTTGGCCTTGGATAGACTGACCACGGAAACCAGAAACAATTCCTGTACACGTATCCTCCATCTCTCTGCCTACAGGTCCCTGATTTTCTATCACTGCTCTCAATCCAGTTGCCATGCTGTGCTCTTAGGGCCATTTTGCCTGGGACAACATCACCTATACTTTGCTTCACATAGCCAAGTGTAGCCATTGAAACTCAGACCAAGGGCCTCCTTCTACTTAGTCATGTCACAAGAACAGTCTTCACTTCATGTGGACTTAGAATGCAGAGACTGTTCTTCCATTCTTAGAGAAGGTACCATCGAGAATAGATATATATTATGGACTTTAAAACGTGCTGAGATAGAATATTGTTGCCTAAGTAAGCGCATCTCCAGGCACAGGTATGCTACGGTTTGCAAGGCCTCTCGCTACACACTTTTTGATCTGATTGTTCAAGTACAAGACACATCTTCAAGAGCAAAATTGAGTTGGATATTGTTCAGAGACTATCTCAATCTAACCTTCTCTCCATGTCAGCTGAACTGTGGGGATTTCCCAAGGCTTCCCAATTGTAAAGAAAATGTCTGAATGCTTCTTTGTAGAGCTAATGGATTTAGAATATTGTTTCTTATTATTATATATTTGTAAATAGTGTGGATTTTTTTCAGATTAAGATGGTCATGGTAGTTGTAGTAGTAAATCATCTTTTTTGAATAGAATTATTTGTGTTAGGGTAGTGTAAATTGTTTTATTTTAAAGCCAAGTGATGCTTTGAGGAATATTACTAAAGAGTTTGTTTTCTCAGTGGCACCTGGATTCTAGCTGTCATTTTCTTAAGTCTCTGACTTTTTACTGGTCTCACCTATGGAAATATAAAATGAATTTTATGTAACTGTGTGGGTTAAAATCAGTTTATCATTATGTCTGGGATTGGGGTGTTTTTGTTTGTGTTTGTAGCTGGGAGTAGATGCCGCAAGTCAATTGACTGTCTCTTGAGATTCTCATACTGACTCCTTCAGAGAATGTCATAACTCTCCTTCCACTCCTTAGGGCTTTGCTGACTCTAAGGTTCTTATAACACGGAAGCCCTATTTGGACAGTGTGACCATACCATGGTGAGCAATATCTTTGGAGTCACAGGGGCCTATGAATAGGCCTAGGTGGTCTCTGGAACCCACAGTGGTGGACCTGTGACTTTTAAATCTCTTTCCCCTACAAATGGTGACTCCAAGGTGGCATGAGGAGAGGAGCTGTGGAGTGTACATGCCCTTTGTGTTCTCACTTAATGGCGTTGCTTCATCTGCTTATTCCCTCACTGAACATTCTTGACCATCACCATCTCTAAGATGGACAGTACAACAGATGGGTTGGTTCTTCTTGAGTTCTTTGCCTCTGGACAGAATGTATGTGGAACTCTTGCTACTCGTCCTTCTCTTGTATTAAAACAGGCCCAGATAACGAAACGGTCAAGGCTAAATGAGGCTCCCCATGAAACAAATAGAAAGATGCCACCAGAGACTCAATTACAGTTGTTGTCAACATTGCTTCCAAGAGTGTATTAATGCTTGCAGACACACAGACGTGCCATGTTTATGGAGCACATGAACTTCAGACATGGCATATACTACAAAGGGAAGAGGTGCCTCGTCCTGTCCCAGGAGAATGCACCGCTTCTTTACTGAGTCCCCACAAAAAAACTCTTCATTGTTTCTTATTTTCTCTTGCAGAGAGAGTCCAAATGAACCAAAACTGAGCACGTAAATTAATAACATTCTGCTGCATAGTAGTAACCATTGGCGCTATTACACATAACCAGGGAATTACAGTTTAGGTACACCACCTACATCCACAACTTTTACTTTCAATATAATCTTGCTGACTCCTGGTAAATGAATAATTCAGTTTCTTTCCATCTTCATATGTATATGTATACATTATTTTTAAAATATTTATACACTCATGTATACTCAAAATATAAACATTGTGTTTCTATATTATATTTTAAATGCAGATTTTCAAGAAGTCATTCTTGCTTAATAGGTGCTAATTTAAAGAAAATTTATATAGCACTTAGCATATCTTCTTTAAAAAATTCTCTCAGTACCAAAGGTTGATAAAATTCTGCTAAGTGGCCCTTAGAAACAAAAAACAAACTTTTATGCTGTTATCATTAACAGCTTTGGAATAACCATGTAGCTTTCATGGTCAGGCTACAGAAACTGTTAGGTACCACCCGTATTTTAAGCCAAACTTTTAAGTCAGGTGTAGCATTGCCATGCTCTTCATACATGGTGACATCTACACCAAATGGCATCTGCCTTCGGATGGATTCACGCTGCTGTTTCTTCAGCTAATACTTTGTTCTTCCATTTGTTTTACATGATAACATAGTCGGGAGCCTTGAGTTGTTGCTGTATCTGCTCTCCACCCAAGGCTCCTACTTAACAGAAACAGGACTGAGGGCCTGCAGGTGCTGTAGCCGAAACACCACATGCTGCAGGGCCGAAGAGCTCTCTGCTTGACATCAAGGCATCGAGGCACGGCAGAAGGCCCTGCAGCAGAAGGCTGCAGTATTTGGGGTTTCTAAAAGTTAATTTCTGACCCCCGTACAGAGCTATATGATGTGTTGTGTTTTGTGTTTGCTTTGGGGGAGGCAGTTAAGGTGCCTGTGCAGGATTTCCACCAGTTTGTCTATGTCCTAGGAGGAATTACTTACGCAGAACTCCTGAGTCACAGTAAAGTTACTCCCTGAACTCCTCATAGGCAATTTGATTTTCACTTACTCTATATCTATTTTAACCAGTTTGCTACCATCTAATTGAGATTAATGATATGCCAATATGTAAACCAGGAGGAAACGCATCTTTCCCTCCCAGCACCTTATGAATTGGTCAAGGGCAGTGACAATTCCAAGGAGACATTGAGACTTGAAAACTGAATTCCCAGGACTGCCATCCCCCTGGCACTCTGCCATTGTGTGGAAAGCTTCTGAGAACATCACAGCAGGTTGTCCCTTGATCGCCAACCCACTCTCCGAAAGGTGGCACAAGTTTAAGAAGAGCTTTGACACCAGCAGCCTCTCCAGAGATGACTCCAAGTGAAGGTCATTGTTCAAAAGAGAGCCATAGTGAGCAGCAAGGCAGGGAAGCACCACAATGCAATGAGAGGGGAAAGTATGAAGATGGTAAACAGTCCAGTCCCCTTGGAAGATACTCTTTATTTTATATTCTCCCTCTTTCTCTAAAATGGGCGATTCATTTCTGCCAAGGCGACTCAAAAGGGCCATGAAAGCTAAAGTCCTTCAAAGCTGTTAAAGGCTTCTTCAAATTTACAATAAAATCCAGCATGACAAATTTTCCAGTAAACTCTCTGGAGCATCAGAACAGAACCAACACAATTTCCCTTTCAGTCAGGATTTTAGTATTCAACACCTTGAGAAACATGGAAAGCCAATGTGGTAAAAAAACAAAACAAAACCAAACAAAACCCCCAAATAGAGACAGAGGATAAAAACAAAACAAAACAAAACAAAATCAAAAACCAAAGCTTAACAATAACAAAGACAGTAGGGGGTGGGGTGGGAGGCATGCAAACAGCCACAGGAGCAATTAAACATATGCCAAAGTCAACAACTGGTGGGGTTTGCCACCCCTCTGCCCGGCAGGTAGAAGGCACTCAGCCCTCAGCGTGGAGAGAGAAAGAGGAGCAGGAAGTGGGAGAGCAGCGGCGAGCCAGGAGCAGAGGCGACCCAGAGCCTCCAGACACACCACCAGCCATGCGAAGCACCACATACCTTTCTGGCTTGCTGGTTCTGTCGGCTGAGACAAAGCAGTCCCGTTCGCAGCGGGAGGCCAAATCAAAATGAAATTTTATTTAGTCTGCACTGTCCCCAGATTGGGTTTCAGAATGACTGCTTTAGGAGATAGCATGGATGTGGCTGATGCATGCTTTGCATATGAAACTGCAGTAGGAAAAGAAATCTACATAATCAAAAAAATCTGTGCTCTGTGTGTGTCACAAAAACCCTGGACGACAGTGATTTCGCTGCTGTGTAAGCTTCGAGCAGGTCCTTTCAAGGTGAAATACACTTTCAAAAAATCCTTAAGTGATATAATCGATACATATTAGTAAATCTATGTTTCTTTAGTTTATAAGAAAATGTGGTTTGCTGAATACAATTGTGCCACCTAGAAATAATTGATTTTTGAATATTTGTGAGCATATCAAAATTTGTATAAGAAAAAGAAATTGAATTTTCAAACGTGTGCAGATTATTTTGAGGGGGTGGAGGCCTTGTTTTTACAATTACTGTACCTTCTGAGCTTTGATAAAAATAAATTAAAAGCTTAAGTTTTAAGCAGCACTGAAACGGGTACTAAAAGCCTCTTTGGTTTTTCCCTGGGAAGGCACTTAAACGATTCATATTCAGAGACTATTTGTAAATATGGGGAGAAAGTATTTTTAAAAGAGCTTTAGATATTGGCAATAGCATTTTTAAATTAAGTAAAAAGACTCTAAGCTGTATAGAGAACAGCCATTGTGGAATCTGTGGGTTTTGGTTTATTATGCCTGTGTACTTGCAGGGTATACACATACTGTTTCTAACACAGGGTTACTGTTTGCCTTGGCCAGGAATGGGAAAATATGCCAGAGGTCCTGTGAGAAAAGAGGGCAGAATGAGACTTGTTAGCAAGTATACATCAATATTAAAAAAAATATTTATTATACTTTCATTTGATAGAGCAGTTGCTTGAGGTTGAGTGCTATCAATTGTTTTCTTGAAAAAATAAAATAAAAATGAAATGAATGAAATAATACCTACCTGTATAAAATAAAATATTAAAAATGCAAGGCTGCCTTTCCCACCGTACAGGGCTCTGAAAAACATGGTCAGTCACTACTCTGTGCTCTAACAGTCCTGGGCACCTGACAAGTTTATCATCTACCCTCAGCTCTGAGGAAGTCTCCAAGCCAGGACCCACAGCTGCACAGACACTCAGCTCCACAGTGAGATCCAAATGCAGTGCCTTAAACATGCTCTCTCCCACACTAGCAGAGGAAGTGAGGAGGCTTACACTCCTTAGTGAGACAGCCCAGACCCATCCCCTCTATTTGGGTTAGCTTGTAAGTTCTTTTAGACCAGCTTTCCCTTGTTCCAACTTAGATTGGCAACCAGTCAATAGTAGTGTTTACACATGTAAAGGTCTCCTTCAATTGATCGTTTTGCATTAGGTAGTATGTCGTCCTGTGTTCGGCTGAGCACACCACCAGCATAATTAAAGCCTAAAATCCAGAGAGAGCAAGGGGGATTTGTTCTCTTTATGGCCCTGAACTAGTGCGTCCAGGTCTTTCTATAAGTAGGGCAGTATGTTGGCCTCACTGGGGCTTATAATCTAGACTGATTCTTTTTGTCTGGCCTTGCCTTGCTTCTATAATTACTCAGATGTTCATTAAGCAAGAGTTTTGCCTGAGTATTGTTTTTTACTGTCAGGGCACCCCATTTCTGAGGAAGAGAAATATATGACTTCTTAGCAAATCTTATAACCTCCAAATTCAGTGCACCTGGCATTCACTTTCCACCTAATAAGCATCCGTGAATATGCAAATGTTCAGTGTCTCAGTCACCTCATTAATTTATTCCTCAGGCAATCATGGAATGTGAACCAGTCCTGTGCCACTAGTACTGGAACTGGTGCGATCAGGGCTCCTAGAAGCAGCTGATCTGGCTGCCTATTGAAATACTGTTTCATCTTTATTCTGTCCTTTGGCACTCCAATTCAAACAAAGACTCCTACTCTACATAGCTAACAGCCAAAAGCAAGAGAGAGAGAGAGAGAGAGAGAGAGAGAGAGAGAGAGAGAGAGAGAGAGAGAGAGAGAGAGAGAGAGAGAAGAGGGGAGGGAAAAAAGAAGGGGAGGTAAGAAGTAAAAAAAGAAAAAAAAAAAGGTAGCCTAGGGTTAATAATAAAGATTTTTCCCTCCAACGCCAAATACTAACCAGAGGTGACTCACATCTTGTACAGAACCTTCACTGCAAACCAGCCTTGGAACAGCCCAAGTTGTCTCATTTTGTTATTTATTGGGAGCTGGGTGGGGGTGGGACTGAGGGCAACCTACTTTCCATGCTGCAATGCAGTTGAACAATCTTTCACTTTGCCCACATTAAAAGCCCTGAATAATGTTTATAAAATGTTAGGGAATCCCGGTAGGTTTCCTATTTAACAAGCCATGTATGACAAATCACAGTGTAATGTACTACGTTCTTAATCTTTAATTAGAATGTGAATATCTGCTAGAAACGCTGTTAACTTTGACACGTTAAATCTTCTGGTTAAAGTGTCTTACAGGAAGAGCAAAGATGAAACACTGTAACAATCTCCCCTTCTCTCCATTCAGGCAGACGGTTGGGGAAAGATGATAACATCTTGTAATACCTGCTCTGTAGTAATTAATCGCTGTGGTATTTAGGACCATTCAAGTAGACAAATATGACAGAGACAGGGACAATTAGAAACCTCGTTCAAGCTACATTAACTTTTCCAGCTATTACAGTGCAGCAGCTCAAGTTTGCTTGTAAAAGCTGCAGAGGGATTGCTATGCATTAGCCGTGCGATTATTAATGAAAGAAAAGGAGAATTGTGTTTATTGTAGTTTGAAAATTGCAAATAAATTTCAATTATCTGCTATGTCATTTTGTTAAACATGCACTCTGGAAATGCCTTTGTATTCTAAATCATGAGCTACTTAGAACAAACTAATACCAGAACCCCTCCGGGACATAGGAAGGCAATAATTTCTGTAGAACTGGACTTTTTTTTTCCCCCCCTCTCTCTCTCTTAAGAGGAAATTGGAGATGGGCAAAACCACCTGACTGGGCTATTCAGGTGGGAAGGTCTGTAGTGTCCTGGCATGGATTTGGCCACTATGGAGCAACAGCGTTTAAGTCAGGTGTCTTAGCAGACATCAGGGCAGTCGGAACCACACTGCTAAACGAAACCTAAGAAGTCCTCTTTCTTTGGAAGCAACTTCAAAGAATTCTAAGAAATCCATTATGATAAGCAAGTAACATACTCTCCCTCTCTTCTTCCTATTGGCAGAGGCCGTCTTGGGGAGGACAGGCAAATCTACGAGAGGATCTATTCTAGAGCTGCTGGGGAGTCAGTGTTTCTGGTGGCTGGCTCATATCCACTGCCTTTCTGGAGGATAGCTGGCTGCCAGTCACTTTGAATGGCAAAATTGACCCTGAAACACACAAGCACACTCACACACAGGAAGCAGAAATAAGCATGTCCTCTTTTCTCTGCTGCCTCTTGTGAAGCCATTCATCTGACAGAGCGGGCAGACTCTCATGCAGTCGCCACCCACCCCATTGTCCCCCACCAAAACCAGATCTCACAGTCCCTTGCCAGGGGCCGGGGAATTACCCAATGGCCCAGCAGCCGTCTTCTATCCACACTCTGAATCCACCCTGCTATGGCTCCTCTTTTGCCGAGCTCATGTGCTACTTGTACCCAGTTTATTATTCGATATGACTGGCCATCAGGAGCTCAACATGAAAAAAATAATCCCGGTGTTCCCTGGAGCTGGGGACCTGATCCAATTGTCTTCTGTAAATCAAAGAAAGACCAGCTTAGCATGGCACAAATCTGCATCCCCACCCCAGAATCTGTTGTTACACACACACAAAAAAAACCCGCTCAGTGCCCAGGAACAATCTCCCCTCTCAGCCGCGCTGCGATGATGTCAGCTTTCTGATTACAAACTGCTTATTTATGCTTCAACAGCTGCCAAGAGCAGCGAATAAGTGGCTAAAAGAGTGTCTAGACCAGGCTTTCAGGCCGCTATTGTCTGGGGGTTGTTACCTGGTTGACAGCGATGGGTCCAGCTGCCTGGTGTGAAAGGCAGCAGAGATGGCGAGACTGTGATTGACAGTAGGGCCCTCTGGGTCAGCCCGATGGCCCCATGTCTTTATATTCCTGGCTCCAAAGGGAAAGCCAGGGTCCTGCCTAGAGGTTGGAGGTGAAAAGAAATGTTGGAGGGTAATGAAAAATCTTTTGGCCAAATTTGTGATCATGAACACTTACGCTGGGGAATCAAAGCCAGTCCAAGTGGCCATGGAGTAAATCCGCAATGGGCACCTGGAGCCCAGGGAGGGATTCAGGGCTGGTGATGTCTCCTGGCCTTGTAGGGGTGGGGGAGGGTTCCTAGGCAGGCACGCACAAGCTCACTTTCTTTCTTTTTCTTTTCTTTCTTTCTTTCTTTCTCTCTCTCTCT
Organism: Acomys minous; assembly: GCF_964271855.1. Classification (NCBI taxonomy): domain Eukaryota; kingdom Metazoa; phylum Chordata; class Mammalia; order Rodentia; family Muridae; genus Acomys; species Acomys minous. The sequence goes on from NC_140495.1 coordinate 52,147,550, forward strand.
CTCTCTCTCTCTCTCTCTCTCTCTCTCTCCTTTCTCATTCACCCCATGCCCCATTTGTTTTCTGATGTATCTGTGACTACCTTTTAAACTCTCCATCCGGGTAGTCAGATGAGAGTTCAAAAGTCTTTTTTTTTTTTTTTCAGTGTTCTTAGTAGAAAGCTGACAGAATACGAAACAGCCTAACATTTGGGAAAAAATAAGACGCTTTGCAAGCTGACGTAAATGCTTAATTAGAATTTACAACCTTTGAATGTTTCTTCCATGCTTATTTTCAGCCATAACCTCCATCTGAGATTATGAGTGTAGATTTAAATATTCCAAAATGCTGCCTTCCTCCTTGCATGTCATTATCCACAGTACTTGATTGACACCAATCATTAAGGCCTCAATCTTGCTCTTCTCCTAACCCCCATTTCATAGTTTAGGGTTCCTGGGACAAGAAGAATACTGTTTAATGCTATTACAGAGTGGTGCTCATTTGAATCCAGTAGTCATAATAAAGTGGTGTGTTCTGTGCCTCCCATTGACCAGCCATTGTTTTCCCATTATTTAGTCCTTGCGAGAAACTGCAGCATTGGTCTCTAAACACCATTGTCCCTTTAAGAACGACTAAAATGCCCAATGGCCAGGGAGACAGCAAGCCACGCTTCTGTTCTCATATTCTTTTTTTTTTAAATTTACTCCCCAGGTATTAAGAATGGGGGTCCCTGACCTAGATCATGGTGGCTATGATCTAGGTTGCAAAATAATCTTAATATAATTGTTATTTGTTCTTTAAAAATGGTTGCATTTAAAAAATAATGCCAAAGATGGGGAGCAAGCCTTCCTCTGGGTGAAAAATAACATCTACTTGAAATCATGGCACACGTTCTGAGCCAGCAGACTTGAGTGAGATGCTGAGCTGCAAGAGAACACCTGAGGAGCCACGGCTTAATTTGTGTATACAGTTGGCTTTCTCTGTAATATCTGATTCAGACTTCGTAACGAAAATGAAATCACGTTAAATTAACTGTAAAAAATAAGTTGATTTAATTAAGCACAGAAAGACTTAATAGATATAATAAAATGTTAAAAAGTCAAATGATGTGCAGTTACATTTCAGTTAACACCGCTCAACAAATGTACTAAATTTATTCCTTTCAATAATGATGTGTTTTGAACATTTAATTAGATAAATAATGTCTAATCACCCCAGCAGATCTGAACTGGAAGGGTTTCTTGTCATCAAAGGTGATTCATGCTTGATACGCCTTCCTTCCAAGGGAGAGCAAAGCCCATGAACTCCAGCTCCTCTCCAAGAGATGGGCAGAAAGTAAGGTAAAGACTGCCTTTCATGATTCATTAAAATGCAGGGTTTACTAAACAAACGTCTATTTACAATAACAGGAGTGTTATTCGGAATAGACTTCTACTTGTTTGCCCTTTTTCAAGCATCAGAGACTATAAGTAGCTGATAAGAAAAGGTATTCAATGTGAGATGTCCTGTAATTCATCATAATACCGTTTCCTTTAATAACTACTTTGCTCAAGTGATTGGCATGATTACAAGAAAATTACTTCAAATTATTCATCTCTTATCTTTCCTGTAAGATGTCCTAAGTTGGATGATAGTTAGCATAATGGGGCCCTATTAATTACTAATGTGGAAAGTCCTTGAAATTTGGGTAGAGTTTGTAGCCCAAATAAAGAAAATACTGCCAAATTCAAATCTCCATCACGAGCTGCTTAAGATGGTGCCACCCACTGTCTATTAGATGGAATGTCAAGGACATTTAATTCAGGAATTTGCTAAGATGAATCTAGCCTGTATATGAAAAGCAGACACACAAAGAGCATTTATGTGCACACACACACATATGCAGGTGCACACTCACACACACAAATACACATACACACAAGAGCACACACTCAAGGCCACAAAGTATTGATGCTTTCTGAAATGTAGAAATGGTTAACTTGAAGTTACCATTTCAAGCTCATGGTGGTAATTCATCTATATTTTCTGGAAAGAAAAATTCTTGGTAAAGAGTCTTTTGGTTGTTAATATTGCCTTTGGTAATATATTTGAGGACATGTATGCTTACATCTATTTTCTTTGAAGCCGTCATATGGTACAAAGGTATGTTAAACCTTTACAATTTTGAATTTATAGACAGATAAGTGCTCTAAAAGCATGTTGTATTCTTTTTTAAATTAGGGGAGAAGAGATAAATAGTAAAACCCCAATTATAGATTTATTTTTATGCATTCTGTGCATTTGTTCCAATTTGGTTACATTTATTTTTTTGCTTTGTGGTATATTTGTTTTCATACTGCTTAATTTCTATTTTATAACGATAAAAATATATAATTATGTAATTGTTATAAACCAATGGTGAGAATGTAAAATTACATACGTTAAGTCATAAGAATGTTCGCATTAGAAAGAGAAGTCCTTTTGTAGGTAAATAGTAACAGCTATTGCGGAGCGATCAAAAAGTCCTTGAACCTTTTAATCTCATCACTCTTTACATAAACATCTAAAGCTGTTTTCATTGGCTTTGTTATAGATATACAAACCTATTCACATGTATGTGAAGTTCAGCAAAAAAATAAAAAATGCACCATGACCCGTACACTCAGAAATCTAGAAAGCATTACTGCTACCGGGCTGCTTCAAGTTCTCTGCTGGCAAGAGCCTCACTGTCCTCTCCCCACGCCTGTGCCCACCCTCCCAGCTTCCAGGCCTGCTCACAACCTGCTGACACAGTGCCTTCCACCAGGAGCTTGGGACCCTTCCTTTATGCTGGGGATGCCTTTCTTTCATCTTGTTTCTCTGCTCACCTGGCTGAGCCCATGGCTTCACAAATCTTTCTCATTTCTGACTATTAACTAATTTCTCTGTGTCCTGGCTTTCTGATAGTCACTAGGATTTGAATTGCTGAGGCCACTTTTTTTTTTTTTGGACCTTTCAAGTGTCCTGTACTGGTAAAAGGTTGCTCATGTTTCTGTTAGGAAGGGAAAACCTAGATTTTAGAATATAAATTCTAAATCACTACCCACTCAAATGTGCAGTGCTTCCATGTAACAAACTCACTAAGATTGGTTTGTCTAGATCCGTGGTATTGAGGAAACAAATTTTTAGGACTCTTGGGTGAGTCTGGATTACTTCTATTTTAAAATATATGATTGAACTTAAAACTTTCAAACTTTCAAAAGAAAAATATTTGTATTGAATTATATTCACATTAAATATTGGTAATAATGACTAAGAAATATATACACAAAGTAAAAATTACTTCATCTTGCAGTATGTGCAAAGCATCATACAATGCAATTTTAATATTATTAAAAAGTGAGGAGGTATGTGTGTACATGTGTGTGTGTGTCTGTGTGTGTCTCTCATATGTTTGTCACTTGCGTGTATGTCTCTGTGTCTCCGTATGTGTGTGTGTGTGTGTATCTGTGTCTGTGTGTGTGCATGTGTGTCTGTGTGTGTCTCTTGTGTGTGTTTCTGTGTGTGTCCTTTGTGTGTGTGTGTGTGTGTGTGTGTGTGTGTGTATGGCCATTGTCTTCATTTTCTGTGCCTATTCTGAAAGATTTTACATAAAGAAAGTTGGAATTTTGTGCCTACTTCTGAGCAATTTGAGTCCTCTACTTAAAATTCAGGAAAGTAGTCTTGTTTGGGTGGCTTTTTCAAGTGCAAGTTGCATAGTCTGAAACTTGGCCCTTCTCTGGAATAAATTAAATCCTAAAGGCCAAGTGAGCTCATGCTTAGTCATGCGTGTCCCAAGAAAACTGCTTAGTCACCTTCTACCTCAGTTTCTTCATTTACAAACCATGTATCTCATCCAAATTATTTTTAAAATTCACACTTCCATGCTTTGGAGAAAGGACAGACTGTGACACTAAGTCTAACTGCTTTAGAATGTAAGGACCTGAAGAAACTCGTGGAAGCAAAGAACTGAGTTTTGACCTTTGAATGGCAAATTTAAATTCCTTGGAGAGTTTGGCCATGCTTTTCATCAATTAAAATCCTGTTGGATACGATATGAGATGATTCAGGGTTAAGTTGCTGAGGTGAGAGGAGGAGCTCCAGTTCTGTTTGGGGTTTGGCTGGACTCACCCTCTAAGGAGTCCCTGCACTCTGGCACTCCATGCTCCACCTGTGACGTCTGCTCCTGGAGCAGTCTGGGGAATTTCAAATTCAATCAAAGATATAAGATAACAAAGAAATATGAAACTGCAGAATCACTTTGATTTGTTTTGCTTTGTTTGGTTTGGTCTGGTCTTTTGTTTGTTTGTTTTGAGACAGGATTTCTCTGTGTAGCCTTGTCTGTCCTAAACTCACTTTGTAGACCAGGCTGGCCTTGAACTCACAGTGATCCACCTGCCTCTGCCTCCTGAGTGAATTTTTTAAAATTACATTGACCAATGGTAGTTAGACATATCATGCATCTGTGCTGTTGACCCATTTAGAAAGATTGAGTTAACATTTTTTTGGGGGGGAGGTGTTTGAAACCTGATAATTCCCCGCCTTTTTCTTCTGTTTGCACACCTTTAGTTCTAGCACTCAGAGGCAGAGGCAGGCAGATCTCTCTGAGTTGGAGGCCAAACTGGTTTACAGAGCAAGTTCCAGGACTCACTTCACATAGAGAAACCCTGCTTTGTCTCCAAACAACTGCAGCAACAATAATAATATAAGATTACTTAATATGTAAGTTATATTTTTCTACAGAAAAACAAAGCACTGTGTTATAAATAAAAGAGAACAAAATTGGAGAGCCAGCAGGATGGATTAGTGGATATAAGCTTTTGCTACCAGATGAAATAACGCCGAAAACCTGAGTTCAGTTCCTGTGACCTCTATACATGTACTGTGGTGCCTGCCTACACATAAACATCACACACACACACATACACACACACACACACACACACACACAGATAACAAACAAAATTATGTGCCTCATTAGTTCAGCATCACATTAGTTTTATGATAAAAGGAATAAAATTTATTCTTATTGCACTAAAAACACAAGAAATTATTTTTTAAAAGATATGTGTAAATGAGACCACAGTTAAAATATTTTTGTTACTCAGATCAAGTATATGGAGTGTGGAATAATTACAAAGTAGCTCTTTGTCTTTTAAGATGGCTGAAGAATTACTTACAATAACCTTTTTAAAGTGTGTGTGTGTGTGTGTGTGTGTGTGAGAGAGAGAGAGAGAGAGAGAGAGAGAGAGAGAGAGAGAGAGAGAGAGAGAGAATGAATAAATATGGGCATATGTGTATGCATGTGGAAGTGAGAGCACAAGCCTGGGAGTGGGGATGAGTCCTTACATTTTGTCCTTCCTGGTCCCTCTTTGCTAAGCAGATGACAGGTTAGCTTGTCTGTGAGCTCCCAAGGCTTCTCCATATCCATTGCCCATCTCAAGAGAGGAGCACTAGGACTACAAATGTGTAATGCCACACCCGGGTTTACCAAGGTGCTGGGATCTAAGTTCAGGTCTCCGAGCTTTCATGGCAAACTCCTTACGCACTAAGCCATCCCTCAAGCCCCAGTTTAAAAAAAAACTTTTGCAAGGTACTTGGCATGAAGAAGATATTTCAGTGTTCCTTTCACAACCAGTCATCTTCTTGCCACCTCATCTGGGTAGCTTGGCCATGGCTACCTACTAACAGCTGTCAGGCCACTGGTATCTGCCTTTGAGGAGAAGCAGTTAGTCCCGGAAAAATGCAGAATTCATGGACATGTCCTGATTAACAGCTTATATCATCACCCTTCCATGCCAAGGATACCACTAGCATTGCAAAGAATAAAACTAGAAGAGAAATGGAAAGCATGAAATTATAAAAAACAGACAAGCCTATGAACTAGCATAATACATAAGATGAATTAAAATAGAGTTTCTATATAATGGGGCTAACAGTGACCTCACTAGATACCAAAGACTAACAAATTAAAAGCCAAGTGCCAGAAGTAGATACTTCTGTTAGAGTTGTTGGTCAATGATGTGCCATAGATTCCCAAATACTCCTGGCTACTCTCGAGAATTTAACAAGACTCTACTGTTGAAGATATCATAATCTTGAGTCATAGAACATGAATAAATCAAGCAGATACTGCCTGACATAGGGCTGAATAAAAGAACTCATTGATCTTACCCAGCAGTGAACCTGGCAAGCTATAATAATGGGTGGCCAAGGAAAACATGCCCACTGGTGCAACTGTGGCATGAACGTCGTGGGAGCAATTAACCACTTTCTGGGCAGTTTTAAGGCAGTTCTACAAGATGATACCCATACCTGGAGATGTTGTTATGCCACAAACCTATGGCTAGACAAGTCATATGCTCCAGAGGAGAGCCTATGACTATAATTTTGCTAAATGGACAGAAAATTAAATCAGTTTCTAAAGAATTTTCATCGTACTCATAGATTAATGCATCTCTGAACTCTCAACAGTGACATCCATTTAAAATCAAGGCAGTTCACACGGAGATCCACAAGTGGCTAAGATGCAGAGAACAGGTGGCTGAAGGGTGATCAGCCCCAAATGGAATCCATCCATCATTTCAGAAGAAGAAGAAGGAGGAGGAGGACGAGGAGGAGGAGGAGGAGGAGGAGGAGGAGGAGGAGGAGGAGGAGGAGAAGAAGAAGAAGAAGAAGAAGAAGAAGAAGAAGAAGAAGAAGAAGAAGAAGAAGAAAAAGAAGAAGAAGAAGAAGAAGAAGAAGAAGAAGAAGAAGAAGAGGAAGAAGAAGAAGAAGAAGAAGAAGAAGAAGAAGAAGAAGAAGAAGAAGAAGAAGAAGAAGAAGAAGAAGAAGAAGAAGAAGAAGAAAAAGTGTAGCATCTCCAGGAGGTGATTGGCTACAGGAAACAGTTTTTATTGGATGGGGGAAGCTGGACATATGAGCTCCTCCCAGCAGTTGTGACAGTGTGCATGAGACCTTTCTGAGCTAAAACCAAATCCCAGAGTGGAGAAGCTATTGTCCATTGTTACCTGGAGAGAGAGAAAGAGAGAGAGAGAGTCAGTTTTCTTTCTCTAGGAGTGAGTGTAGCCCCTAGTAAGTTAATCACAGTCCAGGGGATGGCCTTACATCCAAGAAACAATGGGAAAGAACAAATTGGTCTCAGTGGCTTAATAATAATGACACAAAGTTGCGTGGATAATGAAGAGAGGTGATTGATCTGGGAGGAAGTGTGAGACACGGTGAATATATTCAAAATATTGTATGACAATTCCCCCAAACTAAAAAATTTTAAATTAACTTATTTATTCGTTTTATATCCAGATCATAGCCCTCTCCCTCCTTCTTCCTGCATATTCCCCTCTTTCACTCCTCAGAAAGGGGGAGCCCCTTCCCAATCCACCCAGCACATGAAGTCACATATCAGGACTGAACACATCCTTTTCCATCAAGGCCAGGCAAGACATCCACACCAGAGGGGGAGTGATCCTAAAGCAGGCAACAGAGTCCATGTCAGAGACAAACACTGATTCCCTTACTAGGAGGCCCACATGAAACCTAAGCTATCCATCTGCTACATCTGTGTAGGGGGCCAGATCCAGTCTATGCATGGTCCTTCGTTGGTGTTTCAGTCTCCATAAGTCCCGCTGGTCAGTTGGCTTTGTTGGTCTTCTTCCTAGTATTTTATACATAAATAGGAGTCTCTTTCCTTTTCAACTGCAAGAAAATTCTATGCAATTAAAACATTTATTTTCATCAGTTTCCAGTGTGTGCATCTTATTATTGACTTTACACCTTTAGTTACTTTATTAATTAACTATTTTGGATAAACTGTCTTTTTAGTATAGTAAACATCTACCAAGCTTTCCATGTAAATTGGTTCACTGTGACATGAAACGGTGATTCAATATTCAGGAATTAAGTTAAATTCAAGGTGCTTATAGTGACTGAGGAACCAAATTTAGAATTTATATCTATATTCAATTTAATGAATATTCTCAAAAATCATCCAAAATGATAAATCAAGTATAAGTCAGTTTTGTGTGGTCAGTTGATTAGATATGGAGGGAGGGATTTGAACATTTTATAGGAAAAATTTTGTAAATCAGGAAGTGTGGTTTTCCACCATTCATACAGTTATTAAGTAAACACACATTCAGTTCCAATTATTACCACCCACACATCTATTTCTGGGGCTAGAAGGAGCAATTCCACATTTTCTCTATTTCCATGTGGCATGTGGCTTGCGAAAGGGCTTATTGTAACTTCAATGAGTTGTTATAATCTAATGCAATAACAATAAAAACAGAGCTATAGCTATGGAGCTGTGGAACACAGAAAAGGGAGGCCTTCTGAACATCCCTAAGAAGAGGTTTCCAGTTTTAAAGTCACAGAAAGAAGGCTTCTGGTAGGGAGATGCAGGTTTCAGCCGAATTCAGAGAGAAAGCCATCTGCAAAGGCTCCCTGGCTGCAAGTGGTCAGTCTTCATAACCTAGATCTTAGCTCCTTGTTGCCTCTGGCACTTTTGTGTGGATTTCTATTCTCTGATGTTCAGATCTTTGACTGGACCCAACGTTCTGGGTGTGATTTTTGTAACCAAACTGATCACTCGTAGCCATGAACGTTGGTGAGGGATCCCTCATGGTGAGCTCATGTGCGGTGGCTGTAACTCTCTGAGCACCATTCATCTGTCCCCATGGAGGCCCTAGTGGGAGTATTTGGTGAAAGATTTGCTTCTAAGGTGTGTGCTGTGTGGAATCTGACCTGGAATGTCACAGTGCTGGATGTACTGGGTCTGGCTTCCCGAAAGTTAGAACCCCACAAATGGCCGGTGTTTGATATTAACTCATCTCCTACTCGGTTGCAAGTGGTACTGTTGTATAGAGACTCTGGGCTGTGTGAACCCACATAAGCAGCCTACATGCACAGTGGGCCTCAAGCTCTTTAACCACCGGTGGCATCAAACTATCCTGCCCACTGCTATTTGTCTGTGGATATCTAAATCCAAAGGAATCTTACGAAATATGCCTTCTTTGTCCTTCCTAAAATGTATAAAGGAAGCTGGGAAGGGAAGCAGATGCCTAGAAAATTAAAGGATTTGGGCTCTAAGCATAAGAAACAGGAGGGTGTATGGGGATGGCAGGGAGGGTGGGGGGGGGCCTGAAAGAGAAGAGAACCTGGCTATGGGAAATCCCTGGTCCCTCAGATGCTACTCAGGGTAAAATCTCCCAAAGCAGTGAAAGTAAGGATCCAACCAAGTACAACACGCTGTCAGGTACTGTGTGCTGTTGCTGGGCCATGGCCAGGACAGCTTAGGATGGAAATAGCCTGAGGTTCTGCAGCCGAGTCTGCTTTTGTAGGTACCACGTGGTGTCAATGGTCTCACAGACTAGGAAACAGGGCAGAAAAGACATCCTTGACAGCATGCTGCCAACTAACAGTACAACAGGAGTGTGATCTGGTTAAGGGCACATACATACTTCCCCATCTCCTTGAGTAATTTGGTCAGTTGAAACATTCGTCTCTTCTTTCTAAGTCCTTAGCATTAAGTGATACATGAGGTTTTTTGGCTTCTTAAAACAAAAATAATTGTTAGTTGTTAATATGACCACATCATGTCATCCAAAAGGCAACAGCACATACCAAGATTATTTTAAAAAAACATTTCAATAGAATTAGTTTGCAAAGTTATAAAGTGCTTCGAAATCAAAATGTTTATTATTTTTAAATATTTGCTGTTTTAAAGCCAGTTATTAAAAAGAAAACAGAAAAAAGAGACAAAATCATAATGAGAGTATACTACTGATTTACAAAATTATTTGGAATAAAATGTTTTCTTCCTGTTAGAGCCTGGAGTGGTGGCATATGTTTTTGATCCATGCATGCATTCATGCTAGGGAGGAGAGATCAGGGTAAAAAGATGGAAAATCTTCATGCAAATGTAATTGTTATCCTGTCAGCCCAGTAGAATGCGCATCATCAGAGCCTGTAGTCCTGATAGATAGACTGACCAATGACCTCCACAGGGAGTAGGGCTGTAGAGGCTCTGACCTCAGCACTTGCCCATCCTGCTCTGTTAGACAGTCAGGATGACGGCAGGTGAGATAGTATGTTTCTAGAAAGAGAAACTGCAGAGATCCCTACACGGCCCCGCAGGTGGCATGCTTATCACTTTTTGTAGTTCCTGATGGTTGGGGAATGGATCAAGATGGATTTAAAATTTCTCAGTAGATTCAGAGATAACGCTGCTGTTGCTGTCCTCACTGTTGGTCATTTAGAAGACTACCTTACAGATATGAAGGCAACCTTTTGTCTGCTCATAGTTTGTTGCTGTTGTATCTGTTTGTTTGTTTTTAAGAGCTTATTATGTGACATGCCTCTATGCATGCCTGCGTGAGTGCATGCGTGCATGCATGAGTGCGTGTGTGTGTGTGTGTGTGTGTGTGTGTGTGTGTGTGTGTGTGTGTGTTTATTTGTATATGTCTGTGTAAGTTCATGTGAGTACAGGTACCTTAACAGACATCAGTTCGTCTGGAGTTGGAGTTATAGGTGGTTGTGAGGCACCTGCCACAGGCATTGGAACAGACCTCCCGTTTTCTCAAAGAGTAGTATGTAGTCTTAACAGCCGAGCCATTGTTCAACCTCTTCCCTATTTCCATTAAGCTCCTATGTTTTAAAATTAATGAAGCTCACTCTGGTCAGCCCCGTTCCTTCTCACATTGGCATAGGAGGCTTCCCTTCACCCGCATAGATGTAGCCTTCACGCTGTACTCTTCAGACTTAAGTGCAGAGACTTTCTGCCCCACAGCCTGCCATCCCCAGGCTTCTGTGCAGCTCTGTGTGGGTACAGGGTTCTGCACAAGACTTTCTAAACTCAAAGAGGAGTTTAAACTCGGTTCCATTCTGCACTCCAAGTGGTAGACTGTAACCTGGGTGACTCCTGCTTCATAGGAAGCTAGCTCCATGTGTGTTCCTAGTGGTCTGTATCCACCACTTTTAGACATCAGCCAGGCTCTGTGGAAGAATGGAAAGTTGCTTCCTGTGGGGAAGAAAACACCAGTTTGTTTCACAGATGTTGTTAAGATGGCCCAGGTGTGCTATATAGTATGTGACACTATATAACATTCCTTTCTTTGGGTCATGGTCAAAACTGTTGAAAGCCATTATGTCTATTGCATTAGTCCTTAGCAAATTGGTAATAAGCAACAACAATATATTGACACCAGTATTCTAACATAGCTTATAATATCTGTATGTTGATGCTTGTGCTCATTGGAGCCTTGAGGACTTGCTTGAGACTACCCCCTTAACTTAACTTTAGGGTGGCATGAGGAAATCATCTTACACTCGAGCAGTGATTTGCTGGTAAGTTCCATTGCCGGCTCTAACACCCAGTAGTTAAGAAAGGTGGGTAGAACTGTCCACTATAACATTTGGCATTGTGTTTTTGAGCAGCCACAGATGCCTATGGAAACTTTAAATGCAAGTATCTAGGTAGTTAGTTTTCCTCTGATAAGATGATTCGATGGTTCCCACAGAGGATGTGGGGGTACAGGACAGAAAAGTCTTGAGGTATCTCAGAGCCAAGGAAGCTGGCTGGGCTAGTCTGCTCATACACTGAAGCTGGCAAGTGATGCTAACCATGAACCATGAAAAGGAGTGTGACAAGTGGTAGTTTGGAAGAGGAAATTTCTGCCTAAAACCGGATTGGGCCAGAAAGGAAAGACATAAAATGAATTGAAAGTACGTTTGAACTTTTATTGTGCTCCTTTCATCTGGGAACACTGGCTCAGAACTCTAGCCTTTCTGAGCGCTTTGTAGACCCAACGCTCCTGTTGAAATTTCCTAAATAATTCTGCAGCCTCCGAAAGAGGGACAGTAGAGTCCAGAACACAGAGAAATGTGTTCAAATGTGATCAAAGCTGAGCCCCACCCTGGGCAATGGAGTGTGTTTGTTTTAAACTTAGCCATTGTCTATATTAAGTTTTATTATGGCTGGGTCATGTATGATTAGGTAGATCCCTTAAGATGAGGCAGCATACTGTACATGCTTAACAGAAGAGTGATGGATGTCCAAAATGACAAAGGCTCAGAGCACATTTGTGAGAAGCCAGGGCCACCTTGTTTGGCCTGGATTTATCCTTCCTAGCACACTGCTTCCAGTATATGAACAAACTAAAAATCTACAGCTGCTCTCAGAAATTAACATTGTTTTAAAGGCAATCTGTGACACAGTAGCCAATGTTTCAGATTAAGTCAGAATAAAGTGACAGGTTACCCCTCTCAGCTGCCCAGCGGCCTGCCTCACAGGAAGACTTGTGGGTTTCTCAATGGACTAAACACTTGTAGGGCTTATGGAGAACCTATATAAAGAGCAGAAAGCACAATCAGGTGTGAAGAGGGTCCTCACATTCTGGATGTACATACCATAAGCCAAACCATGCAACTTATGAAAAAAATAAGTTCCCATTGTCAAAGAAAGCTACACCCCAAGAATCCAATGATAGTATCAACATCTAGATTGGCCATGCTGATTCCTATATGTGTTTATCTAGGTTAGAACTTAATTTAAAAATTAGGTACTACATAAAAATGCCTGGCTTCATCCCTCTTGCACACTTGTAACAAATATAACAAAAAACTGAAGTATTAGGACAACATGTTGTGATAAGGTTGCCAGAATTGCTACTTTCATACGATAGCACCCTTGATGAATAAAAATCGATGTTCTAAACACTGTGATGGTTAGTAATTGATCAGATAATCAACATTAATGTTAAGGTACTAATGGGTGGGGGGTACACACAGTGTGGACAAAGGAAGGGTTCTCATTCCTGGTGAGGTGGGGAAGGTGGCTTGAGTTAATTATGCTGCTCAGAATGATGTGCAATACAATAATTTTGAGTTCTTTATTTCTAAGATTTTTCCATTTAGTATTGGTGGATTGCCACTGATTTTGAGTAAGTAAATTTGCAGGAAGCAAGACTATAAGTGAGGAAATGTAAATAAGGAGACAATATATTTTTTATTCTTGAAAGAAAAAATATGGTTAAAAGATATCATTATAAAATAAGATTGTATTTTAATTTGTCAAAAGTAAAGTTATAAAGAGGTCTCAGATGAACAATTACACAGATATAGCCTGTTATTTTATAACATATTATAAACATTTACAAAACATTACATAATTTTTGATGATAATTAATGCATAGTTCTGTGCTATGTTGACATAAAGGTAGTCTAATTTTAGATGAGGAGAAATTTTTTATGATTAAAATTTCTATTTTAATAATGAAACAGTGATTTTTCTTAAATAATATTATTTTATTTTACTGAACTCACAAATATAAAGTCACTTGGCTACATTAACACAGTCTCTCAAACAAACACTTCCACTCTTAAAAACTTGATTTCCCCTTTCTCCATGTTTCTTGGGGATAATTAGTCAAAATTAAGAGAACAAGAAGTAATCAAGTGAAGAAAAGAGAAAACGACCTAATAGCCATGAAATGTCCATTTATTTCCAAGGTGGTGAGATTCTTGTGTTTCTCTCAGTAGAATGAACAAGGTCTGTGCTGCCAGCCCGGAAGTGTTCATCAGTGGGCACACCAACAGTACTGCAGCCAAACTCAGGTCACTTTTAATTCAGTATTACCAAATCCAGTGAATATTGGACACAAGAGAGCAAAAAGTAATTGTAAAAATTAACAAATGATTAATGAAACCTTTATTTTATTTTAGATGTGTGTGAGTGCCTATCGTGTGGTGTCTCTGAGTGATTTCTTTTATGTTTTCCATGGTGATATTCTCTGCTCCCCCAGCCCCCACCTACTGGTAAGATAAAAGTCTGTGGCCCACACAGCCTTCATGGAGGGAGAGCTGGCAGGGGATGTGGAAAGCAGCCTGGAGCCTTCACCAAGGATGATAAGCCTGCGTGAATTTTACGAGTCTCAGTATCAAGGTTGCCCTCGCCCAAGGGATTTACGAAGAAGGGGGAAAAAGAAGAGAAGGCAGATGTATGAATAACTGGCATTGTAAATCTTCACCGTGGCAACCCAGAGCCAGGAAAAGTCTGTGATGGGTTCACGACTTGAGAAGAAAGCGACGCAGCAGAGTGGGAATGGATTTTCTTCAGATTCTTAATGCACTGCTTAGAGCAGCTTGGTGGTGGTGTATGTGTGTGTCTGTGTGTATGCGGTTTGTGCCTGCGGAAGTGTGGTGTGTGTGTGTGTGCACGTGTGTGAAAGAGGGGCGTATGTAAGAGGAGGGACTCTGAAATTTTGTTAGAGGGAATTACTGGTGTTATACAGCTTGGCAGCTTTGGGGGCAAAAAGAAGGCCATTTAGCCTCTGAATATAAAGGACTGGATTTTGCTTGGGGTGGGGAAAAAAGACGTGGGGGAGGGGCATGGGATTATGCAAGCCAGTAACAATGAGCACATTGGACCTTGGGCTCCACAGCACAAGGTCACCCGGAAAGTCAATGTGTTGGCTGGTGGAGGTGGCTGACAGAAGAAAATGACTCCCTGTAGATTGCTTCCTGCTTTGCAAAACATAGCAGTTACTGAAAATAAGATGCATTTGAGTGGTCTATAGAAACACCTGATTTCCTCTCTCTCTCTCTCTCTCTCTCTCTCTCTCTCTCTCTCTCTCTCTCTCTCACACACACACACACACACACATACACACACACACACACACACACACACACAGAGGCACATGCACACATGCACGCATGCACGCATACATGTGCGCACACACGCATACGTAGGGACTGCTGATGTATGAAAGCGAAGTCTTGGCTCTAATTGTGCAATTATAAAACGGAAATGATGCGGTTTTGGTAACACAGGGAAGGAAGGCAGCTCAATAACATTGTTTAATGACAAGCAAATAAAGCTCAGAGGGGAAAGAGGTGACTCTTTCTGCTTTAGACTCATTAAGGAGCCTGAAACATATTGTAAAAGAGTGATATTTAATTATGGGCTGGACTGATAACAGAGAGCAGGGCCTCACTGGGAGAAAGAGACCCTGTGCTCCTAGGAGCTCACAGCTCCAAACATCAATTACCATGATTATCTACCCAGCACTTGCAAAATGCACCAGCTCCATGTTCCATCAGCGACCCGTAAACAGGCATTGCATAGGCAAATTTATGGGCACAGGCAGCCAGGGCCAGGTGGGAAAGCAAGCCTCCCATTGGCGCTTCCCAGCAAAGGAGGAAAGAAACAGAGCAAAGAAAAATCCGCCTTGCGCTCTGTGGAAAGAACAATTTATTACTGAGTATTTGCAGAAGACAGCCCTTGCTGCCTGCTGCTTTTTCCCCTCCTTTTGCCTCTGCTGCCTGTCTGAATGAGGAATGGAAGTGTATTAACCAACCCCTGCTTACAGGGGATCCCTTGGCACCAGTCTCAGGAAACCTTGGGGCACTCCGGAGGCCATGAGTTTTGGAGCTAGGAGAGAGCCTTGCTTTGCTCCCTTGCAACTTCCTTTCAGGAAAAGTCCAGGATGCTCTGTCTCACTGTGAGAAATTAGAGTTTGGTAGAAACAAGCTTCAAGAAGAGAATTGTGTAATTCTAATATAGCTGGAAGTATTTGAGTCATGTTGTGTATATCTCTTTTTTTTTTTCTATATTTTTTCAGGTTGATTTGTAAAAGTTCCTAGGTTTAAAGAATGCTTGGGAAGCTTGGCATATGATCCTAACATTATGGAAGCTGATGCAGGGTGATTATAAATTAGAGGGCAGACAGGGCTAACTAGTGGATTCTTCTATAAAAGAGATTTTTTCCCTCAAAACAAAACCAAAGTAATAAAAATAAATTCTTGTTAACTGTCAGCTCTCTTCATAAGAAGGCTCTGAAATAGCCCGCATTACCTAAACCCCATGAGTTCAACTACAAATTTAGTTGCTCTATGAACAAGCATTCCAACTACAGCCTGACATGCTCGCACCACGGCTCAGCTCTCTCTTGCTTGCTGTTTGCATTTACAATCCCAAACAGACAGCGAATCCATCAATCTATAGAGCAAATTCATTTGAGGAAGTTGTTGCCTCTAGGCAACTGGTCGGAGACATACCACCTGAACTGCGTCTTGCTTCTTTATAACACTTTCTAGATCAAGACTATCCATCAGTAATTTATGCTGAACAGTGGACACCTGACCATGGACAGAGGCACCATGAGTGGATACTGAGTGATGGGTGCTGTGTCAGCTCTACTCCCCATGCCACCCACCTCAGGCTGTAGAATCACAGTAACTCAGAGTGGTAAGTGCAGGGGAGCACTCTGACTGCTAATGTTCCTGTCAGCCCCATTCTGAAGAACAAAGGAAATTTGGGCTACTTTTTAATTCTGCCCCCTCTCGGCTCATCAACACTTGGTTCGCATTAAAATGTAAGAACATTACACTCAGCACTCTGCTAATAATCAGAAAGTACCGCTTTGAAGTCTCCCTGTTTCTCAGCTACTACCCATGACAGATGTTTGCCAGAGAAAAACTCAGGGGGCATTTTCTCGCGAGCATTTTGGCTGAGAACGGTAACCATTGCACCATTTAATATCTCAGCAATCTCAGGCGCAGTGGCTCCTTATTTATCTCAGGTCTCTCTCCTTGCCAGCTCCCCCCACCACAGACCCAACCTCTGAAGACACACATTCATTTCACCTCAGTCTTTCTGTAGCATCAATTAATAAAAACTGACGACGTTTTCCACAAACCCACATGTCCTGATAAATGAGGGTCCTGACTTAATTGCTCTGTAAATTAAGAGCTCACCATAGTGACAATGGAGAAGAGTTTTAATATTTAAAAACTCATTAAATTTGTGTACTTTGTGAATAATTAAAGTCACAAGACCACTTTAAGGAGCTAATTTAAGTTTCATTCTGAAATGTATATCGCAGATGAGGACAATTCATCTACCGAAAAAAGTTGGCTAATTTCTTAAGTTACTAAATTTTGTGACTTTTTGTTCCAATTAGTAATGAGCTCATCTCTCTCTCTCTCTCTCTCTCTCTCTCTCTCTCTCTCTCTCTCTCTCATCTTTTCAATGACAGGGACCAAGGAAGTTTGTGGTTTTAAGGGTGAGTTAGCTGTTTACCCAAAGGGAAAGATCTGAGGGTGTAGGCCTGAGGATGGCTTTACCTTATTACTCTTATATAAAGCAGTCTTGTTAGTTTTTATTCAGTTGGTCTTATTGGAAATAAGTTCTAACTTTTAGCTCTAATTTTTTAAGGAAAAGAGATTCTGATATCTTTGTTTATGACTCACAGCTGTGTAAAGACGTAAACACATAAGCTTTCAGGCAGCCTGAGTTTCCGAGTCTTTGCATAAACCAAAAATCACCATGATTATACAAGAAGACCCTCCCAAAGAACAGGCAAGGAAACACTGAATAAGCACCAAGTGCTTAGAGTGGCTCTCTTCTCTTTTCCACCTGAAGTCTGACTTTCAAAGTGATGACTGCTCTGAGGATAACCCCTGGTTTCCCAGCCTTGTGTTGTAGCTGGGAAGGCAGCCAGTCCAGAGCTGATAAGAACTTGGCATCATCTTTTCTCTCTTCACATGGCTTGCTTCTCTGCCCCATGTGTTGATGCTGGTGTCATTCTCAGCCTTTAGTAGAT